>NC_091068.1:160137112-161598987 GCF_000393655.2 Nicotiana sylvestris
GAAGTCCATGCATGACCTGCTCAGGTGTGCGAGCGGCGGGAGTCTGAGTGCCTCCCCCGACCTGAGAAGTAGCCGAGGCTATAGTAATTGAGACCGCCTAAGCTAGGCCAGTACATACTGATAGAATCTGAGCTAGGGCCTCCTGAAGACCCGGAATCATAATGGGCACAGTTGGTGCCTGAGCTGGTGCTGCTGGAGCGTCCACAACTGGAACCTGATCCTGAACTGGGGAGACTGGTGGATCTGCAGGTGCTGCCCTAGCTGCTATGCGAGCTATACCCCTGCCCCTACTGCTACCTTGACTGCATCCTCGGCCTCTAGTGGCCACAGCTGATGGTACTGGTGGTCATCCATCCTGACCGGTAGCACGTGTCCTCACCATCTGTGAGAGAATAGAATAACAAAAGTTTAGTACTTGGATCAATAGATTCACACGACAAAAATTTCACGAGGATAAATACAGACGTCTCTGTACCGATCCGGGAGACTCTACTAAACCTGCTTATGACTTGTGAGACATATGTAACCTAGGCTCTGATACCAACTTGTCACGACCCTAAATTCGGACCCGGTCGTGATGGCGCCTATCGTGAAACAAGACCAGCCGACATAACTCCCAATTTATTTTATACAATTATAATAACACAATTTAAGTCATTAACATGCTAATAATTCCAAAATAAAAGTGAAATAGTAAAATTTGCGGAAACCAACTCAGCCCAACATCGGGGTGTCACCAGTCATGAGCATCTAACGTAAGTCTAAGAGTATGAGAGAGACTATACAGTCTATTACAGAAAACTAATACAAGGGAAAATAAGATAAGAAGGAGAAGCATTGGGTTGTGAACGCCGAGCAGCTACCTAGTGGTCTCCAAACCGCCTGCTGGAAGCAATCAGAACTCGCTAGCGGGATCCGAAGCTCCTGAATCTGCACACATGGTGCAGGGAGTAATGTGAGTATGCCAACTCAGTGAGTAATAAAATTAAAGGAAGCTGAGCGATAAGAAAACCCGTAAAACACAGCAAGATGGTACAAAGAGTCAATGTAAAACCAATACAGTGAATTAAAATAGTGAAAACTTATGAAAAACACCTTAGTTTAGTATAAACTTCTTTAAATCATTTTTTAACAGTTAAATGAGTGAATGAAAAGCAGTGAGAAAAGATAAACACATAAAACCAGCCCCTCGGGCAATATACCAACAGAATCAGCCCCTCGGGCTATCTCACAATCACTCGTATCAGCCTTTCGGGCAATAACATGGAACAACATCAGCCCCTCGGGCTATATCACATCACAAATTGGGTACCCCCGCTCACTGGGGGTGTACATATTCCAGGAGGGGCCCCTTACGGCCCAAGCGCAATATCAAGCCATCTCGTGGCATAATCACATAGGCTCTAGGCCTCATATCAAGCCACCTTGTGGTGTACAACTCAGGCCTTCGGCCTCATAATCATGAATCAGCTCAATACCACTGCGGCGAGCAGCACGATCCCATAATAACCTCACAGCATAGGCCCTCGGCCCTACTCATTCAGAAATCTCTAAAAGCCACTCGAGCACAATAAAATATGATGCTCAACTCAGAATATCATTTAAGATGTCAAAACAGAGTAAACATGGCTGAGTTATGAAAACAGTAGAATATAGCATGACTGAGTACAAATATAAAGTCAAAACAATGAGGAACAGTAGTAAAAATCCCCTAAGGGTCCAAAACAGTTGGCATAAGGCCCAAATATGGTATTCAGCCCAAAAAATGATGATAGCAAACAGTTTTCAGTCAAATATGTAGTAAAACAGTTATTCAGGATGGACTAGGTCACAATCCCCAACGGTGCACGACCCCACGCTCATCATCTAGCGCGTGCGTCACCTCAAAATAGCACAACGATGTGTAATCCAGGGTTTCATACCCTCAGGACAACATTTACAATCATTACTCAATTCAATCTGGTCCAAACTCTAGCCCGCGATGCCTTTGCCCTCGAATCGGTCTCAACTCGTGTCGAATCTATCAAAAATCAAAATCATGACGTCAAAATATACTAAGGAAACGAAGCCCATGCGAAAATAATCAAATTACCACATAAATCCCGAAATTAACCAAACCCGACCCCCGGGCCCACTTCTCAAAATTCGATAAAATTTATATCAATCAACTCCTTATCTCCCCCACGAGTTCATTCATATTAATAGTACCAAAATCTGACCACAAATGGCCCCTCAAATCCCCAAGTCAAGATCTCTAATACCAAGCCCTAATCCCTATTTTTTAACCCTTAATTCTCATTAATTTCAAGTCAAATCAGTGAAATAACACCATAGAAACGAGTTTAGGGTCCAAAAACCTTACCTCTATGAAATCCCCTTGAAACCCTCTTCAAAATAGCTCCCTCAAGCTCAATCCCTGATGAAAATGGTGAAGGATAACTCAAAAATCACAAAAGGAAACCTTTTATACCTTCTGAACCAGGTTTTTCGCACCTGCGGTCCCATTAGCGCTTCTGCGGTCTTGACCACTGCACCTGCGGTTTTCACTTAAAGTCCAAGTCCTGCATCTGCGATGCAAATCCCGCACCTACGATAGCGTAGGTGTGCTTCCTTAACCACTTCTGCGGTCTCAACTGATGCCCTCTTTGGCCGCTTCTGTGGCTTGCTTCCGCATCTGTGGGGGTCGCATCTGCAGCCTCCCAACCGCAGATGCGGTTATGACAGTAATCCTAAAACTTCAGCTGCACAAACCCAACTCAAATCTTCCGTCAACCATCCGAAATCACCCCGAGGCCCCCAGGACCTCAACCAAAAGCACCAGCAAGTCATATACCACTATCCAATCTTATACCAATCTTCAAAACACCTCAAACGACATTGAATCAACCAAATTACATCGAATTCAAGCCTAAGGTTTTAAAATCTTCCAAATTACGCTTTTGATCAAAAAATCTATCAAACCACATCCGAATGACCTAAAATTCTTACTCAAAAGAGATTAAGTGTTTCAAACCTTTCTAAAACCTCTTCGAACCCGAGTCAACCAACCCGATAATACATAATACAGCTGAATAAGGGATTAATAAGCAGAAATGGGGGAAACAGAGCGGTAACTCATGAAACGACCGACCGGCTCATTACAATGAATTGGTCCTTTTGGATATTAAATTGAATTGTTAGTTTAAAAATTGAAATTTTTTGATTAGACTTTTAGTTTATAAATTGAACTTTATGTTTATAAATTGAAATTTTAGGATATGAATTGAAGTTTTAGGATTTGTAGTTGAACTTTTAGTTTATCAATTGGACCTTTTGGATATTAAATTGAATTTTTAGTTTATAAATTGAAACTTTTGGATATGAGTTGAGCTTTTAGTTTATGAATTGAACTTTTAGTTTATAAATTAAAATTTTAGGATATGAATTGAACTTTTAGGATTTGTAGTTGAACTTTTAGTTTATGAATTGGACATTTTAGATATTAAATTGAATTTTTTGTTTATAAATTGAGGAAATTTGGGAGAGGGTCCAGAATTTCAGTAAAGTTACTGAAACTCCCCCTTATAGATTCCCCGGATATGGTGTTACTCATAATTGGACGAAACAGTGTATATTTTGGGAGTTGCCTTATTGGAAGGATAATCTTCTCCGTCACAACCTTGATGTCATGCATATTGAGAAAAATTATTTTGATAATTTGTTCAACACAGTGATGGATATTAAAGGCAAGACAAAGGATAACCCGAAGGCTAGAATGGACTTACAAGAATATTGCAAGCGGCCTACATTATAATTGCAGACAACAAACAATAGTAAGGTGCTTAAGCCCAAAGCAAGTTACACATTCACTTTGGAGGAAAGACGGCAAATTTGTGATTGGGTTACGAAATTGAAAATGCCTGAGGGTTATGCGTCGAATCTTGGAAAAAAAGTAGATATGGAGGTAGGGAAGTTGAGCCATTTGAAAAGTCATGACTGTCATGTTTTCATGGAGACCTTAGTGCCTATTGCATTTTGGAGTTTGCCTGAAAGAATCTGGAAACCCATCATAGAGATTAATTTATTTTTCAAAGACTTGTGTTCTACCATATTAAGGGAAGAAAACCTACTCCGGATGGATCAGAACATTCGTGTAACTTCTAGTAAGATGGAAAAAATATTTTCATGTGGTTTTTTTGATGTGATGGAACACCTTCCAATCCACTTTGTACACGAGGCACGACTTGGAGGGCCTGTTCAATGCATATGGATGTATCTCTTTGAGAGATAATATTATAAGTTTTATGTAATTTTCTATTTTATTTGAAGGATCTATGGCTAACATGACATTATGTAGGACAATTGGCAAATGCAAACAATTTGATAAGCAGAGTAATAGGATTGAAGGATCTATATGCGAAACTTATCTTGCAAAGGAAACTGATCATTTTTGCTCTTATTATTTTATGAGTAATGTGCCATGTTCTAGGAATAGTCCCAAATAGGCACACGGTCGAATGTGTGAATGATCCATTATATCCGCCAATGTCCATATTCAATCGACCAGGCCGATGTTCTAAGGATGTTAGAAAGAGAAGTTTGAGTGATATGGAGTACAAGTCAGCTACATTTCATGTGTTGCTAAATTGTCCCGAAATTGTACTATTTATCAAGTAAGTATTGATTTATTAGTTATCAAAATATAAAATTTACAGTGATTATATCTCGATGCAACTACTAAAAACATTTGATGTGTCACAGTCACTTCATGGGTCAATTTGGCCATGATGCTGTATATACGAGATTTGATACGTGGTTCAAACAATTTGTAAGTTTATCCTGATAATGTTCTAACATTATGTAGGTAAATAATATTTGTAAGTTATGCTAACTTATGAATTTTTTTAACATTATGTAGATAAATAATCCAAATAATGGTGTAAACCAATTTTTGAAAGATATATCTTGGGGACCTGGGTTTGAGGTCACAACATGTCTAAATACGTAGTGAATGGTTATAAGTTCCATGCAGAGGATTGCTCTAAAAATAAAAATAGCAACAACAACGGGGTGTGGGTTCAAGGTAATGGCAACCAAGTTGGAGATATTGATTATTATGGTGTGCTCAAAGAAATAATAGAACTAGAATATACAGGTTGACCATTTAAGAAATAAATACTCTTTAGATGCAAATGGTTTGACCCAAATCCAACAAGAGGTACAAGAGTACACAATCAATATAACATAATTGAAGTTAATCATACGAGGGAGTATGATCGTTATGATCCTTTCATAATTGTATATAATGTTAGACAAGTGTATTATGCTCCTTATCCATTGCGGCGGAATAAGTCCGATTGGTGGGTTGTAATAAAAACTAAGCCTGTAGGTAGGGTGGAAGTCGAGAATGTGTTAGATGTTGCATATCAAAACAATATGTCTAGTGTTCACCAAATAGTGGACGATCAACTAGAAAATGATTTGGAACATCCTGAACACATATTGGCAGAAGTTGATATAAATGAAGTAAGAATTATAGAAAATGAGGACGAATCAACTGATGAAGCCCAAACAAGTGAGGACGAAGAGTTCTCGGACGAGGAACAATACGTCGATGAGCTTTAAAAAGTTGGGTTTTTAAATAACTCTTGTTTTATAGCTAGTTTCTTATATGTTTCAATCTAAATATGTATTATATTATGCAGATGACAGGCAAGGGTCAAGGTAACAATGACCCAACTGGTTCTCGGGGTCGAGGAAAGGCTAGAAAGGAAAAGAGGAGGGTAGTTAATGATACTCCATCTTTTCCACCCTCTACAGAGATGCCTATGTCTTATCCTCCACCCCACAGCTATACTGAGTTACCACAACATCACGAGCCGTACACCTTCATCCAAACACCAGGTCTTTCATTAGAGGGCCATAGGACTGTACGTCCGACATACAGTCCAACTACCTCACGACCATGTGGATCGCTACCATCTGCATCGCATGGATCGCATCCATCCATGTCATAGCCACATGGATCACAGCCACCTAGGTCACAACCATTAGTATAACAACCACTTGAGATCCATCCAACTATGTCGAATTCATAGGGATCGCAACCATCTTCATCAGCGACTCCATCTATTTCAAGCATGCGCCTGCGAGGTAGTAGCTCTGACCCCCCTACACCGTCCACACATGCCTATGATGTACATGGTTCAGACGATGGTGCTGATGATGATGAGGAGGTGCATTATGATCAATATAGAAGGATCATCATAGTCCCTGAGGGTGATGGGTAAGAGTTATTTGTTATTTTTGCGTTTATTGTTTTGTAAAGTTTTTACTAAGATATTAATGTGTTTTTGTTGTTAAATTGTAGGTTCATCCCAAGTAATAGGACTACAAGGATAATTACCAAAGCCATTAGAAAGCTTTATGATGGACTTTATGCGGCTTGGTCTGATTTCCCATTCTCGCTGAAGGAGCAAATTTTCAATCAATTTAAGGTATCAATGTTCTTTTAAGCAGTTTAATAATTTATATTTATGATATTTCTTGTTTAATATTTAACTTTTGAAATACAGAGCAAGTGTGTATGGGAACACCGCTATAGCACGGAAGTGGCTGTAAATTTTAATCACAAAGCTCGCAAGCGATTGTCGCATACTTTCTCTGAAGCTAGAAAGAAGAACAAGAAGCCTGACTGGTTACTTCAAAATTTATGGGAAGATTTGAAAAGGCGATGACTTACCGCAAAGTTCTTTGAGAAGAGCGAAAAAGGAAAGAAAGCTTGTGCATCTGAGAAGGGAGGCTCCTTGTACACTAGAGGTACGGTCAGCCTAGGGACAATAAAAAGAAGATTGGTACGTAATTGTTAAATTATTTTAATGTTCAAAGTATATCTATTCAGTTTATTAACTAAATTAATTTGTTTTCAGGAAAAGAAGTTGGGGCGTCCAATGAACCATGATGAGCTATTCAAATAGACACATATTGTAAAGAAAGAGAAAGAGAGGATCAAGAAAAGTGGGTCGAGGACCAGGCCTCGACTGTAACCTTCGGACGAGGATGCTGAAAGAATATGGATGGAGTCTGCTGGCGGTCCAAAATGGGGGAAGGTATATGGTCTTCCTACTAAAAAGTTCCATCGCTATAAGTGTGGAATGCAAGGAATAGAGACTTCCTTGCAAAGCGAGCAACTTGATGGGGAGAGCCTCTCCGCTATGCAGGAGACTGTGACAAAGCTCACATCAGAGCCAGAAGTGGCCAAGGAAAGAGAAAGGGTTAGAGATGCCCAATTCCTTGGCATGGAAGCTCAAATCAGAACTCTCCTATCTACTGGAGCTTTTCTGTTAACCCGGTCTCGTGAGTCATCGCCAGAGGCTCGACTTGAACGTGAGCATTCCTTCTGTCCTCCCCGTGATCATTCCTTCAATCCACCCTGTGGTCGTTCTTCACGTCCTCCACAAGATCCTTCTTGACACCGTCTTTTAGATGAAAGTTCATTAGAAGGTGATGATAAATTTGTACATGTCACGAACCATTTCCATAGTAGGTTATGATGGCACCCGACACCATTGTCAGGCAAGCTGACGCGGAAATATAATTAAGTTCTCATTTTACCTTTACCAAAACTAAGCGCAACAGATTCCTCCGATTTAAAGTTGAGGCCAGAAATGATTAATACTGTATCAAAGTGATAATACAACACACAAGTAAATGTCTACTCGAGTGTGTGCCAAGACCTGGTGTCACAAGCTATGGGCAACTAGTAGAATATACAAAAGAATCGCACTGTCCTACTGTCCGAATCAGGATAGACAACAAAAGTAAATACATAAAAAAGACTTCTTCAGGCTTCTAAACGACATGTAAGGGAAGCAACTTACCGTAGAAGTCTCGGGTCCGCTCAAGGATGCGCACCAGACTGGTAGCCAAATCCACCTGCCTCAGATCCTGTACAATTAAGTACAAAAGTGTAGTATGAGTATATAAATAACATGTACCCAGTAAGTATCCCGTCTAATCTCGAAGAAGTAGAGACGAAAAGTCGACTCGATACTTACTAAGGTCAATAATATGAGGAGAAATTTTAATAAGCAGGAATAACACGAGGTATTAGTATTAATAAGCATGGAATGACAGTTCTTTTCCAAATATCATCATGAGTGTCCATATATATATATATATATATATTAAGCAGATATGAAGTCCAGTCCACAGAGAAAATGCTAAGCAAATCATGCACAAATAACACCGAGGGATGTATGGCCCGATCTAACATAAAAATAAATTGTGCACTGCCGAGGGTCGAACGGCTCGAACCATAGATGCATCTATTACCCTGCTCGCGAATCACTCGTGCGACGTGGTCAAACATAAATAAAATCATCACGAGCAGACAATAACGTATGTCTGCGGAGTAGTCATTCACAGGAAATTCCCAAATTCTCTTTTAAGGACCAAATAGAATAAGGTTCCCTCACTAGTTGCATTTACCTTAATCAAATAATTTATACAACTCCGAATTTAACAACAAGTTATAAGAATATCACGTAGAGCATGCTTTTGGCCCCTAGACTACCCGAACTTAACATAATAGTCGCTACGCACGGACTCTCGTCACCTAGTGCGCACGTAGCCCCCGCATATAATGACAATTACTTCAATTATTACACCTATGTGGACAATTCCCTCTTACAAGGTTAGAAAGGAGACTCACAAGATCGAATCTAGCTATTTAAGCAATTTCCCAATCATTGACACAAGTTTCCTAAATTCCGACCCCATGCCCACGTGCCCGGATTCCGAGATTTTTTGAAGGAAGTTGTTCTATACAACCTAAAGATCAATAATATATGATTTCTAATTAATTCCATAACAATTTTCATGGTTAAATCTAAGTTTTATTAAAATCCCAGGTCTTGCTCTAACCCCTTGATTTTACGTAATTTCAAGTGTTTAATCTACCTAATACGCAAGTATTAAACTAAGGATGGGTGTAATAAACTTACCTCACAATGCTAAGTGAAAGTTTTCTCCCCAAAGCTCCCAAAATCGCCAATGGAAGAGTGAAAATGTGATAAAAATGACTTAGATCCGTATTAAATGAACCTCACTGCCCAACGATTTTCGCATCTGCGGTCAGGGGACCGCATCTGTGAGAATGAGACCGCATCTGCGAAAAGGGGGAGGGAAGGCTGGGACCACTTCTGCGGTCTGAAGCCCGCATCTGCGGTTCCTGGCCTGCCCTAGGCCGCTTCTTAAACAAACATTCGTCCTCGAACGGACATAGAAAAGTACCTGAGCTGCTGAATAAGTATGGATATCTGCTCCGCATGTTCTCTTCGGACTCCCAAGTCGCCTCCTCGATCGGTTGGCCCCTCCACTGGACCTTTACCGCAGAAATCCTCTTGGACCTCAACTAGCGATCCTGTCTATCAATAATGGCAACTGGCTTCTCCTCATAACCCAAACTATCATCCAACTGGATAGTACTGAAGTCCAACACATGGGATAGGTCGACATGATACTTTTGAAGCATCGATACATGAAAAACTGGATGAACTCCCGATAAGCTGGGGGTAAGGCAAGCTCATAGGCAACCTCCCCAACTCACCTCAACACCTCAAAGGGACCAATAAACCTTGGGCTCATCTTGCCCTTATTCCCGAACCTCATAATGCCCTTCATTGGCGAGACCTTCAAGAGAACCTTCTCGCCAACCATAAATGATACATCACGCGCCTTCTGTTCCGCGTAACTCTTCTGTCTGGACTGAGCTGTGCGAAGCCATTCCTGAATCAACTTTACCTTATCTAAAGCATCCTGTACCAAATC
The DNA here is from genome assembly GCF_000393655.2 of Nicotiana sylvestris. Classification (NCBI taxonomy): domain Eukaryota; kingdom Viridiplantae; phylum Streptophyta; class Magnoliopsida; order Solanales; family Solanaceae; genus Nicotiana; species Nicotiana sylvestris. The sequence goes on from NC_091068.1 coordinate 160,146,923, forward strand.
TGTACCGTACAACTTAGCCTCACCGGGATCAAACCACCCGATAGGAGAACGACAACGTCGACCATATAAAGCCTCGTATGGAGCCATCTCTATGCTGGACTGATAGTTGTTGTTGTATGCAAACTCTGTTAAAGGCAAGAACTGATCCCACAGCCCTCCAAAGTCAATCACACATGCTCTAAGCATATCCTCTAAAATCTGAACTGTCCGCTCCGACTGTCCGTCGGTCTGAGGATGGAATGCTGTGCTAAGCTCTACACAGGTCCCCAACTCACTCTGAACGGCTCTCCAGAAATGGGAAGTGAATTGAGGGCCTCTGTCTGATATGATGGAAACAGGCACACCGTGCAACCAGACTATCTCCCGAACATAAATCTGAGCATACCTCTCCGCTGTATAAGTAGTCGCCACTGGAATGAAGTAAGCCGACTAGGTCAACCTATCCACAATGACCCATACTGAATCAAACTTCCGCAAAGTCCGCGGCAACCCAACTACAAAATCTATGGTGATGCGCTCCCACTTCCACTCATGGATAGGCATCTGCTAAAGTAGGCCACCCAAACTCTGGTGTTCATACTTTACCTGCTAGCAATTCAAACATCTAGCTACATACTCCACTATGTCTTTCTTCATTCTCCGCCACCAGTAATGTCACGACCCAAACCAATGGGCCGCAACGGGCACCCATTACCTTAATCAACTGAGTACCAATGTAGCGTATCTTTCTTATTACATCATTATATACACGTGACATACGGGCCTAGTAGGCCAATATAATCATTTATAAACTCAAACATAGGCCGACAAGGCCATACAATCTTTCACGTATACGACATATGTCTACAAGCCTCTAAGAATACATAAATGTCATAGAGGTCGGGATGGAGTACCGCCATACCAAACAATACACGTCTAAATCATACTAACCAAACAAGTAACTCCGAAGCAAATGGAGCACACCAACATCTTCCGCTGAGCTGATAGCCTACTTGGAGGGCTCTCGACCTGTCTATCGGGGCCTGTGGGCATGAAACGCAGCGTCCCCAGGCAAAAGGGACGTCAGTACGAATAATGTACCGAGTATGTAAGGCACATAAGTAAGTACATCAGAGACATGGAAGAAATATAGAGTACATGACTCAACCTGCAAGTCTGAATAACTTTGTAAATCATAAATTACTTTTAGCGTCATGCATGTGCATATGAATGTTATGTCGTGCATAGGTACATGTTTCATAACATCATCAGCCTCTAAGGGCATTCCATTATATCATACCAGCCACTGTGGGCAAAATCATCATCGTATACCAGCAGTGGTGGTGCGTATATAACGCCATAACCTTTCCCATATCCCATATACATATATATATATATACATACATATATACGCATATATAACGCCGTTTGAATACATACATATATATGCGTATATAATGCCATTTGAATACATATATATATACGCGTACAACGCCGTTTGAATCATATTTTATCCACTATGGGCAACATCATCATCATATACCAGCTGATCAGGTGGTGGCGCGTATATAATGCCGTAACCTTTTCCCATATCCCATATACATATATATACATATATATGCGTATATAACGTCGTCTGAGTCATGGGTCAATGTATATGTATAAATGCGTGAAATGCATATGAAATACGATAACAAACTCTCTAGGTACATCATAAGACCATTATACCTCTGATTAATATCATAAAATCATTTTACGTATTTTCTGAGACCCATGAACAGATGATGGAATAATAAAACATATGGAAATTCAAGAATATAGGCACTTCTAATACTTCTATGAATAGGGTCATATATGGAATTTGTGCATTTGCACGTTTCGTTCGTATCGTGTGGATCATGCCAAAAGAAAGAAGGGATAGCCTTAACATACCTGGAGTAGGAAAACCTCCGTATAATATTCTTGAAGATTGCATCGTACTCTTTTAGAACCGAAAAATTTGTATGTTGTTAAGCTTCCAATAATTCTCGCTGGGCTTTTGATTGGAAAATGTTTATTGAAGCTTTCTATATTCTGAATTTAATCATTTTTGGTTGAAGATAGATAACAATTCTTTTGCAAGAATGATAATGTCTTTCTCTATCAAAATGTAAAGTATAAAAAGTGAAGTCTTCTTATCTCAAATGAAATGGCTAACGTCTGTTTTGTGTAGGTAAAGTTTTCCTCTACAAAGTATAAAGGTAAGGTTTTGGAGTAAGTGTAGTAAAGGGTCAAGATAAGAATAATCATATCCCATTAACGTGGATCACAACATGGTTGGCCACCTATGTTTAATTTTTAAGAGTCAAATTCTTGTGACACTATGGCTGCCACGTAATTCTTTTGGGTGGGGGATTTAAACTTTATCCAATAATTAATCAATTAATTAGGTAATGTCCCGCTATCCGGTAATTAACCAATTACCCAAATATTAAGAATTGTCTAAAATTACTTAAAATTCTACTTTTTATTATTTTTTTAATACATTTTATACATCCTACTATCATGGTCATATGATATATTTTATGGTACTAGTCCATAAATATTGAGTATTTTAGCTCGAGCCATATTTTATCCCAATATGCCAAACTTGGACGAAAATTCATTTTCTTTTACTTGCTTGCCCTTTCACCTTTACGAATTTACTAATCACTTGTGAAATAGCATAATCCTTATAATTCCCAAATAATATTTTTCTTGGACTGATGTAAATTACCTTACGACAAATTCAACGTAAAATATTGCAGGGTAAAACATCGTCGTAACTTATTACTGCAGAGCATAACATCGTCGTAATATAATATTGCCGGACATAATATCGACGTAATATTGTGGGGCGTAACAAGTAATGCTGCCTCAAGTCACGATACATTTTCGTGGCACCCGGATGAATGGAATACCGCAAACTGTGAGCCTCTTCTAGAATCCTCTCCCTCAGACCATCAACATTAGGAACACATAGACGGCCCTAAAACCGCAAAGCACCATCCTCGCCAATATAAACCTCCTTGGCACCTCCTTGAAGTACCGTCTCTCTAAGAACTGCCAAATGTGGATCATCGAACTGCCGGGCCTTGATCTGCCCCAATAATGAAGACTGAGCAACCATACATGCTAGAACTCGGCTAGGCTCTGAAAGGTCCAACCTCACAAGTTTGTTAGTCAAGGACTGGATGTCCAAAGCTAGTGGCCTCTCCGCTGCTGGAATGAATGCCAAACTACCAATACTCTCCGCCTTTATGCTCAAGGCATCCGCGACCACATTCACCTTGCCCGGATGATAAAGAATGGTGATGTCATAATCCTTTAGTAACTCAAACCACCTGCGCTGCCTCAAATTAAGATCCCTCTGCTTGAATAAATGCTGTAAGCTACGATGATCAGTATAAACCTCACATGACAAACGAATCAATATAAGGCCTGAATACCCTGTTCATCAAATCCATAATTGCCGCTGGGGCATTAGTCAAGCCAAAGGACATCACCAAAAACTCATAATGGCCATATCTAGTCCGGAATGTAGTCTTCGGAACATCCGAGTCCCGAATCTTCAGCTGATGATACCCTGACTTCAGGTGTATCTTAGAGAACACCCTAGTACCCAGCAACTGGTCGAACAAATCATCGATACGAGGCAACAGATACTTGTTTTTGATGGTGACTTTGTTCAGCTGGTGGTAATCAATTCACAAATAACACTGGGGCACCCCATGGCGATACACTGGGCCTAACAAACCCCTTTGACAACAATTCTTCAAGCTGCTCTTTCAACTCCTTCAATTCCTTAGGAGCCATACGGTATGGTGGAATAGATATAGGCTGGGTGCCTGGAGCCAAATCAATATAGAAATCAATATCACGATCCGAAGGCATGCCAGAAAGGTCAGAAGGAAAAACATCGGCGAACTCTCGAACCACTAGAATTGAATCAATCGTCGGAGACTCTGCGGTAGTGTCTCGGACATAAGCTAAATAAGCCAAACACCCCTTCTCGACCATATACCGAGCCTTCAGGAAAGAAATAACCTGACTAGGTGTATCGACTGTGGAACCCTTCCACTCTAGCTTCGGCAACCCTGGCATCACTAGTGAAACAGTCTTGGCATGGCAATCGAAGACGGCGTGATATGAAGATAACCAATCCATGCCCAGGATGACCTCAAAATCGATCATATCAAGCAACAAAAGATCTGCTCTAGTCTCGAAACCACAGAATGTGATCACACAGGACCGGTAGATCCGATCCACAACCATAGAATCGCCCACAGGAGTGGACATATGAACAGGAGTGCCTAAAGGCTCAGGAGAAATAACTAGGAAATGAGCAAACAGGGATGATACATATGAATAAGTAGACCCTGGATCAAATAATACTGAAGCATCCCTACTACTGATGAAAATAATACCCGTGATAACGGCATTTGAGGCCAATGCATCTGGCCTGGCCGGAAGGGCATAGAATCTAATTGGAGCACCGGCTGGCTGGCCTCCACCTGACTGAGCAGTAACTGGCTGACCTCTCCCTGCCTGACCTCCACCTCTAGGACGACCTCTACCAGCCTGCCCTCCACCTCTAGGTGGCTGGGCAGCTGGTGCTGATATCATGAGCTGCTGACCCTGCTGCACTGCCTTGTCCCGAAGTCTGGGGCAGGTCCTCTTCATGTGAGCCGCATCTCCACACTCTTAGCATACTCTCCGTACCATAGTCTGCTGCCCTGAAGTCTAAGCCTGCTGGCCCGAATACGCACTGGAAGAGCCCTGGATAGCTGGTGGGCGATATGAACTCTCTGGCACAGCACTAAAGGGAGCACTGGAGGGACCTGATATCCAAAATACCCGCCGGAGGAACCCTGAACAGCTTGTGGGTGGTAAGAACTCTCCGGCATCGCACTAAAATAAGGCCTCACTGGAGCACCTCTGGGAGGGGGGTGGTGGCGCTGAATGCAGTGGCCTGCTGGGCTGACCCCTCCCAAAGTGACCTCTACCCCTAGCTGGGGCACCTCTGAACTCTCCCGAAAATCTAGCCCTCTTATCCTGCTGCATCTGCTCTCTACCCCTCTGGCGATACCCCTCAATCCTGCGAGCAATCTCAATCACTAGCTGATACTCAGTACCCATCTCCACCTCTCGGGCCATGCCCGATCGATAGTGGGGTGCAACCCCGCAAAAAATCTCTGCACTCTCTTTGCATCTGTGGGAAGTATCATGAGTGCATGGCGAGACAACTCGAAGAACCTCGCCTCATAATCGGTCACAGACATCTGACCCTGCTCAAGATGCTCAAACTGATACCGCACCTCTTCCCTTTCAGAGGGTGGAATGTACCGATCTAGGAATAACTGTGTGAACTGACCCCAAGTGAGGGGAGGAGAACCTGCTGGTCTGCCAAGAACATAGGACTGCCACCATCTATGGTCCCTACCCTCAAGCTGAAAAGTAGTGAAGTCAACTCCATGCGACTCCAATATCCTCATGTTGTGTAGTCTGTCCCTGTACCTGTCGATGAAGTCCTGGGCATCCTCATGTCGCTCACCCCCGAAGATGGGAGGGTGAATCCTAGTCCATCTATCCAATGACTTCTACGGATCGCCATCCGCAGTTGGGCTGGGCTGGGGTGCCACTACAGCAACTGGCTGAGCCCCATCCGCAAGTAGTACACCCGGAGTCTGATACACTGCAACTACATGTCCTGGAGCCTGAGTAGTAGGGGTCTGTGCTCCCCCTCCTACCTGTGAGGTAGCTGGGTTTGCTGGAAATAAACCAGCCTGAGTCATAAAATCCATGAACCGTAGCATATTGCCCATGACCTCCTGAAATTCCGGTGCTGTCATGAAGTCTGCCGGGGCAGGCTCAGCTACGGGCAGCTCGCCCTGCTCCTCGATAATAGGATCTCCCACAAGATCCGCTAGTGGTGCTACTGGAATAACTCTGGGACGCCCTCGTCCCCTACCACGGGTCAGTGCCCTCCCCCGGCCTCTACCTTGGCCTCTAGCAATGGGGGAAGCAGCTCCTCCCGGGTCCAGAACATCAGCCATGCGTGTCCTCACTATCTGTGAGAGAATAGAAGAGGGAATTTAGTATACCAACCACTGCACGATGGGAAATGAATAAAGAGTAGCCCTTCCTAATACCATATAGCCTCTCGAAGATAAATACAGACATCTCTGTATCGATCTACAAGACTATATTAGGTTTGCTCATGATTTGTGAGACCTACGTGAACCTAGTGCTCTGATACCATGTTGTCACGACCCATTTCATAATAGGTCATGATGGCGCCCGACACCATTGTTAGGAAAGCCGACGCGGAAGTATAATTAACTTCTCATTTTACCTTTACCAAAACTAAGCGCAACAGATTGCTCCGATTTAAAGTTGAGGCCAGAAATGATCAATACTATATCAAAGTGATAATACAACACAAAAGTAAATGTCTACTCGAGTGTGTGCCAAGACCTGGTGTCACAAGCTATGGGCAACTAGTAAAATATACAAAAGAATCGCACTATCCTACTGTCCGAATCAGGATAGACAACAAAAGTAAATACATAAGAAAAACTTCTTCAGGATGCTAAACGGCATGGAAGGGAAGCAGCTCACCGTAGAAGTCTCGGGTCCGCTCAAGGATGCGCACCAGACTGGTAGCCAGATCCACCTGCCTCAGATCATGTACAATTAAGTACAGAAGTGTAGTATGAGTACATAAACAATATGTACCCAGTAAGTATCCCGTCTAATCTCGAAGAAGTAGAGACGAGAAGTCGACTCGATACTTACTAAGGTCAAATAATATGATGAGAAATTTTAATAAGCATGAATAACACGAGGTATTAGTATTAATAAGCATGGAATGACATGTTGTTATATTTTTTTAATCAATATATATATATATATATAAACTATTATAAAAGCACAAAGCCTCATAGCGAAATATTATTAAACCTTTTTACCCTTAAAAATAAATTTCAAATAGGATAACATTGGCATTTAATTATTTTTCGTAATAATTATAATTTTGAAATCAATTATAATATTATGATAAAATTATTAACCTAATTGTCCATTTTTATTGATTACTACCTAACGAATCATAATATACATGGTTATTAAGACAAAAGCAATATTCATAAGATATTCTAATTTCAAATTACTAATAAATTCTTTTGTATACGTTAACTTAATTTGTTACTTAAATAAATATTATTAGAAAGGTCATGAATAAATGAATAAAATTCTTTATATGTGTATTAATTTCATGATCAATATTTATCATTTTCAAGAACTCAAACTTTTACTTAATATTATTTTTGTGACTAAAACCATGTTTGAATGTTATTTATATATTTTTAAAAAATAATTTTCATCAATATAGGGTACACACGCAACGCGCGTACCGTGAGACTAGTCTGTCTAATAATGTGAACTGTGTGTAGACTTGAGCATAAATTAGTCACCATATTTAACTTCAAAATGCTATAGATGAGGTTCATCAATAATTGTCATGTACGTGTATTTATGAGTAAAATCCACCTAACCTCTTTAATTTTTAAGTATTGGAAATTGATACCCTTTCTATCTGTTGAAAGGGAATGATAAACCCCATATGCAATATTTTCCGGTGAGATTTAAGATTTTAATACAGAGATATATTAATGTCTTTTTTTGTCACGATACTACTAGAAATTCGGTAAAAAGCAATCAGAAAAAGCGATCAAAGTTGATCGCTTATAGGTCAAAAAGTGATCAAAAGCGTCCAAACATGTCTGGTCGCCATATTACTGGTCCTTTTATTTTAGGGACCAAAGTTGGTCGCTAATTAACGACCAACTTTGGTCTCTAAGGTAAAAAGACCAAATATTCCGGGTAAAGACTATAGCGACCAACTGTGGTCTCTTTAATATTTTAATAATATAATTTTGGCGACCAAAGTTGGTCTTTACATGTAAATTACGTTTTTATTTATTTATTATTAATCAAAATATAGCGACTAACTTTGGTCTCTAATCCAAATATTATATTTTAAAATCTGGAAAATAGAGACCAAAGTTGGTCGCTTTTTTTATTAATATTTTTTATTTTTTTTTAAAAAAAATATAAGCGACCAAAGTTGGTCGCAATATTTCCAGAAATTATTTTTTTTAATGGAATAGCGACCAAAGTTGGTCGCTTTTTGAGAAATCTGGGTTAATTAGCGACCAACTTTGGTCGCTATTTCCCAGAAAATAATATTTTTTAATAGAAAAGCGACCAACAAGCGACCAAAGTTGATCGCTTTTCTGGGTATTATTTTGGCAGAAACTGCCTGTTTTGGCAGCTACACCACCTGCCAGCATACCAAATCCCTATTACAAGCAATAACAACAACAACAACACAGCAACACAACAACAACAAAAACACAAAAACAACATTAAAACCAACAAAGTATAAAGTTCAATAGAATTACCACATTAAGCTAACCAAACTAAGTTAACTCTTATTACAAGCCCATTCGAAAAGCGATTCTATTTGTTTAGTTCAAAGTGTATAAAAGTCAATGAGTGTTTTGTACATCATTATCATCAGCGTATGATGAACTTTCATCAGCAAGACGGTATCCAGAAGGGTCTACTTGTCGAGGACGGGAAGAATGATCACGGAGAGGACGAGAGGAACGAGTACTTGGAGGACGGGAGGAACGAGCACGGGGAAGGTAAGCCTCTGGCGATGAGTCATGAGACCTGGGAATCGGAAAACCTCCAGAAGCTAGGAGAGATTTGAGCTGCTCTTGCATGCCCTGCCATTGAGCGACCACGCCAATGTACTGAGCATCTCTAAGCTTTTCTCTTTCCTTGGCCGCTTCTAGCTCGGATGTGAGCTTTGTCACAGTCTCCCACATAGTGGAGAGGCTCTCCCCATCAAGTTTCTCGGCTTGCGAGGAAGTCCCTATTCCTTTCATCTCACACTTATAGCGATGGAATTTCTTAGTAGGAAGCCCATATACCTTCCCCCATTTTGGACCGTCTGCAGTCTCCGTCCACATTCTTTCAGCATCCTCGTCATTGAATTGACTCGCCCGACTCATTAGGTGGATGATTGCGTATGAATTCCTCCACTTCAGCTGTGAAGCGACCCTATAAGAAAAATTACATTGAATTAGTAATTCAAAATTTATATAAAAGTAAATCAAAATACTTAATGAAAAGTGAAAACTTACATGTACAGTCGAGGCTCGTCCCTCGACCCACCTTTCTTGATTCGTCTCTTTCTTCTTCTTCGTAATATGAGTCTCCTTGAATTACTCATCTTGGTTCATCGGATGCCCCAACTTCTTTTCCTGAAAACTTATAAATTTTAGTTAATAAATATAATAGATATACTTTGAAAATTAAAATAAATTAAGCAATTACGTACCATTCTTCTTTTTATTGCCCCTAGGCTGATCGCACCTCCAGTGTGCAAGGATCCTCCCTTCTCAGATACGCGAGCTTTCTTTCCTTTTTTGCTCTTCTCTAAGAAATTTGCAGTAAGCCATTGCCTTTGCAAATTCTCCCATAAATTCTGAAGCAACCAGTCAGGCTTCTGGTTCAACTTTCTAGCTTTGGAGAAAGTATGTGACAACCGCTTGCGAGCTTTGAGATGAAAATTTGCAGCCACGTCCGCGCTATAGCGGTGTTCCCATACACACTTTCTCTGTATTTCAAAAGTTAAATATTATATGGAAATATCATAAATATAAATAATTATACTACTTAAAAGAACATTTATACCTTAAATTCATTGAAAATTTGCTCCTTCAGCGAGAATAGGAATTCACTCCAAGACACATAAGGGCCATCATAAAACTTTCTGGTTGCTTTTGTGATTATCCTCGTAGTAATATTACTCGGGATGAACCTATAATTTAATAGAAAAAATACATTAATATCTTAGTAAAAACTGTACAAAACAATAAACATAAAAATAACAAATAACTCTTATCCATCACCCTCAGGGACTATGATAATCTTGCCATATTGATCATAATGCACATCCTCGTCAGCATCAGTATCACCGTCCGAAACATGTATATCAGAGGCATGCGTGGAAGGTGTAGGGGGTCATAACTAGTATCTCGCAGTCGAAGGCCTGAAATAGATGGAGTCACTAATGAAGATGGATGTGATCCTTGTGACTGCGACATAGCTGTATGGACCGCTAGTGGATGTGATACTGATTGCTGTGACCCGAGTGGCTATGACAATGATGGCTATGATCCATGTGGATGTGACATGGATCGATGCGATCTATGTGATGTTGATGGGTGTGATCCAATTGGTAGTGAGGCAGGTGGACTGTATGTCGGACGTATAGTCCTATGGCCCTGTGACGAAAGACTTGGTGTCTGCACGAAGGTGTAGGGTGTGTGATGCTGTGGCAGCTCAGAATAGCCCTGGGGTGGAGGCAAATACATAGGCATAGGCATAGGCACATCAGAAGAGGGTGGAAAAGATTGAGTATTATCTTCTACCCTCCTCTTTGGTTTCCTAGTCTTTTCTCAACCCCGAGAACTAATATGGTCATTGTTACCTCGACCCTTGCCTGTCATCTGCATAATATAATACATATTTAGATTGAAACATATAAAGAAACTAGCTATAAATGAGAGTTATTAAAGAAATCAACTTTTTAAAGCTCATCGACGTATTGTTCCTCGTCAAAGAATTCTTCTTCCTCACTAGTTTGAGCTTCATCAGTTGATTCTTCTTCCTCGTTTTCTATAATTCTTACTTCATTTATATCAACTTCTTCCAATATGTGTTCAGGATGTTCCAAATCATTTTCTAAAAGTTCTTTCACTATTTGGTGAACACTGGAGATATCGTTTTGATATGCAACATCTAACACATTCTCGACTTCCACCCTACTTACAGGCTTAGTTTTGATTACAACCCACCAATCGGACTTATTCCGCCTCAATAGATAAGGAGCATAATACACTTGCCTAACATTATGTGCAATTATAAAAGGATCATAGCGATCATACTCCCTCGTATGATTAACCTCAATTATGTTGTATTGATTGTGTACTCTTGCACTTCTTGTTGGATTTGGGTCAAACCACTTGCATCTAAAGAGTATCAATTTCTTAAATGGCCAACCTATATATTCTTGTTCTATTATAGCGACCAAAGTTGGTCGCTATTTATAAAAATTTATAAAAAAAAAATTAAATTACTTTTAATTCAATTTAAAATTATGTACATATATAGTATAGTATATATATATATATATATATATATATATATATATATATATATATATAAGTTATATTCGACATAATATTAGCTAATGCACTAATACTTAGTGCATAGTTGTGATGACCCAAAAGGTCATCACTTGTTTTAAAACAAAACTTCCGTGTTCTGGGGCCTTGAAAACCTCACTTAGAGTTACCTCGATTTGCGTGCATAGCCGGAAAGTTTAAATATGAAATTTTGTGAAAAATGATAAGTTTTGATTATAAAATGAGCTAATTTAACTCCGGTCACTGTTTTGGATAAACGGATCCGGACCCGTGATTTGACGGTCTCGGAGGGTCCGTAGGAAAATATGGGACTTGGGCGTATACCCGAAATTGAATTCCGAGGTCCCGAGCCCCAGAAATGAATTTTTAAAGGAAATTGTTTTCTGAAAATTCTTAAGGAAATTTGAAATGAAGTTTGATTAGAAAGAGATGGTATCGAACCCGTATTTTGGTTCCGGCACCCGGTACATGTCTTATATATGGTTTGGATCATTTATGTAAAGTTTGGTTTAAAACGGACGTCGTTTGACGTGATTCGGACCTAAATTGCTAAGTTTGATACTTGATGAAGTTTGAGAAAAAAATTTCTTGATTTTGAGGTTTGATTCATTGTTATTGAGGTTACTTTGGCGATTTGATCGCACGGATAAGTTCGTATGATGTTTTTGAGTTAGTACGTGTGTTTGGTTAGGAGCCCCGAGGGCTCGAATGTGTTTTGGATGTGTTTCGGCAAGTTTTGAACTTAGGAAAAAGTTACACATTCAAAGAAGTTGTAGATCTCTGAAGCTAGGTCTCACGGTCCGCGGTGGAAACTTCGCGGCCACGGTGGGGGCTCCGCGACCGCGGTGGAATTTGTGCGGTCCGCGGTGAGCAAGGCCAAGCCTTCGCGGCCGTGCTCGATTTCTTGCGGTCCGCGATGGAGCTCCGCGGCCGCAGTCCTTTTTATGCGGTCCGCAGTGGAGCTCCGTGGCCGCAACCCTTTTAATGCGGTCCGTGGAGAGGGTCTGAGAGGGGTATAAATAGACGGGATTTTCAGTTATTTTTATTTTTCAAAACCCCAAAAACATAAGAGGCAATTTTTCAAACAACCTTTCTTCTCCAAATCAATTGTAAGTCATTTTTAACTAGTTTTCTTCAATCATTAACATCTTGTAACATGATTTCAACTTCAAATCAATTATTTTCATGGTGGAATTGGGAATTTTGAGTAAAAACTAAGAATATTGAAATTTGGGGATTTAGACCTCAAATTGAGGTCGGATACCAAAACCAATTATATAACCAGGCTCGGGGGTAAATTGGTAATCGGATTTTGGTCCAAATTTCGGGTTTGGACCATGCGGGTCCGGGGTCGATTTTTGACTTTTTGGGGAAATCTTTATAAAACCTATTTTCATGCATTAGAATTGATTCATTTAGCATTTATTGATGTAAGTAAGTAACTTGTGGCTAGATACGAGCGAATTGGCGGAGGAATCGAGGGGTAAAGATATAATTGAAGCTTGAGTTGTGTTCGAGGCATCGAGGTAAGTGTTTGGTCTAACCTTAGCTTGAGGGATTAGGAGTTGTGTCTTATTTGCTATTTGTTTCTTGTCGAGTACGACGTATAGGCATGGTGACGAGTATCTATGCATTGGTGTCAAGCATGACCGTAAGTCTTATCTTGTGATTTTCATGATTTTGTTGTATTATTCATACCTTGGTGAAGATTTCTATTTGTAGTGTAAAGTTGTGGAAAGAATTGTGACCTATGAATATTTAGGAGCGTTGGTTCCAGTTGTATAACGAATTGTGAAAGTATAAGTGATAATCGAAACTCTAGAGCATTGACTCGAGTTGTGAAGTGAATTGTGAAGTAAAAGTGAGAAAGAAAAGAGATCATTATGTTGCCCCTTGCCGGGCTATTGTTGAGTTGAGGTTCCCTTGAATTGTGTTATTAATTGATATTACCGACGCTTAGGTTGATGATTCTTCATGCTAGCTGTTGTAACAAGTTTAGTCATAGCTGAGGTAGTTAGACGTTGAAACTAGTTGAGATAGCTAGGTGCTGGAACAAGTTTGGCTATGGCTGTTTCTCCCTCGCCGGGACATATATACTTGTACTGTGGAGTTCCCTTGCCGGGATAGTGTAGTTTATTGTTGATCCCTTGCTGGGACGGTTAATTATGATTATTGTGGACTGTATATTTGGAATGGGTTGCACGCCACAACAGATATTATATTGGATCGGGTTGCACGCCGCAACAGATATTATATTGGATCGGGTTGCACGCCGCAACAGTTATATATATGGTTCGGGTTGCACGCCGCAACAGTATTATATGTGGATCGGGTTGCACGCCACAACAATGTTAAATGATAGGGGATCGGGTTGCGCGCCGCAACAGTATTGTTATTGTATTGATTGTAGACATCGAGTGTTCTTTCATACTTTATTAAGTTTCTTGCAGAATTGATATTTCCCCGAAACATGTTCCCCCTCCCTTTCAAATTGTTATTACCTGTTTATATTTCCGCTGTATATCATATAACTACACAGGTTTATCTAGAGTCTGGTCCTAGCCTCGTCACTACCTCGCCGGGGTTAGGCCACACACTTACCAGCACATGGGGTCGGTTGTGCTGATACTACACTCTGCACTCTGTGCAGATACCAGAGCGGCACTTGATCAACAATAGTAGGGGAACCAGCCTTCAGTCCACCGAGACACCGAGGTAGCCTTGCATGTGTCCGCATGCCCGACATCTCCTCTATCTTTTATGATGTTCTGTTATCTCATGTATCCGAGACAAACAGTGTTATTTTTCCTTCAAAACTGTTGTATGTAGTACTCTTAGTAGTCCGTGGACATTGTGACACCAGTTTCTGGGTAAAGGCATGTGTTGACTTTCGAAACATTTTGGTATATTATTTATTTAAGACTTCCGCTTAAATCTAATATTCCGCTGTCATGTAGGTGTTTATCACTTGTTAAAATGAGTTGTAAAAAGGATTAACACAGAAGAGTTAAAGATTTCTAAGTTCGTGGCTTGCCTAACTTCCAGGAGTAGGCGCCATCACGACTCTCGAGGGTGGAAATTCCGGGTCATGACAATAGTATAGTGTGTGTGTGTATATATATATATATATATATATATATATATATATATATATATAATATTAGCTAATACACTAATACTTAGTGCATAGTATAGTATAGTATATATATACTAAGTGTATTATATATACTAAGTGTATAGTATAGTATATTATATAATACACTATACTATATATATAGTATAGTGTATTATATATACTAAGTGCATAGTATAATTGATATTATATATCAATTAATATATATATATATAAAGGCTATATTCGATATAATATTAGCTAATGCACTAATACTTAGTGCATAGTATAGTATATATATAGAGTATTGATTAAAAATAAAACGTCTTGACTTATATCAATTAATATGTTATAATTGATTAATCGATTTTTTGTAACAGAGTTAATGAATTACATTCATTCATCACTAGGTTATAAGTCGATGAATCAATTATAACATACTAATTGATATAAGTCGAGACGTTTTGTTTTTAATATATATACATGCATCGTTGTACTATTTAACTGCATATATAGCATGTTAAGAACCCGACCCTGTGTTCTGAGCACTTCATGTATATGTATATATATATATATATATATATATATATATATATATATATATATATATATATATATATATATAGACACACACGCACACTTCGTTGTACTACTTAACTGCGTATATAACATGTTAGAGTATATTTTAGTGTATTCATCCCTTGTATTACAAAATTGTTAACGACTTACATTTATATTATTTAGAGTAAGTACAAAAGTGATTTTTAATTTTGACTAATGTTGACCTGAAAAGAGACCAACTTTGGTCACTATTTTTCCAGAAATTATATTTAGCGACCAAAATTGGTCCCCAATTATCCAGAAATTAAATTTACTTTGGTCGCTAAATTTAAATCAGATTTATTTATATTTTATATAATATTTAAAATAATAATATAATTGTTAAACGTTAGAACTGGGTCCTAGATTAGCGACCAAAGTTGGTCTCTATTTTGCTAAGCGGTCAACTTTGGTCGCTAACTTTGAATTATATTTATTTATATTTTATAATTTTTTTTAAATAATAATATAATTATTAAAATTTTATAACTGGGTACCCATATTAGCGACCAAAGTTGGTCTCTATCTGCTTATCCTTTAATGAGCGACCAACTTTGGTCGCTAATTTTAAATTATATTTATTTATATTTTATAATTTTTTTAAAATAATATTATAATTATTAAAATTTTACATGTGGGTCCCACTTTAGCGACCATCGTTGGTCGCTAATCACAGTATTTCTTTGACCAAGCAAGTCTGACCAGTCCGGCCAACATTTTGACGAAATTATCGACCAAAAAGCGACCAACCTTGGTCGCTAATGTATTTAGAATAATTATTTAATTATTTTCTCCAATTTAGCGACCAACTTTGGTCGCCGAATTTTGGTCGCTTTTTTTTCGGATTTCTAGTAGTGCAACCAGGAATTCCCACGTTTGGGACAGTGATGGCGCCTAACACTTCACTTGCTAGGCAAGCCAACCTTAGAGAATCATTAAGTCCATTTTCATTCAATTTCAATAAATAAAGTCAATTAAGCCAAAATGAACTAAAACTGAGTGCGGAATATCATAACTACCCATAATATGTACTACAATACGGATGTGGAATCACAATTTACGAGCTTCTAGAATTTTCTACAAACAGATTCTGAAAGAAATGCCACTATTTTGAACGAAAAGAAATAGTAAAAATAAGGAAAATGGGAGGGGATTTCAAGGTCTGCGGACGCCAGCAAATCTACTTCAAATCTCCAACGAGCAAATCCAAGCTGCTACGCCTCACGAACAGCTGGGCCAGTACCAAAGTCTGCACAAGAAGTGCAGAGTGTAGTATGAATACAACCGACCCCATGTACTCCGTAAGTATCGAGCCTAACCTCGACGAAGTAGTGATGAGGCTATGACAAAACACCCACGTAATAAACCTGTGCAGATAACAATATACGTACAAGATAACAACAAGTAAAAACTAAACATGTACTATTGGGAGGGGGACATGCTAAAGGGGGATACAAGATACGAGAAATACGGAAATGATAACCAGAACGGTCAGTACACCTTTAACCAGTAAAAACAATTAAGCACAATGAAAAAAATTGCACGGCATCACCCTTCGTGTTTTTACTCTCAACCTCACAATGAACAAGAATACTGCACGGTGTAGACACCGGATTTTTGACCTTCCCCGAGAATTTTCACATTTTTAGCGTGAATATGTGAAATTGGGTCTAGTATAGCTATTTTAACTATTTTTACTTTATTTCGTTGCAAAAAGAAAAATTACAAAAAATATATATATAAATTTTAGTTTATGTATTTCTCATAAACTTGAAAAAAAAATACAAAAATTGTACTTTATTTTTGTACTTTATATAATTTCGAAAATTACCACAAATATAGTTCTATTAATGTTTTATAGTCATTTTAATTTTGAAAAATACAAAAAATGTTACTTTATATTTTATCTTTATATAAAAAACGAAAATTACAAAAAATAGTTTTATTAGTATTTTATAGTTATTTTAATCTTGAAAAAATATTTAAAAAAGATCTAGTTTTGTGTTAATTATTAGTCTTATTTTTGTAGTTATTTTGCTTACATAATCAGTTAAGCAATGTCGTGTTCCTATTTCTCGGGTCCGGGCAAAAGAATAATATTCGGGTTCAAACTACCCGATTTTAGGCCTAATTTCGGACCTAGCCCATAATAATTCGAGTCCACCACACGTGAGGGGACACGCGTGGGGAACACGGACGGAACACCGTACACGGGGAACCCCACCACGCGTGGGGGACACAAGTCTCGAACCCCACCACGCGTGGGGCTCATTTTTCTTGGCAGAAGCTTACAAATGCACGGGCAAAGCTACACAAAGGGGGGACTTGGAAATTTTTTTAAAAAAAGAACGGAGACACTGTTGATCTTCTTCTTGGCAAAGAAGAAGAACCAAACGACCCTAGCGACCAACGGCTCCCACCTCCATCGTCGTCACTGCCCGCGCGACCACTTTTCCTTCTCCTAGCTCCATCCAACCAGTCCGGCGATCCTCCATTAAACCCGGCGATCACTGTTCATCTTCTTCCTCAAGAAAAGAAGAATAACGAATGGAAACCCTAACCACCTGCTTCCACCTCCGTCAAACCACCCAAACAACCACCCCTTCTGCCTCCTTCAAACACCACGTCCAAACCCACCACGACCACCGTCGCCCAGCTCCCTTCATCCCGTCACCTTCCCGACTGACCAAACAGCCCCCCAGCCATGGCCGTTACCAGCTAGGCCACCAGCTCCCCGCCACCCGCGAAACCTCCCCAGTTCACCAGCTCCACGCACAGCCCGAACGAAAACCAGCCGTTTCACCATTTCCAGTCCAACGAGTAGAAATCGCTGCGTGCCAAGCAGTCGTTGCTGCGTTTCCGGGCAGCTGTTGGTTGTCGCGATTCTGCCTTGCCGAGTTTTCTGTTTTTCGTCGAGGTCGAGTTTGGTCCGAGCCTTCTGTTTTTTCCGGTGAGGTTGCTTTTGCTCACCGAGGTGTTTGTCCGAGGTTTTGTCATTGTTTCCTCGTTTAGTGAGGTCAGGTTCGAAGTTCCGTCGGGGGCGCTATTTGTCGTTCTAGGTTTGTCGAGGTTCGAAGGTTAGTGTTCTTCGTCCTTTGTTTCATTTCGTTCGATTCGCATATTATGGTTTAAGATGAATGTCAACAATGCAATTTTCGTCGTTTTTGTTAAAAATGTTCATCTTATGATTAGTTACTGCATATGCTTAAAGTAAATGTGAGAACATATTGTGAACTTAAGTTTTTTTACGAGAATGTCTACTTCTATGCATATATTTGTGTTTATTAAGGGAACAATTTGACATCCAGTGATTTGTTGCGAACATATGTGCTCGCATATATTATGTACTCTCGTTGTAATAGGTATGTGAACGTCTGAATGAAAAATCATGACTACTAGCGTTTAAACCTTATTTCTCATTTGTTAGTAATAGAAGTTGGGTTTAATAACAATAACAATACGTTAGCAAAGTTAGGACTAATAGGAACCTTATTAAATACTTAGATTCCGGGACGGGCCGTTTAGTAAATTTCACGGCCCTACCCCAAAATAATAATGCGCTAGTTGCTTTAGGCGCGCCTTTAATAATGTTATCTCCCTAAACTCGGGTGCACATTTATGTGACCCAAATCCAAATCTCAACGGAGTCGAAATATGTCTCTAGTCACGGGCACATTGATTGTGGCGTGGCCCGAGATGCATTTCCATGACGTTGTAAATTCCTTTTAATAAAATGAGACGAGCCTCGACAAACAAAAATGTAGAAGCTGCGGGGCCCTCTAAATGCATATATATTAAAATACTTAGAATCCGGGACAGGCCGCTTAGCAAATTTTACGGCCTTCCCCAAAATAACAATACCTTAGTCGCTTTAGGCGTGTCTTAATAATTTATTCTCCTTAATTCGGGTGCACATTTATGTGACCCAAATCCAAATCTCAACCGAGTCGAGATATGTCAATAACCACGGGTGCATTAATTGTGGCGTGGCCCGAGATGCATTTCCATGACGTTGTAAATTCCTTTTAATAATAAAATGAGACGAGCCTCGACAAACAAAAATGTAGAAGCTTCGGGGCCCTCTAAATGCATATATATTAAAATACTTAGAATCCGGGACAGGCCGCTTAGCAAATTTTACGGCCTTCCCCAAAATAACAATACCTTAGTCGCTTTAGGCGCGTCTTAATAATTTATTCTCCTTAATTCGGGTGCACATTTATGTGACCCAAATCCAAATCTCAACCGAGTCGAGATATGTCAATAACCACGGGTGCATTGATGTAACGTGGTTCGAGATATGTTTTCACGACGTTGCAAGTCCTATAAAAATAACAGTGAATGATAAAAGCGGTTAAAAGATAAAATTGGCACATAAGTTCACATTTGTATAAAATCAGATAATCAAGCCGAATATAACAGTTGAGCGACCGTGCTAGAACCACGGAACTCGGGAATGCCTAACACCTTCTCCCGGGTTAACAGAATTCCTTATCTAGATTTCTGGTACGCAGACTGTAATATTGAGTCATTCTTTTCCTCGATTCGGGATTAAAATTGGTGACTTGGGACACCCTAAATCTCCCAAGTGGCGACTCTGAAATAAATAAATAAATCCCCTTTCGATTGTCCTTTAATTGGAAAAACTCCCTTGCGCCCTCTCGGGTGCGTAAAAAGGAGGTGTGACAGCTCTGGCGACTCTGCTGGGGATCTGGCCCAGAACCACTGGTTCAGGGTTAAGAATTCGAGCTTAAAATAATTGTTATTATTTGGCTTTATTTATTATCTGATTTTTACGTGTTTGCGCCTAATGTGCTAAATGCTGCTTTTATTGCTTTGATATTATTTGAACTGTACATATAAACTGTGCCGAAACCCTTATCTTCTCTCTTGAGGAGCGCACGCTGGTCGTGGCTTCTTTCTGTTGGTGTCATATGCCAAAATAGAACGAGGATTCGGAGGAGTTGCAAAATCGGATGGTCTTTTGGTTACCGGTACACAGCTCCCATCCTTAGCTCGAGTTGTCCGCTCGGGTAAGCCAGGTCTAGAACAAACACCTAGGTTTTACAGCTTAGTATAACATAACTTCATGCCGGATCCCTAGTAGGAACGCTTATTTGCATCATGTGCATTTGACTTAGGGGACTCAGCACAGGGGCTGGGTCCGTCTAGGACAAGCAACCTGAGAATAAAGACCATCCTGCTACATCCTGTTTGCTTTATGCATTTACTTGTTTCAAGGCTTGCATGCTGACCGGTTTCTGAATATCGGGAATGTTTGGAAAAGGAAGAGGAATAACGGTTAAGGGGTTACTTATTTATTCTTGAAAAATCAATACCCAGAAAACGGTTAAAGCTCTGCCAGAATTTTGGAAAAAAAAAGAAAAATGTGTGTCTTATTAATTTGTTTTAGAAAGTAAGAGTCTTTGATTTATTTTTAAGAGAAAAATAGTGTGTCTCCAAAATTCGGCTTATGCCTGAACTACGTCAGTTTGATTCTCGCAGGGTGCGAGATACGTAGGCAACCCCCATCGGGCTCAACTTGTTTTTCAAAATATAGGTACAATCCAAAGAACGAAAGTTTTTAAGGTGACATCATACTTTTCAGAAACAACCAAATTTCGTTTTTCTAGGAAAAAAATGGGTGTGTCAATTTGAGTCCAATGAGTCTGGATCTTTGCTTAATCACCCTAATAAACATGCAGAATGAGCATAAGTCCAAGTTTGCCGGTAACAGTTAGAAGCAAAATCCCTCTGGAAGTGCGATTATGGTGGGAGGATTTGGAAAAGTCAGAGCAAGACAAGATCAAACTGCACCTGGGAGGTCTGGTTAATTTGTTGAACGTCAGGCCTCGATGCGACATCATAAAGGCTTTGGTTACATTTTGGGATCCGGCCCACAACGTGTTCCGCTTCTCGGATTTTGAACTCACCCCAACCTTAGAAGAAGTGGCAGGTTACATGGACGTCACTGAAGGTTTGAGGCACAAATACCTGATCGCCCCAAGAGCTTTGAATTCACACAAATTCATGGATCTGTTGAAAATAAGCAAGGGAGTCCCATACGCTGAACTGGATAGAGGTTTTTCTACCCTGCAATTCATATACCTGAGGTACGGGAACATAGGAGGATTCAATGATCCAGAAAGTGGTGTCTGCAGTAGGGGAAATCTGGTAAAGTGGAATGAGCATAGGCGGTTCGCTTTCATGGTGGCATTCTTGGGCCTTGCGGTGTTTCCCCGAAAAGATAGAAATATCGATCTGAAGGTGGCTGGGGTCGTTAAAGTCCTGATTACCAATGATAAAAGAATTTTGCTCCTATGGTAGTGTCGGAAATATATCGAGCCCTCATGGCTTGTAAGGCCGGGGCAGATTTCTTCGAAGGATGCAACTTGTTATTGCAGATGTGGATGATCGAACACTTGTGCCGCCATCCTCAGTGTATGCGCTACATGTCTACAAACGAGGACTGCATCGAAGGTTATAACCGAAGGGTTTCAGGTTTCCGATTACCAGAAGGGTTCGAAGAATGGACATCCTATCTCCGGGCCATAACTGCAGATCAAATAAACTGGACTTTGGGTTGGCTTTCTGTGGAAGAAATCGTATACATGCCCGCCACTGGTCCTCACTTCCTCTTGATGGGACTCAGAGGTATTCAACCTTATGCCCCTTACAGGGTGATGAGGCAGTTAGGAAGGTGTCAAGTAGTACACCCGGACGAAGATCTCAGCACTTATGCAGTCGAGGTCAGCAGTGACGGCCAATTTCCTGAAAAGACAATTCGTTGCATATGGGGAGAATGCCAGTACCTGACGGTAAATACGCGGGTAGGTGATGTATCCAGAGGTGAAGTCTCACCAGCTTATCTTGCTTGGCATAATAAGAAGAACATTGCGGAGCGGCCCACCAAACGGCCTCACCTCCAAGATTTTGTTGAGTCATCACAAGAACAATGGGGCTGGCTCGCAAAAGAGGAAGGTTACCGAGCTGAAATCGGGAAGCTAAAGCGTCAAGTTGAAAGACTTGTATTTGAAAATAATGTGCAAGTCGCCTCGGAACAGGCGGAAAAAAACAAGCTAGCCCAAGAGAACCAGACCTTGAAGGCCCGCTTTCGCCATGCCAGTAAGAATAACATTGACCGACAGAAACGTCGCTCTGACGAAAGATTGATAGCAAGTTTAAGAAATCAGGTCATCCAGAGCCAAGAAGAATTAGAACAATCAAAAGCTTGCATCGCAAGGATGAAGGTCAAATGGGCAAAAGGCACAATAGCCCGAAGACAGCGTCTGCAACAGGTCATAAGGTATTATGAAATGAGCATCGGGATATTAAGAGAGACGAACTCCAATCTACATGATCGGATCATCAAACAAGCACGAGATGCGCAGGCCGACAGAAGACAGTGCTACGATGCAATGGCCCGCATGGAAAGACAAATAGAGTTGTTCCAGGATCGACTTGCCGACAATGCTCAGGCACTGGGATTGAAGAACCGACAAATCAGGCCGTTGTTCAGTGAAAGGGATAACATTCGAGCAAGGATTGACGAAATCGGGCATTACATCTACATGAAATGCCTGGCATGTGAGCGAACACCTCGGAAGACCCTCCTTGTTTCCATCATGGGCTGCGTCCACCGGATTATGCACGAGTTGAAGAGCCTGCAAAGAGACCTTACACCTAGGGCCGCGAAAGGGCCGAAAGATGCCTCGTGGGCCCCTAAGTTGGAAAATTAGGCTTGGGTCGAGTCCTGCTTATTTGGCTTTGTTGCTTTCCCATATGTTGTTTTCTTTTCGTTTAGTCAAACCAAGTTAAAAAATTGTAGAGTCTGTATTGTTGCTATTTTGTCTGAAGTAATGTGTAATAGCAAATTTTGATAATGGAATTAAGTGACTCCGAAAGAATTTCTATGTATCTTTACTTTATGGCAGAACTACGCCTGGTTTGATTCGCGCGGGGACGTGATACGTAGACAATCCCCATAAGATTCTACCGCTTTTAATAAAGAAAGAAAAGAAAATACAAATAAAATACAGGGTTTCCAAAATACTTTAAAAAGGGACAAATGAGCAAGCCGGGATGACGCATGTTGTTTGAAACAAAGCATGTAGAAACGGTTAACTGCCTAGGAGCATTGCATCCTCTATGTGTTGTGATCAAATCTGTTAACACTAACGCTAACAAAGTTTGTTGTTGTCTGATTAAGACAGTTAGTTGTTAAAGAATTCTGGCAACACACTCTTACCAAACCAGATCCAAAGGACCGGTAGCAACAAGCATGACTACTTCAGAGAATAGTAATGAGGAAGAAAGGTCGATGGGCCAATTGTTAAAAGAAGCGATGGAAAAGATTGAAAGGATGGGACTTGAGATGAATGCAATGCAGCTAGCCCTAGCCAAAGCACAAAAGAGCCCTGAGCCACTGGGACACATGCCGGAATACCCTCACTCCGGCCCTTCCACAAGCCTCCCAAATCCCCGTTATCATCAAGAAAGAAGCCCTCATGATTCCCAAGCTCCACCACCCCATCAACCTCTCCCAACGCCCAATATTCCCATTTTGTGGGACCCGCATCAGTCCCCTTGCAAAGAACGACTAGTGAACCATTGTTTCAGGCTCACGATACGCAATACTATCCCCCGGAGCCTACATTTCATGCCCCCGAGCCACAGGCTTACAATCCACACTTGGAAGTGCCGGCAGAGATTGAAAAGCCGGTTAAAGCCCCTGAACAGGATGAGGTATTAAGAAAGTTCAAAAGCCTGGAGCAGTCCTTCAGGAACTTGCACGGACTGAGCAACCAAGTCAGCGTAGCATACAAAGATCTATGCCCTTTCCCAGATGTCCAACTCCCGGCTGGATTCAAGATGCCTAAGTTTGATCTATATGAAGGGCACGGTGATCCCATGACACATTTGCGGGAATTCTGTAGCAAAATGAGAGGGGCAGGCGGCAAGGATGAGCTGCTAATAGCTTATTTCGGCCAAAGTCTGAGCGGATCTGCGCTAGAATGGTATACCAGGCAGGATTCCAGTAGGTGGTATACTTGGGACGATCTGGCACAAGCTTTCGCAGGTCATTTCCAGTACAATCTCGAAATAGTCCCTGACCGTCTCACATTATTAAGAACTGGGAAGAAACCCGGGGAAAGTTTTCGCGAGTTCGGGTTCCGCTGGAGAGAGCAAGCGGCCAGAGTCGATCCTCCCATGAGAGAGGGAGAGATGGTGGACTATTTCTTGCAAACATTGGATCCAACCTACTTTGGTCACTTGGTGACGACAGTCGGAAAATCCTTCAACGAGGTGGTCAAGATAGGGGTCATGATAGAAGAGGGTCTGAGGTCTGACAAAATCTTGAATTACTCGGCCCTCAAGGCCACAACCCAGGCTATTCAGAGCGACACGGGAGGTGCGCTGAGAAGAAAGAAAGAAGAGGTTGCCACGATCGAGGCAGGCAGTTGGTCCAGGGCTGGCAGGCCACACTACAACCAACCCAGACCTCACAGGTCAAACTACCCATACAACCCACCACAAAATTTCTATCCACCTCGAGAACCACATTGTTCCGTACACCAGGCTCAAGCATACACTCAGCCTCCGGTTCGCCCGCAATGGCGCGCGCCGGCTCCCCAGAACATATATGCACCCCCACAAAACACCTATCCTCCACCGAGAGCATATAGAAACCCTTCAGGGGCAGGCTTTCGGGGAAATCCAGATGCTAGGAATGACAGGTTGCGGAAACAAAGAACTTTCACGGAGTTGGGAGAAACATACACCGCTTTGTTCCACAAACTGAGGCAATTGGGTTTGGTTAGTCCTGTCCAGACTCGAGAACCAAATCCCCCACCTCAGAATTTGGATCGATCAATCAGTTGTGAATACTGCTCAGGGATGCTCGGACATGATACCGAGAAGTGCTGGAAATTGAGGCATGCCATACAGGATCTTATTGACACCAATAAGATCAAGGTCCAGACACCGGAGGCTCCTAACATCAACCAGAACCCACTGCCAGCGCACCACGAGACTCACATGATTGAGTTAGTGTATGAGGGAGGAGAGTTGAGAAAACCCTCACAAACAGTGATGATGATCCAGGCCGCCCCGAAAGAAGTCTCAACCAGTGGAGGAACGAGGGTACAGTCGCAGGGAGAAGGCGTCAAGCCAGTAGTGATATTGGGAAAGAGCCCGTCCGCCATAACAAGCAAACCCAAGCCAAACAAGTTGGTAATATCAGGGATTCCGCCCACAGCTGCAGTTGTGTTGAAAGGGGTATGTAGAGAACCGGTCACCATAAAGCCTGTAGTCCAGCTGCCGATGATTGATAGCAAGGTTGTGCCTTGGAAATATGAAAAGGCGGTGGTGATGTATAAAGGAAAACAGGTGGAAGAAGTTAGTTGTGAAGCGCAAGGGCTGACTCGATCAGGTCGATGTTTCGCTCCGATGGAACTAAGGAGAACCAACCCAGCTGCAACCAAGAAACCTGTGTCCGAAGAAGAGGCTGAGGAGTTCCTGAGGAAGATGAAAGTACAGGACTATTCTGTGGTCGAACAGCTGAGAAAAACACCGGCCCAGATCTCACTGCTATCATCACTGATCCATTCTGAGGAGCATCGGCGGGCCCTGATGAAGATATTGAACGAAGCTCATGTACCCAATGAGATTTCTGTAAACCACCTGGAAACCATTGCCAACAAGATCTTCGAGGTGAACAGGGTAACATTCTCAGATGATGATCTGCCGGTGGAAGGTACGGAGCATAATAAAGCTCTATACCTAGCTGTCAAATGTGAGGACTCGGTGGTAACTCGAGTATTGATAGATAACGGCTCAAGTGCCAATATTTGTCCACTATCTACCCTGAACCAGTTAAAGATCGACCACGGAAGAATCCACAAGAACAGCATCTGTGTCCGAGGGTTCGACGGAAACGGAACAGCCACTGTGGGGGATGTTGTACTTGAATTGACCATCGGTCCAGTCCTGTTTACCATGGAGTTCCAGGTGTTAGATGCCACAGTATCTTATAACCTTCTGTTGGGACGACCATGGATTCATGCAGCCAAAGCAGTGCCCTCCACCCTACATCAGATGGTGAAGTTCGAGTGGGAAAGACAAGAGGTCGTGCTACACGGCGAGGACACGGCGTGCACCATGGGTGGCGCCATTGTACCTTTCATAGAGACCGATGATGGCAAAGGTCCTTGGGTCTACCAAATTTTCGATACAGTGTCGGCCAACAAAATTTCTGAAGGAGAAATCATCCCGCACCCTAGGGTAGCTGCCGCAACAGTCATGATGGTCTCGGAAATGCTGGGTAATGGATTTGTGCCGGGAAAAGGCCTGGGAGTCAAGCTTCAGGGGATTGTCCAACCTGTCACCCTGCCTAAAAATCTGGAAACTTTCGGATTGGGGTTCAAACCAACCGCAGCAGATAAGAAGCAAGCACGAAAAATGAAGAAGAGGGTCTGGTTTCTGCCCAAACCGGTGCCACGTCTCTCAAGGTCCTTTGTCAGAGCCAGTGCCAAGGGGTCGCCTGTCCCAAAGATCCTAGGACCATTGATTGGTATGGATGGGGACCTAAATCAGAGTTTTGAGAGGCTATCCGCTGATGTCAGTATGGTAGAGGCTGGAGAAGGTTCCAGCAGAGCAGAGATACAGTTTGTGGGGCCTGAGGCCAAAACCAACAATTGGATTGTTACTCCTCTTCCTGTCCGAGGGGAGTCTTGGTAGTAGGCTTTGATTTATGTTTTGTTTGTTTTGTTTTGTTAGGATTATTCCAGGGTGTAATCCAAATTTTACTTTTGTCTTGTAAAAGTGTGAACCCTTTTATCCCGCAAGTTTAATAAAGTTCTCTCTTTTTGTCCCATTTTAATTTTTGTTTTGTTCTTTTTCTTTCTGAACAGTTCTCTTTTTACTGGTTCTAATGACATGGCATGCACAACAGATCTTCGACCTAGTCTAATAAATCAATTTGAATCCGACTCAATGATGCAAGAGGTCGTTTGTGACGATGAATCTGAATGTGACGAAGGTGAAGCCTTCGAAGAGATAAACCGAGAACTGTGCCAATTTGAGGAAAAACCCAAACCCAACCTAAATGACACTGAGGCTGTGAATCTAGGAGACGCTGATAACGTCCAAGAAACCAAAATCAGCATCCACATTGAGCCGAATGTCAGGGAAGAATTGGTCAAAACCCTCATGGAATTCAAAGATGTTTTTGCATGGTCATATGACGATATGCCTGGATTAAGCACCAATTTAGTAGTTCACAAATTGCCCACTGACCCGGCATACCCTCCGGTCAAGCAAAAGCTAAGGAAGTTTAAAACAGAAATGAGTGTAAAGATCAAAGAAGAGGTGATTAAACAGTTGCAGGCGAAGGTCATTCGGGTCACTCGATATCCCGAGTGGTTGGCCAATGTGGTACCAGTCCCAAAGAAGGATGGAAAAATCAGGGTGTGCGTCGACTACCGCAACCTCAACAAAGCAAGTCCCAAGGACAATTTTCCGTTACCCAACATTCATATCCTGATCGATAATTGCGCTGGGCGCGAGATCGGATCCTTTGTGGATTGCTATGCGGGTTATCATCAGATCCTAATGGACGAGGAGGATGCTGAGAAGACAGCGTTTATTACGCCATGGGGAACCTACTGCTATCGGGTAATGCCGTTCGGGTTAAAGAACGCCGGGGCAACGTACATGCGAGCAATGACTGTTGTGTTTCATGACATGATACACAAAGAAATCGAGGTGTACGTCGATGATGTGATCATAAAATCTTGGCGTCAGGAGGACCATGTGGCAGACCTAAGGAGATTTTTCCAAAGACTCCGGAGGTATGATATCAAGCTTAACCCGGCCAAATGCGCATTCGGGGTTCCATCAGGAAAGTTGCTAGGATTCATCGTCAGTCGACGGGGGATTGAGTTAGACCCATCCAAAATTGAATCCATCCGAGATTTGCCACCGCCAAGGAACAAAACAGAGGTAATGAGTTTGCTGGGTAGACTCAATTACATCAGCAGGTTCATCGCTCAACTCACAGCAACTTGTGAGCCCATATTTCGGCTGCTGAGAAAGGATGCTGCGGTAGGTTGGACGGCAGAGTGTCAGGAGGCTTTCGACCAAATCAAAGGGTATCTGTCTAATCCACCCGTATTGGTCCCGCCTAAGCCTGGGAAGCCCTTAATTCTTTACCTGACGGTCCTGGAAAATTCATTTGGTTGTGTACTGGGGCAGCATGATGACACGGGAAGGAAGGAGCAGGCCATCTACTATCTTAGCAAGAAATTCACAGTACATGAGGTCAAGTATACTCAACTCGAGAAAACATGTTGCGCCTTAACTTGGGTAGCTCAGAAGTTGAAGCACTACTTGTCTTCATATACTACTTATCTCATATCCCGTTTGGACCCATTGAAGTATATCTTTCAGAAACCTATGCCCACAGGAAGGTTGGCAAAATGGCAAATTCTACTCACAGAGTTTGATATCGTCTATGTGACGAGGACAGCCATGAAAGCCCAGGCGCTGGCCGACCATCTGGCAGAGAACCCCGTTGATGAAAAATACGAGCCCCTAAGAACGTATTTTCCCGACGAAGAGGTAATGCATACAAATGAGCTGGAGTTACCCGAAGAACCGGGTTGGAAGCTTTTCTTCGATGGAGCTGCAAATGCGAAAGGGGTTGGAATAGGAGCAATACTCATTTCTGAAACAGGACGCCATTATCATGTTACGGCTCAACTACGCTTCTATTGCACCAACAATATGGCCGAGTACGAAGCTTGCATTTTGGGTCTACGATTGGCTGCGGACATGGATGTCCAAGACGTTTTGGTCTTGGGAGACTCGGACCTCTTGGTACATCAGATTCAGGGTAAATGGGAAACGTGAGATCTAAAGCTCATACCATACCGACAATGCTTTTGAGCAAGCGATTTCGATCGGTGAAGTTCAAACATATCCCGAGAGTTCACAATGAGGTTGCGGATGCCTTGGCCACTTTAGCATCAATGCTGCACCACCCTGACAAAATGTATGTTGATCCTCTACACATCCAGGTCCGTGATCAGCACGCTTACTGCAACGCCATAGAAGAAGAAGCAGATGGCGAACCCTGGTTTCATGATATCAAGGAATACCTCAGAATGGGGATATATCCGGAACAGGCCTCTGGAGACCAAAAAAGAGCCCTTCGGCGTTTGTCGAATGGTTTCTTCCTCAGCGGAGGAGTGTTGTACAAAAGAACCCCGGATTTGGGATTGTTGAGATGTATAGATGCCGGTCAAGCCACGACGGTTATGGCAGAGGTACATGCTGGAGTTTGTGGGCCACACATGAGCGGATATGTATTGGCAAGGAAAATCCTTCGAACAGGGTGTTATTGGCTCACCATGGAACACGACTGTATCACTTTCGTGAGGAAATGCCATCAGTGCCAGATACATGGAGATTTGATTCATTCTCCGCCAACAGAGTTACATACGATGTCAGCACCCTGGCCGTTTGTGGCATGGGGCATGGATGTCATTGGGCCCATCGAGCCGGCAGCATCCAACGGTCATAGGTTCATTCTAGTGACCATTGATTACTTCACCAAATGGGTTGAGGCTAAAACCTTCAAGTCGGTAACCAAAAAGGCAGTGGTGGACTTTGTTCACTCCCATATCATCTGCAGATTTGGAATCCCAAAAGTGATCATCACGGATAACGGTGCGAATCTTAACAGCAGCCTGATGAGAGAGGTATGCCAACAATTCAAGATTACCCACCGCAATTCCACCCCATATCGTCCCAAGGCGAATGGAGCGGTCGAAGCAGCCAATAAGAACATCAAGAAGATACTGCGAAAGATGGTGGAAGGATCCAGACAATGGCACGAGAGATTACCCTTTGCTTTGTTGGGTTACCGCACTACCGTTCGGACTTCTGTAGGTACAACTCCTTATTTGTTGGTATACGAAACTGAGGCCGTGATACCAGCGGAGGTCGAAATTCCATCCCTCCGGATTGTCGCTGAAGCTGAGATTGATGATGATGAATGGGTCATAGCTCGATTGGAACAGTTGAGCTTGATAGATGAGAAAAGATTGGTAGCAGTGTGCCATGGTCAGCTATACCAGAAGAGAATGGCGAGAACATATAATAAGAAGGTGCGCCCCAGGAAGTTTGAAGCAGGGCAGCAGGTATTGAAGAAGATCCTCCCACATCAGGTCGAGGCAAAAGGCAAATTCGCCCCAAATTGGCAAGGGCCTTATATCGTGACCAGAGTGTTGTCCAATGGTGCTTTGTGTTTGACAGATATCGAGGGGAGATGTGTCGACATGGCTATCAATTCTGATGCAGTCAAGAGATATTATGCGTAATTTCTTTAATTATGGCAATTATTGGTTCGTTTGTTTGTATTTGGCATTTATTGGATAATGAGATGACGGAGGCAATTCTTTCTTCTATCCAAACACTTTTAACCCTTGCTTCCCCCTTTGAGACTTAAGTTATTCTTCAGTACCCCTCTTTTGGAATCACTAATGGAAAAGAAAAAGAAAAAAAAAGAAAAAAAAGAAAAGAAAAGAAAAGAAAAGAAAAAGAAAAATCTTTAAAGGAAAATGAAAAGAAGGAGAAAGAAAAGGAAAAGAAGATAAAATCATAAGAGATACAAAATAGTGGGAACTACGTTTGACCTGATTCCTCAAAGAGGATACGTAGGCGCCTCACGGCTCGGTCATAGTATGCATCATAGTGTATATAGGATGCATAATGTATATAGTGTGCATAATAGGAACAGTGTGCGTAACGCACATAGCTCAACATAAGTGTAAAAAATAAAATTCCCCAAGCAAGAAAACCGGGGCAGAGGTTATGTTTTAAGTTCCGACAAAGGTTTGATTCCAAAAGTTGTAGCAGATCACCCATCAAATTATTTCATTTTGATAGCCTTTCTTTAGCCCCACACCAAAACCAACATCGACGTCCAAAAGACCTCCCGATCAATATCCAAGAGATGTCAAGTCAGGCAAATAAAGTAGAGAATAACACACCGATCCCCAGCAAAGAAGAGGATCATAAGACTGGGAATGAATTGATGGTCAAAGGAATCTCCAGAAGAGGGGGTCGTATCGACAACACCCCGAGTCCTCGAAAGAAATAAAATGAGAGAGTCTTATCGGTGAAAACCTTCACAGGCACCGAAAGGCGACGTAAGATGAGAGATATAAAATGAGAGAGTCTTATTGGTGAAAACCTTCACAGGCACCATAAGGCGCCGGGAGTTGAGAGAATAGAGAGAGCCCCATTAGTGAAAACCCCTCGAAGGGCACTATGAGGCAACAAGACAGATCAACAAAAAGCGACCACATTCGCAACGAAATGGACACTCATTTATCACCCCCAGCAAGTCAGACCATCGGGCAAATTGATTGATACAAATAGACTGGGTTGGGAATCTATGGTGCACGTCATGATCACGGGGACCAGTCGTGTCCTCCAGATAAGTTCTTCTGAATTTCTTCTCCCACCAAATATTGGTTCAGAAAGATTTTCTCCTTTTCTGTCATTTATTTCTCTTCCTAAAAAATTTTGTCTTAAAAGGAATTTTTCAAAGCTTACTACCAGAGACCGAAGGGGGATTCATCCAATACAGGATAACCCCAACAGCCCTAAAGGCTGGCCCCAGGCAATGCAGTGTTGTGCCCTGCGGTTTTGGGAGGAAGTAAACTCCTAAAGGGAGTGGTTTCGGGAGTAAAAGCAGACTCCCACAGCATGTACTGTAAAGAGAAAGCAGAAAAGGGGATAAATTGAAAACCAATCCCCAGCAGGCCGGAAACCCCCAGCAAGCAATTTTGTCCACCAACCAGTTATGGGGACACAGAGCAAGAAAAAGGAAAGGGAAGGAAAAGCATCCACCGGAAAGGCACCTCTTCCCACCATAAGTGAAACTGACTAAATCCTTTTGTCTGCTGCAGGAAAATAAACATTGACGATGGCAGCAAGACGCGATGCCAGGGAAATCACCAAAACCGGGGCAGAAAATTTTCTGCCAATTGTCAAAAATCTTCTCGGAAGAACGAGGAAACAATTTCAATACTTTTAAGTTCTAGGTCGCCCACCAGTAAAATGCGGGAATACATTTAAGTTCTAGGTCGCCCACCAGTAAAATGCGGGAATACATTTAAGTTCTAGGTCGCCCACCAGTAAAATACGGGAATACTTTTAAGTTCTAGGTCGCCCACCAGTAAAATGCGGGAATACATTTAAGTTCTAGGTCGCCCACCAGTAAAATGCGGGAATACATTTAAGTTCTAGATCGCCCACCAGTAAAATGCGAGAATACATTTAATTTCTAGGTCGCCCACCAGTAAAATGCGGGAATACATTTCAGTTCTAGGTCGCCCATCAGTAAAATGCGGGAATACATTTCAGCTCTAGGTCGCCCACCAGTAAAATGCGGGAATACTTTTCAGTTCTAGGTCGCCCACCAGTAAAATGCGGGAATACATTTAAGTTCTAGGTCGCCCACCAGTAAAATGCGGGAATACATTTCAGCTCTAGGTCGCCCACCAGTAAAATGCGGGAATACATTTCAGTTCTAGGTCGCCCACCAGTAAAATGCGGGAATACTTTTCAGTTCTAGGTCGCCCACCAGTAAAATGCGGGAATACATTTAAGTTCTAGGTCGCCCACCAGTAAAATGCGGGAATACATTTCAGTTCTAGGTCGCCTACCAGTAAAATACGGGAATACATTTAAGTTCTAGGTCGCCCACCAGTAAAATGCGGGAATACATTTAAGTTCTAGGTCGCCCACCAGTAAAATGCGGGAATACATTTCAGTTCTAGGTCGCCCACCAGTAAAATGCGGGAATACATTTCAGCTCTAGGTCGCCCACCAGTAAAATGCGGGAATACATTTAAGTTCTAGGTCGCCCACCAGTAAAATGCGGGAATACTTTTCAGTTCTAGGTCGCCCACCAGTAAAATGCGGGAATACATTTATGTTCTAGGTCGCCCACCAGTAAAATGCGGGAATACATTATGTTCTAGGTCGCCCACCAGTATAATGCGGGAATACATTTTGTCTGTTCATTCCATATTCTAGGTCGCCCACAAGTATAAATGCAGACATGTCATTACCAATAGGAGACGCACTTCCTCAGTTTAGTCTTACCAATAGGAGACGCACTTCCTAGTTTGGCTTTTTCAGGTTATATTTTATTGCAGGAGACGCACTTCCGGAATTGAGATTTGACCCTTAGGAGATGCACTTCCTAGTTTAGTTCATTCCGATTCGACCATAGGAGACACACTTCCTAGTTTGAGTCATTGAGGTTTTATTTTAGCAGACTCATTTGCTAGCAAAAGTTTTTGGTTTTACTCGTAGGAGATGCACACCCTAGCCTAGTCTTTAGTTTACTCATCATTGCATCAGTAATGTAAATGAGTTACAATTTTGCTGACGACTCACAAATCTTCCCAGCACAAACTGGGTTAGGAAATTTTGTTTGTTTTGTTTGTTTTAGTAATCAGGCGTCCACCTGGAGAACAAGGACAAAGAAAGGAAGTAATCAGGCGTCCACCTGGAGAACAAGGACAAAGAAAAAAAGGAAATCAGGCGTCCACCTGGAAAACAAGGACAAAGAAAAGAAGAAATCAGGCGTCCACCTGGAGAACAAGGACAAAGGAAGGAAGAAATCAGGCGTCCACCTGGAGAACAAGGATAAAGAAAAGAAATAGAAATCAGGCACCCACCTGGAGAATAAGAGAATACAATTGAAGTATTGAAGTCAAAAGCCCGCTCATATGAGAAAGGAGCACACTTAGAATCAATAAAGCAGAGGAATACAACAGGAACCCCCCGCAGGAAACAATAAAAGCCCCCAGCACCGGGAAGCAGAAGGCTACAACAAAAATCCCCAGCATTCAACCAAGTTATAAATAGTAGAAGCTCGCCTCAAGAATGCGAGTCAACAGTCTGGGATGATCAACAGAAGCTGGTCACAAAAAAAAAACAAGAAAAAGAGAAAAAAAGAAAAGAAAAAGAAAAGAACCCAAATAACGGAATTGGAGAACAAATGTGGTCTGCTCAAGAACTAGCACCTACAACTAGCAGTATCAAGGTTCAAATCCGAAGTCTGTATGAAGCACCATTCAAGACTCAAGACCAAGTTTCAGAAGACTTACAGATAGGAATCCTTGTAACTAGTAGCCGATAGGCTTAGTTAGTCTTTTTTAGTTTTCATTTTTGTTGTAATGACAGGACCACGGACCGGAAACTCAACGGAACGGAACCTCGATCGGCTCTTCACCTCGGTACACTCTACCATCTCTGCCATTTTTGAACTACACGTGGCCTGATTCCTGTATGACCAAGGATATGTAGGCAGCTCAGATACCAGGGCTCGGTCACATTCCCTCCCTTTCCTTAAGTGTAGTCCGTCCAAGTAATGGTCGGGTCAAAAACACGTCTAGTCGTTCTTTGTCGGAAAACTCTTCGTGTTTCCAGTCAAAGAGGGGCAGCTGTAAGCACGTGATTTTTGACCCTCCCCGAGAATTTTCACATTTTTAGCGTGAATATGTGAAATTGGGTCTAGTATAGCTATTTTAACTATTTTTACTTTATTTCGTTGCAAAAAGAAAAATTACAAAAAATATATATATAAATTTTAGTTTATGTATTTCTCATAAACTTGAAAAAAAAATACAAAAATTGTACTTTATTTTTGTACTTTATATAATTTCGAAAATTACCACAAATATAGTTCTATTAATGTTTTATAGTCATTTTAATTTTGAAAAATACAAAAAATGTTACTTTATATTCTATCTTTATATTAAAAACGAAAATTACAAAAAATAGTTTTATTAGTATTTTATAGTTATTTTAATCTTGAAAAAATATTTAAAAAAGATCTAGTTTTGTGTTAATTATTAGTCTTATTTTTGTAGTTATTTTGCTTACATAATCAGTTAAGCAACGTCGTGTTCCTATTTCTCGGGTCCGGGCAAAAGAATAATATTCGGATTCAAACTACCCGATTTTAGGCCTAATTTCGGATCTAGCCCATAATAATTCGAGTCCACCACACGTGAGGGGACACGCGTGGGGAACACAGACGGAACACCGTACACGGGGAACCCCACCACGCGTGGGGGATACAAGTCTCGAACCCCACCACGCGTGGGGCTCATTTTTCTTGGCAGAAGCTTACAAATGCACGGGCAAAGCTACACAAAAGGGGGACTTGTAATTTTTTTTAAAAAAAGAACGGAGACACTGTTGATCTTCTTCTTGGCAAAGAAGAAGAACCAAACGACCCTAGCGACCAACGGCTCCCACCTCCATCGTCATCACTGCCCGCGCGACCACTCCTCCTCCTCCTAGCTCCATCCAACCAGTCCGGCGATCCTCCATTAAACCCGGCGATCACTGTTCATCTTCTTCCTCAAGAAAAGAAGAAGAATGAACGGAAACCCTAACCACCTGCTTCCACCTCCGTCAAACCACCCAAACAACCACCCCTTCTGCCTCCTCCAAACACCACATCCAAACCCACCACGACCACCGTCGCCCAGCTCCCTTCATCCCGTCACCTTCCCGACTGACCAAACAGTCCCCCAGCCATGGCCGTTACCAGCTAGGCCACCAGCTCCCCGCCACCCGCGAAACCTCTCCAGTTCACCAGCTCCACGCACAGCCCGAACGAAAACCAGCCGTTTCACCATTTCCAGTCCAACGAGTAGCTATCGTTGCGTGCCAAGCAGTCGTTGTTGCGTTTCCGGGCAGCTGTTGGTTGTCGCGATTCTGCCTTGCTGAGTTTTCTGTTTTTCGTCGAGGTCGAGTTTGGTCCGAGCCTTCTGTTTTTTCCGGTGAGGTTGCTTTTGCTCGCCGAGGTGTTTGTCCGAGGTTTCGTCATTGTTTCCTAGTTTAGTGAGGTCAG
This sequence comes from Nicotiana sylvestris, assembly GCF_000393655.2. Classification (NCBI taxonomy): domain Eukaryota; kingdom Viridiplantae; phylum Streptophyta; class Magnoliopsida; order Solanales; family Solanaceae; genus Nicotiana; species Nicotiana sylvestris. The sequence goes on from NC_091068.1 coordinate 160,182,867, forward strand.
GTTCGAAGTTCCGTCGGGGGCGCTATTTGTCGTTCTAGGTTTGTCGAGGTTCGAAGGTTAGTGTTCTTCGTCCTTTGTTTCATTTCGTTCGATTCACATATTATGGTTTAAGATGAATGTCAACAATGCAATTTTCGTCGTTTTTGTTAAAAATGTTCATCTTATGATTCGTTACTGCATATGCTTAAAGTAAATGTGAGAACATATTGTGAACTTAAGTTTTTTTACGAGAATGTCTACTTCTATGCATATATTTGTGTTTATTAAGGGAACAATTTGACATCCAGTGATTTGTTGCGAACATATGTGCTCGCATATATTATGTACTCTCGTTGTAATAGGTATGTGAACGTCTGAATGAAAAATCATGACTACTAGCGTTTAAACCTTATTTCTCATTTGTTAGTAATAGAAGTTGGGTTTAATAACAATAACAATACGTTAGCAAAGTTAGGACTAATAGGAACCTTATTAAAATTCTTAGATTTCGGGACGGGCCGTTTAGCAAATTTCACGGCCCTACCCCAAAATAATAATGCACTAGTTGCTTTAGGCGCGACTTTAATAATGTTATCTCCCTAAACTCGGGTGCACATTTATGTGACCCAAATCCAAATCTCAACGGAGTCGAAATATGTCTCTAGTCACGGACACATTGATTGTGGCGTGGTCCGAGATGCATTTCCATGACGTTGTAAATTCCTTTTAATAAAATGAGACGAGCCTCGACAAACAAAAATGTAGAAGCTGCGGGGCCCTCTAAATGCATATATATTAAAATACTTAGAATCCGGGACAGGCCGCTTAGCAAATTTTACGGCCTTCCCCAAAATAACAATACCTTAGTCGCTTTAGGCGTGTCTTAATAATTTATTCTCCTTAATTCGGGTGCACATTTATGTGACCCAAATCCAAATCTCAACCGAGTCGAGATATGTCAATAACCACGGGTGCATTAATTGTGGCGTGGCCCGAGATGCATTTCCATGACGTTGTAAATTCCTTTTAATAATAAAATGAGACGAGCCTCGACAAACAAAAATGTAGAAGCTGCGGGGCCCTCTAAATGCATATATATTAAAATACTTAGAATCCGGGACAGGCCGCTTAGCAAATTTTACGGCCTTCCCCAAAATAACAATACCGTTAGTTGCTTTAGGCGCGTCTTAATAATTTATTCTCCTTAATTCGGGTGCACATTTATGTGACCCAAATCCAAATCTCAACCGAGTCGAGATATGTCAATAACCACGGGTGCATTGATGTAACGTGGTTCGAGATATGTTTTCACGACGTTGCAAGTCCTATAAAAATAACAGTGAATGATAAAAGCGGTTAAAAGATAAAATTGGCACATAAGTTCACATTTGTATAAAATCAGATAATCAAGCCGAATATAACAGTTGAGCGACCGTGCTAGAACCACGGAACTCGGGAATGCCTAACACCTTCTCCCGGGTTAACAGAATTCCTTATCTAGATTTCTGGTACGCAGATTGTAATATTGAGTCATTCTTTTCCTCGATTCGGGATTAAAATTGGTGACTTGGGACACCCTAAATCTCCCAAGTGGCGACTCTGAAATAAATAAATAAATCCCCTTTCGATTGTCCTTTAATTGGAAAAACTCCCTTGCGCCCTCTCGGGTGCGTAAAAAGGAGGTGTGACACACGGTATCACCTTTCGTGCTTTTACTCTCACTTTCAGTATAAATCAATAGATACGGCACAACATCACCCTTCGTGCATTAATTTTCATAATACGGCACAACATTACCCTTCGTGAATTAACACTCACAATATGGCACGACATCACTCTTCGTGCATTAATACTCTCCCTTACCATATAACAATGAACAAGTAACAACAGGGAGATAAAATAACAAGATCAAGCTTTACGTCAACAATGGTTCCACAATACCAATCTCACTTTAGAAACAATCCTCAATTATAAAAAAAAAAAAACCATAAACGCGGTAACAACGATCAATATAATAAGTAACTAGTCTAAGCATGGATAATATGATCAAAGTAAACAACTAATTACAAGGAGCAATCTCACCCGCATGCTTTAACCCAACACCAACGCATAAGTACTCGTCACCTCACATATACGTTATACCCAACATCTAAACATGTAGCACACAGATAAACAAGTCCTAATCCCTCAAGTCAAGGTTAACCACGACACTTACCTCACTCCAAGAATCAATTCAAAGCTCAACCACAACTTTGCCTTTCAAACAAACCTCCGAACCAATAAAATCTAGCAAATTACCAACCAAACGATTCAAATTAAGCCTTAGGAACTACCCACGATTGCAAAGGATTCAATTTAGGTCATTATTGAAAAAGTCAACAAAAGTCAACTCCCAGGCCTGCTTGGTCCAAATCCGAAATTCAGACCAAAACCCGATTACTCATTCACTCCCGAGCTCGGTTATGTAATTTATTTTGAAATCCGACCTCAATTTGAGGTCTAAATCTCAATTTTATAAAAATTCCTAATTCTACCCAAACCCCCAATTTCCACCATGAAAACACTAGATTTTTGGTTGAAAACTTGTGACATGTAATGAAAGATTGAAAGAAAATAGGTTAGAATCACTTATCAATGATTTGGGGAAGAAGGGTGCTTGGGAAAATTGCCTCTAGGGTTTTCTTATTTTGAATATTTGAAGAATGAACAAAAATTCCGTTTCTCAACTATTTGATCAGTCGCAGGTATCGCATTTGCGATCTGGGGTTCGCAAATGCGAACCCCACAAATGCGAAGAAACAACCGCAATTGTGAAGCTCTCCTATTTTTGCTGTCATCTCATTTGCGATGATTTGTTCGCAAATGCGAACATTGATCTTCTGCAAATGCGACCATTTGATCGCAATTGCGATCACTATACTCCCCTGTCCCACTTTTTCGCAAATGCGAACTTAAGGTGCCCAACTACTCTTTGCAAATACGAGGAGTTGCTCGCAAATGCGAACCTATCAGAGGTCGCAAATACGAAGCCTGACCTCGCAATTGGGATTTGCGAGGTCTGAGGCCTGCACCAGAATTGGAACACACCAGCACATTCCTAAGTCCAAATTTCACTCTATAGCCTATCCGAAACTCATCCAAGCCGTTGGGGCTCTAAACCAACTATGCACACAAGTCTAAAAACATCATACGAACTTGCTCATGCGATCAAATCACCAAAATAACACCTAGAACTACGAATTGAACATTAAATCAAAGAAAATTTTCAAGGAAAACTCATGAACTTTTATTTTCACAATGGACGTCTGAATCACGTCAAACCAACTCCGTTTCTCACTAAATTTGACAGACAAGTCATAAATATAATAATGGTCCTATATCGGGTTCCGAAACCAAAATATGGACCCGATATCAATAAAGTCAAACATTTGTCAAACTTTTAAAGTCATTAAGCTTTTAAACTTTCAAATTTCAACAAAGTACGATAACTCGGGCTAGGGACTTCCGAATTTGATTATGGACATACATCCAAGTTCAAATCACGATACAGACCCACCGGGACCGTCAAAATACGAATCCAGGTCCGTTTGCTCAAAACGTTGACCGAAGTCAACTCAAATGGATTTTAAGGCAAAAATTTCATATTTTCTCAGTTTTTAACATAAAAGCTTTTCGGAAAAACACTTGGATTGCGCATATCGATGGGGGTTAAAATGAGGCATTGAAGGCTTCAAATCATAAAATTAGGTTCTACAACATAAGATGACCTATCGGGTCATCATATTTTTCTTTTTTTCCCTTAAAGATTTCTTTTAGTCCAAATTTTTTTTTTTTTTAAAAAAGAAAACCGAGCAAAACTCCCAAAAGCATGCTAGTCACCTTGGTTACTGTCCCTTTCTTTCACCCATTTAAACAGCTTTTTAATTGGTTTACTTGCTCAGTGAAGTGATTTTGGTCAAACACACTAACATCTCTTATTAAAATATTTTTGGTCAAATTACAATCAACATCCTTATCGACTTGCTTAGCACCTGGCTTTGCTCCATTGGATAAGCTTTAGTCAATCTCATAGATTCAATAAACAAAGGATGAGAACAATTCAATACATGGAATATGCAGAATTGGAATACATTCTTAGACTGAAAATGATGTAAAGTAATATCTATTGCTTGACTACTTTTACTTTCACAGTGAAACATGTAAATTGACAAATAATAAGATTATATATACGAGTATATAAACATTGAAACTTTCAAAAAAAGTAATTAGCATGCTTTTGGAAATTTTGATCGTGTTTTTTTTATGACTTTGGATTAAAAGAAATCTTTAAGAGAAAAAAGAAAAAATATAATAATACGTTTTTTTGGGTTAAAATTCTAAGTCTTACCGGAAAATATTATATAAGAAGGTTATCGTTCCATTCAAAAGGTGAAGGAGGTATTGTTTCTCAGCCCTTAAACGTTAAAGGGGTAAAATAAATTTTACTCTGTATTTATTTATCTTAAAAATCGGATCTTAAATCAGGTCAACCCATTGCAAATATTGGAGGCAATCAATGCATATTATCCTCGGATCAAGATCGATCTCATTCTAAGAACTTGAATGCATTTTCGATTTTGGAAGGTGTGAGAGAGAAATTGATTTAAAATAATATGTTGCATTATTTATAGAGGTAGAATAGCCCGGCAAGACTTATCTTGTATATGAAGCAAGTTAATAAATAAGAAAACAATTATAATCCATGGAAGAGAATTTTATAAATTCAAGCCTCTGAAAAGAATAGTTTAATCACCATATTTAATTAAGTTGCAAAATGCTATAGATAAGGTACAACGTTAATCATGTATCTGGAGTAATAATCGGATCTATAAATCAGGTCAACTCCTTTTAATTGGGACAATAATTGGAAGCACTAATTTAATACTACACATTATGTCCTGATCAAGATCTCAGCCTATCTATTACAACAATGACAACCCATTAAAATCCCACGGGTAAGGGTCTGGGAGGGTAATGTGTACGTAAATCTTACCCCTACCCTGATGGAGTAGAGACGTTGTTTCCGGTAGACCCTCGGTTCAAGAAACGAAAAAGACAAAAAAATAATATATCAGTACTATCATCAGAAACAATAGAAATAATAACATTATTATAAAAACCAGAAAATAGTTGAAATACAAAAATAATAACCAGTAAATAAAGCCCAGTACTATGAAAAACGGGAGAATAGTGTGAACATAACATTAACCACTAGCGATCTAGGACAAACCCTATCAGACTAGCCTTACACCCGAAACGAAGTAGAAAAATGCTCAACTACCTCCTAACGTACAACCCTAGTGCTCGATCTCCACACTTTCCTATCAAGGGCCATGCCCTCGAAAATCTGAAGTCACGCTATGTCCTGCCTGATCACCTCTCCCTAATACTTCTTAGGCCTCCATCTACCTCTTCTTGTACCCGCCAAAGCTAATTGCTCACACATTCTTACCGGTACATCAGGGCTTCTCCTCCGCACATGCCCAAACCATATGAGTCTCGCTTCCCGCATCTTGTCATCTATTGGAACCACGTCCACCTTCTCCCAAATATCTTCATTCCTAATATTATCTATCCTAGTGTGCCCGCACATACACCTCAACATCCTCATTTCTGCTACTTTCATCTTCTGTATATGTGAGTTCTTAACCAGCCAACACTCTACCACATACAACATGGCATGTCTAACCACAACGCTATAAAACTTACCTTTGAGTATCAATGAAATTTTCTTATCACACAGGGCTCCAGATGCTAACCTCCATTTCATCCAACCCACCCCTATACGGTGTGTGAGATCCTCGTCGATCTTTCCGTCCTCTTGGATAACTGACCCAAGTTACTTAAAACTGCTTCTCTTGGGGATGACCTATGATCCAAGCCTCACGTCCATGCCTTCTTCCCTCGACTTGGTGCTGAACTTGCACTCCAAGTATTTTGTCTTAGTCCTGCTCAACTTAAAACCTTTAGACTCAAGGGCCTGTCTCCAAACCTCCAGCCTCTCGTTAACACCGCCTCGCGTCTCATCAGTCAGAACTATGTCATCAGTGAATAGCACACACCATGGCACCTCCCCTTGAATATGTCATATAAGTGCGTCCGTCACTAGGGCATATAAGAATGGGTTGAGCGCAGATCCTTGATGTAACCCTATAACAACCGAGAAATGCTCTAAGTCGCCTCTCACTGCTCTAACCCGAGTCTTAGCTCCTTAATATATGTCCTTGATCGCTCTAATTAAGTTACTGGCACACCGTTTACCTCCAAGCATCTCCAGAGAACCTCCCTAGGGATTTTGTCATACGCTTTCTTCAGGTCAATAAACACCATATGCAGATCCTTCTTCCTATCCCTGTATTGTTCCACCAACCTCCTAATAAGGTGGGTAACTTTTGTGGTTTAATGACTCGGCATGAACCCGAACTGGTTGTCAAATATAAACACCGTCCTCCTCACCCTCACTTCCACCACCCTATCCCAAACTTCCATAGTATGACCTAGTAACTTGATACTCCTATAGTTGTTAAAACTCTGGATATCACCTTTGTTCTTGTACAACGGTACCATCGTACTCTACCTCGACTCATCCAACATCCTCTTTGTCCTGAAAATAACATTAAATAGCTTAGTCAGCCATTTCAAGCATGCTCTACCCACAAACCTCCAAATTCTACTGTAATTTTGTCTCGCCCGATTGCTCTTCCCATACTCATCTTACACATAGCCTCCATGACCTCCTCAACCTTAATACTCCTACAATATCTAAAGTCTCGGTGACACTCCAAATTCCCCAAGTCACCTAGCATAATATCCCGACCCCCTCTTCATTTAGAAGTCTATGAAAGTAAGTTTGCCATTTTTGCTTAATCTGAGCCTCCCCCATCAATACTCTACCGTCCTTGTGTTTGATACACCTCACTTGATCCAGATCCCTAGCCTTCCTCTCTCTCCCCTTAGCCAGCCGAAATAACTTTTTATCCCCGCCTTTGTCCCCTAATTCCTCGCACAACCGGCCAATCACTGTAGTCTTGGCCTCCGTGACCGCCAACTTCACCTTCTTCCTCACTACCTTATACCTCTCCATGTTCTCTCTCTTCTCTTCCTCGCCTGAGCTCCCTATTAGCTTCAAGTATGTCGCCTTCTTCACTTCCACTTTGCTTTGGACCATATCACTCTACCACCAGTTGCCTTTGTGCCCGCCAGAGAAACCCTTCGAGACCCCTAACACCTCTCTCGCCGCCTCCCTTAAATAGTTTGCCGTCGTCATCCACATAGCGCTCGCATCCTTACTACTCTTCGAGGCTCCCATAGCTGATAGCCTCCTCTCCAACTCCTAAGCTTTATCCTTAGTCAAGGCTCCTCACCTGATCCTCGTTCGTCCTCGAACAGACCTCTTCTTCCTCCTTATCATGATACCAGCGTCCTTCACCAAGAGCCTATGTTGCGTTGGGAGTGTCTCGCCCGAGATAACCTTGCAATCCTTGCACAATCCTCTATCGCACCTCCTGAGGAGGAGATAATCAATCTGAGTCTTTGCCACCGTACTTTGGAAAGTAACCATATGCTCTTCCCTCTTCGGAAAATTAGAGTTCGTAATCACCAGTTCAAATACTTTAGCGAAATCCAATAGCGAAGTTCCTCCTCCGTTCCTATCCCCAAAAATGAAGCCTCCATGTACCTCGCCATAGCCACCAACAGTCGACGTTATATGTCCAGTGAAATTCGCTCCTATAAATAACCTCTTAGCAAGCGAAATACTACGCACAATCTCATCGAACCCCTCCCAGAAGCGCCTTTTAACCTCCTCATCCAAGCTCGCTTGCGGCGTGTAAGCGCTAACGATATTTAGGGTGCACTCTCCGACCACTAACTTAATAGGCACCATTAATCTATCATTCACCCGCCTAGCTACTAACGCATATTTTTATTTTTATTTTATTTTGGGAGGTCTGAGAGAGAAAGAGAGGTTAAATAATAGGGTATATGTTATATTTTTTAGGGAGGATAGCTTGGCAAGACTTGAACATTATTGTAGTTAATTCTTCTAATACCAATGATCACAACTTCCAAAAAATGTTATTTGAAATATAGAGTTGTGTTTGGAATAAATTTCAGTTTGGGTTGTTTTTGAAGTTTTGTGAGTGATTTGAGTGAAAATTTTGAAAAACAGTTTTTTGAAGTTTTTAAAATTTTCGAAAACTTTCAAAATGTTTTTTTTTTTTTTTTTTTATGTCCGAACGGGCTCTTAGTATCAGGCACCGCATATTTTCACAAAAAATATTTACGTTTAAGTTTTTAGCTTCTTGATTATGAGCAAGACCAAACTAACGAATTCGACTAATTAAATTAGACGGACAATTATGTTCTTTTTAAAAATGTAGGTTATAAATGTAAAATGACAACTTGAAATTAGAATATATTTGTTATTAAAGCTTGATTAGATCGTTTACAAATTTTAATATAAAGCTTGATTTACCCAAAAGTACTGTATAAAGATAAACCATTAGTGTGCGCAATAATATACATTTCAAGCAATTGAAACACTGAATAATAACTTTTATATCCTTATAAAACTAAGTAATACCTTCAACTTAGTACAAAAGGTATAAATTACAAGGTTAGTCATGGGATTTTTAATTGATTTTGTAGATACATATATCTACTGTAATCACATTATACAAAGTCAATGTCTAAATTAACTAATACATGTATCACCACATTATTCCATCATAAGCGGATGCATTAACCAAGCTTTTCTTCTTTCCTCTCATGAAGCTCGCAATCAAGGAAGTGAATAATCCAATACAATAAATAATATTTTTCAGGATATAATAACACTTGCTCTCTTAAAATTTCCTACAATTGTTATGCTCGATCAAAATCAATTTTTTTTACAAATTACTAAAGTTTTTTCAAAATCAATCAAGATCGCTCATGTCCAGAAGATGAAGGTAGTAGAGATGAGGATGTTGAGATGGATTTGCGGGCACACCAGATTAGATAGGATCAGAAATGAAGTTATTCGCGACAAGGTGGGTGTGACCCCTATTGAAGACAAGATGCCGGAAGCGCGGGTTAGGTGCTTTGGTCATGTGAGGAGGAGGAGCGCAGACGCCCCGACGAGGAGGTGTGAGAGGTTGACATTGGAGGGCCTACGAAGAGGTAGAGGTAGGTCTAAGAAGAGGTGAGAAGAGGTGATTAGGCAAGACATGGCACAACTTCAGCTGACCGAGAACATAACCTTTGATAGGAATGTATGGAGGTCGAGGATTAGGGTAGTAGAGTAGGTACAGTAGTCTAGAGTGTTCATAACAGTAGTATTGACGTGCAGTATCGCTTTCTGTTGGTAATAGATTTTTATGACTAAGTTGTTTTCTTTCATTGTTGATCATCTTACTGGCTTGTTGTTTTTATTCTGCTTTTTATATGGCTTTTTGGTACTGTCCCTTCTTGTCTATAATTTTATTATTGTGGTGCTTATGCTTTCCTGAGCCGAGGGTCTATTGGAAATAGCCTCTCTATCCTCACAAAGTAAGGTAGGGTCTGTGTACATACTACCTTCCCCAGACCTTACGGTGTGGGATAATATTGGATATGTTATTGTTGTACTAAAGTTTTTTCATTTATTAAGGCCCAATATCCATTCTTCGTCTGAACATTGTTCCCTACTTCCCTTTGACTCTTGGATATATTTTATAGTTAATTAGAGTATGCAATCTTTTCTTTCTTTAGGACGACTCTGCAGTTTAATTTTTTTACTTTTACTTTTTTAACTCATCGATTGAAATAGATATTTTTAGCGTGAGATCCAAATGGTAAACTCTTACCAAGACATTAGAACCTATTATTGATTTTCACATTTTTTTATTATCTTAGTAAGGGGATAATTTCTTACTAGACTAGCATAACATTTTTACGTATTTTGAGTTTTCATTTGGCTAGAAACTTGCAAGTCAACTAACTAAGAAGGCATGGGAGAACAAAACTAAGAAGGTGACATTCATGCCTTTTTTTTAAGGTAAACATTAAATATAATATGTGGATAACTCAATAAGGCTTCTAAGGATTTCTGCGGAGTATATTTATATATTTTATTGTGTTAACTAAATAATAAAAAATATTCATCATTTTTAGGTACCTAATTTAAGTTTTATTTTAAACTCAAATATACTTTTTAAATAATATTTGTGATTTAAAAAAAAAACTATACTCACTAATATCGATACACGAATGACGCGTGTAACCCGAAACTAGTTATTTTAATTGAGACAATTGAAAGCACTAATTAATGCACATTACTTCTTGATCCAGATGTCTATTGTCTAATTCTAACTATTTTATTACAATTTTAAATTTTGGGAGGTTGGAGAGAGAAAGAAACATGAAACAATATACTATTGCATTATTGGGGTTTGGAATGATAGCCTGGCAAGACTTTAACATAAAACAAGCTGAAAAATAGTATCAAAACAATATAAAACAATTATATCCCATGGTTGAGAGGCCTATAAATTCAAGCCTTTGGAAAGGAATGAAAACTCAAACAAAAACTTCAAGTAGGCCTGAAGTACTATCTTACTATGGCGATGTTTAAACTTGGTTTGGTTCTCACTATTCTTCTCCTGGCAACTACATGTTAGTATCCCTTTATCTTTATCTCTAAATTATTATTGTGTTGTCATTAACTCGTTCTGTATATGATATAAAATAAAAGGGACAGTCCAGTGCACAAAGTATCCCGTATTTTTGCAGTATTCGGGGAATGGCCGCATTCCAAGGATTGTGATGTAGACAGTCTACCCTAATGCAAGCATTAGTGGTTGCTTCCATCGCTCGAACCTCTGACCTATATGTTACAGGAAGACAACTTTACTGTTGCTCCAAAACTCTCGTTCTAAATGATATACAATATACACATATTTGATATGTATGCATGAATATGCATGCGTTCCTATGTATTGCGATTGATTGTTTTGCTTTTCATGTTATACTTGTCATCTTTTAATTTTGATAATTATATCGGTGAAATATTTCAGTTAATATGGTGTGGCTATCAAACACACATGTGGATGCTGCACGAAATGCTGATATGGATATTTCAGGACTGGAGAGGAGACTACTGCCACAACTTAATTCCTGGATTACCTGTAACAACAAATGCATCGTAAATAGTGATTGTCATGGTTGCTGGTTTTGCTGCACATGTACAACTTGGAAGTTATGCGGATATATTGCTTGAACGTAGTATATTACTGATCAATTGCAACAAACTCTGCAAAATCCTCGCTATGGGTCTGTGTTTCCGTGTGGTTTGATTACTGTTTTTATTTTGTTTTCATGCTTTGTATAATAATGAAGTCAAGTGAAGTGCTTTCTCTATTGTAAGGAATAATAATGTATTACCGCTTGTTTGGATGGTTGCTACTGTATTACACTTGTTTGTTTTAATTGTTACTTAAATTTTATATATTATATTGTATCGTTAAATCCATCATTACGTAACAACAAAAAGTGTCACCTTATGAAACGACTGATTTGGTGAAGTCGTATCGTTACCTTATTTTTTCTCTCAATCTTGCCTTTCCTTATTATTAAATAATTATATTTTATCTTTTACCCTACCTTTTCATGTAATAAGTCTACCTCGTTACCTTATTTTTTCTTTATAATATTACAAGTTTATTCTTCATATTATTGGTGCATGACAATAAAACGGCAGCAAATAATATAATCTTTTCAAACATTGTATACATTAAAACAATACGATATAATACAATATAATATAATAGAATACTATACTATACTATATTATACATTATGAAACGATACATAACAAGAATCCAAACAAGCTGTTAGCTGTGAAAGTTGATTGGATTAGCCTTTAATTTTATCCTTTTTTATGACTGATCATATATTTGCCGGATTGTTTAATGAATTTACCGCATTTCAAAAGTCACTCAAGATTCGTTTAATGAAGCCAAGAGTTCCTAAAATTACGTATAATATTTTTATTAATTTGAAGTAGTAGTTACTCTAACAACAATAACAACGACAAACAAATAGTATAGAAAATAAGTTAAAGACTAAAAGCTGAAAACTTAAAAGAGAAACTTGTGGTTTAATTCAAAGATTAAAATTAAGTTGGTTTATGTTGTGACAAATAGAGAAAATTGTGCGCTATTTTATAATTTACTCTCTAAATAAACGATAAAAAGGTCATTAACTTCCGCTGGCGGTGGTATTATGGATTAAAAAATAGTTATTCATCCATATTATCTATTAAAACTGATCGGGTAATGAATTTTTTAAAATTGGCTAATCAATTGATTTAACTTTTACATTTGTAAAGAGGGAGTTTATCAAGTTTGGGAGATTAGGAATTCTTCCAAAAATGATCATATTCAAAAAGCCATGGGTGATAATATGGATATCCATATTATCCGTCGGTTAATCCATTCTTTATTTATATTAAATATGAGTTAGGTCGAATATTTTATCTGTTTTTGCATTATTCATTTTTACCCTCCCATATCCGTCCCGACGTGTTCGTTCGCCACCCCTAATTTCTACTAAAGTTTTATTGACAGCAAATGAATTTAAGCTTATTTCTTCTTATTAAAAACACGTTAGCTAATAGAGTAGAACAAGAAATCATAGAAGCATGTCCAAAACTTAGTATATAAAAGTAAATTGAACATATTTTGTTCAATTAGCACATTCGAAGATCAAATCCAAATATAGCAAAGTGCAAAGATAAAGATTAATTAATAAAAAGAAGATGGCCTAAGAAAAATAAAATTTCTTTGATTGTGTAAGTTTAAATGTCGATGTGTACATATTTCTTTGAACTAATTTTGTTTGTCAAGATGAATAAGAGAGATGTTAGTAATGCGTCCCCTTTAGTAACCAGGGAAAATTGGTGGTGGTGGTGATGCGTAAATTGATCCCAAGTTTGGAGGAAGGATAACATCCTCGAAAACAGGTGGAGGGGGAGATGCCAATGGAGCAGGAGGTGGTGATTGAACAGGTTTAGGTGGAGGTGGGGAGTGGACTGGTGGAGGAGGAGAAAAGACGGGAGGTGGTGGTGAGTGAACTGGTGGCGGTGGAGAATGAACTGGAGGAGGTGGGGAGTGAACTGGTGGTGGTGGTGGAGAGTGAACTGGAGGAGGTGGTGAATGAACTGGTGGTGGTGGGGAGTGAACTGGAGGTGGAGGTGATGGTACTAGCGGTGGAGGAGAGTGGACTGGTGGTGATGGGGAGTGAACTGGAGGAGGAGGTGATGCCGCTGGTGGTGGAGGAGAGTGGACTGGAGGCGGCTGTGGTTTTGGACTTGGCACTGGTGGTGGAGGAGAGTGGACCGGAGGCGCCTGTGGTTTTGGACTTGGCACTGGAGGTGGAAGTGATGCCACTGGTGGTGGTGGAGAGTTGACTAGAGGTGGCTTTGGTTTTGGACTTGGCACTGGAGGTGGAGGTGATGCCACTGGTGGTGGTGGAGAGTTGACTAGAGGTGGCTTTGGTTTTGGACTTGGCACCTCTGGATGTGGAGGTGATGCCACTGGTGGTGGTGGAGAGTTGACTGGAGGTGGCTTTGGTTTTGGACTTGGCACCTCTGGAGGTGGAGGTGATGCCATTGGTGGTGGTGGAGAGTTGACTGGAGGTGGCTTTAGTTTTGGACTTGGGACTGGTGGTGGAGGTGATGCCACTAGTGGTGGTGGAGAGTGAACCGTAGACGGCTGTGGTTTTGGACTTGGCGCTGGTGGTAGAGGTGATGCCGCTGGTGGTGGTGGAGAGTGAACCGGAGGTGGCTTTGGTTTTGGACTTGGCACTGGAGGTGGAGATGATGCCACGGGTGGTGGTGGAGAGTGAACCGGAGGTGGATTTGGTTTTGGACTTGGTACTGGTGGGGGCGGTGATGCCACGGGTGGTGGTGGAGAGTGAACCGGAGGTGGTTTTGGTTTTGGACTTGGCACTGGAGGTGGAGATGATGCCACGGGTGGTGGTGGAGAGTGAACCGGAGGTGGCTTTGGTTTTGGACTTGGCACTGGAGGTGGAGCTGATGCCACGGGTGGTGGTGGAGAGTGAACCGGAGGTGGTTTTGGTTTTGGACTTGGGACTGGCGGAGGCGGTGATGCCACGGGTGGTGGTAAAGGTGAAATCTTGGGTGGATTAGACTTAGGTGGTTTTGGGGTTGAAGGAGTTCTTTTGGGTGGCATAGGGGGATTTGGATCCTTTGGTGCCGGTCCTTCTTTATTAGCTCTACATTTATCTTTACTGCAATCCACAGGTTTGCTCAAAACAGATTGACAATCTTTCTCTTTTCTTTGGTCTGGTCTTCCTCCTAAACAATTTTCCTTATCTTCTACCACAAGATTTTTCTTAAGCGGTGGTGCACAAGTTTTGTCCAAGGCATCAAAATAATTGTAAGAAAATGTGAAATTAGCCAAATTTGGTAAGGTGCAAATAGCCTCTGGAACTTCTCCAATAAACATGTTTGATGCAATATCAAGAACTTGAACTTTCTGCATGGATTTCAAACCCTGAGGCAAGGATCCAACAAACTTATTTCTGCTGATATCGAAAATCGTTAAGCTCTTGAGCTTAGCGATTTCGTCTGTAACACAACCAGAGAGATTGTTGTTGGTGAAAACAAGCTCATCTAATGTGTTTTCCATTTTGCCAATACTATGAGGGATACAACCATGGAATTTATTGTTAGCCAAAACCACAACTGAGGCATTGGAATTGCCAATATTTGGAGGAATGGTAGAATGGAAACGATTATTGTTTAGGAAAATAGCATCAAGATTCTTGTCAAATAATTCAGAAGGCACTGATCCTTCAAAATCATTGTACCTAAGATCAAGATATTTAAGATTTGGCAACTCTAGCACAACTTTAGGGAATGGCCCCACAAATCGGTTGTTACTGAAATCAATCTCATCTAAAAGTTTAAGATTCGTAATGCTCTTAGGGACAATTCCACAGAATCGATTAGAATTAATGTGAATAAGACTAACATCGGCTAGGAACCCGAGCTCAACAGGGAGATGCCCCGCGATGTCTGCATGATTAAGATCAATACCAGCAACAACAGAGATGTTGGGATCATCTAATGCATTGTCACAAAAGACACCATTATATGCACAAACATCAGGACCTTCCCAATTATTAGTAAAATTTGATGGATCAGAGTAAATAGCTTTTTTCCAAGCTTGAAGAGCAATGTAAGCTTTCTTTAGCCTACCATTTGCAAATGTCAACTTAATGTTCTTTTCATATTCAACTAGATTTGGAAGATCACCCGTGCCAGCCGTGAGCTGACGACGAGCGATGAAAGCGGCTTCATTATCAGTCAATGCAAAAGAAAAAGATGAAAAAGATACAAGATTGAGGAGAAGAAGAAAGCAACCTAAGGCCTTTATGTTTGGTGGATTAGCCATTTTTGTTTAAGATCCCCTAAGTCAGACCCAAGGCTGCTTATAGGAATCATGTTGGGAAGGAAAATGGATGGTGTTATATGGAGGTAGAAGGAGGATGGTTCAAGGTTGAGAGTTAGTTGATGTTTTTTGAATTAGCTCCACAAAATTTTGAGGGTTGTAAAGAATTTGATAGACAATTTTTTAGGAGATAGAATTTTTGATGACCATCTTTTAACCTATTGACAGGGAAAATCACCAATTATGTTTTTACTATTTACCGTCTCAAACTAGTGGATATTAATATTTAAACAACTTGATTTAATTTTTTGTGTATGGTAATATTTTCTTATTCTCTTATCAAAACTTAGAAATATTGACGGCATAATAAATCATGGAATAATACATAAACGTTTGACAATGCAGTACCTTTTTTTTGGGCAGACTTTGATTCTTTTCTACTTTGTTTTCTCTTTTTTGTCCACCCTCGAAGTGACTAGTTGGACTTATAACTATAATCAACATTATGTACTATTTACTAAAATAAAAAATATTTCACTTTATACTCTTACATAATTTATAAGTAATAAATGGGATGAAGTCGATCACTTTAGTAAATTTTCTGCAACAGATTTCAGTAAGCGGATTCAAAAACTGGCATTTGCTTGTTTTTAAGCCTCCAACAATTTTGCAAAGTCATCAAACAGAGAAGGTATATAGCTAGAAAATATAACTTTGAAACATCTTTTTTTGAGGAACTTTTAAATTTTATACTAATAAATATTACATAGACATAAAGAGAAATTTGGTGCACTAAGCTCCCGCTATGAAGCATTTTGTATTTGTTTTGCACATTATACAGGACATGATAGGCATTTATTTGACTTAATTAATGTAGGGCAGCCCGGTGCTCTAAGCTTCCGTCATGCGCGGATCTCGGAAAAGACCGAATTACAAGGGTCTATTGTACGCAACCTTACCTTATAGATTGGAGTTAGGCATGAACACAACATAATATATGATCATACCCCATACCATATTGTCGAATAAAGGGGTTGAAAGAGCTATGGAACTCAACTAATTAGCATATTAAAAACTGTAAGATGTTATGTTCTCTTTTCTTTCAATGATTTGGCCAAACCAGTCTTCAAACATAAGCCTCTTCTTCATTGATGGTTGCCAACACTTTAGGAAGTAGGCGCTTCACCACATTTACAAATTTTGAAGGAGCAATTATTTACTTCTGTTGCAATTGATCTTCTTTGATGGTGGCCAAATATTCTTAGTGTTATCTTGACCTAAAGACTTATCCAAATTGAACAAGGAATCAAAGTCGCACGTAGTAGTGGCAAAATGAATAAAAGAAATAATTATCCATCCATATTATTTACTAAAAAATAATTTGAATAATAAACTTTTTAAAAATTGGTTAAATATGGATGAGATCCATATTATCCACTTAAACAATAGATAACCAATTGGTTTAACTTTTACAATAGCAAAGACTAAATTTGCAATTCCTCAAGTTTGGGAGACTTGAAATTCTCCTAAAAGTGGTTATATTCAAGAAGTCATGGATAACATGAATATCCATATTATTCGTCTGTTAATCCATTTTTTTATTTGTATTAACTATGAGTCAGATCGGATATATTATCAGTTTTTGTATTATTCATTTTCGCCCGCACATATTCAATCCAACCTGCCCGTTTGTCACTTCTAGTCACACGTGAGGAGCGTGCTGAAGATAAAATTAAGGAAATAACTTAAAGTGTACTTTTTCTAACCGTTCAAACTTTTAGATAATACAATTACACAATTAACGTTCTTTATAAACTACCAAATTCTCGAAAATAAATCGGAAGAAGCTTGTTCCAACGGTGTTCTTTCAGTTTAAACGGAACACGTGCTTTTCACGAGCCGATTTCATTAAAGATAACTATCGTTGTGTGTTATAAATATACCAGAAACCAAAAGTGCTCAGTTTTGATAAGATTAAAGGACTAAAACTGTTCAATTGCATATCTCATGGACTACTTTAGACCCCTCGTATATAAGGGATCGTAGCTTTGACATTTTCTCCATGGTATCAAAAATTTCTAATCTATTAGGACTCTTTTTTTTGAAGTGAGGGGAAAAGACTTTTAAAATGATTAAATCTCCTTCATATGCTTTATCTTTTTCGAGAAGTCTTGCACTTCTATAAATTGAGGGTATCTTCTCACACAACAAAAATAACTTTTACAACGTAGCCTTTATGAGAATCACGTTTAGGAGAGATTATTCTCTCAAAAATTTTATTTTCTCTTTTTATATTAGTGATAGATCATGTATAGGTTGATTGACCAAATAATTAATAATAAATTATTATGCCTAATTTAGTATATATTTTTTTCATACTCTAATTTATCGTCCATCAAATTTTGCATTGTTAGCTTCCGCATGCACCATGTTATTTCGATCCTAACATATCTAATATTATATCAAAGAAATCCCAGTAAAAGGAGAAAAGAAACAAAAAAAAAAAATAAAGAAGAGACATACATTATAGCACCACAATCAAAAGAACGTGAACTGTTGATAGACTCCATGCATTTTTTCGATCGAAAGAGTTTACAGACTGCATAACAATTACTCCTAAATATTCTTGTGTATAACACATGATCAGTTCATATCATAGTACTGCTAAATCATTCATCTACTATAAAATTAACAAGTAGATGTCATGTCACCTCTCCCATCCCATACAAAATATATACATACATATAGTCGGAATTAAGGTGTTTGATATGTAACTCAATTAGCATATCAAAAGGTGTAAGATGTTATATTGTTTTCTCTTTCGATGATTAATGGCAAAAACTAGGCCTCAAGCATAAGCCTCTTCTTCATTAATGGTAGCCAACACTTTAGGAATTGGACGCTTTACCACTTTCACAAATTTTGGTGGAGCAACTTCTTTTGCAAGTAATATTAAGACTGTCGCAAACTTGGCCATTGTGTTAGTAATATCTTAAGTAAGGAGGAGGAAGGAGAAAATGAAGAAGTAATTGAGGAATAGAAATATGAGGAGCTGTTGTAGAGAAGTAAACATAAAGTGCGATGAATTTATAGGGTAAGACTAGTACTAACCTGTTCAATACGTTGTTCACTTTACATTAAAGGTAAGGTCTGGTTTGTCCTAATTTGCCTCCTCCTTTTTCTATTAAATGCATTAAGTTGTCTTCTTTATTGAGAAAAAGACATGGCACTAGAACCATCATGAGTAGTAGCGGAGCCAAAGTAGTTTCATAATGTATTAATTGCATTGTATTGTTTGATGAATACAATGTTTGGACATATTGCATTATTTAACGTCATTTCATGATATCACACGCCAACAATATGAGAAAAAAGCAAGCTAACAATGTCATCACACCAAATTCGTCTTTCCATAAAGTGGAACTTTTCAACATTACGTAATGACGGATTTAACGGTACGATACAATAAAATTTAAGTATCAATCAAAACAAACATTATATTTAAAGTAACAATATGATAACAACCATCCAAACAACATCTAAGGGATGTAAAAATTTAAAGAAATAAATATAGGAATAAGTTAAGGGGATTCTATGAATAGTATATATATACTTAAAAAATAATTTTTACCGATTTAAGTAATGTAATTTTCCGGTAAAGGGATGTCAATATGTAGCTCCGCCAATGAGAACCATGACACCCATAGCTCAAGCATCACCATCTTTGGTAAGAAGTTTAATGACCTTATCCAGAAAGTATTTAAGTTATATACACATATAGTGTAAAAAATCATACACTAATTTTAATCTGTAATAACAAGTTAGTTATCGTATTTATCGAATTACAGATTAATGTTTGTCAAGAAATTTATTTATAATTATTTAATAAATAATCTGATTATATAAATAAAATTTTCATTATGAGCGCGTAGAACTTAAATTCGTCCAAAAAACAATACATGGTAATTCTTTCCAAGCAAAAAATTTCAAAGTTTCGCACATCATTCTTGGTTCTTGGGAATTTTCCTGTATATGTATACCAGTGAAGTCATTTCTTTAGTAAAGTGAATATTCTGGTTAACTTCGCATTCCCATTTTGATGAGTCCAAAGTTCTTTTATTAGTATTCATTAAGTAAATCTCTCTTAATATTGTTCTCAACAACAACCACGGCCCAATGGGATCCCACAAGTGGGGTCCGGGGAGGGTAGTGTGTACGCAAACCTTACCGGCCTACTTCGGAGAAGTAGAAAATCTGTTTCCGATAGACCCTCGGCTTCTTAATATTGTTCTCAATAGTAAGAAAAATTATAGCCATCAATTAACGTCATTTATAGCATGAAGTGAAAAGACTGATCAAATAACTCCAACAAAGGTTGCTGCGCATATAATGCAGGACCATATTGAAGATGTGGTTGAAATCTTAGTGTTATCTTGAACCTCCAAACTTATCCAAATTAAGCCAGGGGACCAGATCCCCTGTCCTTATTTGTAACTTTCATATCATAAAGTCTTAATTTGTCTACCAATATATACTCTCCAGACAAACTTGGTTCTGTTTTGCAAGAGAGTTATTGCCGATAAAAGTTGCTATCTTTTACATTTACTAGGACAAGCCTGATTTTGCTCTTTATTCTACTAGAAGAATAATGCATTTGTATACGGTCAAAACCAACCTTGCCCTTTGTGTGACTAATCGAGATCGAAATATGATAGGTCAAGATTCGACCTTGTGTTATATCGAACCGTGGTGCAAAGATAGGTCGTCGAGCTCGTGACCCAGAGACAGATCAAGATCGAGATCGGCCAAGATCGAGGCCGATCAAGATAGAGATCAAGCAAGATCGAGGGAAACTTACCGAGCCAAATAACGAAAAGCCGAAATATCCGCAATCGAGCGAGGATCACGGCGAAAATCCCGGCACGTATCAAGAAGAGGCCGATTAGTTAGCTAATCATGAGATTTCTTACCTCATATAGAATTGTATCAAGAGTAGGACTTCCCTACTATATAAAAGGGGTCTAATTATTTGTAAAACACATTATTTTTTCGCAATACAAAGCAATATATTGTCATTTTCTAGCTTCATTATCTCGATACTCTGTTCATATGTCAGCGGAAACATTACTTGTTTCAAGGGTGACTGAACTCGAGGGCCAAGGCAATTCAATTTGTGTGGTTTGCATTTATTTTTTTTATCGTCAATTTCAATATTAATTTATTCTTCTTAATTTGTACCAAGTTATATCATGTATCCTTAAAATCGCGTATAAATTCAATTGTTGTCCGATTTAAAGGTAAAGAGTTTGGCGTCCACCGTAGGTCTAAGGATAATAGTGGTTACCTGGTACAAACTTCTATGACACACACTATTTTACACTTGTTCTTTGGAGTATCTTTGATTACAGGACTAAAAAATGTCAAACTCTCAGTCAACATCTCTACACGTTGACAATGATCTCGGACACCACAACGAAAATGATAACATAGCACTAGGGAACGATGTACCCCCGGTTGGCCTCGATGGAGTCCCGGCTGTAGATCCAATCGATGATAGAATACCCGGCTGTTACTTGAGCCGATGTACATAATCGGTATCAATCAAAGATCAGGATTGAGGACGATCAACTTGGGGCTCCTTCAGGGTTCGTTTACCCTATCAAACCCATCGATAGAATCAAGAGGGATATTGACCGAGAACCGAGGTCGAGCAGAGATCGATATCAGCCATATAATGGAGATCGTAGGAGTAGCGGATCTAGGCGAAATTTTGCACGAAATAAAAGGAGAAGTGATCGAGGTCAAATCTCTCAAGGTCTCATGAGCAAGAACGATTTCGAAAAACCTATCGGACCAAAGAGGTACCACGATTATCAGAGTATAACTTTAATGTTGATGAGGCTGCCATCATATCGGCTATCGGGTGCATCAAAGAAACCAAGTGACCTCGACCTTTACAAACTGATCCAACACAAATGGATCCCAACCAAATATGCAAATATCATGGCACACATGGCCACAAGATGGAGGATTGTCGACAATTGAGGGAAGAAGTAGCCCGGTTATTCAACAACGGTCACCTTCGAGAATTTCTGAGTGACCGAGCTAAGAATCATTTCAGAAACAGAGATTCCAATAAACAAAGTGAACAAGACGAGGCCCAACACGTCATCCATATAATCAGTGGAGGGGTCGATGCTCCTCAAGGTCCAATCATAAAACGCACCAAAGTATCAATCACAAGGGAAAAACGAACTCGAGATTACCTAACAGAAGGGAATCTATCTTTCAACGATGATGATGCAGAAGGAATCATGCAACCCTATAATGATGCATGTGAGCACCTAATTTTTGACCATATTTCAATTTTCATATATTTTTAGTATAAATATTTTAAATTTTAATTTATATATTTTAGTCACTATTTCACCTTTGTAGGTTTTATTTAAGAAAATTAAAAATCACAAAAGGAATTATTTTTTTAGAAGTACATATTTTATTTTTGTTTATAAAAAAAATCCACAAAAAACAAAAAAAAATTTTAAAACTTTTTAGTGTTAAATTAGCTATTGGTTTTATTATTCTTCATTAGTGACTTTATTTATATGTTCTTGATTTTAAAATATATAGCTAGTATCTTTTGCTTTATCCTATTAAAAGAAATAATTAAAGCAAGAGCCATTAAATTTTTATGTGACAAGATTTTTCCATATCTTCTCTTTAACCAACCTCACATTTTGACTCACAAAAAGACAATGCACAACATACACTTTTTGACTAAAAAGAAGACAATGCACAACATACTTTTTGATTAAAAAAAAAGATATTGCACGACACACATTTTCTTTGGACTCTTGCTCTCCAATTCAGATCCCCAAAAAAGACTATAAAAAATGCACACAAGTGTCACGTCCTTAGTTGTTAATAAGTACACGTGCGACACTTGACAACTCGCTCACGATCTTGCACAACTTGCTCACGTTCTTGCTATGCCAAGTCAGCCTTACTACACTCAAGATCGCTAAGAGAATGGAAGAAAGAACACAAGAGAATTGTTAAAAGAAGCTTTGTATTAAAGAGAACTTGAATTGTTTGCTTGATGAATTACAAATGAATGGCCCCCTTTATATACTAGTTTCCTAGGGGCTAGTGTGTAAATAATAATTGTTCTACAAGTCCTTCCATATTTACAACTAAGTCCCTTCTCTAGAATATTCTACACATCTAGATTCTTCTAAGGACTTTCCTAACAATTCTATAGGGTTCTAGGGTCTTCCTAAGAAACCTCTATATTTCTCTAGAACCTTCCTACAAATGCATAAATATCTAGAACTTTTCTAAGGAAATCCTCCATAGTTCTAGAATATTCCACCAAGATCTTTTCCCTAACTTATCTAACCCTTCCATATGACAAAATATATGCCAAGTGGCACCTATGTGGCATGATGACATGGCAGGTCATCACACTCTCCCCCACCCAATATTGCGAAGACCGCGGTGCAATGCTGCTGCATAAACTCTCGGATCTTATCTTTGAATTGCCACAAGTCTTCATATCGTTCCCACGTGGCCTCTTCCGGTGATTGCCTTTTCCAATGGACGAGGAACATAGCGGTGGCTTTTTGCCCTTATTTTCGCCTGGCCTGGTAATCCATGATAGCCTCAATCTCCCGATCATGCAAGGCGGTGATAGTCATTGGCGCCCGACTTGATTATCCCCTACTCGGATCATCCTTATCTTCATGATATGGCTTAAGCATGCTGGCATGGAAGACAGGGTAGATCTTGAGATACGATGGCATGTCAAGCTTGTATGAGATCTTGCCTACCTTGGCGACGATCTTAAATGGCCCCTCATACTTGTGAATCAGATTCTGATGCATGCCCCGTAGTGCCTTGAACTGTCTTGGGTTAAACTTCACCATGACCATGTCCTCAACTCTATAGTTCGTGGGACGCTGCTTACGGTCCGCAAACTTCTTCATCTTCTTAGCTGCCTTATCCAAGTAAGACTTAGCAGTGTCGAGCTGCTCCTTCCATCCTTTGGCCATATGATAAGCCCCCAAACTCTTTCCCTCGAACGCGACTGGTAACGAATGTGGAGTTTGTGGCTGTTGGCCTGTGGCTAGCTCAAATGGTGTCCGCCCCGTGGACTCACTCCGCCGCAAGTTATAAGAGAATTGGGCAATGTCTAGGAGCCTTGCCCAATCTTTCTGATGCGCGCTTACATAATGCCTCAAGTAGCATTCTAGTAAGGCATTGACCCGTTCTGTTTGTCCATCCATCTGTGGGTGGAAACTAGTAGAAAAGTGCAGTTCTGTGCCAAGTATGCCAAACAACTCTCTCCAAAAGTTCCCAGTGAAGCGGGGGTCTCGATCACTGATGATATGCCTTGGTAAGCCCCAATACTTTACCACGTTCTTAAAGAATAGCTTGGAGGCTTCCTTAGCTGTGCAACCCGGTGAGGCGGGCATGAAGGTGGCATATTTGGAAAATCTATCCACGATCACCATAATAGTACCATAACCATCAGACTTTGGTAGGCAAGTAATAAAGTCCATAGTCACGCTCTCCCATGGACGCTCTGCAACTGGTAGTGGCTCCAAAAGTCCTCCGGGCTGTTGTTGCTCCACCTTGTCCTGCTGACATACAAGACAAGTCTGCACATAACATTCTATACCATCTCGCATGCGTGGCCAATAGTAGACTGACTCAACCAAGGCCCTGGTGCGATGTTGGCCTGGATGACCAACCCACATTGTATCATAACTCTCCCTTATGATCCGCCGTCTAATGTCTCCAAACTTAGGCACGTAGACCCGCCGACCTGTGGTAAGTAGTAGGCCGTCTTCTATCCAGAACTGTCTCGTCTTGCCTTTGTTGGCTAACTCAATAAGTTGTTTGGCTGCTAGATCATGTTGCATGCCCCCTTTTATAGCCTCCCGAATGTCCCATCTCGCTGAAGTGATTGCAGCAAGCTCGGCTTTCCGGCTCAAGGATCGGCTACAACATTACCTTTTCCCGGCTTATACTCCAGCGCACAATCAAACTCGGCCAAGAAATCCTGCCACCTAGTCTGCTTTGGTGTGAGCTTCTTCTGTGTCTGAAAGTAGCTAGTAGCCACATTATCAGCCTTGACCACGAACCTCGACCCGAGCAAATAATGTCTCCATGTACGAATGCAATGCACAATGGCAGTCATTTCCTTCTCTTACACAGTGTAACGCTGCTCCGTCTCATTTAACTTGCGGCTCTCAAATGCTATGGGATGCTTATCCTGCATCAGGACACCCCAAATGGCGAAGTCTGAGGCATCTGTGTGCACCTCAAATGTCTTGGAAAAGTCAGGTAACGCTAAGACTGGCTCCTCTATTACAGCTGTCTTAAGGCCTTCAAACACCTTTTGACAATGCTCCGTCCAAACCCATGGCTTGTTCTTCTTTAGCAACTCAGTCAATAGTGCGGCCTTTGCTGAGTATCCACTGATGAACCGACGATAGTAGTTAACAAGGCCAAGGAAGGATCTCAACTCAGTTACCTTTATGGGTGCCTCCCACTCCTGGATAGCACGTACCTTAGCCTCGTCCATGCGTAGCTCGCCATTGCTAATGACATGGCCCAAGAAGTGCACCTTTGATTGCGCGAACTCACATTTCTCCCTCTTGATGTATAGCTCGTTCTCTCGCAAGACTTGGAAAACCTTCCTTAAGTGCTCCATGTGCTCCTCCAAGGTGTTGCTGTAGATGACTATGTCGTCTAGGTAGACTACCACGAACTGATCAAGGTAGGGATGGAAGATCTTGTTCATAAGGGTACAAAATGTGGTCGGTGCATTGGTAAAGCCGAAGGGCATCACCAACCACTCAAAGGCTCCATATATCGTCACACATGCTGTCTTTGGCTCATCCCCTTCTGCAATGCGAACCTGGTAGTAGCCCTTTCGAAGATCCACCTTGGGAAAGTACTTGGCTTGCCCAAGTCTATCGAACAAATCAGCAATGAGTGGGATCGGGGTACTTATTCTTCACTTTAACCTTATTAAGTGCTCGGTAGTCTATGCACAAGCGCAGCGATCCATCCTTCTTCTTCTGGAACAATGCCGGTGCACCGAAAGGTGCCTTTGATGGGCGAATGTGACCAACATCTAGCATCTCCTTCAATTGTTTCCTAAGTTCCTCTAGCTCGGGAGGTGCCATACGATATGGGGCAAATACGGGTGGTTTAGCCCCTGGCTCCAACTCAATCTTGTATCCACCTCTCGCCTAGGTGGCAGGTGCTTTGGCAACTCCTCGGGCAAGACATCTTTGTTCTCCTCAAGCAACTTCTCTATGCAAGGCGGCACTGTCTCTTGAAAATTCTTGTCTTCCTCTATACTTGCAATGGTTGCCACGAACATGGGCTCCCCCTTCTTGATCCCCTTGACAACCTGCATAGCTGAGAGTTGTGCTTGGATCTATCCGTGTGGCATAGTCACTGTAGGTATCATGCAAGCTCCTTCTCGCTCCATAACCAAGAGACGTTGGAGGTAGGGGTCGATTAAAGTATGACAATGTCTAAAGAACTCTTGCCCCAGTATGATGTCAAAGATATCCATAGCGGTTGCGGTAAAGTTTGTCATACCTTTCCAAGTTCCCAATTTGACATCAACTCCATTAGCTACCCCACGAGCATTCTGTATCTCGGCATTCACAGTCTTGACGCGAGAGTTGGTTGGAGCAAGCTTCAATTCCAGTCTTTTTGCGGCAGCCTCACTCATGAAATTATGAGTTGCTCCAGTGTCCACCATTGCACGAGCGGGCTTGTTATTGATGGTGAGATCCACGTACTGATTGCCATTCTCGGTAGGTTGGATAGCTTGCTTCGTGACAGTACCACATAATCCGATCATACCCAACTGTGCGGTTCCCGGACTCTCTCCTTGTGGCTTCTCCTTCCGCTCACGTACCATGGCATTGAGTCTCTTGAGGTCAGGACAATTCCTGAAGCCATGTGGCCCTCCGCATATATAACATCCCTTTTTCTCGACCTGTGCCTTCTTCTCGGCGTAGCCCTGACGACCACTCATCTTTTTGAAATCTTGAGTCTTGGAGTATTGTTGTTGTATCTCCTTGCCTTTGCCATGGTCTCCCTCACCTTTGACATTATTAACCTTTGACTCCTTGCCATTGCCATTGCCTTTGTCGTTCTTGTCATGCCTGAAGTCCATCACTGATTCGGCCTCCACTATAGCTTGGTCTATATCAGTGACTTGTCGGCGTTGCAACTCCTGCTTAGCCCAATTTTGCAACCCGTCCATGAAGTGGAAAAACAAGTCATCGTTGGTCAGGTTGGGGATTTGAAGCATAAGGGTAGTGAACTCCTTGACATAGTTACGTATGCTCCCTGTTTGCTTCAATTCCCTAAGCTTGCGCCTTGCCTCGTACAAGACATTGTTTGGAAAAAAACTGTCGCTTGAACTCCGTTTTGAACTGATCCCATGTGGTAATAGTACATAGACCTTTATCCACGTCGGCCATCTTCCTTCTCCGCCATAGCATGGCAGTCTCTGAGAGGTACAATACCACAGTGTTGATCTTGGCCTCGTCGTCCCTCACTTTGTCGTGCCTAAAGTAGTTCTCCAAGTGCCAAAGGAAGTTTTCCACTTCTTGTGCATCACGAACACCTTTGAACACTGGGGGTTTGGGAGCCTCGATCTTGGCCTCCCTCGTCACCATAACATTGCTGGCTATCTCGGTCACGCCAGCATTGACATGCTCCTCGAGTGACTCTATCTTTGCCTTCATAGCATCGATAGTACTCAAAGCCTCCATGAGTCTGCACTCTAAGGCAGTGATGGTTTGCCTTAATTCCATCTCAGTCTGTGTACGTCCCTCCAAGTCATTTCAGATACTCTCAATCTCTTCAAGAGTGTGCCCCTCAAGAACGTTAAGGGTGCCTTCCACCTTCCCCAAGCGTTGGCCAAAGATCTCCATGGCGTCCATCCCTGCGTTCATCTTCATCACCCACTCTTTACCGAGCGAGACGTCCTCTGGAAGGACCTCCACTTCATCCTCGCTCACCTTGGTGGCAGATGATTCTTGGGATGTAAGCCCTTCGTTTGACACAACCTCAGGTGGCACCTCCTGGTTCTTGTTGGTGGCATTCCTCTTTTTGCTACGGCCGATCTTGCCAGCAGCATCCTGGATGACATTGGCTTGGGTGTTGGCAGCGTTAATTTCTCCGTCGTTCGCCATTCCCTTAGTTGAAACCTTCGCTCTGATACCACGTTGTCACATCCTTAGTTGTTAACTAAGTACATGTGCGGCACTTGACAACTCGTTCACGATCTTACACAACTTGCTCACGTTCTTGCTATGCCAAGTCAGCCTTACTACACTCAAGATCGCTAAGAGAATGGAAGAAAGAACACAAGAGAATTGTTAAAGGAAGCTTTGTATTAAAGAGAACTTGAATTGTTTGCTTGATGAATTACAAATGAATGGCCCCCTTTATATACTAGTTTCCTAGGGGCTAGTGTGTAAATAATAATTGTTCTACAAGTCCTTCCATATTTACAACTAAGTCCCTTCTCTAGAATATTCTACACATCTAGATTCTTCTAAGGACTTTCCTAACAATTCTATAGGGTTCTAGGGTCTTCCTAAGAAACCTCTACATTTCTCTAGAACCTTCCTACAAATGCATAAATATCTAAAACTTTTCTAAGGAAATCCTCCATAGTTCTAGAATACTCCACCAAGATCTTTTCCCTAACTTATCTAACCCTTCCATATGGCAAAAATATATGCCAACTGGCACCTATGTGCCATGATGACATGGCAGGTCATCACACAAGCCTTCATTAAAGAGGCCAAGAGGAGAATATCTTTAAAAACCAGCTTTGTTCCTCCATGAAACCCAGCAAAAAATTTCACTAAACCAGTTCTTAAAACCAGCAAAACACCAGCTCATATCTAAGTGACGTTGCACTAGAGTTCTGTCCGTCGAGTTTGCCACCGTCGTTGGAGTCTCGGTCATGGTTCTGTGATGATTCAATGCTCATCGGCTCTGTGTTGAAGCTTTTTTTTGTTGCTATATAGTTTGCCTTGGAGATAATTTTATCACAAGATCCATTTTTTATCCATTGTTTTTATATTAGTTTCATGCTCTATTATCATATTGTGAATGTTTTATGACCAGCTTTGACATTGATTTTATTGCTTTGTTCTCTAACTGATTTGGTTTGTTTCACTGGTATGGAAGTCAAGAAAATTTAGTACATTTGTTTTCCTTTCGTAATCAAAATTCAAAGTTATAAGATTATGTGGATTATTAGATAAAGTTAGAAAAGTTAGTTAAATGTTTAGATATATTCTGTTAGTATCACCACACGATTTTTTCACGGGCCTTACATAGTTATCAAAATTATTATCTTATTTATTAGACTAGAAGTGAAACTTTTAGTTTTAATGTACTACTGAAAATTACATAGCATGAATGACTCTCTTAATATTAGTAATGGTAGAATCATACTATTTCATCCACAAAGTAATTTCCATAATCTTTAGCCTTACAATAATCTCAAAATTAGTTTTAAAAAAAAATTCTTAAAAATCGTTAGTATGCTTTAGACGCGTATTGATAAATAAATTATCGTGATTATGTACACGTTCACGTGACACAATTATGACTTCCAAAATTAAAATCGAAGTATGCGTTCGACAACTTTGGGCAAAAGAATCTTAATAAAAGTATTATTAATTGTGTACACCCATGTGTGACATGATTTTTAATGCGCCGAACAAAATGGGTACACATACGAGTGACTCGTTTCAAGATAATCCCGTAACGCCTTAATCAAGCAATAAAAGCGGACATAGGAAAAGCATAAAAATCATAAAAATTACAATTTATCCAAAATTATTTTAAGCTAAATGTAGTCAATAAAGCGACCATGCTAGAACCACGAGACTCGGGAATGTCTCACATCTTCTCCTCGGTCAACAGAATTCCTTATCTAAACTTTGTTTTCGCGGACCGATAAAAATAGAGTCAAAACTTCCTTTGACTAGGGATTCAAATAAAAGGTGACTTGGAACACCGAAAAATCAATTCCAAGTGGCGACTCTATAAGTAAATAATCCCTACTCAAATTTGTCACTTCAATTGGAAAAACTCTTTAACCCACAATTCACAACACATAATATTTACGTTTATCTTTTGGAGAGGTAAAAAGGGGGTGTGACAGTTCTGATGACTCTACTGGGGACTTCAAGAATTCGAGCCTGTACATTGACTTTTTTTGGCTTTATTAATTTTTGTATATAATGTGATGTTATTTGGGGCTAATGTGCTACTTGTCTGCTTTTTACCGCTTTGATATTGTTGAACTGTACATTATAAACTGTCTTCTTACGCACCCCTTCTAAGTCTTCTTGAAATTAAAATTGGGCATTTGCTTGGCATAGCCCACTTTCTTTGAGATAGCCGAGGTACTTGCCACCTAGTGAAGGATTTTTAGTCACACGTGTTCAGGCGGGGAGCACTACTAGTTAAGCCGGAAAGCAATGCTACCGGTACGCTGACCCTACTCGGCTCGAGTTGTCCGCTCGAGTAAGCCAGTCTAGATACCTCATCCATCAGGATTTAAACCTAGATGAACAAACCTCATGTCGGATATCCCTAGTAGGTTCATTTTATTTGCATCATAAGCATTTGACTTAGCGAAACTCGGCACAAGGATCGGGTCCGTATAAGACAGGTATCCTCTTTGAGACCATCATGTCCACTTATGTGCTACTTGCTATACTATTTGGAAGGCTTGCTTACATTGTTGACCGACTTTAGAAAATTAGTTGAGCGAAGAAAAAAAACCGTTCCCCCGTTTTTGGTACAAATAATCCGTTTTTCCATGTCTTGGACTGAACTATACGGGTTTGATTCTCACCGGATGTGAGATACGTAGGCAAACCTCATCGGTTCCGGCCCCTAATTTTCAAAAAAAAAATATATTTTCCCTTTCCTTAATTTCTTCTTAGAATTCTTTCCTTAGAAAAACAAAAAAAATTCTTTATTCTCTAGAAGTCTCTCTTGTGAAATTTTTTAAAAAAAGAAGTAAAATCTAAAAAAAATTATTTTCTTTCTTTCGAAAATTTTAAAAAAAACGAAAAAGACAATTTTTTTAAAACTCTCAAAAGAAAAGTTGAATTCCAAAATATTTTTTTTAGAAGTTTTTCTTTCGAAAATTCAAAAAAAAAATATTTTATTTTTTTCTTTTAATGAGTTCTTTCTTTTAAAAATTGCAATAAATAAATAAATAATTTTTTTAAAAAAAAAAAAGAAAAAAATCAAAATTCAGAAAAAAATCTTTTTTCTGTAGACCTCTTTCTTTCAATAATTCCAAAAAAATCAAATAAATTAGAAATAAAAATAAAGAATTCAAAAATTCTTTCTTCTGTAGAAGTCTTTCTTTCTACCAAAAAAATATATTTTCCTTGTTAGGAGCTTTTTGTATTTGAAAAAAAAGTTAGTTTATTTACTTTATTCCTGATCCTCTGAACTACGTAATGATCTAATTCATGCGGCGTCATGATACGTAGGCAATCACCATCGGATTCGATCATATCCATAAACAAACTGAGTGGAAAAAAAGGAAAAAAAAGAAAAAGAAAAATATTGAGTAAAAAAAAGAAAAAAAAGACGGACAGAAATAGGAGAGAAGAGGGAGCCATGATAGCTTCTAGGTCAAGGGGGCCCACAGGTCATTCCACCAATCATATATACTTTCTAAGGTCATTCCACTTGGCATATATGTCGTGGTATCGCCTCCCTATCCGGTGATGAACGTACAACCTTACACGCGGCCACAGTATTATACACAATACTAAGCTCTATCTTCCAGAAATGTCCGTTCCTACCAAGCTCCATATAATTCCCAACCAAATGATCCCCAATACAATCCTCGCCCAAGAGAGTCTCTCAGAAGGAATTAGTTCACCCCTATTGGTGAATCATACTCGAGCTTGTTCCAAAAGCTAGTCAGGCTGGGTCTGCATCAACCAGTTGTCCCGAACCGACCAAATCCCGAGTCCCCCTCGCACCGGGATAATGCTAAATGTGAATACCACTCTGGAGCTGTGGGACATGATACAGAAAGTTGTTGGACTCTTAAAAGAGCAGTGGAAGACCTCATCGAGGTCAAGGCAATAGTGTTTAGTGATGAAGAGACCCCTAATATGATGAACAGTCCTTTGCCTACTCACACCATTGTGCCAGTAGTCAGAATAATTTGTGAAGATGAGAAATTTGATCCGGCACTGAAGGCCATTGCAGTCATTGCCGAGGTACCTATCAGATGAGAGTCTTGGTAACCGGTCTTGCTATCCTTTATGCATTTAGATTATTTCAGAATACGATCCGGATGTTTTACTTTATTATCTTACTTTCCAATGTAAACCCTTCTATCTCATTATCCAGGAATGTCTTTTTTCTTAATCTTGTCACTCTTCTTATTCTCTTTTCAGTTCTGTTAATGCAGATTTTAATAACATGACATGCTTGCGGACTTCATGCCCAGATCCTAAAATGTTGTCAGACCCCAAAATAATGAATTAAGTAACAGAATGTCTTGAAGACAAGGCTTGTAAGAAAATAAATAGAAAATTGGAATGAAGTTGAGATTTCCTCTCTTCAGATCATTGTTGAAGCTGAGATTGAGGATAAAAATTGGGTCAAGAACCCGATTGAAACAATTGACATTGATTGATGAAAAGCAATTGGCCACAGTCTGCCATGGGCAGTTGTACCAACAAAAATTGCCCATGCCTACAACAAGAAAGTGCGGCCTAGGAAATTTGGATTGGGGCAACTCATTCCGAGACGTATTCTCTCGCATCATGAAAAAGCTAAAGGAAAGTATGCTCTAAATTGAAGAGGTCCATACATTGCAACAAGAGTACTTCCAAAAGAGAGCATTGTACCTCAGAAGCATCGAAGGAAATTTTCCTAAAACAACCGTCAATGCGGATGCAGTCAAAAGGTACTATGTTTGACCCTCTATGTGGCATTACTGTTCTCTGATTGGGATGACGAAGGCTTTCATTCTCGCTACCCAGCATCATTAACCTTTTTGCTAACCATTTTGAGCCGATTATCTTTCTTTGATTACCCTCTTTAGAACCTGAAAGTGAAAAAAAAACAAAAAAAAAACGAAGAGGACACAAATAAAATGAAATGAACAATGAATAAAAAAAGAAGAAAAAAAATAAAAACAAAACAGAATATAAATAAAACAAAAATCAAAATAAGTTCATGTTTTTGAACTACGTTCGACTTGATTCCGAAAGGATACATAGTCAACCTCTCTCTGGGGTTCAATCGCACCAGAACAAAAACCTACATTCCTCAAAAGTGAAAACTGGGGCAGATATTACAATGGTTCGGCGATGATTTTGCCTGAAAGGTTCCAAAGTTGTAATTTAATCCAAGTTCTTTTTACCCAAATCCTTAAGTCCTTCTGATCAATCGACGAGAATGTTCAAGAATTGGAGGATACAGTTACTTGGATCTTATACAACCAAATGAGAGAAACCAAAATGAGAGAGTCTTGTTAGTGAAACTCACAAAGAGCACTATAAGGCAATAGTGAGAAGAGAAATAAGAGAGGTCAGTTGGTGAAAACCCACAAAGGGCGCCACTGATCGAAAAAATGATCCTCACAGCCATTGGCATCGACACAGTCCTCGGCAAGGTTTCTCGATTTTGAGGCAAAAATTGTGATGAATTTTTGAGAGTCGGGCGATTTACACAGATCAGGCATCCAATCCAAAAGGCATGTCATGTTCATTGAAGTGTGCATGTATTCCAGATAAGTCCTTTTCTTTCCCCGAAAGGGAGACCTCTTGCCTAAATTCATTATCAATTTTATTGTTTGTTTTTCTTTGAATCCCTTCGGTCTAACTCTGTTCCAAAACTAAGGCAAATAAGGGATGACAAGACTGATTTATAGGGCTCTAGTTTAAAGCAAGGAGATACATTGAAAAGGCATCCTGCCTCGGTAAGGGCATCAAGTCCACAAACCGACTACCACTTTGAAAATTTACAATTTTTCTTTGTTTGCAGCAAGAATAAAGCTGTGCAGAATGGCGATTCCCAAAAGATGAATATCACTGAAGGTAAATTCCTCAAAATCTCCATTTTATTTTATTTTCAGCATGCATAGTACTGTCCATATCTCTCATTTTCTTAGCTTAAACCAGGAAGAACCTTTTCACCTAGGGGGATCTAGCTCATATTTTCGAGTAGAACTACTCTTCGCCCAGGCTTAGTTTTCGTAGCTTAACCCAGGTAGAACCTTTTCGCCTAGGGGGATCCAGCTCCTATTTTCGGTAGAAGTACTCTTCGCCCAGGTTTAGTTTTTGTAGCTTAACCTAGGTAGAACTTTTTCGCCTAGGGGGATCTAGTTCATATTTCTAGGTAGAAGTACTCTTCGCCCTGGCTTAGTTTTCATAGCTTAACCCAGGTAGAACCTTTTCGCCTAGGGGGATCTAGCTCATATTTTCGGATAGAAGTACTCATCGCCCAGGCTTAGTTTTCATAGCTTAACCCAGGTAGAACCTTTTCACCTAGGGGGATCTAGTTTATATTTTCGGGTAGAAGTACTCTTTGCCAAGGCTTAGTTTTCATAGCTTAACCCAGGTAGAACCTATCCGCCTAGGGGGATCCAACTTATATTTTCGAGTAGAAGTACTCTTCGTCTAGGCTTGTTTTCCGTAGCTTAACCCAGGTAGAACCTTTTCGCCTAGGGGGATCTAGCTCCTATTTCTAGGTAGAAGTACTCTTCGCCCAAGCTTAGTTTTCATAGATTAACCCAGGTAGAACCTTTTCGCCTAGGGGGATCAAGCTCATATTTTCTGGTAGAAGTACTCTTCGCCTAGGCTAAGTTTTCATAGCTTAAACCCAGGTAGAACCTTTTCGCCTAGGGGGATCCAGCATATATTTTCAGGTAGAAGTACTCTTCGCCCAGGCTTAGTTTTTGTAGCTTAACCCAGGTAGAACCTTTTCACCTAGAGAGATCCAGCTCATAGTTTCCAGGTAGAAGTATTCTTCGCCTAGGCTTAGTTTTCATAGCTTAACCCAGGTAGAACCTTTTCGCCTAGGGGTATCCAGCTCATATTTTCGGGTAGAAGTACTCTTTGCCTAGGCTTGTTTTCTATAGCTTAACCCAGTAGAACCTTTTCGCCTAAGGGGATCCAGCTCCTTTTTCCAGGTAGAAGTACTCTTCGCCCAGGCTTAGTTTTCAT
The DNA here is from genome assembly GCF_000393655.2 of Nicotiana sylvestris. NCBI lineage: Eukaryota > Viridiplantae > Streptophyta > Magnoliopsida > Solanales > Solanaceae > Nicotiana > Nicotiana sylvestris. Next base: position 160,217,602 of record NC_091068.1, read on the forward strand.
AGCTTAACCAGGTAGAACATTTTCCCTAGGGGGATCTAGCTCATATTTTCGGATAGAAGTACTCATCGCCCAAGCTTAGTTTTCATAGCTTAACCCAGGTAGAACCTTTTCGCCTAGGGGGATCTAGTTCATATTTTCGGGTAGAAGTACTCTTCACCCAGGCTTAGTTTTCATAGCTTAACCCAGGTAGAACCTATCCGCCTAGGGGGATCCAACTCATATTTCCGAGTAGAAGTACTCTTTGTCTAGGCTTGTTTTCCGTAGCTTAACCCAGGTAGAACCTTTTCGCCTAGGGGTATCTAGTTCATATTTCCAGGAAGAAGTACTCTTTGCCCAGGTTTAGTTTTCATAGCTTAACCCAGGTAGAACCTTTTCGCCTAGGGGGATCTAGTTCATATTTCTGGGTAGAAGTACTCTTCGCCCAGGGTTAGTTTTCATAGCTTAACCCAGGTAGAACCTTTTCGCCTAAGGGGATCTAATTCATATTTCTGGGTAGTAGTACTATTTGCCTAGGCTTAGTTTTCATAGCTTAACCCAGGAAGAACCTTTTCGCCTAAGGGGATCCAGCTCATATTTCCGGGTAGAAGTACTCTTTGCCTAGGCTTATTTTCTGTAGCTTAACCCAGTAGAACCTTTTCGCCTAGGGGGATCCAGCTCCTTTTCCAGGTAGAAGTACTCTTCGCCCAGGCTTAGTTTTCATAGCTTAACCCAGGTAGAACCTTTTCCCTAGGGGGATCTAGCTCATATTTCCGGGTAGAAGTACTCTTTGCCCAGGCTTAGTTTTCATAGCTTAACCCACGTAGAACCTTTTCGCCTAGGGGGATCTAGCTCATATTTTCAGGTAGAAGTACTCTTCGCCTAGGCTTAGTTTTCGTATCTTAACCCAGGTAGAACTTTTCGCCTAGGGGGATCCAGCTCATATTTCCCGGTAGAAGTACTCTTCGCCCAGGCTTAGTTTACATAGCTTAACCTAGGTAGAACCTTTATGCCTAGAGGGATCCAGCTCATATTTCCAGGTAGAAGTACTCTTCGCCCAGACTTAGTTTTTATAGCTTAACCCAGGTAGAACCTTTTCGCCTAGGGGGATCCAGCTCATATTTCCGGGTAGAAGTACTCTTCGCCTAGGCTTGTTTTCCGTAACTTAACTCAGGTTGAACTTTTTTGTCTAGAGGGATCCAGCTCAAAGTTCCGGGTGGAAGTACTCTTCGCTTAGTTTGTTTTACATAGCTTAACTTAGGTAGAACGTTTTTGCCTATGGGGATCCAGCTCATATTTCCGGGTAGAAGTACTCTTCGCCTAGGCTTGTTTTCCGTAGCTTAACCCAGGTAGAACCTTTTCGCCTCGGGGGGTCCAACTCATAGTTTCCAGGTAGAAACACTTTTTGCGTAGGTTTAGTTTTCGTAGTTTAACCCAGGTAGAACCTTTTCGCCTTGGGGGGGGGGCAGCTCATAGTTTCCAGGTAGAAACAATTTTTGCGTAGGTTTAGTTTTCGTAGCTTAACCAAGGTAAAACCTTTTCGCCTAGAGGGATCCAGCTCATAGTTTTTGGGTAGAAACATTCTTTGCCTAGGTTTAGTTTTCGTAGTTTAACCCAGGTAGAACCTTTTCGCCTAGGGGAATCCAGCTCATATTTCTAGGTAGAAGTATTCTTCACCCAGGCTTAGTTTTCATAGCTTAACCCAGGTAAAACCTTTTCGCCTATGGGGATCCGCTCATATTTTTGGGTAGAAGTACTCTTCGCCTAGGCTAAGTTTTCATAGCTTAAACCCAGGTAGAACCTTTTCGCCTAGGGGGATCCAGCATATATTTCCAGGTAGAAGTACTCTTCGCCCAGGCTTAGTTTTTGTAGCTTAACCCAGGTAGAACCTTTTCACCTAGAGGGATCCAGCTCATAGTTTCCAGGTAGAAGTATTCTTCGCCTAGGCTTAGTTTTCATAGCTTAACCCAGGTAGAACCTTTTCGCCTAGGGGGATCAAGCTCATATTTCCGGGTAGAAGTACTCTTTGCCTAGGCTTGTTTTCTATAGCTTAACCCAGTAGAACCTTTTCGCCTAAGGGGATCCAGCTCCTTTTTCCAGGTAGAAGTACTTTTCGCCCAGGCTTAGTTTTTATAGCTTAACCAGGTAGAACCTTTTTCCCTAGGGGGGTCTAGCTCATATTTCCGGGTAGAAGTACTCTTTGCCCAGGCTTAGTTTTCATAGCTTAACCCAGGTAGAACCTTTTCGCCTAGGGGGATCCAGCTTATAGTTTCCGAGTAGAAGCACTCTTCGCCCAGGCTTAATTTTCGTAGCTTAACCCAGGTAGAACCTTTTGCCTAGGGGATCCAGCTCATATTTCCGTGTAGAAGTACTCTTTGCTCAGGCTTGCTTTTTGTAGTTTAGCCCAGATAGAACTTTTTCACCGAGGGGGATTCAACAATTTTTTAGTAATACAAGGCGCCATCCCCTGGTTACATTTTTTTTGTAATGTAGGGTGCCAACCCCTAGTTACATTTCCTTTTCCAGTAATACAGGGCACCGACCCCCGATTACATACTTTTTGCCGTAATATAGGGTGTCAACCCCTAGTTGCAGAAATAGGGTCATCACTCCCTAGTATCCTTGCCAGTATAGGGTACACCAATCCCTAGCCGAGCTTTCCAGTATAGGGTACACCAATCCCAAGATGAGTTTTTCCAACATAGGGTCATCATTCCCTAGCTGATGATATTTTAGACATAGGATCGCCATTCCATGATCTCCTTATCAGTATAGGGTACACCAATCCCTAGCTATATTTTCCAACATAAGGTATATTAATCCTTAGTTGAGACATATTTTTGACCACAAAGGAACATTGTTCCAAAAATAAAAATAAAAATCATCTTTATTGTTTTCAATAAAGAAGTAGTTTAGAAGTTTTTGTTACATATAACTGACGAAATTTTCCTAATGAAAATTGGGGCAGAAAATTTTTGTTCGTTTGTTTGTTTTAATGTTTGAGTAGGTCTTACCTCGAGGCACATGCTTTGAGATGACCAAGAGAAGTATCAAAATGGAAAAGCAGATGAAATAATGTGGACTGCTTAAGACATGACTGAAGTCATGAGTATTGCATTTTCCTGTTTTGATCAGAAGAAGCCATAGAAGAATGAACTAGCACCTGCAGTTGGCAAGCATCAAGGTTCAAATCAAAAGTCTGCATGAAGAACCAGTCAAGACTCAAGATCAAGTTTTAGAAGACTTATAGATAGGAATTTTGTAACTCATAGCTGATAGACTTGTTTAGTTTCTTTTGATTTTGATGTAATAACAAGACTACGGACCGGACCCTCGACAGAACCTTACTCAACCATGTAACTCATCATTCCTTCATTTTTCTTGAACTACACGCGACCTGATTCCCCGATAACTTGGGATATATAAGTTGTCCAAAACTAGGACTCGGTTGCACTCTTTTCGCTTTTATTTCTTCCCTTTTAAATAATGATATAGTAAAAAACTAGTCACATAGCTCACCTTAGGTCTAAGGATAATAGTGGTTACCCGGTACAAACTTCTGTGACACACACTATTTTACACTTGTTCTTTGGAGTATCTTTGATTACAGGACTAAAAAATGTCAAACTCTCAGTCAGCATCTCTACACGTTGAGAATGATCTCGGCCACCACAGCGAAAATGATAACATAGCACTAGGGAACGATGTACCCCCGGTTGGCTTCGATGGAGTTCCGGCTATAGATCCTATCGACGTCAGTTCACATGTAGCCATCAATGGAAATTTGGCCGTCGATCCCGAAGGCAGCATTCGTGGGGATGCTTGATCAGCCGCTCAAAGCGCACGTAGTGGTGAAGATGGCGGGATCAGCCTGCAGGTAATCTTCAAAATGTTACAAGCTCAGCATGCGGTAATAGCCTAGCTACAAAACCAGAATCACCCACCGAGCAGGGTCGAGCTCGAGCCATCCCAAGAAGTTGTACACAAGGTCGAATGTCTCAAGAAAATTAGACGAGAAAGAATAGGAGATCAATCCTGCAATCATGAAGATGCTCGAAGAACTGACAAAGCGCATTGAGTCGGGGGGAAAAGAAGATCGAGGCAAACGACAAAAAGGTGGAAACTTATAACTCCAGGGTCGATCATATCTCGGGGGCACTGCCAATTTTGAAGGGACTGAATTCCAAAATGTTCGTACAAAAACCTTTCCCCCCAAGTGCGGCTCTGAAGCCAATCCCCAAGAAGTTCTGCATGCCCGATATTCCAAAGTATAATGGAATGACCGATCCGAACGAGCATGTCACCTCTTACACATGTGCTATCAAAGGGAATGATTTAGAGGATGACGAGATCGAATCCGTCTTGCTAAAGAAATTCGGGGAGACCTTGTCAAAGGGAGCTATGATATGGTATCATAATTTACCATCTAATTCTATTGACTCATTTATTATGCTTGTAAATTCTTTCGTAAAGGCACACACCGGGGCTATCAAGGTAGAAACCAGAAAGTAAGACCTTTTCAAGGTAAGATAGAAGGACAACAGAATGCTCAGAGAATTCATGTCTCGATTCCAAATCGAATGGTTGGACTTACCACCGGTCACCGAAGATTGGGTTGTTCAAGTTTTCACTCAAGGACTCAATATTCGAAGCTCAGTGGCTTCACATCAATTGAAGAAGAATTTGATAGAATACTCGGCTGTTACTTGGGCCGATGTACATAATTGGTATCAATCAAAGATCAGGGTTGGGGACGATCAACTTGGGGCTCCTTCAGGGTCCGTTTATCCTATCAAACCCATCGATCGAATCAAGAGGGATATTGACCGAGAACCAAAGTCGAACAGAGATCGATATCAACCGTATAATGGAGATCGTAGGAGTAGCGGATCTGAGCAAAATTTTGCACGAAATAAAAGGAGAAGTGATCGAGGTCAAATCTCTCAAGGGCTCATGAGCAAGAGCGACTTCAAAAAACCTATCGGACCCAAAGAGGCACCACGACTTTCAGAGTATAACTTTAATGTTGATGATGCTTTCATCGTATCGGCTATCGGGCGCATCAAAGAAACCAAGTGACCTCGACCTTTACAAACTGATCCAACACAAAGGGATCCCAACCAAATATGAAAATATCATGGCACACATGACCACATGATGGAGGATTGTCGACAATTGAGGGAAGAAGTAGCCCGGTTATTCAACAACGGTCACCTTCGATAATTTCTGAGTGACCGAGCTAAGAATCATTTCAGAAATAGAGATTCCAATAAACAAAGTGAACAAGACGAGGCCCAACACGTCATCCATATAATCATTGGAGGGCTTGATGCTCCTCAAGGTCCAATCATAAAACGCACCAAAGTATCAATCATAAGGGGAAAATGAACTCAAGATTACCTAACATAAGGGAATCTATCTTTCAACGACAATGATGCAGAATGAACCATGCAACCCTATAATGATGCATGGGAGCACCTAATTTTTGACCATATTTCAATCTTCATATTTTTTAGTATAAATATTTTAAAGTTTAATTTATATATTTTAGTCTTTATTTCACCTTTGTAGGTTTTATTTAAGAAAATTAAAAATCACAAAGGAGTTATTTTTTTAGAAGTACATATTTTGTTTTTGTTTATAAAAAAAAAATTCAACAAAAAACAAAAAAAAAGTAAACTTTGTAGTGTTAAATTAGCTATTGGTTCTGTTATTCTTCATTAGTGACTTTATTTATACGTTCTTGATTTTAAAATATATAGCTAGTATCTTTTACTTTATCCTATTAAAAGAAATAATTAAAGCAAGAACCATTAAATTTTTATGTGACAAGATCTTTCCATATCTTCTCTTTAACCAACCTCATATTTTGACTCACAAAAAGACATTGCACAACACACACTTTTTGACTAAAAAGAAGACAATGCACAATACACTTTTTGACTAAAAAAAAAAGATAATACACGACACACATTTTCTTTGGACTCTTGCTCTCCAATTCTGATCCCCAAAAAATACTCTATAAAAAATGCACACAAAAATATGGGGTAATGAAATACGGTGGACGCAACAAAATTGATTTAACTGAACCAATTCGTCGATCAGTGCAAGTCCCAATCCTTCACTTCTTTCGACCCTTCACTTCCTTTTTTGGTGATTACATTGAAAGTGTTGGTGTTAATATTCCTCGGCGTCTGGAGGATACAAAGCGTGGAGTTGAGTGTGTTCAACTCGTTGGAGCTGCGAGTCGGTGAAGTTTGCGCACAGCTTCAGAATCGATCGAATGTTAGGAGTTGGAACAGTGTTGATTCGAGGTTCCGGTTCGCAATTTTAGTATTTCAGTCTAAGGATTGTTGCTTTGTTTAGCCTGATTAATTTGCAATTTTCAGCTTTGTTCATCAATAAAAGGTCAATTTCTCAATTTTCATTCTCATTTCATTTTGTTGCGATAGCTTGTTGCTCGTGTTGATTGATTTGTTATTATACATTGTTTGAGTAGCATGTCTTAGTTTTCATCTGAATTGTTTTAATTAGTTTTTATTTCGATTGTGATGTATGTAGTCTTGGTTCTTGAATAAATGCTTTTAATTGGGTAGATGGAAAATTTGGAGTTGTTTCTTTCTTGGCGAGGAATAAGAATGTGCCATACGGCGGGTCTTGAATCATAAGGAATTTGGCCCAAGTAATAGATCATGTTAGCTAGCCTATTTACTCCTCAATAATATCTTGTCCATAAATTTAGTATCACAACAATCTTCAAGATTAGGAAAATAATTCAAATGCGCTAGTTGCTTTAGGCGCGATAAATAATAAATCATCATGGCTATGCGTACGGTTTTCGTGGCATGGTTACGATACATAAATTCCAATTCGGGTGTACATTTCATGTGACCCGACCGTAATTTCGAATAATAATAGAAATATGCATGTTGTAAATCGCGGGTGCATTTCATGTGACGCAGTTCGTAAGTATATGACAATCATGAGTTATCCTAAAAACATTAAAAACGGTAAGAAAGTTAAAAATGCAATAGGTTTAAAACATGTAGTAAATCAGATAATAGGCCAATTAATAATAGTTTAAGCGACCGTGCTAGAATCACGGAATCCGGGAATGCCTAACACCTTCTCCTGGGTTAACAAAATTCCTTACCCGGATTTCTGTGTTCGAAGACCATAAATAAGAGTCAACTTTCTCGATTCGGAATTTTAAATCGGTGACTTGGGATACCATAAATTATCCCAAGTGGCGACTATGAACTTAAATAATAAATCCCGTTTTAATTGTCACTTAAATTGAAAAAAAAAACTCTCTTATACCCCCTCCGGGGGTGGTAAAAAAGAGGTGTGACATTCCTTACCCAAACTTTGTTTCCGCAGACCGATAAAAATAGAGTCAAACCTTTCTTTGACTAGGGATTTATATAAAAGGTGACTTGGAACACCAAAAAATTAATTCCAATGGTCGACTCTGTAAATAAATAATTCCTACTCAAATTTGTCACTTCAATTGGAAAAACTCTTTAACTCACAATCCACAACACATAATATTTACATTTATCTTTTGGAGGGGTAAAAAAGGGGTGTGACAATGCACTAGTAATTTTTTTACTCATGAATAAAACTCGAGTTAAACGTGTGCTAATTGATTCAGGTAGCTCGGTCAACATCATTCGATCGAGGGTCGTAGAACAGCTCGGCCTACAGGACCAGATCATACCTGCGGCCCGAGTGCTAAACGGATTCAACATGGCTTGCAAAACTACTAAGGCAGAAATAACGTTGACGGTAAACATAGCCGGTACCATGCAGGAGGTCAAGTTTTATGTAATCGAGGGGGACATGAGATACAACGCCCTATTCGAGAGACCATGGATCCACAACATGAGGGACGTACCCTCGACCCTTCACCAGGTATTAAAGTTTCCAACACTAGAAGGGATAAAGATGGTTTACGGGGAACAACCCGCCGCAAAGGAGATGTTTGTCGTCGATGAAGTAATTCTAATATCAACACTCTCATCGACAAAGGACTCAGGCTCGAAAGCCAAATAGGAAGCCAAATAGCAATCATCGATGTCAGCCTCAACCCAATCAGACAAGCAAGGGATTGACGAAGACGACAATTACGGGGTTCCTCGATATTTTATAGCTCTCGATGATTCCGACACTACCAAATTAACTGTCGAAGAGCTGGAGCAGGTCGTGCTGGTCGAACATCTGCTCGATCGAAAGCTATACCCAGGCACGGGGTTAACTCCCGCTCTCAAGAAAAAACTCATTCAATTTCTTATAGCTAATATGGATTGTTTTGCTTAGTCCTATCTCGATATGACAGGGATCCCACCGGAGATCATTATTCACAAGCTGATCTTGAACCCGAAGTTCCATCTGGTAAAACATAAAAGGAGACCCCAGTCCCAGATCAAGCATGCCTTCATCAAGGATGAGGTAACTAAACTTTTTAAATTAGGGTCCATCTGGGAGGTCAAATACCTGGAATAGTTAGCAAACGTAGTAATAGTTCCTAAAAAGGAAAAAAACTAAGAATCTGTGTGGATTATAAAGATTTAAATAAGACATGCCCCAAAGGTTCCTTCCCTTTGCCTAACATCGATCGCGTGATCGATGCCAGTGCCAACTACAAGATCCTTAGTTTTCTCGATGCCTACTCCGAGTACAACCAAATACGGATAAACCCGGATGATCAAGAAAGGACCTTTTTCATCACTACGTATGGCACATACTGCTATAACGTAATGCCACTTGGATTAAAAAATGTCGGTGCCACTTACCACCGACTAGTAAACCGAATGTTCGAAGAATAAATAGGGAAATCCATGGAAGTTTACATTGATGATATGTTAGTTAAGTCCCTGCGAGCAGAGGATCATTTAAAGCATTTGCAGGAAACCTTCAGTATATTGAAGAAGTACAACATGAAGTTGAACCTAGAAAAGTGCGCGTTCGGAGTCGGATCGGGTAAATTCCTCGGGTTCATGGTGTCCAACCGAGGAATCGAAATCAACCCCGACAAGATAAAAGCTATCGAGGATATCACGATAGTGGATAATGTCAAGGTCGTACAAAGGCTAACTGGAAATATTGCAGCACTGGGGCGATTCATCTCGAGGTCTTCCAACAAAAGTCATTGCTTTTTCTCGTTGCTGAAGAAGAAAAACAACTTCACATAGACCTCGGAATGCCAATCAACTTTAGAAAAATTTAAGCGATATTTATCGAGCCTGCCATTGGATCACATGCATAGGGAAAACGAACAACTATACTTGTATCTAGTAGTATCAGAAATAGTGGTAAGTGGAGTCCTAGTCTTGGAAGAACAAGGTACGCAATTTCCAATTTATTATGTTAGTAGGACCTTAAGTGAGCCGAAACTAGATATCCTTGCCTAGAAAAAATGGCACTCGCCTTGCTAAGTGCCTCTAGAAAACTGAAACCATATTTTCAGTGCCATACTATATGTGTTGCGACATCCTACCATTTATGAAATATAATGCATAAACCAGAACTCTAGGGATGATAGGCCAAATGGGACGTAGAAATCAGCAGGTACGATATCGAATATCAACCCCCGAACAACCATCAAATCTCAAATTTTGGCAGATTTTGTGGCTGACTTTACGCTGGCCCTAATACCCGAAGTCGAAAGAGAGTTGTTGGTAAACTCGGGAACGTCTTCGAGAATCTGGACCCTCTTTACGGACGATGCCTCGAACTTAAAAAGGTCCAGACTTGGCATCGTACTGAAGCCACCCACGGGCAATATAGTTAGACAATCTATTAGAACTGTAAAATGGACCAACATCGATACCGAATATGAGGCCATGATTGCAGGTCTCCAACTAGCCAAATGCTTGGGGCCGGAGGTGATCGAAGCCAAGTGTGACTCCTTCCTTGTAGTAAGCCAAGTAAACGGAACATGCGAAGTGAGAGAGGAACGAATGCAAAGGTACCTAGACAAGTTATAGGTAATGTTATATCGGTTCAAAGAGTGGACTTTGAAGCACGTGCCCCGAGATCAAAACAGTAAGGTCAATGCCCTCGCAAACTTAGGGTCATCGATCGAAGACGATGATCTCAACTCAAGGGCAGTCGTGCAACTCATAAGGTCGGTAGTAGAGAAAGGTCACACCGAAATAAACTCCATGAGCTTAACTTGGGATCAGAGAAATAAATACATAGAGTATTTGAAGACCGGGAAATATCCCTCAGATCCCAAGGAATCGAGGGCCCTACGCACTAAGATAGCTTGATTCAGCTTGTCCGAGGACGGAACCTTGTTTAGGAGAATGTTCGATGGCCCACTAGCAGTATGTCTGGGACTGGGAGATACCGAATACGTTCTGAGGGAAGTTCACGAGGGCATTTTGCGATAATCATTTAGGCACCGAATCATTGGTTCAAAAGGTGATCAGAGCCAGTTATTACTGGATCAACATGGAAAATGATGCAAAAGAGTTCGTATGAATATATGACAATTGCCAAAGGTATGCTCCGATGATTCACCAAGCCGGGGAGCTGTTATATTTGGTCTTATCGCCATGGCCATTCATGAAGTGGGTGATGGATATCGTCGGCCCTCTTCCATCGCCACCAGGTAAAGTTCAATTTGTCTTTTTTATGACTGACTATTTTTCTAAGTAGGTTAAAGCACAGGCATACGAGAAGTTCAGGGAGAAGGAAGTCATCAGCTTCATTTGGGACCACATCATATGTCGGTTCGGGATGCCATCCGAAATTGCATGTGAAAACGGAAAACAGTTTATCGGTAGTAAAGTGAAAAAATTTCTCGAAGGCAGTAATATTAAAAGGATATTATCGACACCTTATCACCCTAGTGGGAACGGACAAGCCGAATCGACCAAAAAAATCATAATCCAAAACCTCAAGAAAAGGTTGATTGGCGCCAAGGGAAAATGGAAAGAAATCCTGCCCGAAGTTCTTTGGGCATATCACATAACTTCGAAGTCCAGTATCGGGGTTACCCCAGTCTCATTGGTTTATGACGCTGAAGCTCTAATACCGGTCGAAGTCGGGGAGCCGAGTATTAAATTTTGATATGCAACAAAGGAATCAAATGACGAGACCATGAATACGAGCCTGGAGCTATTGGATGAAAGGTGTGAAGCTGGCCTTGTTCGATTGGCCGCCCAAAAACAACGGATCGAGAGCTATCACAATCGAAGGGCCAACCTTCGATACTTCAAAGTCGGGGACTTAGTACTAAGGAAGGTCACACTAAGCACCCGAAACCCGAACTAAGGGAAATTGGGTCCGAACTGGAAAGGACCATGCCAAATTCTCGAGGTCATAGGGAAAGGATCCTCTAAGCTCGAAATGATAAATGGAGACAACTAAGCACCCGAAACCCGAACAAAGGGAAATTGGGTCCGAACTGGAAAGGACCATGCCAAATTCTCGAGGTCATAGGGAAAGGATCCTATAAGCTCGGAATGATAAATGGAGACAACTACCAAACAATTGGAACATAACTAACCTTAAACGATATTACAGCTAAGGTATGACCCCATTTCTTTTCTTTCTATTTTCGTACTAACTCTTGCAGGTGGTCGACAAGGAGCGGTATGAAGTCATTAGGTCTGAAAGTACGCATTGCACTCTTTTTCCCTTGAACTATTTTTGTCCCAATTGGGTTTTTCGGTAAGGTTTTTAATGAGGCAACAGTGGAGCGTGCTAACTTAGAAATAAAGGCCAATCACGAATCGATGTCGAAGACAGCACTAACCGTATCCGAGGTTCCTCTATAATCAACCTTGAATACTGAGGGCATTACTTTTGGATATCAACTTTTTGCGAGGAAATTACTTCGTAACAGAAGGGTCTCGATAGGTAAAATTTGTTGTAAGGGCCAAATAGTCAAACAAACTGTGCCCATATAGGTTGCTCGATCCCTACATAAAACATGTACGCATGTATAACTATTTTTTTACAAGAATAAAGAGAAGTACATTTCTTGCAATTATCTTATGTTTTAGAAAAATTTCAACTTTATAATTTTGTACTTTCGATCTCTTAAGGAAACGAGCTCAAGGGCCGATTATAAATACAGTTCGGATGATCACTCCCACACTTGGGGACTGCCGTCCGAAAAATAAACTCGAACCGTTCGAACTATTAATCATCAGGGGCATAAGGCTTCTTAGGCAACCCCCAAATTTTAAAGGCCACGGTCAGACCCACTCGGGGACTGCTATCTTAGGCAATCCTTGATAACTCGGGAAAGCAAGCTCACTAGGCTATGCTCGAATTAAAACGCTACGGCCGTTTCAACACGACTCAGAGACGTCCGAGAACCGTAACAAACAATAGGCCTTTGAAACTTTCATAACCGATTTTAAAGGCTACCCTCGGCAAACTATAGTCCGAATTACTTACTTTGGGAGAAGGTTCCCGGTAACACTGAACCTCCAAGATGACTCAAAAATAAATAATGTAAAGACAAGGTTGTTTGAACTTACACAACCTAAGCTATTTTATGTTAAGGTATTCTGACCTTTGTGAATACAAGTAATAAAGCAAAGAAAAAATTTGAAAGCCAAAAGGGAAAAGAAAGCCTTGTATATATTTAGCCAATAGTATTTTACATAGGCCAAAATGGCCTAATTAAAAAATTTACAATGGCCGAAACGACCTCAAAAAGATGCAAAAGAAAGCAAAAAATATCAAGGCCTAAGTGGCCTAGTCTTCATCGGAGGCAGCTTCTCAGCCCTCGGGATCTTCCCCACCTTTAAACTCACGTAAACTCTCTGAATCTTCCTCGAGAAAGGCCAGATTTCGAGCCCTGGCTTCTTCTGCTTTGGCGTTCTCGAGTTCAGCCAGTATATCGAAGCCCTAAGCATGGACTCCCTCGAGGGCTTCCCTTCAAGCTTGCCACCTTGAATCATCCACCATGTTTTTGGCCTGCACCTGGATGGCCTCGACGTCAACCTTAAATTTGGCCACTTTAGCATCTATTTTGGTGTTGGACACGGCCACCTCAGATTTGGCCGCCTCGAGTTCATTGGCCAAGTTTGCCTTATTAGAAATAGCCAAGTCCAATCGAAACTGAAGCTCCTCGATTTTTTTGACCTGCACCGAGGCTTTCTCTCTTGCAACTTGGAGCTGGATCTCGGCTGACTCTAGTTGTGTTTGGGCAGCTTCCCTTTTCGAGGCTAAGATGTCCATATTTTTCTTGAACTCCTCAACCTCAGATCGAATTATATCTACCTGTGTCTTAAGCTCCCGATTTGTTCAAGCCTTTTTCGGACCTGTAGGATCGGATCATTAATCACTATCTTTAATTTGTCTTCACTATCGTGAAGCACTCGAAATACCTGCTCGGCCATCTCAGCATGCTCATCCCGAGTCGTTACTAAATCGGCCTAAAGCTTCTCACTCAGAAGCTTGTAGGTGTCACTTTTCTTAGTGAGGTCCCCAACCTCGGCCTCATGGTGAGTTAATTCCTCCTGGTATCGGAGGAAAGCTTCATGATGCAACACCGAAGCCTGCAAGCATAAGGGAAGATGTTATGGTTATTTACAACTTTAAAAGTTAGAATATATGAGAATAAAGACATGCAAAGTTACCCGATTTAATGCTTGTTGGGCTTCATTGAATAGGCAGGGGGTTTCCACCTTATCCATCACTACCTGATCTTCTTCGGTCACCAAGCACCGAAGGTAACTAGCAACCCCTCCACGATAGAGAAAGTTATTGACCGTCTTCGGTCAGGATTAACACTTGGGGCTGGGAATTGATCCACCAGTTTTGGGCTCGATGAAGACTCGGTGGCACCTGAAGACGGTACCTTCCTTGGCACCAGCATGGCACTAAGCCCGGTGGCGTCTTCAAAGCAGCGAACTCAAATCTATCCAAGAAGCTGTGGATATCAGTTTCCCCTGAGGCCTCTCGTAAGAACAACTTTCTAATATACCGGCCTAGCGAATCATGACATCTGAAATCTAAGGGGACCCGGTAATGTTGATTGCCCCAAGTTCATCTCTCGGGACACTTTCCTCTGCTCCAGAAGCATTGCCTTCGGTCTCTTTCTCGACCCCCTAGCTTGTGGTAGGGTGGCCTCAACCTTTTCTAGTTCGGGAGCTTCAGCTAAGACTCCCTCATCGACCTCTTCGTGTGGGGATGGTTCGATTTTGGCATCCGCAGGTTCAAAGGACCCTTATACCACAACACCTGCTTGTACACGGGCCACCAACTGGGATTTCTCTTCTTCTTCTTCTTCGGACTCTTCCCTTAATCGGCAGATTGAGTCCGAGGACATAACACCGGTGTTTTCCCCAGGGCTTGTGAAACCTCTTATTCGGTTTCTTCTTTTTCAAGTTCTGGGAACTCAATGCCCTTTTCCTCTTCTTTTTATCACCCTGCTTTGGAGAAGGGGGCTCGAGAGGCACATCCTCATCACCGGATAGAGGCCTCATAGCAATGTTTTTGGGGATACCTACAAAAGAAAACAAAGCGGATAAGAATTCCATAGTACAAGGAGTAAATCAAACAGTATTCAATCAGAGGAGAAAAATTACCATGATTACGAGCCTCCCATCGACCCTTTGTAACTCCATCCAAGCACGCTCGGAGTATGGTCTCTGTGACACCAGGCCCTCGACCCATTGTTTGAGTTCAGGAACTACGTCCGACACCTGGGCCATAACTGCAACACCAAAACATTGATGAAGAAGAAGATAAGAGATAAAATAGCAAGATTGAACATTCAAGGCAAAGTACTACTCGCGATTCGTGTTCTATTTCTTAGGAAACGACATATGGATCAGGTCCGAAGTCCTTATTCGAACAAATCGGCCCATCCAACCCCAATCCCGAGCCTCGTCTATACTCGAGAATGGGGCCTTACTGGCCTGACGAGTAAGCTTGATCAACCCTCATCGATAGAGTCGGGGACTCTAAAGGCGCATAAGTTGATCGAGGGTGAAAGGATATCCCTCGATTTTTCTTATGAAAAATCGAAGGAGAATCACTATTCTCTAGAAGGAAGGATGAATCTGGCCAAGGGTCACGTCGTACCTCTTGCAAAAGGCGACGATGATAGGGTCTAAGAGACCCAACGTGAAGAGGTAAGTATAAACACTTAGAAAACCCTCCACGTAGGTAGTGATTTATTCCTCGGGCGATGGTACCACCACATGCTTATCGGCCGAGCTTCAATCCTCCTTAACCTTGGTAAGGAGATCATCGATAATTTTGCATATGTACCTCGATACCGATTAGCATTGACCCTATAACGAGGAGGTCTTTTCAATCTTAAAATCTGCAACAGTAGGGCACCCTGCTGGAATGAAATCCTTAAGGGGATATTCCTCTACAGGTCCATCGTTGGTGCTCCATGATGAAGAGGCGACCTCCTTTTGCTGTACAGTTTTAAAAGTTTTTGCCATTATAGAGTAGAAGAAAAGGGAGGATGGTATGCATTTTGCTAAAAGTTCAAGAAATTTGGGTGCAAGAGTTCCAAAGCAAAGGGATTTTTTGAAAAGAAACAAGAATAGGAGGAGCTTTGAACGTAAAGTTTGAATAGAGGAAGGTTACAGTATTTATAGTTTGTCGGTGACGGTTCAGAACCCATGATGGCCGACCAGCAATTGATAGGCATTTAATGCCTTGGTAATTGGACCGGTGGTATGTATCGATGTCCATTTGTTGCTTACGTCATAATCGGGTGTACCAATGACGTTCATGGCCTACGTCATGGCCCATCAAGACGGGGCTCGGAAATTCATATGTTTCTTGCCATCTTCTCTCCGAGAAATGAGGGGATTATCTATATACGGTCAAAATCGGGCTTGCCCTTTGTATGACTGTTCAACCTTGTGTGATACCAAACCATGGTGCAAAGATAGGTCGTTGTGCTCGTGACCCAGAGACCGATCAAGATCGAGATCGGCCAAGATCGAGACCGAGCAAGATAGAGATCGAGAAAGATCGTGAGAAACTTACCGAGCCAAATAACAGAAAGCCGAAATATCCGCAATCGGGCGAGGATCACAACGGAAATCCCGGCACGTATCAAGAAGAGGCCGATTAATTAGCTAATCATGAGGTTTTTTACCTCATATATAATTGTATCAAGAGTAGGATTCCCCTACTATATAAAGGGGGTATGATCATTTGTAAAATACATCATTTTTACACAATACAAAGCAATATACTATCATTTTCTAGCTTTTATTATCTTGCTACTCTGTTCATAAGTCAGTGGAAACATCTCTTGGTTCAAGGGTGACTGAACTCGAGGGCCAAGGCTATTCAATTTGTGTGGTTTGCATTTATTTATTTATCGTCAATTTCAATATTAATTTATTCTTCTTAATTTGTACTAAGTTATATCATGTATCCTTAAAATCGCGTATAAATTCAATTGTTATCCGATTAAAGGGTAAGCAGTATCTACTTCAAGTTAAAAATCATAGTCGTTGGAACTATATTAAAATTAGAATGACAAGGAATATTCGTGTCCATATATAATAAGTTGGTCTCTATCCTTCCCACCCACCTCATTAATATCTAGAGGAAAAAATCTGAGGGTAGCCTGATGATTAAGAAAATTTTTCTACTCCCTCCAATCTTTACTTTACACCACGCCGACTCCCCTTTCATCATAAGGCGCGGAATTAGACCAAGGGAAATCTCTGTAGGAATAAGTCCTTTATATTTCACACATAGGTGATCGAGACTGATGGTGATTTGGAACATCCAAGAGGACATCTGATCCACGCTCTCTTCCCTTGGTAAAAAGGAATTTCAAATCTAAATTGGCCTCAAGGCAGAGATGAGCTGACTAGGATCATAAGGTTAAGATAGGGCTAGGCTTTCTCTCATGGATCTTTTTATATTATATTACGATAGACGACCGTTCGCTTTTTCATCACTTTGGCCTGAAGCCAGTCTAGGGTGTAGGCTTGCTTCGCATAGGCTTAAGTCTTATTGCACTAATTAAGTATAGAGTTTTTATACTATCATGTTAAGTTGACTTACAATAATAAGTAACTCTTTATTACAAGTTTGGCTAACTTGGAAAATTGAATAATACCTGATAACAGAGAAATTGATAAATGATATTGCTAGTATAAAAAATTTTACACTGTTAGTGTACATATATAACTTTTATAGTTTTGGTTTGTATATTCATCAAAATGATAACATAAGAGCTTTAGGGTGTCCTGAAAGATATGCTTTCTAATAATGCTATATACTGCTATATAATTACAACTTGTTATTACTCAATAAATACAAAACACCTATGCTTTAGCCCCTGACCTTGCAACGGCAAGCACCAATGTGACTTGGGGGTGGTGATTTAGTGGCAGTGAGTGGCAAGGAGACTGACGCCTAATTCATTTGGAATCGCAGATTTCTTGGTACATCACATTCATGCATCTACCATTTCATGTGATGATATTGATACACTTGAAAGGTGTTCAATTTGCTCAAAATTCCTGTTTGATACCAAAGATGAAATAAATCTTAGTTTTAAATCCTTGTGATGGACCTGAAAGAGAAGGTATGTCAATCATTAGCCTAGGGATCATGTTTTCTTAAGACTATTCTGGATGTGCAATGATTGCACATATCTTGGGAATGCCTGAGCAGCTGAGTGATCATGTTTTAATCAGTACCAAATCCAAAGTTGTGCTTCTCCACTGTACCCAAGCACAGAAATAGGGTGGTATCTTCTTCTGATAATTACTGCAAATGAAGACTACCTCCTAAGTTACTGCTTATTGTTATTGCTTTTCTTTTTATTTTTGGTTATTACATTGCTGGTATTATCTTTCTGGCTTCCGTTGTTGATATTGCTCCACTGTCTCTTTTTATCTTCTTGAGCCGAGGGTCTATCGAAAACAGCCTCTCTACTTCTCCGGAGTAGGGGTAAGGTCTGCGTACACACTACCCTCTCCAGACTCCACTTGTGGGATTTTTACTGGGTTGTTGTTGTTGTTGAAAACTACCTCCTAAAAATGTCAAGTCCTCTTTCCTAGTTAAATACAAGGACACATAAGCAAACAACAACAACAACAACGACCCAGTATAATCCCACAAGTGGGGTCTGGGGAGGGTAATATGTACGCAGACCTTACCTCTACTCCGAAGGGTAGAGAGGCTGTTTCCAGGAGACCCTCGGCTAAAAAAAAATAATAGGAGATGATATATTAGTACCATAAAAATGCGTGATAAAAATAACAACAATGTATAAGAGATATGAAATATGAAATACAGAATACGAAATACGAAATATGAAATATGAAATATGAAATAGATGGCTGGTATAGTACAACTAGAAGGTAAAGCCCTGCATCAATAGACGACCAATGACATTCCTAGTCTAACTCCTAACTGGATAGTCTCACTCTATTGTGCTGTAGAAATATTCACACTCTCCCCTAACCTACAACCTTAATGCTCGACCTCCATACTTCCCTATCAAGGGCCATGTCCTCAGTAATCCTAAGTCGCGCCATGTCCTGTCTGATAACCTCTCCCCAATACTTCTTAGGTCTTCCTCTACCTCTCCGCGTGCCCACTACAGCCAGTCGCTCACACCTCCTCACCGGTGCATCAGTGCTCCTCCTCTGAATGTGCCCGAACCATCTGAGTCTTACTTCCCGCATCTTGTCCTCCATGGGGGCCACACCCACCTTCTCTCGAATATCTTCATTCCTAATCTTATCCATCCTTGTATGCCCGCACATCCACCTCAACATCCTCATCTCTGCTACTTTCATCTTCTGGATGTGTGAGTTCTTTACCGGCCAACATTCAGTTCCATACAACATGGCAGGCCTAACCACTGCTCTATAAAACTTACCTTTTAGTAACGGTGGCACTTTCTTGTCACACAAGACTCCCGACGCTAACCTCCACTTCATCCACCCCACCCCTATACGGTGTGTGACATCCTCGTCAATTTCCCCGATCCCCTGAATAACCGATCCAAGGTACTTGAAACTACCTCTCTTGGGAATGACTTGAGAGTCAAGCCTCACTTCAACTCCCGCTTCCATCGGCTCAACTCCAAATTTGCACTCGAGGTATTCCGTCTTCGTCCTACTCAACTTGAAACCTTTAGACTCAAGAGCATGTCTCCAAATCTCTAGCCTCTCGTTGACGCCGCCTCTTGTCTCGTCAATTAGAATAATGTCATCAGCAAATAGCATGCACCATGGAACCTCCCCTTGAATATGATGAGTCAGTGCATCCATCACCAGGGCAAATAGGAATGGGCTGAGCGCAGACCCTTGGTGCAACCCCGTAATAACTGGAAAGTGTTCAGAGTCGCCTCCTACTGTCCTAACCCGAGTCTTAGCTCCATCATACATGTCTTTAATCACCCTAATATAGTTACTCGGGACCCCTTTATCCTCTAAGCAGCTCCATAAGACCTTCCTAGGAACCTTATCGTACGCTTTCTCCAGATCAATAAACACCATGTGGAGATCCTTCTTCTTATCTCTGTACTGTTCCACCATCCTCCTAATAAGGTGGATAGCTTCTGTGGTAGATCGTCCCGGCATGAACCCGAACTGGTTGTCTGAAATAGACACCGTCCTTCGCACTCTCATTTCTACCACTCTCTCCCAAACTTTCATGGTATGACTTAGTAATTTGATGCCCCTATAGTTGTTACAGCTCTGGACATCACCTTTGTTCTTATACAACGGGACCATTGTACTCCACCTCCACTCTTCAGGCATTCTATTAGTCTTGAATATAACACTAAACAATGCAGTAAGCCATTCCAAGCCTGCTCTACCCACACACCTCCACAGTTCAACCGGAATTTCGTCTGGCCCGGTAGCTCTGCCCCTTCTCATCTTACGCATTGCCTCCATGACTTCATCGATCTCAATGTCCCTACAATTACTTAATTCATGGTGACTGTCGGCATTCCTCGATTCCCCAAGTATAATATCCTGATCCCCTTCTTCACTTAGAAGTTTATGAAAGTAGGTCTGTCACCTCCTCTTAATCTGGTCATCTCCCATCAAAACTTTGCCGTCATCATCTTTTATGCACCTCACTTGGTCCAGATCCCGAGTTGTCCTCTCTCTCGCCTTAGCGAGTCGGAATAACTTCTTCTCCCCACCTTTGTTCCTTAGTTCCTCATACAGACGAGCAAAAGTTGTCGTCTTAGCCTCCGTCACTGCCATCTTCGCCTCCTTCCTAGCTACCTTATACCTTTGATTGTTCTCTCTCTTCTCCTCCTCGTCAGTGCTCCCTACTAACCTTAGGTAAGCCGCCTTCTTTGCTTCCACTTTACCTTGGACAACCGCATTCCACCACCAATCTCCTTTGTGTACACCATAGTGGCCCGTAGATATCCCTAACACCTCTCTCGCCGCCTTTCTTATACAGTCCGCCGTCGTCGACCACATTGTGTTTGCGTCCCCACTACTTCTCCAAGCTCCCATTGCCGATAACCTTCCTTCCAACTCTTTAGCTTTATCCTTAGTTAAGGCGCCCCACCTAATCCTGGGGCGTCCTTGTACTGACCTCTTCTTCCTCCTTATCCTAATACAAATGTCCATCACCAAAAGCCTATGCTGCGTTGAGAGGGTCTCACCTGGGATAACCTTGCAGTCCTCGCACAACCTTCTGTCGCATCTCCTGAGGAGGAGATAGTCAATCTGAGTCTTCGCCACCGAACTTTGGTAAGTAACCAAATGTTCATCCCGCTTCGTAAAACTCGAGTTTGCAATGACTAGATCGAAAGCCTTGGCAAAGTCCAACAGCGCAATGCCCCCTCCGTTCCGCTCTCCGAAACCAAATCCGCCATGCACCTCAGTGTACCCACCTGCAGATAACCCAATATGACCATTGAAATCTCCTCCTATGAATAACCTCTCAGAAGGCGGTATACTACGAACAATCTCATCCAACCCCTCCCAAAATTGCCTTTTAATATCCTCATCCAAGCCTGCTTGTGGTGCGTACGCGCTAACGACATTTAAAGTACCCTCACCCACCACCAACTTAATAGTCATTAGCCTATCATTCACCCACCTGACCTCTACCACGGACTCCCTAAGATGGCTACCTACCAGGATACCCACTCCATTCTTACCCCTCAGGACACCAGAGTACCACAACTTATACCCATCCACGTTTCTCGCCCTCGATCCGACCCACCTAGTCTCCTGGACACACGCTATATTAATCTTCCTCTTCTGCAGGATTTTCGCCAACTCTATGGATTTACTCGTTAGTGAACCTATGTTCCATGACCCGATTCTCAACCTATAGGCTCCCTTTACCCCTCTACCTCCCCTGCAACCCGACCCACCCCCTGACACAAGGACACATAAGCATGTGCTATTATATGGTAGGTGAATTGTAATTTGTTGCTTGTAATAAGCAAATGAACCAATTTCTTCATGTTAGTAACTTTCATTTGCCAAGAATTCTGCATTCACTATGATGGAAATAGATCAAAACAAGAAACCATTTTCCACCTTCCTGGATTACCCCCCCCCCCCCCAAATCTAGAAGAAAAAGGAAAGGAAGCAGGACAATGGGAAACACCAATAAATCAGATTTCATGTTAAACAATGAGAAATTTTAAACTACAAAATGTCCTTTCTGCACCTAAGGGTAATTCTTGGACCATTAAAAGATCTGTACAAGCAAAAACAGGCTAGATTCTGTGTAGTAATCGCCAAGTTATTCTCTCGAACATAGATCTGATTAATGAGCATAGGACATAATTATTCTAGTTAAGTGGAGAAGCACAACAGAAATCTGATGGTCATTATACAAACAAGAACTCATTATGTGGTCCTAAAACAGGTTCTTAAATGGACTTGTGAGAGAATCACTGACATCTTGAAACAAGCCGTAGAGGGAGTATTGTCGGAGGTTTTTAACCTCATACCACGAGTTTAGCACGTCGTCATTCTTATCTGTGCCTGAGAATGCCAATTGTATTCCCACATTGCAGTCAACGGATCCACCATTGCCACTGCACTTATTATTTGGGACTGCACAATCAGTCTTATTAAGGCAAACAAAAGAACCCCCGGTACATGAACCGCAGCCAAATTTCTTCCAAAATAAGTTCTGCAGAGTGCCCTTTTGAAATTCAAGTACCTAAACACACAAGACAAAGCTCATTGATGCAACAAAGCGTTATGCTTTACTATTGTTAACAAAACTTGAGATGTCCAAAGACTTACCAGAGTGAAGCTTGTAATGGTGTGAGTATTGTCTGCCACAAAAGCGGGCAGTGATCTGGCAGCATATTTGCGTCCAGCAAAGGCAACCATATAACCACCAGCTTTGCTCTGAGAAATTTGAACAATCATTAAAGATGATAGTGCTTTTTGAATAGTAACTATTACTACTAGTAAAAAACATTATAAAGACCAGCATATTGAACAGTGATTGAAGAACATGTTGACAGTTAATTAGTCAAAATGCTCGCAAAATTCTATTGAATATCGCTGGTGTAGGCCAGCTTGCCTGCACCTGGACTAATGCACCGAGCACGTCTAGTCCACAGCACATGTTGCCAAGGTAATCCTGCCCGCTAATAAAGAAACAGATGGGATCACACCCAATTTCGTAGCCCAAGATTTGGTAATATTGAACTATATTTCATGACAAACATTGCATAATCTTAGAACGTGGCCGATTCTCCAGTCTCGTACTTTTTTTTATGTTTTTTACTTTGATCAGAGCGACTTGGACTCAAGATAGGGCTTCTACAGATTATCTATTCCTTCATAAAGCTTCATCATTCTTGCTCAACTGTATCCACCTATTTGTATATGCTACATCTGACAGGCAGATATTATCCACACTAGCATTTAATTCAGAGAACGAACATTTCTATGGGAAGCATGAATGCCGATTATTTTCCTACTCAAGATAAAGCTCACAAAGAGTAGAGAACCCACAAAAGAGAATTCCAAAGATTGGTCTACCGGAAACAGACTCTCTACCTTACTAGATAGCGGTAAGGTCTGCGTACACATTACCCTTCCAAGACTCCATTTGTGGAATTAAATTGGGTATGCTGTTGTTGTTGTTGTTGGCAGCTCAATAATCTGTATAGTTGAGGTGAAAGTCGACACTAGTCACTATCTTTCAAGTGGCAAAAAGAATTATTATAAACTAATCAAGGGAAAGAATTCATGGTTCCCATGATTGGTCTAAGCATCTAGTTGGTTCAATTTTTCAATGGATGAACATAAGTTAGATGAAATAGGTTGGTAATGAGCAGGAGAAAACAAAAGCTTGAGATACTTTTGTCTATTGTATCTTTGTTTGAACCTAGAAATACTACCAAACATGTTTGTTAGACAGTTAGGTAGAAGGTGACAAATTCCTATTGAATTACCTTGTCGTTTCTACCCAAATAAAAGATGAATCTATATCATAGGTGGAGACAGAATCATTCAAGTAAAATGCACTCCAAATGATAATTAGTCCTCAAGGCAAAAGATTAAAGATTTTAGTTTGCTAACTATCAAAAGAGGAAGAGAAACAAAGTCTAATCTCTTTGTTTGTAATGTGAAAAATATGAAGAGGTCTTAAAAACATGGTCTAATAATGTGAAAATATGAAGACCTAGACATGTAAGAAACCAAGCAAAATGTACATATTAAAATTTGTTAATAGATCTGTAGTCTACTTCCAAAAATTGTTTCTATGCAGTTTAGACATTAAGTTAATGTTATACCATGAGATCAACATATTTGCTCGTCCTGACACAGTGGCCAGAAATCCACAAGAGACACTTCCTTATGAGATACTATTCGCTTTCTTTCTAACAACCAGTCAAAGAGAAATAAGAGATAAAATTTAGTATGTATGAGGACTTACAGGATTGAAGTCGCTGCTAGTGATTGTGAGGAGTGAAATCTCATCCACTTTGGGCCTAAAAACAGCCAGTTGAGCTGAATTGCCAGAAAGGGAGAGTCGTTGGTCACAAGGAGAGAGCTGCGTTCCATTGGAAAAGAACGATTCCTTAGAAGAAAACGCAAGCCCAAAAGTGAAACCATCCAATCTCTGAATTTTTGTGTCCGAACAAGGATCAAAAACAGGATTCGTATCTCCAGCGTGCACGTTGCTCATCACCATCATCGTCGATACCAATATCAACGCCACCATGATTCCCATCCTCACCAAAATTTATCCCCTTTTTTAATACATTAACAAAAAAGAAAAAGAAAATATTAGTTTATAGAGGAAATGTTCCAAAGGTAAGAGCTTTGGAACATTTCTAAGTTGTGGTAAGCAATTAGAACCATAATTAAACTCATAACAAAGAAACACAACACAAATGAAAATCATAACAACAAGGGTGGGAGACAACCTTCAATCCATTAATTATGGTTTAAGAGGACATCAAATATTCTAATTTAGCTACCATCAATTCATCAACAACTTATGTTTTAGTTATTCAATTACTCAATTAATTAAGTTTTAGAACCTGAATTGAAATTTTAGAGGATTCATGGTATTATTTGAGAACCCCAAACCTCCTCCTCGGATATACAACAACAACAACAACAACAAAACAAAAAACCAATATAATCCCAAGTGGGGTCTGGAGAGGATATTGTGTGCAGACGTTACCCCTATGTTCAGAAAGGCAGAAAGACTGTTTTTGGTTGACCCTCGGCTCATGAAAGATAAAAGGAAGGGGCAATGACAAGCAAACCAATAAGATGTTGGTTTATAAACACAAAAAATCGTGAATTTATGCTAATTCCAAAAGTCAAAACAA
This sequence comes from Nicotiana sylvestris, assembly GCF_000393655.2. NCBI lineage: Eukaryota > Viridiplantae > Streptophyta > Magnoliopsida > Solanales > Solanaceae > Nicotiana > Nicotiana sylvestris. The sequence continues at coordinate 160,242,353 of NC_091068.1, forward strand.
GGAATCAATAGGAAGGAAACTTACAAAAACAAAGTTACCCTTGTCAGCGCCTGAGAAAAAAAAATCAGATGTTGATCAATCCCTTAGAACCTTTTCTTGATATTGATCATAGTATTAAGAAGACCGTTTCCTTATGTGGAAAACTAATTATTACGCCTAGTAATAGATATCAAGGATTAAAAGAAGAAAAAAAGAAACTGAAGGGGTCAGGAATTAAAGGTTTTAGAAATTTGGTTGTTGAAAATATTTGTTTTGGTAATTTCGAGGTGTGATGGGTTTTTGGGATTCTTAAAATTTGAAGGGGAAATACACGAGAAAGCCGGCTATTTGCAGGGGAAGGAACTATGGGGCAGGTGGAAGGGGATCTTGTCCTAGAAACGGTTATGGAAGTTGACAATGAGTGAGTGTTACGTTGTTGACTACAAAATTCAATGCGTTGCTTGTCTTCAAGTGCTACGACACTAATGGGCTTTGGGTCCTTCGGTTGGGCTCTTGTGTTTATACATGCGAAAGGGGATTTGCACTCGTACACTATTTTTATGTCACCTTTTAATCTATATCTTGTTTTTAAAAACTATTGATTTTCTAATCAACTAACAAAAAATCCGTAATAATATGACAATTTTACCTCTTCCAAAACATATAAGAGTCCGTCTCTCCTCCGTATTCCCAGATTCAAATTCCAGATCTCTTCTGTATCTCCTCCATCAGTCCGTCTCTCCTGAGAACGCGTCTCGCATTCAAATTCAAATTCAAATACAATGTAAGTATTCAAATTCATCTCCAGAATTCAAAATAGTTTTTGAATTATATATTTTCTGATTTATTGATTGAAGTTGTTTGACAAACTTCACTGATATGCTGAATTTGCAATTCTAAATCTATTTGACGATGAATTCTAACATTCTAAGCTGAAGTTATTTAGTAAACGAGCTGGCAAATAACACAACGAAGAAGAAATTATATTAAATTTTATATGATTGTTTTGTTGCTGAAGTTTTTTTGTCAATAATTAAAAGCTGAAGTTTTCCTCGTACACTAGGTAAAAAACCATAAAACATAAAGTTAAAATTTCATATTGCACCAAAAAAACTTCGGCCTAGGTGCTGAATTTTTTTAGTTATTACTTAAAAACTTAAGCAGGAGGGCTGAAGTTTTCCTCCTACACTAGTTAAATTAAAAAATCATATTGCACCAAAAATACTTCGGCCTAGGTGCTGAAGTTTTTTAGTTATTACTTAAAAACTTAAGCAGGAGGGCTGAAGTTTTCCTCCTACACTGGCTAAATTTAAAAATCATATTGCACCAAAAAAACTTCGGCCTAGGTGCTGAAGTATTTTAGTTATTACTTAAAAACTTAAGCAGGAGGGCTGAAGTTTTCCTCCTACACTGGCCAAATTAAAAAATCATATTGTACCAAAAAAACTTCGGCCTAGGTGCTGAAGTTTTTTAGTAACTTAAAAACTTAAGCAAGAGGGCTAAAGTTTTCCTCCTACACTGGCTAAATTAAAAAATCATATTGCACCAAAAAAACTTCGGCCTAGGTGCTGAAGTATTTTAGTTATTACTTAAAAACTTAAGCAGGAGGGCTGAAGTTTTCCTCCTACACTGGCCAAATTAAAAAATCATATTGCACCAAAAAAACATCGGCCTAGGTGCTGAAGTTTTTTAGTTATTACTTAAAAACTTAATCAGGAGGGCTAAAGTTTTCCTCCTACACTGACTAAATTAAAAAATCATATTGCACCAAAAAACTTTGGTCTAGGTGCTGAAGTTTTTTTCCCCTGCATTGATGAATCACCATCATAAAAAAAATTCAGCTAATATGCTGAAGTTATTAAGCTTATCTCTAAAAACTTTAGCACTTATAAGTTGAAGTTTTCTTTGCAGGATTCATTAATTATGTCATACATCTTTTTCCAAAAAAAACTTCAGCAGAAGATGCTTAAGTGATTTAGTTTATTTGTAAAAATTTCAGCACAAACAACCTAAAAATTCTTCTGTTCACTTTCCTAATACTTGCCACTAAATATGAAGGATGAGTTCGATTTGCATTGTTATAACTTTTAATAGGAGTTGGACTCCTGATTTCAAATATTTGGATCATGATACAAAACTTGTTCTACTTAATAAGGACATATCATTCAATACTTTCCTGAAGAAAATTAGTGAAGTTGCAAATATTGATTCAACCAGATATGCATTAAAAGTATGGTTTGATATCAAACTAAATACAAGCAAAGGAATGTTTGTAACTTCAGATGAAGAACTCAATACATGAATACATTTGCTTACAACTGATTCAGCCTACAAGAATTGTCATTTCGTCATCAAAAAAATACAACCTTCAGAATCAGCAGCATTCAACCAATCTCTTGCATATGCGATAGATTTAGAACCTTTTGCTGACTATCAACATGAAGTACGAGTGCCAATAATGGAAGTAGACAACGGGCAACAACCTTCTAACATTACAGCTGCTTCAGAATACATAGTGCTGCAACAATTACCCCCTACTCCAATAAATTCATACCAGTTTGTCGATGGCCAAGAAGAAGAAGGACAGCTAATAATGCAAATTGACAACCAACACACACTCCAACAAAGCTTTTTTTCACCTTCTGCAATGATAAACAACAATGAAGATGAAGTAAACATGGAGCTTATACCGATAACATCACATAGAATTGAAGAAATTGCTGAAAGTTCTTGTGCTTCTCAGAAATCAAGAAAAAGAGTGAGGAGAAAGGTAAAAGAATCTTCACCATGTAAAATACTTAGGCACGATGCGTTGCCTGAGGAAGTAAGAGTTGGATCAATCTTTGAGAACAAACAAAACATGACTAAATTTTTTTGCAGCTTGGAGATAAATCAAAAAGTTGAATTCACTGCTGTTAGATCATGTTCCAAGAGATACGAACTGAAATGCATCGTGAACAAATGTGGTTGGAATGTACGTGCTACCATTCCATGCTGTTCAGGGTGATAAAATATCATAACATCCATAAATGCTCAGTTGATGCAAGAAAATCATATCAGAAGCATGCTACATCAAATTTTATAAGTGAACAAATTATAGAACATGTTCGAGACAAAAGGATAGAGGTTATACCAGCCTTTGTATAAAATGAAATGAAAAAAAAATTTGGAATTGACATTGGTTATCTCAAGGCATGGCGTGCTATTCAAAAAAATGTTGTTTGCATAAGGGGAACACCTGAAGAGAACTACCAGATTCTTCCTTCATACCTACACATGATGGTGGCCAGAAACCCAGGAACATACACAAGCAAAAAAAGAGATGCGCAGAATAGGTAAGCAAAACAATACTAACCATCAGCCTGAAGTTTCAAATGTTACTATTTGAAAAACTTCACACCTTATGATTTGTTTTTTTGTGTTTCAATGTAGAGATTTGCTTACTTATTCTTCGCTCTTGCGGCATCAGTAGCTGGTTGGTCCTACTGTAGACCCGTTATTGCAGTAGATGCAATGTTTTTGAAGTCAAATATCGTGGTGTTCTATTTGTTGTTGTATCAAAGGATGCAAACAATCAAATCTTTCCTCTATGTTTTGGTGTAGCAGATTCAGAAAACAATGAGGCATACATTTGGTTCTTGGGGGAAATGAGAAAATCAATTCAAGTCCGTCGTGAACTAGTTTTCTTATCAGATAGAAACCAATCGATCACAAATGGTATTAAAAAAAATTTCCTGAAGCTCACCATGGTATCTGCCTCTATCACTTTGAGAAAAATTTAAAGCAAAGACATGCAAAGGTCACAGTAATAAATCTTTTTCAAAGTGTTGCAAGGTCATACAAACATGAAGATTTTAATCAGTTAATGTCCCAACTCAAAAGTATTGACAAGAAAACATACAATTACATAATGGAAGAGCCTCCCGAGAGATGGGATCGATCGTGGTTCCCATGACGACGTTATAATATACTAACAACAAACATGGTAGAATCAATGAATTCCATTTTACTAAAAGGGAGAGAAATGCCTATTTTAAGAATGTTAGATTTCATCCAAGAAAAGCTGGGAGAGTGGTTTTATGAACGGAGAAAAAAGGCAAATGAAACTTTTCACAGAGTATCAATATGGGCAGAAGAAGAGATGACTAAGAAGATGGACTTGGCTTGCAAAATGTTTGTGAGTATATTTATCAACTTCAGCTTTTTATATCTGTTGCAGTGATTTACTTCTTACATTTAAAAAATTTCATACTTTTTTTTTTGAAGCAAAAATACACTAATATAATTTGTCTTAATTTTTTATTCCTTGTTAGGTGTTCAACCTTGACTCAATGTTGTTTAGAATAAATAGTGAAGGAATTGAATTCATTGTGGACTTAAAGAGGAGAACTTATGACTGCCTGGAATTCCAACTTGATGAATTGCCCTGTCCACATGTAATTGCTGCTATTAATAAGAGATATTTGCAGAAATCTGATTACTGCTCAAATTGGTATTCAAGGGAAACATGGTTGAAAACATATGAAGGACATGTGAATACCATGGGAGATCAAAAATCATGAGAAATACCACAAAATGTACAATCTGAGATCACAAAACCTCTTGATGTAGAGATTTTACAAGGAAGAAGACAAAAGAAGAGGCATATACCTGCGACTGAATCATCAGTATCATTCAAGTCTATCAAATGCAGTCGATGTAAACAAGTTGGGCATAACAGAACAACTTACTTGTCTTCTCTAGCACCTCATCCATATTCCAAGAAACAAATTGAAAAATACTTCAAGCTTCAATAATCCTTGGTCTGAATTTAGACTTTCTTTATTGTATGACATAATTCAAATGTGATTTTTTCATAGGAATAAAAAAATAAGCTCTTGGAAAATTTTATATACTGCTAAAGTACAAATCACTCATTTTTGTTGCGCATGCTTACAGGTTTTGTTGCATTTTAAAAAAGTACGCAATGACTTATGCGAGAAAAAACTTCAGGTTACAGTATGTGAAATACATATCCTTAAACAAACATACACATACAAACACTCACACACACACACACACATATGCGTACAACACACAAAAATAAACGCATGTACAAACAAAAGTTGTAGCATCTCTAAGCAACTAAGAAGTATAAAGCAAATACCAACAAATAACAAAGATAATGCAATAGAAAGCTAAGAACAAAGAGGGTGACAATTACATTGATATAAAAAGAGGTCAGAACAACATACATTTACAAACAAAACTTCAGCTCTCCGGGCTGAAGTTATACAAAATTAACCTAAAAAATTTCAGCTCTATGGGCTGAAGTAAACATAAAAGCATAGCATTGAAAACATAAAAAAAGGTTTACAAACACTAGCAATCATCACCATCATCATCGTCATCATCACAGTACTCCTCAATTTCTCTAAATATCTCATCATCATTGTCACACCTCCTTTTTCGCCCGCGCCGCCTGCAAAGGTCCGCACCCGCGAGGGGCGTAAGAGTTTTTTCCAATTAAAGGACAATCGAAACGGGATTTATTTATTTATTTTAGAGTCGCCACTTGGGAGATTTATGGTGTCCCAAGTCACCGGTTGAATCCCGAATCGAGGAAAATATTGACTCTGTTTAACAGTCTGTGCACCAGAAATCCGGATAAGGAATTCTGTTAACCCGGGAGAAGGTGTCAGGCATTTCCAAGTTCCGTGGTTCTAGCACGGTCGCTCAACTGTCATATTCGGCTTGGTTATCTGATTTTATACAATCATGAACTTATGTGCAAACTTTAAACTTTTTACCGCTTTTATTATTATTATTATTTTAACAGAGAATTACAACATTGTGAAAAACGTATCTCGAACCATATCACATTAATGTACCCGCGGTTATCGACACATTTTGACTCTATTGAGATTTGGATTTGGGTCACATAAATGTGCACCCGAGTTTAAGAAAGTAAATTGTTAAAGGCGCCTAAAGCGACTAGCGTATCATTATTTTGGGTAAGGCGGTGAAATTTGCTAAACGACCGATCCCAAAGTCTATACAATTATTAACCATTTATTGAGGGCCCGCAACTTGTGTGTTTTATTGGGTGAGGCTCATCTCATTTTATTTTAAAAGGATAATCCTAAAGTGCTTACATTTTTTCTATTAAATTTGTCTCTAAAAATGAAAGAGAAAAGGTCTTAATTTATTTACATGCTTACGAGTTGTTATAGTCGGGTTCCGAACGCAATTTGTTAAATCAGAATGTAAACACAATATGGACAGCCTGTTGGCCAACGCGGACCCAGGCCCAACGTGTATGGCACAAAACTGGACCTGGGTCATCTCATTCACATGTTACTACCTAGTTACATTATACTAGGCATGCTCACAGTTTGTCAAATTAAAAAAAAAAACCTGGCAATATAATTTTAATCCTAGACCATTTACATGATAAAATTAACCAATAGTATCTAGCTAAACAATATTCCTACAAGTTCCGAAACAGTCTATTCGTTTAATGAGCTAACTGTTGAATGTTTAAAAATAGTCTAAATCAGCTAACATGCTTTTTGAGACATGATAATCATCAAACAATAATGAACTAACTGAACAGAGTTACTACACCATTTTTTTTAGCAATACATAGACAGTTCGTCCACTAAACTACTATCAGATGTTCCATTATATATATTAAACAACTACATGATTCTGATTAGAGGAAGCTAAATAATGTATATATACGACTAAAGTTCAGAATATAACTAAGATAAATTCAGAACTTCAACTCTTCATTTCATATTCATGCTTCATGTTTCAGTTTACAGTAACCAGCGTGTCAGTTGTGTACCTGATATTGGAAGCAAAAGAAAAGGAAGATCAGCAGGAATGCAGTAGCATACAACAACAGCAACACCCAACAACAGATTTAAAAACCGAGCAGAAATCCAGCAACAACCAATGAAGTAGTAGCAAATAACCAACCAAACTCAAGGAAACAAATCAAATGAAAATCCAGAAACACCAACAACAATCAACGGGCAGAAACAAAGTGAATCTTTTTTAGATTGAAAGACCAGTTAATGTTTAACCCTTAAATCTTGACCCCTCTGTATATCCAGTGTATGCAGATTGTATATCGGGTGTATACTACTCTCTCTTTCGAATCTCCTTCGAAATTTTTCCTCAATATTCAACCAATCTCCTATATCCTCTCAATATTTTCGGAATCCTCCCAATATTTTTGGAATCCCCCCTTCTTCCAATATTCAGACCCCTTATTTATAGCCAAACTTCAAGCATTTTAAAATTAAAATACCACCATCTTCCACTCATCCCTCTTTAACTTCCACTACTTAATGTTTTGTCCCCCACTATATTAAATAAATATATTAGTTCCCACTAACACATATATTTTCTTTATTTAATTCCATTATTCCCCACTACCACATGTTTTGTCCCCCACTATATTAAACAATGTATTAATTCCCCACCATTATGTCTTGTCTCCCACTACGTATTAAAAAATATATTAATTTAATATTATTAGTACCTAGTAGACGGAACACTCATTAACTATTTTTAAGACTCATTTAAAATCCCAAAAATGCCCTTGAAAATACTGCAATTTACCATTCTACCCCCATCAGCTATAACCAATTCACCTAATCAATCTAACCAAGATACAACAGCTATAACCAATTCCTAATCAAATTTCATCAATCAAATTTAAACTAAATGATGAACAACAAAGAAACAACTGGAATTATTTTGACTGAACAATATTTTTTAACAACAAACCTACTTTCAGATTCAACAACAATAACAAACAAGTATATTCAAATCACTGAGCTCAAATTCAAATTAAACTTAAACAGAACAAACAAACAGATTCAAATCACTAAACTCAATAATCAATTGAACCTCAAACTAAATCTAACAATATTACAACTAAGATGAAGGATTCAAGTTATTAAACTAACACACTTCTATATTAAAACTAAATTCTTTTAAATGAATAAAAACAAACTGAAGAAATAATCAATAAATGATAAACCACGAACAAGAAAGAAACAAACATATACTGATTTCAAATCTGAGAATATCAAACAAAATACGGAAAGAAAGGAAACTTAGACTAACTAACCGGAAATGAACAACAAGGAACTTGAACGGAAATGGAAAACTCGAACCAAGACTGCCAACGACCTCGACATGAGATGAAGCTCGACGTGCTGCCTGGCGACGGAGTTTGCTGACGAAGAAGAAGCAACAGCAGCAGCAGGCTGCTTGTCGTGAGAGAGCTGGCGGTTTGGCGATGGTTTTTTTCAGCGACTTGGGGTGAGCTCGACGAAGAGGATGAAATTGGTTGTTTGAGGACGACCTCGACGATGGGTTGAAGCTGCTGGTTGAGGACAACCTCGACGATGGTTGTGAAGCTGCTGGTTGAGGACGACGAGGTAGCGGAGATGAAGAAGAAGAAGCAGCAACCATGGGAGCTGGTCGTTGGAGCTGGACGTGAGGGATGATAGGGACGATGGGGAGGCTGTTGAAGACAACTGTGTGTGTTATGGGTGAGCTTCTGGTCGTCATGGTGGAGCTGGGGTGGTGACGACGTGGTCGTGGTGGACGTGAGAAAGGCAGCCATGGGAGCTTGAGGGGTTGTTTGGACGAAGCTGAGTGAAGCAACAACTATGGGGGTGGTTGTTTGGTTGCTGCTGGAGGGGTCGCTTGGGGTAGATGGTGAGGCAGCAGCTGCCATGGAGATGGTGGCTTGGAGCTGGAGATGGAGGTGAGGGGGCAAGGGAGGGTTCTGCGAAGAAGACGATGCAACAGGGGGCGGGTGGCTTTTTTTTAGGGTTTTGGGGTTGGGAAAAATGAAAAAATGAAAATGGGGGGTTGGGATTAGTTTGGGTTATGGGGCGGACCGGGTCGGATCGACCCGGTAGGAGTTTATTTTGTTTGGGCCATGGTTGATTTAAATTAGAAGGTGGCCCAATCCGATTTTCTTCCTCTTTTATTGCTTCTTTTCTTTTACTTTCAAAAACTAAAATTCTAAATTAAGTTACAAACTAAATTAACTTATTAAAAATACTAATTAATTCCTAGAAACAATTATCATATAAAATGAAATGACAATTAAAATACAATCACACAATTTGGACATTAAATGCTAAAAATGCAAAAGATGCCTATTTTTGTAATTTTCATTCTTGTAAAACAAACTTAATTACTCATAATTGCAAACCTAAATCCTAAATGCAAATGCGACATATTTTTGTATTTTTTATTAATTTAGCAAATAAACATGCACAGACAAAATGCAAACAATACAAGAAAAATAACACAAAATTCACAACAATTGCAAACAATCAAAAAATTGTTTTATTTTTTGGAATTTTTTGGTAGTAATTCTCATATAGGGCAAAAATCACGTGCTCACAGCTGCCCCTCTTTGTGCGGAAACTCGAAGAGTTTTCGTGCAAAGATAAAGTGAGCGGATACAAGCGATTTTTGCCCGTTCGAATACTCCGTGGGAAGCATTTTTAGAAAGATTTAACTGAGCCTCTACTTCAAAGGTTTCCTACATATCCTTGGCTATAAAGGAATCAGGTCAATGTAGTTCGGGAAGTTTTGGGTAGCTGGGACTACCGTGGGACTGTGATGTTACTGCTGCTTCGTGCTGCTATTACTGCTTGCTGACCTCCTTATTACACCTTACTTTAAAGGAAATACAAAAATTAAACTAGATTATGGTACAGGAATTGTAAAAATCTTATCTAGATCATGCCCTTGCGTTTCTTGTTGTCTTGATATCTTGGTGACTCTTGGGCATTTGGCTTGTTCCGTATTCTTTTCATTATGTCCCGTATTTTCTTTTGGGACTCTTGTTGTTTTCTTGCTGGGGATTCTGTTGGACTCCCCTGCTTTATTGATTCTAAATGTGCTCCTTTCATATGAGCGAGCTTTTGATTTCATCACTTCAATTGCATTCCCTTGTTCTTCAGGTGGGTGCCTTGACTGTTTCTTTTCTCTCTTTATCCTCATTCTCCAGGTGGACGCCTGACTTCTTTAATTCTCTGTCCTCACTCTCCAGGTGGACGCCTGACTTCTTCGATTCCTTTATCCTCATTCTCCAGGTGGACGCCTGATTTCTTCAATTCTTTGTCCTCATTCTTCCAGGTGGACGCCTGATTTCTTCAATTTCTTTATCCTCATTCTCCAGGTGGACGCCTGACTCATTCAATTTTCGTCCTCATTCTCCAGGTGGGCGCCTGACTTCTTCAATTTCTTTATCCTCATTCTCCAGGTGGACGCCTGATTTCTTCAATTCTTTGTCCTCATTCTTCAGGTGGACGCCTGACTTCTTCTTTTCTCATCCTCATTCTCCAGGTGGACGCTTGATTTCTTCGATTCTTTGTCCTCATTCTCCAGGTGGACGCCTGACTTCTTCAATTCTTTGTCCTCATTCTCCAGGTGGACGCCTGACTTCTTCAATTCTTTGTCCTCATTCTCCAGGTGGACGCCTGACTTCTTTAATTCTCATCCTCATTCTCCAGGTGGACGCCTGACTTCTTCTTTTCTCATCCTCATTCTCCAGGTGGACGCCTGATTTCTTCGATTCTTATCCTCATTCTCCAGGGGCACGCCTGACTTCTTCTTTTCTCATCCTCATTCTCCAGGTGGACGCCTGATTTCTTCGATTCTTTGTTCTCATTCTCCAGGTGGACGCCTGATTTCTTCGATTCTTTGTCCTTATTCTCCAGGTGGACGCCTGACTTCTTCGATTCTTTGTCCTCATTCTTCAGGTGGACGCCTGATTTCTTCGATTCTTTGTCCTCATTCTCTAGGTGGACGCCTGACTTCTTCAATTTCTTTATCCTCATTCTCCAGGTGGACGCCTGATTTCTTCAATTCTTTGTCCTCATTCTCCAGGTGGACGCCTGACCTTTCTTTTTCTCATCCTCATTCTCCAGGTGGACGCCTGACTTCTTTAATTCTCATCCTCATTCTCCAGGTGGACGCCTGACTTCTTCTTTTCTCATCCTCATTCTCCAGGTGGACGCCTGACTTCTTTTTTTTCTCATCCTCATTCTCCAGGTGGACGCCTGATTTCTTTAATTCTTTGTCCTCATTCTTCAGGTGGATGCCTGATTCATTCAATTTTTTGTCCTCATTCTTCAGGTGGACGCCTGATTTCTTCGATTCTTTGTCCTCATTCTCCAGGTGGACGCCTGACTTCTTCAATTTCTTTATCCTCATTCTCCAGGTGGACGCCTGATTTCTTCAATTCTTTGTCCTCATTCTCCAGGTGGACGCCTGACCTCTTCTTTTTCTCATCCTCATTCTCTAGGTGGACGCCTGACTTCTTTAATTCTCATCCTCATTCTCCAGGTGGACGCCTGACTTCTTCTTTTCTCATCCTCATTCTCCAGGTGGACGCCTGACTTCTTCTTTTCTCTGTCCTCATTCTTCAGGTGGACGCCTGATTTCTTCGATTCTTTGTCCTCATTCTCCAGGTGGACGCCTGACTTCTTCAATTTCTTTATCCTCATTCTCCAGGTGGACGCCTGATTTCTTCAATTCTTTGTCCTCATTCTCCAGGTGGACGCCTGACCTTTCTTTTTCTCATCCTCATTCTCCAGGTGGACGCCTGACTTCTTCTTTTCTCATCCTCATTCTCCAGGTGGACGCCTGACTTCTTCTTTTCTCATCCTCATTCTCCAGGTGGACGCCTGAGTTCTTCTTTTCTCATCCTCATTCTCCAGGTGGACGCCTGATTTCTTCGATTCTTTGTCCTCATTCTCCAGGTGGACGCCTGACTTCTTCAATTTCTTTATCATGTATTTCCTGACACAAATATTGTATTTGCCCCTGTTTTAAATCAAAGAAAACTTCATTAGTTTAAAGCAGGGTGGTTGACTGGGGTATTCTTGCCGATGGTGATGATTCTCTTCGTTTCTCTTTGTTGCTTTAGAATGGTTGAAAAGATTGTTTTGTCTTTGTAATTGATTCTCGACTATAGGATTTCCCTCTGTATGTTTTCCTTCAAAACCTTTTTAACTGTAATCATATGTCCCTTCTGACTTTGCTGATCCACTTTTGATTTCACCCTTCTTATACCCATATCTTTTATCTCCCACCTTTCGTGGTTGTATTTTGTAGCCTTGGATCTTGGTAGCATACCTTGACATTCCTTCTTGTTTGTTTGGAATAAAACTTATCTCAAAGTTTTTAGAAAAGTAAGATTATTAGTGACGAAATACGTTGATTTCGACAATTATAAAAAGAAAAATCCAATTTTGGATGACTGTTTGAGAAAGAATAAAAACTTATCTGATTGGAGTTACTGGCACCAATGATCAGGGTATGCATTTCGGATTAATCAACCCAGTCTTTTAATCAATCTCCTTTCAATTGTCTCATTTTTGTTTTTGCCAAAATTTTCATAACTCAACTTCATTTTTCATTACACAGACCTGTTGGACTTGTAACGTCTCAAAGAGTTTTCACCAATAAACCTTCCTCATTTGTTCATTTCTTACTCCCTTTTCGCCTTATGGTGCCTACAAAGGTTTTCACCAATAAGACTCTCTCATTTTACTTTTCTCTCAACTTCCGTCTCCTTATGGTGCCCGTTTGGGTTTTCACCTATAAGACTCTCTCGTTTTTACTTTCTTTTCTTGTTTGTACCAGAATGTTATGAACCATCTTTATTTGCTTGACTTAGCATTTTTCTAAGATTGGTCGAAAGGTCTTTCTGGTATAGGGTTAGGAATGGAAAAGCTAAACAATTTTGGTATGTGTTTAAAATTACGACTCTTGGAGTCTTTTCTTGTTTTCAATACAATTCTTGCCCCAGTTCCTTGATTGGGGTTGCTTGATGTTTCTTTTTGTGCACATTTTATGTATATTGTGCACCCTATGACCGAGCCGTGAAGCGCCTACGTATCCTTCTTTGAGGAATCAGGTCAAACGTAGTTCACCCGTATAATAATGATGATTTTTTTTTTAATAATACTTGATTTTTATTGATTCCAAGAGAGGGTAGGAAAGAAACAAGTATGGCTCAAAGGGGAAGCAAATGGTATAGTGTTTGGATAGCAGAATAAATTGCCTTTGTCATTCCAATCTTCGAAATAATGCTAAATATAAACACTCAAAAAGTTATGCATAATATCTCTTTACTGCGTCAGAATTGATCGCCATATCTATGCATTTGCCTTCAATGTCTGTTAAGCATAGTGCACCATTTGATAATACTCTGGTCACAATGAATGGTCCTTGCCAATTCGGGGCAAATTTGCCCTTTGCTTCAACTTGATGTGGAAGAATACATTTCAGAACATGCTGTCCTACTTCAAATTTCCGAGGACGTACCTTTTTGTTGTATGCTCTTTCTATTCTTCTTTGATATAATTGACCATGGCATACTGCGGTTAATCGTTTTTCATCAATCAAGTTTAACTGTTCCAGACGGGTTTTGACCCATTCATCATCATCAATCTTTGCTTCGGCGATGATCCGAAGGGAAGGAATCTCAATTTCTGCAGGAATTACTGCTTCAGTGCCGTATACCAACAAATAAGGAGTTGCTCCTACTGAAGTGCGAACAGTAGTGCGGTATCCCAATAATGCAAATGGTAATTTTTCATGCCATTGTTTTGAACCTTCTACCATTTTCCGAAGTATCTTCTTTATGTTTTTGTTGGCTGCTTCTACTGCTCCATTCGCCTTGGGCCGATATGGGGTAGAGTTACGATGTGTAATCTTAAACTGTTGACATACTTCTTTCATTAAGTTGCTGTTGAGATTAGCACCGTTATCTGTGATGATCACCTTCGGGATTCCGAATCGACATATGATATTTGAGTGGACAAAATCGACCACAGCTTTCTTGGTTACTGATTTGAATGTCTTGGCCTCAACCCATTTGGTAAAATAATCAATAGCTACCAGAATGAATCTGTGTCCATTGGATGCTGCCGGCTCAATTGGACCAATCACATCCATGCCCCAAGCAACGAAAGGCCATGGTGCCGACATTGTGTGCAACTCGGATGGTGGAGAATGAATCAAATCTCCGTGTATTTGGCATTGATGACACTTGCGTACAAAACTGATACAATCTCTCTCCATGGTAAGCCAATAGTAACCAGCTCGGAGGATTTTCTTTGCCAACACATATCCACTCATGTGGGGTCCGCAAACTCCTGAATGTACTTCAGACATGACAGTTGTAGCTTGTCTGGCATCTATGCATCTTAATAATCCGAGATCTGGTGTTCTTTTATACAAAACTCCTCCGCTTAAGAAGAATCCATTTGCTAATCGCCTAATGGTCCTCTTTTGATCTCCTGTGGCTTGTGCGGGATATATCCCCATTCTGATATACTCCTTGATGTCGTGGAACCATGGTTCACCATCAAATTCTTCTTCAACCATATTGCAATAAGCGTGCTGATCGTGGACTTGAATATGTATTGGATCTACATAAGCTTTGTCCGGATGGTGCAACATTGATGCTAGGGTAGCCAATGCATCGGCAACCTCATTATGGATTCTTGGAATATGTTGGAATTCCACTGATTGAAACCGCTGACAAAGATCATGTAGACATTGCCGGTACGGGATGAGCTTTAAGTCTCGGGTCTCCCATTCTCCCTGAATTTGATGTACCAAAAGATCCGAATCTCCCATGACTAAGATTTCTCGGATACCCATGTCTGCAGCTAGCCTTAACCCCAAAATGCAAGCTTCGTATTCAGCCATATTATTGGTGCAATAAAATCGCAATTGAGCCGTAACAGGATAGTGATGCCCTGTTTCAGAAATGATTACAGCTCCTATTCCGACTCCTTTCATGTTGGCGGCTCTATCAAAGAAAAGTTTCCAGCCAGGTTTTTCAATTTGTTCCACCTCGTCGATATGCATTGTTTCTTCATCAGGAAAATAAGTCTTCAACGGCTCATATTCCTCATCGACCGGGTTTTCGGCTAAATGATCGGCCAGTGCTTGAGCCTTCATTGCAGTTCGAGTCACATAGATGATGTCGAATTCCGTGAGCAATATCTGCCACTTTGCAAGTCTTCCTATTGGCATAGGCTTTTGAAAAATGTATTTCAACGGATCCAACCGAGAAATGAGGTAAGTAGTATAGGATGACAAATAGTGTTTCAATTTTTGAGCTACCCATGTTAGGGCGCAACATGTCTTTTCCAGATGAGTATACTTAACCTCATAAGCTGTGAACTTCTTGCTAAGGTAGTAGATGGCCTGTTCTTTTCTGCCAGTAAGGTCATGCTGCCCCAATACACAACCAAATGAATTTTCCAAAACCGTTAAGTAAAGAATCAAAGGTCTTTCTGGCTCTGGCGGGACCAATACGGGTGGGTTTGACAAGTACCCTTTTATTTTGTCGAACGCTTCTTGACACTCATCGGTCCATTTGACTGTAGCATCCTTTTTTAACAATTTGAAAATTGGCTCACAGGTTGTTGTGAGCTGAGCAATAAACCTGCTGATATAATTTAACCTTCCCAACAAACTCATTACTTCAGTTTTGTTTCTTGGGGGTGGCAGTTCTTGGATGGCTTTGATCTTTGACGGATCTAGCTCAATGCCTCGTCGACTGACTATGAATCCCAGCAACTTTCCGGATGGAACTCCAAATGCGCACTTGGCAGGGTTAAGGTTCGAGATGGACACTTATTTTAGTTTCCCGGACATTACTCGTGTCCCCTATATTGACGTCCTCGGTATCACTCAAGTTAGGTTTGATTTTTTCCTCAAAGTGAATTAACTCTTTACTAATCTCTTCAAAAACCTCATCTTCATCATATTCTGATTCATAATCACAATATATTTCTTGAATTAATATTTCGGAACCAGATTGATTTTTAAGACTGGGCTGAGGATTCCTCATGCATGCCATATCACTAGAGCCAGCGTAAAAGGAACTGTACAGAAAAGAAGAAAAAGAAAAGAAAGCTATTAGGAATGATAATAAAAAGGAAACTGCTTTTTATTGGATGATGAAAGATAACAAGGTTTTGCACACTTCAAACCAACTGTAAGATAAACTTTGGGATTACAACCTTGAAATAACCCAAACAAACTGAAAGAAAATCAAAATAAACTACCAAGACTCCTTTCGAATTGGGAGAGGAGTGGCTTTCCAATTATTGAGCTTTGTTTCTGGCCCAACGAATTGAACTTCTGCGTTGCTACACCCTTCTCCGCTTTCCAACATATTCACATCACTAAACAATTTCTCGAACCTTTCAATTAATTCCTTCTCAGGATTGACCCGGGATTTAGGAATTGCTGTTATCGGGCGATTTTTAGCGCCGGTCTTGACAAAAGAATTTGACAGATGTGGTACTGGTTTTGGAAGAACCCACGCTTGGTGTTTCAACTTCCTGGCCCTTATTACGTCGTTGGCGGTGGGTATAAACCCTAAACCGAATGTTCCCCAGTTCTCGGGGAGAGATACTGGTTGTACAATTCCTTGCATAGATAAGCCCAGACCTTTGCCGGGTATAAAGCCATTCTTCAGCATTTCATAAGCTATCATGACTGATGCAGAGGATATCTTTGGATTCGAAAGGTATTTTCCTTCTGGAATTTTCTCTACCGACACCGTGTCGGACACTTGGTATACCCATGGTCCTTGGTCAATTTCTGTTCCCTCGACCGGTACAATGGTGTTGTTGTGAGCATTCAAACTTTCTTCTCCATGCACGACTATTTCTTGATGATCCTATTCAAACTTGACTGCCTGATGTAGTGTTGACGGGACTGCTTTAGCAGCATGGATCCATGGTCGACCCAATAACAAGTTGTAAGAAACAGATATGTCCAACACTTGGAATTCCATTGTGAATTCAACTGGCCCTATAGTTAGTTCCAACACTATGTCGCCAAATGAATCTCTGCTTCCACCGTCAAATCCTCGTACGCAGATACTATTCTTCTGGATCCTCTCCTCTTTAATTTTTAATTTGTTTAAAGTGGAGAGAGGGCATATGTTTGCACTGGACCCATTGTCAACCAATACCCGGGTTACTACGGAGTTTTCACATTTCACGGTGAGGTAAAGAGCTCTGTTGTGCTCGGTACCTTCCACAGGTAATTCATCATCAGCAAATGTAATTCTGTTTGTCTCAAAGATTCTGTTGGCTATTTTGCCCAAATGATTTACAGAGATCTTTTCAGGAACATGAGCTTCATTCAGGATTTTCATCAACGCCAGACGGTGTTCCTCTGAATGGATCAGTAATGACAACAATGAAATTTGAGCGGGGGTCTTCTTTAATTGATCCACAACAGAATAATCATGGAGTTTCATTTTTCTTAAAAACTCCTCCGCCTCTTCTTCCGTCACAGCTCTCTTTGTTGGCATTGGATTGTTTTTAGTTTTTCTCAGCTCTTCGGGAGTAAAACATCTTCCCGAACGAGTCAAGCCTTGCACCTCACACACTTCTTCCTTGATTTCTTTGCCCTTGTACATTACGGTCATCCGTTCATAGTTCCATGGGATGGTTTTGTTGTTGATGATTGGCAGCTGAATTACAGGTGCAATAATAACTCGATCTGTACGTGCTCCTTCCACAATTACGACGGGTTTGTTAGCAACCCCTGGTACTATCACCTTTGTCCTCTCTTGTTTTGCGGCAACTTTGTTCGATGATCCCTCATCGACTATCATAGACGGTTCACCACCATTCTTGTTATGCTTAGACACCGGCTTCTCCTCCATTAACTGCTTATCTGGCTTGGTTTCATGAGACTTGATCATCATGACAGTTTGTGACGGCTTCTTTGTCTCCCCATCAGCTTGTATGATTTCTATCATATTAGCCTCTTGATGGGCTGGCATTGGATTTCTATTGATATTTGGAGCTTCGGGGGTTTGAACCTCGATTTTATTAGTATCAATCAGCTCTTGTATTGCATTTTTCAAATGCCAACATTTCTCCGTATCATGGCCTGGTGCACCGGAGCAATATTCACAGCTAATGGTGTAATCCAGATTCTTTGGAGGAGGATTGGGTAGTTTGGATTGTATTGGTCTCAGCATGTCTAGCTGTCTCAGCCTGTGGAACAGACTAGTGTAAGACTCTCCCAATGGAGTGTAAGTTTTCTTTTTCTGTTCCCTTTCTCCCCTGAATGCTGGCCTAGGCCTGAAACTTGGTCCGGGATAGGCTCGTGGGTAAGTATTTGATGTGACAGGAGCACGCCAATTGGTGTGAACAGGTGGCTGATTGTATGCTTGAGCATGGTTAATGGCAAAATGAGGCTCTGAAGGGTGATAGTAGTGTTGGGATGAATCATGGTGGTAAGCTGATTGGCGAGGTCGTTGCTGATTATAGTAAAGCGGTGAACCCCTGGGTCCCGGCCAAATTCCTGAATCAACTACGGCTGCTTCCTCCCTTTTCTTTCTTCCGATTCCTCCTACCCCGCCTTGAATAGCTTGAGTAGTTGCCTTAATTGCTGAATAGCTCATGATTTTATTTGTCTTGAGGCCTTCTTCCACCATACCTCCCATCTTCACTACTTCGTTGAATGATTTCCCTACCGCTGAAACCAAATGGGCATAGTAAGTTGGTTCCAAAGCTTGGAGGAAGTAATCTACCATTTCGCTCTCCTTCATAGGAGGATCCACTCTTGCTGCCTGTTCTCTCCACCGAAAACCATACTCTCTGAAACTTTCATTGTGTTTCTTCTCAAATTTGGTCAAAGATAATCGATCTGGGATGATTTCCAGATTGTATTGGAAATGGTATGCGAATGCCTGTGCCAGGTCATCCCAGGTGTACCATCTTCCATGGTCCTGGCGTGTATACCACTCCAAAGCTGATCCGCTTAGACTTTGACTGAAGTAAGCCATCAATAATTCATCCTTTCCCCCAGCTCCTCGCATCTTGCTACAGAAACCCCTTAAGTGGGCTACTGGGTCGCCGTGCCCGCTGTATAGGTCAAATTTGGGCATCTTGAAGCCAACTGGTAATTGTACATTGGGGAATAAGCATAAATCTTTGTAGGCTACACTGACTTGCCCACCTAATCCTCGCATGTCTCTGAACGATTGTTCTAGACTCTTGACCTTCCGGAACATCTCTTCTTGCTCAGCATTTTTGGCTGGCTTGTCAATTTCGGTTGGGAGATCAAACCGAGGAGCAGGTGAATTGATTTCGGAGGCTTTGAAGGTGGGCTCCGGGGGTAATATTGGTTGTCTTGGGCCTGAAATGTAGGCTCACTAGGAGATTGGTGAAATGTAGAAGGGGGAGGTGCTACGAAAACAGGAGTCATAGGTGAAGGAAGGTACGGAACTGGTTTTGGAGGTGGAGACTGTGGTGTCTGAGAGGTGGTGCCTCGGTAGTGCTGATAAATGGGGAAACTTGGGGATAGTTCAGTGGTGATATTATCCTGAATTTGGGTCTTTGATGGAGCAGGGTTATTTGGGTAAGATGGGGGTAACTGTCCTGTAGACCAAGCTTGGTACATCTCAGCCATTTGCTGCTTGAGCTTAAACATCTCTTCTTTCATTTTCCCGACATCCATCTCTTCTATCTCCATACCTGTGTCAACATCTGGGATAGACATACTTTCGGGTATTGGTCCTTTTGATCTTGTGTGATAGTGATAATATGCCAGTATACTCTTTAGAGAAACTAACTGCTTGAATTCTGAAAATGAACAAACTTGTTAGTTTTGAGAGTTTAACACATATATAATCACACGTTGAGATGCAATGCTCCTAGACAAATAATCCCTTTCTATTATGCATTCGCTCGGTTGCTTGTGTCGTCCCAGCTTTCTTGAAATTGAAAAATTGTCATTCGCTTTTATTTACTATATATATCTTTATCGTGGTGGTCGAGTCTTAGAGATTGCCTATGTATCATGAATCAGACCTTGCGTAGTTCGGACCAAAGTCAATCATGTTTATTTATTACACAAAGATGGAATTACATTTGCAAACTTTTAAGAAAATAGCTTGAAACACACACACTTAAATCAAAATAAAAGATACAATTCATAACATCTCACAACATGCCCCACTTTCCACTTTTGTTCTCTAATATTGGATTATCTGCTCAATGTGGGGCTTGACCTGGATGGCCTCCCAGCGTACGATACATCCTTTCCAACTCCATTGCTAGATGACGAGCAAAAGTGGGCGCATGCTCTGTAAACCTTTCATAATCCATTCCTTGGCAGTTTACATAACTTTGAGATGTGAAGACTGCCAAGTCGTGGATTTGTGCCCTGAAACCTTGGAGACGTTGGTCTTGGTCTTGCAATTGCTGCTGACGAGTGGTGGCTATGTCTCTGACACGGTTTTCACGATCTAAAGCTGATTCTAATAGAGCTCGGAGTCTGGCCTGCTCTAATCTTGCTTGTGATCTTTCCCTGTCGAGGTCTGCTTGTTGGTATTCTCTGTTGCATCTTCTTGCCTCTTCTAGTTGTGCACGAAGCTGGTCTTCTGATCGCATCCAATAGTCTTTTTCCTTCTTGAATTGTGCCTTGTCTTTTTCGGATTGCCTATCTTGGCGTTCCTTGTTAGATCTGGCTTCTTCGTTTAATTGTTGGATCCTTTCTTTTGCTTTGCTCAATGCCCTTTCGTTTTCCGCAAGAATGGAATCATAATCTTGCATTCTTTCAAAGAGATTGGCGATGGTTTTTTGATCCTTCCAGCTCCTCTTTGGCGTTTCAGAAACTCTTTTCATTTTTTGGAATCGAGCATGAAGATTTTCATTCTCACAAGCTAGACTCTTTTTCTCGCCTTCGGCTTCTTGTTCTTGCAAATCTTTCTCCAAACTGAGGCTTCTTAGATTTTCTTTTAGGGCATGGATAGTTGCTTTGTACCCTTTTTCTTTTTCTCCCCAGATCAACCGCTCTTGGATTTTATCATTGAAGTTTTGAACATGGGGTCTTTTTGTTGGCCTTTTTAGCTCAGGGTTCTGGTACATCATCCACGCGAGACCGCTTTTCGAACCACCTTGCATATCCAGGATTTATCTCACCCTTGGTAGTGTCTAGGACTTGAGTATCACTTTTCAAGTATCGGCACCCATTCCACATTTGCTGAAGTAAAGCTTCGGGAATAGTGGCTTCTGGGTGTAATTCGATTACTTGCATACTCAAATCTTCCTCATCAGGAACTATTTGATATCTCCCTAGTTGCCTTAAAACTCTTAGTGGTGCATACGGCTGAATGCTTCTCAATCCCAATAGTAGTAGATAACTATTTGAGGTTGACATATGTATTACTTCTCTCATCGGGAGCCATCCCAGAGTCCATTCAATTTGATTTGCAGTTAAAGCCTTTAGATGAGATACCCATGCTTCTATCCCTTCTGGAGCTTGATAATCTTTTGTTCTTTCCTCATAGCTCTCGATGCAATTAGCTTTGTTCGACCCATACTGTATGATCTTGGGCTGTTGTTGGAGATGTTCAATCACCCACATTTGCAACAAAATTTTGCATCCTTCGAAAACTTTCGCTCCTGATTTGCATAAAGTCAAAGCCCGATAAATATCTGATAGAATGATGGGGACAAGGGTGTGATTTTCTTTAGTGGTGAGGATTTGCACAACTTTTGCGGTGCGAATATCAATTGTTCGCTCTTTATTTGGGAAGACCATGACTCCTAGAAAAGCCACCATGAAAGCAAATCGACGGTGCATCTGCCAAGTGTCTTTGTTTTGCTTATTAGTAAGGCCTTTCTCATGAATTTCGAACCCATCTGATTTTCCAAACCTGGAATACAAAAAATTGAAGGAACAACATCCATTGATGACATTGCTTTTCCTGATTTGACTGCTGATGTTCAGAAGACCGAAGAATCGATGTATTGAAGGAGCCTTTGTGAATATCAAGCTTTGATTTCTTAAACTTCCGTCAAAACCAACATAGCCAGCTATCTCCTCTAATGTAGGAGTAAGCTCGAAAGTCAGAGAAACGAAAAACATTGTGAACAGGATCCCAGAAAGTTACCAACGCCGTAATCAGATCATCACGAGGTTCAACTTTCATAATGTCCGTGAGATTTCCCAAATGCTTGACGACCCATTTTTGACCGTCTTCGCCTAAATCATACCACCACATTTGAAGCTGACATAGAAATTCCTCTGTACTTGTGGATGAGGGGCTTTGTGTGGTGCTCATTTTGTATCTGAAATTTAATTTTAATAAAGTCAAAATTCATTTTGGAAAATTTATACTAAAAATCATTTTCGAAATTTTTCTTTTATTTATTAAATACCTTTATTTTACAATTTAAAACTATATTTTTTTTCGAAATTTTTAAAACAACCCATTTTATTCCTTTCTGCTCACCATTATTTTATTTAAGCTGGTCAACAAACATGTTCGAGGCAAATGAATGCACATGTAGCAAGTAGGATGCATCATGATGGTCTTTTAATTTTGGGTTCACCTGTCCTAGACAGACCCAACCCCTGTGTTGAGTCTCCAAGGCCAAATGAGTATGATGCAAATATACGTTCCTACTAGGGATCCGGTACATGGCTGAGTTATTCTAAGTGCAAAACCTTAGGTTGATTGTTCTAAACCTGGCTTACCCAAACGGACAGTTTGAGCCGAAGCGGGGGTAACGTACCGGGAGCACGAAAGTCTGCCCGGCCTAGTTACTTGTCCCAACTCCGTCTTATTTGGTATGACTTTAACAGAAAGGTGGGCCACGCGCACGTGTACACCATAAATTCAGAAGACTCAGAAAGAAGGGGGTTTCGTAGCAGTTGTATATATTCACAATTCAAATAATATTAAAGCGGTAAAAAAAATTTAGCATATTAGCATATAAACAGTTGAAAATCATATAGTAAATAAAGCCAATTAACACAGCTATTTTAAGCTCGAATTCTTTAAACCCTGAACCAATGGTTCTGGGTTACAATAATACTTTTGTCCCCAGCAGAGTCGCCAGAGCTGTCGCACCTCCTTTTTAGCGCGCCCGCGGGGCGCGTGGGGAGTTTTCTCCAATTGAAGGACAGTCGAAACGGGATTTGTTTATTTGTTTTAGAGTCGCCACCTGGGAATTTTAAGGCGTCCCAAGTCACCAATTATAATCCCTGAATCGAGGAGAATATGACTCTGTTTATTATTCTGCGAACCAGAAATCCTGAGTAAGGAATTCTGTTAATCCGGAAGAAGGTGTTAGGCATTTCCGAATTCCGTGGTTCTAGCACGGTCGCTTAACTGTTTTTATTATTGGCTTAATTATCTTGATTTTACTAAATACGTTTTTATTGCATGATTTTACTACCGCTTTTTTACTTATTGTTTACAATTATATGGACGAATTACGCGTACGTATATTCGTATTATATACTTTTTATAATTATCGGGGATCATGCCACGCGTACGTGTACACAATAAAATTGTCCATGTTATAGTTTATTAAGCAATCATTTTTTTTCGAGATTGTGCTGAATCAAGAATATTTGTTTTTCTTAAATATTGAACCGCACTTCACGGATTTTTATGAAATTAATTTAACGCCTTTGGAAAAATCCTTTTATTAAATATTCGTTCGAAATTGCGCGTACGCATAATCCGAATTTTGCTTTTTTTTTTAAAATATAATCAGGGTACGCGAACGTATCCCTAATTGCGCGAAATATTTGCAATGATATTAGGGATTTTTCCATAAATTGTTTATTATATTATGAGAAATCTTCATTTAAGATATCCTTTAATTCTTGGAAAAGAATCCACAATTTATTAAATGTTGCCCATTGATTATAATTTCCGAATATAAATTATATTCATTCCCACTATTCGAATTCAAGGGACAGAATAAAAATATGATTAATACTATCTTTAAAACAAATATGACATATATATATATATATATATATATATATATATATATATATATATATATATATATGCCAAAGAATAAATTGCATATGAAACCGAAAATGAATGATTCATAAAGGAAAGAAATATTTTCCAAGAATTTTTATTATTTACTTAATGCAATTTCTATTTTTTGCTTACCATTGATTTAAAGTGTTGCAATCTGTACATGTACATCTCAACTTATTCTCATATATTCGTTTTTAATCGAATAGGCGAAATTATTATAATTGATTCTGCTTATGGTTAAACGTAAATGTATATATAATCAACCCTTGTTACTAACTTTCACATTATAACCTCCTAGGCCATTTGTTATTTTAAGAAAGAGAACAAATCTACCTAATTGACTTAATAAAGTAATATTTCCTACAACATTATTCACCCTGTTTCGACGTTTGCAAACATAATGGAGGATAATAATGCAACTTCCAACTATTGGTGTTAACCATAATCATTATTATGCCATATATGAATTAAGTACAATCAATCATCGTCTAGCCTTAATCCACAACCAAACAATCGAAATACACTAACCACTCATTTCTTTATATTCCCGGACTACTTTATACCTGTCTAACAATGTCGTAAGACTTAATTAATAACCAACCTCATGCCATATTCCCTATCTTAACAATTCAACCATAACTATACCTTAATGAAATTCTGGAATAGATAAAATTATTACAATACTTGTATGAATTTCAAAGGAAAATGATCAACTGATAATTAACATGTCCAGCATACCTCTATATGAAATAACATGAAACAAAACTGAAATTTATAATAACAAACTTAGATAAATGGAAAAATAGAACTGCAACTCAAACTTCATTGATTTAGCATGCCGAATCTCTTTCCAACATAGAATTTAAGAAGATATGTACCTGGAAATGGAGGTATAAGGAGTAAATTCCAGCAGTAGCAGCAGTAACAAATTCAACAGAATAGCAGTATTTCCACAGATTTGAGCGATAATATGACCCGAGGAAACCAGATGCACAATACAGTATTTTAAAAGATCAGATTTTAACTGAACAGTGGAATCACATAAAGTTGAACAGATTCAACAAAAGAACAACATTTCAGATTTCAGTTTCTTTTCAGTTTCAAATTCCCATTTTTTTTCTGATTTTCTGTTTCTGCTGCTGTATCTGTGTGTGAGTGTGTATGTGAGTGTTCTATTTTCTGTTTCCTTTACTATTTTTCTTTCTTCTCAGATTTCTGTTTTTCTCTCAAAATCTGCCTTTTCAGATTTTTTCTCCTCCCAAAAATCTCTTAAAGTCTGCCCCCTTTAAGCTGTCCAGCTCCATGTATTTATACAGGGCTGGTCTTTATCTTTTTAAGTGCTTCTTGGACCCCCTTTTATCTTTTAAAAACAGAAAATCATATCTAAAATCTGCTTTTAACTACTTTAAATCCCATTGAGTGAACTTTTTCCTGATTTCCAGCATTCCATTACCCTTTGTTTCCCATTATCTCCTAAATTATAGCCACTAACATTCCATTATAAGCACACTATTATTATTATATTACCCTACTGTTTCATTTCTCAAATACTCACTGAAAATCCCTTAATACTACTGTTATTACTGCCCCAGACCAAAATTGCTTAAACCTTAACCAAATTATCTGAATTAAACCTGTTTAGCAGCTAATAACCAAGTCCTAAATCAAACAAACATTCTGTCTATTCAATGATAGCTAATTGATCCAACACCCAATGTCTAATAGCTAATGGACAAAACTAAATTCAGATTCGAACACTGAACTTGTACACAAACATTTTAACAATACACAGAACTTAACAGAACAAAATCTGAATTGAAATTGAATTTAGCATAAGTGCAGGGGTATTGACAGTATATGCATTACCTGAAACTAACTGCCCAGAAATCAATACATACACAACATCCATTTGACGGACTCATTGATTTACAAACAAACATGATTTAAAAGACTAATTAACTAACTATCTATAACAATTGTCAACAAACAATAGGTAGACAGATTGTTTCAATCAGTATTTATCATAAACGAGAATTCATAATATAACTAATCGACGAACTTAATCGAGTCGATTACATACATTGTAAATAATCAAAACCAATAGAAACAATTCACATTCGGATCAAGTAAATAGGTAGGAGACAGAAATGACAGAATTGATCAAAACAAATATGAAAAATCAAAAAGCTATTGACACAGACAACAATACGCTTAGAATACACAAAATAATAGAAAAATACCTCTGAATTTTAATCAGACTCGAACTCAACTCGGCTTCGGATTTTTGTTTGAAATCAAACAGACCTTAGTCGAAGTATTTTCCACTGAAAATACTTTGACTAAGGTCGATTGAACCTCAATCTTTTACTTGAAATCGGAAAAATTCCAAGATTGGAAATTTTTAGGGTTTCATGTTCTTGGATCTTAAATCCGAACATTTCTGGGCAGATTTGCAGGGAACCAAACATGATACGAGGGTGAGGGTATCCTAGGGGTCATCTGGTGTTAGTTTGAAACGGATCTGATTCTGTTCTTGTTTGGTCCGAATCTTCAAAAGAAGATTCGAGAAGTTCCGAACTGATTCGAACCAAACAAACGATAGATCCATATTCAGGGTGACTAGGGGAAGCTGTGGTGTCGATTTGGGACTGTTAGGTCTAGATCTGAACTTGGCTCGAATCTTCAAATGAAGATTCGAGAACCTCCAGGGAGATTCGAACCAAGCAGGTAACATATTCGGATAGAGGGTGTTCAGGGGGTCCTAGGGTGTTAAGTTGGTGACCGGCGGCGTTGATGCCGCCGGGTTTCAGGCGGTGGAATCCTAGGGCGGCTAGGGTAAGGAGTGGGGGTTTGGGGGACGATGATGAACAGTGTAGGAGGGGGGTGTTCAGTTAGGGGCCGGGTAGAGGCTTGGGATTTATATAGGGGTGGGGTGGACTGGTATCGTCCGTTGGATCAAGTAGAATGGATGGCTGAGATATACTCACTTATCCAAACGGTGTCGTTTGGTTTAAGTTAGGGGGACGGGTTGAACCGGGTATTGGATCGGGTAAGGGTCTTGGGTTAGGGTGATGAGATCTTGGCCGTTGGTTGGATTTAATCCAACGGCCCTTGATAAGGGGTAACCAAACGACGTCGTTTGATTCTGCTTTGAATTGGACCGGACATGGTCATTTGGATTGGGCCTGATTTTGTTTAGAAATTTTGGCCCAGATCCGTTTTTGCCCATTTAATTCCATTTTTTTTTAATTTCCAATTTAATTCTTCATTTATTAAAAATCCTAATTAAAATTATAAAAACAAAAAAAAAACTGACAAAAATATTAATTACTTTTTTAACAACTATTTAACACATAGACAAAACACTAATCACACAGTGACATATTTAAAATCGAATAAATGCATATTTTTGTGATTTTATTTAAATTATCTCTTAAATGCATAATTAAATCCTATATTCATGCAATATGTATTTTATTTTATTTTTTCATTTTATTATGACAATGTAAACACTTACGGACATAACACAAGTATTTAACACCACGCAAATTCAAAAATTACACAGTAAAAGAAATTTATTTTATTTTTTGATTTATTTTGGAGTAGTTTTTCGTTAAAGCAAAAATCACGTGCTCACAAGTAGTTATCTCCCTACACTGCTATGTTTTTTTTCACAATTTTTCAAAAATTCCTGATTTCAGAAACCGGTCAGTATGCGGATCTAAAGTTAATAAATGTGCAAAACAAACAGGATGCAGCAGGATGGTCTTTTTCATTTCAGGTTGCTTGTCCTAGACGGACCCAACCCCTGTGTTGAGTCCCCTAAGTCAAATGCAACATGATGCAAATAAGCGTTCCTACTAGGGATCCGGTCATGAGGTTTTGTTATACTAGGTTTATCCTAGGTATATGTTCTATATTATGTACCCGAGCGGACAACTCGAGTCGAGGAGGGGGCTACGTACCGGGAACCAAAAGGTCATCCAGCTTAGTAACTTGTCCGGCCTCTTTCTTATTTCGGGTATTGACACTAACAGAATAGGGAGTCTCGACCAGCAAACACATCCCCGGAGGTAAGAAGAGAAGGGTTTCGGCACAGTTTATATACAGTTCAGATAATATCAAAGCAGTAAAAGCAGCATTTAGCACATTAGGCTCAAACATGTAAAAATCAGATAAAGCCAAATAAAACAATTTATCTAAGCTCGAATTCTGAACCCTGAACCAGAGATTCTAGGTGTTACCTCCCCAGCAGAGCCCCAGCAGAGTCGCCAGAGCTGTCACACCTCCTTTTTCACCTGAGCCGCCTGCAAAGGGGCGCGGAAGGGAGTTTTTTCCAATTAAAGGACAATCGAAACGGGATTTATTTATTTATTTCAGAGTCGCCACTTGGGAGATTTATGGTGTCCCAAGTCACCGGTTGAATCCCGAATCGAGGAAAATATTGACTCTGTTTAACAGTCTGCGCACCAGAAATCCGGATAAGGAGTTCTGTTAACCCGGGAGAAGGTGTTAGGCATTCCCGAGTTCCGTGGTTCTAGCACGGTCGCTCAACTGTCATATTCGACTTGGTTATCTGATTTTATACAATCATGAACTTATGTGCAAACTTTAAACTTTTTACCGCTTTTATTATTATTATTATTTTAACAGAGAATTACAACATTGTAAAAACGTATCTCGAACCACGTCACATCAATGTACCCGTGATTATCGACACATTTCGACTCTGTTGAGATTTGGATTTGGGTCACATAAATGTGCACCCGAGTTTAAGAAAGTAAATTGTTTAAGGCGCCTAAAGTGACTAGCGTATCATTATTTTGGGTAAGGCCGTGAAATTTGCTAAACGAACGATCCCGAAGTTTACACAATTATTAACCATTTATTGAGGGCCCCGCAACTTGTGCGTTTTATTGGGTGAGGCTCATCTCATTTTAGTTTAAAAGGATAATCCTAAAGTGCTTACATTTTTTCTATTAAATTTGTCTCTAAAAATGAAAGAGAAAAGGTCCTAATTTATTTACATGCTTACGAGTTGTTATAGTCGGGTTCCGAACGCAATTTGTTAAATCAGAATGTAAACACAATATGGACAGCCCGTTGGCCAACGTGGACCCAGGCCCAACGTGTATGGCACAAAACTGGACCTGAGCCATCTCATTCACATGTTACTACCTAGTTACATTATACTAGGCATGCTCACAGTTTGTCAAATTAAAAAAAAAACTTGGCAATCTAATTTTAATCCTAGACCATTTACATGCTGAAATTAACCAATAGTATCTAGCTAAACAATATTCAGACCCCTTATTTATAGCCAAACTTCAAGCATTTTAAAATTAAAATCTCACCATCTTCCACTCATCCCCCTTTAACTTCCACTACTTAATATTTTGTTCCCCACTATATTAAACAAATATATTAGTTCCCACTAACACATATCTTTTCTTTATTTAATTCCATTATTCTCCACTACCGCGTGCTTTGTCCCCCACTATATTAAACAATGTATTAATTCCCCACCATTATGTCTTCTCCCCCACTACGTATTAAAAAATATATTAATTTAATATTATTAGTACCTAGTGGACGGAGCACTCATTAACTATTTTTTAAAAATTATTTAAAATCCCGAAAATGCCCTTGAAAATACTGCAATTTACCATTCTATCCCTGAAAATACTGCAATTTACCATTCTACCCCCATCAGCTATAACCAATTCACCTAATCAATCTAACCAAAATACAATAGCTATAACCAATTCCTAATCAAATTTCATCAATCAAATTTAAACTAAATGATGAACAACAAAGAAACAACTGGAATTATTTTGACTGAACAATATTTTTTAACAACAAACCTACTGTCAGATTCAACAACAATAACAAACAAGTATATTCAAATCACTGAGCTCAAATTCAAATTAAATTTAAACAGAACAAACAAACATATTCAAATCACTAAACTCAATAATCAATTGAACCTCAAACTAAATCTAACAATATTACAACCAAGATGAAGGATTCAAGTTATTAAACTAATACACTTCTATATTAAAACTAAATTCTTTTAAATGAATAAAAACAAACTGAAGAAATAATCAATAAATGATAAACCACGAACAAGAAAGAAACAAACATATATTGATTTCAGATCCGAGAATATCAAACAAAATATGGACAGAAAGGAAACTTAAACTAACTAACCGGAAATGAACAACAACGAACTTGAACGGAAACGGAAAACTCGAACCAAGACTGGCAACGA
The DNA here is from genome assembly GCF_000393655.2 of Nicotiana sylvestris. Lineage (NCBI taxonomy): Eukaryota > Viridiplantae > Streptophyta > Magnoliopsida > Solanales > Solanaceae > Nicotiana > Nicotiana sylvestris. The sequence goes on from NC_091068.1 coordinate 160,272,484, forward strand.
CCTCGACGTGAGATGAAGCTCGACGTGCTGCCTGGCGACGGAGTTTGCTGACGAAGAAAAAGCAACAGCAGCAGCAGTAGCGCTGCTTGTCGTGAGGGAGCTGGTGGTTTGGCGATAGTTTTTTACGGCGACTTGGGGTGAGCTCGATGAAGAGGATGAAGTTGGTTGTTTGAGGACGACCTCGACGATGGGATGAAGCTGCTGGTTGAGGACGACCTCGACGATGGTTATGAAGCTGCTGGTTGAGGACGACGAGGCAGCGGAGATGAAGAAGAAGAAGCAGCAACCATGGGAGCTGGTCGTTGGAGCTGGACATGAGGGATGATAGGGACGATGGGGAGGCTGTTGAAGACGACTGTGTGTGTTATGGGTGAGCTTCTGGTCGTCATGGTGGAGCTGGGGTGGTGACGACGTGGTCGTGGTGGACGTGAGAAGGGCAGCCATGGGAGCTTGAGGGGTTGTTTGGACGAAGCTGAGTGAAGCAACAACTATGGGGGTGGTTGCTTGGTTGCTACTGGAGGGGTCGCTTGGGGTAGATGGTGAGGCAGCAGCTGCCATGGGGGTGGTGGCTTGGAGCTGGAGATGGAGGTGAGGGGGCAAGGGAGGGTGCTGCGAAGAAGACGATGCAACAGGGGGCGGGTAGCTTTTTTTAGGGTTTTGGGGTTGGGAAAAATGAAAAAATGAAAATGGGGGGTTGGGATTAGTTTTGGTTATGGGGCGGACCGGGTCGGGTCGACCCGGTAGGAGTTTATTTGGTTTGGGCCATGGTTGATTTAAATTAGAAGGTGGCCCAATCCGATTTTCTTCCTCTTTTATTGCTTCTTTTCTTTTACTTTCTAAAACTAAAATTCTAAATTAAGTTACAAACTAAATTAACTTATTAAAAATACTAATTAATTCCTAGCAACAATTATCATATAAAATGAAATGACAATTAAAATACAATCACACAATTTGGACATTAAAGGCTAAAAATGCAAAAGATGCCTATTTTGTAATTTTTATTCTTGTAAAACAAACTTAATTACTCATAATTGCAAACCTAAATCCTAAATGCAAATGCGACATATTTTTGTATTTTTTATTAATTTAGCAAATAAACATGCACAGACAAAATGCAAACAATACAAGAAAAATAACACAAAATTCACAACAATTGCAAACAATCAAAAAATTGTTTTATTTTTTGGAATTTTTTGGGAGTAATTCTCATATAGGGCAAAAATCACGTGTTCACAATCATCACTATCTGAGATAACTATAGGGTAGTCGGGCAAAAGACCACTGAATCCAAGAAGATCAATCTTTAACTTGTTGAATTGATCACGCAGCTGACTTTGTTCGACGATTACTCTATCCATAAGAGGAAGAAGAGTCTTCAGGTTGTTCTGCAGCTTGGAATAGTCGTTCCAGCTGGGAAACTGAAAACTATCAAACTGATGCACAACCTTGTCGAACGAGGTTGAATAACTTCCACAACTACGTTCCATGTTAAGCCTGTTCTGGAATGATTGATTGGCAAAAAACTGTGGTCTGATTCTCTCCCAATCAGCCTTTATTTGATTCCACAAAAGCATAAGCTTAGAAATCGGTTTGTTATTGTACCACTCACACTTTAAACTCTCCCACTTCTGCAAAATTTCATCCATATTAGGCTTTCCACTTCCGCTTGCACCAGACATTTTTTCTTTAACAAAAACTGAAAGACTAAGGATGAATACAAATTTAAAGAAATATGATAGAACTCTATGAATGACTATGAAATTTTCAAGTGAAGAGATTGTTAATATAGACAAAGAGTTCAACTAATCAATTTAATATCTATAAATGTAAAAGTAACTTTTCAGCTATTTTTACTGTTTTACGTTCAGAGAAATTGAATGAAACAAGATAAGTAGGTGGTAAAAACAAGTATGTTGTAAATGCAAAAAGAAATGTAACTTCAGCCCTAGTAAAACCCACAGTTTTTCTATAGTAAAAAAATAACTTCAGCCTGAAAAATAACTTTTCGGATCATTTACTATATGGTCAAACAAATTTAAATGAAAGATGAAGTAGTTGACAAAAGACAAAAAGTAGATAGTAAATGCAAAAAAGATAAGTATCAACTTAAAAAAATACCAAAATATGTTAAAGTTTTTGTCCTAAAGCTATTTCGAAAAACTTCAGCCCAATGTGCTGAAGTTTTTTAGTATATTTTCAAAAACTTCAGCACTTAATCAACCTAAGTTTTTTGTTGGATTCATTAGTTTTTGTCCTAAAGATTTTCAAGAAACTTCGGCCCTATGGGCTGAAGTTTATTAGTATATTTCCAAAAACTTCGGCACCTGATAAGCTGACATCTTTCTATTGGATTCAATTGTTTTTGTCTTAAGCTTTTACAAGAAACTTCAGCCCTATAAGCTAAAGTTTTTTAGTATATTTTCAAAAACTTCGGCACTTGGTCAGCTGAAGTTTTTTGTTGGATTCAATAGTTTTTCTCCTAAAGCTTTTTTTGAAGAACTTCGGCCCAATGTGCTGAAGTTTGTTAGTATATTTCCAAAAACTTCAGCACTTGATCAGCCTAAGTTTTTTGTTGGATTCATTAGTTTTAGTCCTAAAGCTTTTTCGAAAAACTTCGGCCCATTGTGTTGAATTTGTTTAGTATATTTCCAAAAACTTCAGTACTTGATCAGCCTAAGTTTTCTGTTGGATTCAATAGTTTTTATCCTAAAGCTTTTTCAAAAAACTTCGGCCCAATGTGCTGAAGTTTTTTAGTATATTTCCAAAAACTTCATCACCTGATAAGCAGAAGTTTTTTGTGTCAGATTCAATAGTTTTTATGACTTTTAAACAAAATTTCAGCTCAAAAAGCAGAAGTCGTGCTTAAGTTTTTTCAAACAAAAAATGTACTTAAAATTCATGATAAAAGACACAAACATATTTGTATGACAAAAAAGTGAACTAAAAAAATAATTAATGTATATTCACAAAATCCAAATTATGTACAACCAATCCTCTAATAAAAAAATTCACACAGAGTCTCTTCAAAATCTCCATAATCATGTCCTTCTCATTCTGCTGGAGTTTCATAGCCGCTATCTTTTTTCCACTTTCCATGAGCCCAAAGATTGGCAGCCAATTCTCTCCTGAATGCCAATGTTTGACTTTGATCGAAATTGAAGACATCTTCTCTCTTCAACCGGATATCAATAAACTTAAGAGCAAATATACCACAATCAACACTACAAAAAACTCATGAAAAAGAAATTAAAGAATAGTTAACACAAGGGCAAAAAATAATAAACAAAAGATGCATGGTAAAACATATGTGAAACACGTACTTGGTAGTCTGTTTCGGTGTGTTCATCCACTTAATTTGAAATTTTTCCACAGGACTGTCCCCATAAAATTTATTATGTTCCCCAAAATTCAAGCATTTGAGACAGTATGGAATCAACCGGACATAAATTTTGACATGTTCAAGTGCATGCTCGTATGTTGCATCGCCCATGGAATTATACACATATATAAATTTGTCTTCAAAATCCAGAATTCCAAAAATGTAGTGCGTAGATATCTGGCCCTCCCTTGGCTTAAGTCGAAATGGAAAAAATACTTTTTTGGCAGATGCCCGTGAGATACCACAGGAAAGGTCGAGGCCTTTTACGTAGTTGGCCACCTTTTCATTCGTTGATTCTTCCTCATACCAATAAAAGTCCGTAAGTGGCTTAATAACTGTTTCTTCTTCTTTTTCAATCTGTTCTTCGGATATCTTCTTTCTCTTTGATTTGCTCTTAAGAACCGCCATTCTCTTTTGCTTCCTTTTCTCATTATCTTCAACTTTTCTTCTAAAGGATGAATACTATCCAGGATAGTCATATACTGATCGAAAAGTAAATCTGCTACTGCACATCTTGATTTTGTATAACGTGGAAGGTGATAGCAATATTTTTTGCGCAAGTAATATACGCCCACATCAATATGCTGCAAATGGACAACGACAAATGATAACATGTGAAATTACCACTATGAAGTTTAGAAAAAATACATTACACAACTACAAACAGCATGACAAAAACTTAAGCATATTCAGTTTTAGCAAATAAGCTAAAACACTTCAGCAGTTTACTATGAATAAAGTTATACTATAAAAAATAAGCTGAACTTTTGGGAAATACAGTTGAAAACCAATTCAAAAAATAAACTTAATAACTTACTTCATCTGCAAGATCAGAGTCAGGATCCATAAGCTCGGTAAAGAATGATTTTTGAATATCAAGTCCAGCTAATCTGAATGGATTGGAATCATATTCACTGGCATCCATCTCCAACCACTCTTTAAATCTTTGCATCAATCCACTGTCTTGATTAACATAATGGAAGGGACACCTTCTTCTATTCTTTCCTACTATCCAATCTTTCCCCCTTTGCTTTTTCTTATAAACTACATAAGGAGATCTCAACCAAATACTCTCCATACGCATCCTTTTCCCTTTTTTATATTGTTTCCATTTTGCTTGCTCTTCCTGTTGTTCCGTCACAATTAAATGATGTTGTTCAGCAGCATGGGGGAAACTACAGCTATCGTGGGAGATGCTTGACCAATTCCCTGCTGTTCACGACGTTCTTCTGTCTTTTCACGAACAACAACAACAACAGAATTACCTTCTGAATCAGCCCCTTGTGTACTACCAAGTGAAAATGAACATAAATTGAAGTTGAGGATATCACTGGTGTCACACATAGGAGAACTAGAAATTTTCCTTCTTTTAGGTTTTGGAAGCAGTTCCAATGCATCAGATGAGATCTGCAAAAGCAAGGAAAATATAAACATAAGTAAAACTGATAGAGAACACACATTAGGCAATAAAACAACCAGTAATCGAATTGAAAAAAATAATTATTTGGTCTAAGTGTTGCGACACAGATGGTGTTTGCATTCCAACAGATCTTGTATCTTCATGCAAAAAAAAATACTGGCTAAATTTTATAAAATAATACCAACACACTTCACACCTGTTTGTGAGTCAACAGGTGTGAATATATGTATTTCTCCTTTTTCATATTGGTGCAGAATCTCACCCAATTCTTTTCGAGCTGCCTCCAGTCTTTTTGAAAAATCATTCAAAAACATAAAAAAAGAAAATAAAATATGTAAAATTTCAAAATGTAAAAAATATACTTCGATCAAATATAATAAATTCATGATCTATAGAATACCTTTACGTTTGTCTTCCGATGTGGTTTCCCCAGGCTGCACGCCTTTCTCAATATCAGCATTTCCAGCATCATTCAATTGTGAACCAACATCGACGGCCATTGCAGTATTCTCTGGAAGGTTTTTCTCAACTCTACCTTCATTCAATTGAGCATCATCAGAGAGTTTTTGAGTTGTGGCAATTGAACCACGACTAGTTTCAACTTCCACTGCATATTCATAAAAGAGAGGGAATAGATCAACTAGTTTTTCTATATATAAAACATAGAAAAAAATTATACCTGTAGTGAAAATTTCACTACATGATATTATAAAAAAAACAGTTAAAACTTCAACTCTAAGAAGACTGAAGTTAGTCAGTCACAAACAAAAACTTCGACAGTTGTTACAAAAAAAAACTTCATCTCTAGATCTGAAGTTCGACAGTTATAAAAAAAAGAACTTCAGCTCTATAGCTGAAAGTTCACCAGTTACAAATCAAAACATTCACCAAAAAACATGTTGTAGTTTTTACAAAAAAACACAAACACATGAAAACAAAACTTCAACTCCTATCTAAGGTATAATTGAAATATTATAAACTTACACTTTGTACTTGTAGTAACAACTTCCTGTGTATCACCACTTAGAAGTTCATTGCAAATCGCTATTACTCCTGCATAACGATTGTCTTTCAGATTTAAAGTACCAACAGGTGCTTGATTTCCAATATCACTTTCCAAAGCACAACTCGGTGCATGTTTTTCAGTGCCAACAACTTGATCATCTGCACCTTTCTCTCCACCTTTACTCTGTCTACAGACATTGGATTGTTCCTCTCCACCTTGTTGTTGAACATGTTCAACGCCTTCAACAGCCGCTTCATTATGTGTAGCATTATCATCTGCGACTTTACGCAATGTATGATGAGCAGTATGTTCTTCAGTCTCAACAACTTGATTATGTGCACTTGCTTGCTTCCAATATTCTCAGTTGATAAATGTGCTTCATCATTTACATCTCTGCTCAATCTATCTGCACTGGAACTGTGCTCTTCAACTTGTTCTTGAACATGTTGATCGCCTTTAAAAGCCGATGGATCTTTGTAACAGTCGTTCTTCCTGTCATATTCTTGATGCTTACTCAAATCAAAATTCCCATCGTCCATTCCATTTTATTTGTTGACAATCATAAACAACTGTTCAAACTTCTCATCGAAATATTCCTAGAAAAAAATTACTAACAATGATTAATCTGAAATAAAATCAACACAAATAAAAAGACTTCTCTATAAATTAGTTTACCTTCACTTTTACAAAAACCGCATCCATAATAGCAGTTCACTCCTCCTTTTTAAACTTATCAAAAACTTCATTCACGATTGTGCTTCTTTCTTTTTCTGCATGCCTCTGAACCTCCGTCATTAACCTCTACGATAAATACACAACAAAAATTCAGATATAGAAGAAAACTTCAGCTCAAAAAACATGTTGTACTTTTACAAAAACAAACCCAAAAAACTTCAGATCAAAACTTACAGAGCATATTGTATCAAGTAATTCATCGTTATCAAAGTCAGATGTAGACGAGGTAGAACGACTCTTGGTACGAGATGTTTCGCCAATAAAAGGAGTTCGATTCGGTTCTTTTGGTTGATTCCGACTACGTGGTAATTCACCAATGTCATGGGTTGATTCGCTTTTTTTGATCGACTCTTTGTAGGTGGTGATTTACCAATGACAGGAGTTCGATTCAATTCTTTTGATCGACTCAAAGTACGTGGTGATTTACCAGTTGAAGGAACTGCATTAACTACATTTGAACGAATCTGGTTGCACGGTAATTTCTCAATTAAAGGCATTGAATTCAATTCCTCTTCTATAGGAATTATATCCAATACCCTAAAGTCGCGATATCTCTGTTTAATACAAAAAAGTATATTATGAGGAGAAAAAAACTAATACATCAGCATATTAACACAAATACAAAAATAAAAAAAAGTAACTTACTTCATGAGTTCTGAACATATAATAAAGTTCGGGATATTTAGGCTCTCCCACGCATACATAACGTAACATCCTGGGGACCTAAGGCATATTAATGTACTCATCCTCTGCTACATACTTCTTCTGAATATCTAGGAAGTGCCCATAGAACCAAACACATAACGGATATGGAAATCCAGTAAGTTTATACTCAATTGCATGATGTTTGTTCTGCTTGTCCAATGCATGTTTCAGTGAATAAATGAGCTTCTCATAAGCCACATTACCCCAAGGATATTCAGCACAAAGCTTCTCGTCTTCAACGATAGATGCATACTCCTCAATCACACATGACTCGGTATTTTTCCCAAACAGAATAGACTCTACAATAAGAATTTCCATAAGCTTAATTGCATCATCATCACTCTCGCATACGTGTGCATGATTCACAACATTCTTTGGAATTACATTGCGAGTCATAAAACTTCGAATATCCTTCAAACTCACACCCTTGGACTTACCAAAATAGCGCTTCAGAATAGTGCTCTCTCGATTAAATGATTTTTCAATATTATGTGCTGTGATCCGCAAACAACACATAATGTGAAAGTCTTCAAGGGTGAAGGAAACATCATGCCCAAAAATCTTGAAACTAATGGAGTCTCGATCATTCGTGAATATTCGAGAAAGACACAGACAATGAACCAACTTCATGCTGCATTTGAAATTCTCCATAGCAATAATGTATCTAAATGCACTATTATTAAGCTTATCCCTTTATGCAGGAGTCAAGAAATTTGCAATTAAACTCTTCAAATCATGGTTCCCCTTCCAGTAACCCATAGAGTTAAACCATTTTGTAAACTCAAAATATTTTTGTCCTGGTACTGTAGGTGGAGGCTTAGGGACATAAGGACCTGGTGCTACTACAGGTAGTCTAGGTTTTTTAGGTGCTTTGCCTTCTTTAGCTACTTTAGGATCTTTAGGTGCTTTAGGATCTTTAGGTGCTTTAGGAGCCATCTGCCCAAAAAAGTAAAAGATACAAATAATAACATCAGGACATTATCAAAAAGATCATTTAAAACTTCAACACCTAAGAAGGCTTAAGTTCGACAAGTATAAAACAAAAACTTCAGCTCTAGAGCTGAAGTTCGACAGGTATAAAATAAAAACTTCAGCTTTAGAGCTGAAGTTCGACAATTACAAAAAAAAACTTCAGCTCTAGAGCTGAAGTTCACTAGCAACAAACACAAATATTTCATCTCCTAAAGCTGGACTTCACCCGTTACAAACACAAAAAACTTCAGTTCCTAAAGATGGAATTCACCAGTTACAAACACAAAAACTTAATTCTAGTTCTCCATACAAGCACATAACATTCAGCAAAAAAACAAAACACAAATTCAAAATCAAAAATAATGCCAAAACATGAAAAAAAACTTCAGCTCCTATCTAAGGTATCATTATCATCTATTTAACTCTGAAAATTTTTAAAAATTTGAACGTCTAATCACAGAAGAATTTATAGAATTTTCATTAACAACATAAACACTCGTTCAAAAAACCTAAAAATACAAACGTAAAAGTAAAACTAATGAACTTATCAAACTAAACCCTATCATAAATATATGACTATCAAACCCAAAACCAGAAATTAAATCGTAAAATAAAACCCAGAAAGTTAATGCAATGTACCTGTGATTAAATCGTAATGTGGGAACAACGACGAGTAGCAGTTGAAAATTCGAAACAACAACGAAAACCCTTTGATTTCAGAGAAGAGCAAATCAAGAAAACGCGAATAGCGGGAGAGAGAGACAGAGACAGTAGAGGACTAGCGTATACTTGGAGAGAAAGTAGTCTTTTAATAAAGAAGGGAAAAATAGTCTTTTTAAATGACTTTTAACAAAAAAACGGGTACGGGTACAAACAGAAAAACAAAGCGGCTACAGGTTAAAAAGGGGCGCCCGTAATTTGCACAAATAGGACATTTGGTGTCACTCTTAATATTTTGATCTCACTTGCCTCATAGGCTGAACTTCAAGTTTAACAAGTGTTGCCTATTGCGTGTCGCATGTGTAACCCTTTTGACTTTTGACCTTAAAAATCTTCCCATAGGACAAGTGAGGGTCAAAAATCAAGATCATCCATTTTAAAGGTCATTGGGCGAAGTTCACAAATTGCCACTTCTGAGGATTCCTATTTAAAGAATAATCAAAATAAATTTTGTAAATTTAATCACTTTAAAATCAAACTTCAGACTCACGAGTCTGAAAATTTTACTGCAGAGAATGAAATTGAAACTCTCAAGCTAGGATTCAGACAAAATTTGGCTAAACTTTAGCATAAAATAACTAAGAAGAAGAAGAAGAAATAGAGGTGCATGTTCTGAAATTTGCCTTGAATCTTCTTCTTGTTAAGAGTTTAAGTACAATTAGACTTCTTTATAACATTCCTATATAACAATTGTTCCCTATAAAATCCAAGTTTTTCACCGAAATGACTTTTATGTTATGTTATAATATATATCCTCTATAATAGCATTTCTCTTTAATAGCCAAAAAATATTGGAACAAATGAAGCTGTTATAAGAGATTTGATTGTACTATACATTGATATTACATAATCATGCACTTAAAAGATAATTGCACGTAACTCTATTTAATAGGAGTATTGATTGGTAACCTAGAGAAAATCTTAATTAAGTAACCTGTTATAACAAATAAATTATAATCACCGTCAGTGCATATAACTTAAATCTCTCTTGTTATATAGGTTGGTGGTCAAAAAGCAATGACCACAGCTTCAGCAACACTTTCTCCAGCAACAGTTACTCCGACAACCAACGTTGGCACAAACAAGTACTCTTCCCATAAAAGAACTAAACTGAACTACATTAGTGGTTTGAATTCATTTAGAGGGCTAAAGGCAAATAACAGTGTAATCTCATTAGGCTTTCCTGTTTGCACTCAACAGTCTTTTGCTAAGATTATTAGTTCCTTGAAAACAACATCACAAGGCAAAGGTGGAGCTTTGTCTTCTACCTGTAATGCTGCTGTTGAGATTTTTAGGATTGCTTCCATTATTCCTGCCCTGGTTTTGGTTGGAGTTGTTGTTGGTTTTGTCCTCCTTTGAATTGAAACTTGTGTTGAGGAAGCTGATTAATTGAAACATTGGTCTGCTTATGTTTTTGTTTCTTTCCACCAATATTTAGTCTCTCTGCACTAATGTAGAGTTGATTTGTTTGGATTATGTATATTAAACTAATAAACTTTGGTTTCCTCAAGAAATTTTGAGTTTTCACAAGTTAAAATTAGCATTCTGTCTCCTGTCTTGACGACGTTATGCACGTAGAAATGACACCAGGTAGCTATGTTTACCTTAAAAATAGTTATTACAATTAGATTTGATTTTATGGTTCTAAAAATAAGTGATTTGTTTTTATGCTAGTTGTTAGACAGTAAATGCTAAATGTGAGGCTAGAAAATAAGATAAGATCTTGAAAGCAGAATGTTAAGCAAACCGGGAGGCTGAGAGTCGGGGCCTTGAGGTGGCCTATTCGGGGCCTCGAGGTCGAGCTAAGTGTTAGGCTATGACCAGCCAATGAAGGTCTAACAATTCTAAGAGCTTGGATCTGAGCTCTCTATGATCAATAATAGACAATAAATGAAGAACAATTAATGGAACACAATAAATGTAAATAATAGAATCAAAGGAGAATGTATATAAGTTAGAGAGCACAGAATGTTCTTGTATTGAATGTTGTGTGTTGAATATCATGTGTACAAAAAATAGAAAAGGTCCCCTTTATATAGGAGGGGGATAATCTCAACATAGTACATATGCATTTATTATAAAGAAATGTAGCTGGTGCAACTACTTAGCAGCCTGGTAAAGACTGGTACTATTCTTGTAGGTGTTGCCAGCTTTGACCACGTGCCTAGGGAACTTCCCGTTTATCCGTGATAACCATCGATTTGTGTTGCCCTGAGGTCGGACATAAAGAACCCTCGAGGTTGAAACCTCGAACTCTGCCTCCGGGCCTTCGAGGTGAATCTACGGAAAGAAATAATGATCGTAAAATCGGGCTCTCCGATTTTATCCGTATACAGATAGTCCCACGTTTCTTAGAATAAAATGATAAGAAACGATCTCGAATTCCTGCCTCTCTGATACTTCCATCACCACGGTAGTCACGCCCTACCAAGCGATTGACATGACAAAATGAGGTGCCTAAAGGTCGCGTCCACACAGCCCTTAAAAGCCTTTGAATTAATTACAGCGGTTGGTTGTCCTTTGGTCCACTCCAACGTGCACGTTAGACCTCTATAAATACTTCTTCTTTCGCTCCTTATTTTCTACTGCACCACCAATCCCTCAAAAGAATTCTTCTCACTTCTCTCTTGTGCTCTTTTCTGAAACGCAATTTTCATTTCTCCTCTGAAATCTTTTAAGAATGGCGAAAACTTCCACCTCTGTCCCTCAATAAGACGTGCCCTCCTCTTCCTTGTGCTCATCTAAAGGCAAAGCAATAATGCCCCATCGCGTTGGGGAATGCATTCCAGGGGCCTTTGAAACGATCTCCGATTTCAAGAGAAAAACCTTCTTCCAAGCTGGGACGATGCGAACCTACGTCCTAATATATTCGCTCAATAACAGACGTCGAAATGGTGAAGCCGAATGCCGCTGGGGAAATGCGGTTCTTGTGGAGATTCCTTCTCGGGGGGAGGATATAACGATATTCAAGGCCGATTTTCTCAGCGTGTATACTTATCCATTTACCCTTGGCCCGGTGGAGCCATCCTCGCCTCCAATAGACCCAGTGATCTTCGACTTCTGCACACGATATCGAATAACCCTCAGCCAAATTCATCCTTCGTTCTAGCGCATTGTTTACATGACCAGATATTATGCGAACATGATTAAGGGGATGCCCTTCACCCTCGATCACCTGGTCAAAATGTGTAGTCCCCGACTCTTCCGTGGGGGCCTGATTAAGCTCCACTGTCGGGCCTCGAAAGCCCTTTTTGCTTGCACCGATAAGGTTAGGAACGGAGGGTAGATGAGTTATTTTGTCCAAGTTAGGACTTCAGACCTGATTCTAGTGGAGAGGATGATGTTCCCGGTGGAACATGAAACGTAAACAGAAATGTTAATGAGATGTTCCTTTATTTCTTTTTGTATACATCTCCTTACGAACTGACTTCCTCAGCTGATGCAGGCGTCGCAGTGTACCCTAATGCGATTAAGGACCTCTCGGGATGGGTCAACCAGCTGGATTCGATTTGTCCATACGCCGAGCGCGCATGGCGTGATCTATCCCAGGCTCGATGGGAAGCCAAGGACCATGGTGAGCCTCCACTTCTGATGTAATTGCATCTCACAAAAGAACTATTACTGATAGCGTCCTTATTCCCTGCGCTTATATTTTGCATTTGTGCAGGTTTAGGGGAGGTCCCCTTGGTAAGGGAAGCACTGCTTGGTGAAGCGGATACCTGGAAACCCGATGAAGAGAGGAAAAGGTGAAGGAGTTCGCCGACTCATTCTCCAAAACCCAAGAAAGCCAAAGTGGAAGAGCCTAAGGCTGATTCAGCAAACTTAATTCCAGAAGTTCCGGGGAGTCCCCGAGCTGAAGGTGAGAATAAAGATGATTCCTTGGAAGCACCCACTGGGGAAGAAAGCCTGACCTCCCCACATACTATAGAGTCGATGGCTTCTAAATCGGAATTTGATTTCGTTGTTGTCCTACCTCGGATTGAAGAGGCCTTTGAGGGTGCGTCGGGTGATATCCTCTTGTTATTTGTTGGCAAAAACTCTCATCGAGCCGAGGTGCATTCGTTAGGCATTCCGGGAGAGCTTGGTTCTGAAACTCTCCTGAAATAAGAGACGGGCCCAATTGATTCAGTCGTGGTCATTGAAGTGAGCGATTCCCCTTCGGGATCGGCTTTTCCTCCAAGGGAGACGCATGACGCCCAAAATAAGGAGTCTTCTGATGCGGGGGCGGCCGTCGGAGATAAGAATGTGTTTGAAAGGCTTTTTGTTGCGCCCGAGGAAAAGCCTGAGCTTGACGTCTTACTTATTTTCAATGAGACCGACAGGCTCTGTGAACAGGTAACCTTTTCGTAAAATTCTGCTTGGTGCCTTGATTCTTGTCTTGCTAACCTCATTTCCTTTATGGATTCAGGCCAAGGTTCTTTATAATTAGACTTTCGCCAAGTTTCACACTGAGCTGACTCGTTACGAGGGTGAGCACAAGACGCTTACCTTGGAAGTTGATGTGCTCAGAGCTCTTTCTACTAAGAGGGAGGAGGAACTCTGTGGCCTTCGTGATTGCTTGGAGGTAGCGTCCCGAGACAGGACTCATCTCACTGAGCAGGCTATATAGTTCTTACTTGTTTTTTGTCTACATATTTATCCGACTCCAGTGTTTTAACACCTTCGGGTCGATCTTTGCAGCTTGAGAAGAAAGATATCCTAAAGAAGGAGGAACTATGAGCCAGGGACTCTGAAATTCTCAAACTCAAACGGAACGTGAGTGAGATAGTCTCTAAGAGAGATACCCTCCAGAGGGAGGTGGCCTCAGTCGGGCGTCAACTTGATGATGCAAAGGCGGAGAGTCAAAAGTACAGGGATCTTAATACTGAGTTGGTTGTTACGTTATCCAAGGTTAGGGTTGAAACCGAGGAGTTCGTATCCTCGTACAAAGATGATGTTGCTACTGCAAATGCTCAAGCCAAGAAAGTGTCCGAGGAGGCCGAGCTGTGATTGACCCGAGTTGTGGAGCATGCCCATTTAGAATCTCGAAGATAGGCTCTCGAGGATATTTGTGGGCGGGGCATCGATTTATCCGCTGAGAACGGGAGGGTGAAGACCCTAGAAGAGGAGGCCTCGGCCCTGCTTTCTTCTGAAGGCAAGCCGAGTAGTGGCTCGGAAGATGGTGAAAATAGAGGCGAGATCCCCGAAGGGGGAGAGGCCGTTGAAAACCCGGGGGTTATGGACGATGTTGTTGAAAGCATAATTTCTAAGGGATCCGTCGAAGGCATAGCCCCGGCGGTAGGTTAAGGTTTCATTTGCTTGTTTGCCCTTGTAAAGGGATTTAGGCGTAGGCCTTATAAATGTACATTTATGAACCTTTCAACATATATGTAAAGACTCTTCGTTTTTCATCATTTTTCGTTTTTCCTTTCCTTTTTAGGAATAAACTGTGATGCTTGTTTGACAATTGATCCGAAATTTTGGACCTCAAATTTAAACTCGTAGGTTCATACTACCGCTGAGCGGTTTGTAATGGCCGAAAGATGATCGTTTTGGGGCATAGTCTCCGAGTCACATTTCGACTAGAGTTTATTGACCCTTGGGTTTTTGAATTTCAAGTTGGATCTTAGGCTCTTACGCATTGAGTTGGTACGACCTTTAGTTTTAAGCTAGCGACAATGGCTCTTACGCATTGGCCCTTAGGCATTTTTCAATTAACTATTTCGGGCTCAGTCTTCTAGTCGGACTTTGACTCAAGCTCATCGACCCTTAAGTTTTCAAAATTTAAGCTGGATCTTATGCATCGGATCGGTATGACCTCTTAATATAGGCTGGCAACAGTTTCTCTTACGCATTGGGTCGGTACGACCTCTTAATATAGGCTGGTGACAGTGGCTCTTATGCATTGGGTCGGTACAACCTCTTAATATAGGCTGGCGACAGTGGCTCTTACGCATTGGGTCGGTACGACCTCTTAATATAGGTTGGCGACAGTGGTTCTTACGCATAGGGTCGGTACAACCTTTTAATATAGGCTGGCGACAGTGGCTCTTACGCATTGTTAGGCAGTAGATGCTAAGTGTGAGGCTAGAAAATAAGATAAAAGCTTGAAATCAGTATGTTAAGCAAACCGAGAGGTTGAGAGTCGGGGCCTTGAGCTGGCCTATTCGGGGCCTCGAAGTTGAGCTAAGTGTTAGGCTATGACCGGCCGATGAAGGTCTAACAATTCTAAGAGATTGGATCTGAGCTCTCTATGATCAATAATGAACAATAAATGAAGAACAATTAATGGAACACAACAAATGTAAATAATAGAATCAAAGGAGAATGTATATAAGTTAGAGAGCAGAGAATGTTCTTGTATTGAGTGTTGTATGTTGAATATCATGTGTGCAAAAAATAGCAAAGGTCCCCTTTATATAGGAGGGGGGAGAATCTCAACATAGCACATATGCATTTATTACAAAGAAATGTAGTTGTTACGGCTACTTAGCAGCCTGGTACAGGCTGGTACTATTCTTGTAGGTATTGTCAGCTTTGACCACGTGCCTAGGGAACTTTCCGTTTATCCGTGATAACCATCGATTTGTGCTGCCCCAAGGTCGGACATAAAGAACCCTCGAGGTCGAAACCTCGAAATGTGCCCTTGGGCCTTCGAGGTGAAGCTACGGAAAGATATAATGATCGTAAAATCTGGTTCTCCAATTTTACCCGTATACAAGCTATTTTACAGGGTTACTATTTAGGAATTAGTCAGTGTGTTGTACGCGTCCGCGATGACCTGTCCCCCCTGTCCTTTGCGTTCGCGAGCCAAGGCACCCGTTCACGTAGAAAAACCAACAGACCCCCTCCCACACCCATTAACCCATCGCATTCGCGTGGTTTGGGTCACGTTCGCCAAGGGTAATCCAACCACTGCTTCGCGTTCGCGACCTCATCCTCACGTTCGCGTAGAAGAACCAACCCAACTTCTCGTTCAGGATCATGAGAGCTTCTTCGCGATCGCGAAGTACATCGCACCAGACACCAGAAATCACTGAAAACCAGCAATCTCTTAAGTTTGAAATGGTTCGTAGTCTATCCAAAACTCACCTTGTCCTGAATTATCGTGAAGTTAAGATTTTTAGTTTGAAATTTCATGAGAAAATAAATACTGGTTAATCTCTAAATAGTATCACTAAGAATGACTATTTGTGTACTTGCCCCGTTATACACTCATGGAGCCTGGCTACCATGGCCAGAAACTTATTGTATATAACTACTTATTTATTCCTAATAATTGGCTATTGAACTTTCTTTTGTTCTTCTGCCAGTGCTAAGATGAGCTATACCAAAAATAAAATCTCACAAAAGAAGATGCACACCTAATAGAAAAGAGTAATACAATTTAGGGGAGGGGAAGAAAACATCAAACTAAGTAAACATTAGTTCAATTCATAACTATGGTTAGGCACTGCGATACACTGAACTAGTAGCACCACAAGCAATGGGGATGTCCCTAGACACATCCATTGAAGCTTATTTAACTTAGGATATTGGATGCCTATGTACATTTCTTATTTATTGAGTAGTTTACTTCAAGCAATTAATTGTTACAGGGATGTCTCTGCCTCTACTCTGAAGCTGCTCATACTTAGACAACAGAGTCCTATCTGCTCGATTTCTCGCGAAAACAAGAGAAATACCAGCCACAAAGGTCAAGATAGCTACAAGTACCCAACTAAACTGCAAGTTCGCCATAGCTCTAGCCCGTAAATCAGCTTCATTCGTATGACACAGGACCGCGCCATGCACTAAGTTTTCATGACCTTCACTTGATTGCATAACGCAACCGTTTGGAACAAAGTGTGGAAACCACAGGTTAAATCCCATATTCATGAACCAACAACCTTGGAAAATAACCGAAATTGAAAGAACAAGTGCTGCAGGAAAACAAGAAGGAAAACAAGTAACAACAAGGGCTGACATAAGGGAAATAAACACGACGATTTGCAAAAGCCAGTGGTAATGACCTTCTAGTCCTACATGATCAGTTGAATGATAATGAAGTAAGAAAAGTTCCTGACCGAAAATAGATGTAGCAAGTATACCTAAAATCCCATGTAGGATCTCAGGCAAGCTACTTAACTCAGCAAGAAGAGTAAAACCTGCGAAAACGGTCAAGTTTAGGAACATGGTTGCATGTTCAATGTTATGAAGCTTGAATGAAAAGTGCAGAGAAGGAAAATCCAAGAATTGGATGACTATGCAAAAGATAGAGAAAGACAAAACAAGAATGAGATCAAGGTGTTGTAGTGTAGGAAGAGGACTGTTGAAAGGGTACCAAAACTTGGATCTGAATTTTGTAGTTCCATTTTGATAGTTGGCTTTAATTGTGTTAATAGCATGCCAAAAACCAAGGAGAGCTAAGGCCAAACCAGGTACTAGATGTCCAAGAAATGTACCCATGGATTTTATTTTATTTTTTTAAATTTCAGAATCAGGTCTGGTATTCAGTGCTACTCTAGAGTAAGGGTTAAATAGTTTATACTGATATGTGCTCATAGGAGGAAATAATTATACTGGTTTTCAATGATCTTGTGCATTATGCATGTGTTTCCACCATCAATACTCAGGATCAAAAGTGACTTCCATTACTGAACAATCTTTTTGAATGATTAGGAGTTAAAGGACGGGAAATATTCAAGGTGGCGTGGAGACATGGAGAAATGACATGACAACAACTATTAAAAGGGCAGCTGCACTAAGCTCCCACTATGCGCGAGGTCTGAGGAAAGGCCGGATCACAAGGGTCTATCGTGCTCCCACTATGCGCGAGGTCTGAGGAAAGGCCGGATCACAAGGGTCTATCGTATGCCGTCTTACATTATATTTCTGCAAGAGGCTGGTGCACTATTAATAGATTAAAAAAACAATCTGGTGCACAAAGCTTCCGTTAAGCATGGGATCAGGAGACTATCAGGTCATATTGGGTTTATTATACACAACTTTACTTACATTCAAAGGTGGAGCTAGAATTTTAACCTTATGGGTTCTAGATTTTAAACGACCAGGGGCATATACACCTAGTTACATGCGGTGTCACGGGACACCACTTCGTCGAAAATTTTTACAAGGTATGTATAAGAAAAATGAAAATATTGGGGATAAATATAAAAATGACATCGCTTATCATTATAGTGCGACATTCATTAGTCCATTTTTTAAATTGTGATACCGCTTATGAATATCCTAAGTTTACCACCGAAAACGACGACTTCAAGTATTATTAACTGGATTCTAAATTTAATATTTGTACATATATTAATCATTTCTTAACACAAATACATTATGTTAGTAAAAACTTTCGGGTTCGCCCGAACCGTAACTGGGCTACTAGCTCCGTCCCTGCTTTCATTGGATTGATTTTATAATTTGAATTTTAGTCCCTAATTATATGGTGAAAACTCTTATTGTTACGTCATGACTCCTTTCAACTGTTATTTTAGTCCCTAATTATGTGAAGTGTAAAAATCTTTAGTGAGTAGCATTTATCTCAGTGTTCTTTGCATAGAAGTAACCCTTTAGTTATATGAAAGCAAGAACACGTCTCTATGAGATTAAATATGGAAATTAAATGATATATCCCACTATCATATAGTGGACAACGATATATTTAAGTTGGCAAATAAGCTGATCCCACTTGTCGCAAAAACATCAAAACCTCGTCCAACTTATATGTGTGTATAAGTTGTAGTTGTATGTACATAAAGTACTTACTCCAACACTACTGATTTTACACTTTTACTTTTTGATGTTGATCAGTAAAATCTTAACATTTAAAAGCAAAATAAAGTTAAGATGGTCCAAAATATAGTATCAGACGTTGTGAAAGTTATAGTCTAGACTACTATGTTCCAAAGATACTAAGTAATTCCCTGATTGAGAAGAAAGCTAGCTTTGGATAGACAAAAAGTTCGATTTTTTAGCGTAAGTAAAACCTTTGAATAAGTAAAGCTCATAATCTTGAGACCAATTAGTGGTTAACTTTGGGAAAATGTTACTGTATAGCCGCTCTCAAAATAATAGTCAAATATATATATATATATATTCTGTATGTTATATATAAAAATTATACAAATTTTATCGGCTACAAAATATAAATAATTCATAACGCGGGCGGAAAGTAATTAAAAAAAAACCATCGCTTTGGGCGAGCGAATTCACCCTAAAGTGGATGTTATTTGCTATGCTCCTTTTAATTTGATTCTGTTGTTCTAACTAAAAAGACGATTTTTTTGTTAAATAATCCAATTAGACAACCTCGATAACAAAAATCTATCCATTTTAGCCGCCCTCTCCATTACTAATCTAGTTGGACAATAAGTAATGACACAACTAGAAGGGGAGAAATTCAAAAATAGCTAGATTTACAAGTGTTTATTCAAAAATAGTCATAGTTTCAAAAGTAATCAAAATTTAGCCATTTTTTAGGTAAAGATAAATCTGAGCGAAATCACTATTTAAAATCCGGAAAATACTCCAGCATAATATACTGGAGTTCCAGTATAATATACCGGTCCAGTATAATATACGGAGTTTGGAGCACCGGTGCTCCAGTCTCCAGTATATTATACTGGAGTCAGCAAAGTATACCGGTCTAACATAATATACTGGAAGTTCATACACAGGTGCATCGAACCCCAGTATATTATGCTGGACCGGTCTCTGTTACAGCAAAATAATGGCTATTTTTTATTGTCTTGGCAAACACTGGCTATTTTTGAATGACCAATCTGAAAACTAGCTAGACCGTGCTATTTTAACAACTAAAAGAGGTCATTGGTTAAGGTCCACTTATAATTTGATCTATGCTAATGTAAGAGATTATGGGGTTGTTTGGTACGCAGAATAAATTATCCCGAGATTATAATTCTTGGACTAATTTATCCTACTTGGAAGGTGGGATAATATAATTTCAAGTTTGATGAGATAAGATGGGATAAGGTGAGATATCCTGTATTAAGAATGAGATTAAACTTATATCATATTTGATTGATGGAGATAAATTTATACTGTCAGCCAAACATGATATAAATTTAATACTACACCTTATCTCGAGTACCAAATGACCCATCAGAGTATTATATCACAAGTAACTATTTTAATTTAAAGTATAGATGCAATATACTTTACCTACTATTATAAGTCACAGGACCGCATGTTCTAATCAATAATGTAATAAGAACCTATTTCGAGCAACACTAGATTTTGCTCTTTCCTTGGAAGGAGGTTCCAATGGACTCCACGTGTGCCATCATTTTTTTTTTTTTTTTTTTTTGGTCAATTCATACAACTAAAAAAAAGGAAGATAAAAAGATGAAAAGACGAATGAATCATCATCCACAATATCTAGCAGATGCGTAGGCGTAACCTAATTTCGAGTAGACAATTTAGAACATGGACTCATCACTCATGTAAAGCAGTTTTCCAATATTCATAGCACAAACCAGCCTGGTTTATATATATATATATATATATATATATATATATATATATATATATATATATATATTATAAAAGCATGAATACAATGTCGGTTTACAAAAATAACCTTATAAGTAATATTAAGCATAATAATTCACAATACAAGGACATAACATACATTTGTATATATATATATATATATATATATATATATATATATATATATATATATATATATATATATATATATATATATTATTATAAAAGCACGAATAATTTATGTTAAATGTTGAACGACTAAAATATCCTCAAAATATTAATCGACTTTTATGACCTTAAATATTTGTATAATTTAAGTATATAATTGTAAATCATCTAATACTAGAATCTCAGACAGAATTAGTTAGAAGCACCTCTTTCTATTGATATTGATGTGATGCTCTCTTCTCTCGCCCGTAAATCATAGAAAACATCCGCAACAGACATCTTCAAAAAAGCTGATTGGAGTTGCTCATTCCCACTTTCCGTTCTTTTTCGATTTAAACTACACATACGCTATCCTACAAAGTTGATTTTGGATAAGATTCTTTTGAAACTTTATCGGTTTTGGTCTATTCCTTTTAACCTTGAGTTTTGGATTATGCTAATTTGTATGACAAGGAACGAAGTATTGTTCTAATTTTTATTCTTTGTTACTGACTTTTTCTCAAGTAGTTTTTGTTTGATAAAATTTTATTATCTAAAACTATTCTCGAAACATTAGTTGACTTGTATTTAAGGATAAATTATAAATAATTTAAGTCTAAAAAAAAATTCGGTTTAAGTTACACAAAGTTGATATTTGTCAAAATTCTCTTGGACATTACCATTTTGAACTAATTATATTAATTGGTATCACAACCTACAAAGTATTGATCGTTTTTGTCGTCATTATTAGACTTATTTCAGATTTCTCAAGTAATTTATGATTGATAAGCTTTTATTGTCTAAAATTAAAAAATAAACATATTTTATCAAGATAAGGAATTGATAAAGGTAATTAAAAGAGATCAATGGAATACTTTTTACTTTTATAGGAAGAGAAGATATGATGCTGGCAGGTATCTTGTAGCACAGATTTTAACCCTTTTTTCCTGTTCGATAAAATTTTATGTCTAAAATTAAAAATTAATCATGTTTTATTAAGATAAAGAATTGATAAAAATAATTAAAAGGATCAATGGAATACTTTTCGCTTTAATGGGAAAAGAAGACACGATGTTGATGAGTATCTTGTAGCACATATTTTAACCTTCTTTTTTAATCCTATCATTAAAAGAGATTTAAGCTGAATAATATAAAATAAACCAAATCAAGTTTCAGCCTTTTGAATTTACAAAAACACATATCGATAAATTAGACATATATTAACAACTAGTGAATTTGCCGCGCTTCGCGCGGTCACAAAATAAATTAATGAATATAAAAAAGTCCTTTATAATTTTAATTCTATAATTTGAGAAAATTACAGTACATACATATACACACACCCACTATATTGGTACTTTATAAAGTTTTTTGTAGTTTATGATAAACCAAAAACAAAAAAAAAAGAATAAGATAAAGGAAGAAAATTAAAAAACATGAAAACGGAGAAGAAGTTACAAATCCAATTTTTTTGACACACTACGTAAAAAGAAGAAAGAAATGTACAATTCTTTTCTTTCATTTTTCCCTTTTATTTCTCTTTCCTTCTTTTCTTCTTTTTCTCCCTCTAAGTTATGTTTTCCTCTATCACTAAGATAAACTCTTTTTTTATTCTCCTAATTTATTTTTGAAACAAACATATAAATAATTGTGCAAATTACACTATTCCATATAAATATTCATGCAGTTTCTATATAGGTATTTTTCAAAATTTCTTGTATTTATGATAAACCAAAAAAAAGAAAAAGAATAAGAAAGAGGGAGGAAATTAAAAGCATGAAAAAGCAGATGGAAGACACAAATCCAATTTTTTTGACACACTACAAAAGAAGAAAGAAATGTACGAATTTTTTCTTTTCTTTTTTCCCTTTTGTTTCTCTTCCTTATTTTCTTCTTTTTCTCCCTCTAACTTACGTTCTCTGTCATCAGTAAGATAAACTCATTTTTTATTCTCCTAATTTGCCTTTGTAACAAACATCTGAATATATAAATCTGCAAACTACACTATTCCATATAAATACTCATGCACAGTCTTTAGAAAGGTGAGATTATCATTAAACAGAACCAATTGAAAAAGAAAGATTATACATGATCAACATCCACCAAGATTTCAGGCTGTAAATATCTCTCCTGAATCAAAAATAACAAAATATGTTAGGATATTACCACAAAAGAGAGATTGACGTTAAAATTGACCAATTAAAAAGGAAAAATTACACATAACCAACATGCGCCAAAACTTCAGACTACAAATATGTCTTCTGGACCTGAAAAAATCAAGTATGTTAGGATATATTTTTGAAAATCTGTGCAACTAAGAGTGCTATCCTATAAAACTATAACAATTTTTAAGACATATGCAATCATGGAAATGAGTACAAAGAAAGTGAGTGAAAATAAAAAGTATAGAGGGAGAAGTGGGTGCTGGGGAGAAATATATAAAGATAATTAATTACTAATTAAAAGACAACCACATTAAAATGTGAGTGAAGGAAGAAAATAAATGCATATGTTTAAATGAGGAAGGAGAGTGAAACTAATAAGAAGGAGAGGAGACGTTAGGATAGGACAAACGTTTTTGGAAAGAGTATAAATGGTAATTAAGAGGAAAGAAATTAATGATATATTAGACTATTAAAAATAAAATAAATGAAAAAATGAGGGGGGAAAAGTCAAAAAAAAGGAGAAAAAAGATAAATATAATCCTTGGCCAAAGAGAGGTGCCAAGTCATCTTCTTTTTTCCCTCAATTATATTTATATATAGATTACTGGAGCAAGTTGTAATGGAGCAAAGCTGCTTGATTAGATACAAGATTGAAAGTTTATGAATTTTGACACGAGATATTTCGTGCATCGCATGAATATAGAGCATAGTATATATATAAGGATAATTTGAATGTATATATAAAGTTTGTAAATTTAAATTAAAATTAAAAAAATTATGTTTTATTACCATGTTATCATACTTAATTCGGTTAATGATCATATGCAATTATATTAGGAACTTTTGTTATCTTAATTCAAATTATGTAAATACTACTTCACTTCTGGCAAAAAACAAACTCCATATAGCTGTAAACTCTTTCACATTTAAAATCCTATAATTATAGTTCTTTAAAACACTATAGCTATATTTGAATAAAGCGAATTTCTTTTAAAATAAATGTAATATATAAGGTACATGTCTATGTTTATCCAGATAACAAAAAAAGTTTAAAAGTTGATAAACATTTACTTATATATACAATGGAGTAAACCTATGTCACACCTCCTTTTTCCGCCCCCGCGAGGGGTGCAAGGGAGTTTTTCCAATTAAAGGACAATCGAAACGGGATTTATTTATTTATTTCAGAGTCGTCACTTGGGAGATTTAGGGTGTCCCAAGTCACCAATTTTAATCCCGAATCGAGGAAAAGAATGACTTTGTATTACAGTTCGCGAACCAGAAATCCGGATAAGGAATTCTGTTAACCCGGGAGAAGGTATTAGGCATTCCCAAATTCCGTGATTTTAGCACGGTCGCTCAATTGTCATATTTGGCTCATTTATCTTATTTTTAAACAATTAAGAACTTATATGCAAATTTAACTTTTAAAACCGCTTTTATCATTATTTATTTTATACAAAATTGCAACGTCGTGAAAACGCATCTCGAACCACGCCACAACCAGTGCACACGTGATTTTTTGACGCATTTTGACTTCGTCAAGATCGTGATTTGGGTTACATAAATGTACACCCGTATTTAAGAAAATAACCTTATTAAATATGCGCCAAAATACTACGCGTTATGATACGATTATGTAGGACTGTGAATTTTACTAAATCGCCCATCTCGGAATCTAGGTATTTTCTTATATTAAAAAAAATAAGATTGGAGGACTGCAATTTTTTGTATTATTTATATTTATTTATTTTTTAGCGAGATCCTCCCTTATTTTTAGGAATACCCTTTAATGACTACATCTTTATTATTACTAAGTTTGTATATGATTATGAAGTCAATCTCTACATACTTAAAAATAACATATTAATTACAAATTTAAAACGAATATTAATGGAAAGTAATATTACTAAAATTATAATTACAAACAACATAGAATTGTCAAAAAGTAAAAAAAAAAAACTAATTATCCCATAGTTGGATTAAAACATATTGTTAGTATGACTTAAGCTTATTGAAATTAATTATTTACAAATACTGAAAATTAAAAAAAAACTTGATTACTAAACCATATTTCTAAAAGTTAAACAATTTAAACTTAACTAACTTTGTTTTAATTCACATCATGTCCTAATACTTGATTCGCAAACTAATTCATGTTTTAACTGAAATTAACTACATGATTCCGATTAACTTATTGTTGACAAAAAACCTTATGAATAAGGAATTAATCAATTTTTGCCAAACTGATTCAATAACGCCATTTTTTACGTTATTTCTTCTATTTTTATTATTAAACAGTTTTAATTAGTAATCCGTTTTGAATATATTTCCTAATAGTCCGGTTAAGGCGTTATTTAATATATCGCTATAACATGTCTAATTATGCCAAATGACAGTGATTGACAGAATAATAATACATGAATAATCTAAATACAATACAAAAAAAATTAAAACTAAATTAAAAATTTAACATTCCGTTCTTCATTTCAGCTTACAAAATGCCAAAATTACAGTTGTGTACCTGGTATTGCCAATATAAGAAGAAGAAAGTCAGCCACGCAGTAATAACAATACAGCACAGCAACAAAAGTCCAACAGCAGTAACAACCCAGGAACAGAGTTTGCAAACCAGTGGAGCAGTAATCCCCAAAAAAAAAGCTTCAAGCTTTGATGAAACAACAATTAATTTTAATTTCAAACAATGAAAGAAAGCAGAAGATTTTTTTTTAGTTTTTTTTTTATTTTTTGAAAGTTTAAATATTTTTCGGAATTTTCTCTCTCTTAAATGTTCAGCCCTTTATTTTCTCTCTCTTATTTTTCTTTCTGTTCTTCTCTATATTCAGATTCGTTCCTCTCCTATCTGTATTCTGTTTTTTTTCTCTCCTATCCCCCCTTATTCTGATTTCAAGACTTCTTATATATAACTCATCCCATAAATCTTTCAATTAATTAAAATCAATACTTTTTCTCTACCCAACCCATTATCTTCCCACTCATCCCCATTACATTAAATAAACATATCACACCACCCCATTATATTTTGTCCCCCATGCCTAACATAAAATAATGCAAGATTCCCCCCACTAAATTTTGTCTTGTCCCCCCTTTATATTAAATAACCATATCACAACCCACCCCATTTCATTTTGTCCCTCATGCTTCATATAAAAAATTACAAAATGTACAATTCCTAAACTACCCCTCCGACCTTACTGAAATTACCAAACTAACCTCTGAACGTACTGCAAATTACCAAACTTCCCCATCAGCTATAACACATCAATTAATCACACTCAACCAAAATATAGCCAATATGACCAATTTTTATATAAATTCAAACAACAATATGAACACGGATGAACATCATAACAACAATATCACATGAACACAAATTGAACAACAAAGAACAACTAAGATTTGTTTGAACAATATTTTTAGCAACAACAAACCTATTTTCGGATTCAATCAACAACAACAATCAAACAAGCATATTTAGATTTCTAAATTCAATAATATTGAACTTAAAATTAACTCTAACAACATTACAACAAACAATTCCTATATTAAACTTTAAACAAGATTATGAGACAATTTCAAGAAATAATCATAAATGATAAACAAGAAATCAAACTATACAAATTTCGGATTCAAGATCAAAGTATGAACATGAATGAATCCATTTTTTTAAAACAACAAACATGACGGATTAAATGATTCAAACAACATTAATAATTTCTGGAAAATACATAACAGCATGAAACAAATTGAAGAAATAATTAATTAGATTTCAATTTGAATCTAACAAACATTAAACTAACAAATATTTATTCTAACAACAATACAAACATGAAATAAACATGAAAAACAACTAATTAACTTCCATTTGAAATCTGAAAATTAATTTAACAAAACATATGAACATGACTAAAAAAAATCAAATATCTAACCATAGACATGAACAAAACAAACATTTGCCGATTTTAGATTCGAAAATATCAAAACAAAATACGGACAAAATAAAACTCAAAAACTACTAACCGGAGATGAACAACGACGAATTCGATTGTATGGACTGTTTTGACAACCCTCAAATGGGAATAAATCTGCCCGGACTCAACAACGAACTCAACAACGAACAAACGACGGAGACGATCCGAAGCAAACGAAGAAGATGAAGAAGGCGTTGGACGTAGCAAGGTCGACGGACTGTGGCGGACGCAGCTGAAGCAGCTATGGTCGTCGACATGCTGCTGCGTTCAATGACTAAGGTCGTCGATGAGGAACAGCAACAGTCGACGCAGCAGAAACTGTGCTCGAGCAGCAACAATATCCATGGCCATAGTTGTTCGAGCTGAAGAAGACGAAGTGAGGCAGCAGCAGCTCGGACGGCGAGGTTGAAACAGAAGTAGCAGCTTGATGGGTCTGTTTGGCTCGAACGGGACGTCGAGTAGCTGTTCATCAAGGAGGAAGATGAAGCAGCAGCTCGGACGACGACGTCCATGGCAGCAACGCACGTCGAGCAGCAGGTGAAGGAGTAGAAATGGCTGCGTCAATGGCGGACGCGGGCAGCAGCTGCGACGTTGAAGCAGCAGCGGAAATCTCAACTATGGGCTTTCATGGTGGAGCTCGACGGACTAGTTGTTGGTTGTCGAAGACGAAGCAACGACGGGGTTGGAGAAGGTTGTTGGTTCGGCCGCGTTCGGAGGTCGTTTGGTTGAGCCGGGGTCATGAGGGTGACATGCGTGTGTGTGTGTGTAGCCATGGCTTCTTGAGGTTGAAGGCAAAGGGAAGCCATGGGAGGTGGAGAAGCTTGAGGAAGAAGAAGAAGATAGGAGGGGTGGGGGCGGATGACTTAAGTTTTTAGGGTTTTGTTTCTTTTTTGTTTTTTTTGTTTTGTTTTACAAGATAGGGGGTGTTGGGTTATGGACTGAGTCGACCCAGTTCGAAATGGACTGGGTCGTAGGGAAGATTGGGCCATTTTTGGGCCTGTGGCTTGAAATCGAAGAAGAGGCCCAATTCCGACTTTCTTTATATTTTCGCTCTCTTTTCTTCTTTTATTTCTCTAAAATTAAATTATAAAAAATACTTAAATTATTATTAAGAATTAAATTAAGTTATAAAGGCGCAAATTAACTCCCAATAACAATTAACGCATAATTAAGTAATAATTAAGCATAAAATTGTATATTTGGACATTAAATGCTAAAAATGCAAACGATGCCTATTTTTGTAATTTTTATTTTTTGTCAAACAAACTTAATTAGTAACAATTGTAGAATTAAATCCTACATGCAAAATGCGACATATTTTTGTATTTTTATTAATTTAACAAATAAACATGCACAGACAAATACAAATAATTATTCAAAATATCACAAAAATTGCACACCAAGGAAAATTATTTTATTTTTGAATTTTTTGGGAGTAATTCTCATATTGGGCAAAAATCACGTGCTTACAGCTGCCCCTCTTTGCCCGAAGACACGAAGGGTTTTCGTGCAAAGATAAAGCGAGCGATTTTTTGCCCATCCGAGTACTCCGTGTGAAGCATTTTTTTGAAAAAGATTTGACCGAACCTTTGCTTCAAAGGTTTCCTACATATCCTGGGCTAAACAGGAATCAGGTCAATGTAGTTCGGGAAGTTTTGGTAGCTTGGGACTACCGTGAGACTGCAATGTTACTGTTGTTGCATGCTATTACCACTGCTTACCGATCTCCTTGTTACACCATGCTTAAAAGAAAACAAGAAGCTAGGCTAGAGTACAATTTGTTTTTGTTGCCTTGCTTCCTTGTCTGCTTGCATTTCTTCCGGTGCTTTTCTTCTTTTGACACATGTACTTGAGTTTGTACTGTGACCTCTTGTTGCAACCTTCTGTTTCCCGGTGCCGGGGAATTTTATTGTTTCCTGCTGGGGATTCCTATTGTAACCCTCTGTTTTATTGTCCTCTGACTTGATCTTGAAATGTATGCCTCTGTTATCTGGGCGGGCTCCCAACTTCAATACTTGAAAATTAAAGACTTGAAATGTATGCCTCTGTTATCTGGGCGGGCTCCCAACTTCAATGCTTGAAATGTAAAGACTGAAATGTATGCCTCTGTTGTCTGGGCGGGCTCCCAACTTCGACGCTTGAAATATAAAGACTGAAATGTATGCCTCTGTTCTATGGGCGGGCTCCCAACTTCAACACTTGAAATGAAAAGACTGAATGTATGCCTCTGTTATCTGGGCGGGCTCCCAACTTTAACGCTTGAAATATAAAAACTGAAATGTATTCCTCTGTTCTATGGGCGGGCTCCCAACTTCAACACTTGAAATGAAAAGACTGAATGTATGCCTCTGTTATCTGGGCGGGCTCCCAACTTCAATGCTTGAAATATAAAGACTGAAATGTATTCCTCTGTTCTATGGGTGGGCTCCCAACTTCAACACTTGAAATGAAAAGACTGAATGTATGCCTCTGTTATCTGGGCGGGCTACCAACTTCAACGCTTGGAATGTAAAGACTGAAATGTATGCCTCTGTTATCTGGGCGGGCTCCCAACTTCAATGCTTGAAATGAAAAGACTGAAATGTATTCCTCTGTTATCTGGGCGGGCTCCCAACTTCAACTCTTGAAATTAAAGACTGAAATGTATGCCTCTGTTATCTGGGCGGGCTCCCAACTTCAACTCTTGAAATGTAAAGACTGAAATGTATGCCTCTGTTATCTGGGCGGGCTCCCAACTTCAATGCTTGAAATGAAAAGACTGAAATGTATTCCTCTGTTATCTGGGCGGGCTCCCAACTTCAACTCTTGAAATGTAAAGACTGAAATGTATGCCTCTGTTATCTGGGCGGGCTCCCAACTTCAACTGTGAAATGGAATATCTCTATTCTCCAGGCAGACTTTTGACTTTTAAAATTTAAACTGTGTGTCTCTGTTCTTCAGGCGGACTCCTGACATCAAACTTGAAAAGTATGTCTCTGTTCTCCAGGAGGACTCCTAATTTTTAAAATTTAAGTTGTATGTCTCCATTCTTCAGGCGGACTCCTGACGTCAAACTTGAAAAGTACGTCTCTGTTCTCCAGGCGGACTCCAGATTGCTAAATTTGAAATGAATGTCTCTATTCTCCAGGCGGATTCCTGATTTTTGAAATTAAAACTGTATGTCTCCGTTCTTCAGGCGGACTCCTGACGTCAAACTTGAAAAGTATGTCTCTGTTCTCCAGGCGGACTCCTGATAACTTGCATTTTATCCTGATTAGTGTTTGTTTTTTCCCCCTGGAGAATTCCTCTTCAACAACTAACTTTTCTCCCCCTGCTCAATCAAAGAAAATTTTGTCAGTTTAAAATAGTGGTTAGTTGATGGCATTCTTGCTGAAAAATCCTTCCACTGCCTTGCTTTGTGTTGACTAATTTCCACGCACTGACCCTGAACCGCTTGACTTTCTGACCAACTTTTAGATTTCCCAACCTCTGGCGACCTAAATGTTTTACACCCCTGTTGTTATTTCACTTTTCTGACCTTTTTTGTTTGAGTTTTCGCCTTTCCCACGACATTCCCCAATCATTTCACCGATGAAACTTTCGTTAATTCCCTGTATTCCACTTGACATCAAGTTGTTTTTGACATGCTCTGACCACGTTGTGCTTTATAATTCTAGAAGCTGGTAGTGAACTTTGAAGTCCTTTCTGCTTGCATTGAACAAAACCGGCACTGAAACATCTCAGCTAGATAAAACCCTCAAAATAAAATGAAATGCAATGATTCTTGAGTTAAGGATAAGAAGAATCCAAAACCAGATGACTGTTTGAAAAGAGAAGGAAAAGAAACTTATCTGAGCGAGACAACTAGTACCAATGGTCATGACATGCATTTTGGATTAATCAGCCCAATCTGTTCAACCAAACAAACTCTCAACTGTCGTACCTCATTGCCCAGAACTTCCATCACTTGTTTGATTTATCCAGACCTTAACCTTGTTTCCCTGCGGTACCGCGAAACGGTTTCTATCAACAGACCTTTCTCAGTTTTCCATTTCTTATCTCACCTTCGCCTTGAGGTGCCCGTAAAGGTTTTCACCAACAAGACTCTCTCATTTATTTTTCTCTCAGCTCCCGTCGCCTTACGGTGCCCGTGAGGGTTTTCACCCATAAGACTCTCTCATTTATTTTTGTTCTTCTTGCTCGAACCAGAGTGTTGCCCCTATCGTGGGTTATTCCTACCTGTTCATCTTGGCATTTCTCAAAACTGATCATAAGGTCTTTCTTTGGACCGTAATGTAGGCTTTTGGATTAAGCTAGAAAGAAAGGTATAAAAGGCTCAGAATAATTCAAATGGGTTCAAATTACAACTTTCGGAATCCAACTTTCATAACAATCACCACTTCTGCCCCAGCTTCTTGCTTGGGGCTTTTTTTGGATTTCTATTTGGTATGACTGAACCTCGGAGTAAGGCTGCCTACGTACCCTTTCGGGATCAAGTCAAACGTAGTTCACTTCATAGAGACTACGTTGTTATGTTTCTCTTCTTCTTTTTTTCTTTTCTTTTCTTTCCTTCTTTTCTTTATGTTCGTCACATGTGTTCTCTTATAGTGCCGCTGATTCCGAAAGAGGTGTATGAAAAATAAGTAAGGCTCGAAGGGGATAACAAGGGATAAGAGTGTTTGGATAGCAGAACAAAATGCCTTCATCATTTCAATCTTTAAGATATGCCAAATACGAACAGATACATTCAGAAAATAAAGAAATCATACATAATATCTCTTGACCGCATCGGAATTGATGGCCATTTCTACACATTCTCCTTCCATATCTGTCAAATACAACGCTCCGTTAGACAACACTCTGGTTACTACAAATGGTCCCTGCCAGTTTGGGGCAAATTTTCCTTTTGCCTCAGCCCAATGAGGCAAGATCCGCCTCAGTACTGATTGCCCGACTTCAAATTTCCTTGGACGTACTTTTTTGTTGTATGCTCTTGCCATTCTTCGTTGGTACAGTTGGCCATGACACACTGATGCCAATCTTTTCTCATCGATCAAACTCAACTGCTCAAGACGGCTTTTCACCCATTCATCATCATCGATCTCAGCCTCTGCAATGATTCGCAGAGATGGGATTTCCACTTCTGCGGGTATTACTGCCTCGGTACCGTATACCAATGAGTAAGGAGTCGCCCCTACCGAGGTACGCACGGTGGTGCGATATCCTAACAATGCAAAAGGCAATTTCTCGTGCCATTGTCTAGATCCTTCAACCATCTTTCGGAGTATTTTCTTTATGTTCTTATTGGCCGCTTCAACCGCACCATTTGCCTTGGGACGGTACGGAGTAGAGTGCCTGTGAGCAATCTTAAACTGCACACATGTCTCCTTCATCAAATGACTATTAAGATTAGCCCCATTATCTGTGATAATTACCTTTGGGATCCCAAACCGATAGATGATATTTGCATGCACGAAGTCAACTACAGCCTTCTTGGTCACAGACTTGAATGTCTTCGCTTCCACCCATTTGGTAAAATAATCTATAGCTACCAAGATAAACCTGTGCCCATTTGATGCTGCTGGATCAATTGGCCCAATAACATCCATGCCCCATGCAACAAAAGGCCATGGCGCGGACATCGTATGTAATTCTGATGGTGGAGCATGAATCAAATCTCCATGTATTTGGCATTGATGACACTTACGCACAAAACTGATACAATCTCGCTCCATCATGAGCCAATAATAACCTGCTCGGAGAATCTTCTTTGCTAGAACATACCCATTCATATGCGGTCCGCAAACTCCGGAATGCACCTCAGTCATGATAGTTGTGGCTTGCCGTGCATCTATACATCTCAACAAACCGAGTTCTGGCATTCTTTTGTACAGTACTCCCCCACTAAGGAAAAACCCACTTGCCAACCGTCGAATTGTTCTTTTCTGATCACTGGTGGCCTGCGTTGGATATACTCCCGCTTTGATGTACTCTTTGATATCATGGAACCACGGCTCTCCATCGATTTCCTCTTCTATCACATTACAGTAAGCATGCTGATCATGGACTTGAATCTGCAATGGATCAACATAGGCCTTATCTGGATGGTGCAACATTGATGCCAAAGTAGCCAAAGCGTCAGCAACCTCATTATGAATCCTTGGAATGTGTCTGAATTCTATGGCCTAAAAACGCTGGCAAAGCTCATGCAGACACTGCCGATACGGTATAAGCTTCAAGTCCCGTGTTTCCCATTCCCCTTGAATCTGGTGTACCAGTAAGTCCGAGTCACCCATGACCAAGACTTCTCGTACACCCATATCCACAGCTAATCTCAATCCCAATATACACGCCTCATATTCTGCCATGTTGTTTGTACAGTAGAAACGAAGCCGAGCTCTAACGGGGTAATGCTGACCTGTTTCCGAAATAAGTACCGCACCTATTCCTACGCCTTTCATATTGGCGGCCCCATCAAAGAAAAGTTTCCATCCCGACTTCTCAGCTTGTTCTAATTCTTCAATGTGCATTACCTCTTCATCAGGGAAATAAGTTTTCAAAGGCTCATAATCTTCATCAACGGGGTTCTCAGCCAAGTGATCGGCTAATGCCTGTGCTTTCATGGCAGTCCGTGTCACATAGACAATGTCGAACTCTGTAAGTAAGATCTGCCACTTTGCAAGCCTTCCTGTGGGCATGGGTTTCTGGAAAATATACTTCAACGGGTCCAAGCGAGATATAAGGTAAGTGGTGTAAGATGACAAGTAATGTTTCAATTTCTGTGCCACCCAAGTTAGGGCACAACATGTCCTTTCCAGATGAGTATACTTGACCTCGTAAGATGTGAACTTCTTACTGAGATAGTAGATAGCCTGCTCCTTTCTGCCCGTAACATCATGCTGCCCCAGTACACAGCCGAATGAACTGTCCACAACTGTCAGATATAGAATCAAAGGCCTCTCTGGTTCTGGTGGGACCAACACGGGTGGGTTTGACAAATACCCCTTTATCTTATCAAAAGCCTCCTGGCATTCATCAGTCCATTTGACCGCGGCATCTTTCTTTAACAATTTGAAAATTGGTTCACACGTTGCCGTGAGCTGAGCAATGAACCTGCTGATATAGTTCAGTCTTCCCAACAAACTCATCACCTCGGTTTTGTTTCTTGGAGGTGGCAACTCCTGAATAGCTTTGATCTTTGACGGGTCTAATTCAATACCCCTCCGGCTAACTATAAATCCCAACAACTTCCCAGATGGCACCCCGAAAGCACATTTCGCAGGATTGAGCTTAAGATTGTATCTGCGAAGCCTTTGAAAGAATTTTCTCAAATCTCTGGCATGGTCAGATTGCTGTCTAGACTTAACGATCACATCATCCACGTATACCTCAATTTCTTTATGTATCATATCATGGAAGATAGTTGTCATGGCCCTCATATAAGTTGCCCCAGCATTTTTCAAACCAAACGGCATGACCCGATAACAATACGTTCCCCACGGCGTGATGAATGCCGTCTTTTCTGCATCTTCCTTATCCATTAGAATCTGATGATAACCCGCATAACAATCCACAAAAGAGCCAATATCATGTTTGGCACAATTGTCGATCAGTATATGGATGTTGGGCAGTGGGAAATTATCTTTTGGGCTTGCCTTGTTAAGGTCTCGATAATCGACGCACACCCTGGTCTTGCCATCTTTCTTTGGCACAGGCACGACATTGGCTAACCAAGTGGGGTACCGTGTAACCTGAATGACCCTTGCCTCAAACTGCTTGGTGATCTCTTCTTTGATCTTCACACTTATGTCTGTTTTGAACTTTCTCAACTTCTGCTTGACAGGGAGGAGTGCTGGATCAGTGGGCAATTTATGAACCACCAAATCGGTGCTTAGACCCGGCATATCATCATATGACCATGCAAAAACGTCTTTGTACTCATGCAATACTTTAATTATCTCCTCCTTGAGTTGTGGCTCCAAATGAACACTTATTTTAGTTTCCCGTACATTGTCTTGGTCCCCTAGATTAACTGCTTCTGTGTCATTTAGGTTAGGTTTGGGTTTTTCTTCAAAGTGACTTAATTCTTTACTAATTTCCTCATAAGCTTCATCATTATTACAATCCACCCCATCATCACACTCGATCTCTTGTATTATTACTTCTGAACTAGATTGGCTTTTAAAACTGGGCCGAAGATTCCTCATGCATGTCATGTCATTGATATCAGCATAAAAAGAACTGTACAAAGAAAAGAAAAGAAAATGGAAAGAGAATTAGGGACGAAGAAAATTGCATTTCATTAAACGTAAAGACAACAAGGTTTTAACTCATCCAAATGGACGGAACATAACAACTGGATTACAAACCCTGGAATAATCCAGGTGACAAAAAGGAAAACAAAACCCACTACCACGACTCCCTCCGAACTGGAAGAGGAGTAGCTTCCCAATTGCTGATGTTAGCACGTGGTCCGATGTACTGTATGTCTGCTCTGCTTGACCCTTCCCCGGCCTCAACCATGTTTACTTCAACAAATACTTTCTCAAACACCTTATCCAAATTCCCATCCGCCTCAATTAACGAACCTGACATCTTTGCCAATGACTGTTTCTTAATACTCGGTCTGACAAAGGACCTGGACAATCGAGGAATTGGTTTAGGGAGCACCCAAGCTTTCTTCTTCAATTTACGGGCCTTTCTGACATCTGCCGCTGTTGGTTTGAACCCTAACCCGAAGGTGTCCAGATTTTTGGGCAAAGACACAGGTTGAGTAATGCCCTGCAGTTCAACCCCCAAACCCTTCCCGGGCACGAACCCGTTATTCAACATTTCTGACACTACCATGACGGTCGCAGCTGACACCCTGGGACATGGCATGCTTTTACCCTCAGGCACCCTGCTCACCGGAACCGTGTCGAGGATCTGATACACCCATGGCCCCTTATCATCTTCGGTCTCTATAAAGGGTACAATGGCATCATTCATGGCGCATGTGGGATCTTCCCCATGTAACACAATTTCTTGTCTGTCCCACTCGAATTTGATCATTTGGTGCAGTGTGGAGGGCACGGCTTTTGCCGCATGAATCCACGGTCGACCCAACAAAAGATTATAGGATACTGCAGCATCCAACACCTGAAATTCCATCGTGAACTCGACTGGGCCAATAGTCAATTCGAGTACAATATCCCCTACCGTGTTTGTTCCCCCTCCATCGAACCCTCGAACACAAATGCTATTTTTGCGGATTCTATCCTCATCAATCTTTAACTTGTTCAATGTGGATAACGTGCAAATATTAGCGCTCGACCCATTATCGATTAGTGTCCGAGTAACCATTGAACCTTCACATTTGACCGTCAAATAGAGAGCCTTGTTGTGTTCTGTGCCTTCCATAGGCAATTCATCATCAGAAAATGCTACCATGTTCACTTCAAAGATCTTGTTGGCAATTGTCTCTAAATGGTTTACTGAAATTTTGTCAGGCACATGAGCCTCATTCAATATCTTCATTAAAGCTCGGCAATGCTCATCGGAGTGAATTAATAATGACAACAACGAGATTTGGGCCGGTGTTTTTCTCAGTTGTTCAACAATGGAATAATCTTGTACCTTCATCCTTTTCAGAAACTCTTCTGCCTCTTCTTCCGTTACAGCTTTTTTAACTGGCACTGGATTGTCTTTTGCGCCTTTAACTTTTCTCAACTCTTCGGGGGTGAAACAACGTCCCGACCGGGTCAGTCCCTGTGCTTCACAACTTTCTTCCTCAATTTCCTTTCCTTTGTATGCCACCACTACCTTGTCATATTTCCAGAGTACGGCTTTGCTATCAACCATGGGTAACTGGACTACCAGTTTTATGACAACCGGTTCTACATAGGCTCCCTTCACAGCCACCACGGGCGTGGATACTGACCTTGGTACCACTATCTTGACTGGCTCCTGCTTTTTCTCGGCCACAAACGGTCCCTTTCCCATTACTAGCATTGGCTTGTCTTTTATTGCTTTCAACTGAACCACTGGCCTTGCACTCACTGTCTTTTCTTTGGTTTCCGTAGAACGAATCACCATAACCACCTGCGAAGGTTTCTTAGGCTCTGCCCCCTTATGTATCAGTTCGATCATGTTGGCCTCATAATGCGCTGGTAACGGATTTTGATTGATGTTCGGGGCCTCTGGAGCCTGTACCTCAATACGGCGATTATCAATGAGCTCTTGGATTGTGTTTTTCAATTTCCAACATTTTTCAGTATCGTGCCCCGGCATCTCTGAGCAATACTCGCAGCTAACAGAGTGGTCCAGGTTTCTGGGAAGATGATTTGGTGCTTTGGATTCAACTGGGGTCAGCATCCCCAACTGTTTCAATCTGTGGAAGAGAGAAGTGTAAGATTCTCCCAGCGGAGTAAATGTTTTTTTGTTTGGGGCCTTCTCATTTCTAAAAGCTTGGTTTGGGCG
Organism: Nicotiana sylvestris; assembly: GCF_000393655.2. Classification (NCBI taxonomy): domain Eukaryota; kingdom Viridiplantae; phylum Streptophyta; class Magnoliopsida; order Solanales; family Solanaceae; genus Nicotiana; species Nicotiana sylvestris. The sequence continues at coordinate 160,309,649 of NC_091068.1, forward strand.
GAAGCTGGTTCCTGGTCTGTTAGCCCTGGGAGGTAGATAGGTGTTTTGTGGGTGTGGTTGTGTATTTTGGGGACTTGGTGTACGCCATTGCGAGTGCACTGGGGGTTGAGTGTAGGTCTGGGCATGGTGAATAGAAAATTGTGGTTCTGGTGGTGGATAATAGTGTTGCGGTGGACCATATGAGGTATATTGATAGTTTGGGTGATGGGGTCTGGGTTGGTTGTAGTAGAGTGGACGGTTATTGTGCCTGGACCAAACATTAGCTTCAACTGCAGCAACTTCTTCTTTCTTCTTCTTTCCCAGCACACCACCAGTACCGCTTTGGATGGCCTGGGTGGTTGCTTTCAAAGCCGAGTAGCTCAAGATCTTGTTAGATTTCAATCCTTCTTCAATCATGGCTCCCATCTTTACCACTTCATTAAACGACTTCCCGACAGATGTCACTAGATGACCAAAATAGGTAGGTTCCAATGTTTGCAAGAAGTAATCTACCATCTCACTCTCCCGCATGGGAGGATCAACCCTTGCAGCTTGTTCCCTCCAGCGGAAACCAAACTCTCTAAAACTTTCCCCAGGCTTCTTTTCTAGTTTCAACAATGACAGACGATCAGGGACTATCTCGAGGTTATATTGGAAATGGCCAATGAATGCCTGGGCCAAATCATCCCATGTATACCATCGGCCGGAGTCTTGCCTCATGTACCATTCTAGGGCTGACCCGCTCAGGCTTTGCCCGAAATATGCTATCAACAACTCATCTTTTCCCCCGGCCCCTCTCATTTTGCTACAAAAACCACGCAGATGGGCTACTGGGTCACCGTGCCCCTCATATAAGTCAAACTTCGGCATTTTAAACCCCGCAGGCAACTGTACATCAGGAAAAGGGCACAAATCTTTGTATGCGACACTAACTTGGTTTCCTAAACCATGCATGTTCCTGAAGGATTGCTCCAGGCTTTTGACTTTACGAATCACCTCCTCTTGTTCTGCATTCTTAACCGGTTTCTCAACTTCTCCCGGGATTTCAAAATGGGGAGAGGAGGTATATGGCTCAGGCGCTTTGAAAGTGGGTTCGGGAGGGTAATATTGGGTGTCGTGAGCTTGGAATAGCGGCTCACTGGATGATCTATGTAGTGGAGCTGGGGGAGGTGCCACAAAGACGGGAACCATGGGTGGTGGAGGGTTTTGTTTGGAGGGTGGAGCTGGGGGAGCGTATGACGTGGTACCATAACCCTGGGCCTGATAAAAAAACTGAAGATGTGTGGGGAGTGATAGGCTCCTGAGCTTGAGCCAAGGGTGGGATGTAAGATGGGTTGGCAGGATATAGTGGTGCTGGGTGTCCCTACGACCATGCCTGATGCATTTCAGCCATTTGTGCTTTTAGTTTCCTCATCTCTTCTTTCATAGCACCCACATCTGTTACCTCAACCTCATTCGAAGGGTCTACGATGCTGATTTCCGAATCCTTCCCTGTCATTTTTACTTGATCTTTCGACCGGGTGTTGTATGGATGAGTTGCTAGAATTGCCAATCAATTAACCACCTGCCTGGTATCACACATTTAGACAACCACTTTGTTAGCGATTAGGTCTTAACAGATTTAACAACCACACGTTGGCATGAATGCACTTATACAGTTATTCCTTTCTATTATGTGTTTGCCCGATTGCATGCGTCATCCCGGCATTTCATTCCTTGTTTCATTTTTCTTCTCCTCGCTTTATCCCTCTCTTGTGCTTTTTCTTTTCTCTCTCTTGTTTTTCCGCTCTTTTCTTTCTTTCTATTTTTCTTGGTTTTCCTTATATTTTCCTTTTCATTCCTTTTGTTTTCTTTTCGGTTATGGTCGAATCTTATGGAGATTGCTTACGTATCGTGACCCCGTACGAATCAAACCAAGCGTAGTTCATGAAGATAAATGTAAAAATAAGGGTGGAAATAAAATGCTCAACTTTCATTAATAAACAGACTCTTACAAACTCGACATCTTTTGTTTTGGAAAGAAACTAACAAACGCAATCTGAAAGCAAACAAAAACTCTAAGCTTGCAAACATACTCAATCCAGAAAGATAACGGACGTACAAAAGACTGACTCAAAATGGTAGACACTCACAGACACGGACTATGCATATTCTAGTGCTTCAAACTTAGGTATCCGCGGGGCGTCGTTCGGCCTCGCCGCGGGTCTAGGATCCAAATCCCTTTCAAGCTGCTCTAACTCATTCATGGTTCGCTTCACATAGATCATCACTGCTGAGATAAAAGTAGTACGGGTCATGTCTTCACAAACCCGACATCTCCTGACAATAGCATGAGCAATGGCTCTAATCCTGTCTTTTGTTTGCTTCTTTTCTATGAGCAAGCGTCTTATCTGATCGCTGCACGTCTTTAAAGCTCGGGAGTCTTGCAAGTGCTGGTCTTGCAGCTGTTGCACTTCTGCCTCCATTTGGGCTAACAAGTTGTAACAATGTCCGCTTTCAGTTTCGAAGTCTCTAGCCTGCCTAACCGCTCTACCTTCAAGGGCAACTACTTTTCTCTTTAAATTGGCAACAATTTTCTCATGGTCCCTTTTCAACTGATTCAAGTATTGGCGACGCTCTTCGGTTCTTGTCGCCCACTGTGCTTTAAGTTCTGCCATGACATTTTCAGCTTTTCCTAGCTCATCCCGCCATTCTCTGACTTCGCTTTCCAATCTTTTTACCAATTGTTCATCGGATCGGCTCCTCGGTTGCTTATCGATGGTTATCTTCAACTGTCGGACTTGGGCCTTAAGAGCGTCATTTTCTCTGGCTAGTCTATTCTTTTCACCTTGATCCTCGGCAACCTGTACACTGTTCTCGAATTTCAGACTCTCGACTTGTTGCTTTAATTTACCAATCTCAACTCGATAGCTTTCTTCCTTTGCTAACCAATCCCACTGCTCTTGGGACGACTTGGCAAAATCTTCGAGATGAGGTCTTTTAGCCGGTATCCCATATGCCACGTCACCTCTGAACCATTCGTGATACCCTGGAGCAATTTCCCCTCTGACCCTATCGGACACACAAGTGTTTGCCATCAGATATTGACACTCACTCCAAATTTGACGAACCTCTTCCTCGGGGAATCGACCGTCAGGACTAATTTCGACCACTTGGGTACTCAAATCTTCATCTCTTGGTATTACTTGATATCTACCGAGTTGCCTCAGAACCCGATACGGTGCATAAGGTTGTATGCTTTTGAGTCCCATTAACAAAAAATGCGGTCGGGCTGCTGGCATATATATGACTTCCTCGACAGACAACCATCCAAGCACCCACTGTATCTGGCTAGCCTCGAGGTTCCGAAATAATAATGCCCAAGCCGTGACTCCTTCAGGTAGACCAGCCCCTTTGATTCTCGTACAAAATTCCCCTATACAAGTTTTCTCAGCCGAGCCATAACTCAATAACTGAGAGCGCGGGCACAAATGCTCAATCATCCACATTTGTAACAATAAGTTACATCCCTCAAAAAATTTGCCCCCAGCTTTGCACGCAGTGAGAGCTCTGAAGATATCAGCCACAATCATAGGTGCTAAAGTGCTTTTCCCCATGGTTTGCAAAGTACTGACGACGCCTGCTACTTTCAAATCAATATTACCATCTTTCCTTGGGAATATTACGAGACCCAAAAAAGCTACCATAAATGCCACTCGCCTGTGTTCCTCCCATTTTTGTCGGCTATTTCTGCTGCAAAGCTTAAAGTCTGGATTATTGAACCCGCCCACATGGCCATATCTATCATACACGAAGCGGAAACTGCAAAAACCCTTTGCAAAATCTGAGTGATGAACTGTCCGGGGTACTTTCAAGGAATCCAGGAATCGATGTATGGTAATGGCTCTAGGAGCAATCAAGTATTTGAATCTCAATGGAGCTTGGTCACTTCCAATGTACCCCGCTATTTCTTCTATTGTTGGGGTGAGTTCAAAGTCTGAAAAATGAAACACATTATGTGCCGAATCCCAATGGGCGACCAATGCCCTGATGATATCCCCCCGAGGCTGAATGTCTAATAAATCCGGAAGGTCTTTCAAATATTTTCTCACTTCGTCTTGCCCTTCTTTGCCCAAATCATTCCACCACAATTGCAGCTCAAAAGGGATTTTGGTCATTATTGAAAAAGGCTCATTTATTGTCGTGCTCATCCTGCACATTTATTAAAGCGTTTAAGCAAAAGAAAACTTTTATTTAACTCCAAAAACTACTATCTATATTATCGACTCAAAATTAACCCTATATTTCAAATGAAGAACTCAATTCTTAATTCTAATATTTTTAGATAAAAGACCCGATATTGCGACACGGCCTTCCTGCGCCTCAGGGGCGAAAATTTTATGGTTGTGAGGGTCAAAAATCAAAATATGACCAAAGGTGGCTGTTTATGCAAAGTCAGCCCTCCGGTGCCCCGTTTGGGAATATTTGGCTATTTTTGACAAAAACAGCATCACCTGGTTTATTTATGACAAAAATTAAAATTTTGATATTTTTTGGTTATCTTTGCAAAGGGGAGGTTGGACCCGATGAGGGTTGCCTACGTATCTCACACCCTGTGAGAATCAAACCATGCGTAGTTCGGGCAAATTAACCGAACTATTTTAAAACATGACTCTTTTCCATTTTTATTTTTTCCTGGCAAGACAATCTATTTTCCTTTTCTATTTTTGAAAAAGACAAAATAACGATTTTTTTTCCATTTTCAACAAACAATAAAACAATCTATTTTTCAAAAAAAAAAAGACTTTTTTTTTCTATATTTTTTAGTAAAACAAAATAAAATATTTTCCTCTTTTTTTTCTTCAAAATTTCGGCAGAATTTCGCCAGTAATTGGTCATTGATATTTTCTAAAATAATCAATTAACTCCCTAACTAATATATTCTTTTTCCTTTTTTTTTCTTTTTTTCCTTCAATTTTCCAACATTCCCGAGATTCAGAAACCGGTCAACATGCAAGTTCGAAACAAATATATATACAGAGCAAGTAGGATGCATCAGAATGGTCTTTTCATTTCAGGTTGCTAGTCCTAGACGGACCCAACCCCTGTGTTGAGTCCCCTAAGTCAAATGCAACGTGATGCAAATAAGCGTTCCTACTAGGGATCCGGCATGAGGTTTCGTTATACTAGGTTTATAACCTGGGTATATGTTCTAGACTGTGTACCCGAGCGGACAACTCGAGTCGAGGAGGGGGCAACTTACCGGGAACCAAAAGGTCATCCGGCTTCGTAACTTATCCGTCCTCTTTCTTATTTCAGGTATTGACACTAACAGAATAGGGAGCCTCGACCAGCGAGCTTCTCCCCGGAGGTAAGAAGAGAAGGGTTCGGCACAGTTTATAGGTACCGTTCAAATAATATCAAAGTGGTAAAAGCAGCATTTAGCATATTAGGCTCAAATATTTAAAAATCAGATAAAACCAAATATAACAATTTATCTAAGCTCAAATTCTACCCCTGAACTAGTGGTTCTGGGTTCAATTTCCCCAGCAGAGTCGCCAGAGCTGTCACACCTCCTTTTTCCGCCCCCGCGAGGGGTGCAAGGGAGTTTTTCCAATTAAAGGACAATCGAAACGGGATTTATTTATTTGTTTCAGAGTCGCCACTTGGGAGATTTAGGGTGTCCCAAGTCACCAATTTTAATCCCGAATCGAGGAAAAGAATGACTCTGTATTACAGTCCGCGAACCAGAAATCCGGATAAGGAATTCTGTTAACCCGGGAGAAGGTATTAGGCATTCCCGAATTCCGTGGTTTTAGCACGGTCGCTCAATTGTCATATTTGGCTCATTTATCTGATTTTTAAACAATTAAGAACTTATATGCAAATTTAACTTTTAAAACCGCTTTTATCATTATTTATTTTATACAAAATTGCAACGTCGTGAAAACGCATCTCGAACCACGCCACAACCAGTGCACACGTGATTTTTTGACGCATTTTGACTTCGTCAAGATCGTGATTTGGGTTACATAAATGTACACCCGTATTTAAGAAAATAACCTTATTAAATATGCGCCAAAATACTACGCATTATGATACTATTATGTAGGACTGTGAATTTTACTAAATCGCCCATCTCGGAATCTAGGTATTTTCTTATATTAAAAAAAATAAGATTGGAGGACTGCAATTTTTTGTATTATTTATATTTATTTATTTTTTAGCGAGATCCTCCCTTATTTTTAGGAATACCCTTTAATGACGACATCTTTATTATTACTAAGTTTGTATATGATTATGAAGTCAATCTCTACATACTTAAAAATAACATATTAATTACAAATTTAAAACGAATATTAATGGAAAGTAATATTACTAAAATTATAATTACAAACAACATGGAATTGTCAAAAAATAAAAAAAAATAAAAAACTAATTATCCCATAGTTGGATTAAAACATATTGTTAGTATGACTTAAGCTTATTGAAATTAATTATTTACAAATACTGAAAATTAAAAAAAAACTTTATTACTAAACCATATTTCTATAAGTTAAACAATTTAAACTTAACTAACTTTGTTTTAATTCACATCATGTCCTAATACTTGATTCGCAAACTAATTCATGTTTTAACTGAAATTAACTACATGATTCCGATTAACTTATTGTTGACAAAAAACCTTATGAATAAGGAATTAATCAATTTTTGTCAAACTGATTCAAATAACGCCATTTTTTACGTTATTTCTTCTATTTTTATTATTAAACAGTTTTAATTAGTAATTCGTCTTGAATATATTTACTAATAGTCCGGTTAAGGCGTTATTTAATATATCGCTATAACATGTCTAATGACAGTGATTTACAGAATAATAATACATGAAATAATCTAAATACAATAAAAAAAATTAAAACTAAATTAGAAATTTAACATTCCGTTCTTCATTTCATCTTACAAAATGCCAAAATTACAGTTGTGTACCTGGTATTGCCAATATAAGAAGAAGAAAGTCAGCCACGCAATAATAACAATACAGCACAACAACAAAAGTCCAACAGCAGTAACAACCCAGGAACAGAGTTTGCAAATCAGTGGAGCAGTAATCCCAAAAAAAAAAAGCTTCAAGCTTTGATGAAACAACAATTAATTCTAATTTCAAATAATGAAAGAAAGCAGAAGATTTTTTTTTTTAGTTTTTTTTTTTTTTTGAAAGTTTAAATATTTTTCGGAATTTTCTCTCTCTTAAATGTTCAGCCCTTTTTTTCTCTCTCTTATTTTTCTTTCTGTTCTTCTCTATATTCAGATTCGTTCCTCTCCTATCTGTATTCTGTTTTTTTTTCTCTCCTATCCCCCCTTATTCTGATTTCAAGACTTCTTATATATAACCCATCCCATAAATCTTTCAATTAATTAAAATCAATACTTTTTCTCTACCCAACCCATTATCTTCCCACTCATCTCCATTACATTAAATAAACATATCACACCACCCCATTATATTTTGTCCCCCATACCTAACATAAAATAATACAAGATTCCTCCACTAAATTTTGTTTTGTCCCCCCTTTATATTAAATAACCATATCACAACCCACCCCATTACATTTTGTCCCCCATGCTTCATATAAAAAATTACAAAATGTACAATTCCTAAACTACCTCTCCGACCTTACTGAAATTACCAAACTAACCTCTAAACGTACTGCAAATTACCAAACTACCCCATCAGCTATAACACATCAATTAATCACACTCAACCAAAATATAGCCAATATGACCAATTTTTATATAAATTCAAACAACAATATGAACACGGATGAACATCATAACAACAATATCACATGAACACAAATTGAACAACAAAGAACAACTAAGATTTGTTTGAACAATATTTTTAGCAACAACAAACCTATTTTCGGATTCAATCAACAACAACAATCAAACAAGCATATTTAGATTTCTAAATTCAATAATATTGAACTTAAAATTAACTCTAACAACATTACAACAAACAATTCCTATATTAAACTTTAAACAAGATTATGAGACAATTTCAAGAAATAATCATAAATGATAAACAAGAAATCAAACTATACAAATTTCGGATTCAAGATCAAAGTATGAACATGAATGAATCCATTTTTTTAAAACAACAAACATGACGGATTAAATGATTCAAACAACATTAATAATTTCTGGAAAATACATAACAGCATGAAACAAATTGAAGAAATAATTAATTAGATTTCAATTTGAATCTAACAAACATTAAACTAACAAATATTTATTCTAACAACAATACAAACATGAAATAAACATGAAAAACAACTAATTAACTTCCATTTGAAATCTGAAAATTAATTTAACAAAACATATGAACATGACTAAAAAAAATCAAATATCTAACCATAGACATGAACAAAACAAACATTTGCCGATTTTAGATTCGAAAATATCAAAACAAAATACGGACAAAATAAAACTCAAAAACTACTAACCGGAGATGAACAACGACGAATTCGATTGTATGGACTGTTTCGACAACCCTCAAATGGGAATAAATCTGCCCGGACTCAACAACGAACTCAACAACGAACAAACGACGGAGACGATCCGAAGCAAACGAAGAAGATGAAGAAGGCGTTGGACGTAGCAAGGTCGACGGACTGTGGCGGACGCAGCTGAAGCAGCTATGGTCGTCGACATGCTGCTGCGTTCAACGACTAAGGTCGTCAATGAGGAACAGCAACAGTCGACGCAGCAGAAACTGTGCTCGAGCAGCAACAATATCCATGGCCATAGTTGTTCGAGCTGAAGAAGACGAAGTGAGGCAGCAGCAGCTCGGACGGCGAGGTTGAAACAGAAGTAGCAGCTTGATGGGTCTGTTTGGCTCGAACGGGACGTCTAGTAGCTGTTCATCAAGGAGGAAGATGAAGCAGCAGCTCGGACGACGACGTCCATGGCAGCAGCGCACGTCGAGCAGCAGGTGAAGGAGCAGAAATGGTTGCGTCAATGGCGGACGCGGGCAGCAGCTGCGACGTTGAAGCAGCAGCGGAAATATCAACTGTGGGCTTTCATGGTGGAGCTCGACGGACTAGTTGTTGGTTGTCGAAGACGAAGCAACGACGGGGTTGGAGAAGGTTGTTGGTTCGGCCGCGTTCGGAGGTCGTTTGGTTGAGCCGGGGTCGTGAGGGTGACGTGCGTGTGTGTGTGTGTAGCCATGGCTTCTTGAGGTTGAAGGCAAAGGGAAGCCATGAGAGGTGGAGAATCTTGAGGAAGAAGAAGAAGATAGGAGGGGTGGGGGCGGATGACTTAAGTTTTTAGGGTTTTGGTTTTTTTTTGTTTTTTTTTTGTTTTGTTTTACAAGATAGGGGGGTGTTGGGTTATGGACTGGGTCGACCCAGTTCGAAATGGACTGGGTCGTAGGGAAGATTGAGTCATTTTTTGGGCCTATGGCTTGAAATCGAAGAAGAGGCCCAATTCCGACTTTCTTTATATTTTCGCTCTCTTTTCTTCTTTTATTTCTCTAAAATTAAATTATAAAAAATACTTAAATTATTATTAAGAATTAAATTAAGTTATAAAGGCGCAAATTAACTCCCAATAACAATTAACGCATAATTAAGTAATAATTAAGCATAAAATTGTATATTTGGACATTAAATGCTAAAAATGCAAACGATGCCTATTTTTGTAATTTTTATTTTTTGTAAAACAAACTTAATTACTAACAATTGTAGAATTAAATCCTACATGCAAAATGCGACATATTTTTGTATTTTTATTAATTTAACAAATAAACATGCACAGACAAATACAAATAATTATTCAAAATATCACAAAAATTGCACACCAAGGAAAATTATTTTATTTTTGAATTTTTTGGGAGTAATTCTCATATTGGGCAAAAATCACGTGCTTACAACCTACATGCTGGAGAAAGAAACATTACAAAAATCAGTCAATATTCAACACAAATTATTTTTTTCCTTTTTGAAAAATGTTTGTTTGAAGAGTCAATTTATATAAATGGACATAAAACAAATAACAAAACTTTCGCTATGGAATTATGAAAATAATTACAAGCCAACAAGCAATAAACGCAAAATCATAATTCTCAAACCAGTTATGCTACTCCCATATAAAATAAATTATTTCCAGCATATTCACTAGCAAGACACAAGGCATTTTAGTGATTATGAGTAGCAAATACAATGTATTGATTATATTTCCTTTCGTATGATTTAAATTTATCTTTTTGAATATTTAATCTTCTATAGACTTTATTCTTGAGTCTCAGTCCCAGTTTGGTTAATATATTTCCACTTGTGTGATTTATATTTTTTTATATTATTTTATTTAGTTTCTTTTACGCTATTGTAGAGTAGTTAATGGATCTATCCTCTAGCCATCTTTCAAATTTTCTTAATTCATCACCCTTTAAAATATAAAAATATCTAGAGAGTTTTGCTAAGTCCTATAAAAGTATGTATGTTATTGCATTCTACTTTTAGTGACTTTTACATGACATTTAAAAAAGAAATACCGAAAATTAACCGAACCGTACCGATACCGAAGAGAAACCGATATAATTGGGACGGTTTCGAAAAATCTAGTTTTCGTTATAGATAATGAATAACCAAAAAATTGGTATGGTACAAAATTTACAAAATAACCAGCCAAACCGAACTATTGACACCCCAATTGTACACACATATCAGGAGCGCCACAAGAGGGATTCGAACACAACACCTTCCATACATTTTGAACCCTCTTTACTCCCTCAACAGACAATGCATTTGGTTAAAGCGAGTTCAAATTTATATTTCTATACGTATTTTTTCTATTTCAAATGTAATTTACTAATATACGCCGTGTAATTTTTTAGCGAAGCGGGTTCAATTGACCCCGCTTCACGCCATGTAGGTCCGCGCCCCTGCTCGTATGTACATAAAGTACTTAATTAATCCAAAACTACTGATTGTAAATCGTAACATTTCTGAAACATGAAATGTAAAGTAACTTTAAGATAGTTTAAAGAGTATTATAGATGGTGTGAAAGTTATTGTTGTCTAGACAACCATATTTTGATGATACTAATGAAGTTGATAGACAAATATTTTGATTTTTGAGAGGAAGTAAAAGCTCATAATCTAGAGACCAATTAGTGATTAACTTTAGGCGACTGAATTCACCCCAAAGTGGATTTTATTTGCTATGTTTCTGTTGTTGTTGGAAAAATGACATTGCATAGACGCTGTAAAATTAATAGTCGAAAAAATATATAAAATTTGTATATATTTACATTCTGTATGTTATATATAAAAATTATATAAATTTTATATACTTTTTCAGCTACCAAATATAAATAATTTCTGGCGCGGGCTAAAAGTGATAATGTCCGTTGTTCTAAATAAAAAGACGAGAGTTTTTTTTTTTAAAAAAATAATCCAATTACACAACCTGGATAAAAAAAATATTCATTTTAGCCGCCCTCTCCATTACTGATCTAATTGGTTAATAAGTAATAAGTAATGAGACAAGTAAAAGAGATCATTGGTTAAGGTCCATTTATAATATAATTTGATCTATGGCTAGTGTAAGAATATATAACAAGCAACTATTTTAATTTAAAGTATAGATGCAATACACTTCATCTATTACACTCAAATCTTTCTATAATAGACTTATTTATTTTGATATTTTTTGATTGTTATAGTAAAGTTTTATTATAGATGATATATATTATAACATAACATAAAAATTAGTTTCGAGAAAAATTTGACTATTATAGTAAATAATTATTATATAGAAATATTGTTATAGAGGTGTAATAATAACGTAACCTATTTCGAGCAACACTAGATTTGCTCTTTCCTTGGAAGGAGGTTCCAATGGACTCCACGTCTGCCATCTGTTTTTTAGTCAATTAATACAACCAAAAAAAAAGATAAAAAGATGAAAAGACGAATGAATCATCATCCACAATATATAGCAGATGCGTAGGAGTAACCTAATAAGAGTAGAATTCAGGATATGGACTCATCACTCATGTAAAGCAGTTTTCCAATATTTTTTGTTTTGCTACCCGATGTTCTGTACCCGTTGTTGGGTTTTTAAGCATTAATGAGGCTTAAAAGAGGGTGAATGGGAAATGGAGGGAAATGAAATTTTTAAGTGAAATTTTAAGTTTCCCCTCTTGATGAAGGAACATTATCCCATATTGGAAAAGGAAGAGGTTTTTTATGGGTATATAAACAATTGCTCTTCTTCTGTCGCTCGCTCGGATTCGGCTTCGGTCAAATGATTGATTGATTAATTTTTTGGACCAAATTTATTTGTTAATAGTAAAATATTAACAGAAATGTTATTAAATATTTGTTTTAATAACATAATATTAATATTAAAATAAATATTAATATTAAATCCAATCCGTTTTTCAGTTGTGTAACTGAAAATTAAACTACCCTCTTCAATTTTTCCTCTTTATTGTTGAGTAAATAACCATTTATGTTATGACATTTATGTTGTGGCCATTTTGCATAAATAGTCATTCTGAAGAGTTGCACCTCTTCAGATTTCAGCCCAACTTTGGCTATAAATACAAGACTATTCTGCTCAAAATTTCCATACGATTTTCTGAGTTTCTCCTCCTTCTTCTGCATACTTTTAACATCAAATAAAGCAACAGTAAGTGTGATTTGCTACCGAACTTTATGTTAGCTGAAACACTGGGGTTCGAAGTACCACTACACCAGTGTGTAATTCGTTCTATCCTGGGAGGAAATGATCTATAACCTTGGGTACTAGGAAGAGATTAAATTCCTTAAGGGAATACTGTGAATTCAGTTGGCTCGGATTAAAATTCTGTTTCTGTTTTTCATTTCTGTTTATGTTCATTTATATGTTATTTTATATTCTCCAGAATTATTTTACAAATACAGATTACTAACAAGCTTAAGGAATTTAATATATTTTCTGTATTTGTACTCACTGTTTCTGGAGAGTAAAACCTTTGTGGTTTTGTACTCTATTGGAGATTAAAATCTACGTGATTTTAACGTGTGTGTCATTCTTTTACAGAAATGACTAGTGATAATGTGAACCAAGTTGTTCCAATGGTGACTACCAATGCCTCAACAAACCGAACAACACCAGCAGCATTGGCACTGGCGGAGAAACCCGAAAAATTTTCCGAGATTGATTTCAAGCGCTAGCAACAAAAGATATTCTTCTACTTGACTACTCTAAGTCTCTAGAAGTTCATCAAGGAAGATGTTCATGTGCTGTCCGATGAAACTCCAGAGACTGAACGCTTTCTCATGATTGAGGCGTGGAAGCATTCATATTTTTTGTGTAAAAATTATATTCTAAGAGGGCTGGAGGATGCTTTGTATAATATCTACAGTGGCGTGAAAACATCAAAAGAACTGTGGATTGCGCTTGAAAAGAAATACAAAACTGAAGACGTCGGGTTGAAGAAGTTCGTTGCTGCAAAGTTTTTGGACTACAAAATGGTAGATAACAAGTTTGTTATTACCCAAGTTCAGGAATTGCAAGTGATTATTCAAGATCTCCTTACTGAAGGTATAAGTAGAATTAATACCAATGTTGGTAGTATTAATTTTATTATGTTTACTAACAGAATTTTCATTGAAGGTCTTGTCATCAATGAAGCATTCCAAGTAGCAGCGATGATTGAGAAGTTGCCTCCGTTGTGGAAGGACTTCAAAATTATTTGAAACACAAACGCAAGGAGATGTCCCTTGAAGATCTCATTGTTCGGTTGAGAATCGAAGAGGACAAAAAAGCTGCTGACAAGAGAGGCCGTAGAAACTCAACAATAATGGGAGCAAATATTATTGAAGAGAACAAAAAGAGGAAGAAGGCTTCTGGACCGAAATACAAACCAAGCAAGAAGCGGTTCAATGGAAATTGCTACAACTGTGGAAAAGCCGGACACAAATCTACGGAGTGTCGTGCTCCGAAGAAAGACAAGAAGAAGGGTCAAGCAAACATGGTTGAAAAGTATGATGATGTTGATGACTTGTGTGACATGCTTTCCGAATGCAACTTGGTTGGCAATCCTAAAGAGTGGTGGATTGATTCTAGAGCCACTCGCCATGTTTGTGCTGTTAGAGAAGCTTGTGCTACTTATGCTCCTGTTGGACCGATGAGACGCTTTCTATGGGAAATGCTGCAAAGGCCAAGATTGAAGGATGTGGGAAGATATTTCTCAAAATGACTTCCGGCAAAGTGGTGACTTTGAACAACGTCCTTCATGTTCCCGAGATTAGGAAGAATTTAGTCTCTGCTGGACTTCTTGTTAAGAATGGTTTTAAATGTATATTTGTATCCGATAAGGTTATAATAAGTAAGAACGAGATGTTTGTAGGAAAAAGTTACCTCACCGAGGGCCTTTTCAAGCTGAATGTAATGGTCGTTGAAAATAATAATAAAATTTCAGCTTCGTCTTACTTACTTGAGTCAAATGAATTATGCATATACATTTGGGTCATGTCAATTATAAAATCTTGCGGAAAATAATTAATTTGGAAGTATTTCCTAAGTTTGAATGTGACAAATCAAAATGTCAAGTATGTGTGGAATCTAAGCATGTTAAACATCCTTATAAGTCAGTTGAAAGGAATTCAAATCCTTTAGACTTAATTCACACAAATATTTGTGATATGAAGTCAATACCATCTCGCGGTGGAAAAAAGTATTTCATAACTTTTATTGACGATAGTACTTGATATTGCTATGTATGCTTACTTAATAGTAAAGATGAAGCAATAGACACATTCAAACAATACAAAAATGAAGTTGAAACGCAACTTAACCAGAAAATCAAAATGATAAGAAGTGATAGAGGTGGTGAATATGAATCTTCTTTTGAATAAATATGTTTAGAATATGGAATTATTCATCAAACAACGACCCCTTACACGCCCCAATCCAATGGGATTGCAAAAAGAAAGAATCGTTCATTAAAGGAGATGATGAATGCATTATTGATAAGTTCTGGTTTGCCACAGAACTTATAGAGGGAAGCCGTTCTTACGGCTAGTCGAATACTACATCGGGTACCCCATAGCAAAACACAATCCATTCCATATGAAAAATTGAAAGGAAGGAATCTCAACTTGAATTTTTTTAAAGTGTGGGGGTGTTTGGCAAAAGTGCAAGTTTCTAAACCCAAAAGGATAAAAATAGGACCGAAAATCATTGATTGTGTTTTCATAGGATATGCGACTAAAAGTAAAGCATATCGATTTCTGGTTTATAAATAAGAAAATCCCTACATTCATAATAATACGGTTATAGAATCAGATAATGCTGAGTTCTTTGAAAATATATATCTGTATAAAAATGAATGTGAGTTGATTGGTGAAGGATCTAAACGACCTCGGGAAGCAACAAAAGAAAGTACACTTAATCAGGAGGATCCAAGACGTAGTAAACGTCAAAGAACGTCTACTTCATTTGAACCAGATTTTGTGAATTTCTTATTGGAAAATGAGCCTCAAACATTTAAAGAAGCTATGTCTTCTTCAGAATTATTATTTTGGAAAGAGGCAGTCAATAGTGAAATAGAATCCATACTGAACAACCATACATAGGAATTGGTTGATCTTCCTCCTGGAAATAAACCGTTGGGTTCTAAATGGATCTTTAAGAGGAAAATGAAAGATGATGGCACTATTGACAAATATAAGGCAAGACTTGCGGTCAAAGGGTATAGACAACGAGAAGGTCTTGACTATTTTGATACATACTCTCCAGTTACAAGAATTACATCCATACGAACGTTAGTAGTGTTAGTTGCAGCTTATAGTCTTGAAATTCATCAAATGAATGTTAAGACAACCTTCTTAAATGGAGAGTTGGAGTAAGAAATATACATGGAACAACCTGAAGGGTTTGTGGTTCCAGGTAAAGAAAAGAAGGTCTATAGACTTGTTAAGTCCCTTTACGGACTAAAACAAGCACCCAAACAATGACAAGCAAAATTTGACCAAACAATATTGTCAAATGGGTTTAAGATAAATGAATGTAATAAATGTGTGTACATTAAAAATATTCCAAATCACATAGTCATTATTTGCTTATATGTGGATGATATGCTGATAATGAGTAATGACATTGCCAACATAAATGCTACTAAGCGTATGCTAACTAGCAAGTTTGATATGAAAGACTTGGGAGTTGCTGATTTAATTCTGGGGATTAAGATCCATAAGACTTAAGGGTAAGTTTTATCGAGTGGTGGTTCGACCCGCTATGCTGTATGGGGCTGAGTGTTAGCTAGTGAAGAACTCCCACGTGCAGAAGATGAGAGTAGCAGAGATGAGGATATTGAGATGGATGTGTGGGTGTACCAGGCGAGATAGGATTAAGAATGAAGCTATCCGGGATAGAGTGGGAGTAGCCTCCGTGGAGGACAAGATGCGGGAATTGCGGCTGAGATAGTTCGAACATGTTAGGAGAAGAAGCATTGATGCCCCTGTTAGAAGGTGTGAGAGGTTGGCCGTGGAGAGTTTGAGAAGGGGTCGAGGTAGGCATAAGAAGTACTGGGGAGAAGTGATTAGGCAGGACATGGCGCTGCTTTAGCTCATTGAGGACATGACCCTTGATATGAGGGTGTGGAGGTCGACGATTAAGGTAGAAGGTTAGTAGGTAGTTTATAGTGTTTACCGATAGGCTTAGTAGCATGCATGTCCCTTTATATTCTTAGATTTTATTACGATATGTGATTTTGTTCGCCTCAGGTATTGTATTCCCTTGCTATTATTTGATACTACTTATCCTTTATCTCCCTTTTTTCTCTTCTATTTTTCTTCCTTTCTTGCTTCCCTCTTCCTCTTCTTGACCTTCTTGAGCCGAGGGTCTATTGAAAATAGCCTCTCTACCTACATTAGGTAGGGGTAAGGTCTGCGTATAGACTACCCTCCCTAGACCCCACATGTTGGATCAAACTGGGTTTGTTGTTGTTGTTATTGTTGTTGTTGTTGTTGATTAATATCCATAAGACTCCTCAAGGTCTGGCATTGTCACAATCTCATTATATTAAGACAGTACTTGAAAAGTTCAAGCACTTAGGGTTAAAAGTTGCAAGGACTCTAATTGATGTGAATCTTGCATTAGCAAAGAACAAAGGCCAAAGCATATCACAATTGGATTATGCTCGTGTGTTGGGATGCTTAATGTACATCAAGAGTTGTACACGACCAGATATAGCTTGTGCTATAAGTAAATTGAGTCGATACACGAGCAATCCAGGTCAATATCATTGGATGGCAATGAAACGAGTTTTGGGATACTTAGAACATACCCAAGGCTTTGCTTTACACTACAGTAAATATCCTGCAGTGATTGAGGGATACTGTGATGCAAATTGGATCAGCGGTTCAACTGATTCTAAGTCCACAAGTGGATATGTATTCACTATTGGTGCAGGAGCAGTATCTTGGAAGTCATCCAAACAAACTTGTATTGCCCGCTCTACAATGGAGGCTGAGTTCATAGCCTTGGATAAAGCCGGTGAAGAAGCGGAATGGCTTCGAAATTTCTTAGAAGATATTCCATTTTGGCCCAAACCGTTGGCACCAATAAGCATACATTGCGATAGTCAAGCGGCAATTGGAAGGTTTGAGAGCGTTATGTATAATGGTAAATCTCGTCATATACGACGAAGGCATAAAACTGTTAGACAATTACTCTCTAGAGGAATTATCACGATTGACTATGTAAAGTCAAGTGATAATGTGTCGGATCCACTTACAAAAGGCCTAACTAGAGAGGTAGTTGAGAAATCATCAAGGGGAATGAGACTGTGGCCAAGAACAAGTCATAGTGGCGGTAACTCTACCTAGAAGACTGAAGATCCCAAGATCTAGGTTCAAGGAGATCAAACAAAGTCATTAATGATGGTTCAACATTGTCAACTAAACTTTTGGTCCATTCTCGTGATGAGATAGTGTTCAGTACCAAGGATAAAGCATTAATGTTTTTTAATGATTTCTAAATTTGATACGGGGTATATCAAATAGTGTATCTACAGGATGGAACGTTTAGGAATCACCTATGTAAGTGTGAAGTGTTAGCCGCTTCAAGGAGAATTTTGTAAGGCCAGTTCTCTATGAACTTATGAAACCAGGCGGTATTCATGGCTGAAACGAACACAACAATGAGAACCAAAGACGGTTAAGGGTTGGTTGTGTGACTTGTGGTTGTCTAGGTATACACCAAAGTTCGAAGGTTCAAAGATATCAAATCTACCGATTGATCGAGTATATTCGACATAAGTTCACTACGGAAAGTTCAAAGAGAAACTTACTTATTCAGATGCAATTCTTGCGAATCACACAGTTTTTCATGCATATTTTCGTGATATAGCCATTCCCCATTCATGTGGGGGATTGTTGGGGTTTGTAAGAATTAATGAGGCTTAAAAGAGGGTGAATGGAAAATGGAGGAAAATGATATTTTTAAGTGAAATTTTAAGTTTCCCCCCTTGATGAAGGAACATTGTCCCATATTGGAAGAAGAAGAGGTTTTTTATGGGTATATAAACAATTCTTCTTCTTCTAGCTCTTAAAGAATTGAGAAGAAGGCAGCCTCGCGCCGCCACCGCCGTCTCTCGCTCAGCTCAGCTTCGGCTTGGGAAATGGAGGGAAATGAAATTTTAAATTTTCCCCCTTGATGAAGGAATATTGTCCCATATTGGAAGAGGAATAGGTTTTTTATGGGTATATAAGCAATTGCTCTTCTTCTAGCTCTTAAAGAGTTGCGAAGAAGGCAAGCCTCACGTCGTCGTCGTCGCTCGGCTCGGCTTCGGCTTCGAAATCAGAATCGAATTTGAATTTGGATTTGGATTTGGTCAAATGATCGATTGATTGATTAATTTTTTGGACCATATTTATTTGTCAATAGTAGAATATTAACAAAAATGTTATTAAATATTTGTTTTAATAACAGAATATTAATATTAAAATAAATATTAATATTAAATTCAATCCATTTTTCAGTTGTGTAACTAAAAATTAAACTACCCTCTTCAATTTTCACTACTAGAATTCCGAAAAAAAGCGACCAAACTTTAGGGACTAAAGTTGGTCTGTCAAGAAAAGCGACCAAAGTTGGTCACTAAATTGGTGAAAATAATAAAATAATTATTTTAAATACATTAGCGACCAAGCTTGGTCGCTATTTGGTCGATAATTTTGTCAAAATGTTGACCGGACTTGTCAGACTTGCTTGGTCAAAGAAATACTGAGATTAGCGACCAACATTGGTCGTTAACGGGGGACCCACTTATAAAATTTTAATAATTATAATATTATTTTTAAAAAATTATAAAATATAAATAAATATAATTTAAAATTAACGATCAAAGTTGGTCGCTAATTAAAGGGTAAGCAGAAAGACCAACTTTGGTCGCTAATATGGGACCCAGTTATAAAATTTTAATAATTATATTATTATTTAAAAAAAATTATAAAATATAAATAAATATAATTCAATGTTAGCGACCAAAGTTGGTCGCTAACTAAAGTAGAGATCAACTTTGGTCGCTAATCTGGGACTCAGTTCTAACGTTTAACAATTATATTATTATTTTAAATATTATATAAAATACAAATAAATCTTATTTAAATTTAGCGACCAACTTTGGTCGCTAATTTTAATTTATGTATAATTAGCGCCCAAAGTTAGTCTCTTTTCAGGTCAACATTGGTCAAAATTAAAAATCACTTTTGTATTTACTATCTAAATAATATAAATGTAAGCCGTTGACACTTTTGTAATACAAGGGATGAATAGACTAAAATATACTCTAACATGCTATATATGCAGTTAAGTAGTACAACGAAGCGTGCGTCTCTCTCTCTCTCTCTCTCTCTCTCTCTCTCTCTCTCTCTCTCTATATATATATATATATAAGAACATGAAGCGCTCAGAACACAGGGCCGGGTTCTTTTAGGTATTGATACACTTGTAAATTGATTCATCGACTTATAACCTACTCAGATGCATGTATATATATTAAAAACAAAACGTCTCGACTTATATCAATTAATATGTTATAATTGATTCATCGACTTATAACCTAGTGACGAATGAATGTAATTCATTAACTCTGTTACAATATAGTATAGTGTATTATATAATACACTATACTATACACTTAGTATATATAATACACTATACTATCTCTCTCTCTCTCTCTCTCTCTCTCTATATATATATATATATATATATATATATATATATATATATAGCTTATATACTATATACTATATTATACTATATATATCGAATATACCTTGTATACTATGCACTTAGTATATATAATACACTATACTTTATATATAGTATAGGATTTGAACTTTGATTTGAGGTCCGATTTCAAAACAAATCATATATTTGGGTTCGTGGGGAATGGGTAATCGGATTTTGGTTCGAACCTCGGGTTTTGAATTAAAATTTTAAATTTATACTATATATATATATATATCGAATATAGCTTATATATATATATATACATACATACTTACATATACTATGCACTAAGTATTAGTGCATTAGCTAATGTTATATCGAATATAGCTTATATATATATATATACTTACACTATACTATGCATTAAGTATTAGTGCATTAGCTAATATTACATCGAATATAGCTTATATATATAATATTAAATCCTAAATTTTAATATTCAATATTTAATATCGAATATATATATATATATATATATATATACTACATATGTACATAATTTTAAATTGAATTAAAAGTAATTTAATTTTTTTTAGAAATAGCGACCAACTTTGGTCGCTATTTTGGTCAAAAGTCAAAACTTATTTTGTTACCAAAATAGCGACCAAAGTTGGTCGCTATTTCTAATTCCAGTGTCAAAATCGGGTTTCCCCTCCCATTCTCTTATTTTCTTCAAAAAATTTCCCCAAACTCTCTCTTTTCTCTCTCACACTCAACCCCCCCTCCGACTCCCAGCAGCAGCGGCGCCACCGCCTCTGACCGACGGCATCAGCTCCACCGCCGGCGACCTCCACTTCCCAAGTAGGTTTCTCTCTCCTTCCTTTGTTTTTTTTTCCGAAATACACTTATTTTGTTTAATTCCTCCTAGTTTGATTTGTAAAAATTAATTGTTCTTAGCTAAATTAAATCTATAATAATTGTTAGTAGCTAAAATATTTAGTTTTACCTACTAATTTGGGAAAGAAATGGTTTGAAGAGAAGAAACCCTATACCCTACTAATTCCTATTAAATCTATTGTATGTTTCTAAGAAGTTGGAGGATTGTAATCTATGTAAAATAAGGCCTTTCAATTATTTTTACCTTATTGCTCCCAATAAAACCTTGATTATGCAAGTCAATATTCCTCAAATTTTGTAGTAATATTTTAAGTTTACTAAACTTCGTAACTCTAGAATAAGGTGTTAATTACTTCATAAGAATCATTAACTGAAAATGGACATGTTTAGGATTTATTTCTCTCATCTGTGAGCAAAAATAAAACCACTAATGCTTGCCACAAAGGAAAAGTTCCAAACCTATATTTTGAAAATTGTCTAAATAAGCCAACATGCAGCAACTGAATTTAACACAAAGTAAAAGAGTGAGAAATATAGAAATTAATGCCAATATATATGTGGTTAACAAAAGATTAGGATATGAATTAACTGAATTAATTTGTTCTTGTTTTATTTGTATAGATGGAACATCGTACTTGGATGTACAATAGGAATTATCCTAATCGGTAGGGATTGCGGGAGGATTTTGTAGAAGGGGTGGATGACTTTATTAGACATGCAATGTCACTTCCACCATACCTAATTGAAGGAGTAATTAGGTACCCTTGAGTTAGGTGCGATTGTTTGAAGTTTGGAAAACTGGCGGAAGTTAAGCATCATCTTTATAGGAAGGGGTTTATAGAAAATTACTTTATGTGGACTAATCATGGAGAGATCGATAGTAGCTATGGGATATTTCATATCATGGTTGTGGGTGAAAGTAGTAGGTCGGTGGAGAATATAAATCATGATTCTAGAATTCATGATATGGTTGCGAATGCTTTTGAGATGCACTTAGGGGGTGAGCCCAATGAAAATATTGAACAAACTCCTAATGATGACGCAAAATGTTTTTATGAATAGTTAGAGAAAGCTAGTCATCCACTACGTAAAGAAAGTCCGCACTCTGAGTTGTCTGTTGCAGTTGGATTACTAAGTATCAAATCTGATTGAAATATTTCTCAAGAAGCCATGGACTCTTTCATTGACCTTATGTGTGAACTAGTTGACTCTGATATCGAATTACCTGGTGATTTCTATAAGGCAAAGAGATTAGTTTCTATGTTAGGACTTTCGTCAATGAGAATTGATTGTTGTGAAGATGGTTGCATGTTATATTATAAAGATGATGCAAATTTAAGCAGTTGTAAATTTTGCGAAAAGCCTCATTTCAAGAGGTTTTCCAGCGGGAAGATGGTCTCTATCAAGGCGATACATTATTTACCTCTTATACCTAGGTTAAAGAGGTTATATGCGTCGTGAGTTCTACTCCTCATATGAGATGGCAATTTGAAAATAGAAAACCACCTGGTGTTATGTGTCATCCTTCAGATGGAGAAGCTTGGAAGCACTTTGATAGGACATATCCAGATTTTGCTAGTGAACCAAGGAACAATCGATTAGGTCTATGTGCAGATGGCTTCATGCCTTTTTCTGTATCTGCGACATCGTATTCATGTTGGACTGTCTTTCTTACACCTTATAATCTACCACCCGAGTTGTGCATGACTAGTACATATATATTCTTAAATTGTATTATCTCCCGTCCACGTAATCCAAAAAGTTTGATAGATGTATAATTGCAACCTTTGATTGATGAGCTGAAACAATTGTGGTATGATGGTATTGAAACATATGATATATCAACCAAACAGAATTTCAATTTGCGTGCTAATTTAATGTGGACAATTAAGAATTTTCCTGTGTATGGAATGTTGTCTGGGTGGATGACTGCTGGGAAGCTAGCTTGTCCTTACTGCATAGAAAATAGTAAAGCGTTCACTTTGAAACATGGCCGAAAGCAATCATGGTTTGATTGTCATAGTCAATTCTTGCCTTCTGATCATGAGTTTAGAAGGATGAAAAATGCATTCAAAAAGAATAAAATGGAATATGATTCTCCACCTCCGATACTTTTAGGTGAGGAAATTTAGGAGAGGGTCTAGAACTTCAGTAAAGTTACTGAAGCTCCACCTTATAGATTCCCCGAATACGGTGTTACTCATAATTGGATGAAACATAGTATATTTTGGGAGTTGCCTTATTGGAAGGATAATCTTCTCTGTCACAACCTTGATGTCATGCATATTGAGAAGAATTATTTTGACAATTTGTTCAACACAGTGATGGATGGTAAAGGTAAGACAAAGGATAACCTGAAGGCTAGAATGAACTTACAATAATATTGCAGGCAGCCTGAATTATACTTGCAAATAGCAAACAATGGTAAGATATTCAAGCCCAAAGCAAGTTACACATTCACTTTGGAGGAAAGACGGCAAATTTGTGATTGGGTAACGAAATTGAAGATGCCTGAGGGTTATGCGTCGAATTTTGGGAAAAAGTTGATATGGAGGTAGGGAAGTTGAGCCATTTGAAAAGTCATGACTATCATATTTTCATGGAGACCTTAGTGCCTATTGCATTTTGTGGTTTGCCTGAAAGAATCTGGAAACCCATCACAGAGATTAGTTTGTTTTTCAAAGACTTGTGTTCTTCTACATTAAGGGAAGAAAACCTACTCCGGATGGATCAGAACATTCATGTAACTTCTAGTAAAATGGAAAAGATATTTCCATATGGGTTTTTGATGTGATGGAACACCTTCCAATCCACCTTGTACACGAGGCACGACTTGGAGGGCCTGTTCAATGCAGATAGATGTATCCCTTTGAGAGGTAATATTATAAGTTTGATGTAATTTTCTGTTTTATTTGAATGTTCTTGGCTAACCTGAAATTATGTAGGACAATTGGCAAATACAAATAATTTGTTAAGCAGAGGAATAAGATTGAAGGATCTATATGCGAAGCTTATCTTGCAAAGGAAACTGCTCCTTTTTGTTCATATTATTTTGAGAGTAATGTGCCATGTGCTAGGAATAGGCCCAACAGGCACACGGTCGACCTTATGAATGATCTATTATATCCGCCTATGTCCATATTCAATCAACCAGGCCGTTGTTCTAAGAATGTTAGAAAGAGAAGTTTGAGTGATATGGAGTACAAGTCAGCTACACTTCACGTGTTGCTAAATTGTCCGAAGTTGTACCATTTCTCAAGTAAGTATTGATTTAGTAGTTATCAAAATATAAAATTTACTGTGATTACATCTCAATGCAACTATTAAAAATATTTGATGTGTCACAGTCACTTCGTGGGTCAATTTGGCCATGATGCTGTATATACGACATTTGATACGTTGCTCAAATAATTTGTAAGTTTATCCTTAAAATATTCTAACACTATGTAGGTAAACAAATTGGAAGTTATGTTAACTTATGAATTTTTTTAACAATATGTAGGTAAATGATCCAAATAATGATGTAAATCAATTTTTGAAAGTATATCTTGGGGACCTGGGCTTCAGGTCACAACAATGCCTAAGTACGTTGTGAATGGTTATAAGTTTCATACAGAGGATTGTTCTAAAAATAAAAATAAAAAACAACAGTGGGGTGTGGGTTCAAGGTGGTGATGACAACCAAGTTGGAGATATTGATTATTATGGTGTACTCAAAGAAATAATAAAACTATAATATACAGGTTGGTCATTTAAGAAATTGATACTCTTTAGATGCAAGTGGTTTGACCCAAATCCAACAAGAGGAACAAGAGTACACAATCAATACAACATAATTGAGGTTAATCATACGAGGGAGTATGATCGCTATGATCCTTGCATAATTGCACATAATGTTAGGAAAGTATATTATGCTCCTTATCCATTGCGGCGGAATAAGTCTGATTGGTGGGTTGTAATCAAAACTAAGCCTGTAGGTAGGATGGAAGTCGAGAATGTGTTAGATGTTGCATATCAAAACGATATCTCCAGTGTTCACCAAATAGTGGACGAACTTTTAGAAAATGATTTGGAACATCCTGAACACATATTGGAAGAAGTTGATATAAATGAAGTAAGAATTATAGAAAACGAGGAAGAAGAATCAACTGATGAAGCTCAAACTAGTAAGGAAGAAGCATTCTCTGACAAGGAACAATACGTCGATGAGCTTTAAAAAGTTGGTTTCTTTAATAACTATCGTTTATAACTTGTTTTTTATATGTTTCAATCTAAATATGTATTATATTATGCAGATGATAGACAAGGGTCGAGGTAAAAATGACCCTAGTGGTTCTCGGGGTCAAGAAAAGGCTAGGAAACCAAAGAGAAGGGTAGAAGATAATACTCAATCTTTTCCACCCTCTTCTGATGTGCCTATGCCTATGCCTATGTCTTTGCCTCCACCCCAGGGCTATTCTGAGCTGCCACAACATCACACGACCTACACCTTTGTGCAGACACCTGGTCTTTCGTCATAGGGCCAGAGGACTATACGTCTGACATACAGTCCACTTGCCTTACTACCACGTGGATCACACCCATCAGCATCACATGGATCGCATCGATCCATGTCACATCCACATGGATCACAGCCATCAGTGTCACAGCCATTCGGGTCATAGCAATCAGTATCACATCCACGGGCGGTCCATACAGCTATGTCGCAGTCACAGGGATCGCATCCATCTTCATCCGGGACTCCATCTATTTCAGGCCTTCGACTGCGAGATATTAGCTCTGATTCCCCTACACCTTCCACACATGCCTCTGATATACATGTTTCGGACGGTGATGCTGATGCTGATGAGGAGGTACATTGTAATCAATATGGCAGGATCATCATAGTCCCTAAGGGTGATGAGTAAGAGTTATTTGTTATTTTTACGTTTATTGTTTTGTACAGTTTTTACTAAGATATTAATGCATTTTTTTAATTAAATTTTAAGTTCATCCCGAGTAATGTTACTACGAGGATAATCACAAAAGCAACTAGAAAGCTTTATGATGGCTCTTATGCGTCTTGGAGTGAATTCCCATTCTCGCTGAAGGAGCAAATTTTCAATAAATTTAAGGTATAAATGTTCTTTTAAGTAGTATAATTATTTATATTTATGATATTTCCATATAATATTTAACTTTTGAAATACAGAGCAAGTGTGTATGGGAACACCGCTATAGCGCGGACGTGGCTGCAAATTTTCATCTCAAAGCTCGCAAGCGGTTGTCACATACTTTCTCCAAAGCTAGAAAGTTGAACTAGAAGCCTGGCTGGTTGCTTCAGAATTTATGGGAGGATTTGCAAAGGCAATGGCTTACTGCAAAGTTCTTAGAGAAGAGCGAAAATGGAAAGAAAGCTCGCGCATCTGAGAAGGGAGGATCCTTGCCCACTGGAGGTGCGATCAGCATAGGGACAATAAAAAGAAGAATGATACGTAATTGCTTAATTTATTTTAATTTTCAAAGTATATCTATTCTATTTATTAACTACAATTTATGAGTTTTCGGGAAAAGAAGTTGGGGCATCCGATGAATCAAGATGAGCTATTCAAGGAGACTCATATTGTGAAGAAGAAGAAAGAGACGGATCAAGAAAGGTGGGTCGAGGGACGAGCCTCGACTGTACATGTAAGTTTTCACTTTTCATTATGTATTTTGATTTACTTTTATATAAATTTTGAAATACTAATTCAATGTAATTTTTATTATAGGGTCGCTTCACAGCTGGAGTGGAGGAATTCATACGCAATCAGCCACCTAATGAGTCGGGCGAGCCAATCCAACCTTCGAACGAGGATGCTGAAAGAATGTGGACAGAGGCTGCAGGCGGTCCAAAATGGGGGAAGGTATACGGGCTTCCTACTAAGAAATTTCATCGCTATAAGTGTGTAATGCAAGGAATAGGGACTTCCTCGCAAGCCGAGCAACTTGATGGGGAGAGCCTCTCAGATATGGGGGAGACTGTGACAAAGCTCACATCCGAGCTAGAAGTGGCCAAGGAAAGAGAAAAGCTTAGAGATACTCAGTACATTGGCGTGGTCGCTCAGTGCCAGGGAATGCAAGAGCAGCTCAAATCTCTCCTAGCTTCTGGAGGTTTTCCGATTCCCCGGTCTCGTGACTCATCGCCAAAGGCTCGCCTTCCCCGTGCTCGTTCCTCCCGTCCTCCCCGTGATCGTTCTTCCCGTCCTCGACAAGTAGATCCTTCTGGATACCGTCTTGCTGATGAAAGTTCATCAGATTGTGATGATAATGATGTACAAAACACTCATTGACTTTTATACACTTTGAACTAGACAAATAGAATCGATTTTCGAATGGGCTTGTAATAAGAGTTAACTTAGTGTGGTTAGCTTAATGTGGTAGTTCTATTGAACTTTATACTTTGTTGGTTTTAATGTTATTTTTGTATTGTTGTTGTTGTTGTTGTGTTGTTGTTGTTGTTGCTCTTAATAGGAATTTGGTATGACTGGCAGGTGGTGTAGCTGCCAAAACAGACAATTTCCGCCAAAATAATACCCAAAAAAGTGACCAACTTTAGTCGCTTGTTCGTCGCTTTTCTATTAAAAAAAAATATTTTCTGGGTAATAGCGACCAAAGTTGGTCGCTAATTAACCCAGATTTCTCAAAAAGCGACCAACTTTGGTCGCTATTCCGTTAAAAAAAAAATTCTGGAAATATAGCAACCAACTTTGGTCGCTTATATTTAAAAAAAAATTAAATTCTTGAAATTAGCGACCAAAGTTGGTCGCTTATTTTTTAAAAAAATTAAAAAAATTAATAAAAAAGCGACTAACTTTGGTCTCTATTTTTCAGATTTTAAAATATAATATTTGGATTAGAGACCAAAGTTGGTCGCTTTTTTATGATTAATAATAAATAAAAAAAAAGTAATTTACATGTAGAGACCAACTTTCGTCGCCAAATTTATATTATTAAAATATTAAAGCGACCAAAGTTGGTCGCTATAGTCTTTACCCGGAATATTTGGTCCTTTTACCTTAGAGACCAAAGTTGGTCGCTATTTTAGGGACCAAAGTTGGTCACTAATTAGCGACCAACTTTAGTCCCTAAAATAAAGGGACCAACAATATAGCGACTAGGCATGTTTGTACGCTTTTTGGTCGCTTTTTAACCTATAAGCGACCAACTTTGGTCGCTTTTTGTGGTCGCTTTTTACCGGATTTCTAGTAGTGTGTTCCTCTTTATTTTTCCTCTTTATTGTTGAGTAATAACTATTTATGTTGTGACATTTATGTGTGGCCATTTTGCATAAACAGCCATTCTGAAGAGTTGCACCTCTTCAGATTTCAACCCAACTTTAGCTATAAATACAAGATTATTCTGCTCAGAATTTCCATACGATTTTCTGAGTTTCTCCTCCTTCTTCTGTATACTTTTAACATCAAACAAAGCAACAGTAAGTGTGATTTGCTACCGAACTTTGTGTTCGCTGAAACACTGGGGTTTGAAGTACCACTACACCAGTGTGTAATTCGTTCTATCGTGGGAGGAAATAATCCATAACCTTGGGTACTGGGAGGAGATTAAATTCCTTAAGTATGTGAATTCAGTGGGCTCGGATTAAAATTCTGTTTCTATTTTTCATTTCTGTTTATGTTCATTTATATGTTATTTTATATTCTCTAGAATTATTTTACAAATACAGATTACTAACACCCGTATCAGAGCACGACTATATCCGGATTCGCACTGCGTAGTGCTCTATTCAGGGTAAGAGCTCTCTACCAAGGATTTTTTTCATAATGATCAAGACTCGAACCCGAGACTTCTGGTTAAGGAAAAACAGCTTCATTTGCCGCACCACATCCTTTGATGGTAATATTCATAGCTCAATCCACCATGATTTAGAGCCCGTTTGAATGAGCTTGTTTTAAGCGATTTTTAAGCCAAAATAGCTTTTAAGCCATAAGTTAGGAATTCTAACTTTTGGCTTTTGGCTTATTTTTGTCATTTTAGCTTAAAAACACTTTTTTACTTTATCCAAACACTACAAATGGCTTAAAAGCTATTTTGGGTTAAAAGCACTTAAAACAAGCCAATCCAAACGGGCTCTTAAACAATTTCTCTCGTACAATGGCACACCAAATATTTTCTATCATTTGATTGGTGAATGAAAAATATTTTTCGAATAAAATATATAATAAAATTAATAATAAAAGGGGCTACTTGGAGCGAGTTTTTATAATTATTTTGAGTACTAAAAATAAATAATAATATTTAAAGTGTTAGTTGACGTAAGTAATATAGAGTTTAAATTGAATATAATTGCAAGGGAAATTATTTTTTCCCATTTGATTCTGTCAACTAAATTTCAAAAAGTGTTATTCGCATAAAAAAATACTTCCCTGCAGAAAAAATTACTTCGATCATACCGAACAGAACCTAAATGGAAAACAAGAAAGAAGATGGAGAAGGATTAACATATCCTAGAACATTAAAAGGGAAAAATGAAATATCTGAACGCTCCCGAAAAGTGTCCACCACTATTTCTAGAGCTGTCAATATGGGCTAGGTCGGGCTAGCCCAGCCCAGTCCACATGAGCGTTAGCAAGTGACGGGCTGGGCTGGGTTAGCTCACCATTTTGATGGGCCTTATAATAGTCAGTCCACCCCAACCTTATGTGGGCCGTGGTCTCCACGGGCCGATCCATCATTTTTAAAAATATAATTTTATATTTTTTCTTTAAGTTCTGACCTAAAAAAAGATAATTATTTAAAAGTTAAAAAATATCTTATTGGAAAAAATTCGCAAAACTTAATTACTTTTTATATTGTTCCAGTATATCACAATAAATACTAAAAAAAGTAAAAGACGAGACCATATTTCATTCACTAAAAGTCAAAACTTAAAACAAACTATTCAAGGGAACGTTCATGATACTTATGAGATATCCAACACATCATCTTCATCGAACACATTTGAATCCGCTTGTGACAAGGTTGTCTTAACATCTTCACTTTCATCTACAATTCATATGCAATATTAATTAGTTAAATATTAAAAATAATTAAATCTTAAAAATTAATAATATTTAAATTCACATAATAAAATATTACCAGTTTGAGTTTGGGAAAACCTGTACAGCCAATTTCGAGTAGTAACAAGTGTTTGGACATTTTCATAATAAATGCAGCTTCTGTACTTTGTAAGAACATGCCACCATTGCTAAATGTTGATTCCGATGGTACAACTGTAATAAGAATGCTAAGTACATCACGCACCATCATTGAAAGATCGGGATATTTTCTAGAATGGTCATTCCAATACATGACAACATCATCTCTTGAAACTTTTCAAGATCAAATTTTGGTTCCTCTTAGTAAAGATCCAATTCTGACTTTCCATCTCTAAAGGCAGTATACTTTTTATTTTTTATATATTTTAAATAAATATTTTATTAGGCCCACGGGCCAGCCTGACCCAGCCTCAATCAAGCCTCACGGGCTTACTCGGGCCGGGTTTAAAAGCCTCGTTTTTAAACTGGCTCCAAAAATTCTAGCCCAAACCTGCTAAATCACGGGTTGCGCTAGGCTGGCCCAATGGGCCAAGCCCATATTAACGGCTCTAACTATTTACATTTACACCAGAATAAATAAATAAATAAATAAATAGATAAATATAAAATATGAATTTTTACATTTTTATATACTATTAGAAACTTTATTACCCTCCCTATTCAAGTTTCAATTTAATTATATCGGCATATACAATTTATCAATTATATACATTTTAAGAATTTAATGAGAATCATTGAACTCATATAATCTCTCTAACATACATGTCTCACTCCCCATGTTTCTCTCACCATACCCCCGCGATTCTGTACTATCTCCCTCCATTAACGCCCTCTTCCACTTTTCTTCAAAAATCTTTTATAATCTCTCTCAATTTTTCTGAATTCTCCCTCTAAATCCTACAAAAATAGTAGCTGCTTGTTCTCTGAATTCTCCCTCTAAATCCTACAAAAATAGTAGCTGCTTGTTCGCCGTGGCAGAAGTGCCTGTTCTGAAAACTCTCATAATTACTGCTGTTGGTGTGTTCCTTGTTTTGGAACGTGTCAATCCCCTTGGCTCTGCTGCAAGGCACCGCTTGAACAATGTAAGTTTTCATCTCATGTTCTTCATTCTTGAAAGAAAAAAAAAGTTTATATTTTGTCCAACGGCCAGCGAATTTCTGTGCACAAATATATAAATTCATTCTTTCACTCAACCTCACAATTGTTCGCGAGTTGGTAAGAAGTCAGAAATTGGACAAAAAATAAATAGTGCTCAAATGGTGTTTCGAAGTTGTTTGACTCTCACGGCCATTAAAAAGCTTTGAATTCAAATTTGAGTTTTCAAAAATCATTAGTTGTTTGAATTGGTTGTTATTGCAAATAATTGGAATTATTGTTTGGAGTTTATATCTCAATTCTGAGGGTATTTAGTGAAGATTAGACTTGATTTTGACTGAATTTCAAGATTAGAAGTACAATATAACGAAGTACAATATACTTACGAAATTATAGTAAAGTTGTAGTATAATTATATGTAAATTGTATTTTGTTGTAGCTATATATTTTTTAATTTGAATGTTGTATGAAAGTTGAACAATAGTTGTATAATGTATGAATCGTTGTATAAAATTTGTATTTAAGTTATCAATACAATCTTTTTACATAAAGTTATTGATGTGTATCAAAATTGTATTAAGAGAGTAAGTCTTGATTGGGATTTTAGAGAGAAAGAAGCACACACCACAGACAAAATATATACAAATCAAATACAAAATATATACAAAGACATATTATCTGATGAGTTTGTTACAGAAAACATAAGGAAAATTTTGAGATATGTCGATTGTAATACAATTTTTTAAGGATTAAAAAAAAGACCAAAACAATTAGCAAATAGAAATCCCTAAATATAAGTTCGATCCGAAGAGAAGAGAGGAGAGAGGAGAGAGGAGAGAAAAAAGGAAAAGGGTATAACTAAATCCCTTGATTGAATGCACTAATAATGGATTGGGAGCCTTTAAGGTGGATTGTATATATTTTGTAGCTAAAACGTATTTAGGTCGGGTAAATACAAAAACTTAGACATTTTTCGTAATAAGATTTCAAATAGTGTATAGGAACAAAAAAATAGTCTTCGTTTTACTAAAGGCATGTGTCCAAGTCTTAAATGCCTAGAATGGTCAAATGACAATGCATGCAGCGGACTGGATGTAGAAACAACAACATTATTCGCAGAAACACCAGATGCAACATCATGCATAGAAACAGAAGATGCAACATTTGTTATAGAACTACTGCTCTTATTCATTTCATGTAAATGTTT
Source organism: Nicotiana sylvestris (assembly GCF_000393655.2). Classification (NCBI taxonomy): domain Eukaryota; kingdom Viridiplantae; phylum Streptophyta; class Magnoliopsida; order Solanales; family Solanaceae; genus Nicotiana; species Nicotiana sylvestris. The sequence continues at coordinate 160,342,115 of NC_091068.1, forward strand.
GGCAGTAATAGTATTTACAAAGGATGCACTTAAAGCAGAAGTAGAAGAACCAGTAAAAGTGGCAGAATTGAGAATATAGAGCCCATCCTGAAGACTACCAAGAACCACTGGTTTTTTTTAGAGAAGGGCCAACTTAAATGAAGAAGAACTAGCACTTTAATTCTAAAACCATATAAGTTGTATTTAACAACTGCATATTATAAGCCCAGACCCCACTTGTGGGATTACACTGGGTTGTTGTTGTTGTTGTTGTTGAAACTATAAGCTCTATCTCATAAAATTATTTATATCCCTCAAGTTTGCTTTAAATATCAAACTTCCTTTCAATTTTTCTTCTATATAATACCTTTTTACATTATGTACGAATAATTTTAACTTTAGTTTGTAAAAAATAAGCATTTTTATTTCTATTAAATATTCAACAAACTTTGTCTACTAGATTTAAGGAGAATTATGAAATAAAAAAGATTTAACTAAAAACACCAGAAAACTCCCGTTAAATGCAAAATGTTACAATATTAAAATTGCACTCGACACCAGAATTAGACCACTCTAGACACGATAAATATACCAAAAATAGCTAAAACTACAAAATTTGTACCTCTAAATGTGAGTTCCCGTTAATTTTGCTGAAAGTTTCTGTTAAATCTAACACTATAATTTGTTAAGTATTTGTCGGAAATAAAAAAATGCACACTTTTGATAAAATTAAAAGGATAAAAAATGCTCATGGTATATTTAAGGGAGTATTTTAGACCCTTAAACACAAAGGAACCAATTTCCTCTAACTGAGTTGTGTTATGTTAACCCTCTTTGTGCACATCACCAGATTTTGTGATGGTACAGTTGGAAATTGACAGTGTCTAATACTCTTGTTCCTTTAAACTACTAACAACAACAACAACAACAACAACAACAACGATCCAGTATAATCCTACAAGCGGGGTCTGGGGAGGGTAATATGTACGCAGACCTTTCCCCTACCCCGAAGGGTAGAGAGGCTGTTTCCAGGAGACCCTCGGCTCATAAAAGCAACAGGAGCCGATATATTAGTACCATAAAAATGCATAATAAAATAACAGCAATATAAGAGATATGAAATACAACATACGAAATATGAAATAGATGGCTGGTATAGTAAAACTAGCAGTTAAAGCCCTGCATCAATAGACGACCAATGACATTCTTAGTCTAACTCCTAACCGACTAGTCTCACTCTATTGTGATGTAGAAATATTCACTAGTTTCCCCTAACCTACAACCTTAATGCTCGACCTCCATAATTCTATGTCAAGGGCCATGTCCTCAGTAATCCTAAGTCGCGACATGTCCTGTCTGATCACCTATAAACTAAAAAAAATGAATAATTCGAATTGAAATCTAAAGTCTATTAGTAACATTCACTATATTTGGACTGTGTAAATATTAATACATTTATATTTGAAGCGGTATGGCACCAGAACCTCGAAATCCTCGATCTTGGTTGTGAGAGGGAGAGTTCCATTTTTTCGTTACTACTTATATTACTGTGAATGCACAGTTTCAACTAAGTACATTTGAAAGACCGGTATTTACAACGTTGTTTGTTGTTTCCGCACACACGTTTTGAAACCGACAACACCTCAGCAATTCGCCTCCTAAATCTTATATGAAAACACATCTCATTTCTTTGATTTCGAATGTTGCCAATAAACCCTAGTTCCATTTTCACTCCGACAAGGTTTACCTGTTCCGCATTCCCATTTCATCCTAAGACCACCATCTCCATTCGTTGCCACGCCGCCGCTGATGCCGCTTCCTCCCTCGGCGCCGGCAGAATTTCCCAGAACTCCGACGGCACGGCTCCGGTGGAGAAGCGAAGTTCGAGCAAAAACATGAAAATCAATGGCTGGGGAAGGCCTTGGTCGCGTAATAGAGAGAGCTACTTGACGGATGATGGTGAAGCTCTTCCTCTTCCCATGACTTATCCTAACACTTGTCCTGTTTCCGCGGAGGAAATTGACCGTCGCCTTCGCTGTGATCCCCAAATTGAGGTCTTCATTTGGCTTTGCTCTATTATTTCTTTATATCTTTATTATATTATTCTCATATTAGACTACTGAGAAGAAATGAAATAGCTTTATTTGCCACTACGGGGATTTGAACCTGGTCTCACATGATCCATTCTGGTTTCGTTGGCCACTAACCCGCACCTTTGGATGTGACGGATCAATAGCAAACTATGATATATAGACCCGAGCTAGTTTGAGATTAAGGCGAAATTGATTGGTAGATTAATTTTCCTTCTTCAAATGTCGTCAATTTCATTGGAGCTCTACGCACATCCATGGCATTTCAACATTGCATGGGGTGTGCTTCCATGGTGAGTGAAGGTGTTAAAAGAGGATGAGGTAGACCGAAAATCATTTTAAAGGAAGTTGTCTCGAACAAAGTACAATTTCTAGGAATTCATACTAGGCGATATATATATTAGTTGAGAATATGTTTTAGACAAAGGAATCACAAAATCAACGCATTCCTTCTTAAACTTACCGGTTTGATGATATCTTAATCTAAGAAAAAAAGATTTAATAAGAAAATCCAATTTCCTTTTTCCTGTAATCCAGTGCATGGAATAAAGAACAAGCGTTGTTATTTATTCCAGGTCCTATAATTTCTAAGAGCGGGTTAGCCTTTCAGCGATCTATACATATAGAAAATATATTGAACTTCTAATACCTTTTATTTGTATAATATTGGCATGAGATGAGTTTAAATGGAGTAATATTGTCAGTGAAGATTCATATAGTCGACCCCACTTGGGATGAGTTTAGGCACAATTGTTGTTGTATGTATGTATAAAAGGACCTTTTGGAACATTAATGCTTGTGCAGTGACTAAAAGAAAACATCTTCTTTAAAAAAAACTCTTTTTTTAAGCTTATATGGCAGCACTGTGTCAGCATTTTGTCTAGCATCTTGTGGCACAAAGTTATTGGTAAAAAGTATGGACCAAGATTGGTCAATATCCTGTCAAATGAAAATCTCTTCCACCACTAGATTACCAATGATATTGGTAGGAACCAGAATGGTATTGATCACCACAGTGTAATATCTTTGTTCTGCATAAAAGATGTTTACAAGAGTGTTAAAGTTATTCTTTTGGTCGAGGTTTGTTGTTTTTCCTTTGATCATGCTTATGTTTTGATGAAACTCTTTTGGTCATTCTTGTTACCATAGGATTGCAAGGAAGTCGTCTATGAGTGGACTGGAAAATGTCGGAGTTGCCAAGGAACAGGATTTGTCAGTTACTATAGTAAGCGAGGGAAGGAGACCATCTGTAAATGCATACCTTGCCAAGGAATTGGTACAAGTACTTAACTTTTATTTCTTCTGTGAATTATATTTTTAATGAACAGTAGTTTCTTTTGCTGTTCTGCTCTACTTTGCGAGTATGGACTGAGTACTGATGCATTCAAGGCTTCGATGTATATAGTAGCATGCAGTAGGTCATTTATTCTTGTGTAGGACTAATTGTGAATAAGCCCCTAAAGATTAGTTGCATGTCAATAAGAAAGGGATGCATTAAAAGGATGCTGACTTAAGGTTCGTAAGTGTGAGCTCACTAACCCTACCCAAATTATCTATATAATCAGCTATTATTTCTTTGCACCAAAAGTGCAAATAAAGCAGAGAGGAATTCTTCAATTCCTTAATGTGCAAACGTATTAATCTTTGCTTTTTCACTGGAGATGTTTTCTGTGAAAAAAACGGTGAAAAACTCTGCAGAAGCATGCCACAATGCTAAATTAACTTCGAAGAACTCAGTCTTCTGGTGAGATTCTCTTGGATATATTCACTTTCTCATTGTCCTTTTTGTGTTAGAATTACTTTTTTTTTTTTGTTCTTTGCCTGGAGTTTTCTATGATTATTTTTGAATGATGTGTCACCAACACGAGGGCCATGTGATCTGTCAAGTTGTCCTGAATCATCGCAACAATGGACAGAACCCACTTCAACCTTTTATCTAATAAGTGTTTCCTGCCAAAAGACGGGGTTCTTCAATGATTATTAAGTCGCTCAAATATCACTTCTTTTGATATGGTGCTTATTTGATGAGATTTTCGACAGAATCATTTTGACTTCACATTGGATCGTTGAAGGAAAGACCCCTTTTCAACTGTATGGATCTTTTCCAGATTCCTTGGCGATTTTTCCTTGGGCAAAACCCTCTTTGTGTGCGCTTTTTGTAGGACTGCAGAATAATTGCTTTAAATGCCAGTACCTTGAAAAGTAAAAATAAAATGATAGCTGGAGAGTAAAATCGACAGTGTGGCGAGAGGTGTTAAAGGAGAAAGGAGTGACTTGATTATGAGAGTAGTTTAACTTATTTATGTGTGGTTAGTTAGTTAGGAAGTTAGTGAGGTTAATGAGGTACTTAGTTAGTTTGTTACAATAGTGATTAGTCACACATGTGTATATATATATGTGTAAGTGTAAGAGATGCACAGTAAGTGCACAATTTTCACTGTTTCATTCATGCTGTAATGCTATGATAGAACCTAGTCATGTTGTGCCTTTGTACACAAATCATGTCTCTCAGAACATGTCAATGACACCTATGCCAATGCAATCCATGTCCATGTATCATGGCCATCAGTATGTGAGCCAAGCTACTGAAGGATTACAAGGTCAAGGAAACTCTGGCACTCAGACTCAAGTAGGTTCTTCCTCCTCACAGCCTCAGGGATCAGCAAGTACTGCTTCACAAGGAGGTGACTTTCTCTCCACCAAGGAACAATATGATCAAATAATGCAGATTTTGAATAATACCCCGTCCTCCTACTCAAGCAAATGCAGCAGGTATTGATACTGCCTTTTTAGCATCCACTAACTCACAAGAATGGATCATTGAAACAGGTGCCACAAATCATATGATGTCAGATGTTAATGTACTGACCAAAACCTCCCTAATCACACTTTTTAAGTCTAGAAGAGTTCTACTACCTAATGGAGATGGCACTCAAGTTACTTAGATTGGAGATAGTCATATTTCAGATAGAAGCACTATTAAAGAAGTGCTCTATGTACCTCAATTCAAATTCAACTTATTGTCAGTCTCCAAGGTGACAAGAGATCTAAGATGCTTTGCTTCCTTTTATCCTGATTTCTGTATATTTCAGGATCTCTTCAGTGGCAAGGTGAGGGAGATTGGTAGGGCTGAGATGGCCTATATTTCCTGCAGAAACATGGGGCCAAGAAGCTTACTGCAGTCGCCTTAGTTACAGCTGGAATAAAGTCAAGAAATATGATATTACTTTGTGGCATAAAAGATTAGGTCATATCGTTAGCATGGTACTCAGAAGACTGTTTCCTGCTAAACTAGCAAGTATTACAAACGCTATAAATAAATGCACTGTATGCCCTTGTGCTAAACAAACTAGGTTGACATTCCCTACTAGTTGTATTAAGAGCACTGATGCATTTGATCTGATTCATGTGGATGTTTGGGGTCCTTACAAATATGCAACTTTTGATGGAAATAGATATTTCTTGACTGTTGTTGATGATTTCACCGGAATGACTTGGTTGTTTCTTCTGAAATTAAAATCTGATGTATGTGTTATACTTGCACAGTTTATTGTGTTTGTTCAAACTCAATTTAACAAAACCTTGAAGGCAGTCAGATCTAACAATGGGTCTGTATTTGTCAATTCTGTATGCAATACCTTGTTCTAGAAATATGGCATTGTCCATCAGAAGACATGTGCTTATATTCCTCAACAGAATGGAGTTGCTGAGAGGAAACACAGGCATATCCTGGAGGTGACTTGAGCCTTAATGTTTCAGGCCAATATTCCTATAAAGTACTGGGGTCATTGTGTTCTTGCAGCAATATATGTTATTAATAGAATGCCATCTTATGTACTCAATGGCCTGTCTCCCTTTGAATTGTTGTATGGTAGAGCACCCACTTTGGAACATTTGAGAGTTCGTGGTTGTCTGTGTTATGCCAAACAGGTTCAGGAAACAGACAAATTTCTTCCCAGAGCTAAGCCTACTGTCCTTATGGGGTTTTTTGATACTCAAAAGGGATATATCCTGTTAGATTTGGACACTCATTGCTTTCTCATTAACAGAGATGTTTCTTTCAGGGAAGATGTTTTCCCTTTCACGGACTCTCCAGCACCACCTGTGTTCTTGCCCCCTGTATCATCTATTTTTGATGCAGAATTTACCTCACCTCATTCTTCTATCATTTCTGACCATGCAGCTAGCAGATCAGGACAGGATTTATCTCTACAGTACCACTCACTATCAGAAGTGGTGCCAACTTCCTTGCCTTCTTAGAATCACAACTTCAATGGTCCGAGGGGATCATTAAGGACCAAACAAGCTCCTATTTGGATGAAAGACTGTGTGTCTTTGCCAGGACGCAAGTCTGTGCCTTACTCTATTACCAACTATGTGTCATATGATGGACTCACTCTTAAATATCAGGCCTATCTAGCTGCCTTCTCCACTATAGTGGAACCTACCTCCTTTGAGGAAGCTATTAAAGATCCTAGGTGGGTGGATGCTATGCGGGCTGAGATTGCTGCCTTAGAATCTAACCATACTTGGGATGTGGTACCCTTGCCTGATGGCAGAATTCCTATTGGGTGCAAGTGGATATACAAAGTAAAGTACAAGGCCTCAGGAGAGGTAGAGAGGTTCAAGGCTAGGCTTGTGGCCAAGGGGTATAGTCAACAAGAGGGTGTTGATTATCAGGAAACATTTAGTCCAGTGGTTAAAATGGTTACAGTCAAAACAGTTCTTGCTGTTGCTGCATCTGAGCATTGGCACATTTATCAGATGGATGTGTACAATGATTTTCTCCAGGGTGACTTGCATGATGAGATATATATGACTCTGCCACAAGGCTTTCAGAGTCATGGGGAGAGTAGACCAACATGCAGACTCTTGAAATCCTTATATGGTCTTAACCAGGCACCAAAACAGTGGAATGCTAAGCTATCTGAAGCACGGGTGCACTTAGGCTTCATGCAGAGTTAACATGATCACTCCTTGTTCGTAAGAGGGATAGGCTGACACACTGTCATCATCTTGGTCTATGTGGATGACATGCTTCTAACTGGACCTGACTTGACACTAATAGATGAAGTCAAAGCTAAGCTACGACTGACTTTTAAGATGAAGGACTTAGGAGAGTTGAAATACTTTCTTGGCATTGAATTTGCCAGGTCACAGCAAGGCATCCTGATGCATTAAAGGAAATACACACTAGAGCTCATCTCTGAACTTGGACTGGGAGCTGCAAAGCCTGCAGTTACACCTATTGAAGCCAATGTCAAGCTTACTACTAAGGAATATGATGAACACACTGGCACCCTTGATGGCACAGCAGATGAAACCTTGACAGACCCCAGCATGTACCAGAGGCTACTAGGAAAGCTGCTCTACTTGACAGTCACACGACCATACATAGCATTCAGTGTCCAGACACTAAGTCAATTTATGCAGAAGCCAAAGAGATCTCATATGGAAACTGCACAAAGAGTGGTCAGGTTGAGGTCTCATATAGATGCTGCACAAAGAGTGGTCAGGTATGTGAAAGGGCAGCCTGGACAAGGCATACTAATGTCTAGCAGAAAGGAGAACACTATTACAGCATACTGTGATGCTGACTGGGCAGCCTGCCCTTTCACTAGGAAATCAGTACACTGGATTCTTTATCAAGTATGGTGAGTCATTAGTGTCCTAGAAGTCAAAGAAGCAAAGCACTATCTCCAGGAGTTCTGCAGAATCAGAGCACAGGAGCATTGCATCAACTGTGGCAGAGTTGGTTTGGATACTTGGCTTATTCAAGGATATTAGGGTAGTTGTTGAACTCCCTGTGAACATGTTCACAGACAGTAAAGCAGTAATTCAAATAGTTGCCAATCCAGTGTTCCATGAACGCACCAAACACATTGAGATTGACATCATTTTATAAGAGAGAAGATACAGAATGGGTTGGTGAAGACTGAATATGTAGCAATTAAGGTATAGCTAGCAGATATTCTAACCAAGGGCTTAACCAAAGTTCAACATGACTATTTGCTGTCCAAGCTAGGGGTACTTGATGTCTTCATACCACCTAGCTTGAGGGGGAGTGTTGAGGAGAAAGGAGTGACTTGATTATGAGAGTAGTTTAGCTTATGGGAATAGTGAGGTTAATGAGGTACTTAGTTAGTTAGTTAGTTTGTTACAATAGTGATTAGTCGCACGTGTGTATATATATATATATATATATATATATATATATATATATATATATATATATATATATATTAGTTAGTTAGTTAGTTTGTTACAATAGTGATTAGTCGCACGTGTGTATATATATATATATATATGTATATGTGTGTGTGTGTGTGTGTGTGTGTGTAAGTGTTAGAGATGCACAGTAAGTGGGAATACAATTTTCATTATTTCATTCATTTCTCTTTCTCAGATAACTTCTTCTTCCTCTTCTATTCCTCTTCTCCCTCGTAGCTAGGGTTTCCACTGGTGATTAATCACCAAACTTCAGCAAGAGGGACTTCAGTGATTTATGTAGGAAGTTCATGAAATAGGCATGGTGAATGGAGATGTGAGAGGAAGTTCTAAAAGGAGCTTATGGACTAAGTGATTATGAAGGAGTAGGAAGGCCATTGATGGGAATCATTTCATAATCTCCTTTGGCATAATATGCTATTCTGGTTGACTATGCTATACTCATAGTGTTGGACTGAGTTATTGTAGATGATACTGTGATTTGGGCACCACTCATCTTTCGTAGTATTTTTAGGATAGATTATGTATAAACAATTAAGAAGCGGAGCACCAAGGATGAGGAGCAAAGATGCTGTTAACAAAGATTAAAATATTTTTTAGCTATGTTTTCTAGGAATTGCATTACTCTGCTATCCTATATGTGCACATTTCCAATAATGAAAGCGAATTTAGGGACTGTAGACCTTTTCATTTTTTGAATCCTTTCTTCTATTCATTATGTTAGCTCAGTACACATTGATATAAATTTTACAGTTTCTGAGACAACATACCTTCATGTGGTTTTAGGTTTATCTTGTCCCCATTTAGCACCTTAGTCATTATAGTGTTTACCTACATTTTGATATGGAGGTTTACATAAGTCATGGCCAAAACTTGTCTTTTTGTACAGATAAATTTTTATGAACAAGAAGGGCATTTTCTTTGATACAAGTAGAAAAATTAAACAAAGAAGTTTCTACTTTCTTTTTCCTTTCTTTGCCTCATTTGCTTTAGTACAAGCTTACATGAGGAAAGAGCAAGGCTGAAGTGGCCGATGACTTCCATAATTTGCAACAGGAGTAATAGGGAAACTACAGATTCTCATAATGAGAATTGGTGATCAGCAAAGAAATTTCACTTTGAGATTGTGGAGCAATCTGCTTTTTAATACAAAATCTTTGCGACTGCAGGTTATGTGCAGAAGATAACAGCACGAAAGGATATCGATGTGATGGAGGACTTGGATAATGGAAAACCACCTTGGCAGAAGTAAATGATCATCTAATACACATTTTTGTCTAACCTTAGCAGACATTGACGATAACTTTGAAGAGGCTTATTTATTAGAGAATCGTAGTATTCTTTAAGATGTAAAGACAGTTGCCTGACAACATAATTTTCGAGTCAAATAAAAAGGAGATACCATACTACATTCATAGTGCAAGAAGTTCTTGAAGATCAAGGCGGGCGTTTTGCGAAGAATGATGATTATATTCTTGGTTCTATAAGTAAATGTTATTATTTTACTTCTTTCCATGATCATTTCATATAATCTTTAGACATTGACTCCTAACTCTAGATGGTTAATAAATCATTGGTGAATGAGAAGAGGTCTCTGTTAATGTCATGCCCCTTTTATTCATGGCCTGACCTTTTGACTGTATTCTATGTATCAGTCTTCTTTCCAGTTGGTTGTTTATATAGTAAAAGAATATCTTCTGAAAAAGTCTCGACCCTGTAAATGTGTATAATCTTTAACAGATCAACTAAGTCTCAAACCCAAATTAGTTCGGATGAGTATATGAATTCATTTTCTGTCTCTTACGATGATGATATTATTTTTCTAGCTTTTGTTGTTGTCACTGATCTATTGTTAATTTTCGTCTTCTTGAGCCGAAAGTCTTTCGGAAACAGCCTCTTATCCCTCAGGGTAGGGGTAAGGTCCGTGTATACTCTACCCTCCACATATCCCACTTGTGGGATTTTACTGAGTTGTTGTTGTTGTTGTTGAGTGTTATTGAGTTATATGAATTCCTCTCTGCTTCATCCAAGTTCATATCATCCCAATACCTGTATATTTGTTATTGCATAACAAAAAAGTTGCTGTCTAAAATTTGATCAGATGAGTTATATGAATTATGTGGTGGTGTTTTGGGGGTTTGGGGGGGGGGGTCGTGTGCATGTTTTTTCTTTCTTAAAATAGACGTAGAGTTAAAACTCTCTACAATAGCCTCATTTGTTCCGATATTTTTTAGTTGCTATAATGAAGTGTTGTTATAGATGAAATATATTATAACATAACATATGAATCGTTTCCGGGCAAAACTTGACATTTATAGTGAATGGTTGTTATATAAAGGGTCGTTTGATTGGGAAATAAGTTATTCCATGATTACTTATCCTGAGATTAGTTATCCCGGGATTAGTTATCCCACCTTTCCATGGGGATAAAAAAATACTGCAGTCCCAGCATAACTAATCCCGGGATTAGTTATATCACGATTTTATCACAATCAAATATGGGATAACCAGTTCGGGTTCACATCGAGGCGTTCGACTACAGAAGTCATCCACTTTGTTAGGAGATTGATGTGGCAGTATAGGGAGAGGAAGAAGGACTTGCATATAATGTTCATCGACTTAGAAAAGACGTACGATAAAGTTCCGAGGAAAATTTTGTGGAGATGTTTGGAGGCTAGAGGTGTACTTGTTGCCTATGTTAGGGTGATTAAGGACATATATGATGAAGCAAAGACCCGAGTGGGGACAATGGGTGGGAACTCGGACCATTTTTCCAGTTATGATGGGGTTGCATCAGGGGTCGGCATTCAACCTTTTTTGTTTGCCCTGGCGATGGACATACTAACGCGCCACATCCAAGCGGAGGTACTGTGGTGCATGCTATTTGCAGATGATATTGTATTGATTGACGGATGCGAGGCGGTGTGAATGCGCAGTTAGAGGTATGGAGGCTGACCCTGGAGTCAAAAGGTTTCAAGTTGAGCTCACACACCGTATTGGGGCGGGATGGATGAAATGGAGACTCGCTTCCGGTGTTTTATGTGACAAGAAGGTGACACCGAAACTTAAAGGTAAGTTCTACAGATTGGTGGTCAGACCGATGATGTTGTATGGGGCTGAGTGTTGGCCAGTCAAGATCGCTTATGTCCGGAAGATGAAAGTAGTAGAGATGAGGATGTTGAGATGGATGTGCGGTCACACCGGGCTAGATAGGATTAGGAATGAGGTTATTCGTGACAAGGTGGGCGTGGCCCCTATTGAGGACAAGATGCGGGAAGCGCGGCTTAGGTGGTTTGGTCATGTGAGGAGGAGGAGGAGCACAGACGCCCCCGGTGAGGAGGTGTGAGAGGTTGACATTGGAGGGCCTACGGAGAGGTAGAGGTAGGCCAAAAAAGAGGTGGGGGAGAGGTGATTAGGCAAGACATGGCGCAGCTTCAGCTGACCGAGGACGTGACCCTTGATAGGAAGATATGGAGGTCGAGGATTAGGGTAGTAGAGTAGGTAGTCTAGATTGTTCATAACAGTAGTATTGGCACGCAGTCTCGCTTTCTGTTGGTTGTAGGTTTTTATGACTAATCATTGTTTTCTTTCATTTTTGATCATCTTATTATCTTGTTGTTTTTATTCTGCTTTTATATGGCTTTTTGGTGTTGTCCCTCTGTCTATATTTTCATTAATGTGGTGCTTATGCTTTCCTGAGCAGAGAGTCAGGAAACCTCTCTATCCTCACAAGATAGGAGTAAAGTTTGCGTACACACTACCCTTCCTAGACCCCACGATGTAGAATAATAATGGGTATGTTATTGTTGTTGTAGTACAATTAAAGTCATTACAGAAAGGACTCATTTTGGCGAAAGTATATCCTGAAGAGTCCAAACATAGCAAGTAGTTGTTTAAGGGGTTGATTTGGGGTATTGAAACAAAAGAGCCCCCATTGAACAGTAATAAAATGGTGTAGCTGGAATTGCATTCATATTTACTATCACCTATCAATTGTTTGCTTTTCTCTATATACGTGGCATATTTTTGAGCTGCCTTAGATATTGCTTACTTGATCTGACTTTGCCTAACGTGCTAGATAACAGTTTAACATATACTCCTAACAAGGTTGAGCTTTCTTTAATTAGGAGAATAAAAGATAAAAGTTTGTTCACCATATGGGAGACTATAAGAGACACCTTGCCCGTATTTGTAGGCAGGGGCGGATCACTATATCGGTATCAAGTTTATATGAACTCAATACTTACAATGTGTAACATAAATTATGTGTAAATATTTACTAAAATTACAAGAAATAATATATACAAACCCAAAATTTTAAATATATATTGTGTTCAATACTAAAAACTTTAACAATTGAATCGATAAATTTAAATTCTAAATCTACCTATATTTTAGGGCCCTCTTAGTAAATTAATGTATGATGAATTTTGTCCATTATCCTCTTGAGTAGTCTCCAAAAGCTTTCTCACATTAATTTATTTATCTAAAAAATCATCACCTGTCGAGCACCCAGAGATTCCCAATTTTGGAAGAACATTGGCCATGTGCTGGTCAAACATGCCAATCCATGAAAAGTGGAATCTTTTTCAACATTTATCATATTATTAGTCAATCAAATACTTTGACCAGGCTTACTCTTTAATGCAAAGTAAGAAAGAGCCAAGACGACATGTGCTTTGGAAGTAGCCAGTTAAGCCTAGATATAAATCCAGCTTTAAAAGTAGCGTTAACTGTAGGGAATTCAGAATCTAAGCAGAAATGTTGACAGATCTGAAGCTATGTTGCTCGGACTTTTCAAAATATTGTCAAACATAAATTAGATCCTTCAACAATAATGCATTTTGGAACGTTGCAAGACAATTTTTGAAAAGTCCGAGCACATAAGTTTGGAGAGCATTGGTTGTGACTTGTGCCTTAGAAAGGAAAAGTTTGTCAAAACTTAGTGGGCGTATGGACATGAGAATTTTAAAATTCCAAAAAAAGAAAATTAAAAAAAAAATTCAAGTGAAAATGATATTTGAAAATTAGAATTGTGTTTAGACATGAATACAATTTTGGACTGTTTTTTGAATTTTTGTGAGTAATCTTAAGTGAAAAATTTGAGAAACAGTTTTTTGGAGTTTTTCAACAACAACAACCCAATAAATTCCCACTAATGGGGTCTGAGGAGGGTAGTGTGTACACAGACCTTACCTCTATCCCGCAGGAGTAGGGTTGTTTCCAAAAGACTCTCGGCTCAAGAAAAAAAACAAAGGACAAAAGTAGACAATATTAGTATCACTATAGAAATCATAGGAAAAGTAGGAACAACATGAAATCCAGAAGAAATATGCAAAGTAAAAGCGAAAGCGATGGCTAGTAAATAGACCATGCACTCGAAAGCGAAAATAGCAAAACACGACATTGTCACTAGCTATCTTAAAATTTATTTTCAAGTGAAAATTGAAATTTTGATGGTCAAACACTGATTTCGAAAAAAGTAAAAAAAATATTATGGCCAAAGGGCCCTTAGTCCTTAAGCTTGCAATTTTTTTTTTGTTAAAAGCAGTGTTGCGTTGTGCTTCCCATGTTCTGCATTTTAGTAATGACCGCTTTTTCCCACAACGATTGAGCTTTAATTTGCTCATGAAGTAGTTGGCTAAATTTGCACAAATGGGTGGCTAGAGATTTGATGCATTTTGTAGCTCAATGTAACATAAAATCTCGGGAGGTGATCTAGTGGTTAATGAAGTTGGCGAAACTCATACAAAATCGGGATTCAAATCCCTAAGCAGTCATACATTAATCCATCCTTGATGAGCTAAGAAAAACAGTTATTCAACATCAAATTCGGAGTTTTTCTACTTTCAACATATAGTATATACCGTATACATTAAAAATTTGACCTATTTACACTGTATAATTTTTTGGCATCTCTTCGCTAGGGGTGTTCACGGTTCGGTTTGGCCGGTTTTTGATTAAAACCAAAACCAAACCAATTTAATCAGTTTTTAAAATTTTTAAACCAAAACCAAACTAAATTACATACAAACCATTCTCTGATGGTAAGTGTTTAAATCAAAATAGTGATACTCCGATTGGTTTAAACCTAACTATTGTAAGTGTTTAAATCAAAACAACAGTGCGGAAAAAAAGCCCGACATCGGAGTATCACCAGTCATGAGCATCTACGAAGAATTGTCCGATAATACTAAGACCAATACAGTCTGGAAACCAACTAATAACATCTATAGGAAGATAGAAGGGAGAAGAACAGGGTTGCGATCGCCATGCAACTACCATACTAACTCCAACAGATCTGCGACGGATGAAATCAACACTCACAATCACGTCCAGCAACCCCCCTAGATCTATACATAAGGTGCATGGAGTAATGTGAGTACGCCAACTCAGTAAGTAATAAAAGTAAATAAGGACTGAGCAGTAGTGACGAGCAATAAAACATATACAGTTCATATCACGAAGTCTCAGTAGAACACAACAGGCTTTTAAATCAGGGTTTTGAATCAAATCAACTCATCTAAATCTAGTTTCAATAAAACCATTTAAAACATCTTTCAACAGTCTTCAAACAAAATGATGAAACAGTGAGTAAAAATGATGAAAGCATAATCAGCCCCTCGGGCAAAACTCACTCGTATACAACCCCTCGGGCAACATAAATCATAAACAGCCCCTCGAGCAAACATCGCTCGTATACAGCCCCTCGGGCCAACATGAATCATAAACAGCCCCTCGGGCAAACAACACTGTCACTCATATACAGCCCCTCGGGCACACCTCACAATCACTCGTAAACAGCCCCTCGGGCACAACATGAATCAAGAACAGCCCCTCGGGCAAACATCATATCACTCACTCAGGGTACCCGCGCTCGCTTGGGGTGTGCAAACTCCAGAGGGGCTCCTACAGCCCAAGCGCTATAACAAGCCACCTCGTGGCATAAATCAATCACGCCCTCGACCTCACAAAATCATGAATCAGTAACAACATGTTGCGGCGTGCAGCCCAATCCCATAAATATCCTCACAAAAATAGGCTCTCAGCCTCACTAAGTCATAAACCTCTCAAGCCACTTGAGCTATCAGTAAAACAGGGTGCTCAACCCAAAATAACATTTTTTATGTATCAAAATAGAGTAATAAAGACTGAGTTATGAAATCAGTAAATATAGCATGACTGAATATAGATTTTTAAATCAAAATAGTGAGAGGATAATAAGAAAAAGGCTCCTAAGGTTTCAAACAGCTTTGGCACAATGCCCAAATATGGCATTCAGCCCAATTTATAGAAATTCTTTCTAAATCACACAAATATCATATAGTTTCAGTCAAATACGCAACTTTATAATTGCTACAGGACGGACCAAGTCACAATCCCCAATGGTGCACGCCCACAAGCCCGTCACTTAGCATGTGCGTCACCTCAAAGTAGTAAAACAAATGTGAAATCCGAGGTTTCATACCCTCAGGACTAGATTTACAATCATTACTTACCTCAAACCGGTCAAATCCCTATTCCACGATGCTCTTGCCCCTCGACTCGGCCTTCAATCTCTCCGAATCTATTCACAGCCATAACAATACCATCAATATACGCTAATGGAATGAATTCCACAAGGAAAACTATCAAATTAGGCACAAATTCTGAAATCCTCTCAAATCCGGCCCCGAGCCCACATCTCGGAAGCCGACAAAAATTACAAAACTAGAAAGCTCTTTCACTCACGAGTCTATACATACCAAATTCATCAAAATCCAACCTCAAATGGTCCCTCAAATCCTCAATTCAAACTCTCCAATTTTCAAGCTCTAATCCCTCAATTTCATCCTTAATTTCTTTTAATTACATGCTAAAACAACTGAAAATCACCATAATCACGAGTATTAAGTTCAAGTAGCTTACCTCCACGAAAACCCCTTTGATTCACTCTTCAAAACCCTTCAAAAAGCTCCAAGTCCGAACATGAATGGTGGAAATAACCCAAATTTCGCGAAGTCTGCAATTTATAGGTTCTGCCCAGCAAAACCGCATTTGCGGTCTCATGCCCACATCTACGGGACCGCTCCTGCAAAAACCTTTCAGCTTCTGTGGAATTTTATTAAAAGCCTACTTCCGCTTCTACGATATCATGACCGCATCTGCGGTCATAGCAGATGCGGGGACCAAGCCGCACCTGCGATCCCATCTGCACACATGTGCCTCATGCCCGCTTCTACGGACCTCGCACCTGCGGTTCCCACTCCGCAGGTGCGGTTAAGACAGAATCAGCAGCTTCAGCTGCTTTACCAAATTTCCAAACTCTTCGATAACTATTCGAAATCATCCTGAGGCCCTTGGGACCTCAACCAAAAATACCAACAAGTCACATATTAACATTCAAACTTAGTCGAACCTTCAGAACGCTCAAAACAACATCAAAACACCAAAACACCCTTGAATTCAAGTCTAAGAACTTCTAAACTTCCAAATTCCACAAACGATGTAGAAACTTATCAAACCTCATTTGAATGACCAAAAATTTGCACACACGTCACAAATGATACCACAAACCTACCCCAACTTTCAAAATTCCATTCTGACCCCGATATCAAAATTTTTACCGCCGACCGAAAATCGCCAAATTTCCAATTTTGCCAATTCAAGCCAAATTCCACAACGGACCTCCAAATCACATTCTGAACGCGCTCCCAAGTCCAAAATCACCTAACGGGCTAATCAAATCATAAAAATCCAAATCCAAGATCGAATACTAAATGGTCAAAACTTGGTCAAATCTTTCAATTTTAAAGCTTCAAGTTGAGAATCATTCTTCCATATCTGTTCCGATTAACCTAAAAACCAAAATCGATGATTTACTTAAGTCATAGTACATCATAGAGGGCTAGCCATACCCGAGAACTGGCGAGCAAAGTGCAAATGCTCAAAACGACCAGTCGGGTCGTTACATCCTCCCCTACTTAAACATACGTTCATCCGCGAAAGTGTCCAAAGTTATTCCAAAAGCCATCAAATCTCCATGCATCCACACTATGCACATACTCGGGGTGATCCCATGTCACCCTATCCCATATAGGTCTGATAGCACAACATAACTGAAATTTCGCAATCCAACCTAGCCCATAAACCTTATAACCAAATTTCCATCATTCGGAATTTTTTTATAAGATCAGAATCTCATATCCACATATTGTATAGGTCTGAACAAGCTGTATCTAGTCATAACCATGACCCGAGATGAAATCACATGATATACCACATAACTCAAACACTCACAACGATAATTTCCAGTCACAGTAGCTGCCCAACACAACCAAATGCTGGTAATAACCTCTCATCAAACAAAGCCTCGTTCCAACACTTTCGTATACTGCCAATGATGAAAGAAATGCGCAAAAATCATAACCATTCCTCTGATCAACCAGTCATGGAGTTCTCTCTCTTTCGGCAAGGACTATACTAAATTTCTAAGCCGAATTTCGATATTATCTCTCCAACATGCTGAAATCAAAGACGATAGTATTCATTCTAGATCCCAATGACCTCCTCTCATCCAATACGAGTACTCTAGTGACATGATACATCGATACAATCTAAAGCCACAACCCGTGCAACCTGTGCACCAACACGCAATAGTCCAAATATACTCAAATCATGGAAACTAACTCAAATGAGAGAGCTGTACCACAAGCTCACCAGTACCACCACAACATAATGTTAAAAACCCATCACATACCGTAGAACCAGAACACATGAATCTAACCCGAAGGATCATACCTCCACATAACTTCGTTACAACACGTGACCCCATCCAAATGTTGGTCTGCATTATCTACCTCGAGCCACCCTACTCTAAATCCATAACTATTCGGAATTCAACATCAAGGTCCCAAGGTGCATTACCATAACCACGGAGAAGCAAATGATATAACACCACGTAAAACCCGAAAGAACATAAGCAATACGTCATCCACCAAGCAATACCCAATACTCTTCCCGCTCAATTTCCGCTATGAGACCCCAATAGAGCCGCACCATATATGCATATAACCAACAAATCATAACTCCTCGTAACATAGAAGAGTAGCTCATAGATCACTCCAGAATACAAATAAGCTCAACAACAATCGAATGTCACATCCCTCAACAATAGTAGTTCGGAGTCAACAAATTCGACCCGGTACAGAACATACTTCCATGTTGGGCCTACCAATGAACCCAAATCAGCTCTGGTCACCCACAATAGATAAATAACTCTATGAAAGTTCACAATAACTGAATCATGGCACATACTATCATCTAACTAGCTTTGCCAACATCTTCATAGTCCACAACCACGACATAACCTGTTTATGAGAACTCTCAATCTCCAAATCCATAAAGCACACGAATCACCATATGCATTCCCAACTCCACTGCCCGTACATCTAACGCACATCCGCTACTTGATCATTCCACGAGGGATACTCCTATAATTCTTTTGTGCCACCAAGCAAACTCGAATATCAGCAGTCGATCAAACAAGAGAATGCCGCAATACTAATGAAGTATCCTTAAGTCAAACACATTGCCCTTTCTGAAATGTATATTCTCATCAAGCCACACCAATTAGTAATATCATTTACCTAGTCATCTAAACTGTCCATGCTTCCTAAGAATTTATGACCTTCCTTTCAAAACTGAATCGTGACCTTACACATGCAAATCTCAACCCTACACAACATATTGCATATTCCATGCCATCTTATGATAAACATAAGAACTTCATAATCCATTCCGAGCCACAAGCAACTACGTACTCAACTAGCCAAGAACTTTCCATTTGATCCCATCTAGAATAAAATCACTATACATCACATGCTTCTCACGCTAGTAGAAAATATACATCTTTAACCGTGGTAGAAACCATCAAGAACTCTCCGACTCCCATTTGCACAAAATCAAACCATCAGGATTGAATCCTTCTAACTCAACCAAGCTACGCAGGTCACCAAAAATCTAAGAGCATTGCCACGAAACGCCTGCAAAAACTCATTACCTCATAAGCACCCAAAGAACTAATCATATCCCTTACCATGCCGATCTGACCTACTACCAAGCTGTCCTATTTATCCAAGTTCCTTCTGAATTACATTCAAATTGATACTTCTCCTTGCCATAATACCCCAATCCTCAACCCAGACTCCCCACACGAGACCCAAGCATAAAACCACATCGTCTAAGGCTCATAAGCCGCTGAATACTCTCTTAAATATCCCCAAAAGCACCATATTCAAAATACTTACCCTGAAGAGACTTTCTGCGAATGTAAAGCCATTACATTCACCTTCCTGATACTGATATGTAGAATCTATAATGATATAGAAATGCTACAAGTTTTGACACCTTCCAATGTAAACCTCGGTTTTTAGCCAAATACACATCCTGAAGATCTCCAATTGCTACATGTAAATCTTGAATCCTTTAAAACCATTCTCGGGAGTCATCCACTCTACTCAGGTTTCAATTAAACTGATCAAACGAGCCGAACGACATGTGCCCCATTATTATAGCAACACCTAAGGAAGTAACCCATCCTTCTAAGCAGCCGAGTGATATCCTACTCCATCCGGTTACATCCCTTACAACAATAACTAATTCATCCAACGTTCTCATATACCCATAAAGCATAACACAACCCTTATCCAAAATTTCTTTTACTTGAGTCATCCTCGATCTCAACCTTTGTAAGCCACAACTGATTCGCCGGTATACCTCAAACTGAAACTAATACGACACTTAGTCGCACAATCAACTCATCAATAGCAGACTCCCCCACTTGGCTCAAAGCCATAGGTCAAAAAACACAAAAACTCACAATGCCCATACTCTATTCCTGCCATAATACCATAGTGAGATTAAACTAAATCCTTCATAAGCTCGTGCAATACAAACCATCTAGTACTTCAAATCATCTACAAATCTCGCATTCACCCTCATAATAGTCAAACCCACTCTCATAAGCGATCCATACTCAAATTGCAACACACATATTTCACTGGTAAAAGAGGACTTCCAACAAACAACATAGGGATCATGAACCCTCAGGACACCCTACAAGAGATAACCCACCTGCTTCGCCTCAAACTAGCATCTCTCCATACCCTTCCATCGTCATAAACATCACACAGTCACTTACTCTTCCTGAGCCTAAAATCATATCATGACATGAAATATACTTCACTCCCCAACTAAACAACATGAAAAGATCCTTCAACACACCCATAACTCGGACTATACATCAAATCAAGATGTGGAAATAAAGCACCAAATAGTTCTTTCTACCCTTAAACAGACCCTTCTCATCACATTCAAATCATATGAACACATCTCGCAGTCAAATCATACTCACCCCATAGTCATCCAGTCACAATTCCAACCAATAAGGGCACAAATGGGGATATAAGTCCTAAATGCACGTGCTCACATAATCGGAATCTCAATGCTCAAGCTACAGTCAAAACCCAGCCTTAACCCTCCAGACTGGCCCAACATCAACACACAAAAATTACATCTCGCACCTTATCCAGGGAATCATAAGGCATCGATGCACAGCTGATACCGAGCGCTCATGCACGCATACGAATGCGTGGAAGGAATTCAAAGAGTTACATTTCAAGCTGAATCAATGTCGCATGATAAGAATTCAAGAATGTGGGATTTCCTAAAGGTTTTGCAGCCTCTCGAAGATAAGTACAGGCGTCTCCGTACCGATCCGCGAGACTCTACTAAACCTACTCATGACTCGTGAGACCTATGTAACCTAGGCTCTGATACCAACTTGTCACGACCCAAATCCACCATGTCATGATGGCGTCTATTGTGGTACTAGAAAAGACGACACATTACCAAAATCAAATCAATATTTTCATTTTTAAGGTAAAATCAAAGCTATTTAAAAATAAACCTTCATAAAGTGTTAAATCAAAACAACAGTGTGGAAAGAAATCCTGACATCGGAGTGTCACTAGTCATGAGTATCTACTAAGAACTATCTGATAATACTAAGACCAATACAGTCTGGAAACTAACTAATAACATCTATAGGAAGATAGGAGGGAGAAGAGCAGGGTTGCGGTCGTCGTGCAGCTACCTTACTAACTTCAACACATCCCCGACGGATGAAATCAACACATACAATCACGTCCAGCAACCCCACTGGATCTGCACACAAGGTGGAGAGAGTAATGTGAGTACGCCAACTTAGTAAGTAATAAAAGTAAATAAAGACTGAGCAGTAGTGACGAGTAATAAAACATATACAGTCCATATCATGAAGTCTCAGTAGAATACAACAGGCTTTTAAAATCAAGATTTTGAATCAACTCAGCTCATTCAAATCCAGTTTCAGTAAAATCGTTTAAAACATCTTTCAACAGTCTTCAAACAAAGTGATGAAATAGTGAGTACAAATGATGAAAGCATAATCAGCCCCTCGGGCAACAAAAATCACAAACAGCCCCTTGGGCAAACATCGCTCGTATACAGCCCTCCGGGCCAACATGAATCATAAACAGCCCCTTTGGAAAACTTCACTGTCACTCATACACAGCCCCTCCGGCATACCTCACAATCACTCATAAACAGTCCCTCGGGCACAACATGAATCAAGAACAGCCCTTCGGGCAAAATATCATATCACTCACTCAGAGTACCCGCGCTCATTGGGGGTGTGCAAACTCCGGAGGGGCTCTTACAGCACAAACGCTATAACAAGCCACCTCGTTGCATTAATCAATCAGGCCCTCGGCCTCATAACAAGCCACCTCGTGGCATAAATCAATCAGGCCCTCAGCTTCACAAAATCATGAATTAGTAACAATATGTTGTGGCGTGCAACTAGATCACATAAATATCCTCACAAAAACAGGCTCTCGGCCTCACTCAGTCATAAACCTCTCAAGCCACTCGGGCTATCAGTAAAACAGGATGCTCAACCCAAAATAACATTTTTTATGCATCAAAATGGAGTAATAAAGATCGAGTTATGAAATCAGTAAACATAGCATGACTGAATATAGATTTTTAAATCAAAACAGTGAGAAGATAGTAAGAAAAATACCCCTAAGGTTCCAAACAGCTTTGGCACAAGGCCCAAATATGGCATTCAGCCCCATTTATAGAATTTCTTTCTAAATCACATAAGTATCATATAGTTTCAGTCAAATACGCAACTTTATAATTGCTACGGGATGGACCAAGTTACAATTTCCAACGGTGCACGCCCACACGCCCGTCACGTAGCATGTGCATCACCTCAAAATAGAACAAATGCGAAATTCGAGGTTTCATACCCTCAGGACTAGATTTACAATCATTACTTACTTCAAACCGGTCAAATCCCTACTCCGCAATGCTCTTTCCCCTCGACTCGGCCTCCAATCGCTCTGAATCTATTCACAACCATAACAATACCATCAATATATGCTAATGGAATGAATTCCACAATGAAAATTATCAAATTAGGTACAAATCTCAAAATCCTCTCAAATCCGGCCCTGGGCCCACATCTCGGAAGCCGACAAAAATTACAAAACTAGAAAGCTCTTTCACTTACGAGTCTATACATACCAAATTCATCAAAATCCGACCTCAAATGGTCCCTCAAATCCTCAATTCAAACTCTCCAATTTTCAAGCTCTAATCCTTCAATTTCATCCTTAATTTCTTTTAATTACATGCTAAAACAACTGAAAATCACCATAATCACGAGTATTAAGTTCAAGTAGCTTACCTCCACGAAAACCCTCTTGATTCACTCTTCAAAACCCTTCAAAAAGCTCCAAGTTCGAACATGAATGGTGGAAATAACCCAAATTTCGCGAAGTCTCCAATTTATAGGTTCTGCCCAGCAAAACCGCATCTGCGGTCCCATGCCCCCATTGGTAGGACCGCTCCTGCGAAAACCTTTCTGCTTCTGCGGAATTTCATCAAAAGCCCACTTCCGCTTCTGCGATATCCTGACCGCATCTGTGGTCATCGCAGATGCGGGGACAAGGCTGCACCTGCGATCCCATCTGCGCACCTGTGCCGCATACCCGCTTCTTCGAACCTCGCACCTGCGGTTCCCACTCCGCAGGTACGGTTAAGACAAAATCAGCAGCTTCAGCTGCATTACCAAATTTCCAAACTCTCCGATAACCATCCGAAATCATCCCGAGGCCCTCGGGACCTCAACCAAAAATACCAACAAGTGACATATCAATATTCAAACTTAGTCGAACTTTCAGAACGCTCAAAACAACATCAAAATATTAAAACACCCTCGGATTCAAGACTAAGAACTTCTAAACTTTCAAATTCCACAAATGATGCTGAAACCTATCAAACCTCATCCGAATGACCTCAAATTTTTCACACACGTCACAAATGATACCACGAACCTACCCCAACTTCCAAAATTCAATTGCGACCCCGATATCAAAATTTTCACCGCCGACCGAAAATTGCCAAATTTCCAATTTTGCCAATTCAAGCCTAATTCCACCACGGACCTCCAAATCACATTCCGGGCGCGCTCCCAAGTCCAAAATCACCTAACGGAGCTAATCAAATCATAAAAGTTCAAATCCAAGATCGAATACTAAAAGGTCAAAACTTGGTGAAACCTTTCAATTTTAAAGCTTCAAGATGAGAATCATTCTTTCATATCTGTTCCGATTAATGTGAAAATCAAAACCGACGATTTACATAAGTTATAGTACATCATACGGGGCTAGTCATGCCCGAGAACTAGAAAGTGAAGTACAAATACTCAAAACAACTGATTGGATTGTTACATCAACAAAGGAGCTAGAATAGTAAATAGTAACAGGATGTTGATTCTAGCTGCTTTATCCAATGCATCTATCACTACTCTCAAAGATAAAGGTGAAAAAATGTATTTCTCTAGAGGGACGACCTTCTGTGGCGACACAAATAGTCGACACCAAACGTAAGAGCCGAATTATATGTCGCTTGTTTCAATCGCGTCTACATTAACTCTAATTTGTGACGAATTTGTTTACTTTTTGTGGCGACAGTGGTCGCCACCAAAGCTAAATTGTTCTATTATTAGCTTTTGCAGCGAGTCTGCGACTATGACCCAGTGTCGGCTTGAGGGTAAGGCCAATGAACCGGTGGCTTTAGGCCTCAAGACTTTAAAGGCCCCAAAATTTTAAAAAAAATTACACAAAGTAGTAATAAAATAATGAAATTCAATATTGATTTCTTGAGTTTGAATTTAATTATTTTTGGCCATACGTTGATCGACACAAATTTGGAACAAAATACTGTTACATAATATATATATATATATATATATATATATATATATATATATATATTCTACAATTTCTCTAATGTGAACTCAATTGAAATAATTTTTTAAAATTAAAATGAACAAAATCTTTTCTAATATCAATAATATTTTACCGAAGATATACTAAATGGATTGTAGATCGTCAATTGGGAAGAAATTTGATTAAAAAATAATTAATAATGTTTTTAGTCCTCTTATCAAAGATGGGCTTTAGACCACAAAATTTATTGAGCCGCCTTTGCTATGATTGCCACAAAAAAGTATATGCACCGCAAATATATTTAAACTATAGGTCGCCATTTCGATAGGTGGCTTCACTCAGCTCCTATCTTTAGTGGCGACTATAAAAGTCGCCTAGGAAGGACATCATTAAAAACCTAATTTCCTATTAGGATGGATGGATGGATGGTGGCAGACAGAGGACTATCTTATAACAAAAAAAAAAAAGATAAGTAATCAAGGTGATCAGTCATTAAATGGTTGGAAACGATAAGAGATAAGGATTCAAATCCCAACAGAAACAAATACATTAGGTATTTTTTTCATTAGTCTAAACTTTAATGTACAAAGTTGTCTGGTAAATTTTGGTAGGCGGTAACGGAAATTCGGCAAAAATAATCGAGGTGTGCATACACTGGAAATTAGTAAATACATTGTGAATATATAGCTTATGTCTGTCCAAAATAGCCCGGACACCAGTGCGGACCTACGTTGGGGGGTAGGAAGGGGTCACCGAAACCCGTTAGCTCCGACAAAAAAACTGTAGATATATTTTATATATAATTATATATAAAGTGAGTGACCCCTTAAATATCTTATGCGGCTCCCTAAATTCCCAAAATCTGGACCAAGGAGCTGGTTTGTAGAAGTGCTTAAGTACCTTCGCTCTCTTGATGACTCGGGTTTGAATCCGGGCTCATACATTGCATAATCTTTTTTTAAAAAAAATTTAGAGTGGTGCCCTCGTGATACTCAAATCTTGGGTCCGCCTTTATCGGACACTATCCTAAAAGAGCAGAAGAGATAACACACGCAATGTATTTTGTTTTATTAAGTTAAATTACACTGATAAATTAAAATATAAAAATCTTTACACTATCAGTATACACTTAAATCCAATAGCACTAGACAGAGTCTAGTGAACTAAATGCGATAAATTATGCAGTTGTCCAACTACATGAGACATGTTCTGCTACATAAATTAAGGTTGTTGGAGGCATAAGGCCTTTCAAACTTTGAATTTATCATTGAGAATTACTATGGACTATTTGCAACAGCAGGTACATTTAAGATGTGAATATGGGACTATTCACAATCCCATATTATACTATTTCCTTGTTTCTGCCCCCTTCATCTTTGGGTGGTAAATAGTCAACAAAAGGAGCAAAAATAGTAAATAATAAGTTATAGAACTAGCTGCCTTATTCAATGCATCTGTCATTAATCTCAAGGAAAGAATAATGCTGATACATATTTATTTCTCCTCAGACTGTCTTATACTAATAGACTAGTACTCAAGGGTGTATCCTATATATCATTAAAATAGGCGAAAACTATGTCTCGTACCTGTGTTGGTAGGAGATAACATATATTTCATAAAATAATTGAGGTGCACGTAATTGGAAACTTAGTAAATATCCACTGAACTATGTGTCTAAACTAGCCCGGACAATACCATTAAGAAAGAGAGAAAACACATGCAATGTGTTTTATTTTAATGGACTCACATGTCTGATGTGTTAGATCAAGTTAAAATTGTTGTTTGAACATGTAAAGCAAAAAGAGAAAAAAATAATGGTATTATTTTGTTATCCGGTCTGTGACGGTTCGACAGATCTGATTGGCGTAATGTAATGATCTTATTAATGTGGTCATTGTCTTATAACAGTTCATATGTTTCTTTTTTCTTTTTTAATAATAATAGTGTCCGGATCAACTTACGCCAGAGGCGGACACACATTATGGGTTGAGAGGTCACCGGCACTCTGAAACTTCGGCAAAAATTACATGTATACTTGCAAATTTCTTTAAAAAATAGTTAGATGTTAGCATATGGCCCGTATCAGTAATAGTAGTGTCCTGATCAGCTTACGCCAGAGGCAGACGCACACTATGGGTTGAGGTGCCACCGACATCCTGAAACTTCGGCAAAAACTTCATATATACTTGCAAATATCTTCAAAAAATAGTAGGATATTAGTATATGCCCCAATATCAATCTTTAATGAGCAGTGATAAATTTCTATTGAATGTCATGGTACCCTGCGACCGTCAAATCCTGGGTCTGCCTCTTGACTTACGGGTAGCTCAATTATTTGCTTCTGCCAGTAGTAGTACCAAATAACTCTGACCATGTGGAGCTAGTTACCATCTATATAAAGACCAGCAGAGGAACATGTGAGTTCACATATTGGATGAGAAAGATTGAAATTTAGTGAAAAATTTTACTTTGATTGCCCCAATATGGCATGCTTAAATATGTTCAACAATGATCAACAAGGACTCTACTCAACAATGGGTCCAAGAATTTCCTTTTCTAATGATTTTCTTGATACACAACAACCCCATTTGAGGAATGAAAATGGCTACAAAGAAGCTCCTGTGTCCTCGGATTTCGAGTTCTCTGTCCCTGGCTACAACATGATTTCTGCAGATGAGCTTTTCTCCAAAGGTAAATTGTTGCCATTGAGGGAGAATTGTAGAGCTACAACTCTTAAAGATGAGCTTCTTATTGATGATGACGATGATTATGATGATATTTTTCCAAGAATGGGAAAAGGGATGAGAAGTTGGAAGCAACGTTTGGGGTTGAAGAGATCACAAATTTTGCCACAGAAAGGTGATAAAAATGGTGGAGATTTAGATAGAATAGATGAGACAAAGACACCTGATTTCTGCAATGACATGTTTGCTAATATCACAGGTAATCAGAGACGGATTCAAGATTTACAGTTAGTGGATTTGGAGTGAGTGTGAGTTATTTTATATTATTACTTATTAACTTCCTTACTTATTTTATTCGTTTTCAGGAGTTAACTGATAGGATTTGAAGATGAAGGAAGCAATAATATCGTTCGATATAACCAAGTTGGAAGAAATTTAATTTTCTTGTTGTTGGGGTGTTTTTGGAGAATTTTGAGGTTCTCTTGAAGAAAATTGATCTCTTGATCATGTACATATTTGCATCTTTTTTTATTTTTCATGTTTTGTAAAAATAACTTAACTTCTTGTACTTTGCTGTAATCATATGTATTTGTTGGACAATGGAAAACTCATCAATAGCATCTCACTATTATATGAAATATCTTAATTTTACCCTTCATTACTCAAAGTCCTCATTAGAAGTAAGAACGAATCGAACCACTGGAGAGTCGTCTGCAGTTCACACTTGGGCAAAGACGGCTGACTTTGGAAGCGGAACACGAACCCATTTCCGCTATTCCAGGTTTCATTAAAGTCAAGGCCAAATACAAGATAATGTACTAACATGAATTGCCCAAAAGTATAACGGAGGATAAATTAAGATATTTTTCTGTAGTAGTAGAATGAACACAAGATAATATTGTAGCATCCGCCAATGCAGAAAAACTACTAAAACTATTGTCTAGAAGCATCAAAACAAAACCTTTCAAAATAAATGGCAAATAATAAACAAAACTAGTATAAAAAAGAACCTTTAATTAGTTTCTGCACTTGTCATTACTTGTAACACAATGGACATGTTCTCTGAACTAGATTACAAATTGATCAGCTAGAATTTCCCGCTAGCAAAACCAAGTCCAAGTCTCTGTATATCACCCGCAATTTCGCAACTGCACTACTTTGGGAGGTTAGGCATGTCCATTCAAGGTTCAGAGTTTGTTCCTTTTTACTTGAAAATGTAAAAGATCAGAACTTTCCAGGACAACATTTTGTACTGCAAAAATCATAACCAGAATGATGTTAGGCAGTGGGGCGGATGGTAACTTGGTAAGAATGAGCATTACGCTATGGACTACAACAAGCTGCTGTCGAGACTCAGGTTTGGACTTGATCTATACAAATATGGCTTCAAAGTTTGCGCATGGGTGGCTTTCGATGTGATTCTTAAAATCAGCGTCTCCTTTGAATCTAAAGGTGTACAATGCCTGTCGTTGTGTCATGCCAAGAGGATATACTCTGTAGAGCTTTAGTTCATCCCCTCCACGAAGTATTTGAGGTCTTTCTTCTTTCCAAATAGGAACATGCTTTAGAGATTTCAACTTTGACAGTACTGCAGATTCAAAAGCCTCCAGTGACAAATTAGATGACCTGCAAAGGCTCCAGCAATAACAGTGATTCAAAGATAACATAAGACTTGCCAATGAGACATGAAACAGTTTGTATATGCTCAGAAAGTAAAAGGAGAAGTGCAGGAGAGAATTCACATTATGACATTGGTTGTCCATATTTCTTTTTCGTGGCCGGATCCCCCCAACTTTAACCCCCCAGCCCTATCTTCTAGCTTTACTAGTGAACCAAACACCACTTGCCAAATATTTTCCGGAACTTCCCTAGTTAAGTCTATCAAATCGATCAAGAACTACTTTAGATAGATTGACATTGATTTTGTGGAATATCCAACCACAAACATGTAAACTACTTTATAAGCCCATAGACCATGGCTACCAAGCATATACTTCTCAATTCTCATACATCGAGAGTAAGACACAGTGAGTAGTTACTCAAATAATTTGATCAATATGTCTCACCCCTATTTGCGGTCAGCTCTACGAATCCTCTATATACATTCCACTCTTTTCGGATCCTTTTCATTCCAATATTGGTAAACAATTTGATCATCATGGTACATATTAAACATAAGAACAGCGGCACAGGAACATAAACAGAAAAGGCACTTGTATATGCATGATATTTAGTCATGGCAGATCGAGAATACCTTAGGAAAACAGACTCCATGTCAAACCTCCCTCTTTCACGTACATATACATGATAGACAGTTTCTGAACCTCTGGTACATTTGCAGGGACGTTTCGTAAATTTTGGACTCTTCTCTTCTTTCTCCCTAATACTAGTTGCTAAGAAGATACACAAACGACAAGAAGAGTGAACTGCTGCCATGTCAACCAGGGCTTTGAAAGAGTCAGATGGACCCTCAAATTTCCACCTAAACAATGAAAAGAAACCATTTGTTAGCAAGACCCAGGAAGTTTAAGAATCTTTAATAAATTTTGAAAGGAAAAGGTCAAATGCAAGTCCGCACATGCAGAAGGGGACACACACTCACACACACGGAATAATCTTCCCAATTTAGGAGTTTTAGTTAGACCAAAACTATATATCAGTGTGTCAAAATAGGATAAGGTAATAAACTTTTGTAACTATAGAGACAGGCCAGTGCTACTTTCTCAATAACATGATAACAGAAAAGTACAGAAAGATGTTGGAAAAGGGGTTTTTTTTTAGAGAGAGTGGATAAATCTTCAGGACAAACAAAAAAAAGTTAATTTAGGACAGGAAAATTCAAATAATCAAGAAGAGCACGTAAGAAAAGCATGACTAATTGATGCATACCTTAATGACTCATTATATGCATTAGGATTTTCTGCAAGGTACTTCATAGTCTTGGCAACTGATGCAGCGTCTTTCAGCTCTTTAATGTGTAAAAGTGAATTAGGAGAAGGAGCAAAATCTAGGATGTTTGGAGCACCAATCACCACGGGGACTGATCCTGCAAGTTTACATGAACTTCCTTTTATCAGCACAATAGCGTTGACTACCATAAATCATAATTTTGAAGTAGTAACTTGTGAAAAATCATAAAAACAGGATTCTGTGCATAACTCTAGCCTAAAGTATATCGACTAGGAGCACAAAGAATATGATTAACAATGATAATTAACGTAAAATCATTTAAAATTTTCCTAAAGCCTTTTACATGAATATAAAGCAGAGCATATTTGTGTGCCGTACCAGAAAATGCAAATTCGGGTACAAAACGCAGTTGAAGTAACATAAAGTGCTCAGAAGTTTGTGCTTTTTGCTTTGTTCTTCATGGCGCTCTATAGCTAATATCTCCTATGTCTTTTGTGTAATTATGAATTGCAGAAAAAGTAAAACAAAATGCATCATTGCAGAGGGGTGGGGGCTAATAGAAAATAATAGATACATCGGAAACTAAGTGTTCAAATCAGAACCAAAATTAACAGGCAAAAATTATTACCAGCTACTAAGGACTGGAAGAATTTTTCAGTGACATAATCCTCCTCATTAGAATTCTCAAAAGCGAAGCTAAATTTGTAGCGCTTGAGAGTTTCCACTTTGTCCACTGCCATGAAATTGAGAACAAGATGACAAGTGAGCATTCACAGGATATAATGTACAATTAAACTAGAGGCATGAATAAACATATTCTGCATTCTAATATGACATTTATTAAGACTGCCTTTTCTCTTAATTTCCCTTTCCAACAAACCCTGGTCTAGCTTCTTCACAATAAATTTACAAAAAGATGTCTGCTTTTCAACTCTATTCTAATAAATTTACATATAATGTAAAGTTTAACCACATGCATGCATATTCTACATCAGAAAAATAAACTAAAACTAAATTTTCTCTAAATTTTTCTTTTATAACAAATTAGGGTCTAATTTCATTGCAATGAATTTGCAAAAACTGTCGGCTTTTCAACTCAATTTAATGGGTTGCAAAATACTAAGAAGGTATTCAAAAAATAACAAGCATAACAGCAAAATAACCAATCCACAAAATGAACTCTTCAAACTAGCAGAAAATCTGACTATTTAGAAAACTTACATGTGTATGTGTACATTTACCAAGGAAACAAATATAAGGTTTCCATTACCAGTAAACATGGCTTTTCAAAAACACATTATATTGAAATATTTTAGACAATTAGCTCCTTAATGGTAACTACTTCAAGAAAAGAACCATCAATATATTATCATATATAATGGAGATACACTGACCATTTCCATCCCGGTTACGATGACAACTGCCAAAAGAATCAATCTTGATATTTGCCCTTTCAAGGACTTCAAGAGCCTGCAACCGGAAGTTGCGAGCACCACAATTAGAAATAAAAGCAGCTGCTAATGCATTCTCAGTTTTAGGTTGCACTGGAGCCATTATATCGTACTCCGCCCAAGAGAAGTACCCAACAGGAACATCCGAAGAGAGGCTTGTTGTCATTACAATATCATATCCCCTTCTGAAACATGAGAAAGAATAATAAAGTTGGTTAGAGATTTCCCTAGAGAAAGATATAAAGATTGAGAGAAGAACTATAGGAGATCTAAAAATTAAATTATAACCACAACATGATCCTAAGGTTATTGTGTCTATGAGGCCTTTATGATTGCTGTTATTATCTCTATGATCTGTTGATAGTACTGATATATTGTCTCTTTTCATCTTCTTGAGCCGAGGGTCTATCGGAAACAACCTCTCTACTCCCTCAGGGTAGGGGTAAGGTTTGGGTACACACTACCCTCCCCAGACCCCACTTGTGGGATTTTACTAGGTTGTTGTTGTAGTTATTGTTGTTGAGGGCTTTATGATTGCATGTTTGTAGATGCCCTTTCCAAAGGCTATTTGAGCAAATGCAACTGCTTTTTTTTGTAACGATGGAAAATATGCAGTATGGAAGGCTGTTATTAAGTCAATTTATGGCATGGAGAGATATTAGGATCCAAAACCAGTAAGTAATCCTTATGAGGTTGCTTTGGGGAGACCAATAGCTAATTTCTAGGGACAGTTCAAAGACAACATAAAACAAAAAGTTGAAAATGGTAGGAAAGTCAAGCTTTGGACTGATAGATGGTGTAATGAAGGTTTACTTACAGATTTATTCCCAACTGTGATCAGTTGTGGTTTCAAATCAGGATTGTCTATGTGAATCTGTTAGTCATCTCCCGATGCATCGTAATCTTTCTTGGAGTATCTGGTCTTTATTCCTTAATATTTAGAGGGTATCCTGATAAAAAATATATTTTGGGTGTAATACTGGGTAATGCCACAAAATTTCAAAGGTGCACTCATCAGCTGGCAAGCACAGTGGAGAAAAGAGGGAAGAATATCTGGAAGCTTATTTCTTTGTGTATTGTTTTGACGGTTTGGCAAGAAAGAAATATGAGATATTTTGAGGGGGAAAATGAGGAGATTATAGTTATGAAGTATAGATGTTTACAATATCTCTTTTGCTGGCATAAAACGGATCTTGTAGTTAGTACAAATGAGTTCTTGGAGTCGCTGGATTCAGGTTTTGAGTAGACTTTGGAAGTATCAATTTTTGTACTTTCTTGGTACTGCTTACTAATAATATGCTACCTTACTTATCCAAAGAAAAAAGGTCTAGTCAGAAACTAATTGCAAGCAAAAACTTCCAAGTGAGATATGTTTCATTAAAAAATGATCACAAGATGAAAATTCAATTGTCGACAAATGCTGCCAAATGTGGTGAGAATGTTTTAAGTCTTTTTCTAGATGTGCTTACCCACCGTCGTGCGGTAATGATGTTGTTCTCAGGATAGTATTGAGCAGACTCCATTGACCGAAGCACGCTAGCCGTGCCAGCCTGTTGTGGTGTCCCAAATGCCGCATCAGGCTTCTTATCAGAATCCACACCAAAGTTACATCCTACGGCACAAGACTTCCAATCCTAGATAACGATCGAAGGAACATCAGTTTTTGCATATGGTAAGGGAAAAAAATCAAGAAGAAAGATGGTAACCGAGTAACTGTTACCTGCTCTCACCTATATACCAGTGGATAACATGGGAACAAGAACTAGTCATGATAAACTCAAGCAATAAATGGCAGTTTTACTGATTGATTTCTGCTCATTCCACTTAAGTGCTCTATGAAGAATTCAATGTAATGAAGGAAAAAAAGGTAAGAAAAAAAGAAGATACTCAAGGCTCCTCCCCTTATTCCCTACTAGTATATAAAATTCATGAGTATTTTTACCCATATAGAAGAGGTTTTGGAATATTGTCAATAGTCTGTACTTTATAAGATATTCCACTGTAAACATGATATAAGAACAAAAAAAAAACGAGAAGAAAACCCAAGCATCATTTGAAACAACAAATTTTTATCATTCCATCTACCAAAGCCATATGTCTGGAGCTCTGGCAGCTAACTGATGTAATAAATAACAAGACATAAATTGCAACAAAATCCATATAATAGTCTAAAAGAGATGCTCGATTACCAATTAATGTTTCCATGGAGAATTAGCTGCTACTACCTTTTAAGTGACCTAATGGTGTAAATCTATTTTACATCGTTAGTGCATAGAACTTATACTCATCATCAAAATACTCATCATCAAAATGGCAGGTCGATGCGCTAAGCTCCGGCTATGTAGGGTTCCGAGAAGAGCCGGACCACAAGGGTCTATTTTACGCCGCCTTACCCTGCATGTCTGCAAAAGGTTGTTTCCACGGCTCAAAACCGTGACTCACATGGCAACAACTTTACCGGTTACGTCAAGGCTGCCCTTCACTCATCACTAAAAAAAAAAACTATTACATCCTTAAGTGCATAGAACTTCCCAAACTATTCGTGTTCAACTATATGAATCCTCTATATCCATTCTGCTCTATTCACCCCATTTATTAGTAAAAAGAATAAACATATACAAGAAACAATCTCACCTTTTCGCCGCCATGAACAAAAATTGGATCTTTGTCAAAATCTCTAGAATACTCCACAGAATCCTCCCTTTCCAACCACTCCTCACAGCTCCCAGTTTCCAAATTCCGATCAATCTCACCACTCCTTAACACAGCCAACCCAGCCTCATTAATTTCCACTTTGGAGGTTGACCAAGACGACGTCGTAAACTGGTAAAATGAGTCAGTCCAAGAGTTGACTAGGTTGGCTTTTTCAGCCATGTCTAGTCGACCCAGAAATGCAATTTCAACTATAACCACAAGTGCAACTACTAGAGGTAGCCAATTGGACCATTTCTTTTGGGGAACATTTGTAGGTGATGATGACCCAACACCTTCAAATCTTGGTAATCTTTGAATTGGCACAACTGTTGCCATTAATAACTCAAAATTTTGTATCAAAAATTTGTTCTTTTTGTGGAAGTAATATAGCTAAAGATGTGATCTTTTTTTCTTCTTCTTCAGAGGGTTTGGTAATTCTTCATTTGGTGGGACAGTTGGGGGTGGGGTGGAGGGGGGGAGGTAGGAGTGAAAGTCAAGCAAAGAGATATATGAATGGGAAGGGAAGTTTGTTGGTCAATCTAAAAACACTGTAGGTCTACGCCACCATTGGTGTCTTAGTTCTTTTTTTCTTTTTCTTTATTTTTTGTATTTTTTTGTTTTTTGTTTTTGCCGTACGTTGTTGTCTCAGTTGACATTAGTCGTTTCCGTTTCGTTTTTCCAAGTGTTATTTATGCACTGCCGGGTAGTTTGGGTCACAAATAAATTACGGAGGAATTATGACGTAGCTTTGACAAGTAAATAAAGAAAATTATTTAATTACACTAATTATGAAAAAAAATATTATACAGCATTAATCATAAAAATGCAAAAGTAGTCTCTGTAAAGGGGCCTTAAAGCAACGATAAAGTTGTCTGTATGTAACATACGACTATGTTTGCATAGGGTAGGCCACACGCTCTTAGGTTGCAGCCCTTCCATGTACCTTGCGTAAATACGGGATACTTCATGCACCGGACTGCCCCCATTTTTTATCTTAATAATTTTTTAATTAATTATCCTTTATTTATTTTTAGAATCATTAGTAAATGATTAAATACTTTATAATTTTTTTAGATAAAAATTTTTTGATTAAATTATCCTATATTTATTCATGATTTTCTGAAATGTTATTTATTTTTAACCAATTTTTTTTTAGCTAAAACGACATTTAGTACAATAGTTAAGATACAAAAGTTTTTTAAAAAAATGTAACGGTAATCCAGTAATACTAGTACAATAATAACAAATCTAGCATAAAGAGCCTTATCCCTACGTTGTGAAGGTATAGAGACTGTTTTCCATTAACCTAACTCAACGGTAAACTAGTAATAATAAGAAATATTTCCCCTAACTCTTTTCCTCAATCTCATTTATGAAATATCACTAAGCAGTTTTCTCGTTATGTTGCGTCTGCCAATATCTACTTAGATTGAAATTTATTTAATTTTCTTTCAAATTAATTTAATTAAGATCTTTTTTCAACCCAATTTAAAGCCAACACCCCCTAAGGAAGAAGTAATTCAAAAGATAAGACAGTGCATGAAGCAAAAGAGTAGAAATGATAGACTTTGTGGGCAGAATTTCCTATACTTGTGCGTGCAAGTTGGCTCGAACATCATTGTCATAAAAAAAGGTTGGATAGACAATCAATGGTCAAGATATTGTATTAATATCCCTGTTGTCTAGCTGGATCACTCGCTATTTCACCAAATCTAACTAAACCCTAATCCAACTTAAATATGAACTCAACAGCAACTCATGACATCTGATCTGGAAAAGTTGGTTAAGTAGGAGCAACTGTTGGCAACTTAAAATGAATCTGTTAATGATGGATGCCTATTCCCTGCGGACTATACATTAGAAATAAAAAGGGAAAAGGAATAAAGAAAGTCAAACAATTAGCCATTTCCTTGTGATTATCAAGTCATATGGAAGTTGGTACTCCTACTAAAGATATCCTTTGACAATATTCTATAAGACTACAACCACCAGCAAAAGATTAGTTTTTTTTAAGTAGGTACAGAAATGGCAGTGATTCCACCCACCCCTTTCCCACATCCCTAAAAGAAACAATGCAACTACTTAATTGACGATTCTATTGTCGAAAATAAAAGAACTTTGTATAACGTAAAACACAACAACAGTGATCTCAAACTTCATTTCACCCTCTAACCACTTCTCTAAACATATCTCATTTACAAATTTAATGGAATGAAGAAACTCTATCGAGATGAGCCAGATAATTCTTTTACTAGTAACTACTAGCTAAAAAAATGGCCCCTTTTTCTACAGCAAAACAAAACTCATCTTTAGTAGTTAGTACCTCCAAACTTGTCAAATGTCATTCTTCAAACACGGACCAGCTTGATGGCAAGAGCTTGTGCTTGTAAAGCAGTGTTCTCGGATATTACTCTGCACCTTAGCTGCCAGCTGTCATGCAAAAAGGGGACTTCACATCACCTTGGGGACAGATGAAGTCGTGGTTCTTTTACTAACATTCAAGATTTACTTCTTTCTTTCGCTGGAACACGGAGTTGGCTGTTCCTTTGGAACAATCTAAAAGTAAATGTTCATTGATTAGAAATTAGACCTTAAAAACCACTACTTAAGTTATGGACGTAATAAGAAGAAGTTGATGCACATTACTTGCTCATCATCTGCAGTATCCATCATAGCTGTCTTCAGTTTTTTGCTCCTTGAGTTTTCTTCGAAATCTTCATCCACAAAATTCTGACCTGAACCTTCTGCAAATTTTTTTAAAATTTCAGTGTCAAAGAAACTAACAGAAGTATAATTCACATAGCTATGAGACATATCATTACCCTGGATTTCCTGAACCCAGGGAATCAAGCATTAAACAAGTTTTTAGAACTCTACTACCCTCCCCCAAGAAAGAAGCACATTCACCACCACCAACCACCAATATATGTGTGTGTGTGTGTGATATACGAGCAATGCTGCACCCAGAAAAGAAAAACTTAAGAGAAGTATTTAAACAAGTAATATAACTGAGACCGACAGCTATAAATTCCATATTTGAGCCATTTGCTGGTTATTTCTCCAAACATGCCTTATATTACCCAAAGAAGGAAGATAAAAGAAAAGGAAACAATACAAACAATTAACACTGGCTCCAAAACAACTGATATTTTCCAAGTTCTATCCTAATCGAAATGGTAATAGAACTGGTGTCTGCAAAAGGGCTACAGCAGAATATGGACAGTAACTGCAGAACCTGAACAGATATACTTTTAAACATTTATTCCATGCAGTTATGAGGACTCAGCTCTGAGTTAGTAGCCCTTTTCTTTTCAAAGTGTTTATGCACCAATCTTTTTTCTTTCATTAATCCATATTTTCAAATAAATTTACTCATCCTAACCTTTCACGAGGTTGAAAGAAAGACGGGGCATTACTACAAGGTTCAAATTACATCAACAATATGCAAATGTCAAACTTAAATAGGTCCTTTGGTAGTCCTTAACCAGATGAGGCAAAGGACAACTTAGAAGGTTTTTGCAGTTGTGGAAACTTAAATAGGTCCTTGGTTAGTCCTTAACCAAATGAGGCAAAGAACAACTTAGAAGGTTTTTGCAGTTGTGGAACCTCCACATTTCAAGTCTTGACCAAGTTCAAGCAAAAAATGCTCTAAAGCTTCCAAGAAAAAACAACACTAACATCCACTGAAACATGGAGAAACGATACTAAGGCAGCCAAAGCATCTGTGATATATTCATCCATCCTCTAAGTAAGAAATACCAATTGGAAAGCTTAACTTAAACGTAAACAGAACTAGTTAGTTGTAATTCTAAAGGAAAATGTCCCCTGCCATAGTCATCTAACAAACTGATTATCACACTGATTAAATAACTTGTAAAACCAAACATTGTCGAAGATGATTCAAGAATTTAAGTAGCAGGTCAATGCATGTTCTAACTCCACCAATCTTGACCACAGCCAGACAAAATATATACTTATCAAAGGAACTGTATATCACATGACCAATGCAATTACCTTATGAGCATACAAGGAACCAGGTTAGATGTTAATTATCAAAAATGAATGCAAAACCACCCTAAATAATGCCTGCATGAATGCTCGTTTATGCTTTAATTCGAGTAAAATACCCGTGGTACGGAACAAGCGAAACTGAGAGAGAAGTACAACAGAAGAAAAATATTACACCAGTTTGGCATAAATGATATGCTAAAATAACTAAAACCTTTAACTCCTGAAGTAAGAAGAATCTGCACATAGATGTTATAAAGTGCTTACCAGCAATTCTGCTAACTGGTTTCTGAAGTTCTGCAGCGAAGGGAAAGAGCAGGTCTGATCTTTCTTCAAATACATGAGATAAGGTCCTCTTATCTCTTCTTTGATTTTCCTCAGTACGGAGTCTAGCACATAATTGGAGGTCTGTAACGTGATGATACTCATCACCCTTCCTGACGAACAGCTCGGATTGGTCACTCTCAATATTGATCTTCGAACACCCATCTCGCCGAGCAGTAAACTGGAAGAGAAAAGGAAACTCTCAAGCAAGATTTTCTTTTGGGGGAGTTGGGAGTGGGTAGAAGGTGGAGCAGGGTTCAAGTTCTTCAAGCATAGCAGCTAAATGATAGTATATCTTATAGCTCCAGAAACAGAGAATTGTAATTATTGGTGATTTTCTGACCTGCTTAGAAGCTATATCACTGGGAGCAGACAGCTTTTGAGACAAATTTCTGCAACTCCTGTTCAGCTCCACACGACCAGCACGCAAGACTATTGATCTGCGCAATTGCTCAACAAATGATGCTTCAAGACAATCAAGAAATGTATTATGCTTCTCATTGGTCCATCCCATGCAATCATCCTGAAGTCAAAACGTGAAACATGCAAATCTGTGAATTTTCTACCTTTTTAACAGGTTGGTGAAAGAGAAACATGTCAATTTCAACCGCATTTTTCTATCAGCTTAGTTGCCATAGCTCATGATCATAATAACATCGGGGCTGCCCGTGATTAGAGAATGTGTCCTTAACCTTCCTGAAGATCAAATTTTCAAATATCTCCAGTTATCTGCTAAATTAATCCAAGAACGACAGCACCACCACAACAACAACAACATGCCCAGTATATTCTCACATGTGGGGTATGGGGAGGGTAGCGTGTACACAGACCTTACCCCTACCTTATACATGTAGAGAGGTTGTTTCTAGAGACCCTCGGCCTCAGCTCAGACAAGCGCAGTTAGAACAGTAAAGCAAATTGAAATATAGCAAAGTCATAGGAGAAGAGATAGTAGCACAACTAGCTAGTAATTAGACCGAAGCAGAAGCAACATCATATACTATTAGAAATCTAATAAAGAGACAAACAAGAGAAATACTACAGCTACCGGAATGGAAGGAAAGTACGCTCTACTACTACTAGCCTTCTACCCTAATCCTCGACCTCCACACCCTCCTATCAAGGGTCATTTCCTCAGTCAGCTAAGATGCGCCATGTCCTGCCTAATCACCTCTCCCCAATTCTTCTTTGGCCTTCCTCTCCCTCTTCTCAGGCCCACTATGTCCAACCTCTCACACCTCCTCACAGGGGCATCGGAGCATCTCCTCTTTACATGCCCGAACCATCTCAGTCTCACTTCCAGCATCTTATCCTCAACGGGATCCACCAAGAACGACA
The DNA here is from genome assembly GCF_000393655.2 of Nicotiana sylvestris. Classification (NCBI taxonomy): domain Eukaryota; kingdom Viridiplantae; phylum Streptophyta; class Magnoliopsida; order Solanales; family Solanaceae; genus Nicotiana; species Nicotiana sylvestris. The sequence continues at coordinate 160,382,143 of NC_091068.1, forward strand.
ACACCAGTTAAGGAAAATTCTAGGATATCATGCCTACCATGGCTAAACTATATAGAACCTTATACACATGATCTGTTTCACGGAAAAAGTGTAGGTGTAAATAAAATAATTGGAATAATCCATGATACGAATGTCAAAGGGGAGTGGCAAATGGAGAAGCTTTGACAAGTCAATTCAGGTGGATATGAGAGAATCAAGCACATAGAAATGAATTAAGAGGACAACAAACAAAAAAATGCACAGGGTAAAAGGGTAGCTTGTACTTTGAGGCGTCCACAAGCAAATTTTGCATTAGAATTTTCCCTAAGTCTTCAGAATCTGCATTTTTTGGTGCATAAATCAGGTAGTACGTGAATTTGATCAAATGCTGGACTTCCAGCATCCCCTGCAATTCCTGAAGAATTCGGGTCCAGTGTTTTTTGTAACTTTTTTGAGGCACCTTCTGGTGCCATAATAGATATAAACTCTCACTTTAGTTATCAGAATACTTGGCTATATGGAAGAGCGTTTTCTAAAAGTGACAATGTAATAAATGATATTCTGCAGCTTTGACTAGTAAAAATGATTATCTACTACTTCAAATGAATGATTCAACACATATCGGTGCTAATTAGAAAAGACAATTTTGCCAGGTATGCCAAATTCTATACCAAAGATACAACAAAAACACCACAAAACCATTTTAAATTTAATATGAAGTAATCAACAGCCAGCCTTCTATTGATTAATTTGAATACCTGAAAACCTAATTAAAAAAAATGTGGAAGTCTCTCGTGTGTCAAGTAATGAACAATGGAAAATCTTTTCTTGAGAGGTAGCAAATGGCTAATCATGAGAGTAAGATTAAATTCATCATTAATCCTCTACTTCCTCCTAGTTCAGTTTCAATTTGCTCGTTTTACAGAGCATCTCATGACAAGCATTCAACAAAAGTTCCTGGTCATATGATTAACCCCCCCACCCCCACCCCACCCATCACCACCACCACCACCACCACAGTCTCAACACCAAAGAAAGAGAGCGATCAAAAAGGAGAAGAATCACACACACAGGCACCCTGTTACAACAGGATGATTGATGTTTGTTACAACTCCACTGCGACTTCACAGCTATAGAAGTTGTGTGAGCAAAAATTGCAGTCTGTGCCTCTGTGGTATTTGAAAGCCTGAAAGGTGACATATATTTACAGAGCAAGAAGTCTATTTTTTAACCAAACTAATGAGAAGCACTCTTCTTTTCCAATTATAGAACACTTTACACCTTATTTGGGATAGCCGAGGTCATTTCATCGTACAATAAATCACAATTACTCCAATGCAAGATGTTTTATTAACACTATAAGAACCAGAGCTTAATTAGGCATAACAAACACCACATATAGAACTGTCAATATGATCTCTAAAAAAGTGAATGGTTAAGAGTAAAATAGTCTTTACAGTGCAGTTAGCTGATTAGCTAAAGTCAGTGGTCATTTAATAGTTAAGTTAGCTAGTTATTTTGGTTAACTGGAGGTTGTAATGAATGTTTAAAAAGGACCACATGTGGTGTATTTTCAGACTAACATTCAATGAAGATATTTTCTACTTCTCCAATTCACTCATATCTCACCTTCTATCACCCTCTCTGCGTTTCTCTCAGCTGGGATCTCTGAAGTTAACAATGAACTTGTTTGAAATTTCTTCATCAGTTCTACTAAGTACAACAACAAGAACAATAACAAAACCAGTGTAATCTCACAAAGTGAAGTTTGGGGAGGGTAGTGTGTGCGCAGACCTTACCCCTAACTCGTGAAGGTATCCAGTATGCAACGAATATCCTTCTTATATCTTCTCTAGGTTTTGCTCTGGCTATAATAGCACGTGGACTACAATGATGCAGACGGTCACCAGTATAAATTTTCTCTTATACTAAAACTATGGAACTAACAAATAATTAAATCAAGTAGGGTACTTGAGTTCAATGAATGTCAACCACTTCATTTTCAGCAAATTGTGATACAGACACATCAAAAAATCTCAAAAACTGGAAGAAAAAGTTACCGATAGGCGTACATAAATAATCAAAGATTCACGAAAATTGAATTAACTAATTAAAAAGAACATAAACAAATATCTACCTGAGTACACAAAGATACAGAAACATCTAATCAACTACGTAACTTTTTCAGCAATTTGTGTTATAGCTGATCGCAATTCAGACAGAAAAATTTAGTCAAATAGCTAAATACAGAAAAATTTATCTGGAAGAAGTGAAAATATGATTTAACCGTGGTTGCATTTCTTCTCTGAAGCAAATCATCTTTGGAAAATTCTCAAAATCTAAGCAAAAATACCTTTCTGAGGTACAAAAATAAACACGAAAAGATAATCAGCTAGGTGATCTTTTAGCAGATTGTGTTACAGCTGTTCACCAAAATCTTACGAAAAAAACTAAAATAAAAACTAAGCAAATCCTTTCTGAATATATCAAAGATACAACGAAAATTACAAGGAGAAAAAGTGGAAATAATATAATTACCGTGGTTGCATTTCTACTCTGAAGCAAATGATCGTTGGAATTCTCAACAGTCGGAGAAGAAGACTCGCCGGAATTCGACCGAGTCAACTCAGCGGTGCAACTCTCCGACAGATTTTCCGACAAAAACGGCGAATCCCTCCGGTAAATTTCCTCCATTTCTGGTCTCTGAAGAATGTAAGATCTCAAAAAATAAGAGGAAATAAAAAATATCTGAGTCTGAAGTTTGGGGTGAAGGGGTTAGGGACTTAGGAGGCGTCTGATAAAGCGGGGTATGTACGGTGGCGGGGCCCACGATATTCCTACGTGGCGACGCTTTTCCTCGTGTAGTAACATGGCCCGTCGCCACGTCAGCGGGAATGATAATATCTTCGGCCAATATCAGCCAGATATTTTTGCTGTTCTTGCAATGTAGGGGTGGGTCCCTTTGCACTTTTACACTTTTTATTTCTTTTTTCAAATTTTACACTTTTTATTCACTTCATCTAATATTATAGCGGAAAAATATTTATTTGCACACTATGTTGGTCCCAAACGAATGAATGCTAAATATATATTTAGCACTTAATTACGGTAAAGTAATATTTATTTATTTTAAAATTTATATTTTTAAATATATAAATTCTTGTGGTCCTTTTTTTCCCGGATCTCGCGCATAATGGAAGCTTAGTGCACTGAACTGTCTTTTTTATATTTTTTAAATATAATAATTGTTTGATTTCATGTAAATATCAATTACAAATAAGTACTCCTATCTTATGTAAAAATTCAAAGTGATATTAATTTGTTATTGTTGTTATTAATTTGATAAGTATGATGATAATATTCGAAAATTAAAAAAGACAATTTTATGTTGTATTTTGTAAGAGTCATATAGAAAATGGTTGTTATTAGTCGCTATGGTAGAAATATTTTGAAATGTCTCCTAATTAAAAGCATCATATGAGTTGAAGTGAGGGAGTATGTATCCTTCAAGTAAATTTGTAAAGTATCTATCGGAGTCAAAAGATTGGAAATAAAATTGAGGAATACCTTTTAAAACTTCCAAATGGAGAACAAAAAATCAAATTCACATAAGAAAGATTAAGATGAACAAATATCTAGTGAGATATTTTAGTTGTCTCTTGTCATGTCTAATGGTGCAATAATATAATCGGTAGCCCAAGACCCAAGTGAATCATGAAAATAAGTAAAAATAGCACGGGCTACCTAGTTTTTGGATTGATCATTAAAAAATAGTCAGCATTTGCAAAGTCGTTGAAACATAGCCACTATTTTGCTACAACACGGAAAGTCCATCATAATATACTGGAGATTGGTGCACCTGTGTATGAACCTCCAACATATTATGCTGGATCGGTATATTATACTGGAACTCCAGTATATTATGCTGGAAGTCCAGTATAAATATATTCCAGTATATTATGCTGGAATATTTGCGTAATTTTGAACAATGTTTTTGTTCAGATTTATTTTTACATGAAAAGTGGCTAAATTTCGATTACTTTTGGAACTGTGGCTATTTTTCAATGACCACTTGTAAATCTGGCTATTTTTGAATTTCTCCCTGGAAATAAAGAGAATCATGAGGCCTAAATTTTTAAAAGAATGATAATTTTTTTAAGTCAATTTTTTTTAGCTTTTTGAGATGTAAAATTGTTAATAAATTTTATATAATCGATTCCTCTAATAATTCCATTTCAAATGAGAGTATAACAAATTTATTTAATTTTTCTTGAGTCATTGTTGATCTTAGAAAGATTTTATCAATTATAATTTTGAATTTATTTTAGGCAATTGTTATAAAAAATTCTACTTCTATACTAAAAGTATTAAATATTTTTTTAAATACCTATAAATCTATTATTTCTGAAAAATGGAGCCCTCTAAATTTGCGGGCATAAGGCATGAGCCTTACTTGTAATAACCTTGGAGCCGCCCCTGGCTACATCTACCAGTAAGATACTTTTAGTGCCAGTTGTATTATGGAAGTAAACTATAAAATAATAGCAGTAGTAGAATATAATAAAGTGACCAAAGTGAAAAATGAGCAATTTCAATAATAGTGCTTACAGAAATATCCTGTTGTCATCGTCAAAGATTAAAAAAATGATTCAGTTACATTGTCGTGGATAATACTATAGATTATCACAGAATCGCATGAACTAGGTTTTGGTAAGTAGGGAAGATATTATTTTTATCCTTGTCAGAGACTCAGAGTAAGCAATAAAAAATCAAAACTGATAATATTTTATAGTGCTTTTTATCATATTGTATGTATTATAACATGTATTCCTTCATCCAAATTCGAGTGACAGTTTGGCTTAACGAAAGTTAATTTAGTTGGAGTCAAATCAGACTAGATTAATTTAATGTTAAATTATAATTTATACATTCAAAATTTACCTAAAGCACTAGAAAGTGCATTTTTCCTTGTATAAAAATTGATTGTGAATATATCTTAAAATTTTCTTTAAAGTCCATTTATTTTGGATACCCGAAAGGGAAAGTGACACATTTTGAGACAAATAAATTTAAATATTTATCTTGAAAAGACATTGACTATTTTAGATCTGATTCTAAAATGGACAAACATAACTAATTGAAACATAAAAATATTTAGGGGTCGTTTGGTACGAGGTATAAGTAGATATAATGTTGGTATAAAAATTTAATACCATCTTAATATTTTGTTTGGTTAGCAAACCTGGTATTAATTATTCCGGGATTAAAATTAGTACCGCGATAACTTATACCATATAGGGTTAGGGTAATTAATGCCGGAATAACTTGTACCTTCTCCTTAGAAATTATGCACATGACATTTTAATATAACATACCGAAAAATGGATAAAAAATAATATCTTCGTAACTAATCACATCCGTATTCAAACCAAACGATCCCTTACAATCATAAAAACGCTAGAAATTAAATATAAAAGAAAACGAGAAAGCAAAATAAAATGCTAGCATATGCCATTGCGATAGATTGAATCATAGTATTGAATATTAAGTAGAACTTAGAACAAACATGTCAATGTTATTATATACCAAGAATAATAGTAATATCCCACACTTGCAAAAAGTGCAAAAAATTAAATAGTTACACTTAAACCTCTAAAGTGCAGAAAATAAATGCTTACAATATATTACGTTGTTGATTTTTGGAAGTAAAAGAGATTGCTTTTTCCGTAAGTAAGAGAAAGGAACAATTAGGTGGCGTTTCAAATTTAGAAAATTTTGTTTTCAAAAAATAATTTTTGCGGAAAAAATAAAAAAAAAAATCTGCTGAAACTTTTCTTTGAATTTTTGAAGCAGACGCCTTTTAAGAAGATGATGATGATTGCCGTACTGAACAAGCCACCACTTGTGCCCACTGTCTCAATCTCGTCTTCACCATCTCCGGATCCTCACCTGTAATTCATTAAAAAAAAACACGAATTTAAATTATTATTTTTTTACAAAAAAAAAAAAAAAAAAGCAATTTTCGGCTTGTGAAGAAACAAGAAAATTCTAGAAGCTTCTATTTGCCTGGATCAACAATAGAGCTTGAGCTTCCAACAAACGACGTCGTATCAAAATCTGAAGCTACAGTAGACGAGGAAGAAGATCTAGATAATGTATAACCGTACTGCTTATTCACAGCTTGATATAGCTCCAAAGCAGGAAAAGTTTCGGTAAGTTTCGGATCCAAATCGGGCGAATCGAACCCGAAACCTAAGTCAAAGCAAGCACGAAGCTCTTCGAGGTCGTCGTCGGTGACGCTCTTCGATCGGCGACGATCGGCGAGCTTCGTGCAGTAATTTCCTTTTCGCTTGAGCCAGGCTTCTTCTCGAAGCATATCGGGAGACCATGATTTCTGCTTGAATAGCGGCGGTAGAGCTTCCCGTTCCGACATGACGTCTGCAAAAAATTACACGCGCCGCCGCGTTGGAATGAAAAGCTTGATTGAGATTTTATATAAGAGCGTTTAACTATGGAATTTCATTAGTCGGCGGGAGTGGGATACTACTGGGCTGGACTGAGTTGGATATTTGTTAGATCTTACGAGGATTTGGTACCTATTTGAATCATATTGGGTTGGCCTGGAGAGCGCTTTATTGGGCCCATGTTTTGGTACGCTTTTTATTATGGTCCACGTCATCAAAGGTCAACTTTTTCTATCATTATTCATAGTGTCGTTGCAAAAGATTTTTGTTTTGAATAGTTAACATAAATAATCGTTCATTCAATTATCAAACTGAGAACAATCGGTGAATATATAATATATGTATAATTAGTATATAATATATTTATACCGAATAAGAAAAGTGAAGAGAAAAATATGATCGGTCCTAAATTAAGATGACATAAATGGACTTTCATCTCAGGACTATTTTTCTACGTATACGATGTCTTCCTCGGCTGTAGTTCAATGATATAGAACAATATTACCATTCACATGCAGGGGCAGATCTAGAGAAAAGGATATGGGTTTCGTGAACCCAGTAACTTTTGCATAGACATTGTGAGCACGTGATTTTTGTTTTTGCGCGACAGTCGCTCCAAGAGAATAAAAATTGGTCCTGCTGTACAATTTTGGATTTCTGTACGGCACTTTGTTGATTTATTTGCGACTTTGGCCCATTTTTATTTATTTACTTTATTAAAACAAAATTCAAAAAAATAAATGTGTACGTGTCATGCATAATCTGAACCGCAACATAGAAAGGCATAAACAGGCCCCTTTGTCCGTAATTTTGTTTTGTTTGATTTTACCTGTTTGAAATATCTTTAGTGTGTGTGCAAATAATTGTATTGAGTGTGTATTTAATTTTAATTTGATTTTTTGGCTTAGTTTTGTTTTTAAAATAAATAAGAAAAGAAATAAAAATAATAAAAAAAAAGAGAAAAGGGCCCTTTCTTCTTCCGGATTGGGCCAATTTATTAAATAAATTGGCCCAAAACAAAATCAGCCCAAACCCGGTCCAGACCAGCTGGCCTCAGGGGGCCTTCCAAACGACACCGTTTTACTGCAGTCTGATCTGGGCCGTTGATCTCAAATTGATCAACGGCCAAGATCACATTCCCCGTAACCCACCAACAAACCCGACCCGTTTCCACCCGGACCAACCCAAACCCCTTACCCTCGAAACGACACTGTTCCACTTAAGCCATCAGATCCAGACCGTAGATTTAAATTGATCTAACGGTCGAGATCCGCCTACTCATTCCATATATAAGCCCTTAACATACCCTACCCCCCTATCCAATACCCCGGCCTCCGTCTTCAACCTCATCCCCCATCAAACCCTAGAGCCGCCCCTGTATCCTTCACCATGGAAGCCGGCGGCATGAACGCCGGTGACCTTCCCCTGAACACCATAGAACCCCCATGCCATCCTGAACCCAAATCTATCAACCCCATGCTTCGAATCTTATCCCACCTTCTCGAATCTTCATTTGAAGATTCGAGTCGGAACCTGATCTACACCGATCTGCTTCAAATTCATACCAGACACTCCCCAGACCCCCCGTGACCAAACCATACTTGGTTTGGTCCGAATCTGACCAGGGAAGCCCGAATCCTGGATCTAATTTTTTGGAACTTTAAAGGTCCTCGTCACTGGTCCATATCCGTTCAAACCAAAGGATTAAGGTCTAATGGACCTTAATCGAAGTGTTTCTCATCTGAGAAACACTTCGATTAAAGCCCGTTCAGCCTTAAGAAAGGTCTGTCCGAATCCGAGTTGGAATCTTTTGATTTTTCAAAGATATGAGGTGAGTCTTGCTTTTTCTTTTCTTATTTCTGTTTAGTCCATGTGATTGGCTAAAAGTTTGTTCATGTTTGTTTTGATTTTGTGTCTTTGAATTTTATCAACTGTGCCTTGTCCACCTCTCCTGAACCTTTGTTGTTTGATTGAGTCTTTCTTCTAATTGTTCTGATAATTTGTATGTATTTGCTGTGCAATTAATTGAATTTCAAAGGTGAACTGACCAACTGATTCCTCCCATGTAATTTTGCTTAGTCAGTGCAATCCGAATCATGTGTTCGATACTGTTAAATGTCTGATTTTAGGTTACGATTGTATGAGTTATAACTAGTATAGTCGAGTCGACATATGTCGTCAATTAGTTTCAGATGTTTGAACAACATACAAATTGATCTGCTTCTGTTTAGCATTGTTGAATCAGTTAGGAATTGAATTCAGCTACTTATAGTTTGTTAATCTGAATCAGAAGTATAAAAGGTTTGGTTTTGTTTAGTTGCAGTCAGAATTGGAGGGCATGTGCACTTGTGCACAACATGTGCATTTGTGCACAACATGTGCATAAAGGCTTTTGTTTGATTTAAAAATAGTTTGACAGCATGTGCTGTCAGACTACATCCTGCTGCCCATATTCTGTTGTAAGTTTCAGAAATAATAAAACATTGCTAAAAGTTAAAGCCTGCCAAGGGAATGTCATGGGATTAATACTTAAATAGCTGAGTGGAAACTGAAAAGAGATGGGCACATGGGAGGGGTATCTGATTAATTTAACAGGCTGTAAAAGGTTTGATGTTGAGGCTTATAAAAGGGAGGCACATTAAGAGATAGAGGGGGACAGACAGACATAGAGGGCATCTGATAGGCTGGAAGAGAGAAGAGAAGAGAGGGGAAAGAAAATACACACTCTAGACTTTGAGAGCTGATAGAAAATAGACACACACAGTGGAGAGATTAGAGAAAGAGAGTTGAAATACATACAGAGAGAGTCTACAGAGATAGAGAGAGACACTGAGAGGGAACACCTGAGAGTTCAAATTCCGAAAACAGAAACTGGAAAAGAATTCTTTTTGATAACCCAAATAGATTTCAAAACTGAGGATTGACATTCGAACTTGAAAAGAAAGATAGGGAAAGGGATATCGCAAATATCAGAAATTGTCTCCTTCCTACTATTTGTTCGATTCTCAGTTTTGTTCAAACTGTCCAAATCAGTTCTGTCTTCTTTCAAGTGTCGGCTAAGTCTATTGTTTGGATTTGTATTGTTTGTTTCTTCTGGAATTGGATTGCCTGGATCTCTTATTCCATACTACTGGGAATTTGTTTCATTCTACCCTTCCTCCATTGGCTTTACTGGTCTTTTGCACTGGGATTTTGTTCTATCGGTACCTACTGTTACTGCTGCTGTTTGGTATCACTTCTATTGCTCAACTGACTGCCCTACTTTCTTCATTGTAAGCATTTCCTCAGGTACACATTTCGAATCTGTCTGATGTTGCAATAAAAGTTTGAATCGAAAGATCTGAAGGATGTTATAATCATCTGTTGCATTGCTTACAAATTTTTATATAAATGTTGTTAAGATATGTAAGTTTTCTAGTCCGTTAGCCTAATAGAGATACATTAGTAAGGTTGTAATTAATTAAAGTCTATGCCCATCTGAAACTGCGACATTTTATTCGTTTAGTAGCATACAAGATGTAAATACAATTCATGAAACGTGCAGCTATTCAATACGGTTGTTAACTTAAACTCGCTCTTTCAGCATGCTTTAAATATGTAAGGGCAAATGGCTGTTTTAAGTCTAGCTAAAGATAATGCAGTTTCAGATTCTTGAGTTTTCAGTTTCATTAGGCAGTTTATAGGATGAGTTTCAAATATCATTAGTCGCATTTTTCTAATAAGTAGTTTTAATTAATCTTGCCTAAATAAGTTAGGGTTAGGGAGCTCTTGCAGCAGTCGTAGCATTTCATCAATCTCGTATATAATTCTTCTATCAAGTTAAAAGCATGTTTCATGAGGTACAACGTCTCTTCATTCTGTAAATAATTAATCAGACGATTAACTAAAATCTTAATTCGGCCAAAGCATACAATTGTATTAGCATGCATCTTTTCTTCTATTTTAGAGAGAAACACATTAAAAATGTAGTCTCTTTAGGATATCCTTTCTAAAATAGAGATGTGCCTCGCCAAATAAAGATGCAAAATTGCGGGGCCCTCAATAAATAACCATGATAATTATTTAGAATTCAGGATAGGCCATTTAATAAATTTCATGGCCTTCTACAAAATAATAACGCGTTAGATTCCGTAGGCGCGGCTTAATTAAATCATATTCTTAAATTCGGGTGCACATTGATGTGACCCAAATCCGAATCTCAACGAAGTCCGAATGTGTCGACGATCACGGGTGCATTGATTGTAACGTGGTTCAACATGCATTTTCACGATGTTGCAATTCTATAAAAATAAATGAATAAAAGCGGTATAAATCTAATAAGAAGCATATAAATCACAACATGTATTTAAATCAGTTATTTAGCCATTATAACAATTTAAGCGACCGTGCTAGAACCACGGGATTCGAGGGTGCCTAACACCTTCCCTCGGGTCAACAGAATTCCTTACTTAGAATTTCTGGTTCGCAGACTTCATTTGGAAAAGTCGAAAATCTCCTCGATTTGGGATTCAAGATAAACCGGTGACTTGGGACACCAAAAGCCAAACCTTTCCCAAGTGGCGACTCTGAATTAAATAAATAATCCCATTTTCGAATATTGTCACTTAAATTGGAAAAACTCCACCCGCGCATCTAACCCATCGGGGACGGGCGCGCAAAAAGGAGGTGTGACAGCTCTGGCGACTCTGCTGGGGATTTAACCCAGAACCACTGGTTCAGGGTTCAAGAATTCGAGCTTAGAATAATTGTTATATTTTGCTTTATTATCTGATCTTTATTACATGTTTTTGCGTAACGTGCTAAATGTTGTCTTTTACCACTTTGATATTATCTGAACTGTATATAAACTGTGCCGAAACCCTTCTCTTCTTACCTCCGGGGAGAAGCTCGCTGGTCGAGACTCCCTATTCTGTTAGTGTCAATGCCCGAAATAAGAAAGAGGACGGATAAGTTACGAAGCCGGACGGCCTTTTGGTTCCCGGTAAGTTGCCCCTCCCCTCGACTCGAGTTGTCCGCTCGGGTACACAGTCTAGAACAAATACCAAGGTTTGAACCTAGTATAACTCGACTTCATGCCGGATCCCTAGTAGGAACGCTTATTTGCATCATGTTGCATTTGACTTAGGGGGCTCAACACAGGGGTTGGGTCCGTCTAGGACAAGCAACCTGAAATGAAAAGACCAACTTGCTGCATCCTATTTGTTTTGCGCATTTATTTGCTTCGGTTCCGCATGCTGACCGGTTTCTAAAAAAAAAAGGAAAAATAGCAGCGTAGGAAGATAATTACTTATTTTGGAAAAATAAAACCAATATCCCAGTAGTGTCGAAACCTCGTCGGAATTTTTCTAAAAAAAATATATAAAACCAAAAGTTGTCTTTTAGTTTGATTCATTAAAAAAAAAACATATAAAAATTATTTCTTTTCTTTTAAGAAAAAAAAGGGTATTTATTTCAAAAAAAAAAATAAAAAAAAATGGAAAACTCATAATTCAAAAATGTGTTGTTTCTTTTGTAATACCCTTTTATAAATTCGGACTAATAGTCCAAATAGTGCAAAAAAAAAAAAAAATTTTTTAGTATTTATCTTTCTCCAAAAATAATAAAAATGCTTATTCTTGATTACTAGGTTTATTTAATTTTCTCTATGCCCGAACTACGCGGGTCTGATTCTCACCGGATGTGAGATACGTAGGCAAACCTCATCGGTTCCGGCCCCAATTTTTAAAATCCAAAAAAAAAAAAATATTTTTCTTTAGAAAAAAAAAAGAAATAAAAAATATAGAAGTTTTCTTTAAAATCAAATAAAATACAAATAAAAAAAAATAGTCTTCTTCTTTCTGAAGTCTTTCATATGAAAAAATGAAATAAGCAGCAACAAAAATCAACAAAAAAAAAATAATACTCTTTGCTTTCTAGTCTCTTTTTGTAAAATGTCCAAAAATATATATATTTGAAAAATTGAATTTCAAAATATTAGGATTTTTCTTTAGAAGTGCTTTTGTAAATAAATAAAACTCATAATTCCGCATCATTTTCTTAAAAGTCCCTCTTTCAAAATTTAAGAGGCAACATCACATACGTTCTTTCTTCCGTAGAAAAGGTGAAACAAATGAAAAGAAAATCAACCAAACAAATTTTCTTTTTTCGTTTAATATATATATATATATATATAAAAATTGAATAAGTAAATAAACAAAGAATAGACAAATCTTTTGAGTCCTATGAGCACTTGCTTCTTTATTTTTTTTAGCTTCGAACTACGTAATGATCTGATTCACGTAGGCATCGTGATACGTAGGCAATCCTCATCGGATCCGGTCGCACTTCTTTTACTGCAAAATAATAAAACAAAAAGAAAAGAAAAGGAAAGAAAAAACTAATAAGAGGGAAATACCGGAACGACGCATACTCTCGTAGCAAACATATAGTAGTCCACTTAACTGTATAGGTGCATCATGCCTAACGTGAGATTAACTATCTGTTATTTGCTACAAATTAACCGTGCGCTTGTCGTTGAGTATATCCAGGGTTTTTGAAAAGACGGTTGGTTTGGTGAAAGTCTGGCCTCGCACCCATACTTCACAAGGTCAAGGGGAAGTGTTCAGCTGCCTAGGGCCAGAAGCGGTACTCACACTTACTTCACCAGGTCAAAAGGAAGTGTGGGAATGTCTTCAGAAATTCCATTGCAAACAATCCCTGTTTCTGAGGAGAGTTCGATCTCAGCCGTCCTCACACCTGAATCCGCAACTGCGGAGGAAAATAGAATCCTACGGCTCCGCATGCTGGAAATGCTGGACGATTGGAATAATGGGAAAGAGCCGCCAAGTGTCATCCCCGGATTCCCTGAATTATTCTCAAGGTCAAGTGGGACTTCAAATGTTCCCATAAATTATCCTGCTACCCCATTCGGGTACCCAGCCACCTCAGCCTTCTCTGCTGGATCGCCTTCTGACCCTCATCCCCGAATGTCAGCCACCGATGCAAGCATGAACATCTTTACTGCATCGCCTTGCCCGATTACGGCACAGCCTGCCACGTACAAGCCAAGCTTTGACTCATCCTCTTTTACATTCCAAGCACCATCGTTCTCAATGGAACCAACTAGATTCGCTACCAGCACTAATCCTCTACCGCCTCAGTGCGAGCTTGCGCCCAGGCAGGATCAGAGCCCCAGGATTGCAGAACAAAATGAGATTGCCAAAAGAATGAGAAGCCTTGAACAAAGTTTGAAAAATATGCAAGGATTGAGCGGACAGAAGAGCGTCTCTTACGCCGACCTATGCATGTTCCCTCACGTGCACCTGCCAGCGGGTTTCAAGACCCCGAAGTTCGAGAAATACGATGGGCACGGCGACCCCATTGCACATCTTAAGAAATACTGCAACCAATTGCGGGGAGCCGGCGGAAAACAAGAACTGCTAATGGCATATTTTGGAGAAAGTTTGGTGGGAGTCGCTTCGGAATGGTATATGGACCAGGACATATCTCGCTGGCATATATGGGATGATCTTGCTAGAGACTTCGTAGGGCAGTTTCAATATAATATTGACATCGCACCAGACAGAAATGCTTTGTCAAACTTAAAGAAGAAACCCTCGGAAAGTTTCAGAGAATACGCCATCAAATGGCGTGAGCAAGCGTCAAGGGTAAAACCTTCCATGGACGAGATAGAGATGGTCACTACTTTTCTCCAGGCTCAAGAGTCCGACTATTTCCAAAACATGATGTCGGCCATGGGAAAGCCTTTCGCAGAAGCGATTAAGATTGGAGAGATGGTGGAGAACGGTTTGAAAACGGGAAGAATTTTGAGTCAGGCAGCCATAAGGGCAACCTCCCAAGCCGTCCAAAGCGGGTCTGGAGGAATGGCAAGAGGGAAGAAAAAAGAGGAAACGTCCATGACAGTGGCAGAGGTGGGAGAATATCATAATCCCGGGTTTTGTTCTTCGGAAAGAACCTCGCAACATTATTTCCCCCACCAAAATGCGACCTACGCTCCTCAACCCTACATGGTCATGAGCACCCAGCCTTATATCCAGCAGTCACAACCAGTCAATCGGGGGCAGGCCCCACATCCTAGGAATCAGCCTCCTCACCAAAACCACTACAATCCTCGACCTCCTCCAAATAATTTCCTCGGGAACCACCCAGGAGACCCAACTACACACCAATCGGTGAACCCTATTCCACCCTATTCCCTAAACTTGTCCAAATGAATTTGTTGCAGCCCATACCACCGAACGGGCAGAACCCGGGATCACCATCATATCAGCGGGGTGTCAGATGTGCATACCATTCAGGGGTAGAAGGGCACGACACCAACGACTGTTGGACATTGAAACAAGCTGTGGAGAATCTGTTAGACCAAGGGAAGATTGTGTTGAGAGACGAGGATATCCCAAATGTGACCAATAATCCGTTGCCCGCCCACGACAACGGGCCGATAGTTGGGATGATTTGTGAAGACGAGGAAGTCGATCTGGCACTGAAAGCCATAATTGCTATTGCTGATACAGAAAAGGGACCCAGGGTAACTCCGGAACAAGAAAAAGGAATAAGTGATGTATTCAAGCAGGCCTCCATGGTATGGGGGACGGTCAAAACACCTCGGCCGAACGAGCCAGTGTTTGTCGGACGCATACCACAGGAGCCAAAATACAACAAAGAGGAAGATGATAAGGTGTCCCCGCTCGACGAAAGTGAGGAAATATGTGAGGCAACAAGGGAAAAGCTATGCGAAATGCACATGGTCCAGCCAGGAGAGGGCACTAGCACCGTTGAAGTATCGTACATGGGGCCAAGCACCAAGCTTCAAAACTAGAAGGCTACACCATTCTTGATCAAACGGAAGTCCTAATGAACCTGTCTTGCCACTTTCTCTGCATCACGAGTAACCCCCGAGGGTGACTCAGATGTTTTTCTTCAGTTTCATGTTTTTAATTTCCTGAATGTCGACCTTTTTCCTTATCTTCCCCAAAATGCCAAGAAATGAAATCATGCTTGATTACTCACTTTCTTCTTCTATGTTTTCTTTTGTGTTCTCTTCAATTCTGATAAATGCAGCTTTAAATAACATGACATGTTTGCGGACTTCATGCCCGGATCACGAGAACTCCGATCAGACTTCAAATAATGAGTCAAAATTTGAGATATAAAGAATTTGAAAGTAGGAACAACTAAAGAAAATTGGTTCATGGTTTGGAAAATGTCCGTCACTAAAGCAGAATTTGAGAGTAGTAAATGGGTTTAGACCCGTACAGAATGATAACCTTAATAACTGCGGTTTGTCACGGGCAATTATACCCAGAAAGAATGGTCCATACGTCATTGAAGAACGTTACCAAATGGAGCATTTGTATCTGGGCGACGTCGAAAGAAACGACGTCAGCCTTGCTTGGAAAGCAGGTGCGGTGATATGTCTAAATCACTCTGGCGGTATCTTTGCACAGTTTGAGATGACGAAGGCTTTCATTCTCGCTACCCAAACACTATCAACCCTTTGCAAAACCCATTTGAGCTGGTTACTCTTCTTTGATTACCCTCTTTGGAACCTGAAAATATTATTGAAAATAAAATGAAAAAGAAAAAAAAAACAAAAACAAAAACCAAAAAAAAAACAAAAAAAAAACAAAAAAAAAACATAAATCCAAAAAAAAACAAAAGTGTGCCTGAACTACGTTTGACTTGATTCCGAAGGGATACGTAGGCAACCTCTCCTTGGGGTTCAGTCACACCAACAATAAAATCCAGGAATTCCCCCGAAAATAAAACTGAGGCGGAAGTTATAACGATTCAGCAATGATCCCACCCAAAAGTTCCAAAGTTGTAGTTCAATCCAAATTCTTTTCACCCCAAACCTTTTTTTAAGTCCTTCTGATCAATCAGCAAAGCATTTCAAAATAGGAAGATGGAATTATTTGGGTCCGATACAACAAAATGAGGAGAATAAAGATGAGAGAGTCTTGTCGGTGAAAACCTTTGGGCACCGTGAGGCGACGAGAGAAGAGAAATTGAAATGAGAGAGCTTGTTTAGTAAAAACTCGCAAGGAGTACTAGCAGGCGACAGTAAGAAGAGAAATGAGAGAGGTCGACTAGCGAAAACCCGCAAAGGGCGTTGTCGGCCAAAAAGATGATTCCACCTCAGAAAGTCATGGCAAGGTTCCCGGGTTTTTGAAAAAATATATAGATCTGTTTTGATTCATGAGGAAATGCAAGTTCTCGGAGGTCGGGCATCCAGTCCAAAAGGCATGTCATGTCAGTTTGAAACTGGCATACACTCCAGATAAGTCCCTCTTTTCTCCCCGAAAGGGGCGTTTCTCTTTAAACTCATATGTTCTCCTTTACATGGTTTTCTTTGAGTTCTTTTTCAACTAACTCTTAATTCCGTAGTAATCGCAAATAAAGGTGGCAGGACCGGTTTTACAGGGCCCCGTTTGGCGAGAGTCGAATAAAATGTACAACCTCGGTGGCGTGTCAGTCCCATCCCGACTGGCCATGATAGTTAATTTGCTTCCAAAACCGACAAATCCCCATAAGCTATCCCTTGTACAATTCCCCAAAGAAGTCCACCCCAGCACATCCCCAACAAGTTTGCTACAAAAAAAAAAATCCCCACAGAGTCTCCCTGATAAAATCCCCACCAAAATCCCCAAGCAGAAAGGGACAGAAAAGCCAAAGCCTTATAAGGCAAATCATCATAAAATCTGGAAACGCAAGTCTGAGTAGTCCAAGAGTTTTCACATGTGAAATCCAATCAATAGCAGAGTTTCTCAACAAGAATTGGGCCAAGACAAAGCAATTGGAACAGTCAAGGCCCCCAAACCAACCGCCGTTTTCAAACTAATAATCTTTCTTTGTTTAGGAAAATTGAGACAGGTGCGACACAAAGCAGCTGTGCAAGAAGCAGGTGTAGCCCAAAAGAGATAAAGCGCGCAAGCATTGAAACAACCTTGCAGCAGAAAACGGCCAAAGGTAATATTTTTTTTCATGCATTTTGATTGAAAACCATGGATCTCCCTGGCATAACCCAAGGGGCTTTATCTACCCAAATCTTCCCGGCATAACCCGATGAATCTTTTCGGCATAATCCGATAAATCCCCCCGGCATAACCCGATGAATCTTCCCGGCATAACCCGATGAATCTTCCCGGCATAACCCGATGAATCTTCCCGGCATAACCCGATGAATCTTCCCGGCATAATCCGATGAATCCTCCCGGCATAACCCGATGAATCCTCCCGGCATAACCCGATGAATCCTCCCGGCATAACCCGATGAATCCTCCCGGCATAACCCGATGAATCTTCCCGGCATAACCCGATAAATCCCCCGGGCATAACCCGATGAATCTCCCGGCATAACCCGATGAATCTTCCCGGCATAACTCGATGAATCCTCCCGGCATAACCCGATGAATCTTCCCGGCATAACCCGATAAATCCCCCGGGCATAACCCGATGAATCTCCCGGCATAACCCGATGAATCTTCCCGGCATAACCCGATGAATCTTTTCGGCATAACCCGATAAACCTTCCCGGCATAACCCGATGAATCCCCTCGGCGTAACCCGATAAACCTTCCCGGCATAACCCGATGAATCCTCCCGGCATAACCCGATGAATCCTCCCGGCATAACCCGATGAATCCTCCCGGCATAACCCGATGAATCCTCCCGGCATAACCCGATGAATCTTCTCGGCATAATCCGATGAATCCCCTTGGCATAACCCGATAAATCTTCCCGGCATAACCCGATGAATCTTTTCGGCATAACCCGATAAACCTTCCCGGCATAACCCGATGAATCCCCTCGGCATAACCCGATGAATCCTCCCGGCATAACCCGATGAATCCTCCCGGCATAACCCGATGAATCCTCCCGGCATAACCCGATGAATCTTCCCGGCATAACCCGATGAATCTTCTCGGCATAATCCGATGAATCCCCTTGGCATAACCCGATAAATCCTCCCGGCATAACCCGATGAATCTTTTCGGCATAATCCGATAAATCTTCCCGGCATAACCCGATGAATCTCCCGGCATAACCTGATGAATCCTCCCAGCATGACTCGATGAATCTTTTCGGCATAACCCGAGAACTCTTTTTCATGTAATCAGCATTAGGGTTTTAAACCCTAAACTGAACTTTGTCCTTTCAGCCAGCATTAGAGTTTTAAACTCTAAACTGAGCTTTTCCATGCAATCAGCATTAGGGTTTTAAAACCCTAAACTGAATTTTCCTTTTAGTCAGCATTAGGGTTTTAAAACCCTAAACTGAATTTTCCTTTTAGTCAGCATTAGGGTTTTAAACCCTAAACTGAACTTTTTCCTTTCAGCCAGCATTAGGGTTTTAAACCCTAAACTGAGCTTTTCCATGCAATCAGCATTAGGGTTTTAAACCCTAAACTGAATTTTCCTTTGATCGGCGTTAGGGTTTTAAACCCCAAACCGAACCTCTCCCCAGCTAGCCGGTGTTAGGGCTCCAGCCCTGAACTGAGCATGCATATCCTCTTTCATCAATTTTATGAACTTCCTGGTGAATAATTAACGAAATTTTCCTAGTGAAACTGGGGCAGAAAATTTCGTTCGTTTGTTTGTTTTTTTTCCCCGCAGGTCTAACCTCGAGCCACACGGATCGAAATGACCCACGAAATGAGTCTCAACTCAGAATCAAAGAAGAAAAAGAGATGTCCCAAGATTCGGAGTAAATGGAAGGCGGATTGACTCCAGCATTTAATTGAGGTCTTGAACCCTGCCAATCGCGCCTCACTCAGTATCCCAGAGATTAAACAGGTCACCACAACTCGTAAGCATCAAGATTCAGATCGGAGTCTACAAGCAGAATCAGCTAAGACCCAAGATCAAGTCGTAAAATAATCATAGATAAGAATCTTGTAACTAGCAGTTGACATACACACAAGTAGTTAGCTCAGTTTCCAATTTCCATTTGGTTGTAATAAGGCGGTCAGTAACGTAGCAGTGACAACAGCAGCAGCAGTAGCAGCAAGCATTACAGTCTCATGGTAGTCCCAGCTACCAAAACTTTTCGAACTACATTGACCTGATTCCTGTTTAGCCCAGGATATGTAGGAAATCTTTGAAGCAAGATTCGGTCAGATCTTTCAAAAAAAAAACATGCTTCATACGGAGTGGTCCATAGGCAAAAATCGCTCATACACGCTCACTTTATCTTTGCACGAAAACTCTTCGTGTTTCCGAACAAAGAGGGGCAGCTGTGAGCACGTGATTTTTGTTTTTGCGCGACAGTCGCTCCAAGAGAATAAAAATTGGTCCTGCTGTACAATTTTGGATTTCTGTACGGCACTTTGTTGATTTATTTGCGACTTTGGCCCATTTTTATTTATTTACTTTATTAAAACAAAATTCAAAAAAATAAATGTGTACGTGTCATGCATAATCTGAACCGCAACATAGAAAGGCATAAACATGCCCCTTTGTCCGTAATTTTGTTTTGTTTGATTTTACCTGTTTGAAATATCTTTAGTGTGTGTGCAAATAATTGTATTGAGTGTGTATTTAATTTTAATTTGATTTTTTGGCTTTGTTTTGTTTTTAAAATAAATAAGAAAAGAAATAAAAATAATAAATAAAAAAAAAAGAGAAAAGGGCCCTTTCTTCTTCCGGATTGGGCCAATTTATTAAATAAATTGGCCCAAAACAAAATCAGCCCAAACCCGGTCCAGACCAGCTGGCCTCAGGGGGCCTTCCAAACGACACCGTTTTACTGCAGTCTGATCTGGGCCGTTGATCTCAAATTGATCAACGGCCAAGATCACATTCCCCGTAACCCACCAACAAACCCGACCCGTTTCCACCCGGACCAACCCAAACCCCTTACCCTCGAAACGACACCGTTCCACTTAAGCCATCAGATCCAGACCGTAGATTTAAATTGATCTAACGGTCGAGATCCGCCTACTCATTCCATATATAAGCCCTTAACATACCCTACCCCCCTATCCAATACCCCGGCCTCCGTCTTCAACCTCATCCCCCATCAAACCCTAGAGCCGCCCCTGTATCCTTCACCATGGAAGCCGGCGGCATGAACGCCGGTGACCTTCCCCTGAACACCATAGAACCCCCATGCCATCCTGAACCCAAATCTATCAACCCCATGCTTCGAATCTTATCCCACCTTCTCGAATCTTCATTTGAAGATTCGAGTCGGAACCTGATCTACACCGATCTGCTTCAAATTCATACCAGACACTCCCCAGACCCCCTCGTGACCAAACCATACTTGGTTTGGTCCGAATCTGACCAGGGAAGCCCGAATCCTGGATCTAATTTTTTGGAACTTTAAAGGTCCTCGTCACTGGTCCATATCCGTTCAAACCAAAGGATTAAGGTCTAATGGACCTTAATCGAAGTGTTTCTCATCTGAGAAACACTTCGATTAAAGCCCGTTCAGCCTTAAGAAAGGTCTGTCCGAATCCGAGTTGGAATCTTTTGATTTTTCAAAGATATGAGGTGAGTCTTGCTTTTTCTTTTCTTATTTCTGTTTAGTCCATGTGATTGGCTAAAAGTTTGTTCATGTTTGTTTTGATTTTGTGTCTTTGAATTTTATCAACTGTGCCCTGTCCACCTCGCCTGAACCTTTGTTGTTTGATTGAGTCTTTCTTCTAATTGTTCTGATAATTTGTATGTATTTGCTGTGCAATTAATTGAATTTCAAAGGTGAACTGACCAACTGATTCCTCCCATGTAATTTTGCTTAGTCAGTGCAATCCGAATCATGTGTTCGATACTGTTAAATGTCTGATTTTAGGTTACGATTGTATGAGTTATAACTAGTATAGTCGAGTCGACATATGTCGTCAATTAGTTTCAGATGTTTGAACAACATACAAATTGATCTGCTTCTGTTTAGCATTGTTGAATCAGTTAGGAATTGAATTCAGCTACTTATAGTTTGTTAATCTGAATCAGAAGTATAAAAGGTTTGGTTTTGTTTAGTTGCAGTCAGAATTGGAGGGCATGTGCACTTGTGCACAACATGTGCATTTGTGCACAACATGTGCATAAAGGCTTTTGTTTGATTTAAAAATAGTTTGACAGCATGTGCTGTCAGACTACATCCTGCTGCCCATATTCTGTTGTAAGTTTCAGAAATAATAAAACATTGCTAAAAGTTAAAGCCTGCCAAGGGAATGTCATGGGATTAATACTTAAATAGCTGAGTGGAAACTGAAAAGAGATGGGCACATGGGAGGGGTATCTGATTAATTTAACAGGCTGTAAAAGGTTTGATGTTGAGGCTTATAAAAGGGAGGCACATTAAGAGATAGAGGGGGACAGACAGACATAGAGGGCATCTGATAGGCTGGAAGAGAGAAGAGAAGAGAGGGGAAAGAAAATACACACTCTAGACTTTGAAAGCTGATAGAAAATAGACACACACAGTGGAGAGATTAGAGAAAGAGAGTTGAAATACATACAGAGAGAGTCTACAGAGATAGAGAGAGACACTGAGAGGGAACACCTGAGAGTTCAAATTCCGAAAACAGAAACTGGAAAAGAATTCTTTTTGATAACCCAAATAGATTTCAAAACTGAGGATTGACATTCGAACTTGAAAAGAAAGATAGGGAAAGGGATATCGCAAAGATCAGAAATTGTCTCCTTCCTACTATTTGTTCGATTCTCAGTTTTGTTCAAACTGTCCAAATCAGTTCTGTCTTCTTTCAAGTGTCGGCTAAGTCTATTGTTTGGATTTGTATTGTTTGTTTCTTCTGGAATTGGATTGCCTGGATCTCTTATTCCATACTACTGGGAATTTGTTTCATTCTACCCTTCCTCCATTGGCTTTACTGGTCTTTTGCACTGGGATTTTGTTCTATCGGTACCTACTGTTACTGCTGCTGTTTGGTATCACTTCTATTGCTCAACTGACTGCCCTACTTTCTTCATTGTAAGCATTTCCTCAGGTACACATTTCGAATCTGTCTGATGTTGCAATAAAAGTTTGAATCGAAAGATCTGAAGGATGTTATAATCATCTGTTGCATTGCTTACAAATTTTTATATAAATGTTGTTAAGATATGTAAGTTTTCTAGTCCGTTAGCCTAATAGAGATACATTAGTAAGGTTGTAATTAATTAAAGTCTATGCCCATCTGAAACTGCGACATTTTATTCGTTTAGAAGCATACAAGATGTAAATACAATTCATGAAACGTGCAACTATTCAATACAGTTGTTAACTTAAACTCGCTCTTTCAGCATGCTTTAAATATGTAAGGGCAAATGGCTGTTTTAAGTCTAGCTAAAGATAATGCAGTTTCAGATTCTTGAGTTTTCAGTTTCATTAGGCAGTTTATAGGATGAGTTTCAAATATCATTAGTCGCATTTTTCTAATAAGTAGTTTTAATTAATCTTGCCTAAATAAGTTAGGGTTAGGGAGCTCTTGCAGCAGTCGTAGCATTTCATCAATCTCGTATATAATTCTTCTATCAAGTTAAAAGCATGTTTCATGAGGTACAACGTCTCTTCATTCTGTAAATAATTAATCAGACGATTAACTAAAATCTTAATTCGGCCAAAGCATACAATTGTATTAGCATGCATCTTTTCTTCTATTTTAGAGACAAACACATTAAAAATGTAGTCTCTTTAGGATATCCTTTCTAAAATAGAGATGAGCCTCGCCAAATAAAGATGCAAAATTGCGGGGCCCTCAATAAATAACCATGATAATTATTTAGAATTCAGGATATGCCATTTAATAAATTTCATGGCCTTCTACAAAATAATAACGCGTTAGATTCCGTAGGCGCGGCTTAATTAAATCATATTCTTAAATTCGGGTGCACATTGATGTGACCCAAATCCGAATCTCAACGGAGTCAAAATGTGTCGACGACCACGGGTGCATTGATTGTGACGTGGTTCGAGATGCATTTTCACGACGTTGCAATTCTATAAAAATAAATGATAATAATAAAAGCGGTTTAAACTTAATAAAAGCACATAAGTCACAACATGTATTTAAATCAGATATTTAGCCATTATAACAATTTAAGCGACCGTGCTAGAACCACGGGATTCGAGGGTGCCTAACACCTTCCCTCGGGTCAACAGAATTCCTTACTTAGAATTTCTGGTTCGCAGACTTCATTTGGAAAAGTCGAAAATCTCCTCGATTTGGGATTCAAGATAAACCGGTGACTTGGGACACCAAAAGCCAAACCTTTCCCAAGTGGCGACTCTGAATTAAATAAATAATCCCATTTTCGAATATTGTCACTTAAATTGGAAAAACTCCACCCGCGCATCTAACCCATCGGGGACGGGCGCGCAAAAAGGAGGTGTGACAGACACTATATTTGTACTAAAAAAATTATTAAAAGTATAAGAATATTTAGCTTGGAACCCAGTTCGTTGGTCCAGTTATCATGTAAATTAACTTGAGATTGTTGTAGGAACTCATAAGTTTAAAATTTTGGATTCGTCTCTGTTCACAAGAGTCACTTGATCTAAGTTGTCTCCTAGAAAGAGCAGCTAGATGATCGAAGTAGACAAATAGTACATTTAGTACGAAGTTTTTGAATACTTGGACTTAAATAAAGCAAGATAATGGAAATGTAAATAGTTCATATAAAGTAATTAACTCAACTAATTTGCGATTGTGGTATAAATTATCTATGGTGGAACCTATGCACCACACATTGAAACGCCAGTCCAAACGTGGTTCTTTGGATCACTCAAGGATAATAACCCAAATGCCTCTGAGAGTAATAGGCCGTTTCGCCGAGCTGTAAATATCAACTTATTTTGAGAAGTTTTTTTTTTTTCAAAAGTACTTTTCTCAAAAGTACTTTTGGTGAGAAGCGTTTTGTGTTTGGCTAATTAGTTTGAAAAGCACTTCTAAGCAGCAATTAGTGTTTGGCCAAACTTTAAAAAACTGCTTCTAAGTGTAGAGTCTAAGCAATCAATCTAGAGTTAGAGTCTAAGCAAGCGTACCGTTAAACTCCATGTATTCAGCAGCGACAACAAACAACGATTAAGCCTGAGACCAACTTCCACAATCCACTAGCTATGCGCACTCACAACCCGGAGAACTTGATTGATGGGATGTCTACTATTACCACGTATTCAAGAGGCAGAATACGCTAGGGTTTTCTAATAGCTAGGGAAAGGGGGGTTGACCTCTATTTATAAAGAAGTGTCTACCCATCACAGACCAATAGTTATTGGGTCGTACTTATTCACACACACATATTTAATATTAGGCCTTTTATTTATCCACCACTTAGACCATGTCACTATCCTTTTAGGCTATAACCAATTAACGTAAGTCCAAATTCCAACATTTTTCTCAAAAGTGCTCCTCAAAAAAGTGTTTTTGGAGAGAAGCTATTTTTTTATGCTTTTTCAAATCTCCTCAAAAACACTTTTTTTTTCCTTCTAAAAGCTTGGCCAAACACCTCAATTTTTTACCAAAAGTGCTTTTGGCAAAAAAAAAAAAAAGCACTTTTGGCCAAACAGGCTATCAGCCTAATTGTTTTAGCAAAGAGGCTAGATCTCGTCTCATAAATTCAAAAAGAATTGGACCAGCTGGAATTTAGGATGTGAATCCCACTGGTACTTAAAAAATTGGTTTATGTGACGAAAAATGAAACTACAGAAAAGGGAGGACAGAATGATATTGTTCTAACTTCTAACAAGTAACATGCCATGCAATATAATTTGAAATCTCTCACCAAATAAATGACAGTTGTTTTTATTTGAATCAAAGTGAGGGGTACCTTAAACAGAACAAAAATTTATACCTGTAAATTGTAATACACATAATAAGTCATAATCTAATTGCTTAAATGAGGATCTCTTAGCAAGAATCCATCATCATTAACTGGTTACTATCATTTTGCCTTATATGTGTCAATGATACTATAAAAAATAGTTCTGCTAGTATCAAATTGTAGGCGCATAATCACTTAAATATTTTACTTATTGGATTTTCTATAACTTCATTATATAACTGTCAATTTTGAAAACAGTGAAGTGAATGATTCCTTATTTTCTTCTTTTCTTTTTAAAATAATTTGGATGAAGGGAGAGTGGAATTAATTAATTGGACGTGAAAAAGAGAGAGTAATGAGTCGGCAGGGAGAGACGACTACTAGTGAACTTTAATTTAAAGGCATTGGCCAACAAAGTCAAGTTTTCTAACCCAAATACATTGAAACCAATCACTCCTCTTTTCCTTTAGCACAAACAAACAAAAAAATAATGAAAAATAATATTAAAAAAAAGGAGCCGCAGAAGGGATATTGGCATGTTCTCTCTTTGGGAGTTGATAAGATTTTTTAATATATCTTTGAATAGAGTGATAGATATTTGCACGTCAACAATTTAATAATGTAGTTTTTTTTATAAGAGGGGATGGAGAGGTTTGCTATGTCTACCTATACTTGTACCTGTTTCTCAACCACATTAAACACCAAAGACGGGAAATTCTTGGAGGGTTGCTCTGATGGTAAGCAACCCCACTTCCAACCGAGAGGTTGTGAGTTCGAGTCTCCCCAAGAGCAAGGTGAGAAGTTTTTGGAGGGAAGGATGTCGGGGGTCTATTTGGAAACAGTCTCTCTACCCTAGGGTAAGGGTAAGATTTGCGTACACACTACCCTTCCCAGACCCCACTAAGTGGGATTATACTGGGTTGTTGTTGTTGTCGTATTAAACACCAAAGACGATCAAAATCTGGCTGCACCTATATATGATCATCACAGAACGAATTCAAGATTTTAGTTTGATAGTTTGTGACATAATACTATTATCTACTATCAACAAGATAAGGTTAGATCAACTTTTGTTTTATTGTAATATTCACCACTAAATTTCTTCCAAGTTATATTTACGTATTATTAGTTCAAGTTGACATCAGGGATAGACTCGAGTCAACTAGCAGAACGAAATTGGGTCAGAAAAGTAAGCTTAAACTAAGAAAGAATGATGTTTATTATCATAATTAGTTTTCCTAAATGTTTTTTTTATTAATGCTGAAGTCTACCATTTAAGAGTTGATTCCGCGAGATATTCTCTACTTTAATTTACTCGAAAACTATTTTATAAGCACATCACTAAGGGACCAAAATGTTTCTACGGTTTCAATTCTTAAAAAGAATTTCTTGTCAAGTTAACCATTCAATGATTCAAATGCTACAAAACAAAAGTCTATTGAGTGTCGAAGAAGTAAAACAAATGAGTAGCAGTAGCAGTATTTCCTAAGGTTCTTCCTTGTGGTGCATTCGAGCTCCTGCCTAGTCTATGTTGCAATAGCCCCAGTGTTTCCTCCTCTTCCATTTTTTCTCCCTCTTGCTCCGTCCGATTCACTTTAATTAATTTTTAATTTTTTTGTAGTCCATAATATTTGAATTTTTTCAGATACCAAAAAGGAATTAACTTCTTTTTTTCAAAGTTGACATTAGAGTAAAAAGCCTAAGATTATTATTTATATTTTCAATAAACAAAGTAAAGTTAATATGGTTAATTTTATTGTTAATTAATATTAAAAAGTGAATTCCTTGATATGTGTGAAATCAGCCAAAAAATTTATTAAAGTGGACCGGAGGGAGTATATACTTTATTGGCTCCACATTTTTTGGTTGGTATGGTATGAATTACTACCTCTTAATTGAAAGCAGCGACGGATTCAGAGCAAAATTTATTGGTTTACAAAAGCGCAATAGATTTTGTCCAGTGCTATATATATTTCAAATTTTATTAAATTTTTTATAAATATTTAATTATAAATTAATTACTATTGTATATTATCTTGATGTCGATTTAGAAATTCGTAAACTTTAAATTTTAGATTTGTCTCTATTTAAAAACTATGTGCTATAATATAATATTATGATTATATATAATCATGATGATTGACACCATTAAGACGTGTGACGTGTGACATAGTAATGGG
The DNA here is from genome assembly GCF_000393655.2 of Nicotiana sylvestris. Lineage (NCBI taxonomy): Eukaryota > Viridiplantae > Streptophyta > Magnoliopsida > Solanales > Solanaceae > Nicotiana > Nicotiana sylvestris. The sequence continues at coordinate 160,409,533 of NC_091068.1, forward strand.
TTTATGGATCTTTTCCAGATAATATGAATGTTAAGGACTTTGGAACAACAAGTCATGGTCTATCTTGTACTCAAACTCCAAAAGTCTCTGCCATTTATTTACGCCTTTAATTAGAAAAGAAAATAAATATTTTGTTTTCAAATATATATCATTTGAAAATTGAAACTCTTAAATAGGAATTTAACATATACTATATAATAGGAAAAAATTCAGAAATAGCCAGATTTATAACTGGTAATTAATAAAATAGCCATAGTTTCAACAACAATTGAAATTTAGCCATTTTTTCATGTAAAGATAAAATCTGAACAAAAAATCCAAAAAAATTCAGAAAATTCCAACATAATATACCGGAGTTTGAATTTTTTACATATAAGATTCCAGCATAATATGCTGGAATTTCATAATGTGCCGGAGTTCCAACATAATATGAAGGAAGTTTATATGTAGGAGCTCTATAATCCAGCATATTATGCTGGAACTTTCTGTGTGCCGGAGTTCCAACATAATAGGCTTAAAGTTTATACGCATAAACTCCATAATCCAGCATATTATGTTTGAACTTTCCGTATTTCAGGAAAATAATGACTATTTTTTAATAAATTTATAAGCGTTGGCTATTTTTTAATTATCTATCGGAAAACTGTGTAGATTACTATATAATATGGCCACCTTTTAAACGAGGAGGATTAAGAAACCAGATCTGACCTAACCCACCCCCACTCGAGTCCCCACAGTTTAGATGAGCGCACGCTCAAGCCCCATTTCATTCTGTCGCCGCACTCTCCGCTTACCGCTTGCGTGCTCTCTCTCTCTCTTTTCTTTAAGACAAAAGCACAAAACAAAAAAACAACAAATCAACAAACGCCATCTACTTCAATGTCGGAAACCATTTACAAATGGTCCAGATCCTTCCACTTTCCACAATTTCATTGGCTACACAATTAAATAAATAAAAAAAGCAATCTGGTAGCTAAAACATCCCGCATTGGCATAAGGTCTGAAAAAACCGGCACTCTTGAAGGGATGATGTAAATAATATATCCTGACGCAAATATTATTACGCTCGAATTCATGACCTATAGGTCACACGAAACAATTTTACCATTGCTTCAAGGTTACCTTTCTATTGGCACAATCAGAGGCAGATGTAGAGTGTTGATGACGGGTTCAATTGAACTCATAACTTTCGAAGCTAAGTGAAAAATTTAAATATAAAAATAATAGATATGAACTCATAACTTTAAAATATAACGGGTTCAATACGTAAACCTTAAAACTTGAACTCGCTGGGAAAGATACCGTCTCTAATTGGTCCACGTGTTGATCATCCACTACATCTCTTTTTTAAAAAAAAATAAAAAGGTGAGAAAATGCAGTTTAAAAGAAGAGAGACACTTGTCGATTCCACCAAGCCTTAAAGCTAGCGAAAGAAGAAGGGATCGACACGCTTGCTCTCTTTCTATATCTTTCCTTCTGTCAAAAAGGTAAAAATTCTGTTTGTACTGTTACTTTCTCTTCAATTTTCCTCACTATCTTCTTTTGTCTGCTTCTGCTAAGAACAAACTTAATAAAGATTAAAAGCTTTTTCTTCATTATTTCTGATTTTGATTAATTTCTTAAACTAAAATATTTTTGTAGTAATTGGGTATTCTTATCTCTTTTACTGGGCATCTCTTGAAGTTCCTTTTTTTATTTCTTTTTATTTTTTTTTGTTTTGGGTTTTAAATGAGCTTGCTTTTTCACATATTAATAAAGTTCATAAACTTTTTCTAGATTATTTTCTGATTTTGATTAACTTTTTAAACTAGAATGTTCTTGTAGTAATTGGGTATTCCTTTTAGGAATTTTCTTGAGAAAAAACTAGCTCATTGGATTTAAATGAACTTACTTTTTCACATATTCTATTGTTTGTTTTCCTAAGAATTACCTAATAAAGATCAAACCTTTTTTCTTGATCTTGTTTTGATTTTGATTTGTTTTTCAGATTATAGCTGTGTTGTAGTAATGGGTATTCCTTTTTGGACATTTCTTGAAAATTGTTTTAGCTCATTTTTGGATTTTTTACATCTTCTTTTGTCTTTCTATGCTAATATTCTTTTATCTGATACTGCTAACAGCAATCCTAATAAAGATCAAGCCTTTTTTACTTTTGAGACAAGTAACAATAAAGATCAAAACTTTTTCTCAATTATCCTTTGGTTTTGATTTCTTTTTGAAGTTTAGAATAATGTGTTAGTATTATTTATTTAACTGATTGAGTTTTTCTTTCTGGATTCAAAATTAGTTTGAAGAAGACTAATAAATCGAGATAATTGGCTGTGATCATATAAATGCTGTTTGTTTTAATTATGGAGTGTTTTTCATTTGTAGCTGATATTGGGTGAATGAGTTTGAGATTGAAGTTGATTCTTTAATCGACTTTTGATCTTGAACCATGATCTGTACATATAGCTCTATTTTCTTTACTGCTACTTTTCAATTTTTTCAAAGCTATAGTGAAGTAAGAATATAAAGGTTGCATCTTTCTTTGTTGTACTTCAATTTGTCAATGAATTTTCTGTGTGAGTTTGGATTTCTAATCCTCCATATAAATCATTTATAATGAAACATAAGTCTCGATATTTTGTGTCCGGTTGAAACTGGAACCGGCCCTGACCAGTACAAGGGGCCGGGTGGGGCTGGGTTAAAGGGGTAGGGGATTTGGTCTGTTCATGTTTTGACAACCGGTTAATCGGACCGGTAAAACTCGGTCAACGCAATTCATCCGGTTAACCGGCCCGGACCGGCCCAGACCGGTATAGCGGTAACTAATTTTTTTTTTATTTTTTTTTTTACTTGTGGGCCTAAATCTGACAGTTGGCAACGGTCCATTTCCCGTTATGGCCGTTGCCCAACGGCTGAATTGCACAAATAGCCCATTTTTTTTTTTAAATTAACACCCTTTTGAAAAACTATAAATACACCCCGCAACGCCTTCCTGATGTTCTTTGGAAGGGCACGTAAGGCTAAGCAACCGATGTCAGTGCGATTGTTGTCCGCCAATGAGGTCTCCTCCGCACGCTAGACTAGATTGTCAGTGCCGTGCGGGAAAACCAATGTCATGAGCAATTGCGGAAGCTGAGAGAGAATTGGGTTTTGAATGATGATGATTTTATTGATAACTGAAAATGATGATTACAATGATGCGGCGTCGAGGGGGAGAGACACCAGAAAATGCTTGCTTGAAAATGTTTGATTGTTTGGTCCCCTTAATAATGCTTAAAAAAAATAAACCAACATTACATGACTAGTCCTAATAAAGCTGTAGAAGCACACTTTCTTCTTCGTTTTTCACTCATCTCTCATTTCTCAATCTCAAATTCTCAATTCTAGTTAAATCATGCCTTGTACTTCTAGAGTGCGCTCATATATTTGGAAACGCTTTGAGGTGGTAGAAGACAATGAAGAAGTTCAGAAAGTAAAGCGCAAGAACTGTGGTTAAGCAGTTTAAGGAGGCATATGAAGAGTTGTCTTGAGCGTCCTCTGGAAATTCATATTTAAGTTGATTTGAGACAATTTGTGTTATTTTAAAATTATTAGACGTATTTATGTTTAATGTTTTAGTTTGTTAGATTAATTTGAAGTATTATTAATTTATTATGCATGAAAATTTAGTTTTACTATTTTTTTGTTAATTTACTTGTTAAATGCAAACTTCAATTTTGTAATTTTGAAATAAATGTAGCACTTACAATTTGTAAGTGCAATTTTTTCCATCTTCATTGTATTCTTTATATTTTTACTTTATATTAATATAACTTACAATAGTTATACAAAATAAAAAAAATAATTAAAAATAACACTAACCCGTCCCGGCCCCTTGAACCCGTAACCCTTACGGTCCAATTTTTACCCGGATGAACCCGAACCCGTTAAACCCGGTATGTCCTAACCCGTAATCGGCCCGGACCATAACCCGTATGGGTACTAAATTTTCTACCCTGCCTGGCCCGGCCCACCCGTTAGACACCCATAGTTTCTTGTTATCTTGTTGTTGTTACTGTTTCTTGCTACTGCTTTCTTTTCATCTTTCCTTGAGTCGGGGTATATCGGAAACAACCTCTGCATACACACTACCCTCTCCAGACCCCACGTGTGGGATTATAATGTGTTTGTTGTTGTTGTTGTTGTTGCAAGTCTTGAAATTTTGGGAGATTTGCGCCATTTAAATCTAATAATTGAGAGATAATGTTGTTATTATTGAACTTTTGATCAGATTTCAATCTCTCTTGAGTTCTGGAATAATGGGATCTTACATGAACTTCAAGAACTTTGCTGACACGCCGCTGACAGAGAGCAATGGTGGGATGTCAATGGGAAGTGGTAATTTTCCTTTGGCAAGACAATCTTCCGTATACTCGTTAACTTTTGATGAGCTCCAGAGTACTTGTGGACTTGGAAAAGATCTTGGGTCAATGAATTTGGAGGACTTATTGAAGAACATTTGGACAGCTGAAGAATCTAATGTTGTAGCATCTGCTGCTGGCGTTGGAAATGCGAATACGACTGGAGGGAATTTGCAAAGACAAGGTTCTTTGACATTGCCTCGGACGCTTAGTCAGAAAACTGTGGATGAAGTATGGAGAGATTTCCAGAAAGAAACAACAATTAGTTCTAAAGATGGAAGTGGTACAGAATGGCCAAATCTTGGTCAGAGGCAATCTACATTGGGTGAAATGACATTGGAGGAGTTTTTAGTTAGAGCAGGAGTGGTTCGAGAAGATATGCAACCAACTGGAAGCTCGACTGATGTTAGGTTTACCGGTGGTTTAAGTCAACCTAGTACTAACAACAATGGTCTGAACATAGCATTTCAGCAACCTACTCAAACTCCTGGATTGTTGAGTAATCAATTTGAAGATAATAACATGTTGAATGTGGTTAGTGCCACATCTTCACAACAAATACTGAATGTGGCCTTCACATCTCCTATGCAATTAGGGACCAATGTCCAACTGGCTAACGCGGGTGCTAGGGAACCCGCTGTCAGCATGTCGAGTCCTTCTGTAAATACTAGTACTATTGTTCAAGGAAGTGTCATGCAGGGTGGAACTAAAGGCTTGGCCGGATTGCGTAATGGAGTTACACCAGCAAAACGAGGATCGCCTGGAAATCAACTGTCACCGGACATGATGTCTAAGAAGGTGCTGGACAGATCATCTCTTTCACCTTCACCTTATGCATTTATTGAAGGCGGAAAAGGGAGGAGACCATGCAACTCTTTGGAAAAAGTTGTGGAAAGAAGACGTAAGAGAATGATTAAGAACAGAGAATCCGCAGCAAGATCAAGGGCTCGGAAGCAGGTGAACTCATATGTTTATAATAAAAAACTTGACAAAGGGATTCATTATCTATAACTTTATGAAGCAAATAAATTTGAGTTTGCAGGTTGACTTGAGGGAAGTGCATATGTTCTTCACTAAAGCTTTAGAATCTTTAATCATAAATATAACTGGTGCAAATTTTGGGACTGAAAGGGAGATATTGTTAGACACGTTTATACATTTAGGTTTTGCATGAATTACTCTGTTAATGACACTTCGAGATGACAGGCTTACACTCTAGAGTTGGAAGCTGAGGTGGAGAAGCTTAAAGAAATCAACAAAGAGTTGCACAAGAAACAGGTATTGACAATTGTTGAAATTTACAGCACCTACACTAAAGTTACTGTAATAACTGCTGTTTTTCAATGTTTCGTGCAGGCTGAATTTATCGAGATGCAGAAAAATCAGGTACTAACCTCTTTTACAACTAGCTGGATTGGATAACTACCTAAGTTTCCTGCTTTATTATGGGCTAGATGCAGCGATCGTAAGTTAAACGAATATGAACCATAGGTTAAACTAAATCCTATAGCGCATAACTTAACAATCAGAAGATATATTAAAGTTTCAAGGAAACTAGCTATGGGTGTCATCATGTTACCTGATTCTTGTGAAAATGGCATCACCTGTAAAGACGTCACAATTTTAAAAGTGAATGTGTGTTCTATGTGACTGAGTGAGACCGATGCATGTGTTCAGTTAAACTTGATTGCTTGTTTAAATGCCCCTGGTCATCTTGTTAACTATTCTGTTCTATCAAATCACAGTTAATGGAAAAGATGAATATGCCGTGGGGAAATAAGTTAAGATGCTTGAGAAGGACACTAACAGGACCTTGGTAGACTCTAGCGGTGCCAAATCCCAGCATATACAACCTTAGAGAACAGTTAGATTCGTCGAAGGAGTTGTAATATGTGATATTATGATCTGATTCAGATCTTTTTTCATCATATTGTTGATAGCTATATGTATATAAGTGAGTGTGGCTTGTCCTACTGTATGTATTATTATGTAAATGAGCTTCTGGCATAAAGTTTGTGCTTTGTCTGCTTTTTGTTTGAATTACATTAGTTGCAGGGCAAAAGAGAATGTAGTTAGATTATCACATGAAGTAAATATACTCCATAACACAAGGATAAAAGTCTTTCTGGAACATTACATTTTCTTGTTTTCCATGTACAATCAAACATCTCTATAACAATCTTGTTTGTTCCGATATTTTTTGGTGGTTGTTATTATTAGGATGACTTGTTATTATTAGGATGACTGATATGGAGAGGTCTGACTAACGTAAAACTTGTAACATCAACTCAGTTTTTCTGCATTATATATCACTTTGTAGCAAGAAGGGATACCCAATCCCTCTTCTCCTAGAAGGAAAAATCACAAAGAGAAGACTAATCACAAATCCAATCACCAGTGGAACGGTATTGATGACTTTTCTTGGAACAACAAAATGATAACAGTGAAGCACATCATTGTGTGATGCTGCAAAGGTAAGGAAAGCAATCAATGAAAGTGATGCATGAAAAATATCAGACCATCTAAGTCTATAATCTCTTGGCACACAAGGCTTAATCCTTTTTCCATTGAAAGTCCAAATGCCACTGAATGTTGCCACCCCATAATGTAGTCTCCCTCTAGCTGATTTGAAGCTGTCAGTGAACGAGAAAAACACGCAAGAAACAGCCGATAGGATCAAGAAAATCGCGGTCATATACTGCTCAAACTTGTTGCATTGGCCATCATTGGTTAGTATGGGTGCAAAAATGGTGAATGCTAGGATTGTGGCAGTTGGTAAGAGGACGTTGAGGCGAGCCGTGCCACTTAGGATTGTGTTGATGATGAAAATGAAGTTGGAATCCTTTTCTTCTTCATCATATTCTGGGAGGTAGAAGTCATTCTCAGGTTCATCAATTTCAACCAAATGTTGGTACATATTGTTGTTGTTCTCCATCTTGAATTGGTGGGGTTGTTGAAATCTGAAGGTACTCTCAACATTATATCAAAAGCTTAATTATACTAAGATAATGGTATTGAATGACTTGTGAAAAAGGAAAAGGAAAAGGAAAAAGAGAGAATGGTGTTGAAAGAGGTTCTTGCTGAGATTTAAGGAAAAAGCAATTCCATTTCTTCTAATTGTTTACTTCCTTTAGATCAAACTCTAGGAAAGGTATCATTAAGGGGTGAGGCTTTTTTTTGTTGTAGGGGAGAACAAGAACCAACGTGGTTTTTCTTCTTTTGGTTTATGGTTCTTATTTTGTACTCTATCCGTCCCATTTTAACTGTCATTTTAGCTTTTTTTTTCCACCCCTTAAGAAAAAAATAAATACAATATATAATTTACTAAGTTATCCTTGTCAAATGCTTTTGAGAATTGCACAATATAAATAAGAAAAAATATATACTCTCTGTTTTAATTTATGTGAACCCATTTGACTGAACACGGAGTTTAAGAAAAGAGAGAAGATTTTTAAACTTGTGGTGTAAAATGAGGCTCATATATTTTGTGTGATTATAAATCATTGCATAAAGATAAATTGTTTTCAAGTACGAAAAGAGGTTATTCTTTTTTATACGGATTAAAAAAAAAATAAGTTAACATAAATTGAAATGGAGGAAGTACTAAATCCGTGTCGAATGTGTTTGACATCACTGAACTATTAGGGAGGATTTTTACTGAAAAGGAAACAAAAGATATATATCTAAATGATTGTGTGTCACACACAAGCGCCCGTGGCCTAATGGATAAGGCGTCTGACTTCTAATCAGGCGATTGTGGGTTCGAGTCCCACCGGGCGTGTGTAGGGCTGCTTTTTAATCCTAGTTATTTTTTGGTTTAATGTTGCCAAGCAAATCCATTTCTTAATTTTGCTAACAATTGTTGGTTGAGATTTTAGAGTTAACTGGGAAACTGAATTACAGAAAGAGTCTTAATTTAAGATGTTGGATTCACCATTAAAACTGATTGAGTTGGTTTTTATCCTTCTAGTATAATTTATCATACATCGGTTTATTTACGAATGTGTGATATATGTTTGTTGTTTTTCCACAGTTACACGCTTTTACGCGTGATGAGATAGCTCCTTTGGACTCGAGACCCCTAAATCTATCGCGTTACAATCCCGCAAGGCCACAACATACGAAGAAACGGTAATACCACCGAAGCCAATCTTTGGTCTAAGTGATGTATTAATCCAAGAAAATGTCCGTAACACGAATAAAGGATGGTGTTCAAATAATTCCTCAACACAGACAAGTCTTTGTACTTACAACACCTTCAGATCCCTCACGAGCAGGGCTCCAACAAGGTGAAAAAGTATAGTTGACAAGAACCTCCCTTATTTTCATTTTTCGTATCGTCGTCGTCTTTACTTGGGCAGGAGAGGGTATAGATGAAAGATGAAAAAACTAGTTGTGTGAGGTTATTCTTTCAAGTTTTCAACGCAGTCGTCTTACATATGGGACAGATATTCTTCAGCACTAACCACTGCTTAATGCAGTTAGTGTGGAATTCATGCCCACAATCCAACATGCCCATGATATCTCCAGCTTTGTATTCCTCCTGATTATAGTACAAGATAGAACAAACTTTAGCTAACAAATCTGCCAAAAAGTAATACTCTATCCATAGCGGAGGCAGGATTTCCGCTAAAGATACAAAACAAAAAAAAACAAAAAAAATTAAAAGAAACTGTGGCTAGTGGGAATTGAACCAGCAACCTAACAAAGGTTTTGAATCCCCTTAACCACTGAAATATGCTTTTGTGCAATATCAAGGGGATTCAAAATACAGTCAAACCTCTCTATAACAGCCTCGTTTGTTCCAAATATTTTTGGATGTCTTAGCGAAATGATGTTATAGAGAACATATATTATAACATAACATGAAATTTGGTTCTGAACAAGCTTGGCTTTTATAATGAAGTGTTGTTATATAGGAATGCTATTATAGAGAGGTCTGACTGTATAATATATACATGTACAAATAGATTTTGCCTCATATGTACAGTGTAATTTTCCGGCGAACCCCCTTCCGCACCCCTAAATCCGTCCATCTATCAAGTTATGTAAAAACATCAGATAAGATTCTTACCTGACATATACAGCATGGCTCCAAGTTTGATGAGGATCGTCCATATACAGACTCGTGCTTCCGCTGTTTCATATTGACCCAAATGGTTTCTTCAGTCAAGCCTGTGTTTACATTTCCTATACGTTCTTCCAATGCCAATAGTTCCTAATAGACGAAGCAATCCGTGAGATCTGCATTTCGAAATTTACTGACAGCAAAAATGAACTACATTACCTCATAGGACATGTTATCAACATCGAGCCTCATGTCTCTATGCCTATCATGGAACTCAGCAACTCCATTGATAAAAGGATCACCCAACATATAATCCTGAGAAATGAAAGAAATGCGAAAAAATTTACATCAGAAGTGTCCACAAAAGTCACTAAAAGTTACATTCACTAAATAAGAAATCAACACATAAAGTGGCCAAGCAAAATTGAGCTGTTCTAGTGGCACTCATTAACATGTCATTAGTTGGGTCCAAGTAATAAGCACATTTATGAAGAATGTGTGGTTGGAATAAGACTGTCCAGTGAAAATTGGAACTCTTATAACAAGGACCCAAGTTAGAACCTTCATGATAAAAAATCAGACGCAAGTTGATCTTGTCATGAAGAAGAACAAAATAACTGACAATCGGAAAATAAAGTTAATACTACAAGATGAAAATGCCCACAATATTATCCATTCAAATTGCATCCGATAACTAAAACTCACCCTATCAAAAATTTAATAAGAAAAAAAGAAAAAGAAAAATCAGGTAACTAATCCTTTCCCCCTCTCCAAGCAATCATGTTTACCATGCAGGCAATATAATTTCCCTGCCTTTCTTGCTAAACTAACATAGCGCAGCTTACAATTATCAGAATAATGCAAATATTTTCAAGTTTACAGGCCAATACATAAGGATTAAACGTATATGTATTATAATATCCAGATAACAGGCTGCAACTCTTTTCTGCTAATACACATTCATTGGATTATTATAAGGATTGAAATAAAACCTCCGATCGCAAGTTTTCGACCCTCCGCATGGCATTCAGGACTTGACGAATCTGTTGGACATAAGTAGGCAAGATTAATCAGGCATTGACAAAGTTTCCAATCCAGTGAGGAAATTATTGGCAGGTGTAAAGTATCTCATAATCAAGACATGCATAAACGACAACAAAAAACAGCTGCATAAGTGATCAAGAAAGCAAACAGCAACATCCTTCTACGACCCCATTATAAGATCCCATGATGCAGATTGTCGAGAAAACTTACTCTTTGCATGTATTCTCTGAATTATGTACATGTACATGCATGTTGGGGCCAGCATAAAATCCCCCAATCCTAAATAATATGAGTAAACCAGATCGGAGAAAAATAACCGAATATCCAACTGGAAATAAAGCTATTAACCAGAGCAATAAAAAAGAGTTCTCTTGAGGAGGACAAAATAGTGAATGAGAGCAAATGTCTATACATTCACCATGCCAGATACAAGACAGCAAAGTTCAGATACCTGCACTGACAGTCAAAATACAACATCATTAGATATTATGTGAAAAGTAAACTCCGTACCAGTCTGTGTCGACCCTCAACATCAGCAGCTAAAGCACGCCAACCATCCACATCATCACCTGGATCAACCATCAAACTTGATCTAAAACGTGGCTGACGGATACCACGGCTACTAGATCGGGAAGACATCACTGGATCCTCTGAGGAAGAAGGAGCCGAAGGCAGCAGAGAAAAATGACCTCTCTGACTTCCAGACTCGGGCTCAACTGGTGGGAAGAGAATCCAAGGAGCAAATTCTGGTAATCTATGATGGCTAGTAGTTGCTGAGTTTGGATTAGTCCATGCAGTAGGAGAATTGTGTCCGCTTGAACCAGGACCAACTGCAGAACTAGGACTGTTTCTAGAAGAGCTTGCATTTGCAGTAGCTAAGCTCCAATTTGTGGGGTCAAGTACCATATTTCTTGTCTCAGGAACAGGAACAAATGGATGGGACTCCCCATTATTTCTGATAGTACTGAAGTTAGCTTCATCTCCAGATGCAGCACATCTATCTCCAGAAATCATTGATAAACTACCACCTCGTGAACTAGGAGATACATCCCACGGAAGTGAGTGCAAGCCTCTTGAAGGACCAGGAACATGCATCATGTGAGACTGGCTTCCAAGGTTACCTGAATTCATTGGCAGTGAAAATGGCTGTCTCGATTCCGAAGAGCTAGTTACTGAGGTAGGTCCAGGTCGCACATGGGCGGGGCTGACACTAGATTGCCCTGCAGTAGTCCCAATTGGTGGAGTCCCAATAGGTGGTAAACCAAATGTAGTGTGACCCTGATTCGCAGGATTTGCTCTAACACAAAAATTTCTGGCAGAGCTTTCTGCAACTCCACCAGCACTTAAAGGAGGAAATATATCAGAAGCAGATATACTTGTACCAACCCCATTTCTTGGATTAAGATTTTCCAGATAACCAGCATTCTGCATATTTGCAGCAGGGGATGAAATGTTTAAGCTGCTAGAAGCATTATAACGACTAGGATGGTTATCCTGTACAATGTTCTCATGTCCTGCATTGGAGCTTGAACTTCCACCTAGAAAAGACTGTCCAGAAGTTCCTTCAAGGGACTTGCTCTTGCAGGATAAACCCCAATTATCCACAGATGAACCTGATATATTACTGGTCCCTGCCAAATAACCAGAACTACCTGAAGAGGTACCATTATCATCAGATGCACCAAAAGCCGGAGGACGCTCCACTTCTGACCTGTCAAATTTGTAAACAAGTGGAGGTACACTTGTTCGCATGACCAGCCGACCATCATCATTATTGTATCTACCACTTAAATTAGCATTTACCGGACTATGATCCGAGGCAAGGCTTGTTGATATACTAGGAGGCCTGCCAATAAGACGATTGCCACCATAACCACTTGCAGGAAAGACGTTTGAAGGTTCAAATTGCCATTCGGACCTTGAATTTGTCATAGCATAATCATTAGATGAAGAAGGCCAACCTTGTCCTCTTTTCAAGTCACTGCCACATATGCGGTCATGCAAATTAGCAGTGGAGCTGGACTCACCTTGATCCCAATTACTAAACCTTTGAGCATTATAGTTAACACCATTAGCATAACTAGGATTTCCTCCAGCGGAAGGAAGCATGGAATTTGACAACCGATTCTCTACTGGATTCAGAAAGCTATCCCAAGGAGCTGTCTGATCCATGGAAGCATTATTAGAAATCAATCCCTGATTAAGATCAATAGTCTCTGGAAAGGAATCCAAGATACTTCTGTCCCTTTGCATGTGAGCCAATTTTGAGAAACGCAAGGTCCTTAAGAGCACTAGTGAAGGAGTTCCCTGAAAGATCTACATTTACAGAAGTTCAGAGAGGAAAAAGGTTATAACAGAATCTATTTTCCGATATTTAGTAGAAACTAAAACGCTTAAACGATAAGTACAAAGTTGATTACTCTTGCCTGAGATAGCAATCATCAACAATTTTCAGTATTCAATCAAAAAATAACAAAAAAGTAGAATGTACATGCCTTCTGTTAAGGATGGAGAAGTATATCAATATACAGTTAAAGATTAATATAAAAAAAATTGTCAGACAATAAAATATGTAACAATCAACTACCTCAATCCCAAATTAGTTGGAGTCGACTATAGGTATTCTTTATATGCCTTATTACCACTCTATTCAAGTCCATTTTCACTCAAATATAAGATAGGAGTACTTTTTAAGCACAAAATAAGGATTCTATTCATTTCACACTAATAACATACAAGTCAAAAATTGTGGTGCAATAAATATATTAGCTTCGGGACTATCACCAAAATCCAACACTTTGACCAATAAAGTCAAATCCTCGGTATCACCGAATGGAGTAGTAATTGAAAACTCAAAAACTCCGCCACAAAATCGTTCAATCAAAACACAAAAGAACAAAATTAATTAAAACCACTAGTAATAGAAATATCTGAACTCAGTAGAATTACAGATCCTAATTAAAAGAAAAAAAATTATCTTTATCTACAAGAGCAAAAAACTAAGAAAATCACCAGTACATTCTAAGGGGAAAAAACGTATTGAGGAAAAATGAACTTAGATAGTGATCGGAAGCTGGAATTTAGATTGCATATATATATATATATATATATATATATATATATATATATATATATATTTATGAGCAAAAAAATTAATGGACATATAAGAAAACCTGAGAATCAAATGGAGAAGATGATCGGTTAAGTGACCAAGTATTCTGGACCGAAACTCGGGTTTGCTTAGATTACTGAAGACGGTTTTGTGATGGTGCAAGGAAATAGACAAGAACAGACCGCTCGAGAATATGGACAGAGGAGCTGTGAGAGATAGATAGTGTGTGTGTGTGTGTGTGTTTTGGTGCCTGTGCATAGGTGTGGCTTTCAGACAAAGAGGGCGTGGGGAACAGAGGGCGAAACAGAAAGATTAACACCTTGTTTGGATGGTTGTTACCTGTGGTATGTTTTCATTGCTTTAAATATATTTAATTTAGTTATTAATTAATTTTATTATTCTATCGTATCGCCAAATTAGTTATTATGTAATCATAAAAATTTTCATCTCGTTCTTTTTTATTACTATTAAATTATTTTATTTTATTTTTATCTTATTTTTTATATAATTTTATCCTATACTTATTTTTTTCTTTATAATATCATAAATTAGTTCTTCATATTGCAAATGGGTGACAATCATGACACGACGGGAAACAATATAATCTATTCAAATATTGTATTTATTAAAATAATATAATATAATATAATACGATACATTATGAAACGATATGTAACAACCATCCAAACAAGTTGCAAGCAGTGATAATTGCGTAGTTTTTTTTAATAGATTAGATTCATAATGTATTGATATAAGAATTTTTATGTTATTATTATGCCATTTAAGTGAACAAATTGTAAGAAATTTATAAATTGTCAGCACAAAAAGTTGGAATTATTTTGATGCAACGCGAGGTGATGTCAATGAGAAGTTGGAGGTTTGAAGACAGACCTTAGAGTCTAAAGGTTTCAAGTTGAGCATGATAAGATAGAGTACTTATAGTGCAAGTTCAACGGCGAGACGGGGGAAGCAAATTTAGACGTGAGGGTTGACTCGCAAGTCATCCTAAAGAGAGGAAATATCAAGTATCTCGAGTCACTTATCCAAGGGAACGGGGAGATGAGGATGTCACACAACGTATAGGAGTGGATGAAATAAATGTTAGCACCTGTCGTCCTATGTGATAAGAATGTGCCACAAAAACTTAAAGTCAATTGTGATGACCCGATAGGTCATTTTCAATTTTAACCTTTATTTCTATGTCCCGAAACCTTGAATAGCTCCATTTATCTTTCCTCGATTTGTGTGCGCAGTCCGTGTCTTAATCTGGGAGGTTTTTATGTGAAAAATTGATAAAAATGTGAAATCATGCTTTAAAAACTCATTTGAGTTGACTTCGGTCAACGTTTTGAGCAAACAGACCCGAATTAGTATTCTGACAGTCCCGGTGGGTCTGTATCTTGAATTGGGACTTAGGCGTACGCCCGAAATTGAATTCGGAAGTCACTATCTTGAATTATCACCAATTGTTGAAAAACTAGAAATTTAAAGGTTTAAAGATTCCAAAGTTTGACCGTAATTTGACCTTATTGATATTGGGCTCGAATTTCAATTCCGAGAGTTGGAATAGCTCCGTTATGTGATTTGGGATTTACATGCAAAATTTGAGGTTATTCCAGATTGATTTGGTACGTTTCAGCGCAAGTTATAGAATTAAAAATTTCATAAATTCATTAAGTTCGAATCGAGGTACGATTTGTAGTTTCGACGTTGTTGGGTGTGATTTGAGACCTTGAGTAGGTCTTTGTTACGTTATGGGAATTATTGGTATATTCAGACGATGTCCCGAGTGGCTTGAGTGAGTTTCGGGCAAGCTTCAGATAAACTTCATGCCTTGAACAGGTCTGGTTCTGGTGTTTCGCACTTGCGACATTTTGGAGCGCAGGTTCCACCTTGCTTCTATGCGAAACTTATCGCTTCTATGACGTTGAGTCCATGGAGGAAACTTTGCTTCTGCGAAGCTTTGAACGCACGTGCGGTGTCGCTTCTGCGGCCCAACGATTGCAAATGCGGAAGGCTCGCCTCTGCGGCTCTATTTGGTGCTTCTGCGCAGTCGCAAATGCGACTCATCTTCCGCAGGTGAGGACCTCTGCCTGGAAAGCTTGCTTCGCAAAAGTGAGACCGCAAGTGCGAAATAAATTTCCGCAAATGCGAAAGGACGTGGGCAGAATTAAATTCGAGGGGTTGGAATTTTTGTTCATTTTTTAGTTTGGAGCTCGAGTTTTGGGCGATTTCAGAGGGATTCTTCATGATTTTTAGTTGGGTAAGTATCCTTTATCCAAAATTAGTTATATATCTTGATTTCATACTTATTTACATCATTAATTAGTGAATTAAATGGAAGAAAATGAGATTTTTGCGAAATGTTTCAAAAGAAAAATGAGGATTTGAAGGGCGATTCGGTATCGAAATTCGATAATTTTTGTATTGTTAGACTCGTATCAGAACGAGTGTTTAGATTTCGTAAATTTTTGTTGGGCTTCATGGTGCGGTCCCCGCATTGACTTTCAGTTGACTTTTTCGAAAATAATTTAAATTGAACCTCTTTCGAATTGTGAAGAGTTTTTAAAGTTTAATTTGAATTGTTGGCTAATAAATTTTTTGATTTGGTTGGTTCTTAGGCTTGTTAGAAAGTAAAGGCCGTGGTCGAGTGATTGCTTGAGTTGCGAAGCAAAATAAGTGTCGTGGTTAACCTTAACTTGAGAGAATAGTACTTGTGTGTCTATTTGCTACGTGATTAAATATATGGGTATAACGTATATGTGAGGTGACAAGTACTTATGCGTTGTAGTTGAGTTAAAGTATTCGAGTGGAACTTGTTTCTTTGTGATTTATTTCCTATTTAATTAGGATATCTATGCCTAAGTTAGGTTATTATTTATTTGATCATTCTTTCTATTATTATTTCTCATTTAATAATTGTTGAATAATTTGGAAGTTAAGATTTGTACCATGGTATTATATTGAACGATAAATATAAATCTCCGCATTTAAATTATTTTTTCGAATTTATATTGTCCTTGATCCATGGTAAGGAAGAGTGTAAAAGTACGAAGGGTGATGTCGTGCCATTGTTATATTAAGATTTATTGATTTATATAGTGAGGAGGAGAGTTAAAGCACGAAGGGTGATGCCGTGCCATTTACATCATTTATTCATTATATTGTGGCAAGGAAGAGATTTAAAGAACGAAGGCTACTACCGTGCTATTTCATGTTACTTATTACATCATTTCATGGTAGAGATGAGAGTAAAAGCATGAAGTGTGGTGCCATGCCATTTGTATTCTATCAGCTATCTTTATTCATATTGTTCTCACAAGGTAGAGGTAAGGTCTGCGTACACATTACCCTCCCCAAATCTCATGGTGTGAGATAATACTGGGTATGTTATTGTTGTTGTTGTTGTATCTGTCTTCATTGTTGATGGTTTAATTGTTGTTACGTGATAGTTCTCCTGCCGTAATTATCGTATCTTTTCCCTGTTCCATGTTCCCTCCCAATTTGTACATTGTTAATCACTGTTTTTGTTACTGCTTCATACATGTATATACTTGCACAGATTGTCTCTGTCACACCTCCTTTTCGCTCGCGCCACCGCAAAGGGGCGCAGAAGGAGTTTTTCCAATTAAAGAACAATTGAAACAGGATTTATTATTAAAGGATCAGAGTCTCCACTTGGGAGATTTATGGTGTCCCACGTCACCGGTTGAATCCCGAATCGAGGAAAATATTGACTCTATTCAACAGTCCGCGCACCAGAAATCCGAGTAAGGAATTCTGTTAACCTGATAGAAGGTGTTAGGCATTCCCGAGTTCCGTGGTTCTAGCACGGTCGCTCAACTGCCATATTCGGCTTGATTATCTGATTTTTATACAATTATGAACCTATGTGCAAATTTTAACTTTTAACCGCTTTTATTATTATCACCGTTATTTTAACAGAGAATTGCAACGTTGTGAAAACGTATCTCGAACCACGTCACATCAATGTACCCGTAGTTATCGACACATTTCGACTCCGTTGAGATTTGGATTCAGGTCACATAAATGTGCACCCAAGTTTAAGAAAGTAAATTATTAAAGGCGCGCCTAAAGCGACGATCGTATTATCATTATGGGGAAGGCCGTGAACTTTTGCTAAACGGCCCATCCCGAAGTCTAAGGAATTTTACAAACTCTTATAGAGGGCCTCACAGCTTATGTGTTTTGTTTGTCGAGGCTCGTCTCATTCATTGTTTTTTTTAAAGGGAATTTGCAACGTCATGGAAATGCATCTCTAACCACGTCACAATCAATGTACCCATGATTAGCGACACATTTCGACTTCGTCGAGACTTTTATTTGGGTCACATAAATGTGCACCCGGGTTTAGGAAGGTAATGTTATCTAAAGTCCGCGCCTAAAGAGACTAACGCGTGGTCATTTTGGGAAAAGGCCATGAAGTTCGCTAAGCGGCCGATCCCGAGTTCTAAGTAATTAATACATACATTTTGTGAGGGCCTCACAGTCCGTGCGTTTTATTCGGCGAGGCTCATCTCGTTTATTTTTAATAGGATGATCCTAAAGTGACTACATTTTTCTATCATATTTTTGTCTCTAGTAACAAGAAAAGTCCCTAATTAATTAGCATTATTTAGGAGCTATTGCTTTTGCACCTATGACTTCCAACTAAGTCAAACTCTCCGCGGTTTTGGTGCCTCAAGGTCAGCCCAGGAACGAAATGGCCAACCCGCCTCGACAAATTGCTACGGGTATGAAATCTGGGCAGTCGGAGAAGGACACTGAAGCCCCAACTGTCCGCTTAGTGGACTGTTAAGCCTTTAATTGTTAAATCAGACCCCGTTTTAACTTGAGTTAAACACACATACTCTGAGATGCTACAAGTTATTCAACATGCACTCGATGATCATGAAGATTACCTTACTTGCTTATCTATTAATGAGTTCCTAATTATCACTATAAAGGGAAAATTCGACGGGAAGCATGATTGGATTTAAGCAACAGTAATTACTAGCTCAAACTAACAATATTAAACCAACACTCAATACTTAAGGAATCATGAATTTAGAAATGGATTACTGAAGACTATTAAACCTGTTTGTTGCCCTGACATCTGTTGATTATTAACCCAATGTCCAATTGCAAAACTATCTGTCATACAGATCCAAATTGCACTACATTGGTAACAATAGCTAGACCAAAATAAACTGCTAACTCCGGATTCAACACACTTTTCTAACTAGTTTAATAATCCTTAAACTAACAATCCTAGATTCACCATTCATGACAGCCCCTATTTTATTACAATAGGCATTTCAATCTCTATACAGGGAACTACCTAACATAACAAAATTATCAAAATAGAACCACGATAGATATTCAATTTCAGTTCCATTTCATGTTTCCAACAGATGGAGCTACATTCGACATAGGCTCGAAATATGTACCTGGTATTGACAATATAAGAAGAGGATCAACAGCAGTAGCAATACAACACAGCAGAACAACAAACAAACACTGCGAATACCAAACAGCTGGTACCAACAGCTAGTGACATATGCAGCACACCCAAGCGATAAACCAGAGATCCAGAAGTGTTTAAAACCCAACAGAATCACCAGAACTGACTCAAAACCAGTCTGAATAAACCCAAAATCACTAGAGAACCAACCAGGGAACCTCTGAGACTCTCACAATCAGAAATCAAGCTAGAAACATGCAACTCATCAACTAGAATTCTAATTTGACTTCAGGAGCACTAATGCAACAGTAGGTTTTCTCAACCTTTGTCAAGGTTAGGAAGTGTGTGTCTCTCCAGCCCTCTCCCTTATTTGTCTCTCAATGTCTGTTTTTCTCTCTGTCCGTCTGTCTATCTTTTTTGACTTTTTCTATATCTTTTTGACTCTAAACCCTTCCTGCCCGTTCAAAAAGTCCCCCTAATGTCTCTACTAATCTCTCTATTTAAACCCAAAACCTCAGCCCATTTTTCAATTCTAAGGAGCACTTAGGAAAGTATTTCTGCCCATGATATTCCCTGACAGCCCATTATCAAGTGTCTTGTGTCCAAAGGCATGGACAACTTATAATATTCAATCAATCCCCCCATGCTATTATGTTTCCAAACCACTACTACTAGACAAAGTGTTAGTTTAATGGTCAGCTAAGTACCCTACTGTCAGACCACTAACACTAAACATTTCAAGCCGTTTAAACCCCAAAATACCCCCTTAACCCCTGTGTATTACTGCCATGCCCTAAACTTCGTCGATCTGTTTTCTAAGTTACTAACCTAATAACTGAATTTTTAACTGATCACTAAAATACTACAGCTATAACCAATTCACAATCAAAATCAAACAATGATTCAATCAGAATTGAAGTAGTACGAATCACATTATTATCAGGTTATTTAATCAGAATTAAAGCATGTAAAACTAATCGACGACACTTATTCAATCGACTACACGAATCTCAACACATACAATCAATAACAAATAAGAATCGAACAAGCACACAGGTGATTCGAATCGTATTGATAGAAACAGGGATTCATAAAAACTTAACTAATCAACGACACTCATTCAAATCGATTATATAGTTTTACCACATTCATTAACCATGACCAGAAAATATTCGACCAAATAAAGGGTCATTGAAGACGGACACAATCAATCGACAAAAGAAATGGAAAGTCAATAAAACTAAAATAAACAAATAAACAGATTTAAACACATACAAAATGGAACCAACAGGAAAAAGAAAATACCTCAGGAACTCGGAGACTAGACGATCCTGACTTGGACTCTGACTCGGACCTTTTTTGAGGTCGAACGGACCTTAATCGAGTGTTCTCAACTGAGAACACTTCGACTAAGGTCCATTGGACACCCAAATTCCTTTTCTTCGGACAAATCTCAACCTTTTGTTTTCTAGGGTTCTTGGGGGTTCGATTTGGGGTTCGGATGGTTCTAGCAAGATTCGAACGGAACCAAGTGTGTTTTGGGCATGAGGGAGGCCAGGGGGTGCCAGGGTGTGAGTTCAGGGCAGATTGGGGTAGGTCCAGGTTTTGCACGAATCTTCAAATGAAGATTCGAGAAGTTTGAGGATGATTCGAAGCAAACGGGTACTGGATTTGGATTGAGGGTGGTTAGATGTTCTAGGGGTGTTAATTTGGGGGTCATTGGATGAACTAGGGTTTTAGACTGATTCTTCGATCTGATATTCGAAGTAGACGATGATGATTCGAGGACAATGGAGGGTAGATTTGGAAAGAGGAGGGCGTGAGGAATCAGTGGTGAAAAGATGGGGTCGTTTGGACCACCGAAACCGCCGTGAGGCGATTTCCGGTGGACGGTGCATGGTGCCAAGAGGCGGGGGATCTGTTTGGTCTCTGAAGCTCAGAGACGAAGAGGTAGGGGGGGTTTGGTTTAGGGGGCGGGGTAGGATTTAGGAATATATACGATGTGAGAGATTTAATCCCGGCCGTTAGATCAATTAAGTTCAATGGCTAGGTTCAAGGAACTAATCAAATATGGTGTCGTTTGGTTTAGTGTTGGGGTCGGGGTCGATCCGGGGCCACGGGTCGGGTATGGGGTTACGGGTGAGGGCGGAGTGATCTGGACCGTTGATCAAGTGAGATCAACGGCCCTGATTAGGGCTTCCCCAAAACGATGCCGTTTAGGGTGTCTTTGAGATGGACTGGACCGGGGTCGTTTGGGCCTGTTTGAACGGGCAAAACGGGGTGGGTCTAGGCCCAATCCGATTTTTTCTTGTTTTATTTGTTTCTTTTTCTTCTTAAACTAATTTTCCAAATTAAAAACCAAAATCCTACATTGATTTATAAATCAAATTAACTTATAAAAATGCTAATTAATTATCACACATAATTGACTAACAAATGGGAAAACAAAATCGCACAATCGAACATCAAATGCTAAAAATGCGCAGTACATCATTTTTGTGATTTTTGTTCTCGCAAAGCCAAAATTGTTTTAATTAATTCCTAATTGTAACATTAAGTCCTAAATGCACAGGCAACACATATTTTTGTATTTTTCATTAATTAAAATAGAATAAACATTGACAGACAAAAATGCGAATAATTATCTAAAAATGCTACGCAAATCCTCAAAAATTGCACACAAAGGAAAATTATTTTATCTTGAATTTTTGGGAGTGGTTCTCATAGAGCAAAAATCACGTGCTCACGGCTGCCCCTCTTTGTCCGAAAACACAAAGAGTTTTCGTGCAAAGATAAAGTGAGCGGATACGAGCGATTTTTGCCCGTTAGAATACTCCGTGTGAAGTATTTTTGAAAAGATTTAACCGAACCTTTGCTCAAAGGTTTCCTACATATCCCTGGCTAGAAGGGAATCAGGTTAATATAGTTCGGGAAGTTTCGGTAGCTGAGACTACCATGGAGCTGTTATTTTGTTGTTACTGCTGTTGCTGCTGATGTTACCGCTTACTGACCTCCTTATTACACTTTGATGAAAGATAAAGAAGTTATAGTAAGCTATGATCCATGAATTAAAAAGATTTATTCTCAAACTTGGTCATGTGACTGTTGCTGCCTTGTTGCCTTGTGTTTCCTATGGTATTTCTTTACTTCTGATTTGACTTGTATTCACCCTTGATTGCCGATCTCGAACTGTTTATTTCCTTCTTGTGAGCTTCGCATTATTTTTCCTTCGAATCTTGAACTGTCTTCCTCTGCTCGGGATTTTTGTTGTTTTCCGCTGGGGATTTTTTTTGTATTCCTCTGCTTTACTGACTTCAACAACAATTACTTCTTAAATATAACACCTCTATTCTCCAGGCGGGCTCCTGACTTCAACAGCTTCTTAAAAATATAGTACCTCTATTTTTCAGGCGGGCTACTGATTTCAACAATTTCTTAAAAATATAACTCCTCTATTTTTCAGGCGGGCTCCTGACTTCATCTACAATTTAAAAATAATTCAGCTTTCATTCTCCAGGCGGGCTCCTGACTCCAACAACAACTTTGAAAGTAAATCAGCCTCCATTCTCCAGGCGGGCTCCTGACTTCATCTTGAAATTGTAACAACCTCCGTTCTCCAGGCGGGCTCCTGACTTCAACAGCTTCTTAAAAATATAACTCCTCTATTTTTCAGGCGGGCTCCTGATTTAAACAATTTCTTAAAGACATAACACCTCCATTTTTCAGGCGGGCTCCTGACTTCTATAAACTTTAAAATGTAACACCTCTGTTCTTCAGGCGGGCTCCTGACTTCAACTATTTCGTAAAATGTAATACCTCCATTCTCCAGGCGGGTTCCTGACTTCAACAGCTTCTTAAAAAATATAGTACCTCTATTTTTCAGGCGGGCTCCTGACTTCGACAGCTTCTTAAAAATATAACTCCTCTATTTTTCAGGCGGGCTCCTGATTTCAACAATTTCTTAAAGACATAACACCTCCATTTCTCAGGCGGGCTCCTGACTTCTATAAACTTTAAAATGTAACACCTCCGTTCTTCAGGCGGGCTTCTGACTTCAACTATTTCGTAAAATGTAATACCTCCATTCTCCAGGCGGGTTCCTGACTTCAACTTCTTCTTAAACAATGCGTTTTATTGATGTTGTTCCTTCCTGTCTCCCGGACCATTTTCCTTCTAACTTGAATCATCCTCTTTTAGAACTGCTTCCCTCAAAACTTGTGTTTTATTCCTCTGAAAACTGTTGGGGATAACACCGATATTTTATTCACAAATATGTTATTTTCCTTCTTCAAAGACTACTTCCTTTAAAGCTGGTGCTTTCACTTCTCTGAAACCTGCCGGAGATAACACTGCTGGGGAATTATCTTCCTTCTTTAAGACTAGTTACTTTCCTCCTTTTAACATTGGTGGGGATGATACTGATTCAAAGACCACTACCCTTAAAACTTGGGTTATCTTGCTTCTTCCAAGATTGCTTTCTTTAAAACTTGTATTGCCTTTTCCCGTAAACTGCTGGGGATTCCACTTCCTTCAAAACTTGTGTTATCTTCCATCTTCCCCAAGTGGGTATCTGATTTCAAGAAAATATTTGCAATGAGAGAAAATTTTCTGCCCCAGTTTGATAATCTTCTTTGTGGCCATGTCTTCCCGATGTCAATAACATTTCTTTTCCCTGCTTCAAATCAAAGAAAAATTTGTTAGTTTAAAATGTGGTGAGTGGTCGTGCCACTCCTGCTGGGGATGGTTTTTTTCCCCTTTTTCCTTTCCCTGCTTTGCGTTTTATTACAAAACTTGCTGAAGATGATATTATTTGCTAGGGATGATATTCCTGTCGAGGATGGTTTTTCTTTTCTCTTCCTTCCCCGCTCTGTGTTGTCCGACCATCGCGGAACTTGGTCGATAATCTATCGGAGTTGTTCCTGCATCTCGCAAATCTGCTGGGGATCCTCTTGGAGTTTGATCCACAACTTTTCCACTGTTTCTTTTTGTTTTTCTCTAACTTCCCCTGGAATCCTAGACCAATCCATCATTTGGTCTTGCAACAAACGTCTTTCTCGTTCCATTGCATTATCTTTGGTCCGTCCTATCCACATTGTGCTTTTGCACCATCTTGGCAACTGGTAATAAGCTCTGAAAATCCTTTTCAAAAACAAATTGCTGGGGAGATAAAGTCTTTAGACCAAAAATGAAAAAATGATGATTTCAAAAGATAGAAAAAGAAGAAGTCTTTCTGAACAAATGCCGGGGAAAAAAGAAAGAAAAGAACTTATCTGAATGATGTAACTGATCTCAACGATCATGTCATGCATTCCGGATTAATCAACCCAGTCTATTTGTATCCATCAATCTTTCGGACGACTTCATCTTGCTGGGGATAAACAGGCACTCAACTCTTTGCCAAATGCGGATCTTTTCCGCCAATCTGGTCTTGTTGCCTCATAGTGCCCTTCGAGGAGTTTTCACTAATAAGACTCTCTCATTTCTCTCAACTCTCGTCGTCTTATGGTGCTTGTGAAAGTTTTCACCGATAAGACTCTCTCATTTTATTTCTCTCAACTTACGTCGCCTTATGGTGCCTGTGGAGGTTTTCACCGATAAGACTCTCTCATTTTATTTTATTTTTTTCAGTTAGGGATCGGAGTGTTACTGATATGACTCTCTCTGCTGGGGATTCTTTCGGCTACCAATTCATTTCCAGCTTATGGTCCTCTTCTCTGCTGGGGATCAGAGTGTTATTCCCGACTTCCATTTGCATGACTTGGCACTTCTCGGATACTGATCGGGAGGTCTTTTTTGGACATCAATATGGGGTTTTGTGTATGGCTAAAAGAAAAAGGATAAAAAGTTCAAAATAATTTTGATGGGTAAAACATTACAACTCTTGGAATCAACTTTCCTTCCCAAAATTATAAACACAACTTCTGCCCCAGTTTTTCTTGCTTGGGGATTTTTTTTGTTACACTATGACCGAGTCGTGAGACGCCTACGTATCCCTTTTGAGGAATCAGGTCAAACGTAATTCCCAATTCCTTTATTTTTCTTGTGACTTTCTTTTTTCTTTATTATCATTATTTTTCTCTTCTATTTTTCTTTCATTTTCATTACTGATTCCAAAAGAGGGGTATGAAAGAATAAATAAGGCTCAAAGGGGGAAGCAAAGGTTAAAGTGTTTGGATAGAAGAAAGAATTGCCTTCGTCATTTCATTCTCCGATAAATGCCAAGTACAAACAAACAACAATTACAATCAAAAGAAATCATACATAATATCTCTTGACTGCATCCGAATTGATAGCCATGTCGACGCATTTCCCTTCGATATCTGTTAAACATAAAGCGCCATTGGATAGCACTCTAGTTACAATGAATGACCCTTGCCAATTCGAGGTGAACTTGCCTTTTGTTTTGGCCTGATGTGGGAGGATGCGTTTCAGCACTTGCTGACCCACTTCAAACTTCTTGGGACGTACCTTCTTATTATATGCTCTTGCCATCCTCTTTTCATACAACTGGCCATGACATACTGCTACCAATTTTTTTTCATCAATCAAGCTCAACTGCTCCAATCGGGCTTTGACCCATTCATCATCATCAATCCCAGCTTCGGCGACAATCCGGAGAGACGGAATTTCAGCTTCTGCCGGTACCACTGCTTCAGTTCTGTATACCAACAAATAAGGAGTTGCACCTACTGAAATGCGGACAGTAGTGCGATATCCCAACAATGCAAATGTCAACTTTTCGTGCCATTGCCTGGACCCTTCTACCATCTTCCTCAATATCTTCTTTATGTTCTTGTTGGCTGCCTTAACCGCGCCATTCGCCTTGGGATGATACGGGGTGGAATTACAGTGTGTAATCTTGAATTGTTGACATACTTCTTTCATCAAACTGCTGTTAAGATTAGCGCCATTGTTCGTGATGATCACTTTGGGGATCCCAAATCTACAGATGATATGGGAATGAACAAAATCTACCACTGCCTTCTTGGTCACCGACTTGAAAGTTTTAGCTTCAACCCACTTAGTAAAATAATCGTTGGTCACCAGAATGAACCTATAACTGTTGGTAGCTGTCGGCTCAATCGGTCCAATGACGTCCATGCCCCATGCAACAGACGGCCATGGTGCTGACATTGTATGCAATTCTGTTTACGGAGAATAAATCAAATCTCTGTGTATCTGACACTGATGGCACTTCCGCACGAAACTGATACAATCACGCTCCATAGTGAGCCAATAGTACCCTACTCGAAAAATCTTCTTTGCCAATACATATCCGCTCATATGTGGCCCACAAACTTCAGCATGTACCTCTATCATAACTGTCGTGGCTTGACTAGCATCTATACATCTCAGCAATCCCAAATCTGGTGTTCTTTTGTACAACACTCCTCCACTGAGGAAGAACCCATTTGTCAGTCGCCGAATGGATCTCTTTTGATCTCCGGTGGCCTGCTCCGGGTATACCCCCATCCTGAGGTATTTCTTGACATCATAAAACCATGGCTCGCCATCCATTTCTTCCTCTATCATGTTGCAATAAGCATGTTGATCACGAACCTGGATATGCAACGGGTCAACATGAATTTTGTCTGGGTGGTGCAACATTGATGCTAAGGTGGACAAAGCATCGACAATCTCATTATGAGCTCTTGGGATGTGTCTGAACTCCACTGATCGAAATCGTTTACTCAGATCAAGCAAGCATTGTCGATATGGTATGAGTTTCAAGTCCCGCTTTCCCATTCACCCTGAGTCTGATGCACCAGGAGGTCCGAGTCTCCCAAGACCAAGACGTCCTGGACATCCATGTTTGCAGCTAACTGTAAGCCCAAAATGCATGCCTCATATTCAGCCATGTTGTTGGTACAATAGAAACACAGCTGAGCCGTAACAGGATAATGATGTCCCATTCGAGAAATAAGTATCGCTCCTATTCCAACTCCTTTCGCATTTGCGGCTCCATCAAATAAGAGCTTCCAACCTGGTTCCTCAGGTAATTCCAACTCATCTATATGCATCACTTCTTCATCAGGAAAATACATCCTCAATGGCTCGTATTCTTCATCAACAGGATTCTCAGCCAAGTGATCAACCAACGCTTGGGCCTTCATGGCCGTCCTCATCACATAGACGATGTCGAATTCTGTGAGTAATATCTGCCATTTCGCCAATCTCCCTGTGGGCATAAGCTTCTGAAAAATATACTTCAGTAGATCCAAGCATGAAATGAGATAAGTAGTATATGATGACAGATAATGCTTCAATTTCTGGGCCACCCAAGTTAGGGCGCAACATATCTTCTCGAGTTGAGTGTACTTAACCTCATAGCCTGTAAACTTCTTGCTGAGATAATAGATGGCTTGCTCCTTCCTTCCCGTAATGTCGTGCTGCCCCAGTACGCAGCCAAACAAATTCTCCAGGACCGTTAGATAAAGAATTAACGGTCTTCCCGGCTCAGGTGGAACCAACACAGGTGGATTTGATAAATATCCTTTGATTTGGTCAAATGCTTCCTGACATTCTGCCGTCCATTCTACTGCAACATCTTTCTTCAGTAGTTGAAAAATGGGTTCACAAGTTGCTGTGAGTTGAGCAATAAACCTACTGATATAATTCAACCTTCCCAACAGACTCATTACTTTTGTCTTGTTCTTCGGCGGTGGCAAATCTTGGATGGATTTGATCTTTGACGGGTCCAACTTAATACCTCGCCGACTGACAATGAATCCCAATAGCTTTCTATACGGAACACCAAACACACATTTGGTCGGGTTGAGCTTAATATCGTACCTTCGAAGTCTCTGGAAAAACTTCCTTAGGTCTGCTACGTGGTCTCCCTGATGCTTGGATTTTATGATCACATCGTCCACGTATACCTCAATCTCTTTGTGTATCATGTCATGAAACACAGTAGTCATTGCTCTCATGTACGTTGCCCCAACATTCTTCAAACCAAATGGCATTACCCTGTAGCAATAAGTCCCCCACGGCGTAATGAAGGCCGTCTTTTCCGCATCTTCTTCATCCATCAGAATCTGATGATACCCAGCATAGCAATCCACAAAAGACTTGATCTCACGTCCGGCACAATTATCGATCAAGATATGGATGTTGGGTAATGGAAAGTTGTCCTTGGGGCTTGCCCTGTTCAAATTGCGGTAATCGACACACACCCTGATCTTCCCATCTTTCTTCGGCACTAGCACCACATTAGCCAACCAATCAGGATATCGAGTGACCCGAATAACATTTGCTTGCAGCTGCTTGGTTACTTCCTCTTTAATCTTCACACTCATGTCTGTTTTGAACTTTCTCAATTTCTGCTTGACGGGAGGGAATGCCGGGTTAATGGGCAATTTGTGAACCACTAAATCCATGTTTAACCCTGGCATGTCATCATACGACCATGCAAAAACGTCTTTGAACTCAATAAGTGCTTTGATTAGTTCTTCCCTGATATTCGGTGCAATGTGGATGCTTATTTTAGTTTCCCTGATATCATCTGCATCCCCTAAATTGATGGCTTATGTGTCATTTAAGTTGGGTTTGGATTTCTCCTCAAACTGGCTTAACTCTCTGTTTATCTCTTCGAAGGCTTCATCCTCTTCGTATTCGGATTCATCATCATAATCGACGTCTTGTACAATTAGTCTGGAATCAGATTGATTTCTTAGACTGGGTTGACGATCCGTTGTGCATGCCATGTCATTAGAACCAATATAAAGAGAACTGTTCAGAAAGAGAAAAGAAGAAATCAAAGTTAAAACAAAATAAGAAGAACAAAAGCTTTCACTTTATTAAAATACGGGATAACAAAGTTTCACACTTTATCGAATACAAAACAAAACTGGATTACAACCCTGGAATAATCCAAAAGGATAAGAAAGAAAAATCAGAGCCCACTACCAAGACTCCCTTCGGGTAGGAAGGGGAGTAGCCATCCAATTGTTGATATTTGCCCTAGGCCCCACAAACTGTACATCTAACCTACTGGACCCTTCTCCAGCTTCTATCATGTTGACATCGGCGAACAGCCTTTCAAAGCCCTCATTCAAATCTCCATCTGGCCCAATCAGTGGTCCGAGAACTTTCGGGACCGACAACTTTCTGATACCTGCTCTGACAAATGATCTGGATAGGCGCGGGATTGGCTTGGGAAGGACCCAGACTCTTTTCTTCAACTTGCGGGCCCATCTCACATCTGCCGCTGTAGGCTTGAACCCTAACCCAAAGGTATCCAGATTTTTGGGCAAAGAAATCGGCTGAACAATACCCTGAAGATCAGCCCCTAAACCTTTGCCTGACACAAACCCGTTATTCAACATCTCCGAAGCTACCATGACAGTTGCAGCCGCTATTTTGGGAAGTGGGATGCTTTCACCTTCGGGAACTTTGTCCACTGAAACCGTATCGAAAATTTGGTACACCCACGGCCCCTTATCATCATCAGTCTCTATGAAGGGTACGATGGCATTACTTACGGCGCTTGCATTGTCTTCCCTATGTACTACGATCTCTTGCCTATCCCACTCGAATTTGACCATCTGATGTAGTGTAGAAGGTACTGCTTTGGCGGCATGGATCCAGGGTCGCCCCAATAGAAGATTATATGACACTGCCACGTCTAACACTTGAAACTCCATGGTGAACTTGACTGGACCAATAGTCAATCCCAGTATGATATCACCCACCGTGTCTGTACCACCACCGTCAAACCCTCAAACATAGATGCTATTCTTGTGAATCCTATCACCATCGACCTTCAGTTTGTTCAATGTGGCCAAAGGACAGATATTGGCACTGGACCCATTATCAATCAGTACTTGAGTGACTACCGAGTCTTCGCACTTCACGATCAAATAAAGCACTCTATTATGTTCTGTACCCTCTACGGGCAACTCGTCGTCTGAAAAAGTGACCCTGTTGACCTCGAAAATCTTGTTTGCTATTTTCTCCAGATGGTTCACAGAGATCTTATCCGGAACATGGGCTTCATTCAGAATTTTCATCAATACCTGGCGGTGCTCGTCTGAATGGATCAACAATGATAACAATGAGATCTGTGCCGGGGTCTTCCTCAACTGCTCCATAATGGAGTAATCTTGCGCCTTCATTTTCTTTAAAAATTCTTCCGCCTCTTCCTCGGTAACTGGATTCTTTGTCGCTACTGGATTGGCCCTTCTTAACTCTGCGGGTGCAAAATACCTTCCCAAACGAGTTAACCCCTGTGCCTCACATATTTCTTCCACAATCTCCTTCCCCTTATGCATTACCATTACTTGACTGTAGCTCCATAGCACAGCTTTCTCGCTGATTATCGACAACTGCATTACTGGCCTGATAACAACTGGTCCTATGTATGCCCCCTTTCTAGCTACTAGCTTGCTTGATATCCCTTGCACCGTTACTTTGACCGGCTCTGGATTCTTGGCAACATCAGACGAACTATTCCCCATCATCACCACTGGCTTGCCTTCTTCCCTCTCTGACTGTACTACCGCCTCTCCACTGACTGACTTTTCTTTCGGATTGGCACGGATCATCATTACCGTTTGTGAGGGCTTCTTGAGCTTCCCTCCTTCGTGCACTAGTTCGATCATGTGGGCTTCATGGTGTGCCGACAACGGGTTCTGATTGATGTTAGGTGCCTCTGGATCCTGGACCTTGATCCTATTTGTGTCAATAAGATCTTGTACGACAGTCTTCAACTTCCAACACTTCTCAGTATCATGCCCGGGAGCCCCCAAACAATATTCACAGCTTACCGAGTGGTCCAGATTTTTGGGAAGGGGATTTGGCAATTTGGGCTCCGCAGGACTCAATAGGCCTAACTGCCTCAATTTGTGGAACAAAGTAGTATAGGTTTCTCCCAGCGGAGTGAATGTTCTGTGCCTCTGCACCCTTTCATTCCTGAAAGTCTGATTCCCACGGAAACCTGGTCCCGAAGGATTCCTGTAGGCCCTTGGTGGTGGATATGTGTTTTGTGGAGGTGGATATGTATTTTGTGGAGGTGGATATGTATTTTGGGGAGCCAGCGCACGCCATTACGGGCGAGCCGGAGGCTGGGTGTAAGTTTGGGCATGATGGACAGAGAAATGTGGCTCTTGTGGTGGGTAGTAGGGCTGTGGAGGGCCGTATGGAATGTGTGGGTAATTTGAGTGATGGGGTCTAGGTTGGTAGTGAGGGGGGGGACCTCTGGATCTGGACCAAGTACCTGCCTTGACTGTTGTGACATCTTCCCTTTTCTTCTTTCCAAGCGCACCTCCCATGTCATTCTGGATGGCCTGAGTGGTTGCTTTAATCGCCGAATAGCTCAAGATTTTGTTGGACTTAAGTCCCTCTTCAATCATACCGCCCATTTTTACTACTTCGTTGAAAGATTTGCCAACTGACGTCACCAAGTGACCAAAGTAAGTTGGCTCTAAAGTTTGTAGAAAGTAGTCCACCATTTCTCCCTCTCTCATCGTAGGATCAACTCTTGCTGCCTGCTCTCTCCAGCGGAACCCAAATTCTCAGAAGCTTTCCCCAGGCTTCTTCTCAAGTTTCAGCAATGTGAGACGGTCAGGGACGATCTCAAGGTTGTACTGAAAGTGCCCTGCAAATGCTTGTGCTAAATCGTCCCAGGTGTACCACCTGCTCGGATCCTGTCTTGTGTACCATTCCAATGCAGAACCGCTCAGACTCTGACCAAAGTAAGCTATCAGCAGCTCGTCTTTTCCGCCGACCCCTCTCATCTTACTGCAAAACCCTCGCAGATGTGCCATTGGATCACCGTGCCCCTTGTATAGATCAAACTTTGGGATCTTGAACCCTGCCGGCAATTGAATGTCTGGGAATGGGCACAGATCTTTGTAGGCCACACTGACTTGGTTGCCTAACCCATGGATATTCCTGAAGGACTGCTCCAGGCTTTTAAACTTTCGAAGCACTTCGTCTTGCTCTGGGCTTTTAGCCGGCTTTTCAGTCTCTACCGGTATCTCGAAGTGAGTATTATAAGTATGAGGCTCGGGTGCTTTGAAGGTTGGTTTAGGGGGTAATATTGGTTATCGTGAACCTGAAACAATGGCTCGCTGGATGATCTTTGCAGCGTGACTGGTGGGGGTGCCATGAAAACAGGAACATTTGGTGGAGGAGGGTTCTGATTGGGTTGTGAAGCTTGGGGATTATAGGCATTTCTTCCCTGATAGTATTGGTGACTGGGGAAGCTTGTTGAAGGGCCAGGGGGAGGGTATTCCGGCGTGTGTCCTGGTGGGAGAGTGGGAATAACGGGAGGGTTAGGCACCTTTTGTACCCTAGCTAAGGTCAGCTGCATTTCTTTCATCTCCCATCTCATCTTATCCATTTCCTCCTTCGGCATTTGATTCTCCATCCTTTCATCCTCGACACTTTGGTCTGAACTAGTCATGCTTTTTAGTACAGGCCCTTTGGATCTTGTTTGGTAATGGTAATCTGCCAGAACGTTCTAACAAACTAACTGGTTCGAAATCTCTGGAAAGACAACAAACTTGTTAGCGTTAGAGTTTAACACATATTGCAATTTCACGTTGGGGGATGCAATGCTCCTAGGCAGTTTAACCATTTCTAATATGTCTTTGCTTAGACCACATGCGTCATTCCGGCTTACTTTATTTGTGCCTCGTTTAAGTGTTTCTGAAACTTTCTTTATCTCTCTTTTTATTTCCCTCTTTTCCTTTCTTTTACTCACTTTGTCTTTTATCTTCTTCTTTTTAGTGGTGGTCGAATCTTATGTGGATTGCCTACATATCATGTCCCCGCATAAATCAGACCAGGCATAGTTCTTCCCTGTAAGTGCGAAAAGCAAAAAGATAATTTTTGGAAATTTTCGATTTTTCATTAATAAACATTCTATTGCAAACCAGACGCTTCTTGGAAAAGAACATAACAGACTCGAAACCAAACCAAGTGCGAACTCAATAACTACTGACATACTCTGATGCGAAATAAAGACAGACTCTAACAGACAACAGACTCTAAGATAAAGAAAATGCAGATTCAAACTATGAACACATTAAGATTTTAAATTTGGGTGCCCGCGGGGCGTCATTCGGCCTCGCCGTGGGTTTGGGTGTAAGGTTCCTTTCCAGCTGTTCCAATTCATACATGATGTGCTTTACAAATATCATCACCGCCGAGAAGAAGTTAGTACGGGTTATGTTTTCACACTCCCGACATTTCCTGGTAATAACACGAGCAATAGTCAGAATCTTGTTCCTGGTTCGGTCTTTCCCAAGGAGTAGGCGTTCTATCTAATCCCCTCTGGCCTTCAAAACCCGAGAATCATGCAGATGTTGTTTCCGTAACTGCTGTATTTCATCTTCCATCGAGGCCATCAGATTATAGCAGTGTTTACTCTCGGTTTCAAAAGTCTTGGCTTGTTTAGCTGTCTCGCTCTCTAGGGTGGTCACCTTCCTTTTTAGACTGACAATGGTCTTTTCACGATCTTTCCTTTCCTGCTGTGTGCGCTCTTTCGTTCTCTTTGCCCATTGTGCCTGGAGTTGTGCTATGGTATCCTCAGATTTCTTCAAATCATCCCGGTGCTCACCGATTTCCTTTTTTAACCCTTTTATTAATCGCTCATCCGAATGACTCCTTTGTTGTTTGTCAGCATCTCTCCTCATTTGTCGGATTTGGGCTTTCAGCGCCTCGTTTTCTTGGGCCAATTTGCTCTTTTCTCCCCGGTCGGCATCAACTTGCAAACTATTTTCAAATTTCAGGTCTCTAATCTGTTGCCTCAGCTTGCCTATTTCTGCCCTGTAACTCTCTTCTTCAGCCAACCAATCCCACTGTTTTTGCGATGCCTGGACGAACTCCTGGAGATGGGGCCTTTTGGCCGGTCTCCCAAACTCGATTTCTTTCCTAAACTAAGCAAGGTATCCCGGCGAAACTTCACCCTTAGACCGATCGCGTACACATGTATTGGATGTTAAGTATTGACACTCGCTCAAAATTTGTCGGACTGCTGCTTCAGGAAATTGTCCGTTGGGCCCGATCTCGACTACTTGGCCACTAAGATCTTTATCTCTCGGAACTATTTGGCATCTCCCCAACTGTCTCAAGACTCGATACGGGGCATAGGGCTGAATACTCCGGAGTCCCATCAAAAGGAAATGGGGTCCAGTGGCTGGCATATATATGATTTCATCCACAGGCAACCATCCTAGTGTCCACTGTATTTGGCTGGCGGTGAGAGTCCTAAAGAATGATGTCCACGCCGCAACTCCCTCGGGTAGACTGACCCCCTTGATTCTTGTGTAGAACTCTTCTATGCAAGTTTTCTTTGAGGAACCATAACTCAAGAGCTGGGAACGGTGGCAGGGATGCTCAGTCATCCATATTTGTAGCAACAAGTTACACCCCTCGAAAAAGTTCCCTCTGGCTTTGCAGGCTGTGAGAGCTCGGAAGATATCAGATACTATCATAGGCTCAAGAGTGCTTTTATCTTGAGTGAGCAAGGTACTGACAACCCCGGCTATTTTCAGATCAATGTTTCCATCTTTTCTTGGAAATACCAAAAGTCCCAAAAAGGTTATCATAAAAGTCGCTCGTCTATGCTCGTCCCATTTCTGATGGTTACTTTTGCTGTATAACTTGTTACCTGGATTGTTGAATCCTCCGACATGACCGTATCTGTTGTATATGAAGCGCAGATTACAAAAACCTGCGGCCAAATCTGGGTTATGGACCGTCCTGGGTATCTTTAACGAATCTAAAAACCGATGCACAATGACAACTCTTGGAGCAACCAGGTATTTTTGCCTCAACAGAACTTCAGCATTTTCGATGTATGCAGCTATTTCCTCCAAAGTCGGAGTGAGTTCGAAATCGGAGAAGTGGAAGACATTGTGTGTCGGGTCCCAGCAGGTGACCAAAGCTCTTATGATATCCCCCCGAGGCTGGATTTCCAATAAACCTGTAAAACCTTTTAGATATTTCTTGACCTCATCTTGCCCTTCACCACCTAAGTCATCCCACCATAGCCGCAACTTGAAAGGGATTTTAGTCATTATCGAAAAAGGTTCATTTTGCATCGTGCTCATCCTGCACATTTTTTAAGGTGATTAAGAAATAAAATTTATTTGACTCAACAAATTGACTATTTTTAATTTTTCACAGATTAAAAGGAAGATCCGGCTCCGTACACAGCTTTTCAGCACTTCGGGAACGAAGATTTTAAAGCTGGGTGAGTCAACCGGTCCAAAAATCCAAAAATGACTAAAAATGGCCGTTTATGCAAAGTCAGCCTTCCGGCGTCCCTTTCGGGAACATTCGGCTATTCTTGCCAAAAATGGCATCACCCGACTTATTTATGTTGACAATTAAAATTTGACATGTTTGTCTATTTTTGTAAAAGGGGAGGTTGGACCCGATGAGGGTTGCCTACGTATCTCGCACCCTGTGAGAATCAAACCGGAGTAGTTAGGGTCGATAAAACAAACTCTTTTTTTGAAAACCAGACTCTTTTCATTGGCAAATAAAACTATATATATTTTCTCTCTCTTTTTTCACTTTCTCAAAAAAATTCGGCAGATTTTCAACACTATTTGGACATTGGTTTTTTTAAAAACAGGCGATTAACTCTCCGTAACCCTCATACTGCTATTTCGCTTTCCTCAAAAAGTCGGTCAGCATGCAAGTCCGAAGCAAATAAATGCACAAGTAGAAGCAAGTAAGATGCATCAGGATGGTCATTTTCATTTTTTGGTACACCTGTCCTAGACAGACCCAACCCCTGTGTTGAGCCTCCAAAGTCAAATGCACGTGATGCAAACAAACGTTCCTACTAGGGATCCGACATGAAGCTGAGTTATTCTAGGTTAATAACCTGGGTATTTGTTCTAGATTGTGTACCCGAGTGGACAACTCGAGTCGAGGAGGGGGCTACGTACTAGGAACCGAAAGGCCATCCGGCTTAGTAACTTGTCCGGCCTCTTTCTTATTTCAGGTATTGACACTTAACAGAATAGGGAGTCTCGACCAATAAGCTCATCCCCGGAGGTAAGAAGAGAAGGGTTTCGGTACAGTTGATACACAGTTCATATAATATCAAAGCCGTAAAAGCAGCATTTAGCACATTAGGCCCAAACATGTAACAAAATCAGATAAAGCCAAATATAACAATTTATCTAAGCTCGAATTCTGAACCCTGAACCAGAGATTCTGGGTTTCCCCAGCAGAGTCGCCAGAGCTGTCACACCTCCTTTTCACCTGCGCCACCGCAAATGGGCGCAGATGGAGTTTTTCCAATTAAAGGACAATCGAAATGAGATTTATTATTAAAGGATAAGAGTCGCCACTTGGGAGATTTATGGTGTCCCAAGTCACCAGTTGAATCCCGAATCGAGGAAAATATTGACTCTGTCAACAGTCCGCGCACCAGAAATCCGAGTAAGGAATTCTGTTAACCCGGGAGAAGGTGTTAGGCATTCCCGAGTTCTGTGGTTCTAGCACGGTCGCTCAACTGTCATATTCGGCTTGATTATCTGATTTTTATACAATTATGAACCTATGTGCAAATTTTAATTTTTAATCGCTTTTATTATTATCATCGTTATTTTAACAGAGAATTGCAACGTTGTGAAAACGTATCTCAAACCACATCACATCAATGTACCCGTGGTTATCGACACATTTCGATTCCGTTGAGATTTTGATTCGGGTCACATAAATATGCACCCGAGTTTAAGAAAGTAAATTATTAAAGGCGCGCCTAAAGCGACGATCGTATTATCATTCTAGGGAAGGCCGTGAACTTTTGCTAAACGGCCCATCCCGAAGTCTAAGGAATTTTACAAACTCTTATAGAGGGCCCCACAACTTATGTGTTTTGTTTGTCGAGGCTCATCTCATTCGTTGTTTTTTTTTAAAAAGGAATTTTCAACGTCGTGGAAATGCATCTCGAACCACGTCACAATCAATGTACCCGTGATTAGCGACACATTTCGACTTCGTCGAGTCTTGGATTTGGGTCACATAAATGTGCACCCGGGTTTAGGAAGGTAATGTTATCTAAAGTCCGCGCCTAAAGAGACTAACGCGTGGTCATTTTGGGAAAAGGCCATGAAGTTCGCTAAGCGGCCGATCCTGAGTTCTAAGTATCTAATACATACATTTTGTGAGGGCCCCGCAGTCCGTGCATTTTATTCGGCGAGGCTCATCTCATTTATTTTTAACAGGACGATCCTAAAGTGACTACATTTTTCTATCATATTTTTGTCTCTAGTAACAAGAAAAGTCCCTAATTAATTAGCATTATTTAGGAGCTATTGCTTTTGCACCTATGACTTCCAACTAAGTCAAACTCTCCACGGTTTTGGGGCCTCAGGGTCAGCCCAGGAACGAAATGGCCAACCCGCCTCGACAAATTGCTACGGGTATGAAATCTGGGCAGTCGGAGAAGGACACTGAAGCCCCAACTGTCCGCTTAGTGGACTGTTAAGCCTTTAATTGTTAAAGCAGACCCCGTTTTAACTTGAGTTAAACACACATACTCTGAGATGCTACAAGTTATTCAACATGCACTCGATGATCATGAAGATTACCTTACTTGCTTATCTATTAATGAGTTCCTAATTATCACTATAAAGGGAAAATCTTACGGGAAGCATGGTTGGATTTAAGCAACAGTAATTACTAGCTCAAACTAACAATATTAAACCAACACTCAATACTTAAGGAATCATGAATTTAGAAATGGATTACTGAAGACTATTAAACCTGCTTGTTGCCCTGGCGTCTGTTGATTATTAACTCAATGTCCAATTGCAAAACTATCCCTCATACAGATCCAAAGTGCACTACATTGGTAACAATAGCTAGACCAAAATAAACTGCTAACTCTGGATTCAACACACTTCTCTAACTAGTTTAACAATCCTTAAAGTAACAATCCTAGATTCACCATTCAGGACATCCCCTATTTTATTACAATAGGAATTTCAATCTCTATACAGGGAACTACCTAACATAACAAAATTATCAAAATAGAACCACGATAGATATTCAATTTCAGTTTCATTTCATGTTTCCAACATATGGAGCTACATTTGACATAGGCTCGAAATATGTACCTGGTATTGACAATACAAGAAGAGAAAGAAGAGGATCAACAACAGTAGCAATACAACACAACAGAACAACAAACAAACACTGTGAATGCCAAACAGCTGGTACCAACAGCTAGTGACATATGCAGCAGACCCAAGCGATAAACCAGAGATCCAGAAGTGTTTAAAACCCAACAGAATCACCAGAACTGACTCAAAACTAGCCTGAATAAACCCAAAATCACTAGAGAACCAACCAGGGAACCTCTGAGACTCTCACAATCAGAAATCAAGCTAGAAACATGCAACTCATCAACTGGAATTCTAATTTGACTTCAGGAGCACTAATGCAACAGTAGGTTTTCTCAACCTTTGTCAAGGTCAGGAAGTGTGTGCCTCTCCAGCCCTCTCCCTTATTTGTCTCTCAATGTCTGTTTTTCTCTCTGTCTGTCTGTCTATCTTTTTTGACTTTTTCTATATCTTTTTGACTCTAAACCCTTCCTGCCTGTTCAAAAAGTCCCCCTAATGTCTCTACTAATCTCTCTATTTAAACCCAAAACCTCAGCCCATTTTTCAATTCTAAGGAGCACTTAGGAAAGTATTTCTACCCATGATATTCCCTAACAGCCCATTATCAAGTGTCTTGTGTCCAAAGGCATGGGCAACTTATAATATTCAATCGATCCCCCCATGCTATTATGTTTCCCAAGCCACTACTACTAGACAAATGTTAGTTTAATGGTCAGCTAAGTACCCTACTGTCAGACCACTAACACTAAACATTTCAAGCCTTTTAAACCCCAAAATACCCCCTTAACCCCTGCGTATTACTGCCATGCCCTAAACTTTGTCGATCTGTTTTCTAAGTTACTAACCTAATAACTGATTTTTTAACTGATCACTAAAATACTACAGCTATAACCAATTCACAATCAAATTCAAACAATGATTCAATCAGAATTGAAGCAGTACGAATCACATTATTATCAAGTTATTTAATCAGAATTGAAGCATGTAAAACTAATCGATGACACTTATTCAATCGACTACACGAATCTCAACACATACAATCAATAGCAAATAAGAATCGAACAGGCACACAGGTGATTCAAATCGTATTGATAGAAACATGGATTCATAAAAACTTAACTAATCGACGACACTCATTCAAATCGATTATATAGTTTTATCACATTCATTAACCATGACCAGAAAAAGTTCGACCAAATAAAGGGTCATTGAAGACGGACATAATCAATCGACAAAAGAAATGGAAAGTCAATAAAACTAAACTAAACAAATAAACAGATATAAACACATACAAAATGGAACCAACAGGAAAAAGAAAATACCTCAGGAACTCGGAGACTAGATGATCCTGACTTGGACTCTGACTCGGACCTTTTTTGAGGTCGAACGAACCTTAATCGAGTGTTCTCAACTGAGAACACTTCGACTAAGGTCCACTGGACACCCAAATTCCTTTTCTTCGGACAAACCTCAACCTTTGGTTTTCTAGGGTTCTTTGGGGTTCGATTTGGGGTTCGGATGGTTCTAGCAAGATTCGAACGGAACCAAGTGTGTTTTGGGCATGAGGGAGGCCAGGGGGTTCCAGGGTGTGAGTTCAGGGAGGATTGGGGTAGGTCCAGGTTTTGCTCGAATCTTCAAATAAAGATTCGAGAAGTTTGAGGATGATTCGAAGCAAACGGGTACTGGATTTGGATTGGGGTGGTTAGATGTTTTAGGGGTGTTAATTTGGGGGTCATTGGACGAACTAGGGTTTTAGACTGATTCTTCAATCTGATATTCGAAGCAGACGGTGATGATTCGAGGACAATGAAGGGTAGATTTGGAAAGAGGAGGGCGTGGGGAATCAGTGGTGAAAAGATGGGGTCGTTTGGACCACCGGAACCGCCGTTTGGCGATTTCAGATGGGCGGTGCACGGTGGCAAGAGGCGGGGGATCTGTTTGGTCTCTGAAGCTCAGAGACGAAGAGGTAGGGGGTTTTGGTTTAGGGGGCGGGGTAGGATTTAGGAATATATACGACGTGAGGGATTTAATCCCGGCCGTTAGATCAATTAAGATCAACGACTAGGTTCAAGGAACTAATCAAATACGATGTCGTTTGATTTATTGTTGGGGTCGGGGTCGATC
This sequence comes from Nicotiana sylvestris, assembly GCF_000393655.2. NCBI lineage: Eukaryota > Viridiplantae > Streptophyta > Magnoliopsida > Solanales > Solanaceae > Nicotiana > Nicotiana sylvestris. The sequence goes on from NC_091068.1 coordinate 160,449,830, forward strand.
CGGGGCCACGGGTCGGGTATGGGTTACGGGTGAGGGCAGAGTGATCTGGACCGTTGATCAAGTGAGATCAACGACCCTGATCAGGGCTTCCCCAAAACGATGCCGTTTGGGGTGTCTTTGAGATGGACTAGACCGGGGTCGTTTGGGCCTGTTTGAATGGGCAAAACGGGGTGGGTCTAGGCCCAATCCGATTTTTTCTTTTTCTTGTTTTATTTGTTTCCTTTTCTTCTTAAACTAATTTTCCAAATTAAAAACCAAAATCCTACATTGATTTATAAATCAAATTAACTTATAAAAATGCTAATTAATTATCACACATAATTGACTAACAAATGGGAAAACAAAATCGCACAATCGGACATCAAATGCTAAAAATGCGCAGTACATCATTTTTGTGATTTTCGTTCTCGCAAAGCCAAAATTATTTAATTAATTCCTAATTGTAACATTAAGTCCTAAATGCACAGGCAACACATATTTTTGTATTTTTCATTAATTAAAATAGAATAAACATTGACAGACAAAAATGCGAATAATTATCTAAAAATGCCATGCAAATCCTCAAAAATTGCACACAAAGGAAAATTATTTTATCTTGAATTTTTGGGAGTGGTTCTCATAGAGCAAAAATCACGTGCTTACAACCTCGTTACTACTTTATCGAGGTTAGTCTCGACACTTACGGAGTACATAGGGTCGGTTGTACTCATACTACACTCTGCACTTCTTGTGCAGATTTTGGAGTCGGTCCCAACGATGGTCAATAGATTGCTTGGGTTGACCACTGGATGGAAAATTGAGGTATAGCTGTCTGACGTTCGCATCCCTGAAGTCCCCTTCTACTTTATCTTAGCTGTGTATTTTCTTTCCGATAGCTTTATTTTCATTCAGACCTTTGTGTGTATTATTCTAGTAGCTCGTGCACTTGTGACACCATATTCGAGGTTGTATTTAGTTATTCAGTTATTATGACTTTCCGCACTTAATTCAGTCTTGTCACAACTATTTTCATAAATTGACATCAGATAAGTTTTATTTGTTCAAAAATGATTTAAGATTATTTTAACGTTGGCTTTCCTAGTAAGTAAAATGTTACGCATTGTTACGATCCCGATGGTGGGAATTTCGGGTCATGACAAGGTGGTATCCGAGCACTAGGTTGCGTAGGTCTCATGAGTCACAAGCAAGCTTAGTAGGGTATGAAGGACCGGTACGGAGACGTTGGTACTTATCTTCCAGTGGCTAGGAGTTTAGGAAAAATATCACTTCTTTGTTACTTTGTTGTGCGATTTTCATTCTATCATTGATGATTGAACTCTTTTATTCTTGTCCTCTCGCAGATGGTGAGAACGTGCACTATATCTACCGCCGGACAGGAGCTAGAGCCCCTTGTGACAGCTATGACTAGGGGTAGAGGCCGAGGCCGAGGTCACGCCAGAGGCAGAGCTCAGACTAGACCTCGAGCAATAGTACACACAGTGGAGCCTCAGGTAGATCTTGAGGAGGAGGTTCCAGTTTGGATTGTACCCATTGGACCAGCTCAGGTCCCGGAGTGGTTCATAGCCACTCCAGTGTTGTTGAATGCTCTAGTCCGTTTGGTGGGCTTTATGAAAAGTATGGCCAGGACCGGTGTATTTTCGGTGGCACCAACTGTCTCTCGGGCTGGGGGAGGAGCACAGACTCCCACTACTCCCACTACGGAGCAGATGGCTCCCCAGTATCAGACTCCAGCAACCTGCTAGCTGGGGTAGTCCAGCCGGTTGTTGCGGCATAGGTCGGTGATAGGCCCCCTTTGTCTTCTGAGGCTATGTTGAGGTTGGATAAGTTTTCCAAGCTCTTTCCTGTTCATTTTAGTGGTGTATTTTTTGAGGACCCATCAGATTTTTGGACCGTTCCATGAGGTGTTGCGCAAAATGGGTATAGTTGAGACCAATGGGGTTGATTTTACAGCATTTCAAATGACTGGTTTTTCCCGAAGATGGTGGAGAGATTATATGTTGGCTAGACTAGCCGGATCGCCTGCACTTACCTGGGATCAGTTCTCACAGCTATTTCTAGAGAAATTCATCCCTGTCAACCTGAGAGAGGAGTACTGCAGGCAGTTTGAGGGAATTCAGTAGAATGGTATGACTGCAACCCAGTACGAGACTTGGTTTGTGGACTTAGCTCGCCATGCTACTATCTTGCTTCCTACTAAGAATGAGAGAGTGAGGAGATTTATAGATGGACTCATTTATAGTTTTATACTATCAGGCTTCAGATGGCTAAGGAGATCGGAAGTGATATTTCTTTCTAGACGGCTGTAGATATTGCTAGACGGATAGAGATGGTTCTTGCTTAGGAGAGGGGGCAGGTGTCTGATAAGAAGCCTCATCATTTTGGTGGGTTCAGTAGTGCCTCGTCTAGATGCAGGGATACTGTTGGTAGAGTCCACCCTCCCAGACCGTTTCAGGCATCTCATAGTGCTTCAGAGAGTCGTGGTCCTATTGTGTCTCATCTTGACCAGCTATCCTACAATACACCACCAGATCCTATTAGTGCACCTCCGATATAGAGTTATTAGGGTGGTTACCCAAATCGACAAGGCCAGTCCTTGGGTGAGCAGTCATAATAGCCGAGTGCTTTTTATACTTGTGGGGACCCGAGGTACATTGCTAGATTTTGCCACAGGTCACAGGGTAGCATACATCAGCGGAGTTATCGTGTTATGATCCCGACACCAGTTGTTTCACCACCCGGCTAGCCAGTTAGGGGTAGGGTTCAGGCAGCCAGAGGTGGGGGTTAGGACATTAGAGGTAGAAGTCAGACCGTTAGAGGTGGAGGCCAGCCAGTTAGAGGTCGTCCCCGAGATATAGTTCAGAGTAGTAGGGCCCAACCCCGATTTTATGCTTTCCTATCTAGGCCTGAGGCTGATTCATCTAACCCTGTGATTATAGGTATTGTTCCAGTTTGCCATAGAGATGTTTCAGTTCTATTTGATTCGTGATCTACTTATTCCTACGTGTCATCCTATTTTGCTTTGCATTTGGTTATGTCTTATGATTCTTTGGGTGCTCATGTGTACGTGTCCACACCGGTAGGAGATTCTATTATTATAGATCGTGTCTATCATTCGTGTGTGGTTACTGTAAGCACGTGATTTTTGCCCTATATGAGAATTACTCCCAAAAATTCAAAATAAAATGATTTTCCTTGGTGTGCAATTTTGAGTATTTTTGTGATATTTTTTGTATTTGTCTGTGTTTGCTTATTTGTTAAATTAATAAAAAATATAAAAATATGTCGCATTTTGCATGTAGGATTTAATTCTACAATTGTTAGTAATTAAATTAGTTTTACAAAAATTAAAATTACAAAAATAGGCATCTTTTGCATTTTTAGCATTTAATGTCCAAATGAACAATTTTATGCTTAATTATTACTTAATTGTGCGTTAATTGTTATTGGGAGTTAATTTGCGATTTTATAACTTAATTTAGTTCTTAATAATAATTTAAGTATTTTTATAATTTAGTTTTAGAAAATAAAAGAAGAAAAGATAACAAAAATACAAATAAAAATCGGATTGGGCCACTTCTTCAATTTTCAACCCCAGGCCCAAACAATTGTCCACGACCCAGTCCACTTCACACGGGTCGACCCGGTCCGCCCCATTAATCCAATACCCAACCCCTTTCTTCATTTTTTTGGTCTAAACACAAAAACAAAACAAAAAGAACAAGACAAAACCCTAAAAAACTAAGGAAATGATCCGCCTCCCCCCCTTGGTTGTCTTCTTCTCCATCACCCAAATGAAGACCTCCCATGGCTGCCTCACCATCATCTTCTTCGCGTACCCTCCGCAATCCGCCATTGTCACTACTTCCTCTGCTTCCCGTTCCACCTTCTTCTTCCTTGACCTCACCTTCTTCTTCTTCTCCGCCATTGTTGCGTCGACCGTTGTTGCTGCGTCGACTGCCTCCCCGTCGTTGTCCACCACCCATCACCTCCCTCATGTCCAAACACCTTCGACCAAACAGTCCCCGTCAACCACCAGCTTCCCCCTCGTCGTCACTGTCCAGTCGACGACCAAACAACCACCAAACGCCACTGCCCAGACGACCCCTCGCACCCCCAATGCTCGAACCATCGGACCCCCCTGTCGAGTAGCAGCTGTTGATGCTGCTGCTGCGTCACTTTCTTCTCCGGCAAAAACCCAGAAAACGAATAAGAACGCGTCACCTCCGAGCTACTGCTGTCCGCCATGGCTGCTCCCCATCGTCGACCTCCGGCTGCTCCTATTCTGCCTCACTTCATCTTCCTCCGAGCTACTGTTTCATCTTCTTCAGCTGGTGCTTCATCCTCCAGCTCCTCCGTTCCGCGCTGCTGCTTCAGCTTCCTTTGTCCTCATCGTCCATGTCGCCGCAGCTTCACCGTCGTTACTGTTGCTACTGCCTTCCCTCCATTGATGAACCAGTCAAGCCCATCACTGCTGCCCGCACCCCAGCTCTTTCACGTAACCAAACGAACCCCCCCAACTGCCGATAGTGCCTCAATATGGTTTCGTTTGTTTCTTAGGTTTGTGTTCGTCGACGTTTGGTCGAGCTTTGGTCGAGCTTTGGTCGAGGTTCATCAAAACAGTCCATGCATATTCGTGTCGATCCGGTTAGTAGTTTTTGAGTTTTATTTTGTCCGTATTTTTCGAATCTGAAATCGGCAAATTTTTGTTTTGTTCATGTCTATGTTTAGATATTTAATTTTTAGTTCATGTTCATGTGTTGTTTGTTAAATTAATTTTTCAGATTCCAAATGAAAGATTAATTACTTGTTTTTCATGTTTATTTCATGTTCGTATTATTGTTGAAGTGAATATTTGTTAGTTTAATGTTTGTTAGATTCAAATTGAAATTTAATTAATTATTTCTTCAATTTGTTTCATGTGTTATGTATTTTCCAGAAAATATTAATGTTGTTTGAATCGTTAGAATCCGTCATGTTTGTTGCTAAAAATAGATTTAATTCATGTTCATCTTTGTTTGAAGTTCATGATTAAATCCAGTGATTTAATGTGAGTTTATGTTTGTCTTTGATTTGTTAATCTAGTATTTTTGTTGTTTGTATTGTTGTGTTCTTGCTCATACATTCATGGTCTAAATTAACCAGGATTGGTTCCCGATATGGTTAATTCATTCCATTAATTTTGAGTTGTGTTGTTCATGGTGTTCATATAATTGTTGTTGAAGATTTGTTGAGAAATTGGTCATCTTGACTATATTTTGGTCAAGTTATGATTTAATTGATTGTTTAGAGCAGAGGGGTAATTTGGTAAATTGCAGTGCATTCGGGGGTAGATTTGTAATTGCAATAAGGTCGGAGGGGTAGTTTGGTAATTGAACATTATTTTGATTCTTTATGTTAAGCATGGGGGACAAATATAATGGGGTGGGGTTTTTGATGTACTTGTTTAATATAATGGGGGACAAGACAAAACATAATGGGGAGGAATCTTGCACTTGTTTAATGTAGGCATGGGGGACATATTGTAATGGGTTGGTAATGTGACATTTATTTAATGTAGGCATGGGGGACAAAGTTTTAAAATAAAGAAGACATTTGATAGTGGGACAAAGCATGTCATTGGGGGAATAATTTGGGTTTAGAAATTCAAGGCAAAGTCTTGCTATAAATATAGAGTCATTTCTTGACATTGAGGGGGGACTAGATAGTTTTAAGAGGGATTTTTTGGGGGAGAGAAAAAGAGTTGAATATTATTGAGAGGATTTTTAAGAGAGAGTTGACAGATTCTTTTTACACTTGAGAGTTGACACACTTTTATACTTGAGAGAGTTTGTGATAGTAAAAGAGAAAGACAATTTGAACTTTCACTCGAACAATTCTGTTTGCTTTTCTTCGAGTGTTATTCAAAAGTCAGAAACTACTGCATCTCGTATCTTTTCTCTCTTCTGCTTTGACTGCGATTGTACTTTTGCACTGCTGAGTTTTCAATCTGTTACTGGGTTATTCTACTGGTTGTTACTGGTTTTGCGGTGTTGCTGAACCTGCTGTTGCCGCGTTATTACTGTTGCTGACTCCTACTTCTTTTGTTCTTGTACTGCTGTTTCCAGGTACACATTTGTACACTCTTGGCTTGAAGCGAAAAATGAAATATTAATCAGGCTCCTGTTCCTGTTGAATTCTTTTGTTTGGATTTGTGTTTGAATATTAATTTTCCCCTCTTTGTATAAAAATGTAGTCGACTAATTAATGAGTAATGAGGCTGCATATGTATGATTTCTTCATCTAATAATGCTAGTTTAAATTACTTGAAGAATAGCTAATCGGCTTTGATATTATTGTGTATCCCTCTCATGTTCCAGCATTAGTAAATAATAGAATATAAAAATGAAAGCAGTTTTTCTTTGTACAAACTCGATCGCAATTTTCCAATCGCATTAGCCGTAAACTAATAACTAATAAGTTACGTTTTCAGCATGTAAATAATTAAGAGATTTTCTTTTATTTTAGAGACGAACTTAATAGAAAATATAGTCACTATAGGTTTATCCTTTAAAATAAAAATGAGACGAGCCTCGCCAAATAAATCACAAACCGCCGGGGCCCTCAATAAAATACACAACCATTGACTAGACTTTGGATTTGGCCGTTTAATGAACCTTCACGGCCTCTTCCTAAAATAACAATACGCTAGTTGCTTTAGGCGTACCTTTAATAATTTAACCTTCTTAAACACGGGTGCACATTGATGTGACCCAAATCCAAATCTCAACGGAGTCAAAATGTGTCGACGAACCACGGGTGCATTGATTGTGACGTGGTTCGAGATGCATTTTCACGACGTTGCAATTCTATAAAAATAAATGATAATAATAAAAGCGGTTTAAACTTAATAAAAGCACGTAAGTCATAACATGTATTTAAATCAGATATTTAGCCATTATAACAATTTAAGCGATCGTGCTAGAACCACGGGATTCGAGGGTGCCTAACACCTTCCCTCGGGTCAACAGAATTCCTTACTTAGAATTTCTGGTTCGCAGACTTCATTTGGAAAAGTCGAAAATTTCCTCGATTTGGGATTCAAGATAAACCGGTGACTTGGGACACCAAAAGCCAAACCTTTCCCAAGTGGCGACTCTGAATTAAATAAATAATCCCATTTCGAATATTGTCACTTAAATTGGAAAAACTCCCTCGCGCATTTAACCCTTCGGGGCGGGCGCGCAAAAAGGAGGTGTGACAGCTCTGGCGACTCTGCTGGGGAATTTAAACCCAGAACCACTGGTTCTGGGTTAGAATTCGAGCTTAGAATAATTGTTATATTTGGCTTTATTATCTGATCTTTATTACATGTTTTTGCATAACGTGCTAAATGTTGTCTTTTACCGCTTTGATATTATCTGAACTGTATATAAACTGTGCCGAAACCCTTCTCTTCTTACCTCCGGGGAGAAGCTCGCTGGTCGAGACTCCCTATTCTGTTAGTGTCAATACCTGAAATAAGAAAGAGGTCGGACAAGTTACAAAGCCGGACGATCTCGCGGGTCCCCGGTACGTAGCCCCCTCCTCGACTCGAGTTGTCCGCTCGGGTACACAGTCTAGAACAAATACCCAGGTTACGAACCTAGAATAACTTGACTTCATGTCGGATCCCTAGTAGGAACGCTTATTTGCATCATGTTGCATTTGACTTAGGGGACTCAACACAGGGGTTGGGTCCGTCTAGGATTAGCAACCTGAAATGAAAAGACCATCCTGTTGCATCCTATTTGTTTTCGTGCATTTATTTGTCTCGGACATGCATGCTGCCTGACTTTGGAGTATTTGAAAAATAAACAAAAAAAATAACAGTGTATAGGGCTAATTTTCTACTTTGAAAAATAGCAATGCCCAATTACTGTCAAAACTCTGCCGAAATTTTACGATAATAAAAGGGAAAATGTTTTGTTTTCAGTAATTTGCTTTACTAAGAAAAAGAAAAACAAAAAGATAGAAAAATAGTCTTTTATTTTTGGAAAGTTGTTTGTTGAAAAGGAAAGAATTTTGTTCTAAAATAATTCGGTTAATTTGACCGAACTACGCGGGTCTGATTCTCACCGGATGTGAGATACGTAGGCAAACCTCATCGGTTTCCGGCCCCAATTTTTAAAAAATCCAAAAAAAAATGTTTCTTTAGAAAATACAAAAAAAAAAATAATATAGAAGTTTTCTTTAAACTCAAATAAAAATAAAATAAAAAAATAATAAAAATAAATAGTCTCCTTCTTTCTGAAGTCTTTCATATGAAAAAATGAAATAAGAATTAAAAAGCAGCAACAAAAATACAAAAAAAATACTCTTTGCTTTTTAGTCTCTTTTTTTGTAAAATGTCCAAAAAAAGAATATTTGAAAAATTGAATTCCAAAATATTAGGATTTTTCTTTAGAAGTGCTTTTGTAAATAAATAAAACTCAGAATTCCACATCATTTTCTTAAAAGTCCCTCTTTCAAAATTTAAGAGGCAACATCATATACATTCTTTCTTCCGTAGAAAAGGTAAAACAAACAAAAAAAAAACAACCAAACACATTTTCTTTTTGTTTAAAAAATAATAATTAAAAAAAAACATTTCCAAAGTTCAAGTCAAAAGCAAATAAATTTTTAGAAGTCTTTCTTTAAAAAATAAAACAAAAATCAAAATAAACAAAATTTTCTTTCTTCTTTTAAAGCATTTCTTTCAAAAATTCCAAAAAAAAGGGTTAGTCTAGTTACTCCATTTTCGATTCCCGAACTACGCGGGTTTGATTCTCACCGGATGTGAGATACGTAGGCAACCCTCATCGGGTCCAACCCCACCTTTTGCTAAAATAGCCAAAAATCAATAAATAAATAAAAACGTGTCAAATTTTAAATTTTGCCATAAATAAGTTGGGTGGTGTCCAACCTTCCCTTTTGCTAAAAATAGCCAAAAATATATGTCAAATTTTAAATCTGTCATAAATAAGTCAGGTGATGTTGTTTTGTCATAAATAGCCGAATGTTCCCGAAAGGGACGCCGGAAGGCTGACTTTGCATAAACAGCCACCTTTGGGTCATTTTTTAAGGTTTGGTCCAGTTGACTCACACAGCCTTAAAATCTTCGTCACCGAGGCGTTGAAAGGCCGTGTTGGCAATATTGAGTTTTCTAATTTGAAAAACGATAAAAAGAGTCATAAATAAGTCAGGTGATGCTGTTTTGTCATAAATAGCCGAATGTTCCCGAAAGGGACGCCGGAAGGCTGACTTTGCATAAACAGCCACCTTTGGGTCATTTTTTAAGGTTTGGTCCAGTTGACCCACACAACCTTAAAATCTTCGTCACCGAGGCGTTGAAAGGTCGTGTTGGCAATATTGAGTTTTCTAATTTGAAAAAAAAACGATAAAAAGAGTCATAAATAAGTCAGGTGATGCTGTTTTGTCATAAATAGCCGAATGTTCCCGAAAGGGACGCCGGAAGGCTGACTTTGCATAAACAGCCACCTTTGGGTCTTGTTTAGTATTTTTTATCCAGTTGACCCACACAGCCTTAAAAACCTTCGCCCCGAGGCGCTGAAGGGCCGTGTTTGCAACACCAGGTTTTTACTGTAATTTGAAAAAAAAACAACAAACAAAAAAAAAACAAAGAGTCAGCGGTCGGGTGAATACCGTTTGAATTTTGTCATAATAAGCCGAGCCAGCTTCGGTCGAGTCTTAAACCGTTCTTGCCAAAGTAGCCTTAGAGTATCTTTCAGTTGTCGAAAGGTTATTTTCGTAAAAGAACGGACAAGTTTGTAAAATGATCCTCCCCGGCCTCAAAATTAATGTGAAATTTGGAAGGGGCCACGTTTGCAAAAAATAACCGTTTGGTTGCATGTTGTGACTGTTGAAACCCAATTCTTTATTACCAAGAAAAAAAATGTTTCATTGCTTTTATCTTTCATTCGGCCCGAACTACGCAAGATCTGATTCATGCGGGGTCATGATACGTAGGCAATCTTCATCGGATTCGATCATAGCTATAAAATAAATTGAGAAAAGAAAAACAAACTGAAAGAAAAGGGAAAAGAAAATCGAGTGAAAAAGAAAATAGAAAAAAAAAGGGGGAAAAAAAGAAAAAAAGAGTGCAAAAAATAAAAGAGCGGTAAAAAAAAGATCAAGAGTGACTAAGAGAGGCAAGAATAAAAGAAAAGAGGTACATAGTGAAGAGGGCAAGTTTAGGGTCGGGATGAAACATGCAACCCGTTCAAACACATGGTAAACGCGTTTAACTGTTTAGGTGCATTGCATCCCATCTTGCGATTTCCTATATGTTAAATGCTTCAAAACTAACAAGGTTGTGTGTGTGAGTAAATTAGCCAGGTTATGTTCAGGTGATTGGTTTTGTTGGTATGCGGTATTGAACATGAAGCCCTGCACGCGGCCACAACATTATACACAAAACTGAGCTCCACCTCCCAGAAACGCCCATCCTTACCAAGCTCCATATAGTCCCCAATCAAATGTTCCTCAGTACAATCCTCACCCAAGAGAGTCTTTTCAAAAGGAATCAGTTCACCTCTGCTGGTGAATCATACTCAGGCTTGTTCCAAAAGCTAGTCAGGCGAAGTCTGCTGCAGCCAGTGGCCCCAAATCGGCCAAACACCGAGTCACCCCTCCCCGCATCGAGCTGATACTAGATGTGAATGCCACTCTGAAGCAGTGGGGCACGGTACAAAGGACTGTTGGTCATTGGACTCGGTGAGCAGTGGGGCACGGTACAAAGAATCGTTCACCTCTGTTGAGCAGTGTTGAATGACAAAGTACCGTGGTACAAAGAATCGTTCACCTAATATGGAACCTAATTGAAGCTGAAAGAATCGTTCACCGGGACGAAAAGGTTCCTAATATGATGAACATTCCCCTGCCTACTCTTACAAATGGGCCAATAGACAGAATGATCTGTGAAGCTGAGGAATTTGATCCGGCACTGAAGGCTATTGCAGCCATTGCCGAGACAGAAGAAAAGCCAAAAAATGATTGTCAAGCCTGAAAGTTCCCCATCAGACGGGAGTCTCGGTAGCCTGTCTTGCTATCCTTTCTGCATCTGGATTATCTCAGGGTGTGATCCAGATGTTTTACTTTATTGTCTTACTTTCCGATGTAAACCCTTCTATCTTCAAAAATTAAAAAAAAAACAAACAAAAAAAAGAAAATCAAATGAAATTGATATTTCATTTCCCGGAATGTCTCTTTTCTTAAATCTTGTCAATTTTCTCATTCTCTTTTTAGTTTCTGTTAAATGCAGATTTCAATAATATGACATGCTTGCGGACTTCATGCCCGGATCTTAAAACTCTGTCAGACCTCGAAATAATGAATCAAGAATTGGGTCGCAATGAAGAATAACTTAAGGAAACAAGACAAAGAGTTGGAACAACTCAAGGAAAATTGACTCCCGAAATTGGAAAGGTCCATACATTACAACAAGAGTACTGCCAAAAAGAGTGTGTTGTACTCTGGACACATCGAAGGAAATGTCCTTGAAATAACTGTCAATGCAAATGCAGTCAAAAGGTACTATGTTGGATCCTTTATATAATAAAATCTTGTCCGTTTGAGATGACGAAGGCTTTCAATCTCGCTACCCAAACACTATCAACCCTTTGCAAAACCCATTTGAGCTGGTTACTCTTCTTTGATTACCCTCTTTGGAACCTGAAAATATTATTGAAAATAAAATGAAAAAGAAAAATGAAAAAAGAAGAAGAAAGAATTGGAAAAATAAGAAAATATATATACAAAAAAAAATCCTAAAACAAAAGTGGCCTGAACTACGTTTGACTTGATTCCGAAAGGATACGTAGGCAACCTCTCCTTGGGGTTCAGTCACACCAAAACAAAAATACAAGAATCCCCCAAAAGTGAAACTGGGGCAGAAGTTATAATGGTTCGGCAATGATCCCGCCCAAAAGGTTCTAAAGTTGTAGTTCAATCCAAATTCCTTTTACCCCAAACCTTGTTCAAGTCCTTCTGATCAATCGGCAAAGCGGTTCAAAATGGGAGGATGGATTTATTTGGGTCTGATACAACAAAAAGAGGAAATAAAATGAGAGAGTCTTGCTGGTGAAAACCCACACGGGCACCGTAAGGCGACGCCAAGCAGAGAAAATCAAAATGAGAAGTCTTGTTTAGTGAACACCCACCCGGGCACTATAAGGAGATGGTAAGAAACGAAATGAAAATGCCAGCTCGTGAAAACCCTCAAAGGGCGCCCATGACCGAAAATGAGATCTTCACAACCACCGTCATCAACAGAGTCCTAGCAAGGTTTCTCGGTATTCAAGGCAAAGTTGTGATAAATTTTTGGGAGTCAGACGGTTTACACAGATCAGGCATCCAGTCCAAAAGGCATGCCATGTTCATTGAAGTCCGCATGTACTCCGGATAAGTCCTTCTCTCCTTTCCCCGAAAGGGACACTTCTAGTTTTAAACTCATTCTCCATTCAATTATTTGTTTCTCTTTGAATCCCTTTTGGTCTAACACTGTTCCAAAACCAAGACAAAGAAAGGATGGCAAGACTGATTTACAGGGCTTTCGTTGGATACACGCTAATGTGCAAAGGGCACCCAGCCTCAGCAGGGGGCATCAAGACGACCTCGACTGGTCATGGCAGCCTATAAAGGCAATTGAAGTTGAAAGGTTTGGGTTTCACATGGTTAATCGCCTCCACGAAGTTAAAAAAAAGAAAAGAAAGAGAAATCCCCACAAAGCCTCCCCTTGTAAAAATTCCCCAGCAAACTTGCCCCAACAAATCCCCAGCAAGTCCGTTCTGTACAAATACCCACAGAGTCTCCTCTTGTACAATCCCCCACAGAGTCTCCCCAATATATATAAATATATATATATATATATATATATATAAATCCCCGTTGGAATTTCCCCAGCACATCTCCAGCGAGTCCCTTTGTAAAAATTCCCCAACAAGCTTACCCCAACAAATCCTAGAAAGCCCGCTTTGAAATAAATCCCCAGCATTCCCCATTGTACAAAAATCCACACAAAGAATCCACTTTGTAAATATTCCCCCACAGAGTTTCCTTTTGTACAAATCCCCACAGAATACCTCCAATAAAATCCCCGTTGAGAACCTCCAAGCAAAACGGGACAAAAAAAAAGAAAAAAAAAGAGAAAAAAAAGGAGAGCCTTACGAACCAAGTCATCACAGAATCTGGAAATACAAGCCTGAGCAGTCTAAAGGGTTTCGCCATTCGAATCAAATCAATGGCGGGACTTCGCAACAGAAATAGAGACGCAACAAAGCAACTGGGAACAATCAAGGTCACCGAACCGACCGTCATTTCCGAACTAACAATTGTTCTTTGTCTGAAAAGTTGAAACAGGTATAATCCAAGACAACCGTGCAAGAAGCAGGTGTCGCCCAAAGAGGAAGGTACACGGGTACAAGAAATACTTTGGCAATGATGAATTCACTCGAAAGGTAAGTTTCCACGAAACCCCCTTTTATCTTCTACTAAAACAAGAAAATTCAAACAAAAAAAGAGGTCGCTTAGTATTCTCGAACTTTGTCCCCAGCCAGCCAGCATTAGGGTTTTAAACCCTAAACTGAGCTTTTCCATGCAATCAGCATTAGGGTTTTAAACCCTAAACTGAATTTTCCTTTAGTCAGCATTAGGGTTTTAAACCCTAAACTGAACTTTTTTCCCATTCAGCAAGCATTAGGGTTTTAAAACCCTAAACTGAGCTTTTCCATGCAATCAGCATTAGGGTTTTAAACCCTAAACTGAATTTTTCCTTTAGTCAGCATTAGGGTTTTAAATCCTAAACTGAACTTTTTTCTATTCAGCCAGCATTAGGGTTTTAAACCCTAAACTGAGCTTTTCCATGCAATCAGCATTAGGGTTTTAAACCCTAAATTGAATTTTTCCTTTAGTCAGCATTAGGGTTTTAAACCCTAAACTGAACTTTTTTCCATTCAGCCAGCATTAGGGTTTTAAACCCTAAACTGAGCTTTTCCATGCAATCAGCATTAGGGTTTTAAACCCTAAACTGAATTTTTCCTTTAGTCAGCATTAGGGTTTTAAACCCTAAACTGAACTTTTTTCCATTCAGCCAGCATTAGGGTTTTAAACCCTAAACTGAGCTTTTCCATGCAATCAGCATTAGGGTTTTAAACCCTAAACTGAATTTTTCCTTTAGTCAGTATTAGGGTTTTAAACCCTAAACTGAACTTTTTTCCATTCAACCAGCATTAGGGTTTTAAACCCTAAACTGAGCTTTTCCATGCAATCAGCATTAGGGTTTTAAACCCTAAACTGAATTTTTCCTTTAGTCAGCATTAGGGTTTTAAACCCTAAACTGAACTTTTTTCCATTCAGCCAGCATTAGGGTTTTAAACCCTAAACTGAGCTTTTCCATGCAATCAGCATTAGGGTTTAAAACCCTAAACTGAATTTTTCCTTTAGTCAGCATTAGGGTTTTAAACCCTAAACTGAATTTTTTTCCATTCAGCCAGCATTAGGGTTTTAAACCCTAAACTGAGCTTTTCCATGCAATCAGCATTAGGGTTTTAAACCCCTAAACTGAATTTTTCCTTTAGTCAGCATTAGGGTTTTAAACCCTAAACTGAACTTTTTTCCATTCAGCCAGCATTAGGGTTTTAAACCCTAAACTGAGCTTTTCCATGCAATCAGCATTAGGGTTTTAAACCCTAAACTGAATTTTTTTCCATTCAGTCAGCATTAGGGTTTTAAACCCTAAACTGAACTTTTTTCCATTCAGCCAGCATTAGGGTTTTAAACCCTAAACTGAGCTTTTCCATGCAATCAGCATTAGGGTTTTAAACCCTAAACTGAATTTTTCCTTTAGTCAGCATTAGGGTTTTAAACCCTAAACTGAATTTTTTTCCCATTCAGCCAGCATTAGGGTTTTAAACCCTAAACTGAGCTTTTCCATGCAATCAGCATTAGGGTTTTAAACCCTAAACTGAATTTTTCCTTTAGTCAGCATTAGGGTTTTAAACCCTAAACTGAACTTTTTTCCCATTCAGCCAGCATTAGGGTTTTAAACCCTAAACTGAGCTTTTCCATGCAATCAGCATTAGGGTTTTAAACCCTAAACTGAATTTTTCCTTTAGTCAGCATTAGGGTTTTAAACCCTAAACTGAACTTTTTTCCATTCAGCCAGCATTAGGGTTTTAAACCCTAAACTGAGCTTTTCCATGCAATCAGCATTAGGGTTTTAAACCCTAAACTGAATTTTTCCTTTAGTCAACATTAGGGTTTTAAACCCTAAACTGAACTTTTTTCCATTCAACCAGCATTAGGGTTTTAAACCCTAAACTGAGCTTTTCCATGCAATCAGCATTAGGGTTTTAAACCCTAAACTGAATTTTTCCTTTAGTCAGCATTAGGGTTTTAAACCCTAAACTGAACTTTTTTTCATTCAGCCAGTATTAGGGTTTTAAACCCTAAACTGATCTTTTCCATGCAATCAGCATTAGGGTTTTAAACCCTAAACTGAATTTTTCCTTTAGTCAGCATTAGGGTTTTAAACCCTAAACTGAACTTTTTTCCATTCAGCCAGCATTAGGGTTTTAAACCCTAAACTGAGCTTTTCCATGCAATCAGCATTAGGGTTTTAAACCCTAAATTGAATTTTTCCTTTAGTCAGCATTAGGGTTTTAAACCCTAAACTGAACTTTTTTCCATTCAGCCAGCATTAGGGTTTTAAACCCTAAACTGAGCTTTTCCATGCAATCAGCATTAGGGTTTTAAACCCTAAACTGAATTTTTCCTTTAGTCAGCATTAGGGTTTTAAACCCTAAACTGAAATTTTTTCCATTCAGCCAGCATTAGGGTTTTAAACCCTAAACTGAGCTTTTCCATGCAATCAGCATTAGGGTTTTAAACCCTAAACTGAATTTTTCCTTTAGTCAGCATTAGGGTTTTAAACCCTAAACTGAACTTTTTTCCATTCAGCCAGCATTAGGGTTTTAAACCCTAAACTGAGCTTTTCCATGCAATCAGCATTAGGGTTTTAAACCCTAAATTGAATTTTTCCTTTAGTCAGCATTAGGGTTTTAAACCCTAAACTGAACTTTTTTTCCATTCAGCCAGCATTAGGGTTTTAAACCCTAAACTGAGCTTTTCCATGCAATCAGCATTAGGGTTTTAAACCCTAAACTGAATTTTTCCTTTAGTCAACATTAGGGTTTTAAACCCTAAACTGAACTTTTTTCCATTCAGCCAGCATTAGGGTTTTAAACCCTAAAACTGAGCTTTTCCATGCAATCAGCATTAGGGTTTTAAACCCTAAACTGAATTTTCCTTTAGTCAGCATTAGGGTTTTAAACCCTAAACTGAACTTTTTTCCATTCAGCCAGCATTAGGGTTTTAAACCCTAAACTGAGCTTTTCCATGCAATCAGCATTAGGGTTTTAAACCCTGAACTGAACTTTTTCCTTTAATCAGCCTTAGGGTTTTAAACCCTAAACTGAACTTTTTCCATGCATGTTAGCATTAGAGTTTTAAACCATAAACTGAATTCTTTTCTTTAGTCAGCATTAGGGTTTTAAACCCTGAACTGAACTTTTTCCTTTAATCAGCCTTAGGGTTTTAAACCCTAAACTGAATTTTTTCCATTTAGTCAGCATTAGGGTTTTAAACCCTAAACTGAACTTTTTCCTTTAATCAGCCTTAGGGTTTTTAAACCCTAAACTGAACTTTTTCCATTCAGCCAGCATTAGGGTTTTAAACCCTAAACTGAGCTTTTCCTTCCAGTCAGCATTAGGGATTTAAACCCTAAACTGAACTTTTCCTTTCAGTCAGCATTAGGGTTTTAAACCCTAGACTGAACATTTTCCTTTAATCAACATTAGGGTTTTAAACCCTAAACTGAATTTTTCCTTTAGTCAGCATTAAGGTTTTAAACCCTAAACTGAATTTTTCCTTTGGTCAGCATTAGGGTTTTAAACCCTAAACTGAACCTTTCCCCAGCTAGTCGATATTAGGGCTGCAACCCTGAACTGAGCATGCATATCCTCTTTCATCAATTTTATGAACTTCCTGGCGAATAATTCACGAAATTTTCCTAGTTAAACTGGGGCAGAAAATTTCGTTCATTTGTTTTTCCCGCAGGTCTAACCTCGAGCCACACGGATCGAAACGACCCACAAGATGAGTCTCAACTCAGAATCTAAGAAGAAAAAGAAAAAAGATGTCCCGAGACACCGGAGAAAATGGAAGGCGGATCGCTCCAAGATTTGATCAAGGTCCCGAGTTCTACCAACCCCGTCCTATTCAGTATCACAGAAATAAATAGGCGCCTACAACTTGCAAGCATCAAGATTCAGATCGGAGTCTACAAGCAGAATCAGCTAAGACCCAAGATCAAGTCGCAAAAGAATCATAGATAGGAATCTTGTAACTAGCAGTTGACATGCATATAAGTGTTTAGTTCAGTTTCAATTTTTCTTTGGTTGTAATAAGGCGGTCAGTAAAGCAGCGGTGACAACAGTAACAGCAGTAACAACAAGCATTGCAATCCCATGGTAGTCCCAGCTATCAAAACTTCCCGAACTACATTAACCTGATTCCCCTTTAGCCAGGGATATGTAGGAAACCTTTGAAGCAGAGGTTCGGTTAAATCTTTTTAAAAAAAAATGCTTCACACGGAGTACTCGGATAGGCAAAAATCGCTCACTTTATCTTTACGCGAAAACCCTTCGTGTCTTCGGGCAAAGAGGGGCAGCTGTAAGCACGTGATTTTTGCCCTATATGAGAATTACTCCCAAAAATTCAAAATAAAATGATTTTCCTTGGTGTGCAATTTTGAGTATTTTTGTGATATTTTTTGTATTTGTCTGTGTTTGCTTATTTGTTAAATTAATAAAAAATATAAAAATATGTCGCATTTTGCATGTAGGATTTAATTCTACAATTGTTAGTAATTAAATTAGTTTTACAAAAATTAAAATTACAAAAATAGGCATCTTTTGCATTTTTAGCATTTAATGTCCAAATGAACAATTTTATGCTTAATTATTACTTAATTGTGCGTTAATTGTTATTGGGAGTTAATTTGCGATTTTATAACTTAATTTAGTTCTTAATAATAATTTAAGTATTTTTATAATTTAGTTTTAGAAAATAAAAGAAGAAAAGATAACAAAAATACAAATAAAAATCGGATTGGGCCACTTCTTCAATTTTCAACCCCAGGCCCAAACAATTGTCCACGACCCAGTCCACTTCACACGGGTCGACCCGGTCCGCCCCATTAATCCAATACCCAACCCCTTTCTTCATTTTTTTGGTCTAAACACAAAAACAAAACAAAAAGAACAAGACAAAACCCTAAAAAACTAAGGAAATGATCCGCCTCCCCCCCCTTGGTTGTCTTCTTCTCCATCACCCAAATGAAGACCTCCCATGGCTGCCTCACCATCATCTTCTTCGCGTACCCTCCGTAATCCGCCATTGTCACTACTTCCTCTGCTTCCCGTTCCACCTTCTTCTTCCTTGACCTCACCTTCTTCTTCTTCTCCGCCATTGTTGCGTCGACCGTTGTTGCTGCGTCGATTGCCTCCCCGTCGTCGTCCACTACCCATCACCTCTCTCACGTCCAAACACCTTCGACCAAACAGTCCCCGTCAACCACCAGCTTCCCCCTCGTCGTCACTGTCCAGTCGACGACCAAACAACCACCAAACGCCACTGCCCAGACGACCCCTTGCACCCCCAATGCTCGAACCATCGGACCCCCCTGTCGAGTAGCAGCTGTTGATGCTGCTGCTGCGTCACTTTCTTCTCCGGCAAAAACCCAGAAAACGAATAAGAACGCGTCACCTCCGAGCTACTGCTGTCCGCCATGGCTGCTCCCCATCGTCGACCTCCGGCTGCTCCTGTTCTACCTCACTTCATCTTCCTCCGAGCTACTGTTTCATCTTCTTCAGCTGGTGCTTCATCCTCCAGCTCCTCCGTTCCACGCTGCTGCTTCAGCTTCCTTCGTCCTCATCGTCCATGTCGCCGCAGCTTCACCGTCGTTACTGTTGGTACTGCCTTCCCTCCATTGATGAACCAGTCAAGCCCATCACTGCTGCCCGCACCCCAGCTCTTACACGTAACCAAACGAACCCCCCCAACTGCCGATAGTGCCTCGATATGGTTTCGTTTGTTTCTTAGGTTCGTGTTCATCGACGTTTGGTCGAGCTTTGGTCGAGGTTCATCAAAACAGTCCATGCATATTCGTGTCGATCCGGTTAGTAGTTTTTGAGTTTTATTTTGTCCGTATTTTTCGAATCTGAAATCGGCAAATTTTTGTTTTGTTCATGTCTATGTTTAGATATTTAATTTTTAGTTCATGTTCATGTGTTGTTTGTTAAATTAATTTTTCAGATTCCAAATGAAAGATTAATTACTTGTTTTTCATGTTTATTTCATGTTCGTATTATTGTTGAAGTGAATATTTGTTAGTTTAATGTTTGTTAGATTCAAATTGAAATTTAATTAATTATTTCTTCAATTTGTTTCATGTGTTATGTATTTTCCAGAAAATATTAATGTTGTTTGAATCGTTAGAATCCGTCATGTTTGTTGCTAAAAATAGATTTAATTCATGTTCATCTTTGTTTGAAGTTCATGATTAAATCCAGTGATTTAATGTGAGTTTATGTTTGTCTTTGATTTGTTAATCTAGTATTTTTGTTGTTTGTATTGTTGTGTTCTTGCTCATACATTCATGGTCTAAATTAACCAGGATTGGTTCCCGATATGGTTAATTCATTCCATTAATTTTGAGTTGTGTTGTTCATGGTGTTCATATAATTGTTGTTGAAGATTTGTTGAGAAATTGGTCATCTTGACTATATTTTGGTCAAGTTATGATTTAATTGATTGTTTAGAGCAGAGGGGTAATTTGGTAAATTGCAGTGCATTCGGGGGTAGATTTGTAATTGCAATAAGGTCGGAGGGGTAGTTTGGTAATTGAACATTATTTTGATTCTTTATGTTAAGCATGGGGGACAAATATAATGGGGTGGGGTTTTTGATGTACTTGTTTAATATAATGGGGGACAAGACAAAACATAATGGGGAGGAATCTTGCACTTGTTTAATGTAGGCATGGGGGACATATTGTAATGGGTTGGTAATGTGACATTTATTTAATGTAGGCATGGGGGACAAAGTTTTAAAATAAAGAAGACATTTGATAGTGGGACAAAGCATGCCATTGGGGGAATAATTTGGGTTTAGAAATTCAAGGCAAAGTCTTGCTATAAATATAGAGTCATTTCTTGACATTGAGGGGGGACTAGATAGTTTTAAGAGGGATTTTTTGGGGGAGAGAAAAAGAGTTGAATATTATTGAGAGGATTTTTAAGAGAGAGTTGACAGATTCTTTTTACACTTGAGAGTTGACACACTTTTATACTTGAGAGAGTTTGTGATAGTAAAAGAGAAAGACAATTTGAACTTTCACTCGAACAATTCTGTTTGCTTTTCTTCGAGTGTTATTCAAAAGTCAGAAACTACTGCATCTCGTATCTTTTCTCTCTTCTGCTTTGACTGCGATTGTACTTTTGCACTGCTGAGTTTTCAATCTGTTACTGGGTTATTCTACTGGTTGTTACTGGTTTTGCGGTGTTGCTGAACCTGCTGTTGCCGCGTTATTACTGTTGCTGACTCCTACTTCTTTTGTTCTTGTACTGCTGTTTCCAGGTACACATTTGTACACTCTTGGCTTGAAGCGAAAAATGAAATATTAATCAGGCTCCTGTTCCTGTTGAATTCTTTTGTTTGGATCTGTGTTTGAATATTAATTTTCCTCTCTTTGTATAAAAATGTAGTCGACTAATTAATGAGTAATGAGGCTGCATATGTATGATTTCTTCATCTAATAATGCTAGTTTAAATTACTTGAAGAATAGCTAATCGGCTTTGATATTATTGTGTATCCCTCTCATGTTCCAGCATTAGTAAATAATAGAATATAAAAATGAAAGCAGTTTTTCTTTGTACAAACTCGATCGCAATTTTCCAATCGCATTAGCCGTAAACTAATAACTAATAAGTTACGTTTTCAGCATGTAAATAATTAAGAGATTTTCTTTTATTTTAGAGACGAACTTAATAGAAAATATAGTCACTATAGGTTTATCCTTTAAAATAAAAATGAGACGAGCCTCGCCAAATAAATCACAAACCGCCGGGGCCCTCAATAAAATACACAACCATTGACTAGACTTTGGATTTGGCCGTTTAATGAACCTTCACGGCCTCTTCCTAAAATAACAATACGCTAGTTGCTTTAGGCGTACCTTTAATAATTTAACCTTCTTAAACACGGGTGCACATTGATGTGACCCAAATCCAAATCTCAACGGAGTCAAAATGTGTCGACGACCACGGGTGCATTGATTGTGACGTGGTTCGAGATGCATTTTCACGACGTTGCAATTCTATAAAAATAAATGATAATAATAAAAGCGGTTTAAACTTAATAAAAGCACGTAAGTCATAACATGTATTTAAATCAGATATTTAGCCATTATAACAATTTAAGCGACCGTGCTAGAACCACGGGATTCGAGGGTGCCTAACACCTTCCCTCGGGTCAACAGAATTCCTTACTTAGAATTTCTGGTTCGCAGACTTCATTTGGAAAAGTCGAAAATTTCCTCGATTTGGGATTCAAGATAAACCGGTGACTTGGGACACCAAAAGCCAAACCTTTCCCAAGTGGCGACTCTGAATTAAATAAATAATCCCATTTCGAATATTGTCACTTAAATTGGAAAAACTCCCTCGCGCATTTTTTATCCTTCGGGGGCGGGCGCGCAAAAAGGAGGTGTGACAGTTACTATTGGGAGTCTCAATATTTGCGTAGATCTTCTAGTTCTTGATATGGTAGATTTTGATATTATCTTGGGTATGGATTGGCTATCACCTTATCATGTTATATTGGATTGTCATGCCAAGACGGTGACCTTAGCCATGCCCGGGTTGCTTCGATTAGAGTGG
This sequence comes from Nicotiana sylvestris, assembly GCF_000393655.2. Lineage (NCBI taxonomy): Eukaryota > Viridiplantae > Streptophyta > Magnoliopsida > Solanales > Solanaceae > Nicotiana > Nicotiana sylvestris. Next base: position 160,471,844 of record NC_091068.1, read on the forward strand.
AAAGGGACTCCTAGCAATCCTACCAGTAGGGTTATCTCTTATGTGAGGGCTCGACGTATGGTCGAGAAGGGTTGTCTAGCTTATTTGGCTTATATTCGCAATTCTAGTACGGAGGTTCCTTCTACAGATTCAGGACTGGTTGTTCGTGAGTTTCTAGAGGTATTTCTTGCAGACCTGTCGGGGATGCCACCCTACAAAGATATTGACTTATGTATTGATTTGGCTCCGTACTCGGCCCCTTTCTATTCTACCATACCGTATGGCCCCCGGCGGAGTTGAAGGAATTGAAGGAGCAGTTGCAATATTTGATAGATTAGGGATTTATTAGACCTAGTGTCTCACCTTGGGGTGCGCCTGTGTTGTTCGTGAAGAAGAAATATGGATCGATGAGGATGTGTATAGACTATCAGTAGTTGAACAAGGTCACTATCAAGAACAAGTATCTGTTGCCGATGATTGATGACTTATTGGATCAGCTTCAGTGTGCCAAGGTGTTTTCAAAGATTTATTTGAGGTCTGGCTACCATCAGTTAAAGATTAGGGCATTTGATGTCCCTAAGATAGCTTTTCAGACTCTGTATGGGCATTATGAGTTCCTAGTGATGTCATCTGGGTTGACAAATGCCCCAGCAACATTTATGGATTTGATGAATCGGGTGTTCAAGCCCTTATTGGATTCTTTCGTGATTGTATTCATTGATGATATCTTGATCTACTCTTGCAGTCGAGGGGAACATGAGCAACATCTCCGGATTGTACTCCATACCCTGAGAGATAACCAGTTATATGAGAAGTTTTCAAAGTGTGAGTTTTAGTTAGACTCGGTCACATTTTTAGGAAATGTTGTATTGGCAGAGGGCATAAAGATAGATCCTAAGAAGATTGAGGTGGTTCAGAACTGGCTTAGACCTACTTCAGCTACAAAGATTCAGAGTTTCCTGAGTATGGCGAGTTATTATCGCTGGTTCATGGAGGAGTTTTCATTCATAGCAACCCTATTGACCAGATTGACCCAGAAGGGTGCCCTATTTAGATGGTCGGACGAGTGCAAGTTGAAATTTTAGAAGCTCAAGATTGCTTTGACTACGACTCCAGTGTTGGTGTTACCCACAAGTTCAGGATCTTACACGGTGTATTATGATTCATCTCATATTGGGCTCGGTGCGGTATTGATGAAGGATGACAGGGTGATTTCATAAGCGTCGCGAAAATTGAAGATTCATGAGAAGAATTACCATGTTCATGACTTAGAGTTGGCAACCATTGTTCACGCACTGAAGATTTGGAGGCACTATCTTTACGGCGTGTCATGTGAAGTGTTCACGGATCATTGGAGTCTGCAGTATCTATTCAAACAAAAGGATCTCAATTTGAGGTAGAGGAGGTGGTTGGAACCATTGAAAGACTATGATATCACCATTTATATCACCCCGGGAAGACCAATGTGGTGGCCGATGCCGTGAGTAGAAACGATGTGAGTATGGGCAGCCTTGCGTATATTCCAGTTGGTGAGAGGCCACTTGCAGCAGATATTTAGGCTCTTTATGAGATTAGATGTTTCAGAGCCCAGTTGTGGTTTGGCTTGCACAGTTGCTCGGTCTTCCTTGTATGAGAGTATCAGGGAGCATCAGTATGATGATCCTCATTTGCTTGTCCTTAAGGACACGGTGGTGCCGAGGAGGTTACTGTGGGAGACGATGGGGTTTTGAGGATGCAGGGTCGTATTTTTGTACCCAATGTGAATGGACTTTGTGAGTTGATCCTTGAGGAGGCCCATAGTTCCCGATATTCTATTCATCCGGCTGCAGCGAAGATATATCAGGACTTGTGGCGGCATTATTGGTGGCGGAGAATGAAGAAGGATATAGTTGCATATGTAGCTTGGTGTCTAGATTGTCAGCAAGTTAACTACGAGCATTAGAGACCTGGTGGTTTGCTTCAGAAGTTAGAGATCCCTGAGTGGAAGTGGGAGTATATTACTATAGACTTTGTTGTTGGACTTCCACGGACTCAGAGGAAGTTCGACGCAGCATGGGTCATTTTAGATAGGTTGACCAAGTTGGCACATTTCATTCTCGTGGCAATTACCTATTCTTCAGAGCGGTTAGCTGAGATCTACATCCACGAGATCGTCCGTATTCATGGTGTGCCCATGTCTATCATTTCTGATCGAGGTATGCAGTTCACCCCGCACTTCTGAAGGGCCATACAACATGGGTTGGGTATACATGTTGAATTGAGCACAGAATTTCATCCCTAAGCGAACGGACAGTCCAAACGCACTATTCGGATATTAGAGGATATGTTTCGCGCTTGTGTTATGGACTTTGGAGGTTCCTGGGATTAATTCTTGCCGCTTGCGGAGTTTGCCTATAACAACAGCTACTAGACAAGAATTCAGATAGCTCCCTATAAAGCATTATACGGGAATCGGGAAAGGTTCGATTGTTGGGTACAGATTTGGTACATGATGCCTTGGATAAGGTCAAAATTATTCAGGATCGACTTCGTACTGCTCAGTCTAGGCAGAAGAGTTATGCCGACCATAAAGTTTGTGATGTTGCGTGGTTGGAGAAAGAGTATTGTTCTGGGTTTCACCTATAAAGGGTGTGATGAGGTTTGGAAAGAAGGGCAAGTTGAGCCCTAGGTATATTAGACCATTTGAAATTCTTGAGAAAATGGGTGAGGTGGCCTACAAGCTTGCATTGTCACCTATTTTATTTGCAGTCTATCTGGTGTTCCATGTATCTATACTCCAGAAGAATCACGATGATCCATACTATGTGTTAGATTTCAGCTCAGTCCAATTGGACAAGGATTTGACTTATGAAGAGGAGTCGGTAGTTATTCCAACCCTGCAGGTCACACAGTTGAGGTCTAAGAGTTATCCTTCAGTTCGAGTGTAGTGGAAGGGTCAGCCAATTGAGGAAGCCGCGTGGTAGTCCGAGTCGGACATACGGAATAGATATTCACACCTTTTCACCAGTCCAAGTACTTTTCTATTTCCGTTCGAGGATGAATGTTTGTTTTAGTGGTGAAGAATATGATGACCCGATAGGTCATCTTTAATTTTAAACTTTATTTTTGTGTTTTGAGACGTCGAATAGCTCCATTCATCCTTCCTCAATTTGTGTGCGCAGTCCGTGTTTTAATTCGGGAGGTTTTATGTGAAAATTTGATAAAAATATGAAATCATGTTTTAAAACTCATTTGAGTTGAATTTGGTCAACATTTTGAGCAAACAGATCTGGATCAGTGTTCTGATGGTCCCGGTGGGTCCGTATCGTGATTTAGGACTTGGGCGTACGCCCAGAATTAAATTCGGAAGTCCTAGCTTGAATTATTGCCAATTGTTGAAAAACTAGAAATTTATAGGTTTAAGATTCCAAAGTTTGATCGTAATTTGACCTTGTTGATATTGTCTTCGGATTTCGATTCCGAGGGTTGGAATAGCTCCGTTATGTTATCTGGGACATTCCAGATTGATTTGATATGTTTCGGCACGAGTTATAGAATTGAAAATTTCATAAATCCATTAAGATCGAATCGAGGTGTGATTTGTAGTTTCGACATTATTTTGTGTGATTTGTGACCTCGAGTAGGTCTGTGTTATGTTATGGGACTTATTGTTATATTCGGACGAGGTCCCGAGTGCTCGGGTGAGTTTCAGACAAGCTTCGAATAAATTTCATGCGTTGGACAGGTCTGGTTCTGGTGTTTCGCAACTGAAGCTTGTCGCTTCTGTGACATTGAGGCCAGGCAGGAAACTTTGCTTCTGCAAAGCTTTGAATGCAAGTGAGATGCCGCTTCTGCGGAACAATGATCGCACATGTGGAAGGCTCGCTTCTGCGGCTCCGTTTGGCACTTCTGCGCAGTCACAAATGCGACTCATCTTCCGCAGGTGCGGACCTCTACCTGGCAAGCTTGCTTCGCAGATGCGAGAATTTTCTCGCAAAAACGAGACTGCAAGTGCAAATTAAATTTGCATAAATGCGAAAGGACTCGGGCAGAATCCTTAAGTTCGAGGGTTTGGCATTTTGTTCATTTTTGAGTTTGGAGCTCGAGTTTTGGGCGATTTCAGAGGGATTCTTCACGAGTTTTATTCGGTTAAGTATTCTTTATCCAAAATTAGTTATATTTATTTATTTCATTCTTATTTACATCATTAATTAGGGAATTGAATGGGGGAAAAAAATGAGATTTTTGTAAAATTTTCCAAAAACGAAAAAATGAGGATTTGAAGGGTGATTCGGTAATGGAATTCGATAATTTTTATATGGTTGGACTTATATCGGAACAGATGTTTGAATTTCGTAAATTTTTGTAGGGCTCCGAGGTGTGGGCCAGCGTTGACTTTCGGTTAGCTTTTTCGAAAATGATTTAAATTGAACCTTTTTCGAATTGTGAAGAGTTTCTAAAGTTTAATTTGAATTGTTGGCCAATAAATTTCTAGATTTGGTTGGTTCGAAGGCTTGTTAGAAAGGAAAGGATGTGGTCGAGTGATTGCTTGAGTTGTGAAGCAAGGTAAGTGTCGTGGTTAACCTTGACTTGAGGGAATAGGACTTATTTGTCTATTTGCTTCGTGATTAAATGTATGGGTACAACGTATATATGAGTTGACGCGTACTTATGTGTTATAGTTGAGTTAAAGTATTCGAGTGGAACTTATTTCTTTGTGATTTATTTCCTATTTAATTAGGATATCTATGCCTAAGTTAGGTTATTATTTATTTATTCATTCTTTCAGTATTTATTTCTCATTTAATAATTGTTGAATAATTTGGAAGTTGAGATTTGTACCCTAGTATTATATTGAACGATAAATATTAATCCCCATATTTAAATTATTTTTTCGAATTTATATTATCCTTGATCCACGGTAAGAAAGAGTGTAAAAGCACGAAGGGTGATGTCGTGCCATTTTTATATTAACATTTATTGATTTATATAGTGAGGAGGAGAGTTAAAACACGAAAGGTGATGTCGTACCATTTACATATTATCATTAATTGATTTATATAGTGAGGAGGAGAGTTAAAGCACGAAGGGTGATGCTGTACCATTTACATCATTTATTCATTATATTGTGGCAAGGAAGAGAGTTAAAGCACGAAGGGTGATACCGTGTCATTTCATGTTACTTATTACATCATTTCATGGTAAGGATGAGAGTAAAACACGAAGGGTGGTGCTGTGACATTTTTGTTCTATCAGCTACTTGTCTTCATTTTGTTCTCACAAGGTAAGGGTAAGGTCTACGTACATACTACCCTCCCCAAACTTCACGATATGGGATAATACTGGGTATGTTGTTGTTGTTGTACATGTCTTCATTGTTGATGATTTAATTGGTTGTTACGTGATATCTCTACTGCCGTAATTATCATATCTTTTCCCAGTCGCATGTTCCCTCCCAATTTTTACATTGTTAATCATTGTGTTTGTTACTGCTTTGTATATGTATTTACTTGCATAGGTTGTTTACGTAGGTATTCTGTCATAGTCTCGTTACTACTTTGTCGAGGTTAGGCTCGACACTTACGGAGTACATGGGGTCGGTTGTATTCTTACTACATTCTACACTTCTTGTGCAGACTTTGGAGCCGGTCCCAGCGACGGTCGATAGATTGCTTGGGTTGACTATTGTACAGAGACTTGAGGTATAGCTGCCCGGGGTTCGCAACCCTGAAGTCTCATTCTACTTCACCTTAGCTATGTATTTTTTTCCAGAACGCTTTACTTTCATTCAGATCTTTATGTGTATTATTCTAGTAGCTCGTGCACTTGTGACGTCAGATAAGTTTGATTTGTTCAAAATGATTAAAGATTATTTTAATGTTGGCTTGCATAGTAGGCGAAATGTTAGCCGCCGTCACGTTCCCGAGGGTGGAAATTTTGAGTCGTGACATCAGTTCTACAAGGTGGTAGTTAGACCGACTATATTGTATGGCCGAATGATTGCAAGTCAAGAACTCCCATATCCAGAAGATGAATGTAGCTGAAATGAGAATGTTGCGACGGATGTGTCGGCACACTAGGTTGGATAAGATTAGGAATGAGGATATTCCGGAGTAGGTGGGCGTGGCCCCCATGGAGGATAAGATGCGAGAAGCGAGACTTAGATTGTTCGGGCATGTGAGAAGGAGAAGCATAGATGCCCCAGTGAGGAGATATGAACAGTTGGCTCTAGCGGGTACGATAAGAGGTTGAGGGCGGCCTAAGAAGTATTGGGGAAATGTGATCAGGCAGGGCATGGCCCGACTTCAGCTTGCCGATGACATGACCTTTGATAGGAGGGTATGGAGTTCGAGGATTAGATCAGAAGGGTAATAGATCGTAGTGCGTTTTTCTGATCCGTTCCAGATTTATTAGGTCTAGTCTGCTAGTACCTTATCGTTGTTCTTAGATTGGTAGTATTAGGTTGTTTTTGTACTATCTTCAGCTTCAGTTTTCTAGTACCTTGTCGTTGTTACTGCTTGTTGCTATTGTTGTTGCTTTGTTACATTCGATCCATACATTGTTGGTATCATTTTTCTAGCCTTGTTGTTGATATTTGCTTGTTTCTAATCTCTTGCCGAGGGTCTTTCGGAAATAGTCTATCTACCTCCCTAGGGTAGGGGTAAGGTCTGCGTACACATTACTCTCCTTAGACCCCACTTATGGAATCCCACTGAGTTTCTTGTTATAGTATATTAATAATGCGTACTTAATATATATATTCATAATATCGTGAAAATCTAATACAATATATATTGAATTTTGGTTATTTTTATACTTCTTATAAATATTATATCGTGAATCAATCGTTGCACTAGAAATACAATTTTCAAAAGCAAGAAAGAAAACACTGCAAAGTCCGTTTCAAGAATTCATGATAGTGGAAAAATAATATATAGCAAAATTAACTCACCTCAATTTGTATATAATGCGCATCTTAAAGTTATAAAAACTTTGTTTAGTGCAACCATTTGTAACAAATAATTTCTTTTAAATGTTTGCTAAAATTTGTATAGTTGTTTATTCACTATAAAATATAGCTAGTAGTTCAAATTTAGGAAGCTAAATGAAGTTTATGAGCGGCATTCGTATGAAAATCATATAGTATAGACATTTAAGTTATTTTTACCAATTAATATAAGAGGGGAGGGGAAATAATACGTTATGTTTTACAAAGAATAAAGAAAAATAAATAAATTGGTTGGTATATATATATACTAGAAGGGTCTGCCCGTGCAATGCACGGGCCAAACATGAGAGATGTAAACAGAATGCTTCTGAGCCCAAACAATTATAATGATCACAAAAATTATGTGTATATACACACACACTAAAATAAAATTTCACGTAGCTAAAGTAACATAATTTGTTTTTATATACAAGCATTCTGAGTGTCGCAAAATTAAATTAATCCTCAAAAGTACCTAAGATATGCATGTCTAACAGAATAAAGTACCTGTAGAAACGTTAAATAATATGTTCTCATATATTTCTTCTATTTATTGCAGCATTATAAATTCACAATAGCTGCTACAACAAACTGATAGAAACTGAAATTGTCAACAAAAATTACAATCACTATCTCTGTGTGCTTAAACCTCACGAATATCTTATATGTTCAATGAAAAAGCGCGCATTTGAAGCATGAATCTTCTTCCACTTTAAAAGGAAATCTCTAAAAAAAAGATAATTACCGATAAGGCTTCAAAGACTGTTACGCATGGAGTGCTAGCGATAGTTCCTCTTCTGGCTGTAAGAGTTGAAAGTACACTTCCCTTGGTAAGGAATATACTAAAGAGAGACCTTTTCCATATATCACTTAATGACTGAATCAAGATACAGCAAATCTGAAAATCCTTTCTCCTTCGCATTCCTCTTTGTTAACCTACATTATTAATCCAAAAATATGACAATTTTATCTAGCTTATATAGAAAACTTTAGCGTCATAGTTGCTATATCGGTTGATATCTAAGAAAGGACAACCTTCTTTCTTACAAAGCGTAGGATATGCGAACTTGGCCTCTATACTTTGAAAAAGAAAAAAGAGTAGAAAGAGCTAACCTCAGATATATGTTTCTTTAGAACCAGTATAAAGCGCCAACTGTGTTTTAGAGTCTAAGTCACATCGACTATTACCAATGACCATATTTCACCGCACTAAACAAAGATAATAAAGAAAAACAACGAAAGTATAATAGAGCCAACCCCATAAATATTGTTAACCGCTACTATCTAATAGAAGTAAATAATGTATCCAATTCATGACTGATATATATAAGTACGTTGTAGAACATCCGTCAAAAGAAAAATAGTAAAATATTATTTAGTCGTTTCAGGCATATAACACATGGGGACATCAAATATCTCAAAAATAAAGTTAAGAAAAGAGTGCCATGCATATACTATTCTAGTTCAACATTTTGCCATTCAAGTCATTCGTAAATCAAGTCATTCACTATTAATAATTCATTTATCTAGTTTACATCACATACAGATATGACTTACTTGCCCCATGCCTAATATCTTAGAGCTTATTCAAACCGAAGAATGAACACCATATGAGATAATAATTGCAAGATCTAGGTAAGATGTGTCATAAGTTTACAGAAAAATAATTATGCAAGGTTTATCACCTAGAGCATTTGGTTAACAACTCCAACAATGATGACAAATTTATCAATCGAAGGCCATGGCATGCATATTTTCTCAGAACCAATGTGCATTCTGATGAGGGCGAAATAGTTTATTCTCTCTTCTATGTGCTTATGTACCTTAAACCAAACCCTGCTTCAATCAAATTTTGTGAAATATTATTCGCATGTGTGTTATAAATTTTGGTCAAATTTGAGAAAAAAAATTACTGTACATAGTTCAAGGCACCAGTATAGGGACTCAACTGTACATCCCTATGGCTAGCCTTGTATTCAAACTGTCCATATTCAGAGCTTTTGTTACATATGCATAATCAGTTGGCATCAAATAGAATCCAAGATTATCCAAATCAATATCCATAAACTCGACATCAGTGACATCATAACAAAATAATATAGTTGATGAATCACCATATAATTTTGGAGAATTAGAATATTGCTACCTTGCTTTGGGTTGACCGAGTAATATCCCCCAGAATGAGTAGAATAGTTAACATCAAATAGCAGACGGTGTGTCTCAGGCATATAGTGCCTAGCAGTAACCTGCAAATGCAAGAAAAAGCCTGTGATCAAAACATATGTTTCTCATTCTGTGTGGAGAAATTTAAATGATAACAATCCTACTAAACCCATATAAAAGAAAAAACTGGAAATGACAACAAAAGTTCGGCAAAGACGAAGATAAAGGAAAAACAAAATCGTAAGATATAAAGATGAATACAGCTTCAGAAGCAAAACAGTCAGATGATAGACCTTTAGGATATAAAGCTGAACTTTAAATAGTCTGAGAAAGAAACTCTTTTGCGATATTATGAACTTTTTACATGAATAGAAAGACAAAAAGTATTGAGAAAGCTGCAATTGTATCATGATATCCATTTTGATCTCTTATCACCTAGAGCATTTGGTTAACAACTCCAACAATGATGACAAATTTATCAATCGAAGGCCATGACGTGCATATTTTCTCAGAACCAATGTGCATTGTGATGAGGGCGAAATAGTTTATTCTCTCTTCTATGTGCTTATGTACCTTAAACCAAAGCCTGCTTCAATCAAATTTTGTGAAATATTCTTCGCATGAGTGTGTTATAAATTTTGGTCGAATTTGAAAAAAAATTACTGTACATAGTTCAAGGCACCAGCATAGGGGCTCAACTGTACATCCCTATGGCTAGCCTTGTATTTAAACTGTCCATATTCAGAGCTTTTGTTACATATGTATAATCAGTTGGCATCAAATAGAATCCAAGATTATCCAAATCAATATCCATAAACTCGACATCAGTGACATCATAACAAAATAATATAGTTGATGAATCACCATATAATTTTGGAGAATTAGAATATTGCTACCTTGCTTTGGGTTGACCGAATAATATCCCCCAGAATGAGTAGAATAGTTAACATCAAATAGCAGGCGGTGTGTCTCAGGCATATAGTGCCTAGCAGTAACCTGAAAATGCAAGAAAAAGCCTGTGATCAAAACATATGTTTCTCATTATGTGTGGAGAAATTTAAATGATAACAATCCTACTAAACCCGTATAAAAGAAAAAACTGGAAATGACAACAAAAGTTCGGCAAAGACGAAGATAAAGGAAAAACAAAATCGTAAGATATAAAGATGAATACAACTTTAGAAGCAAAGCAGTCAGATGATAGACCTTTAGGATATAAAGCTGAACTATAAATAGTCTGAGAAAGAAACTCTTTTGCGATATTACGAACTTTTTACATGAATAGAAAGACAAAAAGTATTGAGAAAGCTGCTATTGTATCATGATATCCATTTTGATCCATTCAATTCCCAATTTTTTCATGAGAACTTTCATTGTAAGTTGTGGAAAGTATTCCATCTGTTGGTTTCTTTAACCAGCTTCCCATTTAAAAACATAACGACATCTAAATGGCTTTTTCTTGCAATTAAACAAAAAGTTTGGTCTTTTTCTTCTCTTTAGTTCCAATTTGATGAACAATGATTTTAATCTTGCGATATGCACTAATAGATCAACAACAATGACCCAGTATAATCCCACAAGTGGGGTCTGGGTATGCACTAATAGATCAACAACAACGACCCAGTATAATCCCACAAGTGGGGTCTGGGTATGCACTAATAGATCAATACATAATAATAGAACTAAACAACACAAGAAAGAGTAGTGTTTTAAGCCATGGCACGAAACATCCTTCAGTATAATATATAACACATAATATATTTACTAATTTAAGTATAATAAATACGTAATATATTTACTAATTATGCCGCTGACAATTGAGTGTTGCACTTCATATAGTGAATATATCAGAGAAATATATATTGCATATAAAGAAAAAGATAGCAAATTATCTTTAGCGGTAAAAAAATCATCAGCTCTAACACATAAAGGCAAACCATACGCTTGAACCTAAATTTCAAAATCGCGATCTTTAAACTATAAACCCAAAAGCTTGATTCCAGCACATGAAAGCACTAATCCATATGAACTACTAACTGTTAACAAACTCATCAAAATATTGAACAAAGATAACAAAAAGAAATATAAATATTTTCTTCATTACCTATAAACATAAAGATAATATTGGAATATTTTCACCGTGTCAAACAGTCCCAATAAAAAAATTATAAAGCAAATTTAGAAATAGATAAGCTTTTTTCTAGTGGAGATATTATCAAACACTTTATGGGCATCACTAATATTACAAGCGGATTTAAACAGAGAACGGTAAGGTAATCCACAAAAAGTTAGAGATTATATAAACATAAATCCCAAACGTCCATGTGTAATCAATACAATTATAACATGCATATAGAAAATCCAAGAACAACTACCGGAAAAATAGAAAAGTAACAGATTAGCCATAAACTCAGCGCATTAAACAAAGAAAAATAAAAAAAATATTACCTTAGCTAATTTATCTTAAATCTACAATCTCTTTGTAGACCCTGCTAGATGGATATCATTGTCAAGATCTAAGAACACAATTGCTCCAAAAAATAGTATTTTAGATGGCAAACACTATGCAAGAGTTGAACCACTAAAACAAACCTCCAAAATGGCAAATACAACAGAATCATTCAGCATTGGGTGCTAAAATGCGAGGAAATAAAGGAAATTGAAAGAAATGCATGGTATTTGAGAAGCAAAAAAATGGAAGAGAGCTAGAGAGGAAGTAGCCATAGAGATGAAAATTTGAGCAACCTAGCACTTGAGAATGAAAGGGAAAGAAGGAGACCCGGAAAAAAGAGCAACATTTGAAAGTACACGTGTTCAAAAATAATACACGTGATTCTAACCTTAACAAGAGTAGTCCACGTTTACAGTACAATCTATATTACTTTTTGTACAACTATGTTTTGCAGAGTTCGTACACCCTTTCACATTTATATATAGTAGTTGTACAACTATGTTTTGCACAGTTCGTACACCCACATATATCATTTAAGGCGGATTATACGTTATTTACATTTTTTTTTCTATACATTAAAACAGAAAACAGAGAAGTAAAATATTTTTATCATAAGCGTAAAAAGCGAACATGAAGTTATATCTAATCAAGTCGATTTTTATTCTTTTTTTTTTCTTTCAAAAGTGATGAACATCACCTTTTCTTATTACTCCATTTTATCTTCTTCTTTTTATCCCAAATCAAACATATACTATTCAGTAAACAAAAAGAAGATTGTGGACTATGCCTGTATCGTTTTATCCAAAAACAATTCCGGACTTCTTCTTCTTCTTCGTCTTACGTTCTAATGGTATTTGTAAGTTATGCTCTTTGAAATAAGCATGATATTGAGTATTTGTGGTCACCGAAGCCTAAAGGTTGTGTATGCGTCTTCAAAGCTACGAGTAAAGATGGTAAACTCCGTAGACAGGCAAAGGTAGTAAGCTGGGCCCGCACGCCACACTCCGCCATCTCCATAGTTCTGCCAAACCATTGACTCTGATACCAGTTGTAAGGCTAAAACGGTCCAAAAACACTCTTAACATGGTATGATATTGTCCGCTTTAGGCTAAGCCCGCACGGTTTTCCCCAAAAGGCATCACACTATTAAGAGTATTCAACTCCTTATAAGTAGAATCATTTTTCTTTCTACTTTCCATGTGGGACTTTGTTCACATACACCCAGCAATATCAGTGAAGGGTTCAGTATAGTATAATGACTTGACGATGCTTAGGGGCCATTTGGTAGAGTGTACAAGAATAATGTTGAATATGGTGTATTAGTAATGCTGGTATTAGTTATACTGGCATTAGTTATGCTGACATATTTATTAATTTACTAGGGATATAATTTTTTCCCCACTTTTTTGGATTATTTCAAACTTGCATAAATATAGTAGTATATTTTAATCAAGCATAATTTTTAAAAGATAATTTTGTGTATAACTAAGCTAATGCATGCATTAAAATCCATTGCATTGTTAATACCATGATTTCGTATGCATTAGTTATGCATAGGATAATACCAAATATGGTGTATAACTAATGCTTGCATAATTAATGTATAGGTTCAAAAAGTGTAGCAAATAAAGTATTAGTAGTACACAAAGCTAATACATGCATTATTTTATCTAATGCATCTGACCAAACTACCCTTTACATTTTAATCGTGTGTAATAAATATATATATACTGTATAACAATTATAATAGTTTTATGATTATAACAGTGTATAACATATGTGTATACACTACATATACTACCATATAATGTATATACATTGCTTATAGACTATAAGGGGTCGTTTGGTAGAATGTATAAGAATAGTACTGAATAAGGTGTATTAGTAATACTAGGATTAGTTTTGCTGGGTATCGACTATTTGGATTGATGTATTAAAGGTTTTGAAAGGGCAATTATGTCTTTATACATACTTATCCATGTATTAAAAATTATGATATTGTTACTGTCATGATTTGCTATGTATAAGAATAGTACTTAATAGGATGTATAATTACTACAGTATATAAGTATTAGTTATACATAAGTTAACAAATACTACCAAACAAGGTATTAATAATACCAAAAACTAATATATGTATTATTTTCCGTGATACATCCTACGAAATGACCCCTAACAGTGTATAATATATTGTTTATAACAATTGAATTTATACGCGGTTTTAAGGACACGTTATATAACTTGGTACAAATTAAGAAGAATAAATTAGTATTGAAATTGAAGATAAAAGAATAAATGCAAACCGCACAAATTAAATAGCCTTGGCCCTCGAGTTCACTCACCCTTGAACCAAAAGATGGCTCAACTAGCTTATGAAAAGAATAACAAGATAATGAAAGCTAGAAAATAACAGTATATTGCTTTGTATTGCGTGAATATCCTTTTTTTATTTTATAGATGATCAGACCCCCTTTATATAGTAGGGGAGTCCTACTCTTGATACAATTTTATATGGAGTAAGAAATCCCATGATTAGCTAATTAATTGGTCTCTTCTTGATACGTGGCAGGATTTTTGCCGTGATCCTCGCCCGATTGCGGATATTTTGGCTTTCCTTTATTTGACTCGGTAAGCTTCCCTCGATCTCGCTTGATCTCTATCTTGCTTGGTCTCGATCTTGATCGATCTCTGGGTCATGAGTTCGGCAATCTAACTTGGCACCATGGTTCTATATAACACGAGGTTGAACTTTGACCTATCATGTTCTGGTCTCTACTAATCATATAAAAGGCAAGGCTGATTTTGATCGTATACAAATATTCCCCTCATTTCTCGAAGAGAGAATGACGAGAAACGATATGAATTTCTGAACTCCGTCTCGATGAACCATGACGTAAGCGATGAACTCACTGATACACCCGATCATGACATAAGCAACAACTTGAAACGTCCCATCGGTACAATTTCCAAGGTATTAAATGCCTGTCAGTTGCTGGTCGGCCACCACGAGTTCTGAATCGTCACCGACAAGCTATAAGTACTGTAACCTCCCTCTATTTCAGACTTTACGTTCAAAGCTTCTCCCATTCTTGCTTCTCTTCAAAAATCTCTTTGATTTGCAATTCTTGTACTCAATTTTTTTGAACTTTTAGCAAACCGCATACCATCCTAATTTCTTTTTCTTCTACGATGGCGAAAACTTCTAAGACTGTACCTCAAAAAGAGGTTTCCTCTTCATCACGGCCCACTGGTGACTGGGTTGCGGCAGAGTATCCCCTTGAGGTTCCAGGAGGGTGCCCTACTATTGTTGATTTTAAGATAAAAAAGACCTCCTCGGTACCGGGTCGATGCAAACCGATCTCGAAGTATATATATGTACAATTACTGATGACCTCCTTGCCAAGGTAAAAGAGGATTGTAACTGGGTTGATAAACATGTGGTGGTACCTTTGCCTGAGGAACCGATCACTACCCACGTGGAGGGTTTCCTAAGTGTTTACACTTACCCCTTCATGTTGGGTCTCTTAGACCCTGCCATCATCGCCTTCTGCAAGAGGTACGATGTGAACCTTAACCAGATCCATCCTTCCTTTTGGAGAATAGTGATTCTCCTCCGATTCTTCGTAAGCCAAATCGAGGGATGTCCTTTTACCCTAGATCACCTTATGCGCCTTTACAATCTATGACTCTATCAAGGAGGGCTGATCAAGCTTGCTCGTCGGGCCAGCAAGGCCCCGTTCTCGAGTATAGATGAGGCTCGTGATCGAGGTTGGATGGGCCGATTTGTCCGAATAAGGACTTTGGGCCTAATCCCTATAGAAGACATGCCATTTCCTGAAAAATGGAACACGAATCGTGAGTATTACTTCGCCTTGAATTTTCAATTTTGCTGTTTTACGTCTTATATTCCTTCCTCATCTATGTTTTTAGTGTTGCAGATGTGGCTCAGGTGCCGGAAGTAGTTCCCGAACTCAAGAAATGGGCCGAGGTCCTGGTGTCGCAGAGATCATACTCCGAACATGCTTGCATGGAGTTATCGAAGGGTCAATGGGAGGCCCACAATCATGGTAATTTTCTTTTTTAGAACAGTTATCTTTCGGGCTTCTTCTCGAGCTTACTCATCTTTTTTCCTTTGTAGGCCTTGATAACTAGGGATTCTAGTTCATTTTACACTCCTTTTTACTTGAGTTTTGGATTAAAAATGTATACAAATAGTCCCAAAGACTTACATGTTGTACTTGTTAGCAGGTATGGTTAAAAATGTGACAAGTAGTCAATACCAACTCAAAAAGGAGTAAAACATGCACAAGTATCAAGAACAAGTCAAGGCATTGCTGTAACATAAAATCCACTACAGCCACAACAGACCCACCATGGCCACAGATCATTTAGTGCGGTCCGCGGTGCAAGAGTTTAGAGAGGTGCGGTCCGCGGATAATTTCTCGCGGTCGCAGTAGCCTCTTTGCGGCCGCAAACCATTTTATGCGGTCCGCGGAGAGAGGATTCAGAGAGTTGAGAATTTGGACAAATCAAGCTAGCGCAGTCCGCGATCTGATTTTGTGCAGACCGCAGTGAAGTCACCGCAGCCGTGGTGCAATTTATGCGGTCCGCGGTGGCCAGATTCAGAGACTGGTCAATTGAAGCTAAAAGCTCCACTGCGGCCGCAATCCATTTCTTGCGGACTGCAGTACCTCCGTCAGGGGTATTTTTGTCCAGAAAATTCGGCCTAGTATAAATACCTTCTTTTCACATTTTTAGATCATCTTTTGTAATCCGTTAGAGACCAGAGCACGCGAACGGCGTTTTAGTTCCATTTTGAGTAATTTGTAACTAGATTAACACTGAATCTTCATTATCTTAGTTTGTAATCAAATCATATGAGTTATTCTCCATCTATTTGTCTGTTTTCTTCCATTATTATGAGTAGATAGACCAATTAGCTAGGGTTATGGCTCAACCCTAGTGTGAGTATTTGATGGGTCTTTTGTTTTAAGGCTTAGATGTTTATGAGTAGTTAATATTTGGACTGATTTGTGTTTTCCATATTGAATTAGTGATTGCAAACGCTAATTTGTTTTGACTTGGGTTCTTCTTGAGAAAGAGAGCTTGAGTCTAGGAAAATTAGTCCAACAAGGAATTGGGGCGTAATTAAGAGATTGATAGCCCCAATTAAAGGGTTAAACCTAGAGATAGTAATACCCAACTTGAGCCTATATTGCTTGCACAATTTTGACACCCAATTGGTCTTGAGAAAGTCTATTAGGTTAAAGTCACTCAAGCTACCGAAAGGTATAGAGTGAGTAATTCTGTGCATTGGCTATATCGCAATCACCAGCATAACATCTTTGTTTTAGGCTTGAGATCCCGTCAAGTATTTACCTAGGAGAAAATCATTTCTCTAGTGCCTCTTTAATCATTTAGAAAACCTTACAAGCATTCATACTTAGTTTAATTTAGCATATCATTAGCATAAATATTAGAAGTAACAAACAACCAAAAGATGATTGGAAGTGTAATTAAAAGCACTACACATCTCTAGTTTAGATAGGAACCCAATTCCCAATTCTAGCTCCCTGTGGATTTGATCCCGACCATCTCGGGTAAAAGCTGCTTCGATCGCTCTTGCCACTTTGTAGTGGTGTAAGGTTGGTATCGATCACTTTTTGGCACCGTTACCGGGGAGCTAACAGTTTTGGCTATCTATCTAAATAGTTTTGTGTAATGTTTTTCTTTCCTTCTGTGTTACTAATTTCTGTGTGTTGCCAACTCAGGTACAAAATGGCAGTAAACATCAACAATGCACCTCTTAGAGATCTTCCACCGGGGGAGGAGGTAGATAACAATATTGATGATGAGGTTCCTATAGTACCTCAAGGACAAAGGAGAGGCCTCCAAGCCAATGATAATGTTTCAACCCTCCCCCGCCACCTTCAAGAGTGGCTCCTCGAGTGCTTCCTAACCAAGGATATGCTAGTGCAATTGTCCCACCCGAGATCTGGGCGGGCAATTTTCAAATTACAAAGGTGATGCTAACTTTATTGGAGCAACGAGGGTATTTCACGGGTGCTCCCCATCAGAATGCTTACAAACATCTCAAGGGTTTCATGGATACCTGTTGGAGGAGCAAGCAAACAAATGTGTTCGAGGATGCACTTCAGTTGAGATTATTCTCTTTCTCACTTAGAGGGAAGGCTTTGGACTGGCTTGAAAGGCTTCCCAACCATTCCATCACTACTTGGATGAGATGGCGGATAAATTCATTGCTAAGTTTTTCTCGCCGGGACATATGGCAACATTGAGGGATGAGATCTTAGCTTTCAAGCAGGAGCCCAACGAACCACTGCATAAGCTATGGGAGAGATACCGGACTATGGTGAAGGAATGCCCAAATAATGATATGACTGAGGCAATGATACAACAGACATTATACCAGGGCATTAACACAACAAACCAGTGCATAGTGAACCAACTCATCGGGGGTAATTTCATGAAGCTGCTTTATGATGAGGCTTGTGATATTCTTGATGAGATGGCTGACACGTCCTCCGCTTGGCAAAGTAGATCCAATGTACCACAGGGTGACCCCATGGTCACTCACTTGCACAAAGAGCTCCATCATCATGGGCAGGCAATAGCAGAACTGACAACAACAATGAACCAGCTAGCAAAGGCACAATTACAACAGGTTCAATCTCCACGACAAGTAAATGCTATGGAGGGTGTCAACATGTTAGTAAACAAAAGAAGACAAAGAAGTCAACAGAACCAAGGGAGTTCGGATCAATATGACAATAATAGTGGTGGATTCCAAGATGATGGTTATGATGAGCAGAATGAAGAAGTGTAATATGTGAACAATTATCAGGGCCAAAGAGGCAATTCTTCCAACCAACAACAATGGAGACCCCAAGGCAATTGGGGAAATCAACAACAAAAAGGCAATAGTAATTGGGGGAACAACAACTAAAATGCAAATTGGGGCAATCATAATCAGAATAATCAGGGTAATTGGAGTGGCAACAACAACAACTGGGGTGGAAACAACAATCAGGGTGGTTGGAACAATAGCAACCAAGGCAATTGGGGGCAAGGCTTTCAAAGGCCCCCAATGTATCAACAACCGAACAATCCACCCCCATTTCCATCCCAAGGTCCTAGTTATTCTAACAATGAAATGGGGAGAATTGAAATGATGTTTGAACAGATGATGAAAAAGAATGTGACTCCAATGCCTAGTTGGCTTCCCACAATACTTCAATCAGAAACTTGGAGGTTCAATTAGGCCAAATCTCACAATCCTTGAATACTCTCCCTAAGGGGGCTCTACCTAGTGATACAGTAGTCAACCCAAAGGGTGAGAATAATTCTGGGCATGTTATGGCAGTAACTACAAGAAGTGGACGAGGCGGTGATGTGAATGCCTCCAAACAAAAAGAAATTTTGAGTGATGAAGTTGAGTTACAAGAAGATGAGATCCCTTTGGTTGTTGAAAATGTGATTGATGAGAACGTGAATGAGGAAGTAAGGATTGATGTCCATGATGTCGAGGTGGAAACTCAGAATGACGTGAACTCGTCTAGGGGACACGTAATAGACATGCCGGAAACTGTTGTACCTAAAGCCAAGTCTCATTTGCCAAGGCCACCTCCACCTTATCCTCAAAGGCTCGCGAAGCAGAAAAATGAGAACCAGTTTAAGAAATTTATTGACATGATGAAGAGTTTATCCATTAATGTGCCTTTTTGGCTCTAGAGCAAATGTCGGGTTATGCTAAATTCATGAAAGATTTGGTGACAAAGAAAATATCCATGGATTGTGAGACCATTAAGATGACCCACCAAGTTAGTGCAATAGTGCACTCAATGGCTCCGAAGCTAGAAAATCCCGGTGCTTTCACCATTCCTTATACCATTGGGAGTGTGAACTTTGCAAAAGCTCTATGTGATTTGAGGGTGAGTATCAACTTGATGCCCTATTCAGTTTTCAAAACTTTGGGTGTTGGACAACCGAGGCCGACTTCCATGAGATTGCAAATGGTGGATAGAACAATGAAGAGGTCGCTTGGTATTATTGATGATGTGCTTATCCGGATGAACAAATTTATCTTGCCAGCTGATTTTGTGATCTTGGATTGTGAGGTAGATTATAAGCTTCCGATCATATTGGGAAAACCTTTCCTTGCAACTGGGAAGGCTTTAGTTGATATGGAAGCAGGGAACTCACCTTTCGGGTGGGTGATGAGAAAGTGGTCTTTCATGTGTGCAAGTCTATGAAGCAGCCCAATAGTTCTGAAGTGTGCTCTTTTGTGGATCTAGTCACAGCGGTAATAGTTGATGATACTAGTGCAATGATCAATGTGGAGGACTCTCTAGAGGCGGTATTGTTGAATCTTGATGTCAATAAGGATGAAAGCCGGGTGGAGTGTGTCAATGTTTTACATGGAATGGGCTCTTACTCTTACGAGCCTCAAAAACTCTTTTTGGATCTTGAGAATAGAAAGTCTCCACCAACAAATCCTTCAATCGAGGAACCTCCAGTGTTGGAGTTGAAGTCGTTGCCTCTACACCTCAGGTATGAATTCTAAGGCCCTAGTTCAACTTTGCCAGTTATTCTTTCCTCTTGTCTTACTAACATGCAGGTAGATGCCACATTGGTGGTGCTCCAAAAGCGGAAGAAGGCAACTGGATGGACCTTAGCTGATATTCGAGGAACAAGCCCAGCCTTTTGTATGCACAAGATTATTCTTGAAGATGATGCAAAGCCCTCTTTGGAACATAAAAGGAGGTTGAACGAAGCAATGTAAGAAGTTGTGAAAAAGGAGCGATCAAGTGGTTGGGTGCCAGGGTTGTTTACCCCATCTCTGATAGCTCTTGGACTTCACCGGTACAATGTGTGTCGAAGAAGGGTGGTATGACTGTGGTTACCAATGCGTAAAATAAGTTGATTCCTACCAGGACTGCCACTGGGTGGAGAGTGTGCATGGACTACCACAAGTTGAATAAAGTGACCCGCAAGGATCACTTTCTATTTCCTTTTCTTGATCAGATGCTAGACAGACTCGCCGGGCGTGCCTTCTACTGTTTCTTGGATGACTATTTTGGGTACAACCAAATTTTGATTGCCCTGGAAGATCAGGAGAAGACCACCTTCACTTGTCCATATGGTACCTTTGCCTTTTCTAGGATGCCATTTGGGTTGTGTAATGCACCGGCTACATTCCAACGATGTATGATGGCCATCTTCACCGACATGGTGGAGGACATTTTGGAGGTGTTTATGGACGACTTCAGTGTTGTGGGTGATTCATTTGATGAATGTCTGAAAAATCTTGATAGAGTTTTGGCCCGTTGTGAAGAAACCAACCTTGTGCTTAATTGGGAGAAATGTCACTTCATGGTTGAGGAGGGCATAGTCCTTGGCCATAAAATTTCAAAGCATGGTATAGAGGTGGACAAAACAAAAATTGAAGTGATTTCAAGTCTCCCTCCCCTACTTCTGTCAAGGGAGTTAGAAGTTTTCTTGGGCATGCGGGGTTCTACCGGAGATTTATCAAGGACTTTTCGAAGGTAGTGAATCCCTTATGCAAGTTATTAGAAAAAGATGCTAAGTTCGTGTTCAATGAGGGATGTATGCAAGCTTTTGAACTTCTCAAGCACAAATTGACCACCACTCCTATTATTACCGCACCCAATTGGAGCTTGCCTTTTGAGCTCATGTGTGATGCAAGTGATATTGTGATTGGGGAGGTTTTGGGTCAAAGAGTGAATAAAATGTTTCATCCGGTGTATTATGTGAGTAAACCAATGAATGATGCTCAAGTGAATTACATGATGACCGAGAAAGAATTGTTGGCTATTGTCTTCGCAATGGAGAAATTCCAGTCGTATCTCATAGGTGCCAAGGTGATAGTTCATACCGATCATGTCGCACTCCGGAACTTGATAACGAAGAAGGATTCCAAAGCTAGGCTGATGCGATGGGTCTTGTTACTTCAAGATTTTGATTTGGATATTGTGGACCGAAAGTGTAGTGAAAACCAAGTGGCGGACCACTTGTCCCGCTTGGAGGAGGAGGGGAGGCCTTGTGATGGCCTGGAGATGAATGATTCATTTCCTCATAAGCAACTCCTTTCTGTGTCAGTGAATGGTATTCCATGATTTGCGGACGTTGCTAATTTCCTTGTGACTGGTATAATCCCATGTGAGCTCTCTTCTAACTAAAGGAAGAATATCAAATGGGATAGTTTGAACTTCTATTGGGATGAGTAGTACTTGTTCAAGATTTGCACGGATGGTGTGATCCGAAGGTGTGTCCCGGAGGAGGAGCAATTGAGTATCTTAGAGGCTTGTCATTCCTCCCCCCTATGGTGGTCATCATGGTGGGGGTGAGGACCGCTTCGAAGGTTCTTAGTTGTGGGTTTTACTGGCCAACTTTGTACAAGGATGCGGTGATCTTGTGAAGAGATGCGACGAATGTCAAAGAGCGGGTGGAATTTCGAAGAAAGATGAGATACCTCTTAATACTATTCTCGAAGTTGATATTTTTGATGTATGGGAAATTGATTTCATGGGCCCGTTTGTTAGTTCGTGTGGGAATACATACATTCTTGTGGCGGTTGACTATGTTTCAAAGTGGGTTGAAGTCGTGGCTTTACCCTACAATGAGGCACAGAGTGTTGTTGCATTTCTCAAGAAGAGCATTTTTACTAGGTTTGACACTCCAGAGCAATCATAAGTGATGGGGGTCTCATTTTTGTAATCGAGCATTTGACACTTTGCTTGCAAATTATGGGGTCAAACACAAAGTTTTTACTCCTTATCATCCAAGTCCCATGCCATTAGTCTAGAACTTTCCCCGAATGTTTGTCTAGGTGAAATCCTAATTGTAGTTTGACTTGAGAAGTGATTATAGGCTATCCTTGATTCGAATGATATCTTGAAAACTTCTATAGCCTACCAATGATAATATCCCTAGTCAACCCTTTTGAGCCAAAGCCTTTTTCTTTCAAAGATCATGATACAAGCCTTTACCCATTCTAAAAAGACCCTCTCTTGGCACCCGACCTTTCCTTAGTACAAGGCAAAAACATAAGTTTGGGGGGCGAGACGAGGAATCCAACAAAGTGGTAAAAGGTACAAAATGAAGAAAAAAGAAATGCAATGAAAAAGAAAGAAAATCAAAAAGTCAAGAAGAATGAACAATGTTAAAGAAATGAAGGGATTCAATAATAGTAAAGAGATGAAAGGTGTGTAAAGTTTAGAAAGGAGAAAAAGGTTTGAAATGAACAAGAAAGAGTGACAATATGTCTCTCTAACCCCTAAGAAAGAAGTAAATGACTTAAATAGTCAAGAGAATGCATGCCAAAATGAAGAAATGAAGTGTTTAAGGGAAGATGGAACCTACTTAGACCAAATATTTCCTACCCTGAACAAAAAGCCTTCACTACATCTCCACAAAATCCCTATATGATATTGAGTTGAATGAAGCTTACATTAGTGGTGACTCACATAAGGGGCAAGCTTATGGTACTTAGAGTCGGACTTATGGTCATTCTTTGAGAGAGATGAGTGTATTTCCGCAATCCTCGTTCTGAGTGCTAAAATATAAAAATGAGGTTTGATTATGGAGAGTTGAGGAGTATGAGTTTGGGTTTCACAATGACCAAAGTAGTAGAAAGAGTTTCCTTGATGTGTTGAGTTAATTCTTGATGCTCTTGTATCGCACTAAAACCATGGTGCTTAAAAGGTTGAAAGTTGTTAATGATTCATTTGATTTGGAGGCAATTGTTAGTCCCAATTGATGCTAGATGATGCCACTTTAGATCAGCTAAATTTTCTTAGTTTTACTCTTAAGGAGGTGAGATTTATTTTAGTTGCTTGAGGACAAGCAAAAGCTTAAGTTTGGGGGAGTTGATAACTAGGGATTCTAGTTCATTTTACACTCCTTTTTACTTGAGTTTTGGATTAAAAATATATACAAATAGTTTCAAAGGCTTATATGTTGTACTTGTTTGCAGGGTTTGGTCAAAAAAGTGACAAGTAGTCAATACCAGCTCAAAAAGGAGTGAAACATGCACAAGTATCAAGAACCAGTCAAGGCATTGTTGCAGCATAAAATCCACTGCAGCCGCAACAGGCCCACCATAGTCGCAGATCATTTAGTGCAGTCAGCGGTGCAAGAGTTCAGAGAGGTGCACTTTTGGAGGCTTCAAGCAGTGCGGTCCGTGGAGAATTTCTCGCGACCGCAGTAGCCTCTTCGCAGCCGCAAACTATTTTATG
The DNA here is from genome assembly GCF_000393655.2 of Nicotiana sylvestris. NCBI lineage: Eukaryota > Viridiplantae > Streptophyta > Magnoliopsida > Solanales > Solanaceae > Nicotiana > Nicotiana sylvestris. The sequence goes on from NC_091068.1 coordinate 160,495,683, forward strand.
CAGTCCGCGGAGAGGGGATTCAGAGAGTTAGAGTTTGGACAAATCAAGCCAGCGCGGTCCGCGGTCTAATTTTGTGCGGACCACAGTAAAGCCACCACGACCGCGGTGCATTTTATGCAGTCTGCGGTGGCCAGATTCAGAGACTGAGCAATTGAAGCTAAAAGCTCTACTACAGCCGCAATCCATTTCTTGCGGACCGCAGTACCTCCGTTAGGGGTATTTTTGTCCAGAAAATTTGGCCTAGTATAAATACTTTCTTTTCACATTGTTAGGTCATCTTTTGTAATCTGTTAGAGACCAGAGCCCTTGAACTACGTTTTAGTTCCATTTTGAGTAATTTGTAGTTAGATTAACACTGAATCTTCATTATCTTAGTTTGTAATCAAATCATATGGGTTATTCTTCATCTATTTCTCTATTTTCTTCCATTATTATGAGTAGTTAGACCCATTATCTAGGGTTGTGGCTCAACCCTAGTGTGGGTATTTTATGCGTCTTTTGTTTTAAGGCTTAGATGTTTATGGGTAGTTGATATTTAGACTAATTTGTGTTTTTCATGTTTAATTAGTAGTTGTAAATACTAATTTGTGCCTATTTGACTTGGGTTCTTTTTGAGACAGAGAGCTTGAGTCTAGGAAAATCAGTCCAACAAGGAATTGGGGCGTAATCAAGATATTGATAGCCCCAATTAAAGGGTTAAACCTAGAGATAGTAATACCCAACTTGAGCCTATATTGCTTGCACAATTTTGACACCCAATTAGTCTTGAGAAAGTCAATTAGGGCAAAGTCACTCAAGCTACCGAGAGGTGTACAGTGAGTAATTCCGTGCATTGGCTATATCGCAATCCCCAGCATAACATCTTTGCCTTAGGCTTGAGATCCCGTCAAGTATTTACCTATGAGAAAGTCACTTCCCTACTGCCTGTTTAATCATTTAGAAAACCTTACAAGCAATCATACTTAGTTTAATTAATCATATCATTAGCATAAATATTAGAAGTAACAAACAACCAAAAGATGATTGGAATTGTAATTAAGAGAACTATGCATCTCTAGTTTATATAGGAATCCAATTCCCAATTCTATCTCCATGTGGATTCGATCCCGACCATCTCGGGTAAAAGTTGCTTCGATCGCTCTTGCCACTTTGTAGTGGTGTAGGGTTGGCATCAATCAGGCCTCGGGAAAGATGTTGCAATGAGGAACCCATCTGGTGGTAAAGAAGTCCTTCCCCAACCACCTGCTCCGAAGCAGGCCAAAGAGAAGAAAAGGAAAGGGGATCCGAGTTCCCCGGGCTCGAAAAAGAAGAAATCGATAAAGAGGTCACGCAAGCCTAGGGGAGACAAGGTGTTATGTCCTCGGACTCAATCCGCCAGTCGATTAAGGGATGAGTCTGAAGAAAAAGAAGAAAAAGAAGAAGAGGAAGATAAATCCAAACTGGTGGCCACCGTGCGTGCTGGTGTCGCCATACAAGAAGTTCTCGAACCAGCGGGCGCTGAGGTTGAAACATCTCGACATGAGGAGGTCGATTAGAGAGCTCTGGCTTAAGATTTCGAGCCAGGAAGGGTCGAGCCCATTTCACCCCCAAGTTAGGGGGGTTGAGAGAGAGACCGGGGGCGATGGTTCTCGAGCTGCGAAAAGTGCCTCGATAGACGAACTTGGAGCGATCGACATCAGTTGGTCTCCTCAAATTTTGGACGCCATACTTCGTGAGGCCGGTATGTTAAGTCCTCAGGGGATGACTGATATCCATGGCTTCTTGGATGGTGTTGAGTCCACTATTTTGGAAGACGTCACCTGGCTCGGTGACCTACCGATGCCAAGGAAGAAGTTGTCATCGGGTGCCATCGGGTCTTTATTGAGCCCAAAACTGCTAGTCATTTCCCGGCCCTAAGTGTTAATCCTGACCGAAGACGATCAATAGATTTTTCTATCCCGAAGGACGCCCGGGCTTTCTCCGCCCCCATGGGGGTCGCTAGTTACCTTCGGTGTTTAGTTATCGAAGAAGATCAGACAGTGATGGACGAGGTGAGAACCCCATGCCTATTCAATGAAGCCTAACAAGCATTAAATCGGGTAAGTTTGCATGTCTTTTCTTCTCATATATTCTAACTTTTAAAGTTGTAGGTAACATCTTCCCTTATGTTTGTAGGCTTCAGTGCTACATCACGAGGCTTTCCTCTGATATCGGGAGGAATTAACTCATCACGAGGCTGAGGTCTGGGACCTCACTGAGAAAAGTGACAACTACAAGCTTCTCAATAAGAAGCTTCATGCCGACTTAGTAACGGCTCGGGACGTACATGTCGAGATGGCCGAGCAGGTATTTCGAATGCTTCATGATAACGAAGATGAATTGGAGATAATGACTAACGATCTGATTCTGGAGGTTTGGCAGAGGCTTGAATAGATCGGGGAGGTTCAGAAATAAGTAGATACAATTTGAGTTGAGGTTGAAGAGTTTAAGAAAAATATGGACATCTTAGCCTCGAAAAGGGAAGGTACCCAAGCACGACTGGAGTCAACTGAGATCCAGTCCTGAGCTGCAAGAGAGAAAGCCTCGGTGCAGGTCAATAAAATCTAGGAGCTTCAGTCCTAATTAGAAAACTTGGCCAATGAGCTCGAGGCGGCCAAATATGAGGTAGTCGTGGCCAACACCAAAGTCGATGATAACATGGCCCAATAAAAGGTCGACGTCGAGGCCATCTAGGAGCAAGCCAAAAGTATGGTGGATCATGCAAAGTGGCAAGCTCGAAAGGAAACCTTTGAGGGAGTCCATGATCAGGGCTTCGATATACTGGATGAACTTGAGAACACTAAAGTAGAGGAAGCCAGGGCTCGGAAGTTGGCCTTTCTCGAGGAAGACTCAGATAGTTTAAGTGAGTCTGAAGGCAGGGAAGATCCCAAGGGCGGAGATGTTTCCTTTGATGAAGATCAGGCCACTTAGGCCTTTATATTTTTCTTTTGCATCTTTTTTAGGCCATTTCGGCCATTGTAAATTTTTCGAATTAAGCCATTTTGGCTTCTCTAAAAGACTATTCTGTAAATATATACAAGGCTTTCTTTTCCCTTTTGGCTTTTGAATATTCCTTTGCTATATTTCTTTTATTTACAAAGGTTGGAATAAAATAGCTTAGATTATGTAAGTTCGGACTATCTTGCCTTTACATTATTTGTGTTTTTGAGTCATCTTGGAGGTTTGGGGTTACCGGGAACCTTCTCCCAAAGTAAGTAACTCAGATCATAGTTTGACGAGGGTAGCCTTTAAAACCAGTTATGAAAATTTTGAAGGCCTATTTTTTGTTATGGTTCTCGGACGTCTCCGAGCCGTGTTAATGCGGCCGTAGCCTTTTGATTCAGGCATAGCCCAGTGAGCTTGCCCTCCCAATTTATCAAGTCTTGCCTAAGATAATAGTCCCCGAGTGGGTATAGTCATAGCCTTTAAAATTCGGAGGTTGCCTGAGAGGTCTTATGCCCCCGATAATTAATAGTTCGATCCATTCGAGTTTGTTTTTTGGACAACAGTCCTCGAGTGTGGGGGTGATCATCCGAACTCTAGTTATAATTGTCCCTTGAGCTCGTTTCTTTAATAAATCAAAAGTACAAAATTGTAAAGTGTAAAATTTTTCTAAGACATAAAATAATTGCAAGGAAAGTACTTCTCTTTATTTTTGTGAAAAATAGTTACACATGCGTACATGTTTTATGCCAGGGCTCGAGCAACCTATGTCGGTACGGTTCGTTTGACCGTTTGGCCCTTACAACAAATCTTACCTATCGAGACCCTTCTATTACGAAGTAATTTCCTTCCAAAAAGTTGACATCTGAGGGTAATGCCCCCCAATACTCGAGGTTGATTGTAGAGGAACCTCGAATATTATTGGTGCTATCTTTGACACCGATTTGTGATCGGCCTTTGATTCTAAGTTAGCATAGTCCATCGTTGCCTCGTTAAAACTTTGCCAAAAAATTCAACTGGGGACAAAAACGGTTCAAGGGAAAAAGAGTGCAACGCGTACTTTCAGACCTAAAGGCTTCGTGTCGTTCCTTGTCGATCACCTGCAAGTGTTAGTCAAAAAATAGAAAGAATTGAAATGGGGTTGTACCTTAGCAGTAATATCATTTAAGGTGAGTTACGTTCCAATTGTTCGGTAGTTATTCTCCATTTGTCATTCCTAGCTTATAGCATCTTTTCCCTGTGACCTCGAGAATCCGGTATGGTCCTTCCCTGTTTAGACCTAATTTCCCTTCGTTCAGATACCGAGTGCTTAGCATGACCTTCCTCAGTACTAAGTCACTAACATTGAAGTATCAAAGGTTGGCCCTTCGATTGTAATACCTCTTGATTCGTTGCTTTTGGGAGGCCAATCGAATAAGGGAAGCTTCACGTCTTTCATCCAATAGATCAAGGCTTGTATTCATGGCCTCGTCATTTGATTCCTTTGTTGCATATCGGAATCTGATACTCGGCTCCCTGACTTTGACCAGTATTAGAGTTTTGTCACCATAAACCAATGAGAACGGGGTGGCCCCAATACTGAACTTTGAAGTGGTGCGATATGCCCAAAGAACTTCGGGCAGGATCTCTCTCCATTTCCCCTTGGTGTCAGTCAACCTTTTCTTGAGGTTTTGGATTATGGTTTTATTGGTCGATTCGGCTTGTCCGTTCCTACTAGGGTGGTAAGGTGTCGGCAAGATCCTTTTAATCTTATGGTATTCGAGAAATTTGGTCATTTTATTGCCGATAAACTGCTTTTTGTTATCACATACAATTTCGGATGGTATCCCGAACTGACATATGATGTGGTCCAAAATGAAGACGATGACTTCCCTCTCCCTGACCTTCTCATATGCCTGTGCTTCAACCCACTTAGAAAAATAGTCAGTCATAAATAGGACAAATTGAGCCTTACCTAGTGCCGATGGAAGAGGGACGACAATGTCCATCCCTTATTTCATAAATGGACATGGCGATAAGACCGAATGCAACAACTCTCCCACTTGGTGAATCATCGAGCATACCTTTGGCACTTGTTGCATTTTCGTACAAACTATTTCACATCCTTTTCCATGCCGATCTAGTAATAACCGGCTCTGATCACCTTTTGAACCAATGATTCGACACCTGAATGATTACCGCAAGTGCCCTCGTGAACTTCCCTTAGAACGTATTCAGTATCTCCCGGTCCCAGACATATTGCTAGTGGGCCATCGAACATACTCCTGAACAAGGTTCCATCTTCGAACAAGTTGAATTGGGCTGCTTTTGTGCGCAGAGTCCTCGATTCCTTGGGATTTGAAGGAAGTTTCCCGGTCTTCAAATACTCTATGTATTTATTTCTCAAATCCCAAGGTAAACTTGTGGAGTTTATTTTAGCGTGACCTTCTTCTACTACCGACCTTATGAGTTGTATAAATGCTCCCGAGTTGAGCTCGTCATCTTCTACTGACGACCCTAAGTTTGTGAGGTCATCGACTTCACTATTTTGATCTGGGGGCACATGATGCAAAGTCCATTCTTTGAAACGATGCAACGTTACCTATAGCTTGTCCAAGTACCTTTGCATTCGTTCTTCCCTGACCTCGAATGTTCCGTTTACTTGTTTTACTACAAGGAGGGAGTCACATATAGCTTCGATCACCTTTGACCCCAAGCCTTTGGCTAGTTTGAGACCTGCAATCATGGCCTCATATTCGGCCTCGTTGTTAGTCAATTTTACAGTTCTAATATATTGTCTAACTATATTGCCTGTGGGTGGCTTCAGTACGATGCCAAGTCCAGACCCTTTTAGGTTCGAGGCACCATCTGTAAAGAGGGTCAAGATTCCCGAAGACATTCTCGAGTTTACCAACAACTCTTTTTTGGACTTTAGGTATTAGTGCCGGTGTAAATTCGGCTATGAAATCTGCCAAAATTTGGGATTTAATGATTGTTCGAGGTTGCTATTCGATATCGTACCCACTGATTTCCACGGCTCGTTTGGCCAATCGCCCCAAAAGTTCGGGTTTATGCATTATATTTCATAAAGGATAGGTTGCGCAACACATATAGGATGGCACTGAAAATATGGTTTCAGTTTTCTAGAGGCACTTAGCAAGGCGAGTACCAATTTTTCTAGGTGAGGATATCTAGTTCCAGCCTCACCTAAGGTCCTACTAATATAATAAATCTTGAAATTACGTACCTTGTTCTTCCCTAGCTAGGACTCCACTTACCGCTACTTCTGATACCAGTAGATATAAGTATAGTCGTTCGTCTGCCCTTGGCGTGTGAAGTAATGGGGGCTCGATAAGTATCGCTTAAGTTCTTCTAAGGCCCGTTGGCATTCTGGGGTCCATGTGAAGTTGTTTTTCTTTTTCATCAACTTGAAAAATCGATGGCTTTTATCGGACGACCTCGAAATGAATCACCCCAGGGCTGCGATGCGCCCAGTTAGTCTTTGTATAACCTTTACATTATCCACTATCGTGATATCTTCGATAGCTTTGATCTTGTCGGGGTTGATCTCGATCCCTCGGTTGGATACCATGAATTTGAGAAATTTACTGGACCCGACCTCGAACGCACACTTTTCCGGATTCAGCTTCATGTTGTATTTCTTCAATATACTGAAGGTTTCCTGCAAATGCTTTAAATGGTCCTCTGCTCTTAGGGACTTAAATAACATATCATCAATATAAACTTCCATGGTTTTTCCTATTTGTTCTTCGGATATTTGGTTTACTAGTTGTTAGTAAGTGGCACCGACATTTCTTAATCCAAATGGCATTATGTTATAGCAGTATGTGCCATACTTAGTGATAAAAGAGGTTTTTTCTTAGTCACCCGAGTTCATCCGTATTTGGTTGTACCCGGAATAGGCATCGAGAAAACTGAGAATTTTGTGGCCTTTCATGGCATCGATTATGTGATTGATGTTAGGCAAAGGGAAAGAATCTTTGGGGAATGGCTTATTTAGATCTTTACTATCCACATACATTCTCAATTTGTTCCTTTTTTAGGAACTACTACTACGTTTGCTAACCATTCTGTGTATTCACCTCCCGGATGGACCCTATTTTAAGGAGTTTAGTTACCTCGTCCTTGATGAAGGCATGCTTGATCTCAGACTAGGGTTTCATTTTTTGCTTTATCGGATGGAATTTTGGGTCCAAGCTTAGCTTGTGAGTAGTGATCTCCGATAGGATCCCTGTCATATCGAGATGGGACCAAGAAAAACAATCTATATTAGCTTTAAGAAATTGAATGAGTTTTTTCCTGAGCTTGGGAGTTAACCCCATGCCCAGGTATACCTTTCGATCGGGTAAATATTCGATCAGCACAATCTACTCCAGCTCTTCAACCGTTGATTTGGTAGCATTAGAATCATCGAGAGGTATAAAGGATTGAGTAACATCGTAATCATCATCTTCGTCAATCCCTTGTTCGTTCGATCGGGTCGAGGCTGACATCGATGATTTGGCTTCTTGTTTCGCTTTCGAACCTGAGTCCTTTGTATATGAGAGTGTTGATATTGGAATTACTTCATCGACGGAAAACATCTCCTTTGCGGCAGGTTGTTCCCTGTAAACCATCTTTATCCCCTCCGGTGTTGGAAATTTTAATACCTGGTGAAGGTCGAGGGCATGACCCTCATGTTGTGGATCTATGATCTTCTGAACAGGGCGTTATATCTCATGTCCCCCTCAATTACATAAAACTTGGTCTCCTGGGTGGCACCGGATACGTTTACCAGCAACGTTACTTCTCCCTTAGTAGTTTCGCAAGCCATGTTGAATCCGTTTAGAACTCGGGCTGCAGGTACGATCTGGTCCTGTAGGCCGAGTTGTTCTACGACCCTCAATCGAATGATGTTGGCCGAGCGACCTGGATCAATTAGCACACGTTTAACTCGAGTTTTATTCATAAGTGTAGAAATTATCAGTGCATTGTTATGGGGTTGTATGATTCCTTCTGCATCCTCTTCGTTTAAAGATAGAGTCACTTCTGGTAGGTAATCTCGAGTCCGTTTTTCCCTTCTGATTGACACTTTGGTGCGTTTCATCATCGAACCTTGGGAAACATTGACCCCTCCGATGATCATATGGATGACGTGCTGGGGTTTGTCTTGTTCATTTTATTTGTTGAAATCCCTGTTTCTGAAGTGATTCTTAGCTAGGTCACTCAGAAATTCTCGAATGTGACCGTAGTTAAACAACCAGGCTACTTCTTCCCTCAATTGCCGACATTCTTCCATCCTGTGGCCATGTGTGCCATGATACTTATATATTTGGTTGGGATACCTTTGTGTTAGATCAGTTAGCAAAGGTCGAGGCCACTTGGTTTCTTTGATGCGCCCGATAGCCAATACGATGGCAGTCGCATCAACATTAAAATTATACACTGACAATTGTGGTGCCTCTTTGGATCCAATAGGTCTTTTGAAGCCGTTCTTGCTTATGAGTCCTAGAGAGCTCTGACCTCGATCATTTCTCCTTTCATTTTGTGGAGAATTTTGCACAGATCAGCCGCTCCTACTATCTCCATTATACGGCTGATATCGATCTCTATTCAACCTTGGTTCTCGGTCAATATCCTTCTTGATTCTACCGATGGGTATGATAAGATAAACGGGCCCTGAAGGAGCCCCAAGTTGATTGTACCCAACCCTGATCTTTGATTGATATAGATTATGTACATCGGCCCAAGTGACAACTGGGTATTCTATCAAATTTTGCTTTAATTGTTGCGAAGCCACTAAGCTTCGAACGTTGAGCCCTTGAGTTAAAGTTTGAACAGCCTAATCATCAGCGACCGGTGGCAAGTCCATCCGTTCCATTTGGAATAGATACATAAATTCCTTGAGCATTTCGTTGTCCTTCTGCCTTACCTTGAAAAGGTCCGACTTTCTGGTTTCGACCTTAATGGCCCCGGCGTGTGCCTTTACGAAAAAATCTGCAAGCATAGCAAATGAGTTAATAGAATTAGGTGGTAAATTATGGTACCATATCATAGCTCCCTTTGATAGGGTCTCTCCGAATTTATTTAGAAGGACAGATTCGATCTCGTCGTCCTCTAGGTCATTCCCTTTGATAGCACACGTGTAAGAGGTGACGTGCTCGTTTGGATCGATTGTCCCATTCTACTTAGGAATCTCAGGCATGTAGAATTTCTTGGGGATTGGCTTCGGAGCCGCACTCGGGGGGAAGGTTTTTGTACGAACTTTTTGGAATCCAGTCCCTTCAATATTGGTCGCGCCCCCGAGATTTGATCGATCCTGGAGTTATAAGTTTCCACCTTCTTGTCGTTTTCCTCGATCTTCTTTTCCCCCCAACTAGATTTGCTTTATCAGTTCTTCGAGCATCTTTATGATAGCAAGATTGGTCTCCGATTCTTTCTCGCTCGATTTTCTTGAAACCGATTCGACCATGTGAACAACTTCCTGGGATGGCTCGAAGTTGACCATGCTCGGTGTGTGATTCTGGTTTTAGAGCTGGGCTATTATTGCCTGCTGATCCTGCAACATTTCGAAGATCACCTGCAGGCTGATCCCGCCATCTTCACCGCCACGTGCGCTCTGAGCGACTGATCGAGCATTCCCACGGACGCTGCCTTCGGGATTGACGGCAAAATTTCCATTTATGGCTACATGTGAACTGTCATCGATTGGATCTATAGCCGGGACTCTATCGAGGCCAACCGGGGGTACATCGTTCCCTGGTGCTATGTTATCATTTTCGCGGTGGTGGCCGAAATCATTGTCTATGTGTTGGGGTGCTTACAGAGAATTCGGCATTTTTTAGTCTATGATCAAAATACTTCAAAGAACAAGTGTAAAATAGTGTGTGTCACAAAAGTTTGTACCAGGTAATTACTATTATCCTTAGCCCTACGGTAGGCGCCAAACTGTTTATCCTAAAATCGGATAACAAATGAATTTATACACGATTTTAAGGACACGTGATATAACTTAGTACAAATTAAGAAGAATAAATTAATATTAAAATTGACAATAAAAGAATCAATGCAAACCACACAAATTAAATAGTTTTGGCCCTCGAGTTCAGTCACCCTTGAACCAAAAGATGTTTCAACTGGCTTATGAACAGAATAACAAGATAATGAAAGCTAGAAAATGACAGGATATTGCTTTGTATTGCGTGGATATCCTTTTTTATATATATGATCAGACCCCCTTTATATATTAGGGGAGTCCTACTCTTGATACAATTCTATATGGGGTGAGAAATCCCATGATTAGCTATTTAATCGGCCTCTTCTTGATACGTGCTGGAATTTTCGCCGTGATCCTAGCCCGATTGCAGATATTTTGGCTTTCCGTTATTTGGCTCGGTAAGCTTCCCTCGATCTCGCTCGATCTCTATGTTGCTCGGTTTCGATCTTGCTCGATCTCGATCTGGATCGATCTCTGGGTCACGAGTTCGGCAATCTAACCTGGCACCATGGTTCCATATAACACGAGGTTGAACTTTGACCTATTATGTTCCCGTTTCGACTAGTCATACAAAAGAAAAAGCTCGATTTTAACCGTATACATATATGTTTCAAAAGACTAAGCACTTGGATCTTATTCAACTTCAGGATATGTTGAGTTGATATCAAGGTGCCCAAACGACTCCCAATAAGAGTATTTGGAGTCATCAACGGTCTATTATATTGTTGATGTATGATCATATTTAAAAAGTAATGAAATATTTTGAAATAATAGACCATGAAATATGTAATGAAGCGTGACATAAAAAATTAAATGAAAGTTCATTAATTACATAAAATTGACTCATCATTAAAGTAATGTTCCACGCTAATAAATGATATTTTAAAAGTTTCGACAATATCTTTATTTGACAATTATATTGACTTTAAAGTAAAGGAGGATTCTTTGTTCCGATCTAAAGGAATTATTGTTTCATTCAAAATGTTAAGGGGATTAAATAGAGTTTATTCAAGTATACAAAGAACTTAATATAAGTGAAAGCTAAATAAAGAGGATCTAAATTACCGTGCTTGATAAACATAATCGACAACGTATATATGAACCTCTTTCTAGAATGTTTCGTAACTCTATATAAATATTTATCTTTGTTTGTCAAAAAAAAAAAAAAACTCTTTCTAGGAATGCAAGATCCCAATTCTTAAAATAAGGATTCTCGTCTTATATTTCACATTCATATGCTTACATTTGCGGGCTACAGAAAATGATACTTCGCTAATCGAAATATCTTCATGTGATAATAAGTGGAGTATATAAATTCAAAATAAGGTGTATTTGGTACGAAGGAAGGTGTTTTCATATATATAAATTAAGTGATTTTCTGGCATGTTTTTTTGATGTTTATTGATAACTATGGGAAAAAAATACTATTTCTGGAGCATATATATATATAGAGAACATTAAAGGAGTGGATGGAGGGTCGGGAGTGAGGGTGGGAGGATATAGGGTTGAGGAGCGAGGAGTGAGAGGCGAGAAGTAGGATGATTTGGGGGGGGGGGGGGTTCAAGGGTAGGGCATAGGTGGTTAACCTCCACGCTGCTAAAGCAGTCACCTCACAAAATTAAAGGCTTGTATACGGTCAAAATCGAGTTTGCCTATTTTTGTATAACTGACCGAAATCGGGGTGGAATATCTAGGCTCAGCCTCAATTATATCGGGTCATGGTACAGATATAGGTTGGTAAGCTCGTGGATCAATGGCCGATTAAGATCGAGACCAGCCGTAGTCGAGACCTAAGTAAGAAATAAATCGAACGAGATCGAAGGAAGCCTGCCAGGTCGAATAACAGAAAGCCGAGATTCCGTGATCGGGCAAGAATCGTAGCAGAGATCTCAGCACATATCAAGTCAGGATCGGTTATTTAGTCCAACATGGGATTTACTTCCGTAACTAGAATTATACCATAAATAGGATTCATCTACTATACAAAAAGGCCCCCAATCACCTTGTAAGGGGACGGATACATTGACTGATAATCAAGCAATATATTACATCTTCCTCTCTTATATTCTCTTAAGTTTTACAATTCTAGTTCATACTTTTTCAACAGCATATTCAATTGATTCGAAGGTGATTTAGCTTGAAGGCCACAATTGTTCATCACATTGGTTTGCTTTATCTTATTGTCAATTTCTATTACTAATCTTTATACTTATCAATTGGTATTAGGTGAAATCACATGTCCTTAAAACCACATTATAGGTTTAATTGTTATCCAATTTTAAGGATAAATAGTTTGGCACCCATCGTGGGGCTAAGGATAATAGTGATTGCTTGGTATTAATTCTCATAACACACACTGCTTTACGCTTGTACTTGTAAGTGTTTTTCATTTCAGAATAAACATGTCAAACTCTCGAGTAGCACCTACACATACAGACAATGGCCTCGGCTGCTACGGTGAAAATAACAACATAGCCGCCCCGGGAAATAGAGTGCCTCCAGTCAACCCCAATAGGTCTCCGGCCAAGAACCTAATTGGCGTCAGCTCCCATATTGGCATTAATGGAAATTTGGGCATCGATCCTGAAAATAGCGTCCGCAGAGATGCTTGAGCGGCCGATCAGAATGCACAGAGCGGTGAAGAGGGCGGAATTAGTCTTCGAATGATATTTGAAATGTTTTAGACTCAACAAGCTACAATAGCACAACTCCAAAATTAGAATCCAGCTCGAACCCTCACTAGAAGTTGTTCACAGAGTCGAACCAGTTCCGGAGAGGCCAAATAAGAACGAATCAGGGACTGACCCCGCCATTACAAATATGCTCGAAGAACTCACAAAACGGATCGAATCGGGGGAGAACAAGATTGAGAAAAACGACAAAAGGGTAGAAGCGTACAACTCCCAAGTTGATCAAATTTCGGGAGCACCACCGATATTGGAAGGACTAGATTGTAAAAAGTTCGTGCAAAGACCCTTCCCCCTAGTGCAGCTCCGAAGCCAATCCCCAAGAAGTTTTGTATGCCCAAGATTCCAGAGTACAAGGGGACGACCGATCCGAATAAACACGTCACCTTATATACGTGCACCATCAAAGGAAATGACTTGGAAGATGACGAAATTAAATTCGTACTGGTGAAGAAGTTCGGGGAGACTCTATCGAAAGGTGCCTTAATATGGTATTATAACTTACCCCCTAATTTTATTGATTCGTTGCTATACTTGCAGATTCTTTTGTAAAGGCACACGCTGGAGCCATTAAAGTTGCAACAAGGAAGTCGGACATTTTCAAGGTAAGGCAGAAAGATAACGAGATGCTTAGGGAATTCATATCTCGGTTCCAAGCGGAGAGAATGGATTTGCCTCCGGTCACTGATGACTGGGTTGTTCAAGCTTTCAATCAAGGTCACAACACTTGGAGTTCCATAGCTTCAGAGCAGTTGAAGCAAAGTTTAATCGAGTACCTGGCTGTCACTTGGGCCGACATACATAATTGATATTAGTCAAAGATTAGGGTCGATGATGATCAATTGGGGATTCCTTCAGGGTCTGTTTATCCTAGCATACCCATGGATAGGATCAAAAGGGACATCGATCGAGAGCCGAGGTCGAATAGAGATCGATATCAACCGTACAACGGAGACCTAGAGGCAGCGGGTCTGGGCGAAGCTTCACATAAAATGAGAGGAGAAATGATCGAGGTCAAAATTCACGGGGGCTTGATACTGAGGAAGATCACATTAAATATCCAAAATCCGAATGAAGGTGCGACCCCATTCTAATTCTTTCTATTTTTTTGACTAACACTTGTATGATATCGACAAGGATCGGCACGAAGCTTTGGATCTTAAAGCATGTGTTGCACTCTTTTTCTCTTAGACCGATTTTTGTCCTAAATGGTTTTTCTGGCGAGATTTTTAATGAGGCAACCATTGTTCGTGCTAACTTAGAGCAATTCAACAGGAGGTTCCCTACAATAAGCCTAGAGTACTGGGGGGAATTATCCTCGAATGTCTACTTTATTGCAAAGAAATTACTTCGTGACAGCGAGGTCTCGATAGGAAAATGTTGTAAGGGTAAAACGGTCAAATGAACTGTGCCCATATAGGTTACTCAAGCCCTAACATCAAACATGCCCGCATGTATAATCATCTATTGAGAGGAGTATTTTTCCTTGCCGATATCTCATGCCTTTAGGAAAATTTCCTACTTCATACTCTTGATCTATTGTGTAAACAGGCTTAAGGGCCGATCATGACGGAAGTTCGAACAATTAACCCCACGCTTGAGGACTGCCATCCGAAAAACAAACAAAATCGAGCTACTAAAATTTTGAGACCATAAGACCTTAAAGCCGACCTTCGATTTTACAGGCCACGGCCACCCCACTCGGGGACTAACACTTCGGGTAAGCTCGAGGTGAAACAGAAAATACGCCCATAGGGTAAGTTCCGAACTAAAGAGGCTACAACCAAATTAACGCGGATCGGAGACGTCCGAAATCCCTAACAAATACAAAGGCCTAAGGGCTACTTCTACTTCGAGTTCGAGTAAGTCCTCACTCGATCATAAAAGCCCAAGGGCTATCTTAACCCGAGTTCGAGCAAACTCTCACTCGGGACTATCTATAAAGCCTAAGGGCTAACCTCACTTCGAGTTCAAGCAAGTCCTCTCACGATCATAAAAGCCCAAGGGCTATCTTAACCCCGAGTTCGAGCAAACTCTCACTCGGGGACTATCTATAAAGCCTAAGGGCTAACTTTGCTTCGAGTTCGAACAAATCCTCACTCGACTATAAAGCCTAAGGGCTAACTTTGCTTCTAGTTCGAGCAAATCCTCACTCGACTATAAAGCCTAAGGGCTAACTTCACTTCGAGTTTGAGCAATTCCTCATTCGATCATAAAAGCCCAAGGGCTATCTTAACCCGAGTTCGAGAAAACTCTTACTCGGGGACTATCTATAAATCCTAAGGGCTAACTTTACTTCGAGTTCAAGCAAATTCTCACTCGATTATAAAGCCTAAGGGCTAACTTCACTTCAAGTTCGAGCAAGTCCTCACTCGATCATAAAAGCCCAAGGGCTATCTTAACCCGAGTTCGAGCAAACTCTCACTCGGGGACTATCTATAAAGCCAAAGGGCTAACTTTACTTCGACTTCAAGCAAATCCTCACTCGGCTATAAAGCCTAAGGGCTAACTTCACTTCGATTTTGAGCAAGTCCTCACTCGATTATAAAAGCCCAAGGGTTATCTTAACATGAGTTCGAGCAAACTCTCACTCGAGGACTATCTATAAAGCCTAAGGGTTAACATTACTTCGAGTTCGAGCAAATCATCATTCGATTGTAAAGCCTAAGGGCTAACTTCACTTCGAGTTCGAGCAAGTCCTCACTCAATCATAAAATCCCAAGAGCTATCTTAACACTACTGAAAAATTGGTCTACGGTAACGGTTGGACAACCATTTCCATAGACTATGTAACCGTTGCCATAGGTATACTGGAACGGTTCATAACCGGTTACATCTGCCCGCGTGCCAATAGGCCTATTGGAATGGTTCGTGTAATGTTTTGCATCACCGTGACTATAGATACGTCTATCGCAACGATTTTCACCTTCTTTGTTGGAACGTTTATTTTTTTCAATTGGAACGGTTCAAAACCGTTAATATATTGTTTACAAAACGGTTCTTAACGGTTACCATATTATTTAAAGCAACACTTATGTAAGCTATTGTTACGGTTATGTATGGATATAGCAACGATTTTTGTAAGCTATCGCAACGGTTATATTTGTATTTGGAACGGTTTATAGATCAATTTGGAATATTTTATCGGATCTACTGCAAAGGTTATATTTGTATTTGGAACGGTTTATAGATCAATTTGGAATATTTTATAGGATCTATTGCAACGGTTTACATTGTCTACTAGAACGTCATTTGTGTTCTATTGCAACGGTTCTAGTAGGCTATTGTATCAGTTCAATTAAAACCAAAATATAGCACTTGTTATAAATAAATATTTATATATATAACAAAATAATAATAACACTAGTTTTTAAATACATCATAAAATGAAACTATTAATAATGTAAAATTATCATTCAAGCAAATAATATCCATAAAGCAAATGTTGTACCCCAAGTGCATAAGTTTAGTACATTTCAAGAGAGTAAGTAAGTTTCAAAAATGTTGATAACAAAAGATTCCTAGAACATTCATCTATAACAATTCAAACTTCTATCTCAAGTAAGGTCTAGTTCTTCTTCATCATCCATTTCTTGATCTACTCCACCTACAAAAGAGGATAAATAAAGTTATTAACAGTTTTAAACTTCTGAATGAAACAACATGATCTGATTGTACTTCCATTACTTTTTCAAAGGAATAAAAGTAATGGAACAGCTTCAGCTAACTTTTATGAATAAAATAACATGATCTGATTGTACATTTCTTCCATTTGAAGTAAGAAATCAAGATCACTACACTTACACCCAACTAAGTTGTAAAAGCAGCTAACAATTATGAACTATATATTAAAAAAAGACAGCTTCAGAAATCAAGTCTTCCAATCTGATACAGAGTATATTGACTAAGTAATAAACATCTAGAAAGTGCACATATGAAGCAAGAAATCAAAATCTTTGAACTTACTCAGGTAAATATGTAAAGACATCAAGTCATTGGACTATATATATTAGACAATAGAAGAAGCAACTTACAAATTCAATTTCTTCCAATATTATTCCAAGATTACATTTGACAAAGTCAGAAACCTCTAAAACAAGTTAAAACATGAAGCAAGAAATCAAGATTATTACACTTACCCACTTAAATATGTAAAGGCAACAACTTTTGGACTTAAAATATTTTGAAAAATGAAGCAGCAACTAGCAACTTTATAGTAGTACTTATTAAAAGCTGAGGCTGAGACAATGTTAAGAGTAAGCTTTAAATTTTGGGTAATGGCCTTCTTTGGAGGTTGTTCTTTATCTATCCTATCATTATTACCATTCTTGTTGTTATGAATTGCAGGCTACTCTGGTGGTCAAGCCTCGGTTGTGGGATATGTTGTGGTGACCAACCTCACAAAAGGGTTAAGAAAAAGAGTTTGGGAAAGGTCAGAGGTATATTTTTTCTCCAAGTGAAGTAATTCCTATTTGCTGGAGACTATTTAAGTACAAAAACACATTTATACTCTGACTTTTAATTTTATATAGAAAGTCTGCTACATGCTGTAGTTTTTAATTTGTTAAGAACTTAGTGTTTCAGTCAATTAATATTAAATTAAATGTTCAAACGTTTTGTTATTCAGATATATGTGGTGGAGATAAGAATATTGGATAGAGTTATTAAGATACAGACCAATTAGAAGGTGTGATTTTTATACGCATTCTAACCAAGTCAGTGAAGTCCTCAGTAAACTTAGATACATATCTATATCACTGTCCAATTCTAAACATATAATGCAACATTAATCCAAAATTGCTACAAGAATGAACCTTAGAGCTATTTCTTAGCAATGTAATGCCCGAAAACGCAGGAACCCCAAACAAGACAATCAAGTTTAACACATAAGTACCAAGTCCCAACCACAACTACAACCTCAACCATTGACTCTCAGTCGGTCACAAAGAAGTTGGATACCAATAATACTGAAATAGGCACATCAATAGGAAGAAAAAAGGATATTACCATATCCACCCGTGCAGATTTGACTTAAACCAAAAAAACAACTAACTTGAGAGCTCACCCGTGCAGATTTGCTGCCAAAATTACTGCAGAAAACCGATCAGAAACAACCTAGATTTCAACTTTTTAATTGCTGCAATTCGTTGTTAAGTTGTAGCTCAGTAAGAAACAAGGCAGTATTAGGTTTTTAAACAGGAAGAAACAAGACAGTATCAACAAGAAACAAGACATTTTGACATTATGCAATTCTCCTATGGCAATCTTAATTCCATGAATATTAAAGAAAAAGTCGTCCTTTCTTATTAATATCTAGTATATTTTATTTTGTAACACCAACTTGAGAATTTTTACTAATTAAATTCCACATGGACATAGGTTCTACCTGCCCTGTATATAAATGTAGATGTTTTACCAAACTAACCCAAGCAGGCTTAAATACATCTCTAGCTCTCTACTTCTTTAAAAAATTGGAAAAAATATCAAGAGAAAATTACAAAGAAACAGAAAATGGGTTGTTGGTCTGCTGAAAATGCCACTAAATCTTTTCTCTAAACCATGAACATGGTAAGTATAATTATGAACTTATCATATGTGCAATCTGATATACAATTCAAATGATTTTTTCTCCTCAAGTTGAATGTTATGTTGATCTGATTCAGGGAAAGAGAGCTACAGAACCAAACAGAGCAGAGTTCATCTCCGCGCTCGCAACAGGAAATAATGTACAACTTATGGTAGTTGCTTGTGCAAATGTTGCAGACTTCACCACCCTTGCACTGGTGGCAGCAGGTCAACAAACAGGAGGACGCGTCGTAGGAGAAGGGCTGTTGCTGACCAGAATTGGTGCAAAGTCAAAAAAGGTTACGGCTCAAGGAATGGAAAATATAGGACATTGGATTGTTAAGGTAGATAAATGCATATGAGAAGAACATGTATACAGAGTAAAATCTCCTCGAAGGAGAGTGGTTGAAGCCTAAATCTTGATACATTATACTTACTACCAGATACAACTAGTCTTTTAGAGAATTTTAGTAGATTGGAATTGTAAATACTTATTTAATGTAAAACACTTCAGTTTTCATGGAAAACTACCAAAATTCAAATATACGGGAGGAGAAATTTTGATAAATATAAAATGTATTTTCCAGTATTCTAATCTGATAACTTTATGGAGAAAAAAATTGTTCTCATAGACATTTACTTTTGAGTTCATAATATTAATTTCATATTTCAATTCTTTAGTTCTAGAAGTAGAATTCTCCCTAATAGATTGGGAAAAAACTGCATTATGAACCCGCACGTTCTACAATTTGAAGGAAACAAGAGTAAAGGCATAATGACATTTGCATTGGATTTTGTTTTACTTTGAAAGATCATATTCCTTAAAAACTTTCAAAACACTAGGACTGATCATTGTGATACTTCTTCAAGCTAACATCCTCTGTTTCTTATGGCTAAGTAGGGATTGGGAGCTAAAATGGAATGAGAAAAGTGGCATCTTTCTTTGCAAGTATACAACAACAAAGAGTCGTCAAGGCAACCACAGAACTACGCGATGATAAAGGGCCGGAGGCGAAGTTAAAAAATGACTAAACTAACTAGACTAAGCCATCTTACTAACTTCCCTCTAAAAAAAAATAGAACAGAGAGAGAGAGCAGTGGTAGAAAAGCAACAGAAGGGGTGTAACGTTTGGAGTATGTACTGACATTGATTGTTAGTCCCAGTAGATATAGACGATTGATTAGTTGCATAACAGCTTGTTGTGCAAAGGAAGCTTCTCCAGGTGAACGAGCATTGAAAGCTAGCATGTTAGGATCAACTCGTAATCCTGGATTCATTCTCCATTCGAAGCTCGTCATTCTCATAGGGTTCAAAATGGTCTTTCTTTAACTGATTTTTATACTTTCTCCAAGTATTTTGAATTGATTGAAAAACTCACTTTTTTGCATCTTCATGAATGTCATATTTTCGCTACAAATTTAATGCATTTAGGTTAGTATAACAATATGAAATATCCACACACACCTATTAAATATTGTGACTTCAAACCTTGATATATTTTCACATATCTTCTTTTGTCTCAAGTTTCCTTCAATTAAACACATTAAGAGAACAAAAGGTTGCATTCATTGCCAATGTACCGATGAAGCTACCCAACTCATTTACCTCTTCATCAGTAGGACCTATGAGTTGATTGTTCTGATTTAGCACAATTTGCTTACGCTCTTTCACTCCACAATAGTACAAAGCAAAGATAATCATCAATTACTATTGTTAATTAATTTTATTCACTCCACAGATATACTCATCTGTCCATCTTAGGAGATTCATCCAACTTTTGTCACCGTATCCATAATTATCCTATATAACATATTCAAATCACCAAAATTAATATTCAAGGTAAGCAAAGTTAACTCTTATCCATATTAGGCTCAAATTAAGTATAATGTGAAAACCTAAATAGCCACCTGATTACATGGACTCTTTATTTACTTTGATGTACTAGATATCAATTAGATGTGCTTATATCAGATACTCACCTATAAGTGAGTTCTTGTAATATAAATAACCACAATTCGGCTACAAAATTTAGCCCAAAAATAGCTCCGGATGGAATCTAAAACTAATCAAGAAGCTCATGATTTCCAAATAGTGTTAGTACTTTCCACATTGAGAAGAAAACATATGATCAGTTTAACCTACGTAGAGATATGTATCACTTTGTGTATACAATTTTAATGGTAACTTCGATAATAAGAAATCATATCAGCTATGAATTCAGAGTGTTCTGAAAGAAAAGAAAGTTGCAACAGCATATATTTGCTCCTTAGCAAATTCCAAGTCAACATTATATGAAAAAACGATTTTGCGATTGAAAGCCCTTACCATTTTCCAGTTAACACGACATATTCTGACAACATTGTAACATATCAATTGAAGGTAAGTTACAACGACAAACACATAAACTGGAGTTTCTTGCTTATGGTTCAAAAACACAACTATCGAATGCAATTATCTAAACTTACCGTGATTAAATACAAAAGAGATTAAAAAACACTTACCGTGATTTATCCCACAGCTATCAGTTGCAATTTCTTCCTCACTAATGGAATCTGCAAATTATGGCTCAACTATTAAGAAATTGCAAAAGGAGGTGGTCGAGCTTAGTGGAGAAAAAACCCTACAATTTTAGGGCTATTTGAAAATGTGGAGCTTGGATTAATAGAAGAAGGTGGTTATTTCAGGTGGAGGAGATAAAGTTTATGGGTGAAGAAAAAAGAAAATCAAATCTTGGAACTACTCAAAGAGCTGGAACAATTTTGTTGACAACGGGATGGTGGTTGTTGTTGACGGCCGTAGAAGGAGGTGGTTGTTGACGGCCATAGCTGTTACATAGTCGGAGGTTCTACTGTGGACGTTGACGGCGGGATGGTGGCAGAGTCGGCGGTTGATGGCTGCCTTTCGATGGTTGTTACAGAGTCGTCGTTCTCGGTGAAGTCCCTTTTGAGAGGGATGGCCTTTCGATAGCCATTAATTATTTTTAATTTTATTAGGTATAGAAATTAATTAAGACAAAAAGAAATTTATGTAAAAATAGGGGTTCTAGCACGAATTTTACGAAACTTCAAGGGGGCCAAAATTTTAGGAGGGAAATAACAAACGTTCCCATTGTATTAATTTCAAGATTCGTGGCAATATATTTATTTATTGACACGGTTAGCATAAGCATTGCAAAAAATAAACCCCTATGGGAACGGTTGCTAATTAATGGGAACGGTTTTATAGCCAAAGTGTGCTAATATCACCCATGTAATATTACAACGGTTGGAACCATTCCAATAACTTATCTATAGGAACGGTTGTTGAACCGTCACAAAAATATTCGTTCCAATAGGCCAATTTTCTGGTAGTGTAATCAGAGTTCGAGCAAACTCTCACTCGGGGACTATCTATAAAGCCTAAGAGCTAACTTTATTTTGGGTTTGAGAAAATCCTCACTCTACTATAAAGCCTAAGGGCTAACTTCACTTCGAGTTCGAGAAAGTCCTCACTCGATCATAAAAGCCCAAGGGCTATCTTAACCCGAGTTCGAGCAAACTCTCACTCGGGGACTATCTATAAAGCCTAAGGGTTAACTTTACTTCGAGTTCGAGAAAATCCTCACTCGACTGTTAAGCCTAAGAGCTACTCAAACTCTATTACAAATGGTCATTCGGGGTCCATCAATCTTAGTCGAAATATCAAAGCCCCGAGCATGGGTTTTTTCAAGGGTCTCCCTCCGAGACTGACACTTGGCGCGCTCGGCAACCTCTTTTGCCCGAACCTGAGCAGTTTCCTTTTGCGGAACGGTTTTAGATATTTTGGCCATATTGTTTTTGGGAGCAAGGAAGAATAGAGATTGGAATATTTGGTGCTTTGAGAAGAAGAGGCAAAAGAACTCGGACTCAATTCGCTTCTTGTCATTACACTCCAAAGAATAAGGGGACTATCTGTATATGGTCAAAATCGGGTTTGCCTACTTTTGTATGACTGACCGAAATCGAGGTGGAATATCTAGGCTCGGCCTCGGTTATATCAGGTCATGGTACGGATATGGGTTGGTAAGCTCGTGGATCAATGGCCGATCAAGATCGAGACCAACCGTGGTCGAGACCGAAGTAAGAAAGAAATCGAGAGAGATCGAAAGAAGTCTGCGAGGTCGAATAATAGAAAGCCGAGATATCCGTAATCGGGCAAGAATCGTAGCGGAGATCTCGGCACATATCAAGTTAGGACCGGTAATTTAGCCAATCATGAGATTTACTTCCGTAATTAGAATTATACCATAAATAGAATTCTTCTACTATATAAAAAGGCCCTCAATTATCTTGTAAGGGGACGTACACATTGACTGATAATCAAGCAATATATTACATCTATCTCTCTTATATTCTCTTAGGCTTTACTATTAGAGTTCATACGTTTTCAATAGCATATTCAGTTGATTCAAAGGTGATTTAGCTTGAAGGTCACACTTGTTCATCACATTGGTTTGATTTATCTTATTGTCAATTTCTATTACTAATCTTTACATTTATCAATTGGTATTAGGTGAAATCACGTGTCCTTAAAATCACATTATAAGTTTAATTGTTATCCAATTTTAAGGGTAAACAAGGCCCCAAAAGCTACTCTTTTTATATGTAATTTAAATATTTATTATACTTGTTATGTGATTTTTCTTTGTAGTTGGTTGAGAAATTCTAATGAAAGTAAAAGGCAATTAAATCTGTATTTACTTTCTAGTTGTTCTCACTCTAACTTGAACAAATTTTATTTACAACTTTAATTTTGTAAGATATTTTCTTTCAAGGTTTTTGTAGGTAAGATTCAAGCTAATTAGATTGTGAAAAACTATAGTTGATTTGTTTATCATCTTTGTAAATACAAATTCCCTTATGTTGACGATCGTGTGGAAAAAATCAAAATTAAACTTAAGAAAATCTTTTCAAAAGTTAGTAATATTTCAATAAAGATTAAATGAATTGGTTAAATTGCATATCAAAAAGTTAAAAAAAAAAATAAAGAAAAATATCTAAAATTATTAAACAAGTTTAAGGCATCTTATCATGGCTTGTCTTTAGGCCTCCAACACCATTGAGACGCCTCTGGGGTAGGGCTGGGTGAAGGGGGTTGGGGTGCATGGGGATAATCAACATTATTAAATTTATTTTTCTTATTTCCACTAGGGTTCTTGAGCCGAAGGTCTTTCGAAAATAGTCTCTCTACTCCCTCGCGGTAGGGGTAAGGTCTGCGTAGTCACTACCCTCCCCGAATCCCACTTGTGAACTATTTCACTGGATTGTTGTTGTTGTTGTTATTGTTATTGTTATTTCCACTAGGGAAGTCATTTTCTGATTTTTTCGAAATTTATTTTCTTAAAAAAATATTTTCCTCAAACATCTTAATTAACCAGCCAAACAAAACAACAATTGAAAAATATTTTTCAGAAATTTTTTCCTCCATACCAAACGCACCCATAATTTTGCTCAAGTATCTCTTAGATAAGTATATATATTGGCACTTCCGTTGAGAAATAAAGAACACGAATACAATCAAAAAAGACAAACAGTTCTAAAACTAATCTGTAAACCTGATATTTAACTGTGTAGACTTCGTATATTTGGATACATTTGATAAGACAAGAAGCCAAACTTTACTCATAAATTTCCATTGATCATGAGCAGCAACAAAATTAGAACTACCAAGATATTGAGTGACTTTCATAAATAAACGAATTTAGCTCTTAGGCTGTAAATTATCGTTACGCTATTACTGCTTTTTTATCAATTCCTTATTACCGTTTATTTTATTTTTACATCAAATAAGACTTGTTGTAAATAGTTACATATATATTGTTAAAGCTAGGTTAATTTTGAGCCTCTTTGTTAAAAAAATGGAGGTTGTACATAGTCAAACCTCTGACCTACTCTAAGATAATATAATATACAGCTAAACCAATATGCCAAAAAGCCTTAATATTCCTACTCGAACGAGCGAGAAAAACTGAAATATTCCTATTCGAACAAGAAGTTCTATAATTTACAACTCTTCTTTATATAATAATTAGACATATTACTCCGCATTCCTTATCCATCTACTAAAAAGTTTAAAATAAAAAGGATCGAACTACATATTCATTATTCGGGTGAATCATAGAATATCAAAATGGACAACAAAGGAACGAAAGAAAGAGGAAAAAAAGTAGAAGAGTACATATGGTCGTCATGGCCCATGGGTCACCATTTTACCAACTATCTATGCATGTTATATTAGTTTATGTATTTATTCTTATCAACAAATGTATGTGGATCCAAATTCTTTGCACCAACCTCCCACCAACTTTGAAAATGAAGAACCATCCCTACTCAATTAACTTCCTTTTTGTGTGCACGTCCTACTTAAAAGACTTGCCAATGTTCCCTATTGCTTTCCTCACCCACCCACCCACCAAACTTCTTCGGATATATATATACTTCTAATATTTATATTTTTTGGTTGGGGTAGGGTGGACCAATGAATGAAAAAGAAGAAATAAAACTATGATGATATTTAAACCAAAATCTTAACTTAAGAGTTTAATTTTTATAGTTTCTATTGTCAAAATTATTCTCGAGAACTTTTTTAAGTCTCATTTTGTATGTAGATATAGTTCCGGCGGGGAGATATTTCGTAGATGTCCACAAACTTGGGTACTGCGCTTTCTAGGAGTACCCTTTTATTGGAGATTAGATTACCATTTTCTTTCACTCTCTGTTTGATCTTTTCTCAATTAGGTGTCTTTATAAACTTAAGAGTTTAATTTTTATGTTAATTAATAATTTTTCTTAAACATTTCACAAAGTAAAACAACTTCTGCATGACTTTAATAAAAGTTCTCTCTTCCTAATCAAGGCCAAATGAAAACAAATAGACTACTTGTATTATATTTCCATTATCTATTACTAAGTCTTTGAAATAAATCCAGCCGTTGAATGTGGTTTCTGGTGATATCATCTAACGATTGAGAGCCATCCTTAACTACTTCGTTTGGTCCCACAATGGTGGGGTCCACACATAGCCTCACACTGTTGACGAAACTTACCAACCACGGACCCGGTTGGCGGCCGGTCCATGCGCAAGAAAGCCACGTAAGTTCAACAATAACATGTCCGTTATTCTCACAAGCGGGCTTTGGGGAGGATCGGATGTACGTACACCATACTCCTACCTTGTGTGAGGTAAAAATATTTATAAAACCTTGACTCAAGAAAAGCATTTTCAAAATAGGCGTAAAAAATATATGAGTAAAAAAGTTAAGATGAAAATATTGGGAAAAAATATATTGATAGCAAAATAGTAAAGATAACCAAATTAAAAGATATAAAAGTAATGATAAACTTGATAGATAAAATAATAGTAATAAAATAAAAACAATAATGCTGATAATTAATGAACAAGGTCCAAACCAGACTCCCTTGTGTCTATATATACATTCCATTCCCTTGATTCCAAACTCAGAAAAACATAGAAAATCAACAATCAAACAGAAGAAAAGCCTAAAAAGATTGGCCTAAAGGAGAGAAAAGTAGCAAAAAAACATCAAAGAAATGGCAGAGAATGGAATTAAACACCAAGAGGTTGGCCACAAGAGTCTTTTGCAAAGTGACGCTCTTTACCAGGTATAATTATTTCCTCTAAAAATGAAATTTTGTGTTTTCTTTTTGTGTTTTAGATAGCAATCGCTAGTATCTTAATTAAGATTTAGAGTTAATAACTTTATTGATTACATACATATACAAACATGTTTCTATATTCCTGATTATATTGGCATTTAATTTTCTACTTGTGACAGTACATACTTGAAACCAGTGTATACCCAAGAGAGCCAGAATCCATGAAAGAGCTCAGGGAGGTGACTGCTAAGCATCCATGGTGAGTAAATTACATTTGCAGAACAATTATATGTACTATTCCCTCTATCTCAATTTATGTGTCGTTATTCGAATATCAAGAATCAAATTTCTAATTTTTGACCATGAATTTGGACATATTTTTTAAATTTTTGGAATAATAAAATATATATTTTTTTAATACTATGTAAAAATAATACAAGATGTAATAAGTAACAATTCAAAATATTTAAAATGCATATGAAAAAATTGCAATAACTTGTTTAACTCTCGAAATCCATATAATAGTGGATGATTGACTCATTTCATATACTAAAAATAATCGTAGGAAATCCTTTGATAACCTGGATTCCTATTTCTCAATGATATTCCACGATCAAGACAATTGGCTGAATCCCGCGAAACCATTTCATAAAAGTTCATTGAGATCTTCTTTTTATAAAGCAAATCGACTTCGATTCTTGAATAATCCACATCACTTGTGCTTCTATTTGAACACAAGATTCCCTGTGGAAAAGACCCGGATCAATAATTATGATTGTACGTATGGATAATTCCTCAATATTTTGTTTATTCATGCCATATAAATTGGGATGGAGGGAGTAGTTTTTTTTTTCCTTTATTTTTTTGACTAAATAATTTAAATATGAAAATGTTGGAAATTAACAGGAATTTAATGACAACATCAGCGGATGAAGGACAGTTCTTGAACATGTTGTTGAAGTTGATTAATGCTAAAAATACAATGGAGATTGGAGTTTACACTGGCTACTCCCTCCTTGCTACTGCCCTTGCTATCCCCGATGATGGAAAGGTATAATATTAATTATTTCATAGGGGATAACGATCGAATTATATTATTCCCTCGGTTTCAATTTGTTTGAATCTTTTTGGAGTAAATTGACTAATTTTTTGTGTAAATTCGGACATAGATTCTGTAATTTCTTGGAATATATTTACATATTTAAAAACTACATAAAAAATATTATAAGTTATAATAATTAACAATTTAAAATATTTAAAAAAAAATGCAAAAAATATAATAAAACAAGACATTGTTTGACTCCCCAACTAATATTAGGTTCATTCTTGTTTAACGAGAAAGAACTATTTGTTTTTTCTCTAGTTGTTTTGGTAGCTCCACCAGAATTGTCCCTAGCTAAGAGAAAAGGAATAAAAAGAGAAAAGAAAGTTCCTATGAGAGGGTATTGGACTTGAATTAAAGAAAGAAAGCAAGAGAGTTAGGAGAAACAAATAAATAAATTTTTCGTTGGCATATTATTTCTTTTTCTTCCAAAGAAAATCGTATTTTTAAACATAAATACCATATATCAGTGGCGTACGCAGAATTTTTCATAAGCGGTGTTATGATTTTATACTATAAACAATAAATAAATATCATATTAAAAAAATATAACTCGAATCATATTAATAAAACACAACTCAATTATATAACAACTCTCCTTGATAAACTTTTATTTTTTAAAATATATTCAAAATAACCTCACTAGAAATATACTAAATGTACTTTCATTTTATAAAAGGCATCAAACAATTACTTAAAAACTCATAATTAATCTGTCATGTTCGAACCCATGACGCGAGATAAAAAGCTAGAGCACTTCACCACATGAGCTACCTAGCAAATCATGCCAGCCACTTCAACTAAATTATACGTTTGTTTAGTTCTGCATTTTAATTATTTATAAGCAATAAGTAAAAAAATTCGATGAAGCGGTGTCACGTGACACCACTTTGCCCAAGGTAAATCCGCCCCTGCCATATATAATGATATAATTAAGAACAATAAGATATATACGGCAAATATTTCTTTTCTTTTTCTTTTGCATATCCCGTTTGCCCATTAGCATGACCAAAAATCTAATTTTTTATAACTTCTTTCTTTTATGCAGATATTAGCAATGGACATTAACAGGGAAAATTACGAAATAGGATTGCCCATAATAGAAAAGGCCGGTGTGGCTCACAAAATTGAATTTAGAGAAGGCCCTGCTTTGCCTGTTCTTGATCAATTGGTTGAAGATGTGAGTTTACTCCTTCCCAAATCCACTTATCATTTGCTTTTAATTATCTCTTTAATGCTACTATTTTTTTATTATTGATATAGTTTCTAGTAGATTATTATCTTCTTTTTTGGTTACAAGTGTAAATTCAGCTATTTGAATTTTTATATAACTTTTAATTTGAAACCACACCAAGAGCTAAACAAACTTTACAACGTTACAAAGAACTTAGGATATTATAATTGTTTTTGCATTAGATTAATAATCCAGAAAGGTTTGTTTAATCGTAGCAAGAGCTCGAAAAACTATACTTAGCTCCTTGAGAGCTTCTTTTCGACCAGACTGACTTGACAAAAAAATATTTTCCTATAGATAATGAGAATTTGGTGAAGCTTATTCGGGATTAATCTTTCTTATCCGAAAGTCTTATCAAACTCTTTGCCACTGTAAGTGCGACATATGTAATAGTGATTGAAAGAACTAATATGGCATGATCCCGATTATAAGCGTCTTATTTAGTTTAGGGATTCCTTCACTAAGGGGTTGTTTGGCCATACAAAAAAAATCACTTTTTTTTCTTCGAAATCAACGTTTGGCCATGAAATCTTCGATTTTCACTTGAAAACTCCAAAAGGTTGTTTTTCAAAATTTTCTCTTCAAATCACTCACAAAAATAAAAAATAACTCAAAATTATATTCATGTCCAAACACAACTCTAACTTTCAAATATCATTTTTACTTGAAAATTATTTCCACATCTTTTCGAAATTTTACAATTTTTATGTCCAAATGCCCACAAACACTAATAATTTTCATTTCAATTTTGGTTTCAGAAAAAGAATCATGGCACATATGATTTCATATTTGTGGACGCTGACAAGGACAACTACATTAACTATCACAAAAGGATAATAGATTTGGTGAAAGTTGGTGGTTTGATTGGGTACGACAACACCCTATGGAATGGTTCTGTGGTGGCTCCACCCGATGCACCAATGAGGAAATACGTAAGGTATTACAGGGACTTTGTATTGGAGCTTAACAAAGCCCTAGCCGTTGATCCTAGGATTGAGATTTGTATGCTACCTGTTGGTGATGGCATTACCTTGTGCCGCCGCATCAGCTGATCATTCCAATATTCTTTTGTTTCTTTTTTATTTCTAATTATAAAAAAAAAAAAAAACTTTTCTTTCTTTGTTTCTCTTTTGGTTTATAATGTAAGGGAGGACTTCCTTTTGAGCTACGAGTATCATATTATTCAATATCTGTAATGGTAAAAGATTGTATCTCAATGTATTTCTCATAATTAAAACTTGCAAGTATTAGAATGAAATATTCCAGAATAGGGTCATGGTTTAAACTTTAACATTTGTTCCATCCTTTTTATTTATTTATTTTTCAGTATAAAGTTCATGCTTCTCGTATCTCATTTTTAGTTGTTCTTTTGATTTTGAAAAGCTCATTTTGCTTCATGGGATTTATTATGCAGAGCTTAAAATTATAACAATTCTTGATATTTGTTGCTTCTTACATTGCTAGTATTGAATATTTTTTAACTTTGTCAATTTTATGTAAAGCAATTTTTCTATTTTCATGTCGATTCTACAGATTACAAGGTAATCATATCTGGAAATTTCTCATTGATAATTATTTTAAAAATAGAAATTATTTAACAATTTGAATGTGTAGTAATTTGCTCAACTTTTATTAGGATGGTTTGCCCCTCTCTTTTCTCTTTTGCTCGGATGTTTGTGGAGTAATTTAAAAAGCTTATACTATTTTAATTTCCTTTCAGAATTTTGTGTCGAGTACAATAAGTTTTACAATAGATTAGATGAACTTTTGCTTAACTTTACAATTTTCTAGTCAATGATATGAAGACTTAAATTCCACAAAAGAAATTTGGAACGACATAGAAGGTGATAAGACTTTTTTTTTTTTATTTCTTCATCTGGTTCATTTTTCAATCTCCAGTAGACTATATAAATGTCATATAATGTATGTGAATTTTTCTAAATTAGCAATGAAAGTACTCTTTGTTTGACTCAAAAGATATTAAAACCTTTTTGAACAAATTAATTAAAAATGAAGGGGTAAATTTTAGCTGAATATAATAATCTCTAGAAAGAATAATAGATAAAGAGAAGATGGACGTTAAGTTTCTTTTCATTCAAGAATCATAATCTTTCGAGAGTCCTTCTTCCCTATTACAAGGTTATTGTCTCCCTTAAATTGTAAAAGACAAAATATAAGGAATATTCGATGGAATATTCCTAATGTCCCCTAATGGGCTTACACTATTACAAGGGTCGTATAATCTCTTCTTTGCCTTAAGGTCGCCTCCCTCGGGACGTCGACTCAAATAGACCCTGTCGTTTGTCGTACTCGTCCTTGGTCGTGGTCGGTCAAATTTGGACCCTTACAGTTAGTCCCTCCGCTTGTCGAGGTTGCAACCGGGAGCGTCCTCGATGAGTGGACTTCATGCGTTCTTATGGAGAAATTTGATCCGTTAAAACGTTACGACGTGGCCAACGAGGGACGGTCAGCCTGTTCAGCAAGACATCGAGTGATACACTTTACCGGGAAATGATGTCAGCTTCACGTGCATCATCATCACGCAGGTTTTCGAGGCAGGAATTGATGGCTTGATGCTTTGATTCTTGCGCTGCTTTATGACCTGCCGCCTCGATTCTGGCGCCACCCAACCCTATAAATAGGTGAAGGGTTTGTTTTTTCGAAATTTTTTAACCATTTCACCTTCTTTCACTCTTCCTAATTTACTCTCATATCCTTTTATTTCTTCTTACGTTCTTCATTTGAAGCTTCTTCTTCCTTCTTCCTTTTGTGTTGTTATTTCTTTGAACGATATTATGCCGAGGTCTCGTCGTTCTCGTAAAGAGGTTCCTGAAGCCACCTCGTTGTCCACGGCGCCCCCTTCTAGCGGCGAAGATACGGTGGTAGAAGAGGGTGACAGCCTTCCGACGGTGGAGGAGTTACTACCGAGGCATTCCTTATCCCAGAGTGACTTCCTCAAAGATCCCCCTCCTACTCCGGACCCCGTATTTTCTGAGATGGAGCAAGTTCATATCGATGCTCTTCGTGTAAAGTATGGCATTCCCGCTCATGTAGAAATGGTTCCAACAGGGAAAGATTACGTGAATGCCCACAGATCTGGGTACTGTGCTTTCTATGAGTACCCTTTCATGATCGGCTATACTCTTCCTCTCTTCCCCTTAGCGGAAGAATTCTGTAGGTTCTACCAAGTTTGTCCAGCACAACTTTCGCCATATACGCTCAAGGTACTTCTGTTGCTGACCAAGTATGCAGAGTTGGCGGAGTGTAACATTTCTGTCCACCACCTTTTGCACCTGTTCACGCCCGGTTTCCATAGGGGTACCATGGTGTATTTGAGGCTTCGTGGAACGAAAAGGCTGGTGGTCGGGACAGATGACCGGGCAAGCCGCAAGTTTTGGCACAAGTACTTCTTCGTCAAAATCGAACATGTCGTTTCTGATTCCGCCAGGTTCCCGGAGCGATGGAATGAGACTCGTAAGTGTCACTACTTGTTTTAATCTTCCTTCGTCTGTATTTATTTTAAAGTTTGTTTGTTTCCTGTTCGCAGCTCTAGGACGTCCGCCTCGCCCTATTGCGGATATCAAGGGTTGGGTAGCCCGTATTTTGCCTCATATAGCAGAGACTCGTGATTGGCCTGCCTTCGTGAAGCGTTACGGGCCTAGAGTCTCTTCTGGTAAATATTTTCCTTACCACTTCATTGGCCGTACAACCTTGTTTATTAATACGACCCTCCGTGATGACAGGTCGTGGAGCTTCCAAGCGGAGGGTGCCAGTCCCTGCGTTTCGTCAGGCCTTTACTGTCGCAGACGCGCAATTTGTTTTGAGTAAGTCTATTCGAGAGGGCCATCCCCAACCTATTCAATTAGAAGATCCCTCTCGAATCGTGGTCGTGAGGGAGGAGGCTTCTTCAGTACCGGCTTCACATCCTTTGGACGAGTCCTCTAATGAGGACGAGCCGCTATCGAGAAAAAGGAGAAGGATGGAGCTTGTAAAGGGCCTGGCCGGGGACGCTAACAGAAGCAAGACGCCGTAGACGGCACCCATGCCCACTTTTATGGTGATGCCATCTTGTCGGGGAGGTCTCCCCGAGTGGAAGGAGCTTACCCAGGAGCTGGCTCGGTGCACTCAGTTGAGGGTGATGCATCATCCAATGTTGGAGGTCGTCGTGTTGAGGGTGACGACTCAGGCTCAGATGTCGACCCAAAGGATGTCAGTGAGTTTGTAGGTTGCCATACTTATGTGGAGATTAGAACGGAAGGGTCTAATCGTCACATAGTCATTCCGGGGGACTACAACTTGTTGTTGAACTGCGAGCAAGTGGCATATGCTCTAGCTCATATATGTGATGCCCCTGAGAACGAGGTGCTTAGGGCGATGAGTGACGTGGAGTTGTCTCAGAAAGTCACCGGTATGGCTTTGCAGGAAGGTGCCTTTCCTCCCCTTTTCGTCGTTGGGTTTGTGTGGTGATCGTTGTTCTGCATTTTGTTTCTAACTTCTCCCCTTTTTTGTAAGACCCTCATCATGGAGATTGAGCGAGAGCGTAGGGAGAGAAAAATGACGGGCCTTTATGAGAAGATGTCGTCCAAATATCAACAGTATCGTGCTAAGCATCGTGTGATGGCCGACATTTATCATCAGGACCCTAAGTTTCAGTTGTTTCGTGAGGGGCTCAAACAACGGGAGGACCAATTGGAGCATAAGATCGAAGAGTTGAAGGAGCGGGATGAGGAGCTCATGAAGGTTGTTGCTCGCAATAGTGAGCTCGAGGCTTCCCTTAAGGTAAAGGACGATGAACTTGGGTTGAGTAGGGGGGTGATGGTCGAAAATGCCGACTTGCAGGCAAAGGTGGCCGGTTTGACCGCTAAGTTGAATGCAAAGGCAGCAGAGGTAGAGGGGCTTAAGGGCGAGCTAAGTGTCGGCACTGATAAGTGTAGACATGTGATTTTTGACCCTCCCCAAGATCTTTTATATATTAGAGTAAAATATTTAATTTAGGCATAATATAGATATTTTAAGTAATTTTGACTCTTTTACTTTATTTTAGTACAAGAAAACAAAAATTACAACAAAATAATAATAATAATAATAATAATAATAATAATAATAATAAGTTCATTAATATTTGTAGTCATTTTTAATCTAAAATAAACTTGTTTTAATGGTTAATTTTGTTTTAATAATTATTTTAATAGTAGGACTAATTAATAAATGGGCGCGTATTTTTAATCTCATTTGCGGCAAAAGAATAGAGCTGGGGCTCGAGCAACCCATCTTTAGGCCTAACTTTGGACCTAGCCCATAATTCCTAGGCCCATACCCCTTAACCTAAAACCCTACAACCTAGACTCTACACTATAAAAAGAGGACTAAAGAATAAGAAAAAAGGAGGGAGGAAGAAGCTAAAAAAAAGCAGCAAAGCTGCGCAACAAAAACGACCCCACCCCCACCCGGATCATCCTCTTCGCACCCCACCACCTCCCTGAACCCAAACGACCCTACCTCTAAAAACAAACCCTCCTGACTTCGTCGGAAGAAAAGAAGAAAACGCAGAGGGAGCTGGGGGAAAGGGCAGCAAAGCTGCGCATGAAGAAGCAAAGCTTCTTCGTTTAAGAAGCTGGAGAAAAGCAGCCAAGCTGCGCATGGACCCCTAGCACAAAAACGACCCCCCCCCCCCCCGTTAATCATCTTCTCCAGACGAGCCCTAGCAGTCGACGAGTAGCAGTTGCTGCCTCGTCCTTCACCGAACACCCAAAGTCCAAACGCCGCTGCTTTCGTCTTCAACCTATCGTCCAGCTTCATGTCGCCCAGCCTCCATTAAACCAACCGGAAAAATCAGAAACCATCCACAACAGTCTCTCTTCATCTCCCTCCTCGTCTTAGTTTCTTTTTCTTCACTTCACAACCAAAAGTTCCTTCAACACATCGAACCAACCAAACTTCAACTCCAAATCGTTACTCCCTGTCATAGAGTTTATCGATGTTGTTTTCCGAGTTTAGCTCAAGTTCTCCGGTGAGTTCCGAGGTCACCAAGGTTCCGGTATCGGTTCAAGGATCAGGTCGTCAGCTCGTTTTGGTCCGCTGCGTCGGAAGCTTTCTTCGTTGTATACGTTGAAAATATGCAGAAATAAAGGTCTGTTTTCTATTATTAAATTTGGATCTTCATTTCCAGTTCAAATCCCACAATGAGATTCACGTTAGATGTATTAAATATAAAATCACATGCTAAGTTCTTATACTAACTGAAGCAAATTATAGTTAGTTCCATTTTTTTGGTTATTAATGCAAATTGTACACATATGGTCATGTATTGGAGAAATCGCATCTCTAAAATTGTTTGGATTGCTCCAGTCAACAGGTTGTTGTGGTTGCTAAGAGTCAGTCGTGGGGTAATGGTGGAAAAACGATTTGCAAGCTTAATCTGATTTCCTTATCTTAAGCACTAAGGATTCTGTTGTTACTTATTTAATTAGGACATGGGGTTTCCATTTAATTTGCACTACTTTATGGGTTTAATTATTGGGATATTGTTAGATTGGAATGAATCTGCATTTCTTATGAGTTTTTCATTGCTTTTGAATTAATTTCTATGCCTGTCTTTGTAGTGCTACTGTTAAAAATTACTAGAGTGATGAATTTGGAATTAAGATATAAGTTTCCATGGATAGTTTACGGTTCGCATGTTGATTCGGAATTGGACTAAAACAAAATGGTGATTTGGTTTAAAATGTCATTAATGTGAACTATGGCTGGCACCTTAGGTTAATATGCGCGAACTTAACTTTTAACAGGCTTAAGTTTGGATTATTGTTTTTACCATGCCAGTTTTGTTCAATAGAGTCATAGTTTATATTGATATTTTGTTTCCCGTAATTGTTAAGAGTATGCTTAGGCCGTTAACAATCATGA
The DNA here is from genome assembly GCF_000393655.2 of Nicotiana sylvestris. Classification (NCBI taxonomy): domain Eukaryota; kingdom Viridiplantae; phylum Streptophyta; class Magnoliopsida; order Solanales; family Solanaceae; genus Nicotiana; species Nicotiana sylvestris. The sequence goes on from NC_091068.1 coordinate 160,530,749, forward strand.
ACATGCGTAGTTTGTTTTTTTTTAGTTAAGTACAATCTTTTGAAATAATTCGAGGTGTCGTGCCAAATAAAATCTCAAAAATGCATGGCCCTCGCTTAATTGACTTGAATCCTTAGAGTTCGAGGTGCGCCGTTTAGTTGAACTTTCATGGCCCTCGCAAATAATAACGCGTATTTGCTTTAGGCGCTATTTTAATTAAATTACCTTCTTAAACTCGGGTGCGCATTGATGCGACCCAAATCCAAATCTCGACGAAGTCGAAATGTGTTGACAACCACGAGTGCATTGATTGCGACGTGGCTCGAAATGCGTTTTCACGACGTCGTAATTCTTTTAAAATAAATAATTATAAAAAAGCGGTTTACGAATAAAAAGGCACATAAGCTAGCAAGTATAAAAATCAGATAAAATCAAATGCAACCGTTAAGCGACCGTGCTAGAACCACGGAACTCGGAAATGCCTAACACCTTCTCCCGGGTTAACAGAATTCCTTACTCGGATTTCTGGTTCGCGGACGGTTAACAGAGTCATATGTTTCCTCGGTTCGGGATACAACCGGTGACTTGAGACACCATTAATCTCTCAAGTGGCGACTCTGAATAATTAATAATTAAATCCCGATCCGATTGTCCTTTAATTGGAAAAACTCCTTTACGCCCCTACGAATGTAGTGAAAAAGGAGGTGTGACAATAAGTTGGCAGCAGCTGTTTCTGGAACTGTATCTTTGGAGAATGCCCTCCGCATTTGCAGGTCGGAGCTGGCTGAAGAGAAGGAGGCCTCTAGTCATAAGGTTGCAGGGCTCGAGGGGCGTGTCAAAGAACTGGAGGCTGAGTTGGCTGCGTTAAATGGACAAATGGCCTTGCTGAGGGCGGAGGATGCAAGTTGACATTATCAGCCTTCTACATCTCGCGCCTCAACTGATCCGGTCGTGCCCCATCGTTTATATGAGTTGTGGGTCTACGCGGAGGCTCAGCTTGATGTGTATAAGGCTTTTCACACCGAAGGAAGGGCTACTAAGGCGGAGCTTTAGGCTGTGCACACCGAAGCTCGTGCAGCTCATGAGGCATGCGGGTACGACCCCCTCACACCTGACGGGGGTGATATCAACTCTGATAATGCGAACCACCTTGCTTCGGATTCGTGGTACGAAGATGTTTACCCTACCGGGGATAATGTGTAGTATTTGTTTGTACTTGCTTTTGTTTTGGGATTTTTGCGGGGGGCATACTTGGGTCTGTTTGTAAAGGCAAGTGTAAATAATATTTTGATGTAATGAAAAATTCATTTCGTTGATTTGTTCTTTCTTGCATTTATCGAACCCATGTTACTTGATGGCCTTGGACATTAGGATGTTGCTTCGAACTGTCATCGAAGTAGGATCCCATCGTAGTTTGAACGAGGTCGAACTCACATTATTGTCGATGGCCTTGGCTATTGGGATGTTTCTTCAAACTATTGTCGAAGTAGGATCCCGTTGTAGATCGAGCGAGGTCAAACTTCATGTTATTGTGGATGGCCTTGGCCATTGGGATGTTGCTTCGAACTATTGTCAAAGTAGGATCCCGTCGTAGTTCGAGCGAGGTGGAACTCATGTTATTGTCGATGGCCTTGGCCATTGGGATGTTGCTTCGAACTATCATCGAAGCAGGATCCCGTCGTAGTTCGAACAAGGTCAAACTCGTATTATTATCGATGGCCTTGGCCATTGGGATGTTGCTTCGAACTGTCATCGAAGTAGGATTCCATCGTAGTTTGAACGAGGTCGAACTCATATTATTGTCGATGGCCTTGGCCATTGGGATGTTGCTTCGAACTGTCGTCGAAGTAGGATCCCGTCGTAGTTCAAGCGAGGTCGAACTCATATTATTGTCGATGGCCTTGGCCATTGGGATGTTGCTTCGAACTGTCGTCGAAGTAGGATCCTGTCATAGTTACGAGGTCGAACTCATATTATTGTCGATGGCGTTGGCCATTGGGATGTTGCTTTGAACTGTCGTCGAAGTAGGATCCCATCGTAGTTCGAACAAGGTCGAACTCATATTATTGTCGATGGCCTTAGCCATTTCTTGTTGGAGATTTAATCGTATTCCCGTAAAAAGACATGTCGATTCATGCAATGGAGGTTTAATTATATACTTGTAAGAATCACATGTTGACTCTGCACATACAATGGAGGTTTGATTAAATTCTTGTGAGAATCACATGTAGACTATGCACATACAATGGAGATTCGATTATCTATATGTAGTCCCTTCATTATTTGCTCCGGAGATCATGTCGACGGGTCGAGGTAATGAACAACACTGCGATCCTTGAGGCGTCTCCCTTGCCGACTCGTTAAAAACCTCCCCGGGAAAACCCGATTGGGACAAAACCCGGGTGAGGGAAAAAGAGTATGACTTAGGCGACACCTTCTTTTAGAAGTGAAAGTACTTGAGATGGGCGACATTCCAGTTGTTTTGGAGTAGTTTTCCCTCTATTGTTTCTAACCGGAATGCTCCTTTGTTCGCTGCAGCTATGATTTTGTATGGTCCGTCCCAGTTCATTCCCAATTTTCCCTCATTAGGGTATTTCAATGCTTGTATTTTAGCCTTGAGGACGTAGTCTCCGACTTTGAGCGGTCGCACCTTGGCTCTCTTGTTGTAGTATCTTTTTACTTGTTATTTCTTGGCTACCATTCTTATGTGGGCCATGTCTCTTCTTTGACTTCATCTAGATCTTGTAGCCTACTATTGTCGTTATTAGGTCCGCTCTCGTTGGAGTATCTCAAACTGGGTTCTCCAACCTCGACGGGTATGACTGCGTCAGTCCCGTAGAACAATGAATATGGTGTTTCTCCTGTGCTGTTTTTTGGCATGGTGCGGTATGCCCATAATACTTCCAATAGTAGTTCAGGCTATAGCCCTTTAGCATCCTCAAGCTTCTTTTTCAATATATTCAGTATTACTTTATTGGAGGATTCGGCTTGACCATTAGCGGCAGGGTGATATGGCGTGGAGAGTATTCGTTTGATGTGCCATTTTTTGAAAAACTCAGTCATTCTTTTTCCGACGAACTGAGGTTCGTTGTCGCAGCTGATTTCTTTGGGGTTGCAAAAAGGGCATATTATGTTTTTCCATATGAATGCGATGACCTCCTACTCACGTATCTGAGTGTATGCACCTGCTTCCATCCATTTAGAAAAGTAATCAGTTAAAACCAAAAGGAAGCATACCTTACCTCGTTCTGCTAGGAGGGGGCCGACTATGTCCATTCCCCACTTTATGAAAGGCCATGGCGAAGTGACAGAATGAAGGAGTTCCCCTGCTTGATGTATTATAGGGGCGTACTTTTGACATTGTTCACATCTCCTGACATAGTCCGCGGCTTCTTTTTTCATGATGGGCCAGTAGTACCCGGCGCGGATGAGGCATCGGACGAGGGCACGGTTTCCCGTGTGGGCGCCGCAGTGCCCTTCGTGTATTTCTTCTAGTACCCGCCTTGTTTGATTTGGCCAAGACATTTGGCTAGGGGGCCACCAAACGTTCTTTTATAGAGATCACCGTTTACGAGGTTGTATCGGGCTGCCTGTACCCGGAGTTTTTTGGCTTCTTTTTTATCTTGCGGGAACGTTCCATCCTGCAAATATGCTACGAGACGGTTACGCTAGTCCCAAGTTAAGTTTATAGAATGTACCTAGACGTGGTCTATTGCAGAATGGAGGAGGGTGACCACGTTTTCTTTGTTGATATGTTTGGTGGCCGCAGCTACTTTGGCGAGGCCATCCGCTTCGATATTCTGCGCCCTGGGTATTTGGTCGAGGCGGCATTCATCAAATTTTGGCAGTAGTTTTTGGATTTCCGACTGGTACTTTTGTAGTCTCTGTTCTTTGATTTGGAAAGTCCCGGTGACTTGGTTCACCACGAGTTGAGAGTTACAATGGAGGACGAGTCGTCGAGCGCCACATTTTAGGGATAACTTCAAACCTGCAATCACAGCTTCATACTCAGCCTCGTTGTTAGTTATCTCAGGATATCATATGGACTGGCGAATTACTTCGCCTGTAGGGAATTCAAGGACGAGTTCCAGTCTCGATCCCAAGGCATTAGAGGCACCGTCGGTGTAGAGGACCCAAAGGTCGGTATGTGTGGAAGTGTGGAGTGCTTCCTGTTCTACCACAGACAATATTTCCGTGCTGAAATCAGCGACGAAGTCGGCGAGCACCTGCGACTTAATGGCAGTTCGCGGTTAGTACGTGTCACGCCTCCTTTTTCACCCGCCCCGCCGCAAAGGGGCGTAAAAGGGAGTTTTTTCAATTAAAGGACAATCGAAACGAGATTTTATTTAAAGATTCAGAGTCGCCACTTGGCAGATTTATGGTGTCCCAAGTCACCGGTTGAATCCCGAATCGAGGAAAGTATTGACTCTGTATTACAGTCCGCGAACCAGAAATCCGAGTAAGGAATTCTGTTAACCCGGGAGAAGGTGTTAGGCATTCTCGAGTTCCGTAGTTCTAGCACGGTCGCTCAACTGTCATATTTGGCTTATTTATCTGATTTTTAATACATGTTGAATCTATGTGCAAATTTTAACTGTGTACCGCTCTTATTATTATTATTTTTTACTGAGAATTGCAACATCGTAAAAATACATCTCGAACCACGTCACATCAATTCACCCGTGGTTATTGACACATTTCAACTCTGTTGAGATTTGGATTTGGGTCACATAAATGTGCACCCGAGTTTAAGAAGATAACATTATTAAATACGCGCCTAAAGCGACTAGCGTATCATTATTTTGGGTAGGGCCATGAAATTTTGCTAAACGGCCCATCCCGAAGTCTAAGTAATTTTACCAACATGTATAGAGGGCCCCGCAGCTTGTGTATTTTTGTTTGTCGAGGCTTGTCTCATTCATTATTTTTAAAAGGAATTTGCAACGTCGTGGAAATGCATCTCGAACCATGTCACAATCAATGTACCCGTGATTAGCGACACATTTCGACTTCGTTGAGATTTGGATTTGGGTCACATAAATGTGCACCCGAGTTTAAGAGAGTAAATTATTTAAAGCGCACCGGAAGTGACTTGCGCGTTGTTATCTTTTGGGGAAGGCCGTAAAATTGGCTAAACGGCCCGTCCCCAAGTCTAAGTATTTTAAAACAAATATTTATTGAGGGCCCCGCAATTCTGTATTTTTTATTCGGCGAGGCCCATCTCAGTTTTTATTCAAGGATATCCTAAAGCGACTATGATTTTCTATTTATTGGTCTCTAAGAATAAAGAAAAATCCTAATCAATTAGCATTAAAAGTTCGGGCTTCAAATTCAAGTCCGGGTCCAAACAAAAGGAAACACCTTCTAGTTTGAACTCGCTACCTAACTTAAGATCCGCCGCCTGCCGTTGTAAATATTAACAAACCAGCTACCATTTCGATCCAGTTCAACTTTAGCTTTATTATATGAACTGGATTATTGGAGTTAACTATGTGGAATATAAAGCCATTTTTGAGCTCTTTTTACGATTTGTTGAAAAATGCATCAATGCTTAAAACTGACATCAAGCTAACATTAATCACTAACATTCGAGAACTAACATTAGTTACTAACATTATTTACATTGCTATTTAAAATGATGTTATTTACTCAAGTGGACTCGCGATTTCAGAATTAGACCAATTAAACCAACATGCTGATTTTCATAAACTATTGAACCTGTTTTGCGACATAAACTATTTGAAACTATTTCACGACTACTGAACAAAAGAATTAAATACATTATATTTCATAACTAGTAATCACCAACTAAGATTAATTACCATTGATATTCCATGTTTGTAGAAATAGATTCAACCAGTCCAGTTTATGCATTTCAAAATCATTACAGTACATACTATGAAATATCAAGTGAACTACTGCTTATACATCAAATTAAACACAAAGAAATAGTTATTTTCAGAAATCCATTCCAACAACTCTTTACTTCCTTTCTGTTAAATTTGAGAGCTGTAGAACATGTACCTGGATAACGAAAATACAAGAAGACGAAGGAGCAGTCAGCAACAGTAATAACACAGCAACGCAGTGACAAAACAACCCAGTGACAGATTAAAAAGGAAGGAACCAGCAGAGTTCCAGCAACACCCAATGAAAACAGTAGCCAATAACCAATAGCAAACTCAGGAAGAACCAATTGAAACCCTTTTCAGTTTCTTAACTCTCCAAACACTGAACCTTTTAGGATTAAAAACCAACCTCCTTTTTTTTACTCTCAAATTACTGAACTTTTAAATGTTAAAAATCCAGCCTAAACTCTCTGGAAAAAAAGACTGAAAGAGAAATGATTTTTCCTTCCAAAAATCAGCCCCCTTTTCTTTCTTGAAATGACCCTATTTATAACCCAAAACAGGTATGTGCAACATATTTTAATCAATTTTTTTTAAGCTTTTCATACCATTATGTTTTGTTCCCCACACTTGCATGCCTTGTTCCCCACTAGCAAATGTCTTGTCCCCACTATATTAAACAAATGTATTAGTTCCCACTACCACATGTCTTGTCCCCCACTATGTATTAAATAATGTATTATCTTAATATTATTAGTGCTTATTGGACAGAGCACTCAAATTAAAAATTTTAAATCCTGAAATACCCTTGAAACTATTGAAATTACCATTCTACCCCATCAACTATATCCAATTCTCCTAAATTAATTAACCAAACTACAGCAGCTATAACCAATCTTAAGTGAGAAATCCTAACAATTGACTAATTAAAACACATGAAACTAACTCCCAATCAACAACATCAGGACAATTCAACAAGGCCAGATTCATATGAGAAACAAACTTAACAGAACAAACAAGTATATCCAAATCACTAAACACAATCATCAATTAAACTCAAAACAGTAGGAAAAACGCATACACATATAATTTCAACGAATATGCAGTAGGATACTTCATGCGCAGATTTTATCAAAATGAACCCACATTAAAAATGAAACCACAAATAGGTCCGTGAATAACATAGATTCGAGGTAAGAGATATGACCTTTACTACTGCACTTTCTTGCTCCGTTACAAACAGTGAAAACGAAATTCCAAAGAAAAAGCAAACAAAAAATAAATAAAAAAAATTTGTGAACGAGCTATGGCTGACCTTTATGCTAATGATTCGACGTCGAACAATGATGAACTTCCGATGAAACACAACTTCGTTCACGACACTGTTTCGACGCTTGATTAACAGACACGGACTCGAACGGAACCTCGACGCACTGCTTCGACGTACGACTGAGCCCGACCTCGGATGGCTGGTCTCATTTTGGACTGGAGGGTGGTTATGGAGAAGGGTTGGGGACTCTGCTGGGGTCGTTGGCGTGACAGTAGAGCTGGAGTAACAGTGGCTTGGAGATGTTGCTGCTCGCTGCTGCTCAACGGAAAAGGCTGGTTGATGGTCAGCTGGTGACGGGCTGGCTGTGCTGGTCGTGAGGCGGAGCTGGGGTGGTGACGACGTGGTCGTGGTGGACGTGAGGAGGCTGTTTCAGGTGGTCGACGGACTGTGTGTGTGCATGTTGAGCAGTGACAGACGAAGAAGAAAAAGCAGCGGCCATGGCGGACTGGCTAGAGCTCGCGACTGGAGGGTCGTAGGGCTGTAGGTTGGCAACGGGAGGCTGGTTGGTTGCGTCGCTGGTTTGGTGGGTGAAGGTGACGAAGAAGATGAAGCAGAAGGGGTGGGGTGGGTGTCCCTTTTTTAGGAGTTTTTGTTGTTGTTAGGGAAAAAATGAAAAATAGAAAGGGGGGGGGGTTGGGGTTCGTTTGGGTTATGGGGCGGACGAGGTCGGTTCGACCCGGTGGGGGTTTGGTTCTTTGGTCCTGTGGTTTAAAATTGAAGAAAATGCCCAATCCGATTTTCTTCTTCTTTTATTTCCATTGCTTCTTTTTCTTTTTTTCTTAAAATAAAACTAAAATTCTAAAAATTCTAAATTAACCTATAGAACTAAATTAATTTATAAAAGTACTAATTAACTCTTAACAATTAAGACACAATTACATAGCAATTAACGATAAAATCACACAATTTGGACATTAAATGCTAAAACTACAACGTACATTATTTTTATGATTTTTGTTCTTGTAAAACAAACTTAATTGCTCCTAATTGTAGAATTAAATCCTAAATGCAAATGCGACATATTTTATATTTTTTTATTAATCTAATAAATAAACATGCACAGGCAAATATAAATAATTATCCAAAAATGCCACGAAAATTCTCAAAATTGCACACAAAGGAAAATTGTTTTATTTTGAATTTTTGGGAGTATTCTCACATAGGGCAAAAATCATGTGCTCACAGTACGTTACGTCATGCTCGCTTAGTTATATGGCCCACTTGGCTAGTCTACCCGATAGTTCGGGTTTGTATAGGATACCTCTTAGGGGGAAGGTTGTCACCGCCTTTATGGGGTGACATTGAAAGTACGGTCTAAGCTTCCGTGAAGCTACGACCAATGCCAGAGGTAGTTTTTCAAGGTGAGGGTACCTTGTTTCGGCATCGATTAAGGTTTTGCTAATATAGTAAATCAGACATTGCGTACCTTTATCTTCACGGACCAAGACTGCGTTTACCACAACTTCAGAAACTGCTAGATACACAAGTAGACATTCACCCGGGTCCGCTTTGACGAGTAGTGGTGGAGAGGATAAATACGTTTTCAGTTTTCTCAGGGCGTCGACGCATTCTTCGTTCCATTGCAACCCGTGGTCTTTCCTTAGCACATTGAAGAATTTGTGGCATCTATCCGAGGATCGTGAAACAAACCTTGATCGGGCGGCTATTCGCCCTGTTAATTTTTGCACCTGCTTTTTGCTGGTCACTATCTCCGGTATTGCATCGATGGCCCTGATTTGATCCGGTTGACCTCGATTCCCCTTTGTGACACTAGGAAACCAAGGAACTTTCATGAAATTACGCTGAAGGCACACTTTTTGGGATTCGACTTCATCCCGTACTGCCTTAATATCTCGAAGGCTTCCTTCAGATGACCAATGTGATCCTCTTTCTTTGTCGACTTCACTAGCATGTCGTCGATGTAAACCTCTATGGTCTTACTAAGTTTTTCTTTGAACATTTTGGTGACTAACCTTTGATATGTGGCCCCTGCATTCTTGAGCCCGAACGACATCACCTTATAGTAGAACGTTCCTTGATGAGTGATGAAAGTGGTCTTTTTTTGATCTTCTTCAGCCATTAGAATTTGGTTATAACCGGAGTAGGCATCCAAGAAGCTCAGCAGTTCATGCCCCACTGTTGCATTGATAAGTTGGTCGATGTGAGGTAATTGAAAAGAGTCCTTCGGGCATACTTTGTTTAGATCGATGAAGTCAACACACATTCGCCATTTCCCGTTTTTCTTTTTGACCATGACCACATTGGCGACCCATTGGGGGTATTTTGATTCTCTGATGGAACCGTTGGCGACTAATTTATCAACCTCCTCGCTGACCGCCTCATTGATTGCAGCATTAAACTTTATCCTCATTTGCCGTACCGGCGGATAAAGTGGATCGACATTCAGTCTGTGTGTGGCGATATCCCTTGGGATTCCTGGCATATCTGAGTGGGAAAAAGCAAACAGATCGGCGTTGTTAGTTAAAAACTCACGATATTTACCTGACTCCGAGAGTTTGTGTCCAATATAAGCCTTTTTTGTGCTATCGGTGTTATCCAATTGGACGGGATCGAGATCTTCTATGGTTGCCTTGCTAGCTTCTACGATGTCCGGGTCTTTGATGGCCTCTACTTGTACATTGGGTTTGGTTCCCGACATGGCTGATTGCTATGTTTCCGCACTTGCCCCTTTTAATTGTTTGGTGTGTGTGCAATCTTGGGCGATCCGGTAGCATTCTTGGGAGGTACGTGGCTCGCCTAGGATGCTAAATATCCCCCATGGGGTGGGAAATTTGATTACTTGATAGAAGCTTGAAGGGATGACTCGCATGGCGTGTATCCGTGGTCGTCCTATTAAGGCGTTGTAGGCCGTTTCCTGGTTCATGACGTGGAATGTCGTTTCCAGGGTAACCCCTCCTGCCAGGACAGGTAGCACTATTTCTCCAGATGTCTACTCTACTGCATTATTAAAACCCGTTAATGTTATGCAACGCGGTATTATTTTATCCTTGAGCCTCATTTGCATGAGAACTCATGGGTGAACAATACATGCGCCACTTTTTTCATCCACCATTATTCTTTTTACATCGGTATCTGTGATGTGTAAAGTTATAACCAAAGCATCATAGTGAGGGAAAGACAAAACATCGGTATCTAAATTATCGAAGATGATACTATCTTTGAGGTCGTCATATCGTTCGTGGGCAACTATCCGTTTGAGTTTATGTATGATGGTAAATTTCACATGGTTTATTACCGTGTCATTGCCGCCACCAATGATCATTTGTATGGTACGAGTGGGTGATGGTGGCTTTGGAGGTCCTTGAGGTTGATCGCGACCTCGAGCGAAGTTGGCTCGTCCTCTGTCGCTCAGTAGATCTTTCAGGTATCCCTAATTTAACATGACCTATGCAGTCCTCGGTCTTGTGTCCTCTTTCCTGGTGGAACTCATACATGACGTTTGACCTTCTTGTGCTTGGGTCCGACTTCATCTTTTGCGGCCACTGCACCTTCGTACCGAGCTTTTCTAGTGCGTACACTATTTCTGAGGGGGAAACATAAAAATTATGAGCAGATAATAGTGGAAGCATACCTCTTTCGTTTCGGGAGGGTGCGGTATGTCAAGGCGCGGCGTCTGCATGTCGTGGAGGTGGAGGATTAGATGTTCGGATGTAAGGCTGGTGTCTTTCTCGATTGAAACGTAGTAGTTAATCCCTTCACCCGTCATGGCGGCGATCTCTCCTTGTCTCGGTCTGTACTGATGTTAATCGCTGAAGCGGGCCATTCAGGTCATCCTCGTCTGCCCTCACTTCGGTGCAATAATCATTGTGGATCTCTTCCCATGTGGTGGGGGGATACTTCATGAGTCTACTGAGTTGCTTTTTGGTTGCTTTGACTCGTTTCTATTTAGCCCGTTTTGAAAGGCTGCTACTTCCATCCCTTCTGACACATTTGGTAGGCTCATCCTTACTCTGTTGAATCGGGATAGGAAATCCTGAAGTCCCTCACCTGTTGTTTGCCTGACGGCGAAAATATCATTGACCCTGGCTTCTGCCTTTTTTGCTCCCGCGTGCGCGGTGACGAACTTGTTTGCCATCTCTTCAAATGTGGATATCAACGTGCTGGTATTTGGGAATACCACGTCAGCTCTCCCCCGGTTAGAGTTTCACTGAACTTTTTCAGCAGTACAAATGACACCTGTTCCTTTGATAAATCGTTACCCTTTACTGCGGTAACGTAATGGATTAGGTGATCTTCCGGGTCCGTGGTGCCATCATATATTTTCAAATATGGCGGCATTTTGAAGGTTTTGGAATAGAATGGGGAGCTTCCCCTTCGCTATATGGTTGTTCGACAAATCGGCCCGCATCGCGTTTTGGTAACAGCTTCGGAGCACCTGGTATTTTATCGACCCTTTCCTGATGTTCCTGCATTTGGTCGCGGAGTGTTTTATTCTCATTTTCCATCTTTTCCATTTTCTTTAAGATGGCCAAAAGTGCATCGTCACCTGCATCAATAACAGTGCGGGTGTTACCTGTTCGCATAGCGCTTGGCTCATCGGCAGCAGTTGCGATTTCTGTGGGTGGCGCATCTTCGACACCTCCCTGAATGGGTTTCTCGAGCATGTTGCTCAAGGCACTCGTTAACCATTCTTCTAGTAGCCTTAAGTGCATCGTCACCTGCATCAGTAGCAGTGCAGGTGTTACCTGTTCGCGTAGCGCTTGGCTCATCGGCAACAGCTATGATTTCTGTGGGTGGCGCGTCTTCGACACCTCCCTAAATGGGTTTCTCGAGCATGTTGCTCAAGGTACTCATTAACCGTTCTTCTAGTAGCCTTTTGACTGCTGGTGGCGCCTACTAAGGATGTTGAGGTTCCTCTCTTGCGCAAAGTCGTTAGATCCCCGTGCGGAGGAGGTGAAATCTCACCCTCATGTGTAACACTTGATGTTACATTCTCATTGTCTTCTCCACTGGCCTCGTTGAGGGAATTCAGGAGGTTATTTGTGACACCCTCTATTGCTTTTAGCCTCGCTTCTCCCTTTCCCGCCATCGTTGGTTTTTATGGAGCTGGAGAAAGGTGATTATTTCCTTCAAGAATCTAGATGAAAACTACAATTTCAGCTATAGAAATCCCCACAGACGGCGCCAAATTGTTTGACTCAAAAGATATTAAAACCTTTTTGAACAAATCAATCAAAGATGAAGGGGTAAATCTTAGCTGAATATAATATTCTCTAGAAAGAATAATAGATAAAGAGAAGATGGACGTTAAGTTTCTTTTCATTCAAGAATCATAATCTTTCTAGAGTCCCTTTTCCTTATTACAAGGTTATTGTCCCCCTTTTATACTAAGGGAGAAACTCTTCTAAATTGTAAAAGACAAAATATAAGGAATATTCCACGGAATATTCCTAATGTCCCCTAATGAGCTTACACTATTACAAAGGTCGTACAATCTCTTCTTTGCCTTAAGGTCGTCTCCCTCGGGACGTTGACTCAAAGAGACCCTGTTGTTTGTCGTATTCGTCGTTGGTCGTGGTCGGTCAAATTTGGACCCTTACACTCTTCTAATAATTTTTGGGGTATGTTCCTTCCTTGAATCCTGCGTGAACGCAAAATACTTTATATATGTACCTAAGTTTTTTCGTTCTTTTTCGGAACGAGCTTTAAAACTCTTGTTATGATTTTTGCATATATATAACTAATTATGCCAAGGGCCAATTAATTAAAAGCTCAAACTTCAAATTAATTTCATCAAGTTATAAGTCGGTTGCAATAATAGGTTTCATCAGTAACAAAATGTTTAGTATATCTTTTTTTCTCGTTTCTTATATTTTTCCGTCGGATTTTTATTAATTACTACTATTTATCAAAAGATTTCTACATAATTGCCTCTAAGTAAACCAATTGTGTAAGTATTTCTAATTATTTACCAGATCACCAGTTCCTTGTCGGGATCTTTACATAAATAGGCGATCAAATTTCGCTATATATTTTTCCTAGCCGGTGTACATATATTATACACTCATTATATACAATTATATATTCCAAGAATTATACATATATTATATAAGCAATTGAGTGCACAACTATTTAGGTTAATTCTTCTTTTTTTGTTTTCGATTTCCCTTTTAGTATGGGTGAAAACGGCACGGGCTAGCCAGTTTTCGGACTGATAATTGAAAAATAACCATTATTTTGCTGCAACACGGAAAGTTCCAACATAATATACTGGAACTTGGTGCACCTGTGTATGAACTTCCAGTATATTAGGCTGGAATTCCAGCACATAGAAAAATCCAACACAATATACCGGAGATTGGGGCACCTATATATGAACTTCCAGCATATTATGCTGGAACTCCAATATATTATGCTGGAAGTTCACATGTAAAAAATCAGAAATCCAGTATATTATTCTAGAACATTTTCCGAATTTTGAACAATATTTTCGTTAAAATTTATCTTACATGAAAAGTGACTAAATTTCAATTATTTTTAAAACTGTGGCTATTTTTCAGTTACCACTCATAAATCTGGCTATTTTTAAATTTTACCCGAAAACTGGGCTAGTCTTGGGCCCAACTCGTCCAACTAAGGTGAGCCCACTAGTCCCAATTCCGAGGTGAAAATATTTATTTCCATTCCATGTTTTGACCATTTGCCTAATTTTGAGAGTTCCCCGTTCTGTTTTAGTAGTATTAATAGCTCCCTTATTTTTTTCGTCCGTTCTAGGTATCGTATGTTCCAGTCTGTTACTGTTTGATGCTATTTTCTATTATTGGTTTTGTTGTTGTTGTTGTTGTTGTTGTTGTTGTTGTTGTTGTTACTATAATTGTCTTTCTCCCCTTTTCCTTATCGTCCTTTGTTCCCCTATTCTTTCTTTCTTCTTCGCTAGGTAGGGGTAAGGTCTGCGTACTCATTACCTTCCCTAGACCCCACTTGTGAAATTATACTGGGTATGTTGTTATTGTTGTGGCCTAATTTAACATACAAAGATAAAGAAAAAGCCAAAATATAAAGCATCTAGTACCTCTTACAAAATTTATACGAGGTACTTCCTCCGTTTCAATTTATATGAACCTATTTGATTGAGTATTGAGTTTAAGAAAAAATAAATTCTTTTGGAATTTGAGGTTCTAAAACAAGTCAAAAATGTGTTTAGAGTATTTGTGTGGTTATAAAAGCTTCTCATTAATAATAGAATTGTAAGTTTAAGCTAAATTATTTTCAAATTTGGAAGGAGTAATTTGTTTTTGAAGGGAGCAAAAAAGAAATAGGAACGGAGTATGAGGTTTTAGAAATAAAGTGCTATTCCCCCTTGGTCCGCTATCAGAAACCATCCCCCGCCCTCTCCCGACGAACGGAACTTCATTGCCAACTCCCAAGGCTTTACGCTCTCTGACTTCTTCTTCTTCAGCGAAGGTATTCAACCTCAAACTTCATTGAATATTTGCTAATTTCTACCATTTTTTATATTTGAGGAATATGTCTGCATTTTGAATTTTCCGAATTCCCGGACTCAAATTTTGCTTGTATAGCTTTTTCTCAGTTTCACTTGAAAGTTGGTCCTCTCAAATTCTGAATCTCATGCTGTTGCTTTAGTGTTGCATTTACTGTTTTTTTGTTTTTCTGTGGTGTAAATTAGTGGTGTCAGATTTCGCATTCCGGTTTAGATTTTTCTGTTTTGTGTTTGTACTCAAAGGAAGAGGATAGTCTTGAGATCATAAAGTGTTCAATAATTAGAAATCATCATGTTTTGGAAATCAAAATCTGTTACAGAAGTTTTGACTATGAGTTACATTCCGAGCTATTTTCTTTAAGCTTTCTGCTAATAAAAATCTTAGACAAGATGCTATTTTTCATCTTATCTTGTGTAAATATGACTGTGGAGTTGTTCATTTGAGATTTCTACCTTTACAAGGTAAGGTTTGCGTACACACTACACTTCCTAGACCCCACTCGTGGGTTTATATTGGGTTTATTGTTGTTTTTGTTGTTGTAGTTGTCTTGTTAAAAAAGAAATCAACTGCGCATTTTGATTAATTTTCCAAAATCAATAGTACAGATGATTTGTGGGAGCGGTATATAGTTAGCATACATCCCTAACCTAGCTTGAAAAATAGCTAATTTATCTAGATACAAAGAGATGAGGAAAATGTCATTGGTAAAATACATAAGGCTCCAAGCTATAATGAATGTGATGTCTACCTATACTAGAGGTGGGGGTACCTCCAAAAAATTCTACAACTACAGAGAATCCTCTAATTTCAAGGTGGTTCAAAAGTGATCTCTGGCTTTTTCTTGTTGGATATACAAATAACTGGGGGACTCCACCTATAAACAGGCATTAGGACTTTGATTTGAGTAGGCAGTTCAGAGAAGTTATGAAACATCTGAGATTGAGGGTATGTCAAGGTTAGAGAGGCAAGTCTATCAACAACTTGGTTACATTCATCGCTTCAGGTTAAGAACTAAAAGCTACATAGTTTTTCTAAGTTTCTCACCTCTTTAAGAATTCTTCCAAGGTATGATCTTAATGCCATTAACACAATTTCAAGATATGTACTACTGCATTTGATGGGTAAAAAGATGAGGAATTGAATCAGGGGAAGTAAAACAGAAGGAATAAGAGGTATTGTGTAAATATTTTTCTTAGACTGTCAATGTGTAGAACTGACTCAACGATCGTGAATTCACGATATTGGATGAAATGTGCACCAGTACGGACCTAAATGTCACACTTATTAGATTTTGATCTGTCCACTTGCGACTAAACACAGAATGATTCACTGCATGGGTAACAATATTGAAAATTACCAAAAAGGAAATACTAGCATATTTGATTTATGAACCAAATGGTTTTGATTTCAAAACGAGCCTTTGTTTGGACCGGAAACTAGCCTCCTCCCTCACCCAGCAATGGCGATTAGAAAACTGGTAACCTTTCCTCCCTAGAAGTGGAGCCAAACTTTAGAATTTATGGGTTCTGAACTTGCGAGAAATCTAGCACGCCTTAGTTAGTGGGTTCTCAATAAATATTTACACATATTTAATGAATTTTCTAATACAAATAGAAAGCCTGAGCAAAAGCTATAGGGTTCTTCCGAGTCCGTAAGCAATACTCTACCTCCGCCCTACCCCTCCCAACCATTAATTCATGTAAGCATGTCGATATAGATGAATGTGCACATCAAGTGTGTGAAACCGGTATGTAGCCACATGCCACACTTACTATTGCATTAAGTTTTGCTCCTCTAAAAGTTTGAGTTATTATTGATATGTATATTTGTTTACGTAATGATATCTTTAACATTTTCTGTACAAGATTGATTTTGTTGTAAGCCAAGTTCGTGAATATCTTTTTTGGTAATGGTTGTGAGACTTGAACCTTCGACCTCTGTATGCTCTTATACCTTGTTAAATTGTATTTCATCCAAAAGACTTGTGTAATTACTTGATAATAAGTGAATAATTTCAGCAATATGTTTGCATCGATAAAAATAAAAAACTTGCCAAATTTACATTTTACTGCTGCCATAGTATAATTTTATGCAAACATGGAAAACAGGCATTTACAAGGAATGCGGTTTCAAAGCACCATAAGTTCTTGGCGCTGGAGCCGGATCATTTAAGGCCGAAACAGAACTAGTAGATGAATCCAGTTCATTGTGCTCCAAATTGCCAATTGTACATGGAACTATTCCCAATGACTTTTCATCAGGACAGGATCTAGGCTTGCAAAAAAATGCTGCACATTCTGCTGCTGATCTTTGCATTGGCAACCCTGGAATGCAATTCATCCTCACATCAAGAACCTTTCTTTGAATTAGCTTCTTGCACTCTGGCCCAACCTCAGTGAAGTAATTGTACGACAACGACAAATTCTTCAAGTTGGACAGCTTGCACACCAGTTCAGGCACAGGTCCATAAAACTGATTTTGCGCCAAGTTCAGTATCTGCATGTTAGCCAAACATCCGAACGAATGAGGTATTTTCCCTGTTAACTTGTTTTTGCTCACATCAAATATTCTGGCCTTAGTTAAAAGCCCAATTTCATATGGCAAACAACCAGTAAGCTGGTTGTTCAAGAACAGAACTTCAAGTAAAGTTTTACAAGCTTGGCCAATGCTACGTGGAATGGAGCCAATGAATTTGTTGTTGGCTAGAGTCAAGTAAAGAACCGGGGTTGATCCCAGGTTATCAGGAAGTTTCTGCATTAAATTGTTGTTGTTGATAAAGAGAACGTCGAGGTTTAGCATGAAAACTTGAGGTGGAACCAATCCTGAAAAAGTATTGAATCTAAGGTCCAAGAACGTTAAATTCTTGGCACCAAGAACGTCATTTGGAAATTCGCCATTATAATTGTTGTTGCTAAGGTCTAACTCATAAAGGTAACGAAGATTCGCGATCTTTTTTGGGATTGTGCCTGTAAACTTGTTGGAATTTGCATGGAAAATTGTTATGTCTGGTAATTCATCAAGAAAGCCGTTAAGAGTAAGGTCAGGACCAGCAAAATTGAACTGATTGAAGTCCACTGCAGCTAGTGCTTGAACCTTATAATCAGGAACAATTGCACAATGGAAACCTTTGTACTTGTTACAAACATCATAGCCAACCCATGTGTTTTTAATTCCTAAAGGGTCATACTTGATTTTGGCCTTAAACTTTTGGATTACATTGTAGGCTATCTCGATACGTTTACTTTCAAAGAGGTATGGTGGTGGCGATGGTGGTGGAGGGCAAGGTGGTTCTGGTGACGGTGGTGGTGGTGGACAATCTTGATTATCCGGTGGAGGTGGTGGTGGAGAATTTTCACCACCTCCGCCGATGATTATTTCCAAAGTTTCTCTACTTTGGCCAAGAATTGAACCAGCCAAAACTAGACCATTCTGCAAAAATATTTGGATGAAAAAAGTTATAACTAATACAAATGATAAAGTAATAGAGATAATGGTAGCCATTTTTGCTCAGAGGCTGAGGAGTGGTAGAAATTAAGATCAATTATATAGATTAATTGGAAAAAGTAGAGGGCTAGACTAGAATTGATTGATTCATATTTCATAGTCACGAGAGGAGCTATAACAGTACAAGATGTTTTGTCGACAAGTAACAAAGTTGTTGCCCTCTCACTCTCACATAGGTACCTTTTCGTCCATTTATGACTTGTCACTGATTCTGTGAATTAATATCTATAAATAAGCTTCCATTGTATCATCACATGTATTGCCAATTTTTCAATAAAAAATAAAAGTTAAACTGCAACTTGGAGTCCTTAGTTGCATTTCCTTGTCTCTTTCTCTCCTTTTAGCCAATTGGGTTGATTGGTTATTGATACATAGATAACTGACAGAGAAATTGGTATATATATATAGAACATCATTTTTGACCTTTAGACCCACGTAGAAATTGATTTAAACCTGAAAAGTTATTGAAATGTAAATTTCTGTACCATATATTAACTTTTTGGTTTCATGTTGTTTTTTATTTTCTTTGTTGAGAAATGTTTTAAAATTTTTGTTATTGTAATTTATCATTAAGATCAACAGGCAGCTTTTGTTTGTCGCATAAATTGCAATGATTATCTGACCAAGTTAACTATTTGATAGTTTAAAATGTCAAAATAGTTAAATAACGTGGACCCTATATTACTTGCAGCCAATATTTGATCCCCTGTTCCCTATTATACTACTTATTTTTTTCTACAAAAGTTAACCAAGTGACATATCGGGGCCATGCGCCATGAAAGTATAACTCAAAGGTACTGGCTAATTCATAAACTCAATTTCGTTCTGCAGTTAATATTCATTCATTAAATTTACCATCAAAGATTTATCATCTCCTATATTGCATCTTTTTACAGCTGCTATATGTACAGCTCTTTAACTTATATATATAAGAATCGCCACTGGGGATGGCAAACGGGCGGTTCGGGTCGGATATGGACGAGCCAAAAACGGATAATGCAAAAATGGGTAATTTATCCGACCCGACCCATATTAAGAGTCCGTTTGGACATACAAATTTTTTTCTTTTTCCTTTTTGAAAACAATGTTTGGTTATCCCATTCTTACCACCAGTTTTTCAATTGAAAATGAGAATTTGCTAGTTTTTAATTTTACAAATTTACCCTATATTTTTAAAATTTATAAAATGACTCTATCAGTTTTTCATCTTTGGTAGATACATCTTTAGCGATTGATGGTAAAACATCAGTCCTAGTTGATACTTGAACTCTTCCTACAGGAAGTTTGATTATTATGAGAAATATGTGGCTATGCCTGCTTTTACACCTTTTTTGTGTGTTAGTAGAATTAGAAAATGTGATATTGATTTTGCATCTTCTGTGTATTGCAGTAAAGCAGAATATGATAACAGTTAAACAATAGCATATTGATTGTTTATTTCAAGTACGATAATTAAATTAGGGTGGTTTTGATATTTTTTTACAAGTTGTGGGGTATAAATCATATTTCATGGTTTTGAAAAAAAAAGACATTCAAATATGTTGTAAAAATTATAACCAAACACAACTTCATCTTCAATTCAAATTTGAAAAAAAAAAAATTGGAATTCATGTCCAAACGCCTAGTTAATATGGATAAAAAATGGGTTAACCAGCGGATAATATGGATATCCATATCATTTATGATTTCTTGAATATGGTCATTTTTGGGAGAATTCTACGTCTCCCAAACTTGAGCAACCCCTAATTTGAAGCTTTATAAATATAAACATTAAATCCATTGGTTATCCATTTCTAAGTGCATAATATTATTCTTATCTATATTTGACTCATTTTAAAAAAGTTCATTATCTATTTTTAAATGGATAATATGAGTGGATAACCGTTTACTTTTAACCATTTTACTACCACTAGTCGCCACTTAGAACTTCTTCACCGCACAGTGCCACAACGCCCACAATTGCAGTGGAAAAAGAGAATTATATTACTTTACTTTACTACACTACTATTAAATAAGTGAGAATGAGACCTGTATCCGGTTAAAAGAGAACTGCATCCGGATACAAATCGGGTCAGCATCGTATACTTGCCGTTTAAAGGGTTAGAACTGACATTGCAGACTTTAGGCTTTTTGTTATTGGTTAATTTTGTAAGGTACTGTAGCATCTTCATAAACTTTTGGTTCCGGGTCGACCATTTTGCCCATCTTCTAATATGCCTTTTTAGTTAGAATCCTACACGTGGCTTCAGCTACGGAGTTATGTCGGTCCACAAATACATAGAGTCTGACTAGTTTGTCTTTGAATGGTTGTTATGTAGTTTGTTATTTTTGATTAAGCTTCTGGGCTTTCTAATTCTGAGCCATTTCCAATCACAATTGGGCCCACCTTAATGTACATATATTCTTCTAACCAAATTGCCCAAATTGGAAATTTTGTGAATACATAATGAGAATTTTTCACAAAGCACCATCTTTTAGTCCTAATTAGCCATTTATAGATACTTTTTGCTATATTACGCTCTATAGATATCTTTTATGTTTTTATACAATGTATTTCATGTATTTAAACGGTTGTATTCATTAATACAAGAAAAAAAATAAGCATAAAAACGGGAAATTCAACTAAGTGTTATCTGTATTTAACTGTATTCAAGCGAAATTTCAGCTGTATTTAACTGTATTCAAGCAAAATTTCAGTGAAATACAATAACTTTTTTGCGCAAATTCTGGGAACTCAAACTTGTTAAAAGCAGAAGAAAATCAAATCACATGATAATCTCCTAATTTAACTCAAAGAACTAAAACGAGTACACACTAATTTGTATTTTGCTCAAAGAAAGCAACTCAAAAACGTGAAAAGAAGGAAAAACCAGAGCAACACATCTGATTGAACTTCTCAATTCTCTTCTCCTTTTTCTCTATTGAATACAACAAAAATACAACTGAATACAGCTGAATAAACTCTTGAATGCAACAAAATACAACTAACTTCTGCTGAATAAAATAGTTGAATATAACTAACTACAACTGAATACAGTTGTATAAAACACTTGAATACAACTAACTATCGCTGAATAAAATTTAATTACAACTGATTAAAACTGAATACAAGAGAATAATCACAACTTTTTAATACATCTAAAATATATAAATGAATGTTGCTGAATACATGTGAATACAGTTTCACCTCTTTCATCTGTAAACATGGCTTTCGACAAAATCAAGGTTGAAAACCCTATCGTTGAGATGGACGGTTAGATCTCTTTCTCCTTTACTTTCTCTATCTTTATATTTCTTCCGTTTTTCTTGCTGAAATTTGTTGTTTTATAGATCTGTTTTTGTATGCCAAATAATAATAAAGATTGATTATGCTGTGAAAATACAGAGAGGACAAAGAATTTGAGTAACGTGGGTATGTGGGAGAAGAGAGTAGAGGTGACAATGGCGGAGAAATAGAGATTTAGGGTGGGAGAAGATTTATGAAACGTAGGTTTGTGGGAGAAGAGGGTAAAGTGTATGGAAGAAGAGAGAGAAAAACTGGTCAGAGGAGATATACGCTAATTAGTTGAGAGAAAATATAAAAAATGAGAGAAAAATATTTTGTAGCATATATGGTGCCTTAATTGTAGGATGGAACTATATTTAGATTTTTTGCTATAAACTATAAAAGGTATTTATAGGATGTAATATTTTAAAATGGTATTTATTTAATATAAATAGGGTACTAACCTATTCTATAGGTGGTAAAATTTCCATACATAATTTATGGGGAGAATTTCAAAAATAGCTAGATTTACAAGTGGACATTCAAAAATAGTCATGGTTTCAAAAGTAATCGAAATTTAGCCACTTTTCATGTAAAGATAAATCTGAACGAAACCACTATTCAAAATTCGGAAAAATACTCCAGTATAATATACTGGAGTTCCAGTACAATATACCGGTCCATCATAATATACTGAAACTTTTCGCGTGTTGGAGTTCTAGCATAATATGCTGGAAATTCATATACAGGTGCACCGATCTCCAGTATATTATGCTGGAACTTTTCGTGTTGCGGCAAAATAGTGGCTATTTTTCAATGACTTTGTAAATGCTGGCTATTTTTAAATGATCAGTCGGAAAACTGGCTAGCCGTGCTATTTTACTAATTTATGTGAAAAGCTAAATAAGTGTGCCATATTACCCATATTTTTCAACTATTTTCAATGAGAATTGGAGTTATAAAAGAAGAAGATAGGATCAGGTAAACAATCAAACTACACAAATGAAGAAATGCTAACATACTATATAGACACTTAATTAACTTTTCTATCTTTAACATATATCAGCTATAAATTATGTTAAACTAGGTACTAGACATGTTAATTATTTAAAAGAAAGAATCATAAAAGCATTATCAAAAGAATTAAATTTAGGCCGCAACAAAACAACTTAAATAACTTGTAAAGATCACTTGATTTTTATTTTGAGATCTCTTACGTGTAAAATGATAAATTCCTAGCCAGATTTACAAGTGGTCATTCAAAAATAGTTATAGTTTCAAAAAGTAATCGAAATTTAGCCACTTTCATGTAAAGATAAATCTGAATGAAAACACTATTCAAAATTCGGAAAAATACTCCAGTATAATATACTGAAATTCCAGTATAATATACTAGGGTTCTAGCATAAGTATACTCAGCATAATATACTGGAGAGTATATTATACTGGAACTTTTCGCGTGTTGGAGTTCCAGCATAATATGCTAGAAGTTGATATACAGGTGTACTAATCTCCAGCATATTATGCTGAAACTTTTCATGTTGCAGCAAAATAGTGACTATTTTTAAATGACTTTCAAATGCTAGCTATTTTTTAATAATCAGTCCGAAAATTGAATAGCCCGTGCTATTTTTACATTCTAAGTGGCACATGCAAATAATGACTCTGCCCTTTTCCTGTATTGGAGTTTGAAGTTATAATTGAACAGTTGAAATCATTTGTTTGGAAATAAATTAGCCAGTATTACCTTTGGTACGCCTCTGCACGTGCAAAGCTTTGAAGTTGGAAAGCAAAGAATTACAAGAAATCAGGGGCGGTCTTCCATAAAGCAGATAAAATAACTGCTTTAGGCCTCATATTTGTGGGGTCCCATTTTTTGTTACGCTTAATAAGTTTATAAAAAGGTTCTGTGAAGTGAAAATGTTTGATTTCTTTTTTTAACAATTATAGAGAAGAAGGATTTACAACTGTTATGATTTTTGCAGAGAAAATCATATTGAACCCGAATTTTGTTAGAAACGTGTGATATATAGTAAGTAATAATTTGATGAGAATATTGAAAATAAAATCTCAAAAACCTTTCGAAGAGTCCTTTGGAGTTGATTACTTTATATATAGTAGACAAAGCTATTTTTTTTCAATTCAAAATAGATTTAAACAATTCGAAGTATATGAAAATATTTTGATTTTCTATTTAGCGGTAAAAATTAAGATCACTACATGATGAAAATGTTCCTTAAAGCATAATAATCAATTCGATATTGATGGTTTAGATTTATTTTCGGAATTAAAAGTATTAAGGGAAATAGTGCAATTAGAAGATAGCAGTTTAATTGATACACTCGGTCAAATTAAAAGATTTGATTCTTTTTTCAATGCTTATATTACTTATGAAATAATGTTAATAACTCTTATTACCGTCGCTTCAGCGGAAAGAAGTTTTCAAAATTAAAATTGATAAAATCTTACCTAAGATCATCAATGTGTCAAGAAAGGTTAAAATAGATTAGCAATATATAATTAAGAAAGACTTATTAAGAGTTACTGATTATAAAAAATTATTTAATAACTTCATATCTAAGAAATGCTAGAAAATAGACTTCAAATAAATAAATAAATATATATATATATTTAAAAATTAAGGCCACTCATAAAGTTTGGCTTTAGGCCACAAAATTTGTTGGGCCGTCCCCGTAAAAAATGAGAACAATGTAAGAAAGATTGTGGCAAATAGTGTCAACTTAAAGAAATAAAGACTTATATATATATATATACCTTCCCTGTCACACAATGTTGAGACTGACGTGTTATTGAATTTGGCTAATTTTTAGTGTCGGTAAAAACATTACTTCGTTAATTCTTTTTTGTTGTGTACCTCAGTAAGTATTTTTGTGAAGATTCAGCAGCTTTTGTAGTGAAGCATAATAGATTTTACATTTGTTTTATTTCAGAAACAGAGAATTTTTTTTGGACAAAAAAGAATATGAATTGGTGTAAATGTACACTCTGGATAAACTGTTATAATGCTTATCCTTTTCTTTTAACCAGATGGCTAAATTTTCTAAGCATATTTATGTCCCACAGGTATAAAAATGCCCCGCTTAAAGTTTTAGTTGGAATGATAGCCAATATTTGTAAAGTATTTGAAAAATAATCACAACTTAAAAATATAATAAAGTAGTTGAAAATAAGCCACATAAATTGTAGAAAATTTATCTGGAATTTGAAGTGCCAAATTCGAAACTTAAATATTTAGCCAGCCAAATATAAAATCAAATAAGCATAAATTTGATGAATATACATTGACATTATAAAACGAAGAGTTCACGGGATAAGTCACAATTTTAATGTATATTTTTGAATTTCAGAAGAGTGATACTAGCTTTTCTTACAATTTGCGTCGAAAATGTAAGTTTGCTTTATAGAGACCGATCTTTGCATTTATTTTAGTTGTCCATTAGTTTACCAATTGCATTTTTCAATTCATCGGCTAGGTGCGTTTTGGTAATTGTACTTCAATGAATCGGTAGGAATAATTAGTTAATATAGAAAATTTCTCCCCTCATCAGCAGCTTAAAAGATCTTTACATTATACTTATGTTTCACTAGTTTCATTCAGATACTTCTGTAAGAGGGAGATTGTTTCATTTTTTGTAACATAAGCCCCCTACTTCTTGAATTTAAAAAATAAAAAATTAGAATTTTATATTTGTCGAAAAATAAAAAATATAGTACTAGAACTATCTCTCATATAGAATAGGCCTAAAAAACTTAGGAATGTTGGGCCCATGCTAGCAAGGGCCTACTCCCACCTTTGAACGTTATATGGGAACATTTTTTTTAGTCCGTCCCAAAATGAATCATAGCTTTCTAATTTTGGTAATAATGCAACTTTAAGCTTTTAGTTTTATCATTAATAAAATAATTTATAGCCACATAAATATTTATAACTTGTTTTTTATCATAAATTTCAAAAAAAAATCTTTTTTTCCTGTTAAACTTCATGCATGTTCAAATTTTGTCACATAAAATGAAACTGGAGAGCATATAATTGAGGCAAATAGTGGGAAAGGGTCGATTAGGTAACAAACGGCCACTAACCTTTAAACTTGTGATATGATTGTCTGAAATGACCTCTTGGCTACCGATTTTTTTAGTGTGTTTTACTGGTAGTACATTATAACAAGGGTTTACATTCATGTACCAAAATGTTTAACTTTTACTAGTATTAATTTCAAACATTGTGGCGAATTGTTTATATACATATTATTTCTAAAAGATTATGAAGCGATATCAAATGATACTATCACGATCCAAAATCTAACCCATCGTATTAGCGTCTATCGTGGTACTCGGCAAACCGACATTTTTAAAATACTTTCAACATTTAACAAAAATGAATTAAGACATTTAAAATAACTGGAGTTTATCATAAAAACAGGGTGAACCCAAGTCCCAAAATATAAATGCGGAAAATAACCCGACATCGGGGTGTCACTAAGTCATGAGCATCTAAACAACCAGTCCAGAAACAGTTCTACTAGAGTATGTGTCAAATGCGAATACAGGAAAGAAAAGATAGCAAGAAAGGAGAGACAAAGATTGCAAACGCCGGCAGCTACCTCGCGAGTCTCCGATACTCAACCACGCACGAGATCAACGTCCATCATGTCAGGAAATACCTGGATCTGCACACGAGGTGCAGAGAGTAACATGAGTACATCTAACTCAGTAAGTAACAATAATAAATAAGGAACTAAAGATAGCGACGAGCTACACAGTTATAGTTCATTTTCAGTAATTCCAGTAAAGAATAGACATGCTTTCAAATCTGATAGTTCAAGTCAAATAAGTTTTATACAGTTTCAAGTTCAAGTAAACCGGATATAAAATCTTTCAGAAATTTCACAACAATGATAGATAGCAACTAAGTGCAACAATAAACAAAAGCAAGTACAACCTCTCAAGGCGGCATTCACTCAACTCATCTTAACAGCTCAATCACTCAGCTCTCAGCCCTCAGTACTCACACTCAATAGTTACCTACGCTCACTAGAGGTGTACAGACTTCAAAGGGGCTCCTATAGCCTAAGCGTTATAATCCGCACGGACAACTTACGTGCTGAACGGACAACTCACGTGCTATAATATCATATCGAGATTCGCACGGACAACTCACGTGCTACAGTATAAATATCTGGATCCACACGGACAACTCACGTGCTATGGTATCAATATCTCACCATCAGGCCCTCAGCCTCACTCAGTCATCAACCTCCCTAGACTCTCGGGCTCTCAGAAATCATATAAATCAGCCCAAACAGAGATAAAATATGTATCAACAAGGAACAAGAAGAGATGGAGGTATGATACGCAAATAAAGTCATGACTGAGTACAAGACAACAAATAGTAGCTAAATCAACAAGTGCACAACCTCTGCGGGTCCTAATAGTGACATCATATAGCCTAAGCATGATTTCTAACATAGATTTCAGTCCAATTTCTATAACACTAATAGAAACATATAACTAATAACAAGTTATTACAATTTACGATTCCACGTGATGGACCAAGTCACAATTTTCATGGTGTATGCCCACACATCCGTCACCTAGCATGTGCATCACCTCCAGAATAATCACATAGCACAGCATCCGCAGTTTTATACCCTCAGAACCAGATTTAGAACTGTTACTTACCTCAATCCGAGCAAAACGCTACTCCAAAATGCCTTTGCCTTGCCAATCGGCCTCCGAATGTCCTGAATCTAGCCACAAGTAGTACAATACAATTAATATAGGCTAAAGAGATCGATTCCACAAGAAAACTACTGAATTACAGCAAAAAATCCAAAATCAGCTCAAACCCGACCCTCGGGCCCATGTCTCGAAATCCGACAAAAGTCACAAAATCCGAAAGTCCATTCGCTCACGAGTCTAACCATATCAAATTTATCAAAATCTGATACCATTTGGTCATCCAAATCCTTAAAATTCACTCTCCAAATCCCTAGCCCTAAACCCCAAATTTCACCTCAAAAACTCACCAACTAGGTGTAAAATCAATAGGGAAACATCATTATTGAAGATAAATGGGCACAAGGAGCTTACCTCAGTAATCACTTCGAAATCCCTCTTAAAATCTTCCAAAATTCGAGCTCAAGGTGATAAAAATGGTGAAAAATCTCAAAGTCCCCTATTTATATGTTCTGCCCAGGCCTTTCGCACCTGCGGCCATTTATCCGCACATGCGGAGCCGCTTCTGCGGTTAAAACTTCGATTTTGTGGAAGTCACTTGCCTAGCTGTCTCCGCTTCTGTGATCACTGGACCGCATCTGCGCATATCGCAAGTGCGGGAACTCCATCGCACCTGCAGATCAAACTCGCATAAGCGTCCTTCTGCCCGCTTCTGCAACCATCGCAGGTGCGAAGGTGCGAGATACTCTTCGCACCTGCGACCTCTGCTCAACTCTTTCTTGGTCGCTTCTGCGATTCCTTCCCCGTTTCTGCGGGCTCGCACCTGCATTGCCTACTCCGCAGGTGCAATTACATCAGTAGCAGCAACACTTCAGGTGTTTCATCAACTTAAAACCAAGTCCGTTAACCATCCGAAATCAACCGAGGCCCCCGGGACCTCAACTAAACATACCAACAAGTTCTAAATCCCGATACGACTCAGTCGAATCCTCAAATCACCTCAAATAAAATCGAAAAAACAAATTACACACGGATTCAAGCCTAATGAACTTCGAAATTTCCAAATTTTACAAACGACGTCAAAACATATCAAATCACGTCCGATTGACCTCAAATTTTGCACACAAGTCATATGTGACACCATGGACCTACTCCAACTTCCAAAATTCCAATCCATCCCCGATATCAAAAAGTTAACTCCCGGTCAAACATTCCAAAATTCCAACTTTAGCCAATTCAAGCCTAATTCTACTACGGACCTCCAAAACACAATTCGGGCGCGCTACTAAGTGCAAAATCTCCTAACGGAGCTAATTGAACCATCAAAATTCAAATCCGAGGTTGTTTGCACATAAGTCAACATCCGATCAACTTTTCCAACTTAAACTTTCAAATAAGAGACTAAGTGTCTCAATTCATTCTGAAATCACTCCGGACCCGAACCAACTAACCCGGTTAATCATAATACAACTGTAGAATATAAAAGGAGCAAAAAATGGGAGGAATGAGACTACAACTCTCGAAACGACCGGCTAGGCTGTTAGAGACACCCTTATAAATTAGGAAGTTCAGTCAGAGCATTGAATAGCTAACAAGTGGCTTTATATTATAAAGGTTTGGTAGTTCTTTGGATTTGTTCTCTATTAATGACACGCGCTAATCTTAATTTTCAATTTTTTAATGGTACGTGGCAGGTGACGTGTCAATCAATTTATTATTATTTTTGGGTCAGAAAAGTCTTTTAGTGACAAAACTTGCCGCAAGCTTGATATTAATAAGCTCTCCATATTCAACTTCTACTTTTCTACTACTCTTTATTGTCAAATTGAATCAAATATGCGAATCTATCAACATGACTGTATTCCCATCTGTTCCCTTCAGAATTAACAATTTTTTCTTTGCTTAATTTTTAATAATTGTTTTGATTTTACTCGTAATTTTTTCAGTCGGATAATTAAACTTTCAGATAATTAAACTAATACAATTTTCTTAGTAGTAAATGGATTTCGTACTCGTTTCCCAGACATTTTATTTATTTATAATCTTTTAGCCGTTAACATTATCACTCTACGCGTATTTCTGGGTCACCCACTGATATTTAATTATTGTACTATTATTTCAAATTAAAGAAATGAACAAGAAACCACCTATTGGTTGATTCGTTCTATTTTAGTCCCATATAAAGCCGTCTTTGCTGCGTATTTCTTTGTTAAATCTCCTAGTACAATTTATACCCAAATTCGTCGTCGTTTGTCTTCTTCATCAATGTCGATGGTATATGGCATCCAAGGCCAGCTTCTAGAAGTCACTGGTATCAACTTCAATCTTCATTTAACTATTATAAACTACTGAAATTCTATGAATTCATTCTCGTAATTGTTTGATTTGAATTTTCGATTTTTTAGTTGTTGCTTGTAACAAATTGAAGGATACTGAATGGATTTCAAGGCAAGATCCCTACGTTTGTCTTGAATACGGCAGTTCTAAATACCGTACTCGTACTTGTACTGGTAATACTCTTATTAGCCATTGGTTGATATTACTATTATAAATTAATTACTCCTTCGATCCCATTTTATGTGATTTACTTTGTCTGGACACGGAATTTATTAAAAAAATAAAGGATTTTTAAATTTTATGGTGTAAAATAAGCTATACATATTTATGTGATGATAAATCATTTGATTTTGCCCACGATCTTTCGAAAATAGCCTCTCTCTACTCCTCAAGTAGGGGTAAGGTCTGTGCACACTATCTCCCAGACCCCTAATTTACTCGGTTGTTGTTGTTGTTGATAAATCATCTGATTAAGAGTGTAAAATGAGAAGTTTAAGTTTAATTTATTTTTGTAATAAATAAAAGTATCATTCTTTATGGGGACAGATTAAAGAGCAAGTGCATCGCATAAATTGTAATAGAGGGATTATTTGATAGAGTCGAATGAATACCGATGATTTATTTAGTCAATTTAACTAGTTCCTTGCTAGATGCTGTCGGTTTTGCTTAATTTCTCTGTGTCTATTTTCTTCATTTGGTGAGTTTTGATGAAATTCATGCCAATTTTTATGTAGATGGCGGGAAAAATCCTACATTTCAAGAGAAATTCGTGTTTACGCTCATTGAAGGGTTGCGAGAGATTAACGCTGTTGTCTGGAATAGCAATACCGTTAATACAGATGATTTCATAGGAAGCGGAAAGTAATTTCAAATCCTACTGCTACTTTTTATTACTTCTCATTCAATTTTCTCTTTTTTCTATCTATTTTGTGCCTGTATAAAATAAAATGGATATAAATCATTTATAACCGACCTAAAGCGGCAGAACTAGGAATTTATATAAGTGGGATTCAAAAAAGTACTAGAAGGTGACAGTTGAGAGTTGAACCTGTGACCTAAAGCAACTTTTGAACCTCATCTCGTACTACGTATACTGGAAAGAGGATTCAACAGCTTTTACATCACCAAAATAGTTGCTTTTATCCCATTTACACGGTATAGATTTTCGACGAAGGGAATTCAGTTGAACCCCCTCCCCTCCACCCAATTCTGCTACTGTTCGGAGTTAGGCTGAGTTTGTTGAATGATCAATTTAGTTTTTGTTTAGTTGAGTGTTAATTTTTAATTATTTGTTGTAGGATTCAACTACAGAAAGTTCTGTCTCATGGATACGACGATACTGCTTGGCCACTCCAGACGAAGAGGGGCAGGTAAATTAAGAAAAACTGCCACATTATTCTTTTCTAGATGATATTGCTTCTTTTTCAATGTCTATCTTTCTTTTATAATTAGATTTTGCCTGTATGTCCTGCTCCTTAGTTAGAATTCTTTATTTTTTTGTTGCTTGTGTTTCTTTGGCGAAATCTTGTACATTGTGCTTTACTCTTTCATGCTATTTTAATTTGGATCTGACGTGATTCCTTACATCCATCACTGAAGTTTTTCATTTCATCTTTTTAGATTTCGACCCTGCATAACTAGCTGTCAACTTACTTCAGGCTAGTGATGCAGACAGAACTGAATAAACTATTTATATGAGTGCTGAAAAATTAATAGTTTACGTGAAGAATCTCAAAGTAACAATGATTTCCAAAGATTTTTAGGTTCTTAGCCAAGGAAACCGCTTGCCTAGTGTGAGAACAGATAAAACTATTGTTGTTTTCAGCAACGAAACTGTTATTAACGTAGCTTGTTTTAATAGAGCTACATGACTTGAAGCAACAAAGAGGAGACATTAGGATCTTCTAGTTAAGGAATAAAATGATAGATTACAGACTTGCAGAAGAGCATTCAGTTTGGTTTTAGCTTCTAAAGTCTTCGTGCTTCTGATGGATTAAATATTAGAACGAGTCAGTGATTAGCATTAGTCACTTGCACCAAACTGAAAGAGGATAAATGGAAATTAACTTGCTCCTTGTGTACCGTATCTTACTTTTGTTAAGTCCAGAAGCAAATGGGGGATAAGTCACCCTAAAAATTTGCTATGGCTTTGCCAGTTTGTAGCAGAATCTATCTTCCACCATTTTCTTTTCCTTCTACCTCTCAAATGACTGTACAGGAGATGGATTTCCGGCCTTTGTTAAAGAAATATAAGATGCGACATAACTCATGAATTCAGGATTCAATTAGCTAGACTTCTTTCCATTGAACTTCTCCTGGCTAATTGTCTTACTTCCTCTCTTCCCCCATATAGACCTTTAGACATACTAGATACTGTTGGGCCACGGTGGGCCTACAGTTCAGGGTTACTAGATGAATCCGAGTAAGTTTCTGTCATTGATTACCTTGCAGGAGTTAAGCGAAGTCAACAAGAGGTGTTGTTTCTTTGCTTTCACGGTATATAAGGAGTCTAGTCAGCATGCAAGTACGTGGATTCATGGGAGTATAAAGCTGATTCTTGAGACCATTTGTGAAGTAGTTGATGACGAACAAAGAGAGCAGCTTTTTTCACAATTGTGTCTTCCTAATATGAATAAAACATATTTTAGCACGTTATGTTTTTCAGGTACGGAAAGGAATTAAAAGAGACACTTACTTCATCTTATAGGAAAAAAGAGAAGATAACAAAAGACAATTTCACATTTAGACCTTATGTCTATCTTGTCTAGATGATCTGAAAAGCTGCTCTCCTTTGGCCTCAACTGGCAGGACCTCAATGTTTCACTTCTGTTTTATTGTAAGTTTTTAGCATTTAATAAATTATACCCAAAATCTTTTTTAAATCTAGTAAAGAATCTCGCGTATATCTCAGAAAGCAAGGACGGTTTGTGTGATAAACATTAATGGATTTCCTGTGACCAGTTCTGTAGTCGATTAAGTTTATTTGAACCATGTGAACCTAAGATTCCGAAGTTAAACTATATTTTGTGAAGTTTTCTCGGGTCTTTTTGCACTGGCTGTTGGGATTGTAATTAATGAAATTGCACCACATAACAGAAGTACTGTTGCTTGTATTTTCTTTTACAGGCATGCAGGAGAGGTTCGACTAATAATGCATTATGCAAATGCCAATGTAAGTGCCACCATATTTTCTTAGAATTTCTCCCTTGCCCTTGCCCCCTCCAAAACCAAACACGGACATGTTTATATATCTTTGAAATGACTTTTACTCCTTCTACTTCCAGAAGCCCGCAACAAGCCATGCTCCATCAGGCTCTCCATATGGAGCACCAACTCCTGGATCATATCCATATTCGGCAGCTCCGCAACATGCAGTTTCTCACCCACCACCTTCTGCCTATCCAGCACCATCTCACCCACCAACTTCTGCGTATCCGGCACCATCTCCTTATCCCGCAGTCCCGCCTCCTTCTGCAGCATATCATCCACCATCTCCTTATCCTCCTCAACCTACTGCTTATCCTTCACCTTACTCATCAACTTCAGCATATCCACCTCCGCCTTATCCTCCACAGGGTTACTCTTACCCTCCAGGTAAATATTCTTGTAAGACATGAATTTTTTTTATTCTCTCCCGGCTTCTCAACTACCTATATATTTTAATGTTTTGCCAGGTCCATACCCTGGAGCCTATCCTCCGCGGTCACACTGATGCTGTGTTCTTAAATGCTTGGACAACGAATGCACATATATGCTTTCATGTAGTAGTCTTATAGCTTTGTCTGACATCGAAATTTCAGGACTTTTCATGACATGTTTGTGATTGCTATGCTTGATGCTGTATGATATTGTAGAATCTGAAAAGGATCCAAAAGAAGCTTATGTCTTAGTTGCCTGTTTTATATTCCCTGAAGCGGAATGTACAGTAATCTTCTATCAGATAGGTTCAACTGGCGTTTGTATAAGAATTATGATGCCATAGTAGAGTCTGGAATCACCGAATTGTCATTCTTGTTTACAGGGCTTCAGATTATATTCTTTGGATTTTTACATCATGTTGATAGTTGATATGCCAGCTTTATTTGTTGAACAAAGCAGAAGAATTTTTTTCTCGGAATCTTGTCTCTTGGCCACTGAAATTGAATTTATCATGTAAGTTTTTTAAAAAAATTAATAATAGCATGTTGGATTGAGAATAGCAGTTTTCAAATGCTATGAGCTTCTCTTGGATGCTTGAAGAAAAGTATTTGTGATCAGTCTTTTGCCATCTTTGTTTCTGTGTTACTTCGAGCAACAATGTTATAAAAGTACATACTAATAAGATAAGGATCGGGATATCAACACGTATCTCAGAGGCCAAATATTCGACCTTAATTGTGTAGCACTTCTGTTTAAAGGCTGACAATTCTGGTGCATAAAGCATCTCGCGTCCACTCAGAAGAGCTGCACCTATACCAAAATTAAATATTAAAGAAATTATGAGCCATTTGGGATATGAACCGTCTTTGTAAGCACCCATCTTCTCAACCTTAAGACTGTGATTTCTGAGTCACAAGGGAGCAAAGTAGGGAGCTCTTAGGGAGAAAAACTAAAGGGTTGTTTGGTTGGGAAGCAACTTATCCCATGATTAATTATTTTAGGATTAGTTATTCCATCCTCGCATAAGGATAAAAAATACTACAATCTCAGGATAACTAATCCCGGGATTGGTTATACCATGATTTTACCCCAACTACACATGAGATAAACTCATCTCAAATTTAATCCGGAATTAATTAACCCTTATCTTTTATACTAAACGAGCTCTAAGAGGTCGTTTGGTAGGGTGTATAAGAATAGTGCAGAATAAGGTATATTAGTAATGCATGGATTAGTAATGCATGTGTTAGTAATGCAAGCATTAGTTATGCATATATTATTTCTTATCTATTGTTTGGTGTGGTGTATTAAAATTATAATGCATTGCATAATTTTTCAGAAAAATAATTGTCACGACCCGGATTTCCCAACCTCGGGGGTCGTGATGACGCCTACTAATGGGAGCTAGGCAAGCCAAACCTTAACTACTTGCTACGCTTCCATATTGCTTCATTGTAACAAACACAAGGCGATAACATGATAACAACGGAACTTTAAATAATTTAGCGGAAGTCAACAATTAAATATCTTAAGTCTACGTCTATTACAACTTTTAAAACCTCAAATACCCAAAACTTGGTGTCACAGTGTCACAGACTATCTAAGATTTCTACATACAAGGTCTAAAGAAATAACAATACGCTGTTTCTGAATAAGAGAGAATGAAACATGAAGTAGAGATAGAGGGAGACGCCAAGGCCTGCGGACGCCTGTAGTCTACCTTGGGTCTCCGGGTGGACTGAAGGAAGCACTCCAACTACTGTCCGAAAGCTGCTCTTGGATCTACACACAGTGCAAAGTGTAGTATTAGCACAACCGACCTCGTGTGCTGGTAAGTGTCTAGCCTAACCTCGGCGAAGTAATGACGAGGCTAGGACCAGACTACCAAATAAACCTGTGCAGTTCAAATGTATATACAGCGGAAAAGAAATACAGAAAATAACCAGTCAATGTGGGAGGGGAAAACATGCTGTGGGGAGATAACAGTTCCGAATAGAAAGCATCAAGTAAGGAAAGAAACCACATAACTCGAATATCAACAAAGAATCAGAAATCAACAATTTGCACGGCATCACCCTTCGTGCTTTTACTTTCTTCCTCACCAAATCAATCATATAATAAAGATGTGCACGGCACCACCCTTCGTGCTTTTACTCTCTTTCCTTACCATATAATCAATGAAAATCGATACAGAATGATACATCGTATGGTATGACATCACCCTTCGTGCTTTACACTCTTTCCTCACAATAGCAAATAATGCACGGCATCACCCTTCGTGATTTAACACTCTTCCTCACCCAAACAACAATCACAAGCAACAGGGCGATAGTAATAGAGATCCCGGCAAGGGAACAACATCAATAATCTCAACATCCCGGCAAGGGAGATGATCAACAAAGCAATAATATTCTGGCAAGGGGACAATTTAATAACTCTTTCTCTTTCTTTCACTTTTATTTCATAACTCACTTTACCACTTGAGCCATTGCTCCAAAGGGTTCAATCATCTCATATACTTTCACAATTCATAATATAACTTGAGCCAATGCTCCTCGATGTTCAAAGGTTACAATTCCTTCCACAAACTTTCCACAACACTTAGAAATCATCACCAAGGCATGGAAGATACAACGAAATCAAGATCTTCAAAATTTAAAGACTCACGGTCATATTAGACACCAACGTATACATACTCGTCACCATACCTATACATCGTACTCAACCATTATCATGTAGCAAATAAGACTCAACTCCTAATCCCTCAAGCTAAGGTTAGACCAAACACTTACCTCGATGCCTCGAACATAACTCAAGTTTCAATTATAGCTTTACCCCTCGATTCCTCCGCCAATTCGCTCGTATCTAGCCACAAGTTACTTAATTACATCAATAAACGCTAGATGAATCAATTTAAATGCATGAAAATGAGTTTTCCAAAGTTTTACCTAAAAAGTCTAAATCGTCCCCCGGGCCCACGTGGTCAAAACCCGAGGTTCGAACCAAAACCCGATTACTCATTCCCCCACGAGCTCAAATATGTAATTTGTTTTGAAATCGGACCTCAAATCGAGGTCCAAATCCCCAATTTTTGAAAAACCTAGGTTCTACCCAAAACACCCAATTCCCCCATGAAAATAATTGATTTGAAGTTGAAATCATGTTAAAAGATGTTAATGATTGAAGAAAACTAGTTAAAAACGACTTACAATTGATTTGGAGAAGAAAAAATGTTTGAAAAATTGCCTCTTATATTTTTGGGGTTTTTGAAAAATGCAAAATAACTGAAAATCCCGTCTATTTATACCCCTCTCAGACCCTCTATGCGGACCGCACAAAATGGATTGCGACCGCACAGGCCTTCCTGAGGTACTGCGGTCCAGTGCCTTGTGCGGACCACACGAAATGGACTGTGGCCGCACAGGCCTCCACCGCGGACCGCACTAGCCCCCTTCTGTGGTCGCACACGTTTTTGTGCGGACCGCATTGGCGGGTTCAGAGACCTGCAACTTCTAGTTTTAAGTCTAAAACATCCCGAACCTACCCGAAACTCACCTCGAAACTCCAAACCAAGTGTACATACTAACTCAAAAACATCATATGGACCTACTCGTGTAATCAGATCATCAAAATAACATCATGAACATCAAATTAAGTCTCGAGATCAATGAAATTTTCTCAAAACTTCTTTAAACATAAATTTTGCGATTTAAGTCCGAATCACGTCACATGACATCCGTTTTTCACCAAATTCCACAGAAATGTCTTAAATCATATATAAGACCTGTACCGGATGCTGGAACCAAAATACGGGCCTGATACCATCATGTTCTAATCAAATTTTATTTCAAATTTCTTTAAACAATTCCAGAAAATAATTTCCTTTAAAAATTCATTTCTCGGGCTTGGGACCTCGGAATTCGATTCCGGGCATACGCCCAAGTCCCATATTTTCCTACGGACCCTCCAGGACCGTCAAATTATGTGTTCGGATCCGTTTACCCAAAACATTGACCGAAGTCAAATTAGCTCATTTTATAATCAAAACTTATTATTTTTCATAGATTATCATATTTAAGCTTTCCGGTTATGCGCTCGGACTTTGCACACAAATCGAGGTAATTCTAAAAGAGGTTTTCAAGGCCTCAGAACACGAAAAATTCGTTTTAAAACAAGTGATGAAGGAAGTACCTGAGTCAGGGAAAAGATGGGGATAACAACTCCGCATATCGGACTCGGACTCCCAGGTCGATGCCTCAGGAGGCTGACCTTTCCACTGAACACGAACAGAAGGAAAAATCTTCGACCTCAACTGACGAATCTGCCGGTCTAGAATAGCTACCGACTCCTCCTCATAAGACAATTCCTTGTCCAACTGGACAGTGCTGAAATCTAACACGTGGGATGGATTGCCGTGATATTTCCGTAGCATGGACACATGAAACACTGGATGCACGGCTGATAAGCTCGGCGGCAATGCAGGTCTATAAGCAACCTCTCCCACTCGATCAAGAATCTCAAACAGACCGATGAACATAGGGCTAAGATTTCCCTTCTTCTCAAATCTCATCACGCCCTTTATAGGCGACACTCGGAGCAATACCCGCTCTCCAACCATAAAACCCACATCTCGAACTGCGGTCTGCATAACTCTTTTTCCTGGACTGAACTGTACGAAGCCTTTCCTGAATAATCCTGACCTTGTCCAAAGCCTCCTGAACCAGATCCGTACCTAACAATCGAGCCTCCAAAGTCAATGACACAAGCTCAGAGCATATCCTCCAAAATTTGAATAGTCCGCTCGGACTGCCCGTCCGTCTGAGGTTGAAATGTTGTACTCAACTCAACCTGGGTGCCCAACTCTTGCTGAACTGCTCTCCAGCAATGCGAGGTAAACTGCGTACCTCGGTCCTAAATGATTGATATAGGCACACCATGAAGACGAACAATCTCCCGGATATAGATCTCAGCTAACCTCTCGAATGAATAGGAGATTGCCACAGGAATGAAATGCGCTGACTTGGTTAGCCTATCAACAATGACCCATACTGCGTTGAACTTCCTCCGAGTCTGTGGGAGTCCATCAACGAAATCCATAGTGATCTGCTCCCACTTCCACTCGGGAAGCTCAATCCTCTGAAATAAACCACCAGACCTCTAATGCTCGTACTTAACCTGCTGACAATTCAAATATCGAGCTACATATGCAACGATATCCTTCTTCATTCTCCGCCACCAATAATGCTGCCACAAATCCTGATACATCTTCGCGGCGCCCGGATGAATAGAGTACCGGGAGCTATGGGCCTCCTCTAAAATCAACTCTCGGAGCCCATCCACATTAGGCACACAAACTCGACCCTACAATCTCAAAACTCCATCATCATCTAAGGTAACCTGCTTGGCACCTTCGCTCTGCACCGTGTCTCTAAGGACACACAAATGGGGATCATCATACTGCCGACCGCGGATACGCTCCAATAAAGAAGAACGAGCGATCGTGCAGGCCAATACACGACTAGGCTCAGAAATATCCAACCTCTCGAACTGATTGGACAAAGCCTGAACGTCCAAAGCAAGAGGTCTCTCACCGACCGGAATATAAGCAAGACTGCCCATACTGGCTGACTTCCTATTCAACGCATCGACCACTACATTGGCCTTGCCCAGATGATACAAGATAGTGATATCATAATCTTTCAACAACTCCAACCACCTCCTCTGTCTCAAATTCAACTCCTTTTGCTTGAACAAATACTGAAGACTCTTGTGATCCGTGAACACCTCACATGCCACGCCATATAGATAATGCCTCCAAATCTTCAATGCATGAACAATGGCTGCCAATTCCAAGTCATGAATTGGATAGTTCTTCTCATGAATCTTCAACTGCAGCGAAGCATAAGCAATGACCTTGCCATCCTGCATCAACACTGCACCAAGCCCAATATGAGATGCATCACAATAGACTGTATAAGGCCCTGAACCTGTGGGCAAAACCAACACCGGTGCCGTAGTCAGAGCTGTCTTGAGCTTCTGAAAGCTCGCCTCACACTCGTCCGACCATCTGAACTGGGCACCCTTTTGGGTCAACCTGGTCATCGGGACTGCGATAGATGAAAACCCCTCCACGAACCAATGATAGTAGCCTGCCAATCCCAAGAAACTCCGAATCTCTGTAGCTGATGCTGGTCTAGGCCAGTTCTTGACTGCCTTAATCTTTTTCAGATCAACCTGAATACCCTCTGCTGATACAACATGACCCGGAAATGCAACTAAACTCAACCAGAACTCACACTTCGATAACTTAGCATATAACTGGCCATCCCTCAAGGTCTGAAGAACCACTCTATGATACTGCTCGTGCTCCTCCCGGTTGCGGGAATATATCAAAATATCATCAATGAAAACTATCACGAACGAGTCCAAATAAGGCCTGAACACTCGGTTTATCAAATCTATAAAAGCTGCTGGGGCATTGGTCAACCTAAATGACATGACTAGGAACTCATAATGCCCGTACTGAGTGCAGAAAGCTGTCTTAGGGACATCAGATGCCCTAATCCTTAACTGATGATAGCCATATCTCAAATCAATCTTTGAGAACACCTTGGCACCCTGAAGCTGATCAAACAAATCATCGATCCTCAGCAATGGATAATTATTCTTGATTGTAACCTTGTTCAACTGCCGGTAATCAATACATATTCTCATCGATCCGTCCTTCTTCTTAACAAACAACACCGGCGCACCCCAAGGCGAAACACTAGGTCTAATGAAACCCTTCTCAAGCAAGTCTTGCAATTGTTTCTTCAACTCTTTCAACTCCAGCGGGGCCATACGATATGGCGGGATAGAAATGGGCTGAGTACCCGAAGCCAAATCAATGCAAAAGTCAATATCCCTGTCGGGTGGCATACCCGGCAGGTCCGAAGGGAAAACATCAGGAAACTCTCGAACAACGGGCACAAAATCAATAGAAGGGACCTCAGCACTAGAATTATGAACATATGCCAAATAGGCCAAACAACCCTTCTCGACCATACGCCGAGCCTTCACATACGAGATAACACTACGGGTATAATGACCAGGAGTTCCTCTCCACTCTAAACGGGGCAAATCCGGTAAGGCTAAGGTCACCGTCTTTGCATGACAGTCCAAGATAGCATGGTAAGGTGATAACTAGTCCATCCCCAATATTACATCGAAATCGACCATGTCTAGAAGCAACAAATCCACACGAGTCTCAAGACCCCCAATCACCAGAATACAAGAAAGATGGACTCGATCTACCACAATAGAATTATCCACCGATGTAGACACATAAATAGGAATACTCAATGAATCACTAGGCATGACCAGATACAGTGCAAAATAAGATGACACATACGAGTATGTAGACCCTGGATCAAATAACACTGAAGCATCTCTATCACAAACCAGAATAGTACCTGTAATGACTGCATCTGAAGCCTCAGCCTCGGGCTTGGCTGGAAAGGCGTAACATCGGGGCTGTGCCCCACCACCCTGAATTACATCTCTGGGACGGCCTGAAGCTGGCTAGCCTCCACCTATGGCGGCCTGAGCTCCACCTCTAGCACCTCTACCCCCACCTCTAGCTGGCTGGGCGGGCTGTGGAATACCTGGTGCCTGTACCATAGCACGAGGACCCTGATGCTGAGAGCTACTCGGTGCTCGAGGGCAAAACCTAGCAATGTGACCCGGATCACCACACGTGTAACAAGCCCTCGGCTGCTGAGACTGCTGGCCTTGACGACCTGAATGACCACCCCGAAAACTCTGAAGTGGCGGTGCACTGATAGGAGCAGGTGGTGCACTGTAGGACTGCTGATCAAGATACTACATCTAGGGACCACAACCACCTGGAGTACCATGAGAAACCTAGAGCGCTGACTGAAAGGGCCTAGGAGGATGGCCTCTACCATACGAATCTCGACCTTCGAATGAGGTACTACTGAATCGACCTGAATGACGGAGCCTCTTGTCTGACCCATGACTGCCTCCCTGTGACAGAACTATCTCAACTTTACGGGCCACATTGGTCGCCTCCTAAAAAGTAATCTCACTCCCAGCCTCTCTAGCCATCTGAAAACGAATCAACTGAATAAGACCATCAATAAACCTCCTCACCCTCTCTCTCTCGGTGGGGAGTATGATGAGAGCATTGCGAGCTAAGTCGATGAACTTGGTCTCATACTGGGTAATAGTCATGGAACCCTGCTGGAGGCGCTCAAACTGCCTCCGATAGACCTCTCTCTGAGTAACGGGGAGAAACTTCTCTAGGAATAACACTGTAAACTGCTCCCAAGTCAAGGCTAGCGATCCGGCTGGTCTCGCTAAGCAATAATCCCTCCAACAAGTCTTGGCGGATCCAGACACGGGAAATGTAGCAAAATCGACCCCATTGGTCTCAACAATGCCCATGTTCCTGAGAACCTCGTGGTAGCTGTCTAGATAATCCTGGGGATCCTCAGTAGATGCACCACTGGAAGTAGAAGTGAATAGCTTGGTGAACCTATCCAGTCTCCACAAAGCATTGGCAGACATAGTCGCTCCATCATCGGTCTGAGCTACCACACCCGGCTGTACTGCTCCAACTGGCTGAACCGTTGGAGTCTGAATCTGAGGAGCTACCTGCTCCGGAGTGCGAGTAGCAGGAGCCTGGGCCCCTCCTCCAACCTGAGAGACGGCTGGTTCTACAAGAAGCAAGCCTGCCCGGGTGACACTCTCCATGAGGCCCACTAATGGACCTGAGCATCCTGAAGAACTGGGGTAGCAATAAACCCCTCTAGGACCTGAGCTGGGCCCACCAGAACTACTGGAGGCGGAACCTCCTCATCAAAATCAACCTGAGGCTCCGTCACTAGGGCTGCTGCTCGGGACTGAGATCTGCCCCTACCTCGACCTCTAGCACGACCTCGGCCTCCCCCTCTGCCCCTTGTGGGAGCAGCTGCTGGGGGCTCGAGCTACTGAGCGGAGGATGAGGAAGTGCGTGTTGTCTCCATCTGCGAAAGAACAGAGTAGAAGTTCAATTAGCATTGAGAAACAAAATCGCACGACGAGTAAGAACAAATGTGAAGTTTTTCCTAACTCTGTAGCCTCTGGGGGATAAATACAGATGTCTTCGTACCGATCCCTTAGACTCTACTAAGCTTGTCTGTGAACCGTAAGACCTATGTAACCTAGAGCTCTGATAACAACTTGTCATGACCCGAATTTCCCAACTTCGGGGGTCCTGATTGCGCCAACTAATGGGAGCTAGGCAAGCCAAACCTTAACTACTTGCTACGCTTCCATATTGCTTCATTTTAACAAACACAAGGAGATAACATGATAACAGCGGAACTTTAAATAATTTAGCGGAAGTCAACAATTAAATATCTTAAGTCTACGTCTATTACAACTTTTAAAACCTTAAATACCCAAAACCTGGTGTCACAGTGTCACAGACTATCTAAGATTTCTACATACAAGGTTTGAAGAAATAACAGTACGTTGTTTCTGAATAAGAGAGAATGAAACAGGAAGTAGAGATAGAGGGAGACGCCAGGGCCTGCGGACGCCTGCAGTCTACCTTGGGTCTCCGGGTGGACTGAAGGAAGCACTCCAACTGCTGTCCAAAAGCTGCTCCTGGATCTGCACACAATGCAGAGTGTAGTATCAGCACAACCGACCCCATGTGCTGGTAAGTGTCTAGCCTAACCTCGACGAAGTAGTGATGAGGCTAGGACCAGACTACCAAATAAACCCGTGCAGTTCAAATGTATATACAGCGGAAAAGAAATACAGAAAATAACCAGTCAATGTGGGAGGGGAAAACATGTTGTGGGGAGATAACAGTTCCGAATAGAAAGCATCAAGTAAGGAAAGAAACCACATAACTCGAATATCAACAAAGAATCAGAAATCAACAATTTGCACGGCGTCACCCTTCGTGCTTTTACTCTCGTCCTCTCCAAAGGAATTTTATAATAAAAGTGTGCACGACATCACCTTTCGTGCTTTTACTTTCGTCCTCACCAAATCAATGATATAATAAAGATGTGCACGGCACCACCCTTCGTGCTTTTACTCTCTTTTCTTACCATATAATCAATGAAAATCGGTACGGAATGGTACATCGTACGACATGGCATCACCCTTCGTGCTTTACACTCTTTACTCACAATAGCAAATAATGCACGACATCACCCTTCGTGATTTAACACTCTTCCTCACCCAAACAACAATCACAAGCAAAGGGGCAAGGGAATAAACAAAATAGTAATAGAGATCCCGGCAAGGGAACAACAGTTAAACAATTAAATCCCGGCAAGGGAACAACATCAATAATCTCAACATCTCGGCAAGGGAGATAATCAACAAAGCAACAATATCCCGGCAAGGGGACAATTTAATAATCCTTTCTCTTTCTTTCACTTTTATTTCATAACTCACTTTACCACTTGAGCCAATGCTCCAAAGGGTTCAATCATCTCATATACTTTCACAATTCATAATATAACTTGAGCCAATGCTCCTCGATGTTCAAAGGTACAATTCCTTCCACAAACTTTCCACAACACTTAGAAATCATCACCAAGGCATGAAAGATACAACGAAATCAAGATCTTCAAAATTTAAAGACTCACGGTCATGTTAGACACCAACATATAGATACTCGTCACCATGCCTATATGTCGTACTCAACAATTATCACGTAGCAAATAAGACTCAACTCCTAATCCCTCAAGCTAATGTTAGACCAAACACTTATCTCGATGCCTCGAACAAACCTCAAGTTTCAATTATGGCTTTACCCCTCGATTCCGCCAATTCGCTCGTATCTAGCCACAAGTTACTTAATTACATCAATAAACGCTAGATGAATCAATTTGAATGCATGAAAATGAGTTTTCCAAAGTTTTACCTAAAAAGTCTAAATCGTCCCCCGGGCCCACGTGGTCAAAACTCGAGGTTCGAACCAAAATTTGATTACCCATTCCCCACGAGCTCAAATATGTAATTTGTTTTGAAATCGGACCTCAAATCGAGGTCCAAATCCCCAATTTTTGAAAAACCTAGGTTCTACCCAAAACACCCAATTCCCTCATGAAAATAATTGATTTGAAGTTGAAATCATGTTAAAAAATGTTTGATTGAAGAAAACTAGTTAAAAACGACTTACAATTGATTTGGAGAAGAAAGGTTGTTTGAAAAATCGCCTTTTATATTTTTGGGGTTTTTGAAAAATACAAAATAACTAAAAATCTCGTCTATTTATACTCCTCTCAGACCCCCTGTGCGGACCGCACAAAATGGATGCGGCCGCACAGGACTTCCTGAGGTACTGCGGTCCAGTGCCCTATGCGGACAACACGAAATGGACTGCGGCCGCACAGGCCTCCACCATGCACCGCACGAAACCGACCGCGGACCGTATTGGCCCCCTTCCGTGGTCGCACACGTTTTTGTGCGGACCGCACTGGCGGGTTCAGTGACCTGCAACTTCTGGTTTTAAGTCTAAAACATCTCGAAACTACCCAAAAC
Organism: Nicotiana sylvestris; assembly: GCF_000393655.2. NCBI lineage: Eukaryota > Viridiplantae > Streptophyta > Magnoliopsida > Solanales > Solanaceae > Nicotiana > Nicotiana sylvestris. The sequence goes on from NC_091068.1 coordinate 160,575,362, forward strand.
TCACCCGAGCCCTCGAAACTCCAAACCAAGTGTGCATACTAACTCAAAAATATCATATGGACCTATTCATGTAATCAGATCATCAAAATAACATCATGAACATCAAATTAAGTCTCGAGATCAATGAAATTTTCTCAAAACTTCTTTAAACATAAATTTTACGATTTAAGTCCGAATCACGTCACATGACATCCGTTTTTCACCAAATTCCACAGAAATGTCTTAAATCATATATAACACCTGTACCGGGCGCCGGAACCAAAATACGATCCCGATACCATCATGTTCTAATCAAATTTCATTTCAAATTTCTTTAAACAATTTCAGAAAACAATTTCTTTTAAAAATTCATTTCTCGGGCTTGGGACCTCAAAATTCGATTCCTGGCATACGCCCAAGTCCTATATTTTCCTACGGACCCTCCGGGACTGTCAAATCACGGATCCGGGTCCGTTTACCCAAAATGTTGACCGAAGTCAAATTAGCTCATTTTATAATCAAAATTTATCGTTTTTCACAAATTATCATATTTAAGCTTTTCGGCTACACGCCTGGACTGCGCACGCAAATTGAGATAATTCTAAATGAGGTTTTTCAAGGCCTCAGAACACATAAATTTTGTTTTAAAACAAGTGATGACCTTTTGGGTCATCACAATAATTGTTTGCAAAAATGCCTTTTATATTCTGTAGCTTTAAGGGACTTTAAGGATAATTTTATCTTTAACTATACTAATGCATGCATTAATAGACTTGGTATTACTAATGTCATTAGTCACATGTTGAAAAAATATATCAAACAAGGTATTATTAATGAATAGAGCTAATGCTTGCATTATGTTTTCTAATACCTCCTACCTAAGGGGTCGTTTGATTTGAATACGGCTTATGAAAGGATAAGTTATACTGGTATAAGTTATGATGGGATAACTTATATTGGGATTGTTTTTTTATCCATTGTTTGGTATGTTGTATTAAATATGATAATTGAATAATTTTTAAGAAGAATGTATAAGTTATACCGATGCTAATTACCCCATCCTCTATAGGGTATAAGTTATCCCTATGTTAATTTTAATCCTGGAATAACTTATACCTGGTTTGCTAACCAAATGAAGTATTAAGGTGATATTAAATTTTTATACCAACATTATACCTCGTACCAAATGATCCCTAAGGGGTCGTTTGGTTGGAATACGATTTATACTGGTATAAGTTATGCCAGTATAAGTTATATTGGGATAAGTTTTGTTGAGATTAGTTATGCTGGGATTGTTGTTTATTCATTGTTTGGTATGTTGTATTAAGAATGACAATTGCATAATTTCTAAGAAGAAGGTATAAGTTATACCGGTGCTAATTACCCCACCTTCTATAAGGTATAAGTTATCCCAGTGTTAAAATTAACACCAGGATAACTTATACCTGGTTTGCTAACCAAATAGAGTATTAAGGTGTTATTAAATTTTTATACCACCCTTATATGTTGTTATACCTCATACCAAACGACCCCTAAGTGCTTTGTAAACAGGTACTATGTAACACTTGAACCAATGGTGTCAACTTTTCAAGAAGTTATTATATTGTCTACATTCTTTCTTTCTCTAGAGAAGGTGTAGAGAGGTTAATGATGCGATGATAGTTATGTCGCATCAGATTGAATGACTAAAAGTTTAACACCATCTGATGAGTAGACATTTGAACTGCAAAATTATTTCGTTACTTTTGACCAATTTGGACAAAAGGGTTCATTTGGTTTGAAGGCTAAAGCAAATTTTGATCTCCCACTTACACTTTGGTTTTTGTATAAAGAAATTTCCATCTTTCATATAACTAATTGGCTAATCGTTTTGTTCCCAGCATTAACTCCGCATAAGTTTTTCGTAAAAATTATAAGTGAATCTATGTATTGAGTTAAGTATTTTATATATGACAGAATGTTAGATAAGAGAACACATATTAGCAATACTGAAGTAGTCGGAAAATAAAAAAAACTATTATTTATTTTAAAAAATATTTTCGACTACTGTAGTGGGGATATTATACAAATAATAATTATTTTATTATATTTTCCGACTACAATAGTCGAAATTTGCATTATTTTGGCCTCATTTTTCGATTATTGTAGTCGGAAAAACATTATGTTGGGCATATTTTTTTACTACAGTAGTCGGAAAACTGAGTTAAACTTTGACAGAATGCTGCCATTTTATTAGCACATCATCCGTCAAATGCAAATATTATAAACAACCAATTCAACAAGCCAATTCCAACTAAACAACCAACTCAACCAATCAATTTTAACTACACAACCAATTCCAAATAAACAATCTAATAATCAAACCAACCAATTCCAACTTCAACAAACAAACACTCAAATCCCATAATATCAAACCAAAACATTACTTAACGTCTAAATATTCAATATCAAGTTTGAGTAGTTAATACATATCGACACTAATATAATAAAGTATATATATATATATATATATATATATATATATATATATATATATATATATATATATATATATATATATACCACATCATTCAAATCTACCATAAAGTCTAAATATAAAGTCCCGAAAGAGGTCCTCCGGAGATGTATGGAGGCTAGCGGTGTCCGGTGGCGTACATTAAGGTGATTAAGGACATGTACGGGGGAGCGAAGACTCTGTGAGGACTGCTAAAGGAGACTCGGATCATTTCCCAATGGAGATGGAGCTGCACCAGGGATCGACTCTTAGTCCGTTTTTGTTTGCCTTAACATTATATGTGTGATCTCGTCCAAGTCACACCTCAATTCAAGGTCATGAAACGTTAATTGCAATAGTAATACCCAACAAGGAGTCGGGGTCGAATTCCGCAGGGAGCTATGAATGTGAGTTAGGAGTTTATATGATAGTGTTTAAGCTTGAACTATCTCAATTTACACTTCCACAAATTTGGGTTGTTTCTAAGTATAATTTAAACTAAGAGTGCAAGATTAAGAAATAAAATTAAGAAATTGGTTTTGTCGTTTTTCAAGTTTTGTAAAACGCCTAGGGTAGTGACCATCACCTAGGTGTTTGCCTAATGGGATATAAACCTTAATGCTTGTTTTGTTGGTCGGGGTGTATTATAGCTATCAACACTTAATTATCCACTCAATACCTCTCGGTCAGAGAGTGATTTTGCCCAATTTGGCTTTCTCAAGTTTAAATAGATATTGCACTTAAACGGTTGATAAAAGCTCAAGTCGGGTTATTACTATCTCTAGGTTGAACCTTTTAATTGGGATTATCAATCTCTTAATTGACCCAATTTCTTGTTAGCCAAGTTTTCCTAGATTAAGTCTCTCTTTCTCAAGCGGAGACTAAGTTACGTAGGCATGGATTAATGTTTGCAACCATTAATTCCATAAATTAAAGCATGAACAAGGCTAAATAATAAATACCAAACCATAAACAAGTACTAAATCAAACATCCATAAGGTTTACACACTAGGGTTGGGTCACAACCCTAGTAAAAATCTAGCTACTCATGCTTGAAATTGAAGAAATAGAAGAAGAGATGCTAATTAAACTCATATTGCAAAATCAAAATGACAAAATCTATGTTAAAATAACCCAAAATATGAAATACTACTAAAAAAGTAAAGAGAAATGGCTATTGTAGCTGCTGATGTCAAAAGTTGACCTAAAAAAATGAAACTCTTTTATTTATACAGGGCTAAAATTTTTGGATAAAAATTCCCTTTCGGAGGTTTTGCGGCTGCACAATTCCATGTGCGGTCCACACTTTTCTTCAGCTTGACAGGATTGAAAATATGCGGCCGCTACACTCTTTCTGCGATCTGTATATTTGTAATTGCCGCCGCACCTTACTCTTCTGCGTTCCGCAAAATTATAACTGCGACCGCATAGCTCTTCTTCTGCGGTCGCACAATAATTATGCGGTTCGCAATTTTGATGGTCTTGAAATGCAGAATCTTTGAAATTTTCTCTTGACCCAGCTTCTGCGGCCGCACAAATCATGTGCAGACCACACTTTGCAACTTTTTCTATTGGCCTTTCCTTCGTTCTCTGCGGTCTGCACTTTTGAGCTTCTGTGCCTTTTGTGACATTGAGTTCATATTACTCCTTCTTGAGTTGGATATCATCTCAGGAGTTCACTTTCCAATATTCCTGCAATTAAGCACATTTCATCCGTTTTTGGAACATAATTTAACACTTTTAGACTAAAATAAAAGCTAAAAGGCGCTAAAAAGTAGTCAAAATCCCCACTTATAAACTCCCATAAACTTAAGTCTTTGTTTGTCCTCAAGCAAACAAAATAGTTTCCACATCCTAAAGTTAAAGGACATTATAGCCAGCCATGAATGAATCATTCACACCTCAGTTGGGACCAATAATTACCCACACCACTCATGCATTATTGACAAGGCAACAAGTTAAACATTTATGCACATATAGCTCTAAAGTGACATTCGAGCATCAAGAGTTGTCTTAGCTCATCAAGGACTTCCGCTCTATCTTGTAGGCTATGGTAGATCCCAAATTCCTCCTTCTCTACTCTCCATTTGCTAAGCTCACTTAAGAATTTAGCACTCAATTCAATTTTACGAAAGGTTCACTCATCTCTCTCAAGAGAATGTCACGAGTACGGATTCCGGTACCATAAGCTTGCCCCTCATGTAGATCACTACTAATGTAAGTTTACTCGGCTTGAAATCATGCAGGGCTTTTTCGGATGTAATGAAGGCTTTTGGACTAAGGTTGGATATGCTATGATAGAACGAGTTCATCTTTCCTTAAGCACTCCATTTTCTTTTCTCGGCTCATTCTTTGCCAACTCTTTGAGGCGTTTTCTTTTCCTTAGGGGAACTAGAGAGACTTAACATCACTTTTTCTTGGTCATGATATTCATTTTCTCCTTCTTTGACTTCTCCATGCTTTGCATCATTACTTTTCTTTGAATCCCTTCAACTCTTCAACTTATTCACTTTCTTTTTGTAATTTTCTTTTTGTTCCTTCTTTTTTCTTGCCTTTCCTTCTCTTTATTTTTTTTCTCTTTTAGTGCCTTGATACCTTTTTCAAACTCTTCGTCTCTTCCCAAACTTACATTTTTAGCCAATTGTTTCACAAAAGTGTTAAGGAAAGCTCGGGTGCCAATAGAGGGTCACGACAAAACGGGTAAAAGCTTGTAATATGGCTATCAAATGAGAAAAGTTTTAGGCTCAAAATGGTTGACTATGGATAATAATATTGGTGGATAATGGAAAATTTCAAGCGGGTCAAGGAGAGCCTACAATCACTTCTCAAACCAAGCAAAACTTAAATTTTGCCTAGAAACACATTCAGGGCAAGTTCTGGACCTTTTGCACAAGTACTCGGACTAGAAACAAAGCATCTCACCCCTCACACAACTAGATTATTAAAGAGGATATAGTCGAGGGCCCACAACGAACACATTCAAGATTGTAGATCACTATGATCCAATTAGACAACTCGATGGCGTCAAAGTCAACACAAGAGTCACAAAGTCACTAACTAGAGCTATTTTGTTTTTAAAATCCTTGTCTCTAACCATAAGCACATAGTTAAATGTGTTGGTACCAAATGAAGCATGTTTGACTCTTCGAGTTTGACTTAATCAGGTCTTTTTATTCATTAGTACTACTATTTCTACCTAGACACCAAAGACGGACTCAATCCCTTAAGAAGGTTGTCACGCCATCCCTCGTTGGGAAGAGTCACTAGGTTCACAGAAAAACTACCTTTGGAAAGAACCATGACATTAAGAAAACTAAAGGCTTATTGTCCACTAAAACATAAAAAGAAGCTACTAAATAAAAAAAAGAAGTTATTAAATTAAAAATTAGCTAATAAGAAAACAAAATAAGAAAGCTACAAAGCAAACTACTGAAAGCTTAATGAATATATACAATGAGAGAGGAGAAGAGAAAATATATACATCATGAGAGAAAAGAGAGAATATATACAGAATAAGGAGAAAGAAGAAAATACTATTAGTTATTACAAACCAAATGTCTCCGAATCATCCAAATAGCTCAAGTAAACTCCACCCCCACCCCTCGAATAAAAATAAGCATTGTCCCCAATGCTTAACAAAATAAGAGTAAGGAAGGGTAAGATTAAAGATGACTCCGTATGTGGCCTTGGACATCTCTGTGTCCATAGAAGCGTCACCGCCCTCAGTCTCGTCTAGCTGAATATCATCATCCTCGACTCTGGGAGTAGCTGGGTTGGTGAACATCTGGCACACCGCCTCGACAGTATCAGCAGCCAGGTCTGGCTTCTCAGACTGACCAGTTGGTGCCGCTGGAGCTGATGGTGTTGCTGGATCTGACTCCATTAGCATGTCAAGTGGAAGATCACCGGCTGCTGCTATCTTGGTTATCTCTCTCCTCAGCCTGTCAACTGATTTCTTGGACACCTGGGATTTTCTCATTTTCTTTACCTGCTTTCCCAGATCCTCAATCACTAATCCATGTGATACCGAGGTGTTCATTATGGTGGTCTGGTTCTCCAAGAGCTTCATCAATGTCTCTTCCATTATCGGAGGAATCTGGGGTGCCGGAATAGATGACTATGCTACAATAGTATTGGAAATGTTAGACAACTTTACAGTGGCTGTCTGCATCTAGTTGTTGAGGCTCTCTAGTGTCTAGGAGACTCGCATCGTAAATAATGGAGCAGCAGGCATAGGCACCGGCTTCAAAGCCGAGGTAGAGGGCACTAAGGCTGAAGGTGAGGGCGTGACAGCTACACTGGCTGAACGCTCTACTGAAGTGGATGGTGTCTCTGTCGTACCACCAATGGCTCATCAGACTGGCTAATGGTGATAGTCGGGCGACCCTTTCTCTTAGGGTTGTGTGCATCCATCAGAGAATACCATGAGAAGGGCTTCTTAGCCCGAACCTTTGTGTCAAAATCCTTCGGCTCCACCCGTGCATTCGTAAGGTACTCAGTAATAATGTTAGGATACGGGTAGGAGGTATCAGCTTTCCTGGCGACCACACACATGTTGGCCGACATCACGACACCCACATTGATTGGGTTCCCTAACATAATGGAGGCGACTAGAACTGCTCGTTGCTGTGATCTATGGTGGTAGTGGCCTCGGGGCTACAAGAATCTCAGCTAGCTATGGGGGGGGGGCTGCATTTCCCATTGCTAGCTTTTCCAAGTACTGCAAAGGCTCAATGTCCTCAAACCCCAAGTAGGTGTTAAGTGTGTTTTGGTCAAATCTCACCTTCAGATTCCTCACTTTGGTCCCTTTCTTTATGTGCACCACATTGGCATAGAATTTATGGACCAGATACTCCTTGGCGTCCACTACACTCTGGGTGAACCACATCCACCCCTTCCACTATCGGAACTGTCTCAAGACCACTAGATTATACTTGTCAAGGTCTTTCAATTGGAACTATCACCTAAGAGTGAGCGATCTCACTGGCCACCACTCTTAGAAGCTAGTGAAGGCAGCTAGACTGACGAACCGGTCCTCCCAAACCTCTTTCTTCTTCGACCTTTCAAGGCCACCAACTATGGTATCACCCCCTCAGCCATCATCCGAAATATCATCAACTGATGTCGATGGTGCCTCAGGGATATGTGTAGAGGAAGGCTCTGAAGCCTGACTTGCACTCTCCGAACCCTCGGATGTGCTTTGTGATATGGAAGGCTCATCCCGGAGTTGAAATCTCCCCGGTGGATTTGATTGGACAATCGGCTGCTCTTCAATTGAGTTTCCCTCCGATGCTTCCCTAGATGGGACATAAGAAGTGGATTCAGTGGGCTCTACATTTCTACCTCGATCGGATATAGCCTTCTTGGTTATAAACTATTGAAGGGTGAGGGGTAAGGAACTTTTGCCTCGGCTTTTGGAAGGTTCACCCCTCCCCTTTGAAATATCTCCACGACCTCGTGTTCTAACCATTTTCTATAATAAGTAGAAGCAGGAGTCAGTTGTAATTCACGTTCAAAACAGATAGTGAACACAGTGTAAAATATGATTGCAGGTTGGGGAATTGCGGTCCGCACAATTACAAGTGCGACCGCAGACTGGTTGTGCGGACCGCACAATTCGAACTTGCAACCGCAGAGATAGAACTATGATCCGCACAATTTTGAGTGCGACCACAGATCTGAAGTGGGGTCTGCACAATTATCATTGCGGTCGCACATTGGATATATCAAAATGTAAACTCTCTGAAGACAGAGAATAGGCTGTTATGCGGCCGCAAATACTTTTCTGCAGCCGCGGTGGGATTTCTGCGGTCCGCACAATTTCAAGTGCGACCGCAGATTCAGCCTCTCATACAGTACCCTAATCTTGACTTTTGCGGACCGCACAATTTCTTGTGCGCCCGCAGGTTTCAAACCAAAGTCGATCAGATTCCTAGGGCTTACATTATTTTGCAAAAATTGAAATGGTGTTAACAAGAAATCATAAAAATCAATTTACCAAGTCCCCATAAAGCAATTAGCAGTTTACCTATTACAGATTAAACCCCACATGGTATTAAAATTGAAATCTACTGACAAATGGCCTAAACAACCAAAAAAATTATAAATTAAACTAAAAATTGAAAAATTCTATGAGTAATTGAAGCATACCAGCTATGAAGTAGTGCAAGTGAGTGAACACAGATGTGGATTGAGTGTGGCAAATGATGGACAAACGATTTCAATAATTTAGAATTTTGAGTGCTCAGAGAAGGAAAAAAATGTACAGTATCCCTAAGGATACTATTTATGCTGATGCGCAGACTTGGGAAACAAGAGGAAGAGTGAGGCTGCAAAATTCCTTCTGCGGTCCGCACTCTGTTACCTGGGAGTTCAAATGCCTTTGATGATCTGCGATCCGCACAATTTGGCGGCGACATCCCAATCAAGATTCAACTTCTTTAGAGCCCATATGGCTTTGTGCTCAAGTTCCACTGGAAGATGATAAGCTTTTTCAAACACCAACCAGTATAGAGACATTCCGATAGGTGTATTATATGCCATCCTATAAGCCTATAGAGCATCATCAAGTTTCTTGGACTAATCCGTCCGGTTAGCATTCACTGTTTTAGACAAAATACTCTTTATCTCCCAGTTGGTGACTTCTACTTGACCTGCTTGCTTGTGGATGATAGGGAGTCGTGACTTTGTGAGTGACACCATACTCAGTGAGTAAGGTATCGAAGGATTTGTTGCAAAAATATGACCCCCCCATTGCTTATGATAGCCCGCGGAGTACCAAACCTTGTGAAAATATTCTTTTTCAAGAACGCCACCACACTTCTCGCCTCATTATTGGGTAGAGCAACAACCTCAACCCATTTGGACACATAATCAACCGTGACCAAAATGTAGGTGTTTTCACAAGAACTCACAAAAGGACCCATGAAGTCAATACCCCACACATCGAAAATATCAATCTCCAAAATGGTGGTGAGGGGCATTTCATTTTTCTTGGAGATTCCACTGGCCCTTTAACATTCATCACATCGTTTCACTAGATCACTTACATCCTTGTAAAGAGTGGGCCAATAGAAATCGCAACTTAACACTTTGGTCGTCATTCTTGCTCCACCATGATGACCTCCATATGGCGAATAATGACAATCCCAAAGAGTTTCACATTCCTCCTCCGGTACACATCTTCTAATCACTTCATCCGTACAAATCTGAAAAAGGTACGGTTCATCCCAATAATAGTCTTGACAATCCCGCTTGAGCTTCTTCCTTTGGTTTGAAGAGAACTCATCTGGGATGATACCTCTCACAAGAAAATTTGCTAGATCCGCGAATCATGGAACCTCATTCATTGAAATAGCCAAAAGTTGCTCATCAGTGAAGGAGTCATTGATTTTAAGGCCATCATGCGGCTTCCCCTCCTCCTCCAAATGAGACAAGTGGTCCGTCACTTGGTTTTCACTACCTTTTCGATCTTGGATGTCAATATCAAACTCTTGCAACAAAAGCACCCATCTCGTCAACCTGGCCTTGAAATCTTTCTTGCTCATAAGATAACGAAGTACCACATGATCCGTGTGGACAATCACTTTTGCACCCATCAAGTACGGGCAAAACTTCTCAAAAGAAAACACAAAGGAAATGAGCTCTTTCTCTGAAACGGTATAGTTTACTTGGGAACTATTCATGGTCTTACTAGCATAGTCGACCGGATGAAAAATCTTATTGATGCATTGGCCCAAAGCAGCTCCACCCACTATATCATTTGCATCACACATGAGCTCAAAAGGAACACTCCAATTTGAAATGGTGATAATGGAAGTAGTGGTCAACTTGAACTTTAGCAATTTGAAAGCTCTCATGCAATCATTATTGAAGTGGAACTTAGCATCTTTCTCCAAAAGCTTGCACAACGGGTTCGCCACTTTAAAGAAATCCTTGATGAAATGCCGGTAAAACCCTGCGTGGCCTAAGAAACTCCGCACGCCCTTCACCGAAGTTGGAGGTGGAAGTTTAGAAATCATATCAATCCTTGCCTTGTCGACTTCAATTTTGAGATATTGTGTCCAAGTACAATGCCTTCCTTGACCATGAAATGACATTTCTCCCAATTGAGCACCAAATTTGTTTCTTCGCATCTTGCCAACACTTTATTCAAGTTTACGAGACAATCATCAAAAGAATTTCCCGACCACCGAGAAGTCATCCAGGAAAACTTCAAGGTAATCCTCCACTATGCCCGTGAAGATCGCCATCATACACCTTTGAAAAGTCGTCGGTTCATTGCACAACCCAAAGGGCATCTTCTTGAAGGCGAAAGTACCATAAGGACATGTAAAAGTAGTTTTCTCTTGATCCTTCGGAGCAATAAGAATTTGGTTGTAGCCGGAATACCCATCAAGGAAACAATAGAAAGCACGACCATCCAATATATCAAGCATTGATCTAGGAAGGGAAGTGGAAAATGGTCCTTTCTTGTAACTTTGTTGAGCTTACGATAGTCCATACATACTCTCTACCGATCACCATTCTTGTAGGAATCAACTCATTCTTTTCGTTGGTGACCATCGTCATGCCTCCTATCTTTGGGACACATTGAATTGGAGAAGTCCACGAACTATCAGAAATGGGATAGACAATCCCGGTGTCCAACCACTTGATGATATCCTTTTTGGCAACCTCTTGCGTGGCTTTATTGAGTCTCCTTTGTTGTTCAATAGATGGTTTGGCACCTTCCTCCAAATTAATCTTGTGCATGTAAAATGCAAGGCTTATCCCCCGAATATCCGCCAATATCCATCCAATAACCTTCTTTCTCTTTTGTAGCACGGCCAATTTAGAGTCTACTAGCACATTAGCCAAATAAGAGGAAAGAATAACTAGTAAAGTAGAAGAAGGGCCTAGAAATACATACCGAAGATGTGGAGGTAATGGCTTCAACTCCAAGATAGGAGGCTCTTAAATTGAAGGTTTTGTAGGAGGAGTTGTCTTATTTTCAAGATCCAAGGACAATTTGCGGGGTTCATAAGTGTATGACCCCATTCCTTGCAAAGAGTTCACACATTCCACGAAGCCATCCATCTCGTCATCATCAAAATTGAGAAAGACGGCCTTTAACGTATCATCAACATTCATCACAACACTTGTTTCATCCACAATCACATCGGTCACCAAGTCCATAAAAGAGCATACCTCATTGCTATTGGGTGCCTCATAGACTTACACATATGGAAAACTACTTTTTCATCACCAACCCGAAAAGTAAATTCTCTAGCTTCAACATCAACTAGAGCCTTCCCCATAGCAAGGAAAGGTCTCCAAAGAATAATTGGCACCTCATAGTCAACCTCACAATCATGAATTACAAAATCCGTCGGGAGAATGAATTTATCAACACGAACCAAAACATCCTCAATCACTCCCAATGGTCTCTTCATGGTACGATCGGTCATTTGTAATCTCATAGATGTGGGTCTTGGTTTCTTAATTCCCAAAGTCTTGAAAACCAAATAGAGCATCAAATTGATACTTGCCCTAAGATCACAAAGAGCTTTAGCAAACTCGACACTTCCAATGGTACAAGGGACTGTGAAAGCACCAGGATCTTCCAATTTAGGAGCCATTTAATTTACAAATGCACTCACTTGATGAGTCATTTTTATAGTTTCACAATTCATCGACTGCTTGTTTGTCACCAAATCCTTCATAAACTTTGCATAACCAGACATTTGCTCCAAAGCTTCAACCAATGACACATTGATCGATAAGCTCTTCATCATGTCAATGAACTTTTTGAATTGATTCTTGCCATTTTTGCTTGGCAAAACTTTGAGGATATGAAGGAGGAGGCTTAGGAAATAATGCCTTAGCCTTTTGCACTACCGGTTCCGGTATGTGAATAATGTGATCCCTAGACGGGTTCACTTCCTCTTGAGCCTCTTCCACATTGTCATCAATATCAATCCGTACTTTATCATTTGCATGCACCACCTTTTTCAGGATCTCGTCTTCTTTTACCACTTGCTGATCATCCACAAGTTTCCTTTGACTTGAGGTAGGTGCATTCCCACCTTTTTCACTCCTTATAATAACGGCCATGGCATGTCTCGTGTTGTTCCCACACTTTGGGTTCACCACCGTATCATTTGGTAGTGCCCCCTTAGGATGAGTATTTAGAGCTTGAGAGATTTGCCTCATTTAAACTTCCAAGTTACAAATTGATGTATTGTGGGAGGCAAGTTGGGCATCGGAATCGGCATCCTTCTCCATCATTTGCTTGAACATATTCCCAATACGCCCCATTTCATTGTTGGAAGAACTTGAACCATGGGAAGGATAAGGAGGCGGGTTGCTTGGTTGGTGATACATCGGGGGCCTTTGAAAGCCCAACCCCTGATTGCCTTGATTATTGTTCCATCCCCCTTGATTGTTGCCCTCCCCAATATCCTGTTACACCCTGTAAGTTTAACAACCTTGATAATATATATATATATATATATATATATATATATATATATATATATATATATATATATATATATATTTGATATGGTATTTTGAGTGGAACATTTTTGTAAAAAAAGAAAGGGTTTGAAAAACATAATTTTATATAGTTATTAATATTACTATTTTCGAATATATTTTAAATTATACATTTTAAGAAAAGAGTGTGGTTTGAGGAAGAGGCTCCAGCCCAGACCATTCCAGCAGGGCCAGCTCAGGTCCAAGAGGGGTTCATCGCTACCCCGGTACTCCAGGATGCTCTGATCCGTCTAGTGGACCTTATGGAGAGTGTTGCTCAGGCAGGCTTACTTCCTATAGTACCAGCCATCTCTCAGGCTGGGGGAGGAGCACAGACTCCCGCTACCCGCAATCCGGAGCAGATGGCTCCTCAGTTTCAGACTCGAGCAACCCAGCTAGTTGGATTAGTTCAGCCGGGTTGGTAGCTCAGACTGGTGATGGAGCAGCTATGTCTGCTGATACTTTGTGGAGGTTGGACAGGTTCACCAAGCTCTTCACTACTACTTATGGTGGTACATCTTCAGAGGATTGTCACGACCCAAGTTCGCCCTCCGTCAACTATCGTGACAGCACCTAGTCTCTATGACTAGGTAAGCCTAAAAACTGCGGAAAAAGAACCAAAATGCGGAAAACTAATAAAAACTAAAAATAAACAATTATAGAAGTGTTTAAGATGCCGCTCGGCATATACCAATACAAGATCTCAGAAACTAAACAATTCCCAAAACCCGAAATCTCATGAAATCACAAGCTATGAATACTACATTGTGCTCTAACTCCAGAATGTCTAAATCAAGATAAATACAGAAGGGCTAAACTATTAGAGAGACTGAAAAGGGACTCCTCGGTCTGCGGACGCGGCAGATATACCTTGAAGTCTCTGGAGAATCGCCTCGCCTCAAGGGTAGTAGGACTGAGCCGAAGTACCTGGATCTACACATGAAAAACATGCGCAGAAAGGGCATGAGTACACCACAACGGTACTCAGTAAGTGCCAAGCCTAACCCCGATCAAGTAGCGACGAGGAAGGTTAGGGCCCTACTGATTATAGCTGAAAAACGAGGTAAAACAGTATAGAACACTAATAATAGCCAAAATCGTTAATGGTTATTCGCTAAGATACAAACAATTATAGAAATACACGTTGCAATCTTTAATTTTTCTATTATTAGTATGATATTATTTTTGCTTGTGCTTGTTCCTTGGTAGAAAATGTGGACGTGTAATACGTATATATTATCTACACTATACATATAATATGAGAAATGTTTATGAGATTTTCTTGTAAAGATATAAATTATTTTTTCTCACATGAAAAGAAGGATATTTTTTTACTATTTTAATAATTAAGCGTACAAAATTTTTTACTCTTTATATGAGATTAGGAAAATTAGTAATTAAGAAAATATGTACTTTTTTTTAACATGGATATTTTAATAGTGTATGTACTAATTTAAATATGGTACCACCTGACCATGTTAGTGAGGTGTATAAAGTATATTAAAAATAAATAAAATTTTAAGTAATTTGAGACAATTCTTAATTATACGGATAATTAGTTAATTACCGAGTAGCGAGATACTACCTAATTAATTATTGGATAAAATTTAAATTTCCCAATAAAAGAGTTACGTGGCAGCAAGCCACTTTCCAAACAAGTGACTCTTAGTCCCTTTGGATTAGGTGTCAACCTAAAATGCTAAGTATAAGACACTTCAATTCCAAATACCTTACAATTCATCTCCGGTACAACCTAATTCTTTGCCATCTTCTTTTACCAAAAATAGATTCAAGCAGAATCTAGCAAGTATCTAAACTCTTCAGCTTGTTTTTATTAGTATTATTTATATAAGGGAGCAAAGAAAATAGGGGACAAGAGATCACGTGGCAGTTGGCTAGCTTTGGAAAGCTGTATGAGAAAGCAAGGACAAGAGATTAAGAATAAAAGAATGGAATAAATGATGAGGTTATAAAGAAGCTCAAGGAAATTGGACAACAAACAAAAAGAAAAGGATATACTACTACTAAGCTTTAGGGATTGAAGCGAAGAAGATGCTTCGCATCCCAGTCCGAAATAAGTTGCAGAAATAGCAAAGGCAGTGAACTGCCATGCAAGACTCAACCTTTTTAAACGCAATTTTCGGGAAGAAAATATTATTTTTATTTTGGACCAAGTCTTGAAGGTTTAGTGAGGAGGGAAAGCTCTCTACCATTGGTGCCACATTGAGATTCTTGAAGAATTTCTCAAGTGTATTTTAAGGACAGAAGTCTTGAAATTCTAGGGTTTGATAAGGAGGTAATCCCTTCACTCCAATCTTATACATTATACTCCAGAACTTAGTAGAGTATATTTATGAAGAAAAATTTGTATTTAAGGATCTATTCATGAAATCTTAGAAAACTAGTTATATTATATATGGCTACACTCAAGTGTAAGATGTGTCAATAACAGGATACTGAAACATCTACCTTGTCGTTAGTTAATTATAAAGGCCAAAGACTTTATTTAGTTCACTTGTAGACAATGCATTTAATCTATGTTCGCAAAGACTATTAGAGAATAAACTTTAACGAGTGAAAGCTGAAAGATGGCTTTTGTTCCTGTCCTGTGGTATGGAAAGTCTGAGAATATTGATGGCAAGTTGTAGCTACGGATATTTTTTCCCTACTTCAGGTATATTACGGCTAAGTTCCTCCTTTATTTTGGCATGATCTCATCGTTACACAAGTTTGATAACAAATCATAAAGAAAAATTCATATCCCGGAATTTACATATATTTTGCTAGTCTCGCAAGTTACGTATATTTTTCTAACCTTGTAAGTTACAATATTCTCATTATCTGGATTTCACATTCAATTGAGTATTTCTTTCTTCCAGTCAAGAGAGCAGAGAGTCTATATATACAATATTACAGTATTTTTATTACCATCGAGCTATAATCGATGGGTAGGCCCCTATTGGGCAACCTCTGATCTGATGGTAAGTTATATACCGATCCTACTGCGGCCGATCGCTTATGAGCGAGCCCAGTTGGTTGAGATACAGAGCCTAGTATGGCCGAGCGCCTATGAGCGAGGCTACTACGACAGAGCAGTTATATATATACCGATCCTACTGTGGCCGAGCGCTTATGAGCGAGCCTAGTTGGTCAAGATACAGAGCCTAGTATGGTCGAGCGCCTATGAGCGAGCCTACTACGACAAAGTAGTTAATATATACCGAGCCTACTGTAACGACCCGACTGGTCGTCTTGAGCAATCTCGTCTGGTTTGGTAGTTTGAGGTCACAAGTAGATTCATATTATGTGTATCGACTTGCATGCGCAGTCCGGGTGTGAAACCGGAAAGCTTTTATGTGAAAATATGAAAAAATTAGTAATTTTTAGAGTTAAACATTTGGTTTTTAGTTGACTTTGGTCAATATTTATAGTAAATGGACCCGGATCTGTGTTCTGGTGATCCCGGGAGGTCCGCGGTAAAATATGGGACTTGGGTGTATGCTCGGAATTGAATTCCGAGGTCCCTAGCATTAGAAAACAATATTTGAAGAAAATTGTTGTGCTGGTTTTTAAAGGAAATAAAGAAATGAATTAATGTTTAAACTCATTGGTATCGGACCCGTATTTTAGTTCCGAAGCCCGATACACGTTTATTATGATATTTAAGTCCTATCTGTAAAATTTGGTGAAAACCAAAATTGATTTGACGTGATTTGGACGTCCAGTTGAAAAGTTAGAAAATCATGAGTTTTGAGGTTAGATTCATAGTTTTTGATATTATTTTGATGATTTGATTGCACGAGCAAGTCCGTATGATGTTTTTAGACTTGCGTGCATGTTTGTTTTGGAGCCCCGAGGGCTTGGGTGAGTTTCGGATAGGTTTAGGCTATGTTGCGCTTGTTTTTGGATGCTTCATCGTCGTTTCTTCAAGCAAAAATAATACCATATTAAGTAAATGAGATCCAAATTCAGTTTTGTTTAAACCATTAGATCTGTATCAAAATTACGGAGACATAAGAAAAATAATCATCGAATTTGGAAATCGTATGAGGAACTTATGCTTATTTTCGTGTCAGGAAAAATTGATGGTTCTGGTGTGGTTGCAAATGCGAACTTTTTATCGCATTTGCGATACCCAATTCGCAAATGCGAGATTTTTGTTGCAAATGCGACTTCTTCCAGCCGCGTTATTCGTAATTGTGAGGGGTTCGCAAATGCGAACCCTGGGTCGCAAATGCGACAACTGAGGCCCGTTAAGTAAGGTTTTTGAGGAGACTTTCACCAATTTTTTAATTTTCTCAAACTCTAAACCTGCATGGGCGATTTTTCAAGGGCCCAAACTTCTCCAAATCATTGGGTAGGTGTCTCTAATCAATTTTCAACTATATTTTGTGATTATATCTTAGATTTAACATCAAATTCATGAGAATCTAAAGGAAAATTTGGGGGAAATTGTGAAATCTTTCAAAAATGTAAAATGATGATTTGAATGACCAAATTGTCTCGAAATTAGATAATTTTTTTATGGGTGAACTCGTAGCGGAATAAGTGTTCAATTTTTGAAAATTTTGTCGGGTTCCGAGGTGCGGGTCCGGGGAATTGACTTTTGTTGACTTTTTGAAAATTGTATAAGAATCATAGTTTTGTCAATTGAAATTGTTTTCTCTTGCATTGTTTGATGTATTCAAGTCGTTTTTGGCTAGGTTGAGCCGAGCATTGATGAATTGGTAAAGGAAAAGCTAAATTGAGTATTGAATTGGCCGGATTGAGGTAAGTATCTTGCCTAACCTTATGTGGGGGACTTTCCCTTAGGAATTGAGTCTTCTATGCTAATTGTAGTCCCTGCATGCGAGGTGACGAGTGTGTGCTCAGACTTATTTGTGGAAAATTTGCCTCTAGGGTTCTTAGGTCCTTATGTGGAAAGTACCCCGTAATTATTGGATTTTCTGGTTGCTTAAATTGCCTCTATATGCTCCATATGACGTTGTTAGCTTTCCTCTAATTCTTACATGTTACATTGACCCTTAATTGCCTTCCTTATCATTTTGATACTTCTTGATTGTGAGTTCCTCTATGACTTCGTGCAAATAGGTTACATGTACAATTGTTGTGGTTACCGGTGTAGTTATTACGTGCTTATTATGTCTTGTTGTTTAGTTGATGTGTCATTATGAAGTTAATTGTTGGTACAAGTTTGGTTATAGCTGATTGCCTTGCTGGGGCATATTTAATTCTTACTGTTGGTTCCCTTGCCGGGACGTGTTGATTCTTGTTGTTGACTCCCTTGCAGGAATATTGTTGTTTCCTTATTATTCCCTTGCCGGGATTCTTTTGTGATTGGTGTTGATTTGTATATGGGATTGGGTTGCACGCCGCAACAATATTATATGACTTGGATCGGGTTGCACGCTGCAACAATATTATATGGGATCGGGTTGCACGCCGCAACAATATTATATGATTTGGATCGTGTTGCATGCCGCAACAATAGTATATGATTTGGATCGGGCTGCACGCCGCAACAAGAAAGAATAAAAGTGAATATTGATTCTTATGGTGAGAACGAGAGTAAAAGCACGAAGGGTGATGCCGTACACTTTCTGCTGCTGTGTTTATTTGTTGTTATCAATTCAAATATTTAAACTGTTTAATTCATTTATTGTTGTGATCCTTTGTGTTAGAACCCACAGTGTTTTCAATACCTCACCGTATTTATATATTTTTATATATATATACGTTCCATTACTTCAAACTTCAATAATTGTTACATCTTTAATTCAAATAGTTTCTCAATTATATCCCCTTAAACCGTTTGATGTTGTATTTTTCTTAAAAAGGAATTTCTACTAAGTTTTAAGTTATTAACTCTCATGTTAAAGATAATAATCCATTCGATGTTGTATTTTAAATTAAAAGGGGTACCTTCTTTACTCAAAGGATTTCCAAATAAACAACTTCATCTTTTCTCGCTGGCTTTCCTAATTAGCTTAGAAATTGTAATTTTACTTATATTAGGTAAATGGAACTTCTTGGACATATTGAGTGCATTGTACGTACGTTATGTATTGTATAGCATATGAATTTTGTTGTTAAAAGTGAAATAAAAAATGAAATATGGGGGCACAAGGTGTCGTGTATGCTGAAAGTTCGGAAGTTGAGATTATGATATGAGAAATCGAGGGTTGAGATGGTCGGGATTGTGTACTAGACATGATGTGATTGATTTAGTTGGCATTGCCTTCTTTATTTGGATACATTCTTACTTGTCTCTGTTCCTGTTATGTCAGTGTTGATTTACTTGGTTATTTGATTTACTTGGTTATCGTTCGTTACTACCCGTGTTCTCCTTTTATTGCTCATACTGTTTGTATTTTGGTTTCTCTCCGCTCTTGGTATTACCACGTCATCTTTATCTCAATATTTTACTATCATATCCTGTTCATTTCATTTAACCAGTAGGTGTCTTGACTGTTCCTCGTCACTACCCCATCGAGGTTAGTCTTGATACTTACTGGGCACCGCCGCGCTGTGCTCATACTACACTTTTATGCATTTTTTTGTACAGATCCAGGTATTTGATCGGTAGTAATTGTGTGGGTCGTTGCGGTGGAGACTCAAAGGTGAACCTGCTACAGCGTTCGTAGGCCTCGGAGTCACCTTCATTTGTACTTAATTCCATTTGTTCCTTTTGTTTTGAATCAATGATGTATTTATTTTGTATAACTACTCTTAGAAAGGCTTGTGACTTGTACCACCAGTTTTGGAAATTGTAATTTGTTCAGAGTAATTTAATTTAAAGTTAGTAAATATCCATGTTATTATAGAAAATGTTAGGCTTACCTAGTTTAGAGACTAGGTGTCATCACGACTCTTTTAGAAGGATTTTGGGGCCGTGATAAGTTGGTATCGGAGCTCTAGGTTCATGGGTGCTACGAGTCACAAGCAGGTTTAGTAGAGTCTTGCGGATCGGTATGGAGACGTCTGTACTTATCTTCGAGAGGCTACCGAACTGTTAGGAAATTCCCCTTCTTTCATTCCTTAGCGTGTGATATTGATTTAACTCGAAGTATATAACTTATATTCCTTTACATCCACTCGTGTATAATATTACGCTCTCAGCGTTCGCCATGCGCTAATGGTTCGTGATGCTATAGATAGGCTACGATGGAGTCAGAGATGCTCAAGCATTGCCTCGACGTGTTGTCCCGTCTGAAGATAAAGAGGCATTGAGAGACTATTCAGTTGTTCGTATGGAGGCGCAGCGATTTTCAGCATCTGATTGACGAGGGCGAGCTTGGGAAGGTTTAATTGGTTGACTAGTCGTCGCGATTGTGGCAAGGCCACAAAGTGGGTGTTGATTTGGAATAGTTGCTGGTATTGGAGTATCTTGTGATTTGTGTTGTACGAGCTTTGAAGGTTAGTTTTGCGGATCATTAGATGTTGTTTTCTATGGCTTTGCGCCAAGTGGAGGAGTCCAATAGCGGCATTCAGATTGCAGAGTTAGATTTATATCAGATTTGGCCTGAGGTATATGTATATGTGGTATTGGTAGGTTCCTGAAATTTGTATATGACTAAGGTCTGAGATCTTGCATGGGACGATGTTGGGACTTTGACTGGGATTATTACATATCGGCTATCCGAAGAAATGGGTCAACTCTGTGGTATTGGGTCAGTATAACGATGAAGTAATTGGTCCTTTGAATAGGAAATCTCTACTGGCATTTATGGCAGCACTCTTGTATTGGACGGTTTGTGTGACTCGGTCGAGTTGGGGAGGTGCAGTCCTGATGACTTAGTTGCGTGCGGGCGGATCTCGGAAGGGTCTCGATGGTTGGACAAAGGCTTAAGTTGGCTGTCTACTATGGGCGTAAGGAATATGTGGTACATTGTGACTTTCTCCTGAATAGGTATCAGAAATTAATAGAGTGTTGACCTTGTTGGCTATCATATATGAATGGTGTGCATTTTTGGAAGGGACCTTGAGTTTTGGTTTGCGAGTGTGTGGCTAGTAGCATGGTGATTACTGGGTTTTGAGGCTTTTGGGGTTCATATTTTGTTACACAACCAGAAATCCTATATGGGTGCTTCAGCAGAATAATAGGGTGTGAGTGATATATCAACCATTTGATTTGCGTAGTTGAGTTGGGTATGGAAATTTCGGTATTCCTGAGGTTTGGGGCTAGATGCCCTCATGAATGGACTATTTCCTATTTGGGATCTTGAAGAAATGTTAAGAATGCAATAATTAATAGCATGTGTTATCGATAAGTTGTTGTGGATCTTTTTGAAGCATACTTACCTATTTGGAAATAATCAGGATTTGAGTTGAGGGCTATTTGAAAGCTCAATGAGAATATGTATCTTGTATCAGATCAAGTTTGAGCGCTCATGTGAGATTGTCGTTATGGTTATGTTACCGGGCAGAATGGATATTATTTG
This sequence comes from Nicotiana sylvestris, assembly GCF_000393655.2. Lineage (NCBI taxonomy): Eukaryota > Viridiplantae > Streptophyta > Magnoliopsida > Solanales > Solanaceae > Nicotiana > Nicotiana sylvestris. The sequence continues at coordinate 160,596,794 of NC_091068.1, forward strand.
TGCCCTTAGCCTATGTTATGTGCTACTCTTTTATGCTGTATTAGGCGGTGAGGTTGTATTATTATTCCCCATGCATGTTGTAATTCTGTTCAGGCCTTATGGCGATGCGGGAAAGATAGCCCTCATGATATTACTTTGTTCATTGCACCTTACTTGTGCTTGTTTCTTTCATGTTCTAGCACTTCTATTCATTGTTTTCACAGTTTTACTTGTGCACTCTGTTGTGCTTGATATCAATATTTATGTGATCAGTGGACCCGAGCATTTTTGGCTTGATGAGTATTTAAGAGCGGGTTGTGCGCCGCAGCAGATGTTATGTGAGGTACCCGTTTATTGTGTTTATTTGGTGTTGTGTTTTCCCTCTGTGGGATGATTTGATGAAAGACTATACTTTTGTTGTCACACATGTTGTACTTGTTAGATAATTCTTATACTTGGCTTTCCCTTATTTGTGCTGCATAATTTAGTTATTGTTGGTTTGGTGTACGAACTGTGTAGTGTGAGAATCCGTGTTGTTTCGTGTTGAGTTGTTACTTGGGCTGTTTGTACTGGCTGAGGTGAGATTCTTAAACATGAGATTTGTACTATGGTATTGGGGGTGAGGAGTGCTTGGATGTATGTGGTTGTTTCTGCTAAGAGTTGGGTAATGGCCCTTAGCGGGCGAAAGAGTTTCTTGACTTGTTGACTTCATGAGCAGCTATGAATATCCACATGTTTCTTTATCATGGGTAGTGTTATGGGGGGTCTGGAACAAAGTTATATTCAATGTGAGGTGTATTACCGGCATTCAAGATGTTATTTGAACAAGTATAATGGTTAGAGGTTATTGTTTTGGGCATTTGAGTTGTGTGGAACAACATGTGATTGTATACTGGATTGGAATTTTGGCTCGATTCAGCTTGTTCAGGTTCATGCAATATGATGATGTGGGTTCAGGTCCTATGATGAATTTCAGACGTTGAGGTTTGAGTTCTGTCCTAAGGATATGGACTAAGGATGAGGTGAGACCATCAGTAAAGTTGCATTGTCAATCCTACATAGGTTTGGGTGACGGGGAATTGCCCGGGTGTATGTATGAGGAGCTTATGCAGTGGTTCAATGGCTTTGGAACGACTCTGGGCACGTTCGAGGATGAACGTATGTTTAAGTGGAGGAGGATGTAACGACCTGACTGGTTGTTTTGAGCAATTTCATCCGGTTTGGCAGTTTGAGGTCACGAGTAGCTTCATATTATGTGTATCGACTTGCGTGCGCAGTCTGGGCATGAAAACAGAAAGCTTTTATGTGAAAATATGAAAAAATAGTAATTTTTTGAGTTAAAAATTTGGTTTTTAGTTGACTTTGGTCAACCTTTTTGGTAAACGGATCCGGATTTGTGTTTTGAAAATCCCGGGAGATCCGCGGTAAAATATGGAACTTGGTCGTATGCCCGGAATTGAATTCCGAGGTCCCTAGCATTAGAAAACAATTTTTGAAGAAAATCGTTGTGTTGGTTTTTAAAGGAAATAAAGAAATGAATTAATGTTTGAACTCGTTGGTATCGGGTCCGTATTTTAGTTCCGAATCCTGGTACAAGTTTTTTATGATATTTAAGTCCTATCTGTAAAATTTGGTGAAAACCGGAATTGATTTGACGTGATTTGGACGTCTGGTTGAAAAGTTAGAAAATCATGAGTTTTGAGTTTAAATTCATAGTATTTGATGTTATTTTGATGATTTGATTGTACGAGCAAGTCTGTATGATGTTTTTAGACTTGTGTGCATGTTTGTTTTGGAGCCCCGAGGGCTTGGGTGAGTTTCGGATAGGTTTAGGCTATGTTGCGCTTGTTTTTGGATGCTTCATCATCGTTTCTTCAAGCAAAAATAATACCACACTGAGCAAATGAGATCCAAATTTAGTTTTTTTGAACCATTAGATCCGTATCAAAATTACGGATCATAGGAAAAAGAATTATCGAATTTGGACATCGTATAAGGAAGTTATGCTTATTTTTGTGTCAAGAAAAATTGTTGGTTCTGGTATGGTCGCAAATGCGAACTTTTTATCGCATTTGCGATGCCCAGTTCGCAAATACGAGATTTTTGTCGCAAATGCAACTTCTGCCAGCCCTGCGTTGTTCGTAATTGCGAGGGGTTCGCAAATACGAACCCTGAGTCGCAAATGCGACATCTGTGGCCTGTTAAGTGATGTTTTTGACGAGATTTTCACCCATTTTTCAATTTTCTCAAACCCTAAACTTTCATGGCAATTTTCCAAGGACCCAAACTTCTCCAAATCATTGGGTAGGTGTATCTAATCAATTTCCAATTATATTTTGTGATTATATCTTAGATTTAACATCAAATTCATGAAAATCTAAAGGAAAATTTGGGAAAAAATGTGAAATCTTTCAAAAATGTAAAACAATGATTTGAATGACCAAATTGTATCGGAATTAGATAATTTTTGTATGGGTGAACTCATAGTGGAATGTGTGTTCTATTTTTGTAAATTTTGTCGGGTTCCGAGGTGCGGGCCCGGGGTGTTGACTTTTGTTGACTTTTTAAAAATTGTATAAGAATCATAGTTTTGTCAATTGAAATTGTTTTCTCATGCATTGTTTGATATATTCAAGTCATTTTTGGCTAGATTGGGCCGAGCATTGATGAATTAGTAAAGGAAAAGCAAAATTGAGTATTGAATTGGCCGGATTGAGGTAAGTATCTTGCCTAACCTTGTGTGGGGGACTTCCCCTTAGGAATTGAGTCTTCTATGCTAATTGTAGTCCCTGCATGCAAGGTGACGAGTGTGTACGTGGACTTATTTGTGGAAAATTTTTTATCTAGGGTTCTTAGGTCCTTATGTGGAAAGTATCCCGTTATGATTGGGTTTCCTAGTTGCTTAAATTGCCTCTATATGCTCCATATGATGTTGTTAGCTTTCTTCTAATTCTTACGTGTTACATTGACCCTTAATTGCCTTCCTTATCGTTTTGATACTTCTTGATTGTGAGTTTCTCTATGACTTAATGCAAATAGGTTACATGTACAATTGTTGTGGTTACCGGTGTAGTTATTACATGCTTATTATGTCTTGTTATTTAGTTGAGGTTTCATTGTGAAGTTAATTGTTGGTACAAGTTTGGTTATAGCTGATTTCCTTGCCGGGGCATATTTAATTCTTACTGCTGGTTCCCTTGCCGGGACGTGTTGATTCTTGTTGTTGACTCCCTCTCCGGGATATTATTGTTTCTTTATTATTCCCTTGCCGAGATTCTTTTGTGATTGGTGTTGATTTGTATATGGGATCGGGTTGCACGCTGCAACAATATTATATGGGATCGGGTTGCACGCCGCAACAATATTATATGATTTGGATCGGGTTGCACGCCACATCAATATTATATGATTTGGATAGGGTTGCACGCCGCAACAATATTATATAATTTGGATCGGGTTGCACGCCGCAACATCACTATATGATTTGGATCGGGTTGCACGCCGCAACAGTACTATATGATTGGGATCTGGGTGCACGCTGCAACAAGAAAGAATAAAAGTGAATATTGATTCTTATGGTGAGAACGAGAGTAAAAGCACGAAGGGTGATGCCGTGCACTTTCTGCTGCTGTGTTTACTTGTTGATATCAATTCAAATGTTTAAACTGTTTAATTCCTTTATTGTTGTGATCCTTTGTGTTAGAACCCACATTGTTTTAAATACCTCACCGTATATATATATATATATATATATATATATATATATATATATATATATGTGTGTGTGTGTGTGTGTGTGTGTGTGTGTATATATATAAAACTTCAATAATTGTTACATCTTTAATTCAATTAGTTTCTAAATTATATCCCCTTAAACCGTCTGAGGTTGTATTTTTCTTAAAATGGAATTTATACTAAGTTTTAAGTTATTAACTCTCATGTTAAAGGCAATAATCCATTCGATGTTGTATTTTAAATTAAAAGGGGTACCTTCTTTACTCAAAGGATTTCCAAATAAACAACTTCATCTTTAGTCGCTGGCTTTCCTAATTAGCTTAGAAATTGTAATTTTACTTATATTAGGTAAATGTGACTTCTTGGACATATTGAGTGCATTGTACGGACGTAATATATTGTATAGCATGTGGATTTTGTTGTTAAAAGTAAAATGGAAACTGAAATATGGGGGCACAAGGTGCTATGTGTGCTGAAGGTTCAGAAGTTGAGATTATGATATGAGAAATTGAGGGTTGAGATGGTCGGGATTGTGTACTAGACATGATGTGATGGATTTAGTTGGCATTGCCTTCTTTATTTGGATACATTCTTACTTGTCTCTGTTCCTGTTATGTCAGTGTTGATTTACTTGGTTATCGTTCGTTACTACCCATGTTCTCCCTTTATTGCTCCTACTATTTGTATTTTGATTTCTCTCCGCTGTTGGTATTACCACGTCATCTTTATCTCGATATTTTACTATCATATCATGTTCATTTCATTTGACCAGTCGGTGTCTTGACTGTTCCTCGTCACTACCCCACCGAGGTTAGTCTTGATACTTACTGGGCACCGTCGTGGTGTGCTTATACTATATTTCTATACATTTTTGTGTACAGATCCAGGTATTTGATCGGTAGTAATTGTGTGGGTCATTGCGGTGGAGACTCAAGGTAAACCTGCTACAATGTTCGCAAGCCTCAGAGTCACCTTCATTTGTACTTAATTCCATTTGTTCCTTTTATTTTGGAGCAGTGATGTTTTTATTTTGTATAACTACTCTTAGAAAGGCTTGTGACTTGTACCACCGGTTTTGAGAATTATAATTTGTTCAGAGTAATTTAATTTAAAGTTAGTAAATATCCATTTTATTACAGAAAATATTAAGCTTACCTAGTTTAGAGACTATGTGTCATCACGACTCCTTTGGAGAGATTTTGGGGTCGCGACACCTACTGTGGCCGAGCGCTTATGAGCGAGCCCAGTAGGTCGAGATACAGATCCTAGTATGGTCGAGTGCCTATGAGTGAGCCTACTACGACAGATCAGTTATATATATACTAATCCTACTATGGTCGTGCGCTTATGAGCGAGCCCAGTTGGTCGAGATACAGAGCCTAGTATGGCCGAGAGCCTACTACGGCAGAGCAGTTATATATATACCGAGCCTACTGTGGACGAGCACTTATGAGCGAGCCCAATTGATCGAGATACAGAGCCTAGTATGACCGAGCGCCTATGAGCGAGCCTACTACGGTAGAACAGTTATATATATATATATACCGAGCTTTTTAGGGTCGGACAACTATTTTACTTACTATATTGAGAGAGTTGAGTCAGTATCAGTAGGTAAGCATATCTACAAATTATCCTTGACTTCCAGTTGCTTTCACTTATTATATTATCAGTTCTGTTTCAGCTTTCAGTACATGCCTTACATACTCGGTACATTATTCGTACTGACATCCTTTTGTTGAGGACGTTGCATTCATGCATGTAGGTATATATAGTCAGTTTGACGAGCTATCATATAAGACGAGATTGGCTTAAGCGAAGGATCGGTAAGACTCCACCTCATTCGGAGTGCAGTCGAGTCTATGAGTGTCAGAAGCTTTCTATAGACTTATGGGTTCGGTACCCTGTCCCATTTGATGTCAAATAATCTTAGAGGCTTTGTAGGTAGAGGTTCATTTTGTACAGAATGTCAGAGGCCTTGACTGCACAAATGTATTCATCTTCTAAGAAAAATGGTTCAATGATTCAGTATTTTCTCACTTATAGTTATACATTATGAGTTGCGTCCATGTTGGCCCATGATAGTTACAAAAGGAATAAATGAGGTACAGAGTGGTTTGCTCGAGCCAGTGCAGCACCGAGTGCCAATCACGCCTCCCAAGGTTGGGGCGTGACATATCCTTGGTTATTGCCACTCCAATTTCCTTGGTTATTTCCACCACTCCAATGTCCTTGAGTGTTGTTATTATTCCAATTCCCTTGATTGTTGCCACCGCTCCAATTACTTTGGTTATTAGAATTCCAATTGCCTTGATTACCTTGAGGTCGTTGTTGTTGTTGATTCAGGCATTGAGAGTTGTTTCTTTGCCCTTGAAAGGTGTTCACATATTTCACTTCCTCCTCTTGTTTATTGTAAGATTCATCTTGATCAAACCCACTATCTTCTTGCACATAATTCTCCATTCGATTTTGCACTTGCAGACCCTTTGTCCTTTTTTTGTTCACCTTCATCCTTACTTCCTCCATGGCATTGACTTGCTTACGACTCTGCACTTGTTGAAGTTGAAACTTTGCTAATTGATTCATTGTGGTGGTTAATTCGGTAATGGCTTGACCATGATCATGCATCTCTTTATGGAGGTGAATCACGTTTGGATCACCTTGAGGCACATTTGCTCAACTTTTCCATGCCGATGATGTGTCCGCCATTTTATCAAAAATCTCACAAGTTTCCGCATATGACGTTGTCATGAAATTTCCACCAGCAAGTTGATTAACAACACACACTGATTGGTCGTATTGATCACCCGATAGAAAGTTTGTTAAATCATAGCTTCTGTCATGTCATTATTTGGGAACTCTTTGACCATTGTCCTATACTTCTCCCATATCTCATGTAATGATTCATTGATCTCTTGTTTGAATGCTAGAATCTCGTCTCTAAAAGTAGCCATATGCCCGGGAGAAAAGAACTTGGAAATAAGTTTCTCCGCCAACTCATCCCACGTATGGATGGGATGATTTGGCAATCCTTTTAACCAATCCAAGGCTTTCTCCCATAGAGAGAAGGGAAATAGCCTTAACCTTAAAGCATCCCCGGAGACGTTTGTCTGTTTACTCCCCCAACAAGTGTCCACAAAACTCTTCAAGTGTTTGTATGCATTTTGACTCGGAGCCCCGGTGAAGAATCCTCGTTGCTCTAGCCATGTGAGCATTATATTTGTGATTTGAAAGTTGCCCACGCTGATGCGGTGCGGGACTATGGCACTTGCATACCCTTCATTCGGCAACACCAGATGTGGAGCCGCTCTTGGTGGAGGTGGGGTGGAATTGGGACGTTGTCTTGAGGCGTCCAACCTCTTCTATTTGGTTGAGGTTTAAGAGGAACCTCTTGAACTTAGTCATCATCAACATCCAAATCACCAGAAGGCATGTTTCCGAGTTGATCATTTGTCACGAAAATCAGTAACACAAAAGGAAAAGAAGACAATCCACACACAACACCAAATATATAGCTAAATCCATTTTTTTAGCTCCCCGGCAACAACACCAAACATTGATCTCATCCAAGTCACACGTCAATTCAAGGATATGAAACGGTCGATTGCAATAGTAATACCCAACAAGGAGTCAGGGTCGAATTCCGCAGGGACCTAGAATGGGAGTTAGGAGTATATATTGTGTTGATACACAATTTTTCCCTCATATATTTTTAAAATGCATATATACTTTCAATATAGTGCATGAGCATCAACCAGTATTTTTCATAGTTTTCTATAATTTTAACAGGATTTTAATTAATTTATTTCATCATTTTATTATCTAAATAATTACTAATTGCATCACAAATAATTTTATGATGATTTATTACTTGAGTTTTAGCATTTATATTTATATCAAGCTTTAATCATTTTATGCATAATTATATTTGTATCTTTAGGCTACAATTGCAATAACTTTGCAATAATAGCCCATATATGCATAATTACATTATTTAGACGGAAAATGACCTTTTATATTTTTATAATATTAAGTAATTATTTTAAATCATTTTCATGCATAAATAGCATTTTAAGCATTTATTAGCTATTTTTATAAATTATTTTATTAAATTAATTGGGTATTTAACATATAGCCTCTTTTAATTTGATTTTCGGACCTTAGCCCAATTTCCACCCCAGCCCAATTAAATTAACCCATAACCCATAAACCTGATCCATACCGCCCCAACCCAGGTTCAATCATGGCCATCAATCTTAAATGATCGACGGTACAGGATTCACCTTCCATTTTAATTAACAAAACAACCCCCAAACCCTATTCATTTTTTAGATCTGCCGTCACTGAAACCCTTCCTCCTCTCTTCTCTCTCACCCTCCTCCTAACCCTAACCCCCCGTCACCAAAATCCCTTCGATCCATGGGTTTCTTTTTTGATTCCAGGCCTTATCTGGCCTCCTATCTCTACTGGTGTTATGATTTTCGTATTGCTTGATGGAATCTCAAAGAGTTTCGAACCAGATTTGGTTCAAATCTCTCATGTTCTTGATGAATTCGTATCTGTTCTTTCCTTTGTCTGTGAGTACTAATATCTTCGTGTTTATGGCTTCAAATCTGTGGTTCAAACCATATTTTTCTCACATTTGTTTATTTTATTTTATAACCTAATCATTTCTGGCTAAATCCATTTAGATCTCTTTAGATGTGAAGCGATTTGAGTTTGTTTGTTGCTTTTCCTTTAAGATTCTGCTGTTTTTCCTATTATTGTTAACCGATTGGCGTTTTTACCCTTAAATCTAGGGTTTCAATTTTTTAAAGAAATTTCTGCAAAAATGTTTTAAAACGTTTAAGTGTTTAACTCCGGTTTTCTTTCTTTACTTTTTGACAGATTTTTATCCCTATGTCTTTATGCCCTAGGGTTTCTAATTATTCTACTGCTTGCTATAATATTTGCCCGTTTACTTTGACTATCAAGTAAGCTAAGTAATTGATTTATTTGCCTAATTAGGATTTGAAATTACATCTTCTTTTACCCATTCTTTCCTTATATATATGATTCGTAATTGGTACTACTTTCCTTAATTATATCACTGGCCTGACTTCTGGACCTTGATTGTTATGAACGACCTTTGAGTAATTTTTGGACTTATTACTTACCTTATTAAACCTCAATCTTGTCTATTAATTGATTTTATATAAGACTCTCCTTAATCTAAGTAATAATTCCGTAATTCTGTCCTATTAAGTGATTTGTGTTTAACCGTAATTGATTGATTAACTGATATTTTTTTGCCTTATTTGTGTACCATTGATTCTCCTACCTTCTTTGGTTTTACTCTACTATATGCTATAAAACCATTCATTGTTCTGATTTTCAAACACACGCTGAGACAGACAAGCCCACACCTACACTTACACACTTACACTCACACAACTTGAGTTCTTTCTATCACTCTGATTTGCTGCATTGTCTAGCCGGCTGAAAGTCAAGTCTAGACTTTTGGATTTCCATTGCCTTCACCTTCCTATTGACTTTCTCCCTAACTGGTATGCCTTAATTCCTGTTATATTATTTTATTCTATATGCTTATGTAGTCAGTTTTATCATAGGCCTCAACATGCTTCTGTTTGATACACGATTCCTGACCATCTCTTTCTCAACTGTTATGAATTAGTTCTTGTTGTCTTGTTCTATTCCATGTGATTATATGATTAGTTTTCGATATACTTCTGTTTTCCATATGTTTCCTGTTTGCATTCTTCCTGACTAGTATGCCTTAATTTCTGTTAACCTACTCTGTTATATGTGCATGTGTGGTTAGTTTACCTTAGCATGTCTGGCCCATAATTTCTGTTTTACCTCTTTCTAGACTAGTATGCTTTAGTTCCCACTACCTTGTGCTATGTGTTTGTTTGGTTAGTTATTTCAAATTCCAGCATGCTTCTATTCAATATACACCTAGTGATAATTAATAGACTAAGTAATCTTTAGTAATGTGAAACCTTGATGGATTCAGTTGTATGCTCCCTATTCAGAACATGTTTAGGTATTGCCAATATGTGTGGTCAGTTCTGTCTGTAATTCAAGTATTTCTGCCCTTGTTGTGATTGCTTTAATTCTGGTATATCATCCATGTCTGAACTAATACCAATATGCTAAATATGGACTCTGTTCTGTTTGTAATCTTGTAATTTGAACCTATTTGTTCCTAAAAAACAAATTGTTTTCTAAAATTGTCCCCTACCCCTTACATATAATATTTTTCAAACTTCTACTCTTAGATATCTAGGTTCCTACCACCTCTTGTGTGAGCACTGCCTAGGGTCCTTGAGACTCCTTTGAACTCTGACACATTGGAGTTGGTTTCCAATCTCTTATGAATTCTGTGTTGAATGTGTGGATCCAGTGTGAGCATTGTCCGGGGTCCTTGAGGCTCTTTGGGAACTTTGACACACTGGAAGCCTAGCTTGAGGTGTTGTGGATCCCTACTACTATTTCAAGACTGTTGTGTTGAAGGCCTGGCTCTCAGGTTTATATTGGGCCTACCAAGGCTTTCTATAGTGTAATAGATAATGTTATATAGTTTATTCATTTGGGTTGTAATAATTTCTGTAATAAACGGATTTAGGGTTTGTTAGTAAAGTTGGGGCGGGGGGAGGGGGGTTATTCTATATCTTTGCTTGAAACTGGGGTAGAAATCTTGCCTATAGGTTTATTGGTGATTATGTGAGCGTTACTACTTGTTTAGAGATCATGTCTATAAGACTTTTTGATTGTTTTGTTCTGTACTTCACTCGCATGCTAAAAATCATGTTCATAGATTCTTTGCATTAGAAATCATGTCCATAGGATCCATGCACATTTTTACATGCATTAGTAACCATGTCTATAGGATCTTATCTGTTTGAATAATAATTTTCCTGGCAATGTGTTTAAAGAATTCCGCCCACACATGATTAATAGATATCATGCCTATAGGAACTAAAAATCAATTAGATACCATGCCTATAGGAAATAATGGAATCACTTTCAAACCTAAAAATCATGTCTATAGGATTTAATCAAATAGATATCATGCCTGTAGGGTGAAATCAGTTTGTAAACTTAGAAATCCTGCCTATATGGGCTTAAATTAACTAGAAAGCTTGCCTATAGGATCTAAAAAAGATAGAATTTGTTAAAATCAGTAGTTTGTTTAGAAACCATGCTATAGGTTTATAATTAACAATTGTAGATACCATGCCTATAAGATTCTGTTAATCACTTAGGCAAACATGTAAGGTTAGTAATGATTCTGGGCCTAAAAATTCTAATATTTACTGCCTAAAGATGCCCAAATTTGAGGCTTAATAAAATCAGTAGGCAAAACTGATAGGTCCAGATGCCCGCCTCAGTAAACTGTTATTCTGTATTCTATTTCTGCTCATCTAGATATCCTATCTATAGGATCCTTAATTAAAGAAAAATATTGATTTAACTGCGCGCATTCGTTGTCTACTTGTGGAGGTTAATATGAGCCCTTATTTGCTCCTTACATGATAGTCCTATCTGAATTTTTGTTGTCGCCTAGCTTTTCTCATTTTAAACAATATAGGTTAGTCTAGAACTATCCAAAATAAAGATCCTAAATACCTCCAGGATCATAAGTAAAGGACGGGTAGTGCACACGTAAGGTACATATTAGAAGCTACTAGAACACTTAGGTAACAACTGAAAGATGGTAATGGGGTAGTAAAGGAAATGATGACCCGTGCGCTAATGCTATGTGTGACACCTTTACTTGGGGAAAGTTACCAAGTATTGCATGGAAACGATCCTATAGGCTAAAAAAACCTAGGATCCCTCTAATTCCTGTTTAAAATAATGTTTATTTGTCTAAATTGTTTATAAGAATAATTCGCTTATTTAAGTTCGGTTGCGACCCACCATTGTGGACCTCGAGGGGTGCCTAACACCTTCCCCTTAAGGTAATTTCGAGCCCTTACCCTACCTCTGGTGACGTGACTAGTTATATGAGTTAATTGTTCTAGGTGCCTTAACGCACCTTAATCCGTTAGGTGGCGACTCTTCAAATCTCTTACCCAATCCCAAAAGGAAAGGAGTTATCCCAAAATGTCGAAATCCGATTTCGCGAGAAAAAAGAGGCGCGACATAGTGTAATGTATGAGCTTGAACTATCTCAATTTGCACTTCCACAAATTTGTGCTGTTTCTAAGTCTAATTTAAACTAAGAGTGAAAGATTAAAATATGAAACTAGGAAATTGTTTTTGTTGTTTTTCAAGTTTTGTAAAAAAGTCTAGAGCTGTGACCATCACCTAAGTGTTTGCCTAATGGGATATAAACCTTAATGCTTGTTTTGTTGGTCGGGGTGTATTATAGCTATCAACACTCAATTACACACTCAATACCTCTTGGTTAGAGAGTGATTTTGCCAAATTTGGATTTTTCAAGTCCAAATGGGTATTGGTGGGGATATTCTTTAGGCTCTTACCATAACGAACTTGTCTCTAAATTAGTCTTTAAGCATGTCTTTAATACTTGCACACCCCTTCCCATTCTATGTGAATTTATTGTCTATCTTATTCATTTATGATCTCCTCCCCTGCTTTATCACTTTACTATGGAAACTTACTTATCTCCTTGTTTTCCTTTTCTTAAATGTCTTTACAATATCACATTTCATCGTTATTCATCATGCAAATACTTGACAACGTATTGTTTTCTTTTTGCATAACTCCATGCTCAACATCATATTCCACTCGTTCGTACTAATACCATAGCGGCACTTGATGAGTGCCCGCGGTTTTCCTAAAATCACCCTTTAAATTCGAAAAGGCTTATTTGTGGTAAAACTAGTTGATCAACGATGCAGTCGACGGTTCCGTGCCTTTCCTCCTTAAGTTGTCCGTTTGAGGGTACCAGTCTAGACTTCTATAGAAACCTTTCTTTGATAAATAACTATACATACATCATGGTCAAACCTAGCCGGGGTTAATATGTTGTCCACATAATAACTTTCTAAGAAAGCCTTGCCCAAAGTCTGTCAGGATTTCCATAATCCCAATGGACGCAATCACGATATGTGCATTATTTTGGAGAGATAAATGCTGACATACTAATCGTTAATGTGTAAGTATTCGAATCCGAAGGGGGCAAGGGCTAACTTTATTTGTTTTGCAGAAATGAGGCACTAAGTCCCCAGGTTCGGCATGGTCCAAAGTATAGCACCGTTGTTGTTGGACTGGTGGGAAAATCTTTCGCCAAGCGATAAAAACCACATGAAAAGGGCTCTTGGAAATCTACCTTCCTTATTGGACATTCAACCAAACAACATGCTGATCGAAACTTGTACTATGTTCTAGGACGGAGAAAGAGCTGTATTCCATTTTGGTAACATAGAAATGACTCATTTCTTGGAGAAAATTGGAGGGTTTGCTGGATTACCATGGGATAGTCCCGGTTTACTAGTACCAAAAAACCGCAATACTAGGGGGTTTCTGAAAATGATGGGCCTGAGAAAGAATGAGGACTTGGAGTGCCTGAAGAAGTCTTATATACCCTTTGACTTCCTCTATGAACGATACAGACACAACAAATCTTACATTATCTTTCATGATGAATTCTCCATCACTTCCCTAGGTTGGACTCATCGCAGGGTTTTTGTGTTCATCGTCTGCTTTCTAGGTATTATAGTGTTCCCAAGCCAAGGGGCCAGAATTCATACCAAGTTGGCCCTGATAACCCAAGCTTTAATGGAGGGAATCGAGGGACAAACCTATACTATTGTCCCGATGATTGTAGCAGACATATATAGGGCTTTGGACCGTTTCAAGAAGGGGTTCAAACACTTTGAGGGTTGTACCTTGCTACTACAGATTTGGGTATTAGAACATCTTCAAAGGGGTCAATACCGCCAAGCGTTTCCACGGAGACCATGGAACGATCACATTGCTTTCCACCATCCTAAAAGAATGACCTTTATCCCAAATAGATTTACACAGCCAGAGAACGTTGTAGAGAGGGCATAATTTTTCAACAATTTGATCAAGGACCAGGTTCACTGGATGTTAGAGTGGTTCCCTACCGATGAATTCATCATCAAATCTAGGGATGTTCCGTATTTGGTGCTGATTGGCTTAAGGGGAATACACCCCTATGTTCCTATCAGGGTTATGAGACAAGCTAGTAGAAAACAAGTCATACCATGAGTCTCCAAAATGAGTCACTACAGAGCCGATTTTCAGGATGATGCCATTCCATACAAATGTGAGGCCCAACACATGTGGCATTTGAAGATTATCGTGGAAAAGGATACCATCGAGCAAGATCGATATCACGTCGACCATGTATACTTCTACCCATCATGGTTAGAAGATAACATAGCAGGAATATTCGAGCCAAGGGTTGGTCAAGGAAACAGGGTCATAGATGAAGTCGCTGAAGCACAAGTGAAATATGAAAGGCTACACAAAAGGGTCCTTAAATCCGAAGACAAGCATCTGGAGCAACACGAGTTCAACATGGAATCAATCAACGAATGGAAAGAAATGGCTACAAGGTCGACAAAAAGGTTGGAGTACTTGGAGCAGGGTCTAATGGAACTGGAGGGGAAGATAAGGAAAAAGGTCGCTGATTGTCAGAATGTAGAAGGCAACGAGGGAGGACATCTAGCAAGGGCATACCTGCTGCTGGACATTCACGACTTGGGGAACTTGATTGATGGATCCAAGAAGGCCAAATATGGAGAAGGTCCTTCCGGGACCAAGTAGATTAGGTTTATCTATTTTGAGTCATTTCAGAATTGAAATGTAATAAGGCAGATGCCATTACTGACTTGTTTATTTATCATCGTTTTTAGGTTCGTCCTATTTATTACATTAATGAAATGAGGCATTCATCAACATTAAATCTCTCCAAATATACTTGTCGCTAGGCGTACCTTGAGTACAACGAGTTTCCCCAAATTAGGAGGTGAATTGACGTTTCCGCAATATGTGTTTACATCCTACAAATATTTGTCAGAATCCTTACTGACTTGTCTACCTTTATTTTTCTTTATTTTGATTATTCCCACCCCCCATGGTTGTTCACATATACTGGCATCGTCAGCATATCACACCAGATTTAGAGTCTCTCCTCCTCCTCCTCCTCCAAGTAATCCGAAAAGCAAAGGAAAAGCTAAGATGAATGATCTGAGTGGTATCTGAAAAGAAAATGCTGAGAATATTTAAACTTTAGATGGTCGGAGTACTCCGACCCAGAATGATTTGATCCTACTATTGGAGCAAAAAATAATGGAGTTACAAGGAGAACTTGAGCAGGTCCATAACTTGGAAAACCTCTCCCTCACCCTAAACATCTCAGACGTTAACCAACAAAATGCTCAAAACCCAGCACTTCCTCAAAACACGCCAAACCAACATCCACAAAATCCTCTCGCACCCCATCAATATGAAACTCCTCCCCAAAATCCTAATCATTCACCAGTACCCACTCCTCCTCAATACCAACATCTTCCTACTCAGTACCCGCAAACCACCTACCATACTCCCCAGAATATCCCGTAACCTATCCTTGATCCAAAAAACTCCACTAACGATCACCACTACACTCCACCCCCTGGCACCTACCAAAACAATCACATATACGTGGATATCGTGCCTCACTCTACTCAACCAACATCATACGCTCCAGAATTTGACGAGAAGGACTTGCTCACTAAGAACATGGCCGAAGAGCTCAAGAAGCTCACGAGCCGAGTCTAAGGTGTCGAAGGAGGCAAAGGAATCGAAAGTCTGAATTATGAGGATCTGTGTATCCAGCCAGACGTGGAACTGCCGGAGGGATACAAACCTCCTAAGTTTGAAATGTTTGACGGAACAAGTGAATCGAAAGTACATTTAGAACATACTGTGATAAGCTCGTGGGTGTTGGAAAAGATGAAGGAATTCGCATGAAGCTGTTCATGATGAGTCTCACGAGAGAAGCTTATCCTGGTATATCAATCACAGTCCCAAGAAGTGGGTTAATTGGGTAAGCATGGTGTCGGACTTCATGGATCGATTCGAGTTTAACATAGAGAATGCACCAGATGTCTTCTACATATAGAATCTAAAGAAGAAACCAACAGAGAGTTTCCGCGAGTATGTTACTCGATGGAGGTCAGAAGCTGTAACGTTAGGCCGGCATTAGAGGAAGATCAGATGAACAAATTCTTTGTCAGGGCCCAGGATCCCCAATATTATTAAAGGCTAATGGTCATCGAAAATAACAAGTTCTCCAATATCATCAAACTCGGAGAAAGGATTGAAGAAGGAATCAAGAGCGGGATGGTGACCAATTTCGAGGCATTGTAGGCCACGAACAAAGCATTGCAGTCAGGGGGTATATTAAAAAAGAAAGAAGTAGGGGCAGTAATAGTGGCCCAAGTCCCAAAATCTCCACTCACATACCAAACACCTCCACCTATATACCAACCCTCACCTCCCAGATATTCTCAACCTGCCACCACCTATCACACTTATAACACCCAACCAGCCTATTACCATTCGCCTCCAACCCGTCAAAACTATCGAAAACCCAGACCCAATTTTGATCGTAAGCTGCCTAGACAATATACCCCTATTTCTGAACCCATTGACCAACTATATGAAAGATTGAAGTCTGCTAGATATGTTACCCTCATTCCTACTGTTGCAATGGAAAATTCCTCCCAGTGGGTCAACCCAAACAAAACCTGTGCATATCATTTTGGTATGAAAGGGCATACTATCGATGAATGCTGCACCCTAAAAGATAAAATTCAAACCCTTATTGATACAAAAGTCATACAAGCAAAGGAAGTTGCACCAAATGTTCGCAACAATCCCCTCCCAGATTATAGGGGTGAAGGGGTAAATGTGATAGAGACTAATAAAGAATGGGATCTTGAGGGGTAAATCGGGCTTATTCGGGAAGGTGATGACCCTAAACCCACAGTCACACTCACTCCTATTGTGGTACAGATATGGCCGCATCAGTCCCGTTCGAAATTGAAGTAACAGCACCTGCAACTGCACCAGCTCTGTTTGAAGTAGTAGTATCCATACCCTTCACTATGATAGTAGCGCCCACACCTCCTTTCAAGTCCAACGCTATACCCTAGGATTACATTGCCAAATCTAGGAGAAAAGGAAAAGCAAATATGGAAGAATCTGGTGTCGCACAGGGAATGACCAGAGCTGGAAGGATCTATACACCCAAAAATTTAGAAGGATCAAGCAAGAGGGCTGCTACCAAACAACTTGTCATTGAAACTAGACCAGACGATCTTTGGAGGAAACTACATGCGAGAGAATACTCTATTGTCGATCATTTAAACAAGACTCCCGCCCAGATATCCATCCTGTCATTATTGCAAAATTCTGAAGCACATAGGAGTGCTTTGATGAAGGTGTTGAATGAAGCTTATGTACCCAACAATATCACCAGTGGAGAGAGGGTCAACATTGTAGGGCAAGTATTGGAGAGTCACAAGATCACCTTCCACGAGGATGAACTACTACCTGAAGGATTAAGTCACAACAGGGCATTACATATCACAGTACAGTTTGAGGACAAATTCATCGCCATGGTCTTAATAGATAGGGGTTCAAGTCTCAACATTTGTCCATTGATTACTCTAAAAAGGTTGGGCAAAGATTTGCATCAAATACGGACATGAAGTATGCATGTGAAAGCATTTGATAGATCTCAAAGGGCCACGATTGGATAGATTAACCTTTGTCTACAAATGGGACCAACTTGGTTCGATGTTGAGTTCCAAGTACTAGACATATCAGCTACATACAATCTTCTATTGCGACGACCTTGGATACATGCCGCTGGGGCTATGGCTTCCATGCTACACTAGGCCGTGAAATTTGAATGAAACCATCAGGAGGTAATCATTCACAGGTATGGAAGTTATTTACACCAGTCAAACTGTTCCAATTGTCGAGAATAGAAAAAGGCTGGGTGGAGAGACTTATCACTGCATTGAGCATGTCAACGTAATTGAGAAAGACAAGTGGTGGAGTAACTAAATAGAAAGCATACTGGCATGGTTTGGATATCAACCCGACAAAGGGCTTGGGAAGAAACTCCAGGGCATTACCAAATCGATACAGTTGAAACGTCACGACACAACTTTTGGGCTGGGATATCCATATACCTGGCAAGAATATAATGATTGGTCGCCACCATGGCGTGGTCCTTATTACCCTCTCGAGCAGCCAGTACCACATTTGAGTCAGACATTTCACCAGGATGATACAATATGGGGATCTGCAGAGGAATAAGCTTTGGCTGGGTTGAGAAATTTGTTCCTAGAAGACGAGAATATGGATTGTAATGTGATAGTTGAGGAGGAGGAGGAAGAAGGCCTCACCATTCAGACCATAGAGAAGGGAGCTGTTCTCAAGAATTGGACTGCCACACCATCCCGGGCCCTCCGAGTTCCTAGGTAGCTTGGCAATTAGCCTAACTTATTTTAATAGACATGCTAGGCATTTAAGATATTTTCAGTAATTTTGTTTTAAAGATGCATTTTGTTTCGAAATAATTTCTCGAGTCATCGAGACGTACATGTTTTGGATATTTTCAAATTTAATAATGCATTATTTTTTAGTATTCATTATTACCTTTCATATTTTTCTTCTACAACGTTATTATTACTTTTCCTGATGAATCGATGACTGTCACATGTAACGAGACAACGCTAGGATAGTGACTCAGAAGAAGAGGATGAAATACCTGAGGAAGTTGTCAAAGAAGTTGAGAATTTTGAGAAGAAACCTAAGTCTAATCTGGACAAAACCGAAGCAATCAATTTGGGAGATTCTAAAACCGTCAAAGAAAGTTGCATAAGCATTCACTTATCACCGTCAGAGAAGGAAGAATACACTCATTTCCTGAAAGAATATAAGGATATTTTTGCATGGTCATATGATGACATGACCAGTCTGAGAACAACCATAGTGGCTCATAAGTTGCCCACCAATCCAATGTGTCTACCAGTGAAGCAGAAACTCAGAAAGTTCAAACCAGATATGAGCCTAGAAATCAAAGAGGAAGTCACTAAGCAGATCAAAGACAAATTCCTCAGGGTAGTTGAGTGCCCACCCTGGTTAGCCAACATTGTAACAGTTCCGAAGAAAGATGGGAAAGTCAGGGTTTGTGTTGACTATCAGGATTTAAACAGAGCAAATCCCAAGGACGGTTTCTCACTGCCAAATATACACATCCTGATCGACAATTGCGCCAAGCATGAACTCCAATCCTTTGTAGATTGCTTCGCAGGTTATCATCAAATCTGGATGGATGAAGAATAAGCAGAGAAAATAGCCTTCATTACACCGTGGGGAGTCTACTACTACAAAATAATGCTATTCGGTCTAAAGAATGTTGGGGCTACCTACATGAGAGTCATGACGATCATCTTTCATGATATGATACACAAAGAAATAGAGGTGTATATTGACAACGTCATTATCAAATCCAAGAGGGCCGCAAATCACATAGTAGACTTGAGAAAGTTCTTTGACAGGCTAAGGAGGTACAATCTAAACTTGAACCCCGCAAAATGTGCATTCAGGGTTCTCGCAGGAAAGCTGTTGGGATTCATTGTCAGCCGCCGAGGAATCGAGTTGGACCCGTCTAAAGTTAAGGTTATCCAAGAGTTACCACCACTGATGAGCAAAAAGGACGTGATGAGCTTCCTGGGATGCCTCAACTACATCAGTCGCTTCATAGAACAGTCCACAGTAATATGTGAACCCATCTTCAAAATGTTGAGGAAAGATGTTTAAACCAGTTGGACCGAGGATTGTCAGAAGGCTTTTAACAAAATTAAGGAATACCTATCTACACCACCAGTCCTACTCCCGCCAGAACCTGGGAGACCTTTGCTACTCTATCTGTCCGTATTAGATGGGGCTTTCGGATGTGTTTTGGGACAACATAACGAGATAGGAAGAAAGGAACAAGCCATATATTACTTGAGTAAGAAGTTCACACCTTACGAAGTACAGTATTCTTTGCTAGAACACACTTGTTGTACTTTGACATAGATAGCTCAGAAATTGAGGCATTACTTCTGTGCCTATACCACATACCTCATATCCAGGATGGACCCTCTGAAGTACATCTTTCATAAGCCCATGCCAATCGGGAAGCCAAGTGGTAGATATTGTTAAGTGAGTTCGATATCATTTATGTAACTCAGAAGGCGGTCAAAGGACAAGCATTGACAGACCATCTTGCTGAAAATCCAGTGGGAGGAGAATACGAACCAGTAAAAACATATTTTTCTAATGAAGAAGTATCATTCGTAGGAGAGGACATTGTTGAAGCCTACGACGGATGGAGAATGTTCTGCGATGGGTGTCACACCTCCTTTTTACACACCCCGATGGAGTATATAAGGGAGTTTTTCCACTTTAAGTGACATTATTCGAAATGAGATTATTTATTCATTTTTTGTTCAGAGTCGCCACTTGGGATGGTTTGTTTTCTGGTGTCCCAAGTCACCGGTTTATTTTTAAATCCCAAATCGAGGAAGATTTGACTTTCCTTGTGAAGTCTGCGAACCAGAAATTCTAAGTAAGGAATTCTGTTAACCCGAGGGAAGGTGTTAGGCACCCCCGGATTCCGTGGTTATAGCATGGTCGCTTAAACTATCACAATTGGCCTATTATCTGATTTTAATACATGTTTTAGCCTATGGTATATTTTAAACAATTAACCGCTTTTAATTAATTTTAAGAAAGATTTCAATGTCATCTAAAATGCGTCTTTGGACCACGCCACATGAAATGCACCCGCAGTCCGAGACACATTTTATTTAACGTTGTTGAGATTTGAATTTGGGTCACATGAAATGCACACCCGAGTTTAAGGAAATTAATTTAAATTACGCGCCTAAAGCAACTACGCACTTTCAAGTTTGTGAGGGCCATGGAAAATTCACTAATGGCACGCCTCGATTTCTAAAGATTAAAATTAATTAAATGAGGGCCATGAGCTTTGAGATTTTATTTAGCATGACACGCCTCAATTTATTTCAAAAGGTTGTACTCAACTAAAGCAAACTACGGATGTTCATGATTCCGTTATCCTAAAATTTGAGATTTGCATGACCATGAACAATTAAGAAAGAACTATGTAATAACCTCATTATCAACGTCTGAGTATCCAGAATTACGGAGCTAATTCATTCCATCATTGACTTTATTAAAAAAAAGTAAATTAAGAAAACTTAATGACAACCAATGGCAAAAGTCACTTTCTCGAAATTCCAACATTGAATAGCGTTTGTAAAAATTAGAACCAACAAATCTTAAGCAATTGATTTATATCTGTTTATGCTCGATCCCATTCCTTTTTTTATGTATAACCACTTGTACATGGCCGCTTATATTTTGGCCTTTTCATTATGAAAATTTCTTTACTTGATAAAGAAAAGAGTTTGACAAGCTGATTGCTAAAGAAAACCAACTAGAGTCATATACAAATACTAGGAACAATCTCTTGTTCTGAAAATCGGTAATGCTATAGTCCGATTGTGATAACATATGTAAGAAGAGACTATCAAGAATTAAATAACCAACAAAAGAACAAGAAATTCATTAGGAGATATATTCAATTGATTCACTTCAGATATGTCCACACCTGTAATTTTCTGGTAGTAAGATCAGCCGAACGTGCTCCTAAGAAATTTGAGACTACAGATCTATCAGCATTTCTTGAATGCAAACCATAAACTTCATCTCCAACCAGTCCAAATAATTTGGGCAAAAAGCTTACAGCAAGAGATACAAGAACAAACAACCAACTAACAGCTAAGATGTGAGAAGGGAGTTCGGACCATTCAGCGAAGCAACAACAATTTCAAGATCGAGCTTCTACAGTTTATAAAACCCAGGAAGAGCAAAATTTGAGCTTTGAAATCAACTCTCTTCAGACTTCTTTTTGAATTTTTAAATTTCTTGAATTGGTTGTGACAACCATTATAGAGGAAGGAGAGGACTTGAAGCTAGCGACTGTTGTATAGAAGAGGAGTCACCATGGGAGGGGAGGGTTCGATTTTTTTTTGTGGTGAAGAAAGGAAAAGCTGTGCTCAGCTAGAGATGGGGAAAAGATCTGATGGTATTTTTTTTGTGTTCGGTCTATTTAATGTTAGGGATTTAGGGTATAAAGAGGGGAAAAGGTTAATGGGTCAATGGTCTGGGCCTTTAAAATGGGCTAGGGATATAAATCAAATGGGTTGTTCCAAGCTGACCCAGTCCGATTTTGAGCTTCAAAATGTCCCTTTTGCCTTTCTTTGTTTTCCTTTTCTTTTCTTCGATTTTAAAATCCAATTAATTAAAATCTTAAATCAATCTATTTTGTAGAAATTAAAATTCTTTATTTATTTTTAACATTAAAACAACTAATTAACTTAAAACTAAAGAAAAATGCTAATTTTAAAGGCTAAAATCTAAATATGTAAAAAAATGACCATTTTTGTGATTTTTTTAAATAAAATTAATTCCTACATGCAAATTGAACCTAAAAAGGCATGAAATTAAAACGTGACAATTTTTTATATTTTTTTATGATTTTAAAAATATTAAAAATGCATGAAATGCAACTAAATAAAGAAAAACTTCTAAAATTCCTTAAAAAATTATTTTGGTCTATTTTTTAGGAGTTATTTTCATGTAGGGCAAAAATTGCGTGCTCACAATGGGGCTGCAAACTTCAAAAGAGCGGACATTGGAGCAATTTTGGTACCAGAAACAGGTCAACATTACCTGGTATCCACAAAGCTTAGATTTTCGTGCACCAATATTATGGTAGAATATGAGGCTTGCATCATGGGGCTCAATTTGGCCATCGATATGAATATACAATAGTTGCTGGTAATTAGTGATTCAGATATTCTAGTACATTAGATTCAAGGAGAATGGGCTACGAAAAACACCATGATACTACCATACTTGTATCATGTGCAGGAATTGATGAAGAGGTTCACAATGATAGAATTCAAACACGTGCCCAGAATTCAAAATGAATTTGCAGATGCATTGGCCACCTTGTCATCAATAATACAACATCTAGATAAGAATTTCATCGATCCCATCCCGGTGAGGATCCATAATCAATCGGCTTACTGTGCTCATGTTGAAGAAGAAATGGATGGAAAACCTTGGTTCCACGACATCAAAGAATATTTGGTAAAAGGAGAATACCTGGAACAAGCAAACCATACTCAGAAACACATACTGCAGAGGTTTTCCAATCACTTCTTCTAAAACAGAGGGACCCGGTATAGAAGAACTCCTGATATGGGGTTGTTAAGGTGTGTTGACGCAAAGGAGGCTTCCAGATTACTTGAGGAGATACATGCCGGAACCTGCGGACCATATATGAACAATTTTGTTCTAGCCAAAAAGATACTCAGAGCAGGATATATTTGGATGACCATGGAAACAGATTGCATCTGGTATGTCCAGAAATGCCACCTTTGCCAGATACATGCAGACATGATGAAGTTACCACCAAATGAGCTCAATGCAACATGTGTACCTTGGCCTTTTGCTGCCTGGGGAATGGATGTCATCGGTCCGATCGAGCCCACTGCTTCTAACGGGCACCAGTTCATTTTAGTGGCTATCGACTTTTTTACAAAATGGGTAGAGGCTGCATCTTACAAAGTTGTAAACAAGAAAGTCGTCGCAAATTTTGTCAGGGATCGTATTGTTTGTCTATTCGAGGTTCCCCCAGTCCATTATCACTGATAATATCGCCAATCTCAATAGTGATCTGATGAAAGGCATGTGTGAAACCTTTAAAATCAAGCACAAAAACTCTACAACATACATGCCTCAAATGAACAGAGCTGTGGAAGCTGCCAACAAGAACATTAAGAAGATACTGAGGAAGATGGTAGAAAATCACAAACAATGGCACGAGAAGTTACCCTTTGCACTGTTGGGGTACCACACCACAGTCCACGCATCCACTGGGGCAATGCCCTATTTACTGGTTTATGGTACCGAAGCTGTCATTCCAGCCGAAGTAGAAATTCCTTCTTTAAGGATCATACAAGAAGCCGAACTCAATGATATAGAATGGATAAGGAGCTGCTATGAGCAACTAGACCTCATAGATGGAAAAAGAATGAATGCAGTATGTCACGGTTAACTTTACCAGAATAGAATGTCCAGAGCTTTCAACAAAAAGGTCAGACCAAGACAATTCGCACTGGGGCAGCAGGTGTTGAAACGGATCTTCCCGCATCAGGATAATGTCAAAATGAAATTTTCACCCAACTGGCAGGGTCACTACATGGTTCATAGGGTATTAATAGGAGGAGCACTCATACTTGCAGAAATGGATGGAGAAGTTTGGCCAAAACCTATCAATTCAGACGCAGTCAAGAGATACTATATTTAGACTATTTACATTCCTTCATCTAATATAACTGACCTACACTTGTCCTGATTCCCGTTTAAGAGGGGATACGTAGGCAGCACTGTAGGTTTGGTCACATCTTAATAAAATCTTCATTTCCCCATAACCAGAAACTGGGGCAGAATTTTGAGGAAGACCCTCAAAATTCCGAAACAAGTCCAGTCGGCGCCATCATATGCAAGACAGTCAGAAATCAGTTAATAACTGGGCAAAATTTTGAGAATGATTCTCAAAATTTTGAAACAGATCCAACAAACTTAGTTGCACGTATAACGACCGAAGGATCACTCACCAAACTGGGGCAGAATTTTGAGGAGGACCCTCAAAATTATAATGCAAAGGAGCCGCAATGTCTTTGAAAGTGTCACAGTCATTAGTTCATCTAATTTACTTAATACTATATACCACTATGTTTCATTAAATGATTTTATTTCATTGATAAATGCACATTTTCGAAAACTTTATTTCTGTGACAGCCAGGTGTTACCCTGGGCAACTTGAACAGGGCCTCCATTGCAGACAAAGGCACGAAACCTCCCCTACAAAACTCATGATTTTTCTTTGGATGCAAGAAAAAGGAATAACTACAAGTACGTGCGCCTTAAAACCATTACCTTCTTAACAATCAGACCGCCGAGCGTAAATATATCTTCAGCTAAGAAATAGTCTGCTCCTATTTGATATTTGTCCACTACATAAGACTAAACATTGCCTTCTCTTTGCATGATACTAAGCCTTGTCTCAAATCTTGCATGAGGCTAAGCATTGCTTCCCTATTCGCATAAGGCTAAGCATTGCCTTCTCTTTGCATGAGACTAAGCCATATCTCAAATCTTGCAGGAGGCTAAGCCCTGCCTCCATATTCGCATAAGGCTAAGCATTGCCTTCTCTTTGCATGAGACTAAGCCCTGTCTCAAATCTTGCATGAGGCTAAGCCCTGCCTTCATATTTGCATAAGGCTAAGCATTGCCTTCTCTTTGCATGAGACTAAGCCCTGTCTCAAATCTTGCGTGAGGCTAAGCCTTACCTCCATTTTTGCATTAGGCTAAGCATTGCCTTCTCTTTGTATGAGACAAAGCCCTGTCTCAAATCTTACATGAGGCTAAGCCCTGCCTCCATATTTGCATAAGGATAAACATTGCCTTCTCTTTGCATGAGACTAAGCCCTGTCTCAAATCTTGCATGAGGCTATGCCCTGCCTCTATATTTGCATAAGGCTAACATTGTCTTCTCTTTGCATGAGACAAAGCCCTATCTCAAATCTTGCATGAGGCTAATCCCTGCCTCCATATTTGCATAAGACTAAGCATTGCCTTCTCTTTGCATGAGACTAAGTCTTGTCTCAAATCTTGCATGAGGCTAAGCCCCACCTCCATATTTGCATAAGGCTAAGCATTTCCTTCTTTTTGCATGAGACTAAGCCCTGTCTCAAATCTTGTATGAGGCTAAGCCCTGCCTCCTATTTGCATAAGGCTAAGCATTGCCTTTTCTTTGCATGAGACTAAGCATCGTCTCCCTTTCTTGCATAAGGCTAAACCCTGCCTCCCCAATTGCACAAGGCTAAGCTCTGCCTTCCCCTATCTAATGCTGAATGTTACACTATCTGAAACCTAGCGCTACTTTGCCTTTTCGGGGACTAAGCTCTATCCCGATTCTATACAAGACTAAGCTCTGTCTTGTTTACTTATATGATCCATCATCATGTCTCTGTCCGAAGGCGTAATAGTTTGAAGGCATCATCCTCATATCTTGAAGACGACATGTCATGGTCTGGGTATCTCTCAATACTGCACATCATTATTCAAAGGTGTCATAGTTCAGAGGCACCATTCTCATGGCCCGAGAAAATCATTTCATGTCCTGCGAATCCTTGATCTCATGATTCATGGCCCAGGACGTCATGGTCTAAGGACGTCATCTTCACTGTCCAAAGACAACCTTTCATGGTCCAAAGGAAATTTGCATCATGTTTAAATTCTTGTAATAATCTATGTACTTGCATGCATTGTGTTTTAAGTTTTTGCAAGTAATCCAAGAAGAAACCACTCTTCAAACGGGAGCAACCTTCACTACGGTTTCCGCTCATACCATTTACACCCTGCCACCATTTCACATGTAACCGATTCCCATCAATTACTCACCTTTACTCTATGACCTTTTAGATATCTGCCCGTGATACATCTGTTACTGTCACGACCCAAACCGATGGGTCGCGACGGGCGCCTGAGTCTTACCTGTCAAACACCCCTAAGCATGCGTCTAAAATATGAACCTGAATAATATTTTCTGCATTACAAAATTAACATACGTGAAAGAAGCCTGCCATCAAGGCATATGTACGTACACAGGTAGAATATAGTGGGCGAGCCGGCAAGGCTGCTATAGACAACTATACATAAAAAACTGAAAGCCGACAAGGCCACATACAACCCAACTAGACATACTGTCCACAGACCTCTAACAGAAACATAACTGTACAAAGACGGGACTGAGCCACGTCATACTCATATACATATATATGTACAAACGTATCGTACCAATATCAAAAGCAACTCCGAATCAAATGGAGCACGCCAACTCTCGCTGATCAGGGATCCTAAGAATGGGGATCGTCAGCTTGCCTACCTGCACCTGCGAGCATGAAACGCAGGCCCCATGAAATAGGGCGTCAGTACGAAAAATGTATTGAGTATGTAAGGCATGGAAATTAGTACGTAAAAGACATAGATGAAACATGGAATACTGAAAAACATTTTTAAATTTGAATAAATTTATAAATACTGAAACGTTTATAACGTCATGCACGTGCGTGTAAATGTCATGCCATGCATAGGTATGGTGTACATAATATCATCAAGCCACTGGGGGCATCCCATCATATCATCTCGGCCACTGTGGGCAATATCATCAACATATACCAGCTGATCAGGTGGTGGTGCGTATATAACGCCATAACCTTTTCCATATCCCGTATATATATATATATATATATATATATATATATATATACATACATATATACACGTATATAACGCTGTTTGAATACATATATATATATATATATATGCGTATATAACGCCGTTTGAATCATATTTTAGCCACTGTGGGCAATATCATCATCATATACCAACTGATCAGGTAGTGGTGCGTATATAATGTCGTAACCTTTTCCCATATCCCATATACATATATTTATATATATACGCGTATATAACGCCATCTGGTTATGGGTCAATGCACATGTACGAAATGCATGAAAAATACGTAATAATCTCAATATTCCTTCCGGATAAATTTTTCCAACTGCGTATTATTCTGAGACCCATAAACAGAAGGAAATAATAATTCTCATGGGGAATCAAGAATATAGACACCTCTATTATTTCTATGAATAGAACAATTTATAGAAACCATGTATTTGCTCGTTTCTTTCGTATAATCTAGACCATGCCAAAAGAAAGAAGGGAAGACCTTAACATACCTGGAGTAGGAACAACTCTGTATAGTTATCCCATTGGAAACCTTCGTGGATTGAACTTACACCCAAAAATTGAATTTAAGAATCTGTATTTTTTTTTGAACTAGATGAACGAAGTTTTGGCTTTATGTTTAACGTTGAGTTGATCTGATTTTTGGGGTGAGGTTTGAACGTGTGAATGGCTCGAAAATGTTTCTGCTTTCAACTTATTTGAACTTAAAAAGGAATTGATTTTGTTCCAAACACATTTGAATTTTAAGAATTGCTTCTGCTCTTTAGCGTTTTTTGACTTGAAGAAAGGATTGAATTTGCTTTCTAATGTATGCGACTAACTTTGTCTAAGACCAAATGATTTACACGTTTCTATCATACCAAGCACATATGACTCTTAGTCATAAGCTTAAATTGTGGACTACTGCCACGTCTCTTTGTGGATATAATTAATTAAGTTTTATCCACTTATTAGTTAACCGAGTAATGTCCTGTTACTCGATAATTAATCCATTACCCGCATAATTTAAAAATTACCACGAATTACTTAAAATTCTATTTGTTCTTTTTTAAAATATTTCATATATACATTATATATTATACTACCGTGGTCGTATAGTACCTTGCATGGTACTAGTTCATAATTATCAGGTATTATCGCTTGACCCGTATTTTATTCCAAATTATCCATTTTCAACGAAACTCGTTTTCTTTAATAGATATACTCTTTTATCCTTCATAACACTTATTTATCGCTTGTTATAATAACGTAAGTACGTTAACGTCAAGATGATCTCATCTCCGAGTCTACGTCGGTTAATTAAAAACAAAATTTTAACGTACGAAAATGCGAGATGTAACATCCTTCCCCCCCTTAGAAACATTCGTCCTCGAATGTTCAACTCCCCGTAATCTGCATAATTTTGGCAGGGTCAGCTTGGTCATAGCACTACTACCAATTCTCCTTGTAGAATCTTAATAATTCAACGATACATAGGACAATGACAATTATTAACAGAAAAATTTATACACGCACCTTGAGGTTATGACGTCTCAGTTAGACCCTTCTCTGGAAGAGGAAATAGGTAGGGATATCTAGACTTCATGTCTTCCTCGGCCTCCCAAGTCATTTCTTCTACATTGTTGTTCCTCCAATGCACTTTCACGGAGGCTACCTCCTTATTCTGCAGCTTGCGGATTTGTCGGTCTAGAATGGCAACCGGAATTTCCTCGTATGACAAGTCCTTTGTAATATGTACATCATTCGTGGGCACTACTCGGGTAGGATTGCCAATGTACTTTCGTAACATAGATACATGAAAAACTGGATGGACAGACTCTAATTCCAAGGGCAATTCTAACTCATAAGCTACTCAGCCCACTCTCCGAATAATCCTATAAGGCCCAATATACCGTGGGCTAAGTTTACCCTTTTTGCCAAATCTCATCACGCCCTTCATAGGCGACACCTTCAAGAATACCCAGTCATAAGCCCCGAACTCTAAATCTCGATGTCGCATATCTGAATATGACTTCTGACAACTCTAAGCTGTCAATAGTTGATCCCGGATAAGCTTGACTTTTTCTATGGCTTGCTGAACCAGGTCTGGCCCGTGTAATCCAGATTCTCCAACGTCGAACCACTCTATAGGCGACCTACACTTTCGTCCGTAAAGAGCTTCGTATGGAGCCATCTAAATGCTTGAATGGTAGCTATTATTATATGCGAACTCAATAAGCGGCAGATGACCATCCCAGCTACCTTTGAAGTCTATTACACAAGCTCGCAACATATCCTCCAGTATTTGAATAGTACGCTCAGCCTGTCCGTCTGTCTGGGGATGAAATGTTGTACTAAGACTTACTTGAGTCCCCAATCCTTTTTGGAAGAACCTCCAAAAGTTAGCTGTAAATTGAGCTCCTCTATCTGAGATAATAGATACAGGTACACCATGTAGTCGTACTATCTCCTTAATATAAAACCTCACATAATCTTCTGAGGAATACGTAGTTCTAATGGGCAGAAAATGGGCTGACTTTATGAGCCTATCAATGATCACCCATATTGAATCGAACTTACACTGGGTACGAGGTAAGCCTATGATGAAGTCCATATTGATTATTTCCCATTTCCAAGTCGGAATCTTCATAATCTGTAATAATCCACCGGGTTTTTGATGCTCAATCTTAACCTGCTGATAGTTAGGGCATTGAGCAACAAATTCTTCTATATCCTTTTTTCCTTCCGTCCCACCAATATATTTTCCTGATGTCATGATATATCTTTGTCGTTCCTGGATGGATAGAGTAACGGGAATAGTGAGTTTCTCCCATAACCTGCCGACGCAACCCTGCAACATTAGGCATACATAATCGCCCTTGATATCTGAGGACCCCATCTTCGGTAATTACAAACGGTGTCTTCTCCTTCTGACGAGTGGTATACCTATAATGAATTAGCACAAGATCCTCGTACTGGCGTTCCTTTACTTTAGTTACTAAAGATGATGTTGCCGTATCCTAAAGAGTAATTCTAATGTCACCTGAGTCTAGTAACTGAACTCCAAGACTAGCTAGCTGATGAACCTTATGGGCTATTCCCCTCTTTTTTGGCTGCAAATACGACAAGCTACCCATAGATCTACGGCTGAGAGCATCGGCAACTACGTTTGCCTTCCCCGGATGGTATAATATTAACGTCATAGTCTTTAAGTAGCTCCAACCATCTCCTTTGACGAAGATTCAATTCCCTTTGCTTGAAGATGTACTGGAGGCTCTTATGATCCATATAGATATCAACATAAATGCCATACAAGTAGTGCCTCCACATCTTTAGTGCATGAATCACCGCAGCTAACTCTAAATAATCGGTCGGGTAGTTCTTCTCGTGCTTTCTTAGTTGTCTAGAAGCATAAGCCACAACCTTACCATGCTGCATCAGCACACAACCCAATCCAACGCCCGAAGCATCGCAATAGATAACATAACAATCGGTCCCTTCGGGAAGCGTTAGAATCGGTGCTGAAGTTAACCTGCCCTTTAATGCCTGGAAACCCCGTTCACAAGCATCATTCCATTGAAACTTTGCTCTCTTCTGAGTCAACTTTGTTAAAGGTGCTGAAAGGGAAAAAAATCCTTCCACAAATCTCCTGTAATATCCTGCCAACCCAAGAAAACTACGAACCTCTGTTGGTGTTGTGGGCCTAGGACAAGTCTTTACTGCCTCAATTTTTTGTGTATCCACCAAGATGCCTTCACCCGAAATGATATGCCCAAGGAAAGTTACAGAGTTCAACCAGAATTCACACTTAGAAAATTTTGCATACAACTTCCTTTCTTGTAGAACTCTGAGCACCGTACACAGATGACCAGCATGCTCATCCTCTAAACGAGAATATACCAATATATCGTCAATAAATACAATTACAAACAGATCTAAGAAAGGCCGGAACACACGGTTCATCAAATCCATGAATACTGCTGGGGCATTGGTCAGACCGAACGACATAACCCGAAACTCAAAATGCCCATATCTAGTCCTGAATGCTATCTTCGGAATATCTTCATCCTTAACCCTTACTTGATGGTACTCGGACCTCAAATCTATCTTTGAAAACCACTTGGCACCTTGCAACTGATCAAATAAGTCGTCAATCCTCGGGAGCGGGTACTTATTCTTGATCGTCACCTTATTCAGTTGTCTATAATCAATACACATTCTTAAGGAACCATCTTTCTTCCATACAAACAACACAGGTGCTCCCCACGGTGACGCACTAGGTCTGATAAAACCTTTTTCAAGCAAGTCCTTTAGTTGTTCTTTCAACTCTTTCAGGTTTGCGGGGGCCATTATATAGGGAGGAATAGATATTGGTGAGTATCTGGTAGTAGGTCAATAGAAAAATCAATTTCTCGCTTTGGCAGGAGACCCGGAAGTTCATCAGGGAAGGTATCTGGAAACTCATTTACCACAGGGATGGACTGAATGGTTGGTGACTCTACTTCCATATCCTGAACCCGAACTAAGTGATAAATACAGCCCTTTCTGATCATCTTCCTTGCCTTGAGATAGGAAATAAATCTACCTCTCGGCGATGTCGTGTTACCTTTCCACTCCAAAAAAGGCTCCCCCGGAAATTGAAATCGGACTATCTTCGATCTACAATCAACATTGGCATGACAAGAAGCCAACCAATCCATACCTATTATAACATCAAATTCTACCATATCTAACTCGATTAAGTCTGCTATGGTAGGTCGACCATGAACTATTATTATACAACCCCTATATACCTGCTTAGCTATCACCGAGTCCTCAACAGGTGTAGACACCTCAAAAGGTTTAACCAATTCAGGTTTTATTTCAAACTTACTAGCAATCAACGGAGTAACGTATGATAAGGTGGAACCTGGATCAATTAGTGCATATACATCGTAGGAGGAGACTAATAATATACCTGTAACAACATCAGGCGATGACTTTTGGTCCTGTCATCCTGCCAATGCATAAATGCGGTTCTGAGGGCTGCTCGAGCTAGATGTTTCGCCTATGCCTCTACCACGACTCATTGGTACTTGGGGACTTTGTCTAGGGGGGCATACTGATGATGACGATCCAGCCACAGATCCTGCTGGCTGAGCTATGCTTGCATCACCTCTCATCGGACAATCCCTCATAATATGGCCCGGATAACCACAAGTATAACAAACATCTAGTCCCATATAGCACTGCCCGGTATGCTTCTTACCACATTGAGTACATCGTGGCAAGGGTGGCTTCATCTGATTTGACTCACCCATATATTGAGAACTTGAGGCCCTAAATTCTGACCAGGCCTTGAATATGTAGAACGATCAAATCTCTTTCCTCCAAACTGAGGGGGCGCACTAGCCAAGGGCTGGGATGGATATCTCAAATACTGATGCCTCTGACTATCTCGAAACTCACCAGAAGGACCCGAAGACCTCGCTCTATTATTCTGGGCCCTATCATGCTCACGATCGGCCCTCTGTTTCTGTTTACGCTCCTCTACACCCTGAGCGTACGCCTGAATACGAGAAATATCCATGTCTGGATGAAGTGAAACCAACATACAATTGTTAAGCAAGTAAGGATCTAATCCCATCACGAACCGGTGAATCCGATCCTCCATCTTAGATACAATAGTGGGAGCATACCTAGACAACGAATCAAACTGAAGACAGTACTCCCGAACACTCATGTTTCCCTGTCAAAGGGTCAAGAACCTATCAACTCTAGCTCGCCTAAGCTCTGGTGGCAGATAATAATGAAGAAAAGCTTTTGTAAACTCCTGCCATACCGCTGGAGGGGCATTCTCACCTCTAGACAATTCCCAAGACCCGTACCAATTAACTACAACATCTCGAAGTCTATAGGAAGCTAGCTCAACTGACTCAGTCTCAGTGGCCTTCATTACCTGTAACGTCCTCTGTACTCTATCAATAAATACTTGAGGGTCCTCATTCGGGTCTGCTCCAGTGAATATTGGAGGGTCTAAATTAATAAAGTCACGAACCCTCGCTCACGGACCTATCTGCGTGACCAATACCTGTTTCCTGACGCCGAGCCTGTGCGACTACTAATCGGGTTAATAACTGAACAACATCTCTCATCTCCTGACCCGGCGTATCCTGCTGAGGTGCTGAATGTATATGGGCGAGTGCTGGAGCTGGTGCCCTTCGAAACTCTTCTGGAAATGGTGGGGTATGTGAAGTCTGAGATGGAACCTCACCATGAGATTCTCCCCGAGCCTTGGTAACTCGTGGTGCTCGACTAGTAGTCTCACCAGCCACAGACTTTCCCTTCTAGGCGGCCGTACTCTTTGGAGGCATTGCTGAAAATATAACGTATCGTTAGGAACAAGAATTCTTGTATTGATCGATCTTGATATAAAAAGAGAGGATAGCATCATATATGTCCTGTAGCCTCCTGTTTATAAGTGTGGTGCACGACACACCCATAAACAAGACTCTACTAGATACGGTCTGTAGACAACCCTAGGATAGAACTGCTCTGATACCACTTTTGTCACGACCCAAACCGATGGGCCGCGACGGGCACCTGAGTCTTACCTGTCAAACACCCCTAAGCATGCGTCTAAAATATGAACCTGAATAACATCTGCTGCATTACAAAATTAACATACGTGAAATAAGCCTGCCATCAAGGCATATATACGTATACAGGCAGAATACAGTGGGTGAGCTGGCAAGGCTGCTATAGACAACTATACATCAAAAACTGAAAGCCGACAAGGCCACATACAACCCAACTAGACATACTGTTTACAAACCTCTAACAGAAACATAACTATACAAAGACGGGACTGGGCCACGTCATACTCATATACATATATATATGTACAAACGTATCGTACCAATATCAAAAGCAACTCCGGATCAAATGGAGCACGCCAACTCTCGCTGATCAGGGATCCTAAGAATGGGGACCGTCAGCTTGCCTACCTGCACCTGCGGGCATAAAATGCAGGCCCCGTAAAATAAGGCGTCAGTACGAAAAATGTACTAAGTATGTAAGGTATGGAAATTAGTACGTAAAAGACATAGATGAAACATGGAATACTGAAACACATTTTAAATTTGAATAACTTTGTAAATACTGAAACATTTATAACGTCATGCACGTGCGTGTAAATGTCATGTCATGCATAGGTATGGTGTACATAATATCATCAAGCCACTAGGGGCATCCCATCATATCATCTCGGCCACTGTGGGCAATATCATCAACATATACCAGCTAATCAGGTGGTGGTGTGTATATAACGCCATAACCTTTTCCATATCCCATATATATATATATATATATATATATATATATATATATATATATATACATACATATATATGCGTATATAACGCCGTTTGAATGCATACATATATACACGTATATAACGCCATTTGAATCATATTTTAGCCACTGTGGGCAATATCATCATCATATACCAACTGATCAGGTGGTGGTGCGTATATAACGCTGTAACTTTTTCCCATATCTCATATACATATATTTACATATATACGCGTATATAATGCCATCTGGTCATGGGTCAATGCACATGTACGAAATGCATGAAAAATACGTAATAATCTCAATATTCCTTCCGGATAAATTTTTCCAACTGCATATTATTTTGAGACTCATGAACAGAAGGAAATAATAATTCTCATAGGGAATCAAAAATATAGACACCCCTATTATTTTTATGAATAGAAAAATTTATAGAAACCGTGTATTTACCCATTATTTCTATCACTCTGATTTGCTGCATTGTCTAGCCGGCTGAAAGCCAAGGCTAGACTCTTGGATTCCCATTGCCTTCACCTTCCTATTTACTTTCTCCTTAACTGGTATGCCTTAATTCCTGTTATCTTGTTTTATTCTATATGCTTATATATTCAGTTTTATCAGAGGCCTCAGCATGCTTCTGTTTGATAGACGATTCCTGACCATCTCTTTCTCAACAGTTATGAATTAGTTCTTGTTGTCTTATTCTATTCCATGTGATTATATGATTAGTTTTCGATATGCTTTTGTTTGCCATATGTTTCCTGTTTGCATTCTTCCTGACTAGTATGCCTTAATTTCTATTAACCTACTCTATTCTATTTGCTTGTGTGGTTAGTTTACCTTAGCATGTATGGCCCATGATTTCTGCTTACTTCTTTCTAGACTAGTATGCTTTAGTTCCTGCTACCCTATGATATGTGTTTGTTTGGTTAGTTATTTTAAACTTCTGCATGCTTTTGTTCAATATACGCCTAGTGATAATTAATAGACTAAGTAATCTTTAGTAATTTGAAACCTTGATGGATTCAATTGTATGCTCCCTAATCAGAATAGGTTTAGGTATTGCCAATATGTGTGGTCAGTTCTGTCTGTAATTCAAGTATTTCTTCCCTTGACATGATTGTTTTAATTCTGGTATATCATCCATGTCTGAACTAATACCAATCTGCTAAATATGGACTCTGTTCTGTTTGTAATTGTAACGACCCGACCGGTCATTTTAGGAGTTACTGCTCCGTTTCACCTATTTTTGCTTCTTATTGTTTTGGTTATCGGTTCTATGTGTGATTGGGTCGGTTGGCTCGGGTTCAGAAATGTTTTGGTAAGGCTTGAGACACTTAGTCTCTTTTGAGGAAGCTTAAGTTGGAAAAGTCAACCGGATGTTGACTTATGTGTTAGAGAGCTCGAATGTGAGTTCCGATGGTTTGGATAGCTTCGGGAGATGATTTGGGACTTACGAGCATGATCGGAATGTGTTTTGAAGGTCCAGAGTAGATTTAGGCTTGAATTGGCGAAATTAGTATTTTGGCATTTTCAGGTTGATAGGTGAGATTTTGATATACGGGTCGAAATAGAATTCTGAGAGTTGTAGTAGATCAGTTGTGTCATTTGGGATGTGTGTGCAAAATTTCAGGTCATTCGGACGTGGTTTGGTAGACTTTTTGTTCAGAAGCGTAATTCGGAAGATTTTGGAACCTTAGGCTTGAATTCGATGTGATTTGGGTGATCCGATGTTGTTTTGGGTGTTTTGAGGATTGGTACAAGTTTGAGTAGTGGTATTTGATGTGTTTGTGCTTTTGGTTGAGGTCCTGGGGGCCTCAGGGTAATTTCGGATGGTTGGAGGAAAGTTTGGAAGTTGGTTTTGGCAGCAGAAGATGTTCTATTACAGTCATAACCGGACCTGCGGCTAGGGGACCGCAGGTGCGGTCTCACAGAAGTGGAAAGGGAGTCGCAAATGCGGCCAAGTGGAAGGTTTGCTAGAACCGCAGAAGCGGTTAAGGAACCGCACCTGCGATGGCACAGGTGCGGGTTGTATGTCACAGATACGAAAGTGGAGGACTTAAGTGAGGATCGCAGATGCGGTGGTCTAGACTGCAGAAGCGGTATCTGGACTGCAGGTGTGAAAAGACTGGGCCAGAAGGTATACATTATTTCCTTCGTGAATTTTTGTGTTATTCCAACATTTCTAAGTCGGTTTTGGAGCTTTTTGGGAGATTTTGAAGAGGGATTAAAGGGATATCGTCTGAAGGTAAGATTCTTGAACCTTAAACTCATTTCTATGGTGTTATTTCATGGATTAGATCTGTAATTATGGAAATTAAGGGTTAAAAATTGGGAAACTAGGGCTTGGTATTGGAGACCTTGACTTGAGGATTTGAGGGCCCATTTGTGGTCGGATTTTGGGACTTTTGATATGTATGAACTCTTGGGAAGATAAGGAATCTATTGATGTAAATTTTATCAAATTCCGAGGCGTGGGCTCAGGGGTCAGGTTTTGGTTAATTTCGGGATTTATGTTGTAAATTGATTATTTTCGCATGAGTTTGTTTCCTTAGCATATTTTGACGTCGTGATTTTGATTTTGGATAGATTCGACGCAAGTGGAGGCCGATTCGAGGGGAAAAGGCATCGCGGGCTAGAGTTTGGACCGGATTGAGGTGAGTAATGATTGTAAAAGTTGTCCTGGGGGTATAAAACCCCGGATTACACATCGTTGTCCTATATTAAGGTGACACATACGATAGATGACGAGCATGGGGTCGTACACCATTGGGGATCGTGACTTAGTCCATCCCGAATGACGATTTTACCACGTATTTGATTGATAACTGTTTGCTATCATCATGTTTTGGGCTGAATGCCATATTTGGGCCTCGTGCCAACTATTTGGACCCTTATGAGATTTTTACTGATATTTCCTCACTGTTTTGACTTTATACTTGTGCTCAGTCATGCTATATTCTACTGTTTTCATAACTCAGCCATGTTTACTCTGTTTTAACACATTAAATGATATTTTGAATGATAATTTGGGCTGAGCATCATGTTATACTGTTGCCCGAGCGGCTTATGAGATTCTGACTGAGTAAGGTCGAGGGCCTGTGTTGTGAGTATACACTAATTTATGATTATGAGGTCAAGGGCCTGAGTTGTATGCCATGAGGTGGCTTGATATGAGGTCGAGAGCCTATTGATTATTCCACGAGATGGATTGATATTGCTCTTAGGTCGTAAGGGGCACCTCCCAGAGTCTGCACACCCCTAGTGAGCGCGGGTACCCATTGTGATATGAGATATAGCCCGAGGGGCTGGTGTTGTTCCATGATATTGCCCGAGGAGCGGATTCTGTTGATATTGTGCCCGAGGGGCGGTTCTTTATGTGTTTATCTTTTCTAGCTGCCTATCATTTACTTGCTTAACTGTTAAAAAGGTATTTTAAGGAAGCTTAAACTGAACTAAGGTGACTTTACATGTTTTCACTGTTTCATTGTTTTTACTGGCTTTATACTGCTCATTATAGCATGTTGATTTGTCTTTTCATGATTTCTTATCACTAAGTCTTAATTTATGATTATTACTCACTGATTTGGAGTACTCACTTTACTCCCTGCACCCCGTGTGCCGATTCAGACGCTTCACGTCCTACTTGCGAGGGTTGAGAGGTTCTAGCAGATTTCGGAGATTCACTAGGTAGCTGCTCGGCGTTCGCAGCCCAGTACTTCTCCCTTTATCTTATTTTCTCCTGTTTTAGTTCTGTAATAGACTATGTAGACTCTTTTGGTTTTAAATCGGTTAATAGATGCTCATGATTGGTGACACCCCGATGTCGGGCTATGTCTATTCCGCAATTGTACTATTTCACCTTGTTTTGGGATTATTATTATGTTAAAGACTTAATTTGTATTATTTGTATTTGCTTAAAATGAATTGGGAGTGTGTCGGTTGGCCTTGTCTTCACGAGAGACGCCATCACGACCGGGTATGGGTTTAGGGTCGTGACAAGTTGGTATCAGAGCCTAGGTTACATAAGTCTCATGAATCATAAGCAGGTTTAGTAGAGTCTCGCGGATCGGTACAGAGACGTCTGTATTTATCCTCGAGAGGCTATAGAACCTTTAGGAAAAACTTCATATTCTTGAAATTTTTGTCGTGCAAATCTGTTGATCCGAGTACTAAACTTCTGTTATTCTATTCTCTCATAGATGGTAAGGACACGTGCTACCAGTCAGGATGGACGACCACCAGTACCACCAGTTGTGGCCACTAGAGGCCGATGATGCGGTTGCGATCGCCTTTAGGGGCAGGGGTGTGGCCCGCATAGCAGCTAGGGCAGCACCTGTAGATCCACCAGTCGCCCTAGTTCAGGATCAGATCCTAGTTGTGGATGCTCCAGCAGCACCAGCTCAGGCACCAGCTATGCCCATTGTGATTTCGGGTCTTCAGGAGGCCTTGGCTTAGATTCTATCAGTATGCACTAACCTAGCTCAGGCGGTCTTAGTTACTACAGCCGCAAATCTTAGGTCGGGGGAGGCAATCAAACTCCCGCCGCTCGCATACATGAGTAGGTCGTGCATGGACTTCATACATCGGGGGCACATCCAGCCCAGCCGGTTGCAGCTGCTCAGGACTTTGTAGCTCCTTCTATGCCAGAGGACGAGCAACGTAGGTTGAAGAGGTTTGGTAGACTTCAGCCTCCGACTTTTTGTGGTGCAAAGGGCAAGGATGCCCAGGGTTTCTTGGACAAGTGTTAGCGGATTCTTCACACAATGGGTATTCTGGCGACCAACGGGGTCGCTTTCATTACTTTTCAGTTTTTTGGAGCTGCCTTCACTTGGTGGGAGGCATATGAGAGGTGTAGGCCTGTTGATGCAACACCCCTTACCTGGCAGCTGTTCTCTGTTCTCTTTTTGGAGAAATATGTACCGTAATCTCGCAGAGAGGAGCTACACATGCAGTTCGAGTGGTTGCATTAGGGAGAGATAACTGTGACGCAGTATGAGATGAGGTTCTTCGAGTTAACTCGTCATGCAATTTGGTTGGTTCTGATAGATAGAGAGAGGATTAGAAGGTTTGTTGATAGCCTCACTTATCAGCTTCGTATTCTCATGACCAGAGAGAGGGTGACTGGTGCTACTTTTGAGGAGGTTTTGGACATTGCTCGTGAGATTGAGTCAGTTCGTCGCTAGGAGAAAGATGAGAGGGAGGCCAAGAGGCCTCGAGGATCTGGTAGTTATGGTGGTGCTCCTTTGAGAGGTCAGTTTCAGCACGACAGAGGCTATCCATTCAGGCATGCTCCAACTCGCCCAGGTTATCGTGGGGCATCATCGGGTTATGGTTCTCATAGTTCTCATCAGATCCAGTCATCACTTAGTGCCCTTCCAACTCAGAGTTCATCCCGTGCTCCATCATTTTAGGGATCTTCCATGCCAGGTGCATCAGATAGTCATTCCGGTGCTAGGGGTTCCCTTTAGTCCCCATCTCCAGCACCTGGGAGTTGCTATGAGTGTGGAGAGATGGGTCATATATGGAGGCAGTGTCCTCATCGCCTTGCGGGTTCATCTCAGTAGAGGAGTCAGTCATCGACTTCAGCGCCAGTTACTACACCACCACCCACCCACCCAGCTAGGGGTGGAGGTCAGTTAGTTAGGGGTCGCCCTAGAGGGGGAGGTCGATCAGGTGGCGGTCAGACCCATTTTTATGCACTTCCAGCTAGACCCGATGCTATTGCTTTCGATGCGGTTATTACAGCTATTGTCTCAGTTTGTCACAGAGATGCCTCTGTATTATTTGAACCAAGTTCCATTTATTCATATGTGTCATCATACTTTGCTCGTTATTTGGATATACCCCGTGAGTCCCTTGTTTCATCTGTTCATGTATCTACTCCGATGGGCGATACTTTTGTAGACCGTGTGTACCGGTCATGTGTGATGACTATTGGGAGTCTGGAGACCCCAGTGGATCTTTTATTGTTATGTATGGTGTACTTCGATGTTATTTTGGGCATGGATTGGCTATATCTGTATCGTGCTATTCTGGACTGTCATGCTAAGACAGTGACATTGGCTATACCGGGTGTGCCACGAATTGAGTGGCAAGGTTTGACTGATTATGTTCCCAGTAGAGTAATTTCATTCTTGAAGGCCCAGCGTATGGTTGGGAAGGGTTGTCTTTCGTATCTAGCCTTTGTGAGGGATGTTGGTACAGAGACTCCCAGTATTGATTTTGTTCCAGTTGTGAGGGATTTTCTTGATGTGTTTCCTGCAAACCTACCGGGCATGCCACCGGACAGGGATATTAATTTTGGTATTGACCTGGTGACAGGCACTCAGCCCATTTCTATTTTGCCGCATCGTATGGCACTAACGGAGTTGAAGGAATTAAAGGAGCAACTTCAAGAACTCCTTGATAAGGGGTTCATTCGGCCTAGTGTGTTGCCTTGGGGTGCGCCTGTTCTATTTGTGAAAAAGAAGGATGGAATAATAAGGATGCACATTGACTATAGGCAGTTGAACAAAGTAACAGTTAAGAACAAGTATCCTTTGCCTCGCATTGATGATTTATTCGACCAGCTTTAGGGAGCGAGAGTGTTCTCCAAGATTGATCTCCATTCAGGTTATCACCAGTTGAAGATCAGGGACTTAGCCACAGAGATTCCATCATTTCAGATAGGGGCACTTAGTTTACTTCACAGTTTTGTAGTCGGTGCAGCGAGAGTTGGGTACTCAGGTTGAGTTCATCACAGCTTTTCACCCTCAGACGGACGGGTAGTCCGAGCGTACTATTCAAATATTGGAGGACATGTTGCGTGCTTGTGTCATTGACTTCGGAGGGTCATGGAATCAGTTTCTACCGCTTGCAGAGTTTGCTTATAACAACAACTACCAATCGAGTATTCAGATGGCTCCATATTGGGCTTTGTATGGGAGGCGGTGTTGATCTCTAATTGGTTGGTTTGAGTCGAGCGAGGCTAGGCTAGGCTATTGGGGACAGACTTGGTGCATGATGCTTTAGAAAAGGTGAAGGTAATTCAGGAGAGACTTCATACAGCATAGTCGAGACAAAAGAGTTATGCTGACAGGAAGGTTCGGGATGTGTCCTACAGGTTGGTGAGAATATTCTGTTTAAGGTTTCACCCATGAAGGGTGTTATGAGGTTTGGGAAGAAGGGTAAATTGTGTACTCGGTTTATTGGGCCTTTTGAGGTGCTTCAGAGAATTGGGGAGGTGACTTATAAGCTTGTTTTGCCACCCAGCTTGTCGAGTGTGCATCCGGTATTTCATGTTTCTATGCTCCGAAAGTATATTGGGGATTTGTCTCATGTTTTGGATTTCAGCACAGTACAGTTAGATGGTGATTTGACTTATAATGTGGAGCCACCAGCTATTTTGGAGCGTTAGGTTCGAAAGTTGAGATCAAAGGATATAGCTTCAGTAAAAGTGTAGTGGAGAGGTCGGCCCGTGGAGAAGGCTACCTAGGAGATCGAGTGGGAGATGCGAAGCAGATATCCTCACCTATTTGAGGCTTCAGGTATGTTTCTTGACTCGTTCGAGGACGAACGTTTGTTTAAGAGGGGGAGGATGTAACGACCCGGCCGGTCATTTCATGAGTTATCGCTCCGTTTCCCCCATTTCTGCTTCTTATTTCTTTGGTTATCGGTTCTATGTGTGATTGGATTGGTTGGCTCGGGTTCAGAAAGGTTTTGGTAAGGTTTGAGACACTTAGTCTCTTTTGAGGAAGCTTAAGTTGGAAAAGTCAACCGGATGTTGACTTATGTATTAGAGGGCTCGGATGTGAGTTCCGGTGGTTTGGACAACTTTGGGAGATGATTTAGGACTTAGGAGCATGATCGTAATGTGTTTTGAAGGTCCGGAGTAGATTTAGGCTTGAATTGGCGAAATTGGTATTTTAACATTTTCCGGTTGATATGTGAGATTTTGATATAGGGGTCGGAATAGAATTCTGAGAGTTGCAGTTGGTCCGTTGTATCATTTGGGATGTGTGTGCAAAATATCAGGTCATTCGGACGTGGTTTGGTAGACTTTTTGATCAGAAGCGTAATTCAGAATATTTTGGAACCTTAGGCTTGAATTCGATGTGATTTGGGTGATTCGATGTTGTTTGGGGTGTTTTGAGGATTGGTACAAGTTTTAGTAGTGGTATTTGATGTGTTTGTGCTTTTAGTTGAGGTCCCGGGGGCCTCGGGGTGATTTCGGATGGATGGCGGAAAGTTTGGAGGTGGGTTTTGGCAGCTGAAGATGTTCCATTGCTGTCACAACCGCACCTGCGGCTAGGGGACCGCAGGTGCGGTCTCGCAGAAGAGAAAATGAAGCCACAGATGCGGCCAAATGGAAGGTTTGCTGGAACCGCAAAAGCGGTTAAGGAACCGCACCTGCGATGGCGCAGGTGCGGGTTATGTGTCACAGATGCAAAAGTAGAGGACTTAAGTGAGGACCGCAGGTGCGAAAAGCCTAGGCCAGAAGGTATAAATTATTTCCTTCGCGAATTTTTGGGTTATCCCACCATTTCTAAGTCGGTTTTGGAGTTTTTTGGGAGATTTTGAAGAGGGATTCAAGGGATATCGTCTGGAGGTAAGATTGTTGAACCTAAAACTCATTTCTATGGTATTATTTCATGGATTAGAGCTGTAATTATGGAAATTAAGGGTTAAAAATTGGGAAACTAGGGCTTGGTATTGGAGACCTTGACTTGAGGATTTGAGGGGTCATTTGTGGTCGGATTTTGGGACTTTTGATATGTATGAACTCGTAGGGAGATAATGAATCTATTGATGTAAATTTTATCGAATTCCGAGGCGTGGGCCCGGGGGTCGAGTTTTGGTTAATTTTAAGATTTATGTTGTAAATTGATTATTTTCGCATTGGCTTCGTTGTTTTAGCATATTTTGATGTAGTGATTCTGCTTTTGGATAGATTCAACGCGAGTGGAGGCCAATTCGAGGGGCAAAGGCGTCGCGGGCTAGAGTTTGGACCGGATTGAGGTGAGTAATGATTGTAAATGTTGTCCTAATGGTATGAAACCTCGTATTACACATTTTTGTGCTATATTGAGGTGACACACATGATAGATGACGAGCGTGGGGTCGTACACTGTTGGGGTTCGTGACTTAGTCCATCCCGAATGACGGTTTTATCGCGTATTTGATTGAAAATTGTTTGCTATCATCATATTTTGGGCTGAATGCCACATTTGGGCCCCGTGCCAACTATTTGGACCCTTATGAGATTTTACTGATAATTCTTCACTGTTTTGACTTTATACTTGTACTCAGTCATGTTATATTCTACTGTTTTCATAACTCAGCCATGTTTACTCTGTTTTAACACATTGAATGATATTTCGAATGATAATTTGGGTTGAGCATCATGTTATACTATTTCCCGAGCGACTTATGAGATTCTGACTGAGTAAGGCCGAGGGCATGTGTTGTGAGAATACACTAATTTATGATTATAAGGCCGAGGGCCTGAGTTGTACGCCACGAGGTGGCTTGATATGAGGCCGAGAGCCTATCGATTATGCCACGAGATTGCTTGATATTGTGCTTGGGCTGTAAGGGGCCCCTCCCGGAGTCTGCACACCGCCAGTGAGCGTGGGTGCCCATTATGATGTGAGATATAGGCCGATGGGCTGGTGTTGTTCCATGATATTGCTCGAGGGGCGGATTCTGTTGACATTGTGCCCGATGGGCGGTTCTTTATGTGTTTATCTTTTCTAGCTGCCTGTCATTTACTTGCTTAACTATTAAAAAGGTATTTTAAGGAAGCTCAAACTGAACTAAAGTGACTTTACATGTTTTCACTGTTTTATTGCTTTTACTGGCTTTATACTGCTCCTTATAGCATGTTGATGTGCCTTTACGTGATTTCTTTTCGCTCAGTCTTCATTTATTAATATTACTCACTGAGTTGGAGTACTCACTTTACTCCATGCACCCCATGTGTAGATTCTTGTGCTTCAGGTCCTGCTTGCGAGGGTTGAGAGCATCCAACAGATTTCAGAGATTCACTAGGTAGATGCTCGGC
Source organism: Nicotiana sylvestris (assembly GCF_000393655.2). Lineage (NCBI taxonomy): Eukaryota > Viridiplantae > Streptophyta > Magnoliopsida > Solanales > Solanaceae > Nicotiana > Nicotiana sylvestris. The sequence continues at coordinate 160,641,327 of NC_091068.1, forward strand.
ATTTTCACCCCAATGCTTCTCCTTCTATCTTATTTTCTCATGTTTTAGTTCTGTAATAGACTATGTTGACTCTTTCGATTTTAAATCGGTTAGTAGATGCTCATGACTGGTGACACCCCGATGTCGGGCTATGTCTATTCCGCAATTGTACTGTTTCACCTTATTTTGGGATTATTATTATGTTAAAGACTTAATTTGTATTATTTGTATTTGCCTAAAATGAAATGGGAGTGTGTCGGCTGGCCTTGTCTTCACGAGAGGCGCCATCACGACTAGGTCTGGGTTTAGGGTCGTGACAGTAATCTTGTAATTTTAACCTATTTGTTCCTAAAAAAACAAATTGTTTTCTAAAAATGTCCCCTACCCCTTGCATATACTATTTTTCAAACTTCTACTCTTAGCTTTCTAGGTTCCTACCACCTCCAGTGTGAGCACTACCTAGGGTCTCTGAGACTCCTTTAAACTCTGACATATTGGAGCTAGTTGCTAATCTCTTATGAATTCTATGTTGAATGTGTGGATCCAGTGTGAGCATTGCCCGAGGTCCTTGAGGCTCTTTGAGAACTTTGACACACTGGAAGCCTGGCTTGAGGTGTTGTGGATCCCTGCTACTGTTTCAAGACTGTTGTGCTGAAGGCCTGGCTCTCAGGTTTATATTGAGCCTACTAAGGCTTCCTATAGTGTAATAGATAATGTTATATAGTTTATTCATTCTGGGCTGTAATAATTTCTGTAATAAACAAATCTGAGGTTTGTTAGTAAAAGCTAGGGGGATTTATTCTATATCTTTGATTGAAACTCGGGTAGAAATCCTACCTATAGGTTTATTGGTAATTATGTGAGCGTTACTACTTGTTTAGAGATCATGTCTATAGGACTTTCTGATTGCTTTGTTCTATACTTCACTCGTATACTAGAAATCCTGTTCATAGATTCTTTGCATTAGAAATCCTGTCCATAGGATCCATGCACATTTTTACATGTATTAGTAACTATGTCTATAGGATCTTATTTGTTTGAATAATAATTTTCTTGGCAGTATGTTTAAAGAATTCTGCCCACACGTGATTAATAGATATCATGCCTATAGGAACTAAAAATCAATTAGATACCATGCCTATAGGAAGTAATGGAATCAATTTCAAACCTAAAAATCATGTCTATAGGATTTAATCTAATAGATATCATGCCTGTAGGGTAAAATCAATTTGTAAACATAGAAATCCTGCCTATAGGTGCTTAAATTAACTAGAAAGCATGCCTATAAGATCTAAAAAAGATAGAATCTGTTAAAATTAGTAGTTTGTTTAGAAACCATACTATAGGTTTATAATTAACAATTGTAGAAACCATGCTTATAGGATTCTGTTAATCAATTAGGCAAACCTGTAAGGTTACTAATGATTCTGGGCCTAAAAATGCTAATATTTACTGCCTGATGATGCCCAGATTCGAGGCTTAATAAAATCAGTAGGCAAAACTGATAGGTCCAGATGCCCGCCTCAGTAAACTGTTGTTCTGTATTCTGTTTCTACTCATTTAGATATCCTATCTATAGGGTCCTTAATTAAAGAAAAATATTGATTTAACTGCGTGCATTCGTTGTCTACTTGTGGAGGTTAATATGAGCCCTTATTTGCTCCTTACATAATAGTCCTATCTGAATTTTGATTGTCGCCTAGATTTTCTTATTTTAAACAATATAGGTCAGTCTAAGACTATCCACAATAGAGATCCTAAATACCTCTAGGATCATAAGTAAGGGACAGGTAGTGCACGCGTAAGGTACACATTAGAAGCTACTAGAACGCTTAGGTAACAACTGAAAGATAGTAATGGGGTAGTAAAAGAAATGATGATCTGTGCGCTAATGCTATGTGTGGCACCCTACTTGGGGAAAGTTACCAAGTATTGCATGGAAATGATCCTATAGGCTAAAAAAACCTAGGACCCCTCTAATTCCTGTTTAAACTAATGTCTATTTGTCTAAATTGTTTATAAGACTAATTCACTTATTTAAGTTCGGGCGGGACCCACCATTGTGGACCTCGAGGGGTGTCTAACACCTTTCCCTCAAGGTAATTTCTAGCCCTTACCCGACCTCTGGTGACGTAATTGGTTATATGAGTTAATTGTTCTAGGTGCCCTAATGCACCTTAATCCGTTAGGTGACGACTCTTCAAATCCCTTACCCAATCCCAAAAGGAAAGGAGTTATCCCAAAATGTCGAAACCCAATTTCGCGAGAAAAAGGGGGCACGACATATTGTAATGTATGAGCTTGAACTATCTCAATTTACACTTCCACAAATTTGGGCTGCTTCTAAGTCTAATTTAAACTAAGAGTGAAAGATTAAGATATGAAACTAGGAAATTGCTTTTGTTGTTTTTCAAGTTTTGTAAAAATGTCTAGAGTTGTGACCATCACCTAAGTGTTTGCCTAATGAGATATAAACCTTAATGCTTGTTTTGTTGGTCAGGGTGTATTATAGCTATCAACACTCAATTACCCACTCAATACCTCTCGGTTAGAGAGTGATATTGCCCAATTTGGCCTTTTCAAGTCCAAATGGTATTGCACTTAAACGGTTGATAAAAGCTCAAGTCGACTACTGCTCTCTCTAGGTTGAACCCTTTAATTGGGATTATCAATCTCTCAATTGACCCAATTTCTTGTTAGACAAGTTTTCCTAGACTAAGTCTTTCTTTCTCAAGTAGAGACTAAGTCACATAGGAATGAACTAATGTTACAACCACTAATTCTATAAATTAAAGCATGAACAAGGCTAAATAATAAACACCCAACCATAAACAAATACTAAATCAAACAACCATAAGGTTTACACACTAGGGTTGGGTCATAACCCTGGTAAAAATCTAGCTACTCGTGCTTGAATTTGAAGAAATTAGAGGAAGGGATGCTAATTAAACTCATATTGCAAAATCAAAATGACAAAATCTATGTTAAAATAACCCACAATATGAAAAACTACAAAAAGAAGTAAAAAGAAACGATTATTGTAGTTGTTGATGTCAAAAGTTGACTAAAAATGAAACTCTTCTATTTATACAGGGCTGTAAATTTCGAACAAAAATGCCATTTCAGTGGTTCTGCGGCCGCACAATTCCATGTGCAGTCCGCACTTTTCTTCAGCTTGACAGGATTGGAAATCTGCGGTCGGATAATTCTGGACTGCGGTCGTACTGCACTCTTCTTGTTGTCCATATTTTTGTAACTGCGATCACACTAGAATTGTGCGGTCCGCATAATTGTAACGGCGGCCGTATAACTCTTCTTCTGCGGTCGCACAATAATTGTGTGGTCCACACTTTTGATGGTCTTGAAATTCAGACTCTCTGAACTTTGCTCCTGACCCAGCTTCTGCGGCCGCACAATTCATGTGCGGACTGCACTTTGCAACTTTTTTTGCTGGCCTTTCCTTCATACTCTGTGGTAGTAGATGATATTCTGTGGTCAGCACTTCTGAGCTTCTGTGCCTTTTGTGTCCTTGAGTTCATATTACTATTTCTTGAGTTGGATTTCATCTCGGGAGTTCACTTTCCAATATCCTTGATATTAAGTACATTTCATCAGTTTTCGGGAACACAGTTTAACATTTTTAGACTAAAACAAAAGCTAAAAGGCGCTAATAAGTAGTCAAAATCCCCATTTATCAATGTGCTGACCCGACACATATAGGGGGAGGTTCCATGGTGTATGTTATTCGCTAAAAACATAGTACTGATTGACGAGACGCGAGGCAGAGTTAATGATAGGTTTAAAGTTTAGAGACAGACGCTAGAGTCTAAGGGTTTCAAGTTGAGTATGTCAAAAACTGAGTACTTGGAGTGCAAGTTTAGTGATGGGTTGCATGAAAAAGGAGTGGAAGTGAAGATTGGTACTCAAGTCATCCCCAAAAAAGATAGTTTCAAGTATCTTGGGGCCATTATTCAAGGCAATGGGGGGATTGAGGAGGATCTTACTCATCATATTGGAGCAGGGTGGATGAGATGGAGGATCACCTAAGCGGTTTGTGTGATAAGAATGTACCACCCGGACTTAAGGGCAAGTTCTACAAAGTGGTAGTTAGACCAGCTATGTTGTATGGGGCTGGGTGTTGGCCTGTCAAAAAGTCTCATGTCCAAAAGATGAAAGTAGCTGAAATGAGGATGTTAAGATGGATGTGTGGGCATACCAGGAAGGACAAGATTAGGAATGAAGTTATTAGGGGCACGGTAGGAGTGACATCTGTAGAGGACAAGTTGTAGGAATCTAGGTTGATATGGTTCAGGCATGTGAAGAGGAGAGACGTATAAGCACCAGTTAGGAGGTGTGAGGGGTTATCCATGGCGGGTCTGGCGGAGGGGAAGGGGAAGACCTAAGAAGTATTGGGGAGAGGTTATTAGGCAGGACATGTCATTGATTCAGCTTACCGAGGATATGACCCATGATAGGAAGGTGCAAAGGTCGAAGATTAGGGTTGTAGATTGACTGTTAGTAGTGTGTTCCTCCTAGGCCTACCAATAGTACTAAGACTATTTTTGTATTATCTTAGTCATGGTTCTTCATTATTACATGTTGTGTTTGTTATTGTTGTTGTTGTTGTTGTTGTTATTGTGGTTGTATCATTCATGCCTGTCACCATAATGCATTGTTGTCACCTTTATTTACTACTTGGCTACTTTATCTTATCTCTATTGTTCCTTGAGCTGATAGTCTATCGGAAACAATCTCTCTATCTTTATAAGGTAGGGGTAAGGTCTGCGTACATACTACCCTTGTCACGACCCCAATTTCCCTCCGTAGGATGTCGTGATGGCACCTAGTCTCTAAGACTAGGTAAGCCTAACAAGCATGCGGAATGATTGAAATAATAATCTAAAAGCTCAAAATGTCAATAACTGTATAAAATAAAAACTGCAACTCAAGGTATACAACTCTCAAAACCCGGTAAGAAATAAGTCAGAAGCTCTAGATACAATGTTGCACAATTTTATACATCACTCTCTATCAAGAAACATAAAGAAACAAGGAAAATAAGGGATAGAAAGGGACTCCGAGAACTGCGGACGCGCGCAGGTGTACCTTGAAGTCTCCAAGCAGCGTCGCAACTCTCTTACACCGAGGCTGGTAGGATGTACCTAGATCTGCACAAACATGTGTAGAAGAATAGTATGAGTACACCACAATGGTACTCAATAAGTTCCAAGCCTAACCTCGGTAGAGTTGTGACGAGGTCAGGTCAGGGCCTTACTGGAGATAATAAGAACAAGACAGAAGATGTAGTGAAATAATAAGAATGACAGGGAAGTGAAACAATAAAGAATTTATGGAAAGTAACAACACAGAATCAAGAAACAGCAAATACAACATGAAAGAATACAAGAACCTTATATATTAGGGGAACAACAAACAACAGTACAACCAAATAGAGAAGATCAATAGGGGCACTCCCGAGGTACTGCCTCGTAGTCCCAAATGTAAAATGACTCACAATCTTTCCTTATATAACCGCGAGAGCCTTTATATTTTGTTTTGAAAATTATTTTCCCAAAATAATATCCCGCGTTTTAGCCCACATTATCACACTGCATGACTTCTAGTAGTTCTTTTACTAGCCATGCATTCCAAGTCCACCTTATCTCACTATATGCGTTTCAACACCCAAACCTTATACCACCCTATGTTTATCAATAATCACAACGCCACGACAAAAACCTCGTGCAAACAATAACAACCGCACGACAGAAACTTCCTGCAACAATAACAACAGCATGACAGAAACCTCGTGCAACAACTAAACAATCACCTCAACAATAATCACAAAACCAAAACATAACAACTGAAACAATGATATTTCAAGGATAGCAATTTCAAGTAAAGAATTCCACAGTTAAATAATCAATACAGAAACAAGAAAGCAAGTAATTCGACTAAGCATGTAGTATAAGTTGCAAATAAGAGATAAAACAAGTAGGCATGTGAAATTAGGCTAAACATGATGATTATACATGCTAAAGTAACTCAATTAAGGCATAAAAAGGAAATTACTTAGCTAAAATCGGAATTTTAATATTTAGCCCGTGTACGTACTCGTCACCTTGCGTACACGACCCTTACATATCATAATTTGTCACAACAGTACCAAATCCTAAGGGGGATTTCCCCCACACAAGGTTAGACAAGTCACTTACCTCAAACCACGCTCAATCAATCAATAAGAAGGCACTTCCCTCGATTTTCTGAATCCGAACGGCTTAAATCTAGCCAAAAATAATTACATACTATAAATATAACAATAGAAAACTACTCTAAATAATAAAATTATGAATTTAGCAAAATTATGATTTTTGGAGCGCGACCAAAATTATAAAATGTGAACACCCATTCAAAACTCAAGAATTCAGTCTAAGAACTTTACACCTTTTCCCCCAATTTTTCAACAAAAATCCTTAATTAAATGAAGAAATCGATGATAAATTAGTGGAATTTAATCATAAACGAGTCAAGAATCCTTATCAAATATTTTCTCTGAAAATCCATCAAAATCTCGCCTCAATCCAAGCTCTCAAAGTTCCAAAATGAAAATGAAATGAACCCCTCAATTTTCCCCTTTTTCTGCCGAGTTAAACCGCATCTGCGGCCCAAGAAACGCTTCTGCAATGCCGCACCTATGGAAAACCATTGCAGGTGCAGAAAACACTTAAGTCCAGGGCTTCCGCTTCTGCGGATAAGGGCTCGCATCTGCGAGACCACTTCTGCGGGGAAAGGATCGCACCTGCGACCACTGGCGCTTCTGCGCACCTGCCATCGCAGAAGCGAAGGTGCTTCTGCGGATAATTTTCCTCTTCTGCGGCCACTGCTGGGAAAGGCCAGCTTCGCATATGTGGCTCACAACTCACTTATACGAGTCCGCACCTATGGTCATAACCTCCGCAGGTGCGATGACACCAGAAGCCGGGAGCTTCAGCAATTGCACAAGTCCAAAATATGATTCGATCACAATCTGAATCATAGTCGAGGCCCCGGGTACCTCAACCAAATATATCAACAAGTCCTACAACATCATACAAACTTAGTCGAGCCTTCAAGTCACATCAAACAATGCTAAAACTACAAATCGCGCATCGATTCAAGTCTAATGAACTTTTAAACTTTTAACTTTCACGTTCGATGCTGAAACCTATCAAATCACGTCCGATTGGCCTCAAAGTCTGCACACAAGTCATAATTGACATTACAGACCTATTTCAACTTTCAGAATCAGAATTCGACCCCGATATCAAAAAGTCCACTCTTGGTCAAATTTTCCAAAATCTTCCAACTTTCGTCAATTAACGCCGAAATGACCTACAGACCTCCAATTCAACATCTGGACACGCTCCTAAGACTCAAATTACCATACAGAGCTATTAGAACCGTCGAAACTCTATTCCGGAGTCGTATTCACACAAGTCAAACTACGGTCAACTCCTACGACTTAAACTTTCAATTTAGGGACTATGTGTCTCATTCCACTCCGAAACTCTCCCAAACCTGACACCAGGCACCCCGGCAAGTTACGTAACTACAAAATGAAATAGAGGGAGCAATAAATAGGGGATCATGGCTAATACTTTCAAAATGACCGGCTGAGTCGTTACAACCCTCCCCAGACCCCATTTATAGGTTTAAATTGGGTTTTTTTGTTGTTGTTGTTGTGTTTGGACAATGAAAATACAGTTGAAATTTTTGAATGAAAACTTGAAAAACTCCTAACATACTTTTCAAATTTGATATTTCGTGTTTGAAGTTGAAATAACACTCCATTTTGATAAACAAACACTATAATCTCCAAATATTATGTCAAATATTTGAAACTTGATCTTTAGCTGTATTAATAGGCAAATCCCGATAAAGATTCAACATTTTACTACAGAAAGTGCTGAAATCGCTTTCGGTGTTCCACTTCCATTGCCTTTTCAAGGAAGTTGTGCATCTTTGTTGGCCTATTGCTCGACTCGAATATGAGTATAGGCCACTGCTTACTTTCTCTTTATATCTTAGCTATAAATAGGAAAACCCCTTTTGACTTTTGATTAAAGTCATGTGTGTTGTCGTGATCCTCAAAATGTCAAATTCTGAACTTAATTTTTTCGTCTTTTCACTTGCAGAGATCAATCAAGATCTGTGATAGTTTATACATCGGGGAAATGCCAACTCCAAATAACATGTTGTATTATAATTTGTAACAAAATAGGTTATTCTACTTGTATTTGTGTTGGAGCAGTTTGTGTATTGTAAAAATTGTACTCACGCAATTAGTTCTTTTAAAAGTCAGTAACTATTTACAGTAAGTATAAGTTGGTAACTATGACATTGTCCATGTAAATACTTTTATTCTTATATTGGCTATTTATTCGAAAGAGTCTTTCTACCATGACAAGGTAAAGGTAAGATCTTCTTATACATTACTTTTTCCGTAATTTATTTGTGACATTTCACTTGGTATTTTATTGTTGTTTGTTGTGTTTCAATTTGATTATACTATAATTTTTATTGTTGTATTGTTAAATTTTTATTGTGGCGAAGTGAGGGTGGAACCTAATGATCCAGTTCCTCAGTATAACATGATATCGGCTAATATCTTCTATGCAAGGCATTTTCGGGGCGAGGGGCACTAAAAACACCCCGATACGATGGTGTGGGGCGAAAGTCTCAAGCGGCATACGCCCAACAATTCGGGGCGTACGTCCGGGCGTTCGGGGCATACGCCCGGGTGTTTGAGGCGCATTTTTTAATGAGGCATAAGCCCTGGAGACTTTTTCAAATTAAAATAAAATTTGTTGAATAAGTCCTTCATATAATACACAAATTCTCAAAAATCAGCTTGGTAATTACTCAAAAGTTTTAAAAAGGAACTGAAATATATTAAATTTAAAAGTGAAGATCTTTTTTTTTTTATTTGATTGAAGCCCTAATTCATGGTCTTTTCCAATTTTTTATCTTGTCCGCTAGTCTGCTAATATCTCCCAAAAGCAACGAATATTCATTTTTTTTTTACAAATACAAAGAGAACTTCATTCTCCTTCATAACAGCATGTTCAAAGTTTAAATTGCAAGTTAGTCATCCTTATTGTTCCTCCATGTAGAAAACTTTGTTCTTTTCGACTCAAGTTACCTGTGCTTCTAAGTAGCGTATAATAGATTGTTTTGACTAGTTTTTTTGGGGATGAAGCGCGCGCGCACAATACACACACACACACACACACACACACACACACACACACACACACACACATATATATATATATATATATATATATATATATATATATATATATATATATATATATATATATATATATATATATATATATATATATATATGTATATTTTACTTATTTATAAATATTTACTGTAATTATATTATTTTATAAAATATTAAAATTAAACACCTATGGGGCTTACGCCCCGTGCCTTGAGGCTTACGCATTACTGAGACATATAAAACGTCTCGCCTTACGCCCACGCCTTTTAAACCATTGCTATGTAAGTCTACATATTTTACTGGAGATGCATATGATATTCTTTAGTATGCAATGGCGGGAACATAGATTATTAATAGTGGTAGAAATATAATAATTTGCGGTCAAGATCCACCAAATAGGATTCTAAGATTGGGGAGTGGGTCCTTCCCGGTTGGTTGGGAGGGCGCCATTTATACAGATGACTTGTGATCGATCCCCCTCAATGTCTTCTGGGTAGAGTCTGTTGCATAGTGTTTGCCTAGTGCGATTTACATTTCCTGTGTGGTTTGTAGACTATTACACAGTGAAAGGTTTACTCAGTGCGTACAGAGTATTCACCATAAAGTGCTCACTCGAATGACATAGATTGTAGCGATTGCGTGTTTTGCTGGATTCCGAAAAGAAAAAAGATTGGAAGTGGAAGAGACATGATTGAATGATTTTTTTCAAATTAAAAGGAGATTTGGTCTGGTATTTTGGAGTAAAATGAACTAAAATATCAAAAATTAAAGCAGCTGGGCCAGGTTTGACTTTTAAAAAACAATGATGCAATTAGATGTTTTATGCATTCGGATGTTAGTGATTTGACTGGAATTGATACAGATTCATCCACTTAATTAATGATGCATTATTACCTTAATTAACAGTACAAAACAGCTGCAGAACTAACTAAATCCTGTTTTCTTTTTTTACTTTATGAGTTGGTTTAGGCTGGCCATCACTTAAGGAAATCAAAATAAAAAGCTAACTAATCTTGACCTCTAAATAATTATTTTCCTCGACCAAATCATGTAGATAGTAAAGAAAAGTTTGTAAATATTATGCTTGGGTTGGTGATAGGTTGCAACATCTTCTCATCCAGTAATTGGGTATAAAAAGGATAGGGGCCATGATCTCATATTCTTATAATTTTCCCGCTTCATTTTTATTTATCTTTATAGAAGAATTTTTACACCTATAAATTGTTTTTTTTACCTTGTGGTGACGTGTGAAAAAAGTATTGTGGTGTGCATCAAAAGTGCAGTCTAGTTGTGAAAGGGAGGCAATACTTGTTGTTTTTACGGTGGAAATTTGGACTTAATAACTAGTCTAGAGTTAATTTTAGTCGATTTGAGTTGTTGTATTCAGGAGGGGTGTTATAGTTGAATTAGTGAAGATATTACCATATTGTACTTGAATTTTCTTAAAGAGATAGATATTTGTACCTTAGCTTGAAAAAATTAATATTTTATTTATTTTTTCAAATGTATTTGTATTTTCCGACAATTTCAAGGAATTCAATGATTACAATAAACGAATATCAAGATAGAATCTCTTTCATGAATATTCATTTAATCCTAGAAATAGTGCGGGTTAAAAGATTAGTAAAAATTGTGGCAGTAAATTTTTAATTCACAGATGATTGAAAATGAATTTGAATTAAGCAAATCTGATTAGTGTATCTATTACAAGTATTGAAATAATGCATATATTATTTTTTGACAAAATGTTATGATAATCTTTGACTCTAGCATGATTCCTATTATAGAAGACCATTTGATGAAAAATCTTGATATGGCGATTTTTATTCTTGAAATGAAGATTACCAAAATATGTAATGATATTTTTTTGACTAGTCACATTATTAATCGCTATATTATTAATCATTGCATAATTTATCTCTAAATCAAATTAACTCCTGAGGGATCGCTTGATTTGAAGACAAGTTATGTTGGGAATAGTTTTGCTGAGATCAGTTATCTCGATATTATTTTTTATTGACTGTTTGATATGTTGTATTTATTCTGAGATTGTCAATATTACTACTTTCTCTTGATATAACTTATCTTGTGATTGTTATTCCACACTCTTGGCAGATATAATCCTGAAATAACTTATCTCAAGATTAGTAATCAAACAAAGGATAAGGCGGTACTAAATTTTTATTTTAAAATTATTTTTCTTGTCCATTGTACCAAATGATGCTCCAGTTAGGAGGTGTGAACGGTTGACTTTGATAGGTACGAGGAGAGGTAGATGACGGCTAAGAAGTATTGGGAAGAGGTAATCAGGCAGGACATGGTGTAACTTCAGATTTTCAAGGACATGGCCCTGGATAGGGAGATGTGGAGGCCGAACATTAAGGTTGTAGGTTAATGGGTAGTTGAGCGTTTTTTCCCCGTTGTTCTCGCTAGTCTAATAGTGTTTTGTATAGGAATGTTAGCGGTTTTTGTTCCAACACACTTTTTTATTTTTACTTTTTATTATTACCATAATTATTGTCCTTCCACTTATTTGTTGTCTTTTACGGTACTAATATTATTTATCTTGTTTATGTTGTTGTTACAGATTTTTTGTCTCTGAGTCGAGGGTCTTCCGGAAACAGTCTCTCTACCCTCCGGGATAGGGTTAAGGTTTGCGTACAGTCTATCCTCCCCAGACCTCACTAGTGGGATCATTGCTGAGTTGTTGTTGCATCGTACCAAACGACCCCTAAGTAATTTATATCTAAACATAGACTACTAGTGCACCCTTGCTGTAAGCCCCTAACAAAAATCATCGAAATCTCCTCCTTTCAGTCTCAACCTATCAATCCCTATATAAGAAAGTGCAAAGCGTGACATCCTCTCTCTCTCTCTCTCTGCTTTCCTCAATCTTCCTTCACACCTTCCACACAACCAGATAGAGACAAGAAAGAGAGATTCATGGAAATGCCCAAGAAGAATCACTCTTTTGGTTTCTGTTTTATATAATGAGAAAGCAACAATACTTCTTCTTTTCTCATAGAAGATGGGAATACAACACAATGAGCATAATCAAGAACAAACTCAATCTTTCCTTTTAGATGCTCTTTACTGTGAAGAAGAAAGATGGGAAGAATCACTTGAAGATGAGATTTCAGAAGAAAAAACTCGTTCATTTCCTCTGCCTTTACTAGAACAAGACTTGTATTGGGAAAATGAAGAGCTACTCTCACTTTTTACCAAAGAAAAAGAAACAATTTCCAACTTTGACACTATTAAAACAGACCCTTTACTTTGTTTAGCTCGTAATGAAGCTGTGAAATGGATTCTTAAAGTAAATGCTCATTATGGATTCTCAACATTGACTGCTATTCTTGCTATCAATTACTTTGATAGGTTTATCTCAAGTGTTCATTTTCAGAAAGATAAGGCTTGGATGATTCAACTTGTAGCTGTTACTTGTCTTTCTTTGGCTGCTAAAGTTGAAGAAACTCAAGTTCCTCTTCTTTTGGACTTCCAAGTAATCTACTTTTTCTATCCCATTTTTTGCTTTACTTGCCCATCTTGAGTTTTTCCTAGGCTTTATCCATCGTACTAGTAGTATTCTTGTATTCTCTTATTCCTGTTTCTTTACTATTATGTTGTGTCATTAGCCTTTTTGATTTTTGTTATTATTTGTTGTTGCTTTCGTTTCACGCTTCTAATTACAAGATGCAGTTTTAGTTTTGTATCTTTGTATTTTTGCTTTGGTTTTCTAATTGGTGTGCTTGCTGATGCCCTTACTTTTTTTTACAAGATGCCCTTACTTTTTGTAAGGTCTCCATATTTTTACCCTCTCAGGCCCCATTTGTGGGATTATACTGGATCTGTTACTGTTATTGTCGTGTCATTTGCTTCCTTTATTTTATTGCATTGTTGTTGCTTTTGTTTTTTGCTTTATTTTCACTGTTCATTGAGTCGAGTTTCAATCAGAAACAACCTTTCTATCTTTATAAGGTACGACTAAAGTCTGTCTATACATTACCCTCCCCAAACTCCACTTTTGAGATTACACCGAATTTATTGTTGTTGTTACCAATCTTCTTGAGAATTTCATTACAAATAATACTTGTGTTTTTTTTGATTAATTATTAGGTGGAGGATGCAAAATATGTGTTTGAGGCCAAAACTATTCAAAGAATGGAGCTTTTAGTGTTGTCCTCGTTAAAGTGGAGGATGAATCCTGTAACCCCACTTTCATTTCTTGGTCATATAATAAGAAGACTTGGGCTAAAGAGCCATATTCATTGGGAATTTCTCAAGCAGTGTGAGAGACTTCTCCTATTGGTCATAGCTGGTAATTAATTGAGCTAATTTTTTTTTTGTAACGGTTGTTGAATACTTGAATTTCATTGGGTAAAGATTAAATCTTTCGATAATAACAAATAAATGGAAGTAACAGAAGAAACCCCTCTTGATTTTTTTTGACATCTTTTGTTTAATACAGATTGTAGATTCCTATGTTATATGCCTTCTGTATTGGCAACTGCTACTATGCTTCACGTTATTCATCAAGTTGAGCCCTGTAATGCTGTTGACTACCAAAATCAACTTCTTGAGGTTCTCAACATTAGCAAGGTTTGTCTTTCTATAAATCTATCTCTATTTTTTATGCTAGTTGTATCATAATATAGAGGCGCAGCCAGATTTGAAGCTTGTGGGTTTGGGATTCTTGTTTGTTTGTTATTGGATTCTAAAATTTATACATATTTAATGAATTTTGCAAGATTAATATAGGTGTTAGACCTAAGTTACTGAGTTCAGCTGAACCGCAAGTGCTATGCTAGCTCCGCCCCTGTCATCATATTTGATGTTTTAGAAAACAAGAAGTATTTAGGGAGAATAATTACAATCGGATATTTTTGTGCCACTATTGATTTTTTGACTCTAGAAACAGAAGTTTGAGAAAAAAGTTTCATATCAAATTTTAAAACACGTTGGGCAGGAATTTTCACGATTGACAGAATTTTAAAGCAGGCGGTGATCGTTGGGATTTTGCCGCAAATACTAACTGATCACTTTTCAACTTTCTCGCTGAAAATTCTGGTGATCGTCAGAACTTTTGGTACTACAAAATTCTGGCGTTGAAATTTGGGCGATTATTGGAATTTCTTGTGCTTCAAAATAAAAATTCTGACGCTAGACTATTTTTCCAAAACTTTTCTTAACGAGATCGAAATACTATACACAATGATTTAAAGAAAGTCCATCTAGCGTCATTTCTAGAAGTATTTGTTACTGTTTTTCTCCAAATGTATTTTTACTGCTCCAATTAATGGAGTGTTAAATAAGTGAGACGTTTAAGAGAGAGAAAATAATCCAGATAATTATTCTTATGATTAGAGTTATTAAATGTATTTCTTTTAAAAGGGGCACAAAACTTTGACAGATTATATGAATAGGAATTACTAGTAATATTCTTTCAAGTTTCATCCCTGGGTAAAGACAAGAATGAAACAGCTATTAAACGCTCAAGTATAATTTGGGAATTAAATTTTGAACCATTTACTATTTTTGTACACAGGAGAAGGTGAATGATTGCTATGAACTTATAACAGAGCTGTCTTACAACTCTATTTCACACAAGCGCAAGTATGAGAGTCCAATAAATAGCCCAAGTTCTGTTATTGATACATTTTACAGCTCTGAAAGCTCAAATGATTCATGGGATTTGCAAACTTCTTCCACCTATTCACCTCATCATCAGTTTAAGAAAAGCAGAGTTCAAGAACAGCAAATGAGATTGACATCTTTAAGCAGAGTTTTTGTGGATGCTGTTGGTAGCCCTCATTAATACTATCAACAATTTATTAGTTATGGTGCGGTCCCCGTTCCCGAATCCTGCATAAATGCAAAATGTTTTATGCATTAGGCTGCGTTTTTATTATGTCCTTTTTGAAAAGAGGGGAAAGAAGAGAAGAGTTGGTGGTAGTGATTGCAGAGGGTTGATTTTTGCCAGCACATAGGGGAGAAAAAGAAAGGGTAGTAAAAAAAGAAGAAGCAATGAAGAATATCTGCACTCTGTTTTTTCCTAATTCATGTCAATTTTTTCTCAGGTCCCTGTCATGCATATTTTAAGGTGGACATATTTATGTTTATTGGAGTAATCATTAATTCAAGAACACTTAGTCAATTTTGTTTGGATCTCATGTGTATATATAGATCTCATATATATTGTTTCGCCCTATATATATATATATATATTAAAAGGAGAATAGTATGCATTGTGGTTAAGCTAAGTGACTAGCTAAAAGGAAGTCACTTGGCAATTTTAGGACAACATTAATAATTAGAAATTATATATAGAAACATAATTAATGGAGGTAGTTTAATGAATCTTATACATAATCTAAATAGATCTAGACAAATCTAATCTATATATCTATATTTAAATTTATATGTATATTTGTATCAATATCTATATCTATATTTATATCTATATTGATCCACTCATAGATTTTCTTCTATGTTAGCTAGAAATATGGAGGTGAAAAATTAATTAAAAACTATAATAGAAAAAAAAATATAAAGACGTAAATTGAGATAACCTATGACTATATACTTTGGAGTAAGTTAAAATACAAAATAAAACTAAAAATTACTTAAGATATTAAAGATTTTTTGAGTTTTAAAACTAAATAAATTCAAGCTGCAAAATAAAATCTTACATAAAATATATAAATTAATTATAAGGTAAGAGAAAAATTAAATAATCAATAAAAGATATTTTAATAACAAGAAAAATAATTCATATTAATATTGATAAATCATGCAAATGAATATTTTATACATAAATATTACTACAAATTTAGATATAATGTGTTCAAACAATTAAGAAAATATTTTTCTATAATTAATATTTGAATTGAGTTTAGTTAGTTTAAGTTTGAAAGCATACCATAATTTTTTGAAAATATGGTCCAATTAAGAAAATAGAATGATAAAAATTATTTGAATTTGAGATGAGAAAGTATTTTAATTTTTATCTATATTATATTAGAATGAGTGTGGTAAAAATAGATATTAAATTCAAACAGGCTAATAAAAATTCACATGACAATGTAATAATATTAGGTATTGAATAATATAAAATCAATAATAAAAAATAAATAGAAAAAAAACTAAGATTTTTTATCATACGAAAAAGTGTAAAACTTATTTAAATTTGAGATGAGAAAGTTTTTTTATATTATGATAAGAAAAGTCATAATATAAGTCCACATAACTCAAGTCTAATAGTAAAATAAAAAACTAAACATATTGAACAGTAAAAATAAATTAGAGATAATGTAAGGACATTTATAAATCATAAGTTTAGAAAATAAAATAAAGTAAATATACAATACTTAAAAATATTATTAAATTTTAAATAATTTAAAATTTTCGAGCAATATTTTTGAAACAAAATAAATATTTATTTTATAATTAAAAAATTATATATTTATCTTATATTATTAAAGAAAAGCAGTTGAGAATGATATTAAATAAAGTTACGAGTTAATGAAAAGCCACATAAAACGTAATAAGACTATATATTAGATTAAAAAATAGGAAAATTATGTTAACTTATTAGAAATTTACTATTAGAAATGAAAAGAAAAGACTATTTGAATTTAAGATTAGAGAGTTCTTAAAACTACGATGCGAATGCTCAAATTATGAATAATACCACGAAATTGAAGTCTTATTTATGAAAAATAAAATAATAATAAAAATAAAATTTTAAATTATAAAATAAATTTCTAATATAGGTAATTTTACAAAAATTAAATTTTTATCTTAAAACTAAAAAAGAAAAAAAATTTATGTAAAGAAGTAAAATGACAGTGAAATATTACTACAATATTTAGATATAATATGTTCAAACAATTAAGAAAATATTTTTCTGTGATTAATATCTGAATCGAGTGCATTTAGATTGAGTCTGAATGTATAGCATAATTATTTGAAAATGCGGTCCAGTTTAGAAAATAAAATGATAAGAATTATTTGAGTTTGAGATGAGATTTTTTTTAAAAATATTACGTAAAGAATTAAAATGACAGTAAAAATATTATTACAATATTTAGAAATAATGTGATCAAAAAATTAAGAATTTTTTGTCTATGATAAAATAAATTTTTAAAAATACAAAATAAATTATTAATATTGGCAATATTAATAATGAAAATTAAAAATTAAATTTTATCTTATAGCTAAAAAAGAACAAAAATTTAACTGCATCTAATACAAAATTAATTATAAGAAAACTCAATACATTTAGAACATGATAATCAAATAACTTATATATTAATATTTTAGACTTATGATTAATATCTGAATCGAGTGCAGTTAGTTTGAGTTTGAATGCATAACATAATCTTTTGAAAATGTGGTCCAGTTTATAAAATAAAATGATAGGAATTTTTTGAGTTTGAGATGATTTTTTTTTAAAAACAAAATATTACGTAAAGAATTAAAATGATAATAAAAATATTATTACAATATTTAGAAATAATGTGTTCATAAAATTAAGAATATTTTTTTCTATGATTAAATAAATTTTTTAAAATACAAAATAAATTTCTAATATTGGTAATCTTTATAATGAAAATTAAAATTAAAATTAAAATTTATCTTATAGCTAAAAAAGAAAGAAAATTTAACTGCATCTAATACAAAATTAATTATAAGAGAACTCAATACATTTGGAATATGATAATCAAATAACTTATGTATTAATATTTTAGACTAATTAAAAGTTATAATTTAAAACAAAATATGACACTATTTTGGTTATAGGTAAAATATTAATATAAAACTAATTAACATTTATAGTAGGAAAGAGAATATATATTAAAAAGAAAATAGAGGTAGTTTGAGGATACTTATACTTTAAATTAATTTTAATATAGATAAAATAAAATAATTAATTATATTTAAAATATTACTGATAAATTTAAATGATTAAAATATTATGAATAAGAGGATAAAAGCATAAAATATATCAAATTTCGATAATAAAATATTTATTTTTATCACATACTATTAAAAGGATAATAAGCAAGACATTAATTTAATTATAAGCTAACAAAAAAATTATATGATGGTATAATAATATGAAATATTAAATAATACAATAACTATAAGAAAAGAACAAAAAAAATAAAAAATAAAGTGATTGTAAGAATTTTGTTAAAATAATATGATCTAATGTGCTCGAACAAGATATATCACAATATGACATGTTTAGTATTCTTTAATATCGACAACGGAACGAAATGCAAGTACTAAAATCAAGGGGTTAGGTTGCTACAAATATATGTTAAAAAGATTGGTTGTCTACTACGAGATTTGATCAATAATTTCATATTCTGCTTCATAATTAAATTCTCATGTTATATAATTTTTATCTGAGAGATATATATTTTAAGGTTATTTGTACATGATTCAAAAATCATACATCGCAATTTAAAATGATTTGTCCGTGCATCGCGTGGGTACTAATACCAGTATGTATATATATTGGTCCGGGCATATTCTGCCTCCTCTTTTGGGGCCCACATCAACAACGGGCCTGACTCTGATACTATATTTAATAAGTTTGGATCTAATTTACACCTCAAAAACTAGTTCAAAGGGAGAAGAATTGCCAAGTCTTATAAGTAGAGTAGGGATTTCATCCCGATGCGATGTGGGATTCATTCCATTCATCACAATATTCGACTTGAAGTTGAAAGGAAAAATAGTATTCAAATTGGAAAAAAATGTGAAAGTTTGAAGTAGTTTTTGAAACATGAAGTTTGACAAAAAAGAGAGAAGAATCTTATGAAAGTTAAAAAATTGTGAGTGGAAATCAGTATAACTTAGAAATACCCTTGAAGTTCAGCATCTGCAAATAATTATGGTCAAATTAGTTCTTGCAAATATAGTGATTCATGCTGAGGTTTTTAGTTTACTTTTCCAGAATGCCAAACTCGCAGCGGGCCTTAATGATTGGTTATTGTTATTGTTATTGCATGTTATTTATTTTCTTACCTTCACGATGTTGTTATTATTTCTATAATTTCTGTTGACAGCATTGATATATTGACTCTTCTCGTTTTTTCCTGTCTTCTTAAGTGGAGGGTATATAAGAAACAGCCTCTCTGCCTCATCGAGGTAGGGATAAGGTCTACGTACACAATACCCTCCCCAGACCCACTTGTAAAATTTTACTGGATCGTTGTTGTTGTTTCAGAATACCAACTCATAGACAAATAGTGTTTTCTATACTGAAGAGTATTCTTTCGTCTTTAATCAGAGGTTCTTAGTTCGAGCCTTAAGTATTAAGTCATCTTTAATAAGGAAAACTTTACCCTCCAAAGTAGGATTTTCTCATTTTCTGGCATGAATTCGGATTAATTGGGCTCCGGAAAAAAAAAATACTTTATGTGGAAAAACCTCCATATTCAAGAATATGAAATCAGATATGGACCCACCCCAGAACCAGAAGCCTAATATGACCTGGTGTTACATTGCTACTAGAATATGGGACAAGTACATAACTCCAAGACTCCAAGGTTTATGGCAGAAAATTATTTCCAGAACATATCTTATAAGGGAGGGAGATTTTGTTTGTATGTGAAGTGTGAAGGGGAGACAAAAGGGTTTTGTTTCTTTGTTTGGAGTTTTTAAAGTTAGTAGGGGGCTATTGGATACGTGTCTGTCTGTATGTCTCTGTCTTTAATGATGTCGAATTTTAAATTTTTACCTTAGTACCACCCTCAAATTACTTTAAATTGATTTCTTTGATAGTAAAAAGTGTTAACATTATAGATTATTTAAAAATTAATTACAAGTGCCTGTTTGCGATGAGCTTAATTCGATCACCGTGAAAAGAATTGACATGATTAGTGGTAATTAGCACGGTATATGTATATGGATATACATGTTGTAGATATCCTTTCATTTTTATTTATGTAATAATATTTTCTGTATAGTAAATTTTAAAAAAGGGATCATTATAAATTTAAAAATAATTTAATTTATACTTTATATTTATTTTTAAGGAATTCCTTTTACAGCCCCACAACTATTATGGGAATTTAAGATCACTAGTTTCGAAAATCATATAAACATACAAATCCAATAGCATGTTTATAACCAGAAATCATTTCAAATTTATTTTCTTTCTTAAATTTCGCGCATATTCAAACGTTGCCAGGTAAATTAAAATTGGAAGAATAATACAAGGGTTGTTTGGTAGGGAAATAAGTTATCGTAGGATTAATTAACCCGAGATTAGTTATCCCTGGATTGTTATCCCATCCTCCTATAGGGAGAAAAATAACACCACA
Organism: Nicotiana sylvestris; assembly: GCF_000393655.2. NCBI lineage: Eukaryota > Viridiplantae > Streptophyta > Magnoliopsida > Solanales > Solanaceae > Nicotiana > Nicotiana sylvestris. Next base: position 160,661,916 of record NC_091068.1, read on the forward strand.
ATTCCAGAATAACTAATCCCGGGATTAGTTGTATTGTCATTTTATCCCATCCAAACGGGGGATAAACTCATCTCAAATTTAATTCCAGAGTTAATTATCCTTTATCCCTTGTACCGAACTGTTTATCCGTAAAATAGTACAATTGAATTTATACATAGTTTATAGACAAGTGAATCGATTTGATCCTAAAATGATAAATAAATTAGACGAAAATGTAAGACTTAGCCTTGAAATTGAGATAAAACAACAAAAATCCTAGTTCCGGGAGCAGAGCTTCCGGAAGCAGTAATAACAATATGAATAAGTAAGAAAGTAAAATGTTATTTAGCTTTTGATAAAATATAGTGTATGCTTGTCAGAAAATTCGTATTCTTTACGATGATTGTAGAGCTCACTATTTATAGTTGCACCTTGGGAACAAGATCCTAGGATCAAACCTCTCTTTAATGATAATTACGAGGGCCATTTAATAATGTGGAACGGTAGGCAATGAATGTCATATTCTCAGTAACGGACCATACACTTACTGTTGTAAAATATTCTCCATTAAATGTTACCGCGTGACACACATTTATTTCGCCTTTACCATTCTCTCCGATAACAAACGAGATCGTTGTCTTCAAACCCAATTATCTTCTATCTTCGACTTCACATATCACTCTATCATACGAACATTAAATATATGCATATTTTACCTTATACACAAGCGACTCTTAATAGTCTTTGAGAAAGGAGAGTACACAAGACTTGCATGCAGTTAACTTGTTAGCTCTTCCAATGAAAAAAAGTAAGAAAAATTAAGCAGCCTTAGGACCCTTGTCAGGAATTGGAAATACAAAAAAGTGCATCATATTTCGAATGGAGTCATTGTCATCTCACAATTGCGTGCTGGACAACATGATCGATCACGTGCAGTAAAGTAATTTCCTTCCTAAGTTTTTTATTTCTAAAGGGAACTCCAAACCACTAGATATATGCAATTACGGTCCATATTATCGGTCTTTTAAAGATTTTTTCATATGATCATTTAAGAAAGATTTAAATAATAGTCTAATCATAAGATTAATTCTCTAAAATACGATTTATCTCTTTGTTAAATATCTCAATGGATTATATATTACTTCATTAATGGGATAGCAAGAGTGAATGTTAAAAAAAGTAATTAAAACATCTTTAAAAAAATAAATAAAAAACAATTCAATTTATCAATGCAATTAATATTTGTGACGAAGGGGAGCCTTAACGTAATTGGTAAAGTTGCCATATGATCAGAATGTCACGAGATCGAGTCGTGAAAACAATCTCTTGCAGAAATATAGGGTAGGACTGCGTACACTAGACTCTTATGGTCTAGCCCTTCACCGGATCCCTGGGCTGCCCTTTAATTAATACTAGTGAACTTGCCGCGCATCGCCCGGTCATAAAAGATCTCATTATATCTATGGAATAATTTTTTCTAATATTTAGATGGTTAAGAATCTAAAAATAGTTCTTACTCACTGTTCTTAAAATTTTGGGATCTTTACACAAGTAGCCAGTCAGATTTGTTATTTATTTTTTTAGCCGATAAACATTAATTATATACTGATTATACATAATTATACATAAAATAACAACACACACACAGAGCCTTATGCAAATATGGAGGCAGGGCTTAGCCTCATGCAAGGTTCGGGACAAGGCTTAGTCTCATGCAAATAGAAGACAATGTTTAGCCTTATGCAAGTATGGAGGCAGGGCTTAGCCTCATGCAAGGTTCGGGACAGGGCTTAATCACATGCAAATAGAAGGCAATGTTTAGCCTTATGCAAGTATGGAGACAAGGCTTAGCCTCATGCAAGGTTCGGGATAGGGCTTAGTCCCATGCAAATAGAAGGCAATGTTTAGCCTTATGCAAGTATGGAGGTAGAGCTTTGCCTCATGCAAGGTTCGGGACAGGGCTTAGTCCCATGCAAATGGAAGACAATGCTTAACCCTATGCAGATATGGAGGCAGGGCTTAGGCTCATGCAAGATTTGAGACAGCGCTTAGTCACATGCAAGGAGAAGGCAATGCTTAGCCTTATGCAAATATGGAGGCAGGGCTTAGACTCATGTAAAGAGAAGGTAATGTTTAGCCTTATGCAAATATGGAGGCAGGGCTTAGACTCATACAAAGAGAAGGCAATGCTTAGCCTTATGCAGTGAACAAGCAGCAAATAGGAGTAAAATGTGTCTTAGCTGGTGGTATATTTGGTGTCTGGTGGCCCGATTGATAGTGATTTTGCTGCGTGTATATACTTGCGGATGCTACTGTTACGTCAGATGTATTTGTACTCAAAGAAAAATTGTAAGTTTTGTAAGGGGAGGTTGGTTCGTGCCTTTGTCTGCTGGCTGTACTTTGCTCCATTATGGAGGCCTTGTTTGAGTTGTCCTGGGTAACAACTGGCTGTTACAGAAATAGAGTTTTCAAAAATATACAATTATTGATGAAAATAGAGTTATTTTCAGGAATCATAGTGAAATATCAAGTAGTTTAGATGGATTGATGACTATAACATATCTTAGAGACATTACAACTTCCTTGTATTAAAATTTTGAGGGTCCTCCTCAAAATTCTGCCCCAGTTTGGTAAATGATCCTTCGGCCGTTTGCGAGTGACAAAACTTGTTGAACCTTCTTCGGAATTTTGAGAATCCTTCTCAAAATTCTGCCCCAGTTTCTTAACCAATTTCTGACTTTTTGGCATGTGATGGTGTCGGCTGGACTTGCTCCGAAATTTTGAGGGTCCTCCTCAAAATTCTACCCTAGTTTCTGGTTTTGGGGGGAAATAAAATTTTTATTATGATATGACCGAACTCACAGGGGGCTGCGTACGTATCCTCTCTTAAATGGAAATCAGGTCGAGTATAGTTCAATTACATCATATGAAGAAATGTAAATGATCTAAACATAGTATCTCTTGACTGCGTCTGAATTGATTGGTTTCTGGCAGACTTCTCCATCCATTTCTGCAAGTATGAGTGCTCCTCCTGTTAGAACCCGGTGAATCATGTAGGGACCTTTCCAGTTGGGAGAGAATTTCCCTTTGGCTTCATCTTGATGCGGGAAGATCTTCTTCAGCACTAGCTGTCCTGGTGCGAACTGTCTTGGCTTGACCCTTTTGTTAAAAGCTCTAGACATTCTGTTCTGGTAAAGCTGACCGTGACATACTACGTTCATTCTCTTTCCGTCTATAAGTGCCAATTGCTCATAGCAACTCCTTATCCATTCTGCATTGCTGAGTTCAGCTTCCCGTATAATTTTTCGGTGCCATAAACCAGTAAATAGGTAGTTGCTCCAGTTGAAGTACGGACTATAGTGCGGTACCCCAATAGGAAAAAGGTAACTTATCGTGCCATTGTTTGTGGTTTTCTACCATCTTTCCTCGTATCTTCTTGATGTTCTTGTTGGCGGCTTCTACGGCTCCATTCATCTGAGGTCTGTATGCTGTGGAGTTCTTGTGCTTGATTTTGAAACTTTCACACATGGCTTTCATCATATCACTGTTGAGATTGGCAGCATTATCTGTGATAGTGAACTCGGGAACTCTGAATCGGCAAACAATACGATCCTTAACAAAGTCTGCGACGACTTTCTTGGTTACAGCTTTGTAGGATGCGGCCTCTACCCATTTTGTGAAGTAGTCAATGGCCACTAGAATAAACATATGCCCGTTTGAAGCAGCGGGCTCGATCGGACCGATGACATCCATTCCCCAGGCGGTGAATGGCCAAGGTGAGCTTGTTGCATTGAGCTCATTTGGTGGCACCTTTATCATATCGGCATGTACTTGACATTGGTAGCATTTTCAGACATACTAGACGCAATCTGTCTCCATGGTCATCCAAAAATAACCGGCCCTAAGAATCTTCTTGGCCAAGACAAAACCATTCATATGGGGGCCGCAGGTCCCAACATGTATCTCCGCAAGTAGCTTAGAAGATTCTTTTGCGTCGACACACCTTAGCAATCCCAAATTAGGGGTTCTTCTATATAGGTTTCCTCCGCTGTGGAAGAAGTGATTGGACAACCTCCGAAGTGTGTGTTTTTGAGTATGGTTCGCATGCTCCGAGTATTCTCCTTTTGTCAAGTACTCTATGATATCGTGGAACCAAGGTTTTCCATCCGTCTCCTCCTCAACATGAGCAGAGTAAACCGGTTGATTATGGATTCTCATCGGGACGAGATCAATGAAATTCTTGTCGGGATGTTGTATCATTGATGACAAAGTGGTCAGTGCGTCTGCAAACTCATTTTGAATTCTGGATACATGTTTGAATTCTATCTTAGTGAATCTTTTCATCAATTCATGTACGTGATGCAAGTATGGTAGTATTTTGGTGTTCTTTGTAGCCCATTCTCCTTGAACCTGATGTAATAAAAGATCCGAATTTCCAATCACCAGTAACTCCTATATATTCATATCGATTGCCAGATTGAGCCCCATGATGCAAGATTCGTATTCTGCCATGTTGTTGGTGCAAGGAAACCTAAGCTTCGCGGATACAGGGTAATGTTGACCTATTTCTGATACCAAAACTGATCCAATGCCCACTCCTTTGAAGTTTGCTGCTCCATCAAAGAACATTCTCCAACCATCGTAAGCTTCAGAAATGTCCTCTCCTACGAATGACACTTCTTCATCAGAAAAATACATTTTCAAGGGTCCGTATTCTCCTCCTTCTTCCTCCTCCTCCTTAATTATTGCACTGCAATCCATATCCTCGTCCTCTAGGAATAAATTCCTCAGCCCAACTAATGCTTCTTCCTATGTCGTTCCCCATATTGTATCAGCCTGGCGAAAAGTTTGACTCAGATGTGGCACTGGTTGCTCGAGAGGGTAATAAGGTCTACGCCATGGAGGCGACCATTCATCATACTCCTGCCATGTATACTGGTATCCGAGCCCAAAGGTAGTACCATGACGTTTCAGCTGTATAGGTTTAGTAATGCCTTAGAGATTCTTCCCAAGCCCATTGCCGGGTTCATACCTAGACCATGCTAGTATGTTCTCTATTTTGTTACTCCACTATTTGTCTTTCTCAACAGCATTGACATGTTCGATGTGATGATAAGTTTCCCCTCCTAGCCTTATTATGTTCCCGATAACTGGGATGGTTTGACTGGTGTAAATGGGGTTACTCCCCTCTCCGTGAATAATCACCTCCTGATGGTTCCATTCGAACTTCACGACCTGATGTAGTGTGGAAGCCACAGCCTCAGCGGCATGTATCCAAGGTCGACCCAATAGAAGATTTGTATGTAGCTGATATGTCAAGCACTTGGAATTCAACATCGAACCAAGTTGGCCCCATCTACAGACAAAGATTAATCTCCCCAATTGTGGCCCTTTGAGACCCATCAAAGGCTTTCACGTTCATGCTTCCTACCCGTATTTCATGGAAACCTTTGCCCAATATTTTCAGAGTATCCAACGGACAAATGTCGAGGCTTGAACCTCCATCGATCAGGACTCTGGCAATGAATTTGTCTTCAAATTTTACCGTGATATGCAATGCTCGGTTATGATTCAACCCTTCAGATGGTAATTCATCCTCGTGGAAAGTAATCTTATGACTTTCCAGCACCTGCCCCACCATGTTGGCTATTTCTCCGCAGGTGATATTGTTGGATATGTAGGCTTTATTTAAAACCTTCATTAAATCATTCTTGTGCGCCTCTGAATTTTGCAATAGTGATAGGATGGATATCTGAGCGGTTTTTTTTTTTCAAATGATCAATGACGGAGTATTCCCTTGCCTATACTTTCCTCCAAAGATCATCTGGCCCCGTTTCAATGACAGGTTGCTTGGTAGTGGCCTCCTTACTCGATCCTCCCAAGTGTTCAAGTGTATAGACCCTTCCAGTTCTTGTCATTTCCTTGTGCAACATCAGATTCTTCCATTTTTGCCTTCCCCTTTTGCCAAGCTTCGGCAACGTAATCCTAGGATATTGCTTTGGAATCGAAAGGAGGTGTGGTTAACACTATCACTGTGGAAGGTGTGGTCACTTCTACCTCAAATGGAATAGGTGTGATTTCAGGTGGAGCTACCTCTACCTCTAATGGAACCGATGCGGCTATCTCAACTCGACTGGCGACTACGTCTGTACTATAATAGGAGTGAGTGTGACTGCAGGTTTAAAGTCATCGCTCTCTCGGATAAGCCTGATTGACCCTTCAGGATCCCATTCTTCATCCATCTCTATCACATGTATCCTACCGCCCCTCCGCCTCTATGATTTGGAAGAGGATTGTTGCGGACGTTGGGTGAAGCTTCTTTCGCCTGTATGACCTTGTTATCAATCAATGTCTGGATTTTATCTTTCAATGTTCGGCACTCGTCAATGGTGTACCCCTTCATACCAGAATGGTATGCACAGGTTTTGTTTGGGTTGACCCATTGAGATGAGTTCTCCACTGCCACGAAGGGAATAGGAGTGACATAACCAGCGACTTTCAGCCTTTCGTACAGCTGGTCGATAGGTTCAGCAATAGTGGTGTATTGTTTGGGTGGTTTGCGATCAAAGTTAGGTCGGGGTCTTGGGTAGTTTTGGCGAGTCGGAGGTGACTGAAAATGAGATGGTTGGGAATTATAGGTGTGATAGGCAGTGGTTGGTTGGGAATATCTGGGAGATGAGGTTTGGTATGTGGGTGGAGGTGTTTGGTATGTAAGTAGAGATTTTGGGCCTTGATCCACCATTACTGCCCCTACGTCTTTCTTATTTGATATGCCACCTGATTGCAATGCTTTTTTCGTAGCCTGTAATGCCTCAAAATTTGTCATTATTCCGCTTTTGATACCTTCTTCAATCCTTTTTCCAAGTTTGATGATATCGGAGAATTTGTGATTCTCAATGACCATTAGCCTTTCATAATACTGTGGGTCCTGTGCCCTGACAAAGAACTTGTTCATTTGTTCTTCTTCTAGTGCTGGTCTGACCTTGGTTTCTTCTGACCTCCACCGGGTAGCATACTCACGGAAGGTCTCAGTTAGCTTCTTCTTTAAATTATGGATGTAGAAGACATCCAGTACACTCTCCGTGTTGAACCTGAACCGGTCCATAAATTCTGATGTCATACTTACCCGATTGGCCCAATTCTTAGGGTTCTGGCTTATGTACCAGGACAGAGCATCTCCAGTAAGATTTCTCATGAAGAGCTTCATTTGTATCCTTTCATCTTTTTCGACCCCCACGAGCTTGTCACAGTAAGTTCTCAAATGAAACTTGGGATCACCTATTCCGTCAAACATCTCGAACTTGGGAGGTTTGTAACCCTCCGGCAGTTCCTCATCCGGATGTATGTATAGATCCTCATAATTCAGACCTTCTATCTCTTTGCCTCCTTCGACATCCTGAACTCGACTTGTCAATTTCTTGAGTTCCTCAGCCATGTTCTCGATGAGCAGGTCCTTCTCAGCGGATTCTGGTGTATAGGAGATTGGTTGAGTAGAATGAGGTATGGTTTCCACCTATATAGGGTTATTTTGGTGAGTGGCAGGGATTTGGGCGTAATGGTGATCGTTGGTTGAGTTTTGAGGATTGGAAATGGGTTGTGGTATGTTCTGAGGAGTGTGATAGGTGGTGGTTTGTGGGTACTGGATTGGTTGATGGTGGTATTGTAGTGCAGTTGGTATCGGTAAAAGATTGAGATTTTGAGGTGAAATTGCATATTGATCCAGTGCGGGAGGGCTTTGTGGATGTTGATTTGGTGTATTTTGTGGAGGTGCTCGATTTTTGGTGTTTTGTTCGTTGATATCGGAGATGTTCAGGGTGAGGCATATGTTTCCTAAGTTGCGGACCTACTCAGGCTCTCCCTGTAACTCCAGTATCTTTTGTTCCAACCGTAAAACCAAATCATTTGTTGCCGAAGTACTCCGACTGTTTGAAGTTTTCACATTCTCCGCATTCTCCTTTCGAATACCACTTAAGTCATCCATTTTAGCTTTCACTATATATATATATATATATTCTCATGTTATTTTTTGTTTAAATATGTGTATATATATATATGTATATATTCTCATGTTATTTTTTGTTTAAGCATTGGGTGGCCGGTTATTTAGGTTAATTCTAAGAAAATATTCTCGGAAATAATAGTTCAAAAAGATGCCCAAACGCTATTAGTGTAGCACCTGTGTCCAAGGGCTTACTGAGCCGTGAAACAGATATACTATAGTGTGTTAGTTTCAGATAGTTCTTGCTCTTTGTTCTATTAAGTACTACTAAATATTATTTTGTGATTCTTCATTTTCTTCCTTTTTTCTTTTTCTATGTTTTCGTTCTTCTATAGATAACTAAAATCACTGTTGTAATACAAAAAAAAAACTTTTTCCTTCAAAAAATAGACCAACATCCTAGAAATCTGCGTCATCTCATAAAATTCATTTCTACCTATTATAACTTTTTCATCACGCTCTTCTTTTGTATAAGACTGTAAAAAGGAAAAGAAGAAAAAAACATAGAGACAACAATGCTCTAAAGTTTAACTTAAAAGAGAAAAGAGAGTAAAATTTTAAAGTATAAAGAAAAATTAATACCTCACTTCAATTCCATTGAAATTTTAAATGAACTTTTCTTTTTGAACTCACCCATTGTGTTTTTGTTTTCAAGTGCCATTTTTTACTTCTTGTCTCCTTAGTTTTTATAAAGCATCACTGAAAAATCTTATAAAATTGATCATCAATCAAGTGATGTTAAGAATCTACAAATAAATATAAAGCTGGGAATAGGCCTGGTGATGTGACAGTTCTCTAAAACCAACATTCTTATTTATCTCTTTTATATCAATATTTTCCTTATTTCATGTCTAAAAAAACTGTAGAAAACTAAAAATATTATATTTGTGTCGTTCCTTATTATTAGTATTTTTTATTGCATGAAAAAGCATACCGATCAAGCAATAATTTTTATCAAAAACAGAGAGTCATAGTATTTGTCTTACTAAATATTTGACGGTCAAATTAATCTCCATACCATCTAAAAATTAAATCACTCTACATGCATATTGAATAGAAAGGAAGTATTCTCGGAGAGGGAGGACAAGAAATACATACTCTGCTGCCCAATAGCACTCCAAAGATGCTCAATCGAGATAACACCATCGATCAACACAACAACAACAAAATATGTTGTCCTAGTGAATCCCACTCTGAGGGACACCTACTAGTATAATAATATGGAACGTTAGAAGCGCTAATAATGCAGACTTCAGACGTAACTTTAGGGAGCTGATTAATAATCACAATCCATGCATGGTTGCACTATTGAAAACAAAAATGGAAAACCATGCACTTCTTAGGGCAGATTTCAACTTCTCAGATCTAATTGAGATCCCAACGGTTGGAAGAGCTGGTGGCATGGTTATTATGTGGATAGACACCATGGTAGTAGTGGATCGTGTTAGGCAGACTGATCAAGAACTGCATGCTCTACTCCAGGTATTACCAAATCACAACCTTTGGCTTTTTAGTGCAATATATGCTAGTAATTATGTAACTAATAGGATAACTCTGTGGGAAAATTTTAGGTTTTTGTAGTTTATGTTTGATAACTACAAAGGCCCTTGGCTCATAGGTGGCGACTTTAATGATGTCCTGACTCAAGATGAGAAATGGGGAGGCAGGAACATTAGTAGAAATAAGACCTCTAGATTTTGGTCGTGTATTAACTATTGTAACTTAATTGACCTAGGATTCAAAGGTTGCCGTTACACGTGGTCTAACCATAGAAATAGGATGTATGGTCTTACATTAGAAAGACTTGATCCATGCCTTACTAATGAAGCCTGGCTAAAGCTGTACCCCTCAGTAATGGTAACTCACCTCCCAAAAACCTACTCCGACCATAATCCGCTATTAATCAGGCTAACGAATCCTATCTCGACAAATTCTATCAAACCCTTTAGACTCGAAAAATATTGGCTAAGACACCTAGAGTTTAGTAAAGTGGTTGAGCAAAGTTGAGATAATAGGAATTTCAGTGATGCACAAAGATGTTTCTAGACTAACATTAGAGAATGGAGTGCCCAAAATTTTGGAAATATTTTCGCCAATAAGAAAAGGATACTAGCCAGAATTAGGGGATCCAAAACTCACCAGTTATGCTACTAGCACATTCCTTAGAAATTTAGAACACACTCTAATCACTGATTATAACAATACTCTACGCCTGGAGGAGGATCATTAGAAGATTAGATCTCGTCTTAATTGTCTAAATGAGGGCGATGCCAATACAAAATTTTTTCCCATTTCTGTCCTTAATAGGGTAGGCATAACAATATTTCTTTCTTTAAAGATAACGCTGGGAATTGGATAACGGATCGTCAGAAAATCATCGAGCACACCCACCATTATTTCCAAAATATATTCACAACAAATAATACTCTATCAGAGTGGAATACTATTAAAAGTGCTCACACAAATTTTGGCAACATTGACCTCTCCCCACTGGATAGGCCATTACACACTCAAAAAATTATTTCTGCTGTATATTCTTTTAAGCCATACAAGGACCCCGGTCCTGATGGTATACACCCGACATTGGAATATTGTAGGTCCCTCTATTATCCGGCTATGCAAAGAAATATTTGCCAGGTCCAGAATCCCTGAGAAAATGAATCACACCTTATTATGCCTCATCCCTAAATTTAAGCACGCAAATAACCTCAATAATTTTCGGGCAATAGGACTCTGCAACACCACTTACAAAATAATCACCAAAATAATTGTTAACTGCATCAAGCCTTTTCTATCTGAACTTATCAGCCCTTGCCAAGCTAGCTTCTTAAAGGGGAGGCGGGCATGTGATAATGCTATTATTATACAAGAAGTTGTAAACCATCTTAAAAAAGGAAAGGGGTGAATGGGCAACTGATAATCAAAATTGATCTCGAAAAAGCCTTTGATAGGTTAGAATGGTCTTTTGTCTATAAAGCCTTAACCTTCTTTAAGTCTCATCAAAGATCACCACCCTTATCATCAACTGCATCTCCACAAGCAAGATAGCAGTCTTGGTAAATGGTGCACAAATAAATTTCTTTGAACCCACGAAGGGTATCAAATAAAGGGACCCTCTATCTCCTTATTTGTTCATATTAACCATGGAATTGCTGTCTGTATACATCAACCACCAAGTCGACCTAACTCTGTGGGATCCCATTAGAATTGGGACAAAAGGACCCCATCTGTCACACCTATTTTATGCAGATGACTTGACATTCATGGCACAGGCCAATGAGAAAACCATAAATACCATTCACCACTCCTTAGCAACCTTTTGTTCCCTATCTGGTCATAAAATAAAAAACACTAAATCCAAAATCCTTTTTTCAAGTAACTGCTCAATTGCCATCAAAGATTATACAATCGACTTATTTAACATTAATCCAACAAGTCAATTTGGCAAGTATTTAGGCTTCCTCATAACCAATAACAAACCTAAACCTTCTGACTTCCAATTTGTAATTGACAATATGCGGAACAAACTTTCAAATTGAAAAATAAATTTCTTAACTCTTGCGGTCCGCACAACCCTAGAAAAGGCTGCCCTCAATGCCATTCCTAATCATAATATGCAGTATATATCTCTCCTAAAGAAGATCCTACATCAAATTGATAAAATCCAGCGTGCTTTTATTTGGGGCAGGACTTCGAATATAAAAAGGATAATGTAACCCTTCCTACAAAAATGGAGGGGGGGAGGGGGGTCTGGGGATACCTAAGGCATCCCACAAAAAACAGGCCATACTAGCAGGACTAGCATGAAGATTATTCACCAATCCATCAACAATGTGGGCAAACACTCTAATTTAAAAATACAGCCCTAAACCTAATGCTAAGAACACCTCCTTCATTTGGCAAAATATTTTGAGAGGATGGGAAACCATTGCCAAAGGAATCGCTTGGGATGTTGGCAATGACAAACTCATAAACTTCTACTTTGGCTGCTGGACCCATAACAACACAAACATCCGCTCTTCCATTCATGGTCCTCTTAACAAGAATGATAGCAACTTAACCCTTGATCAGGTTTGGAGAAATGACCAGTAAAACTGGTCCCAAATCTCATTTGAACTACCCAACAATATTACAAATGATATCTCCTCCATCTTCCTCTCAACAAACCCTCTAGCCATAGACACACCCATTTGGGCGCTCAACACAAATGGCACCTTCTCAACCCATTCAGTATACAAACTACTTCACCATCACGTTCAAACGAGCACTGACTATGATTGAATTTGGAAGCTCCATAACCTTAACAAAATTAAATTTTTCCTCTGTCAATGCTTTAAAAATAGATTACCTACTAAATCTTACCTTCATCAAATTGGAGTTTCAAACGACAATATTTGCACGGTTTATAGGGTGGCAGAAGAAATCATAACTCATATTTTTCTTGAGTGCACAGTGGCACGCACATTCTGGGACAATACGGGCATCGACATTAACGCCATCCCAAACAACAAACATTGGTTGTTATCTATCAAAGACCTCCAAATAACCGTTACACACAACTGCATAACTTGGATAGATGTATTTCCATTTGCAATTTGGCACCTCTGATTAAATAGAAACAATAACTACTTCCACAATCTCTCCAAAAGATTAAACTACCAAATGGTTAACACACGGACCATTAAATTTAAACTACTAGCCTCTAAATGCAAATGCAACACACACAAAATTCCTATTCATATTAAATGGTACCCACCGCCATCCTGAGCATGTAATAAGTAATAATACAACTTTTAACTTCCTCTAGACATAACAGTTGCCTAAATAAACTTGATATGAAACATCATGATTTTAGTAATTCATTGTGCTGTTGAGGCATCTTTGTAAAGACTATACATAAATATTAAAAATAAGAGCAACTTGTTAGAACATGAAAATGTATCATAGTTACCAATTAAGTAGCCAAAAGGCCGCCTTCGTGAAAGATCGATTTCAAACTCTCAAAAGATTCCATCATCTCTTTCTCTCTTAAAAAAGCTCCGCTGAAAGTTCTCAGAATTTACATATTTTTTGCTTTTGCAAGTAAAAAAGAACATAAAAAATATTAAGTAATCCGTGAAAAGTGAAAAGGACCATATATATCAATACCCTCTTGGCATCTAACAGAGAAATGAAGAGTTCCTTTAATAGTCATGAAGCATCAAATTTTTTCCAATTGCGTCAATGTATGCTTTGAAATTGAACTATTGAATTTATTCCATCTACATTATATTGACAAACATGAAATTTTACCTGCGGTATGCGATAAATTAAATATTTGAGGGAAGTGATAAAATTATATGTAAATACATCATTCATATTCAAATCTTTTGGCAGCTCTCATGAAATTATCTATGATGCAATAGTCATTTGGAAGTCAATCCAAACAAATTCAAAATGAGATATACCAATAAATCTAAACCCATCATTCGATTTATTCCAGTCACTTTAACAACAGCCGCTCAAGGAAAAAATTATGAAAGAGGACAAAGATAAGATGTTGTGTTGGGCCAAAATAATTGAAATATTGCTTGCTGTAGATAGAGGTGTTGGCTGCAAACCTTTAAACCATAAATCCCTCATAACTAAAAGATAAAAACATCCTAAACTTGACCATCACAACTTTAATTCGCAGCCGTTAGTTTGCTGTATTTTGAAACTGCCTCATTGAAACGTTTCACTAAAAGTAATAATAAATGATAATATGAGGAACGACACAAATATAACATTTTTAGTATTCTACAATTTTTTTAGACATGAAATAAAAGAAAATTTGAGAAAAAGGATAAATAAGATTGCTAGCTTTAGAGGACTGCCACATTACCTGATTAATTCCCAACTTTATATTTATATATAGATTTGGGACCGAAAGAAATACTCCCTCCGTTTCAATTTATGTGAATCTATTTCCTTTTTGGTCCGTGCCAAAAAGAATGACCCCTTTCCTTAATTGGAAATAATTACCTTTATGCAATGATTTATAGCCACACAAAATATATGTGCCTCATTTTACACCACAAGTTTAAAAGTCTTTTTTTTTTCTTAAACTCCGTGCTCAATCAAATAGGTTCACATAAATTAAAACGGAGAGATTATCGAAGTAAAAAAGTCGTAATGTGGTAGTAGTAAAGAGCAAATTATATGGATTTATTTAAATTTACATAAAATAAAACCACACCCCGGATTTTGAAAGTTGCTCGCTTTTTCACATGTTATATCCATTAATATTTTCATGGAAAAAGAAAGTGTTTTCATGGCAAATCTCTCCACTCTAAAGTATAGTACTACTAATTTCTTCCCTTTGCCTGTAATTCTCTAGAGTTTCTCGTCTTCCACAAATCTTTTTTCAGCTTACAACTGTAAAGCTGATAAGTTTAGCATTATCAACGGACCCATCAAATAAATACACAAACCCCCACATTGACCTTTTGTTGAATTCATGTCATACATATGGGCATATGATGTAGTAAAGGTAATTCTTATTTGATCTTTACAGTGAATTTGTGAGAACTAGTTTTTTTCCTTTTGGCAAACCTCACACCTCAGTCATATGTGATGCTAATAATGCTATATGTACTACTATCAAGTATTACGTTCATTTATTTGTTGGCACTTGACACATTAACAATACGAATTATTGTGTATGCCACATACGTATTTACTTAGTTTGGTCGTTGAAAGCAGGTGAGCAGGCAGCAGCTATCCAAAAGAAGAAGAAAAAAAAATTAGCGTACGTAATTAGTCCAAATAAATAAATAAATCCGAATGCTACTTCTTTTTCGTTATTGATTAATTTAAAGCAGCCAAATTAATAGTTACAACTTCACCTTAATTATACCAAATATTACGTTCAAGTTGAGTTTGAAGAATCTTTTGAGAGTTTTTGGCAAAAATCATCCTTAAACTATGGCTCAAACCAAGGGTACATCCTTGTCTTATCCTAGTAAACAAAAACCATCCTTATACTATTTAAAAAGTTGCAAGAATCATCCTTCCATTAAATTTTATCACAAAAACTAACAGCATCGTCAAAAGACCATGTCCATCACGTGCCTTTTCCTCTCAATTTTCCAATATTGTCCCTCCTGCCCAATCGACTTTTCCAAGAACGTGCTGACCGTCTTCTTTTTCCTTCTTAATTTTTGTTTCCTCCCTTTCTTCTTCTTCAAGAAAACTAGCAGGATGAACTAGGTGCTGCTTATTTCTTCTTTAAAGTTGCTGCTATTTAATGAACAAAAATGGCCTACACTGAAATAACTTCTCCTTAAGTTGTCTTCTTATAACAAGCAGATGATAACAAGAGATTGGCACGACCTTGAGGTGGAAGTGCATTATGATCATGTAAAATCTTATATTTGTGTCGAGCTTTGATGAGGGTGCCGATTCTCTTTGTGTCTGTTTGATTAGTCTACCTATAAATGAGAAAAATTAAAAGGTTCTAGCTCTAAATCAAGAACCTGAAAGTCAGAAACTAGATTAGTTCTCTTCCATTTGTCGGAGTGAGTGGTTTCACAATAGTTGAGATAAACCGAAGTTGGAGTCACATTTTAAAAACAAACCTTGCATCATCACCTCAAATTAAAGATAGAATATCAAAATCTACCGTACGTGCATTGAAATACATGCTGCTGCTTAGAAAGTCAAAACTCTTCCACTATTTTTAAAGGCTTTGCACTTTCCTCTCCAAAAGGAAGGTAGCAAAAAATAGTATAGCATGAGATCGGAGAGTTCCAACTATCATACCATAGTTGGGTGTGAAGTTCATATGGAAAGAAACTTCTAGTTTTGAAGTCTTAGTCCTTTTTGGCAAAGGTGGAAAACGATCGGGTAGGAAGGACAATATTGGAAAATTGAGGGGAAAAGACACATGATGGACATGGTCTTTTGATGATGCTATTAGTTTTTGTGATAAAATTTAACGGAAGGATGATTCTTGCAACTTTTTAAATAGTATAAGGATGGTTTTTGTTTACTAGGATAAGACAAGGATGTACCCTTACTTTGAACTATAATTTAAGGATGATTTTTGCCAAAAACTCAATCTTTTTGACAAATATGACAGTAAAAAAATAAGTTGAAGTTCAACGTGCTTATTAGAGGCTAAATATATAGTATCCATGATACTCCCTCCGTTCACTTTTAATTATATACATACTAAAAATAAATTTTCATTTTTATTTGTCATTTTACGCATATCAAGAGAAGACAATTTTTTTTTCTGTTATACCCACAATATTTATTACTCATTTCAAATTATTTTTTCAAATTCAATAAAATATGTATCAATTAATATGAGTATCACGGTAAATTATACTCCATCCATTTCATATTAAATGAGGTACTTTCTTGTTCCAAAATAAATGACATATTTCTAAATTTGGAAATAATTCAACTTTAAACTCTTTCATTTTACCCTTAATGAGAAGCTTTAATAGCCACACAAATGTCATGGCCCCACAAACTTTTTATCCCTTAAACTTTTAAGACCACAAGTTTCAAAAGTCTTCTTCTTTTTTCTTAAACTCTGATCCGAGTTAAACTACCTCATTTAATATATAACGAAAGGAGTACACTTTATTTTTTATTTTTTAAGGGTGTGAAAAGTTTAAACGTGTCAAGTAAAAGTGAATAAAAGGAGTATTATATTTAGGTGAAATGTTTAATTATAGGCATGCTTGATTGTCTCGCATTATGAGAGGTCAATACAAAAATCAAGATGTACTTTCCAAAGTATCAGAATGGTCTAATCAATCACTCTTTTTTCAAATGTATAATTCATAGGAATTATGAAAACCAACTGATCACTAGAAAGAGACAGATCGAGGATTTTTATGCGACGATGACATAATATTCTGTTCAATGCCTTCTAAAGGCTTTTATTGTTCGGAATGTCAAGTATTTTAAATTAACTATTTTCAAGATATATATATATATATATATATATATAGGATTTTTGCCGAAGCTTACGAGGTTCGGTGACCCATCACTACAACACATAGGTCCATTATCGCACCCAAACGCACTCACAAGTATACGTGGTCGTACAAGTAATAAAATGATAAGTCGAATATCGAACCCACAGAGACTTGTATTAACTACATACTAAATTCACCAAAATTGTTATTCTGTCGAGTCAATCTGAGTTCAAAAGTGTGATTATAATAAACAAATAATTTTAACTAGTAACTAAGTTATCAAGCAACAAAATGGTTGTTGTTTATTCAGTAGAGACAAATATTCCAGGGTTGCGATCAATTCACCAATCCTATTGTGCTCTAGTTAACTTTCCCTTTTATACAATTCACTCATGGTTGCTAATTAATCGAACAATTGCTCTCGTCGCCTTCTCCAGAAGTACTACTCGTCTATTCAAAATAGATTAACGCATATATTCTTGTGGAATCAATTTATTGAGAACGCATTAAGATTACAATGTTTAATTAAGCACGATGATTATGTCTATTCATATCCTAACCACAAATCTGCCCCCCTCAGAGTTAAGATCATGCTCTCTTCAATTCTTCTTTAATCTAAACATGGCTTTCGCAAATATAGCATATATAGTAAATAGAACGTAACTGTTTGCCAGACAATTAAGCAATTAATCACAGAATTGAATAAACAACCATATATTGGTGAATTGTAATCAAGGTTACGTCAACTTTACACAACAATATTCATGGCTAAATCACAATCCCAGAACTATGGGTTTTAGCCACTCATGATAATATAAAAACTAATTCACAAGTGTTGAATAATTGAAAATTCTAAGAAAAGATGAAAAAACTGAGATATCCTCGCTCCCGGATGTTCCTCGTGTGTGTTGTTCCTTCAAAGTGGCATCGCCCCCCTCAAAATAGGCTTAGTCTTGATTTTATACGCGTTGGGTAGGTCTTGGGCCGAAATAACCTTGTCTCTGACGAAGTAGGATGTTTTTCCATCACCCAGTGCCCAAGGTAGTGTAGGGCACTAGCCCTGCCGCAGGGATTTTTGAGGTTCTGGAAACTGGGCCACAGGTAGCGCCCCACACTACCTGTGGCGCTACAAATGGCCATTTTCCAATTTTGCTCCTTTTTGGCTCTAATCTCGCATCTTTCGCCCAATATTTGCATTCGGATGATTCCTATACATTAAAATACCACGAATTAACACAATTTATAACATTACACATCTGAGAAATACAAAATAGGAGTAAAATGCGAGGCAATATGCATACTTTAAGCCGAATATCATCCTCCTCTAACTAGAATTCGAATGCAACACCGCTATTACAATTGTAGCACCATAACTAGAGATTTCAGATTTAAGTTCTGGATATAAAATCGCTTTTATTAGAAGGTACTTTACTCTAACGTGAAACTTTCCGACGCAAATATAGAGTTTGGCTAAGTTTTGGGATACAAAGAACCTAGTAGACTCTGGTCTCTCCCCGTAGGGACATAATAAATTCATCACTTAATTAGCGTGGCTAGAGAAGTAGGAGCCAGTTATCATAGAACAAAAGTTGCGTACGTAGGCCTCGATATTTTTTGAAGGACCCTACATATATAGAATCACAGACAAGTGCCCCAACTGGCTTACACATTGCACAATCTCCTCGTGAGTTAAATTATTGTTCTCTAAATTATTGACATTCATATGCTGCTCATATGTCCTTCCTACTCTCAAAAACATCGGATTCAGATTCTGGAATGCACAACTTTCTAGTACAGAGCGCTTTAACAGGCTAATTCAATGGGTTCTAAATAATGAATGCTTAAAATTTTAATGATTAACCATAGGGGCGGACCTACGTTGGAGGGAGGGGGTCACTGAACCTGTTAGCCTCGGCAAAAAGACCCCTTAAATATACTACACGCCCCCCTAAAAGCACAAAAACTGGACATATGCGCTGGTTTGTAGGAATGCCTAAGTACCTACACTCTCTTGATGACCCAGGTTTAAATTTAGACTCCTACAACTTATATTATTTTATTTTATTTTTAAAGTAGTGTTCCCGTAATACTCAAATTCTGGGTTCGTTTCCGCTTAACCATGTGAATGTGTAATGCTAAGAGAAAGTGAATTATGTAAAAGTTTTATGGCTTTGGAGGAATCCAATTGCTGAAATTTGGTCATTCCTAGGAATTCCCTTCATTTGATGCAGAAAAGAAATTTTCAGGAATTCACTATTCAGAAGGGTTAAATGGTGGAAGAAGAACCAGAAGAGATTCATTAAATACAGAAACTATAGTATTTTCAATTATGGATAAGGTGGTCCTGAAGGTTTTGGTTAATCGAAGGATTGGTTGATTGTTTTTTCTTTTTCTATATATTCAATGAGCTGACCTATAATAACAGATAATTTTTTATAGCAAATCTGATATGACAATTTAAAAATAAGGTGATAACATGTTATAACTAATTAAGTGTATTGTGTGAATAGAGTAAAAGAATTTAGTAGGATTCAGTCCAAGCAAAGCAAAGTGGTAAACACTAAACACTATTCTAATACTAGAGGCCTTAGCATGGGGGACTGAAGGAATTTATCCGAACCTCATTCGTCAGAAAATTATATTGTATACATAAGGTTAATATTTACTTGTATATATATAAATATAATAGATGAGACATCCCTTGGCTTTATTGTGTATTTTTATTTTAATTTTTGTATCACTTCGTAAAATTCTGCCTCCACGCCCTTAGAATTACCCTTTCTTTAGTGTTTTTTTAAATGTGATCAGGAGGTCACGAGTTCGAGTCGTGGAAACAGGCTCTTGCAGAAATGTAGCGTAAGATTACGTACAATAGACTCTTATGATCTGGCCATCTTTCGAATTCCACGCATAACGGGAGCTTAGTACACCAGTCTGCCTTTTAAACTGTAGAAAAGACATTAGGAGATTGAAATAGGTTTTTTCAGGGTGGCAGCCAGGGCAAGTGGAGGCCCCAATATCTGAAAAATCATGCTGCTATATTAGAAGCATGTCTTAATTGTGCCAGACAAAGATATGTGTATCTTCTTTCATAGTGGCTAATAGATTTTCCCCTATCTATAAAGTGACCACTTCCAATTTCAATAGGCCTCTAAAACTCCCAATTATCTAATGGTAACGTGGGATTACAATTTTGACCATATCCTCAGGATAAGAAGTTGAATTCATGCTTATATTTTTTGTTGACCTCTTTTGAAGCCTAGGCAGAGCCGGATTCAGAATTTTAATTTTACGGGTTCAAGATTTCAACTTCAACCACTAAATCCATTACCTTGTTTGAGTTATGAATTCATAGCTCAATTTTTTCTGCAATTTTAATGAATTTTATACTGGAAATTCAAGTCTAGAATAGAAATTATGGTTCAATTTAACCCATAACAAAATTGTTGGTCCCGCCCCTGCATAGACGACATACTAATTAAGAAATCAAAAAAAATATCTTGCTGGTGCATTAAAGAATAAGTGGAATAGTTTGCTGGTCTAGATTTTTTTCTTCCTTATAACGGTAATAACAACTAGAACCAAGTAAGAAGCAACCAAATGGAATGAGAAAGAATTCCAGAACAAGTTGCCATTAAAATTTGAAAATAGGATGATTTCAGTTAATTACCTGATCATGACCCAAGTGTAAAGTAGTTAGGCAAAATTTTGGCCCACCTCTTGTCCCTTAGACGGGTCAATAGACAATAATTGATGCTCGTGAAACAGTCCTTTAAGTTTGGTATTGAGCAAAAAATTTGAACCAAATCGACATATAAATATATAATTTTAAAGATTTTTCATAGATTTTTTTTAAAAATATTTAGAAATATTTGTGATTCTGTTATGGGATGTAATATTTAGTTAAATATGAAGTACTTCATTTTTATTAACTTTAAATAATGGGTTGTATGATTACTTTCTTATCAAGTGATAGTGAAATGTGTCAATCTCTTTGTCCTTCCATATTCATATGTCAAGATCTATTAAATTCTTATATTTTTTTCGAATTTGAAGTGCTATTTCGATAATTTAAAATCAAACAGAACATATCATTATATAGGTAACATATTGATTTTTATGTTTAATTATTACATTCAATTAACCTTGAAAGTGTATATTAATGAAAAATTATTGTCAAACAACTAAAAAATAACTATTATATGTTACTAAGAATTCTCCCATAAGAATATATTAATAGATCGTATGTTTGTCATTTTTTTCAGTTTTTACTAAACATATATTTACTTATAAAAAATTTAACAAAGCAATATTGAAATAATATTCATGTAACAAAAAATCCGAAAAATCCGACAAAATCAAACAATCCGAACCGATATAGTTGGTTTGATTTTAATAAAAATCTAACTAACCCGGTCCATGTACATCCCTAGTGACGACTATCGTTTTTTGGTGTTTTGAAGTCATAAGAATATTATACATGACTGCATGGGATCTACCTATACTATGCACAAACATTTGGATTTATTGGTTCTAAAAAATTGACGGACTTCGACTGACCTGAATTTTGGTGGGTCCATCGAAAACGACATAGTTCTTAATACTCATTGCTTCGCCATGAATAACATCATTTCTTGGCTTTTCGGGATCATGAAGCAGGAATTAATGATTATGTTTCGTGTGTTTATATATATGATGATTTTCTTCAATTTGATTGATAAACTTCTCTTGGCCAAAAAATTAGTGAGACTACCATATATGCCCTTGTGAGCGAACCATGACTAACGTCATTTTTTGGCGTTTCTGATCATGTAACAAAAATTAATGATTATGTCCATTATTTCGTGTTATTATACATGATGATTTTCCTAAATTTTATTGATAGACTTCGTTTGGCCTAAAAATCGTTTGATCCATCAATACGATCTTGTGAGCAATACTCATCATGACGAGCATCATTTTTTGGTATTTCACGATCATAAGAATATTATCTATGCACGACCATTTAGATCCTACCGTTGCTAAAAAAATTGACAGTTTTTGATTGACCTGAAATTTAATGGGTCCTTAAAAATTGGCCTTGTTAGCAATACACGCCATAACAAAACACTATATTTTGGCCTTTCAGAATAATGAAACAGGAATTAATCATTATGTCTATTATTTCATGTGTATATATGATGATTTTCTTGAATTTACTTGATGAACCACGATTGGCCTAAAAATTAGTAAGTCTATCGAACACAATCATGTGAGTAATACACCATAACGATTGTTATTTTTTGATATTTTAGGATCATATGAATACTATGCACAGCCATATGCAACCTACCCGTGCTATGCACAAACACTTGGATTATACACGCACTCAAAAGGTTGACTAACTCCATTGACATGAAATTTAGTGGGTCCATCAGAAAAAATCTAATGACTAATACTCATCACTTCGCCATGACTAACATCATTTTTTAGCGTTTCAGGATCATAAAAGAGGAATTAATTATTAAATCTATTGTTTCGTGTGTTTAATACATGATGATTTTCTTAAATTTGATTGATGAACTCCGATTAACTTAAAAAGTGATAGAACCATCGGATACAGTCTTGAGAGCAATACTCACCATGACTAATATCGTTTTTGGTTAGGCCATTCTGATGGGCCCACAAAGTTTTAGGTGATTCGGGACCAGTCGCCTGAATTCATGAAGATGGCGTGGACTAAGCACATGAAAAATCAAAAATCTTGTTGAATTTCTATATTTGACCCTAAAACGCCAAAAGAGTCATGGAAAAGTAATGACTATTGTTCATTAGATCATTTCTGACGGGCCCACAAAATTTTGGGACTGGAATTCATGAAAATAGTGTGGACATTAGCACATGAAAAATCGAAAATCGTGCAGAATTCCTTTTTTATGGCCCTGAAACACCTAAAAATGAGGAAAGGTCAAGGCAAAGCGATGACTATTGTTCATTAGGTCATTTTTTATGAGCCCGCAAAATTTTAGGAGATTCGGGACCGGTCTCCCGAATTCATGCGTATGACATATACTATAGCACACGAAAAATTGAAAATCATCTCGAATTCCTGTTTTATGATCCTAAAACGCCAAAAATGAGGAATAGTATGGCGAGGCGATGAGTATTATTTATTAGGTCATTTTTATAGGCCCGCAAAATTTTAAAAGATTCGGGGTCGGTCACCTGAATTCATGCAGATAGCGTGGACTATCATCCTGAGTTCTTATTTTATAGCCTTAAAATGCCAAAAAAATGAGGAACGGTCATGACGAAGTAATGACTATTATTCGTTAGGTTATGTTTTATGGACCCCGCAAAATTTCAGGAGATTCGGGAATGGTTGCCCGAATTCATGCAGATGGCATATACTATAGCACATGAAAATTTGAAAATTGTCCTGAATTCCTATTTTTTGGCCCTAAAACGCCAAAAAATAAGGAACGGTCGTGGCGAAGCAATGACTATTGTTCATTTGGTCATTTTTATTGGCCCACAAAATTTAGGAGATTCAGGGCCGGAGGTCCGAATTCATGCAGATAGCGTGGACAACACATAGAAAATCTAAGAATCATCATGAATTCCTATTTTACGCCCCTAAAACGCAAAAACAGGGAAGAATGGCAAAGTGATGACTATTATTCATTAGATCATTTTTTATGGGCCAACAAAATTTTAGGAGATTTGGGCCTGATCGCCCAAACAACAACAACAACAATAACCCAGTAAAATTCCACTAGTGGAGTTTGGGGAGGGTAGTGTGTACGCAGACCTTACCCCTACCCCGAAGGAGTAGAGAGGCTGTTTCTGAAAGACCCTCAGCTCAAGAGAATAAAAAGACAAAAGGAGACAATATTAGTTACACTACAGAGATCATAGGAAAAATAGGAACATAAAATGCAGAAGAAAAATGCAAAGCAAAAACGATGGCTAGTAAATAGGTCCTGCACCGAAAAAAGAAAATAGTAAGACACGACATTGCCACTAGCTATCTTAGACAAAAACCCTACCAGACTAGGCTCGCAAAGGTACAAAGTAAGGCAAGACTCAACTACCTCCTAACGTGCAACCGTAATATCGACCGAAATCATGCAGATTGCGTGTATTGCATATCAAAATCTCGAAATCGTCATGTATACTTGTTTATGGCCCTAAAATACCAAAAAATGAAGAACAATCGTGGCAAAACTATGACTATTTTTCATTAGGTCATTTTGTATGGGCCAGCAAAAGTTTAGAAGATTCACGACCGATCGCCTGAATTCATGCAGATGTCATAGTTTATAGCACACAAAATCTGGGACTCGTTTTGAATTCCTATTTTACGACCCTAAAACGCCAAAAATAAGGAGCGATTAGGGCGAAAAGATGTCTATTGTTCATTAGGTAGTTTTTGATGGGCCCGTAAAAGTTTAGGTGATTCGGGACTGATCATATAAATTCATGCAGATGGCATAGATCAATCCGGGAATCATCTAGAATTTCTGTTTTATGGTCCTAAAATATATTTTAAAAAAAAGGAATGGTCATGGCGAAAATATGACTATTGTTTATTAGTTCATTTTGATGGCCCGCAAAATTCAGGAGATCCGGGGCCGATCGCCTAAATTCTTGCATATGGCATGGACTATGATACACAAAAATTTGGAAATCATCCTTAATTTCTGTTTTATGGCCCTAAAATACCAAAAAAATAAGGAACGGACAGGGAGAAACAATGACTATTGTTCATTAGGTCTATTTTGATGGGCCCGCAAAAGTTTAAGAGATTTGGGGCCAGTCGTCCGAATTCATAAAGATGGCGTGGACTATAGCACACAAAAATATGGGAATTGTCCTAAATTCCTGATGGCCCTAAAACGCCAAAAATGATGAAATATTATGGCAAAACAATGACTATTGTTCATAAGGTCATTTTAATAGGCTCAAAATATTTTAGGAGATTCGGCGTTGGTTGCCCGAATCCACGCTGATGGCATAGCACATGAAAATATGAAAATCATCTTGAATTCCTGTTTTATGGTCCTAAAATGTAAAAAGACGAAGAACGATCATGGTGAAGCAATGACTATTGTTCACTAGGTCATTTTTTGGGCCAGCCAAATTTAAGAAGATTCAGCAACAATCGCCCGAATTCATACAGATGGCGTGGACTATAACATACGAAAATCTAGGAATCGTCCTGAATTCCTTTTTAATGGCCCTAAAACACCAAAAAACGAGGAAAGGTTATGGAGAATCGATGACTAATGTTTATTTGGTTGTTTTTGATGAGTCCATAAAATTTCAAGAGATTTGGGGCAGTCGCCAAAGGACACAAAAATCTTGGTATCATCTTGATTTCTGGTTTTATGGCTTTAAAACGCCAAAAGAATGAGGAATGATTATGGATAAATGATGAACATTGTTCATTTGGTCATTTTTAATGAGACCGCAAAATTTTAGGAGATTCCCGGTCGGTCGCCCGATTTCATGCAAATGGTATGGACTACAGTACACGAGAATCTGAGAATCGTTCTGAATTCTTGTTTTATGGCCCTAAAATACCAAAAAATGAGGAACGATCATGGTGAAACGATGGCTATTGTTCATTAGGTTGATTTTGATGGGCTTGCAAAATTTAAGGACATTTGCGGCCTGTTGCCCGAATTCATACAGATAACGTGGACTATAGTACACAAAAATCTTGGAATCGTCCGGAATTCCTGTAATATGTTCCTAAATCGCTATAAAACGAGGAACGATCATGGAAAATTAATGACTATTATTTTTTATGTCATTTTTATGGGCTCGCAAAAATTTAGGAGATTCCGGGTGGTCGCTCGAATTCATGCATATGGCATGGAATATAGTACACAGAAATTTGGAAATCGTCCTGAATTTCTTTTTTATGCCCCTAAAATGCCAAAAAAATAAGGAACAGTCATGGTAAAACGATGACTATTATTCATTAGGTTATTTTTAACGGGCCCGTAAAATTTTAAGAGATTCGGAGCCGGTTGCCCAAATTCATGTAGATAGTGTGGACACACAAGAAAATTTGGGAATTGTCGTGATTTCCTGTTTTATGGTCCTTAAATGCCAAAAACTAGGAACAATCATGACGAATTGATGACTATTGTTCATTAGGTAATTTTTGATGGGCTCGCAAAAAGTTTAGGTGATTCGGGGCCGGTCACCCGAATTCCTGCAGATGGCGTGAACTATAGGACATGAAAATCTACGAATCATCCTGAATTCTTATTTTATGTTCCGAAAATGCCAAAAACGAGGAATGGTCATAGTGAAATGATGACTATTATTCATTAGGTCATTTTTGACGGGCCCGTAAAATTTTAGGAGATTCGAGGCCGGTCACCTGAATTCATGCAGATAGCATGGACTATATCATACGAAAATCTAGGAATCATTCTGAATTTCTATTTTATGGCCCTAAAATGCTAAAAATGAGAAACGGTTATGGAAAAACAATAATTATTGTTCATTAGATCATTTTTTATTGGTCAACAAAATTTTAGGAGATTCAGGATCGGTCGCACAAATTCATGCAGATTGTGTGGACTATAGTACACAAAAATTTGGGAATAATCCTGACTTCTTGTTTTATGGCCATAAAACCAAAAAATGAGGAATGGTCATGGCAAAGCAATGACTATTGTTCATTAGACCATGATGTTCTAAACGTCAATGCCATACAAGAAGGGAGGGGGGTGATTTATGTGGTACCCAATTTTTTCTCTAGAAGAACCTGGTTCTTCTAGGTATTCTAACTACTACTGTTTGCGGAACAAAAAGTATATAAAATAAAGAACACAGAGATTTTTACATGGAAAACACCTGACTCAAAAGGTGAAAAAACCACGACCTACTACTCAGTAGGATTTTTCCAAACTTCCACTAAATCACTGAGCCAAAACAGCATTTACAAAAATTCTTTGTAAACCTATGGATTAACTCTAATCCCTTGTAGCACACGACCTCAACTGTTGCGACAACTTCAAGTTAGCTTATAACTTGAACACTCAAAGTACCTAATACAATTGCTTCTATGAAAGCTGAAAGGTACAACTTTAAACCACCTACTATAATTGAACGAATAAGAAAAAACACACAATAGAACTGGTTCTTCTATCTCGTTCAAGTAGCTTCAGGAGTGCACACCTAAATCTCACATAAATTGCTTGCAAAATCGCCTTGCTCTTTTTCTTTCAATTTAGTTTAACTTCTGCGTTTGTGCAATACCTGTAAAAAAGAACAATCACTGTCATTTAATAGTTTAGAAATCGGAGTTTGATTGGGACTTAATTTCTGATCTTCTATCGTAGTTGAGTCCTTGATGATATCAAACTCTAACACTCTCTTTATCCGGATTGTGTTCTCTTCATATAAGGAGACTTTCTCCCCTTATCCAATATGTAACCTTTTCGATCAGATCAGGAAATATTGCTGCTTGATCAGTAGGACTTATCTCCTTCACGTGCATCTCACATGTGTAGGTTGATCATGATAGTGCTTCACAAGATGGACCTAGTCCATGACTGAGTTCATTTATCATTCTTCAAAACTTCACCTGTTCTTGGGCCAATATATTCCCCCTTTTTGATGATGACAAACAATATGCTTTTTACTGATCAAAAAACCTGTAAGAACTCAGCTTAACCATCAACACTAAACTTAGAAAATTTTCTTTTCATCAAGGACCAGGTTAATTAGGTTATAAATATCACTTATTTAAGAATAATGTGTAAAGCACAATGTCTCTTCCCCCTTTTGGCATCATCGAAATGTTGCATACACAGTGTGAATTCTAGATTTTAATAAGTACTCATGGCCACTGGGGCAACTGCAAGTGCAATTATGGTGCAATCATCAGTAATCAAACAAACATATTTAAACTATCAAGGTTAGAATAATCATTGAACAAAAGAAAATAGCAGTTGTCATTGAGAGAGATATGATGCTACTAACAATCCACAAAAAGAAAGAAAAACATCCAAACCATGAGCAAAAAATAGAAAAATCCCTAATCTGGGTCATTGGGGGGGGGGGGTTCTAGAGCTAGTTCAGGAGACAGAAACTAGGAGTCCTAAGGTTTGGAGGAACTGAAGGGTTGAGTTTGGAGAAGATTCAGCATGTTCTGAAGAATTCCATCATTCTTCTCCTTTTCCTTTGCAAGCTCAATTCTGAGACCATCCATCTCAGCTTCCAATTCAACCACACGAGCCTTGAGCCTAGCAATTTCAGCATCCTTAGCTGAACATTCCTGAACCATAGTCCTAACCTTGCTGTTGATGGGTGTCTTCAAAGATGAACCAGGTTCAACTGGGATGGCATTGACTGGATAGTCACAAGCAAGAAGAGTTTTAATGCTAAAGTGTTCTTTGCTCGAGGCCATTTCCCATTTCTTCAGAGGCACATTTAGCCTGTCCAAAACTGTGGTTAGTATGAAACCATATGGGGTAGCATGAGCCTTGGAACCATTTATGACCTGTCTAGCAGTTTGACTATGAGGGCAGACCAGTTGATTTGCTTTCCCCTCTCCAGGCATTCCATAAGAACCAGATCCATGTATTTGGCAGTGTGCCTTCTCTCTTGTTTAGGCAATAAGCACTTGTTGACTAAATTCAAACACCACCTTGTGCTGAGGCCTGATCTCACTTTTCTACATAGCTCTGGCTTCATTCACATTCTCTGAATCACAGAACCTTTTGGTGATTTCAAGGGCAGTGGGGAGGGAGTCCAGGCATGGCCACCTTTTCCTAGTATAGTCATCAAACCCTTCAGATGGTATGTCCAGAATCTCTCCTAGTTTCACAACATCAAACTGCACTTGAACTCCGTTCACCTGACTACTAACAACTCCATCCTTAACAACAACATTTGCCATAAATTCAGTCAACTCATTTATAGCTAGCCTACCTTCCATCTGAAGGACCATGTCTGTGACGACCCGGCCCGTCGTCACGTGAGTTACTACCCCGTTTCCCCCATTTTATGCTTCTTGATGTTTCGTTATCGGTATTCGGTATGTTAGAGTTAAATCGGATTGATTTTGATAGGAAATGAGACACTTAGTCTCTTTAAGGAAGGCTTGTTTTGGAAAAGTCAACCGGATGTTGACTATTGAGTTAGAGGGCTCGGATATGATTTTTGGTGATTCGGTTAGCTTTGGGGGTTGATATGTGGCTTAGGAGTGTGATCGGAATTGAGTTTGGAGGTCCGGAGTAGAATTAGGCTTGAATTGGCGAAGTTAGTATTTTGGCGAATTCCGGTTGGTAGGAGAGATTTTGATACGGGGGTCGGAATGGAATTCAGAGAGTTTCACTAGCTTCGTTAGGTGATTGTGGATGTGGGTAAAAATTTTCAGATCATTCAGAGGTGTTTTGGTCGGGTTTTTGATCAAATGCATATTTCGAAAGTTTTTAAGAAATATAGGCTTGAATCCGATGTAATTTGATGGTTTTGGTTGTTGTTTGTGGTGTTTTGATGATTGGAAAAAGTTTGAATGATGTTTTAGGATAGGTTGGAACTTTTGGTTAAGGTCCCGGGGGCCTCGGGGTGATTTCGGATGGTCAATCGGACCAATCTTGGTTTTTGAAGTTGCAGATTTCAGTTGAGTGTTGCAGAACATTTTTGTTCTCTGCGATCGCAGGAGTGCAATTGCGATCACATAGAAGGTCTGGGGAAGGCCGTTTTGATTTCTCAATGTGATTGCAGAATAGGGTATGCGATCGCATAGGTTGAGGAGGTTGTTCATTGCGATCGCATGAGGAGTAATGCGATCGCGTAGTGTTAAATGGACCTGAGGTTCTGAGGGGTACTTTGTTCAATGCGATCGCGGAGTAGTGTATGCGATCGCGTAGGTTTGATTGGTGAAGCAGTATGATCGCAGTTAAGGGGTCACGTTCTCATAGGACATTTTGGAGGCCTAGGAAAGTTGAGCTATGCGATCGCAGAGGCTTGGATGCGATCGCATAGAGTAAAATCTGGGCTGATAGAATGGTTTTAATAAACATTTCACCCGCGAACCAAGTCCCATTTCCTCCATTGTTGAGTAACTTTGGGAGCTTTTGACGAGTATTAAAGAGGGTTTTGACTGGGAATCAATTGGAGGTGAGTCCTATGTCCTAGAAACGTCATTTAATTGTAGATTCAACATCTAAATTCATGGAAATTTGATTAAAAAGGGAAGGATTAGGGCTTGACTTTTGAAATAGAAATTTGGGAGTTTGAGGGAGCATTTGAGATCGGATTTTGGTAAATTTGATATGTATAGACTCGTGGCGAGATAAGGAATCCGGTGATGTCAATTTTCTGATTTTTCGAGAAGTGGGCCCGGGGCTTGGGTTTTGCCAACTTCGTGGTTTTCGATATTTTTCGAGTCTTTTCAATTGGGTTGTATTCCCTTAGCCTATTGTAACGTATTACTTGTGGTTTTGATCAGATTCGACGCTCGAGGAGGTTGATTTGCAAGGCAAGGGAATAGCAAGCTAGGATTTCGGCCTGCTTAAGGTGAGTAATGGTTATAAATGATGTTCTGAAGGTTTGAAACCCCGGATTTGCACAACGTGGTGCTATGTTGAGATGAGACACACGCTGTATGATGAGCATGGGGTCTGTTACTACTGGGGATTTGGACTCTGTCCATCCCGTTTGATGACTCTACTGTACTTTTGACTGAGACTTAATTAATATCATTATATTATGGGCTAGTTGCCATGTTTGGGGCTTTGTGCCGATCTGTAGAACCCTTAGGGGGAATTTGTATTGGTTGACCTCACTTTTTTTGTCGAAATCATACCCTCAGTCATGTTCTTAACTGATAAACATAATATGAACCAACTTTAAAAATTGTTAAATCCTAATAAGAGTAACGTGTGGGTTGAGAACCCCATCTTATCTTAGTGTGCCCGAGAGGCCAAGTCTATATTCACTGAGAGGGGTCGAGAACCCCATTGTGAGGGTATTTGATATTATATGGGTCGGGCTGCACACCGCAGTAGTATATTATATGGATCGGGCTGCACGCCGCAGTAGTATATTATATGGATCGGACTGCACGTTGCAGTAGTATATCGGACTGCACGCCGCAGTAGTATAGCGCTTGGGCTGAAGGAGCCCCTCCGGAGTCTGCACACCCCCAGTGAGCGCAGTCGACTATTCTTGGATCGGGTTGCACGCCGCAGCAGTAAATATATCTATATGGATCGGTCTGTGCGCCGCAGTAGAATACTATACATATCGGGATGCACGCTGCAGCAGTACAAATATGAATTCGGTTATCGTGAGGAGTAAATGAAATGAATACTGGCTTAAAAGACTTTTAACTGACTTCTTCATTCAGTTGTTGTTTTTGATATTCTCACTATTTTAATATAGAACTGCGTAGTGTTTTACGAGTTTTCTTTCCGTCAGTCATTATTTATTGCTATTACTCACTGAGTTGGAGTACTCACTTTACTCCCTGCACTATGTGTGCAGATACAGGTATCCCGGAGGCATAGTTTGAGCTTTCTGCTGCTATTCAGCTTATTCCGGAGTCATCGAGGTAGCTGCATGACGTCTGCAGGACCCGATTTTCCCCTTATCCTCTTTATTTTCCGCATTCTAGACAACTCTATGTATAGGTTGCTACATAGACTTGTATTAGAGGCGCTTGGCTCGTGACATCAAATCAGTGGGGTTTATATTGATATTTTATGGATTTTCCGTACTGTTTATCTATTTCTACAGAGTTATAATCATGTTAATTTGGCACTAAATCCTATTAATCGGTAATGAATTCTACATAAGGGATTGTGAGTGGCGAATTGGTCGGGCTTGCCTAGCATCGTGTTGGGGGCCATCACGACCGGGGATTGGGGTCTTGACAATGTCCTTCCATCCCTGAGCAACCAAGGAGTCTACCAATCTCATCATCCCTAGTTCCACCAGGTCCTTCAACAATCTACCTTTTAAGATTTTTCTTCTGCCAAAAGTGGCAAGCTTATCCTATTCCTTCTCAGATTCATCTTCTTCTTCTTCTCCACTTCGATTATCATCATCAGAAACTTTGGTTTGTTTAGCTTTCACTGCAGATCTTGTCCTCTTGGCTAGTGTGGGTTCAGCAGCTACAGGAATAGAGGAGGACTTCTTGGAGGAAGTCTTGGATTTCTTAGGCTTGGGTGTAGGAACCTCCACTGTGTATCCCTCACTTGATGGACCAGTTCCATCTCTTCTTCCTCAACAGCCTCTGAGGATTCTGCAACCTTTCCCTTTCCCTTATCCTTTTTCCTTTTCTTGCTTTCTTCTAAAGCCTTTTGTAAATCAGCTTCACTCTATTTTACCCTGCTTCTTGTGGCTCTACCCCTGGGAACTGAAGAGGCAGTAGGTGTTGGGGATGATACTTTTCTTTCTTGGATGGCTTGGGAACATTTGAGGCTTTTGGTGTAGTAGCTTTGCGTTTCTTTGGGTCATAACTTGCCCCAACCTTTTTTAGTAGGTCAGCCAAGGTTTCTTCAGTAGATGAAACAGGTTCATCTCTTTGTTTGCTTAGATGAACCAACCCCTCAGCTGCTTCCCCAGAACCACTTCCCCTTGACTTCATACCACTCTCATCTAACCTATCTTGTGCAACCCCATATATAGCAAGAACTGCTCCCTTCCCGTTTCCCCTCTCTTCACCACATGCACCCTCTCTCTCTCTTTTTCTTTTTCAGACTTCTTTTTACCTCCACTCCTACTCGTCTCAGGCAACTCAATATCCTTAATGGGTCCAACCAGAACAAACCTAGTTTCTAAGTTTTCAACCACAGAAGAACTTACCTCAGAAGGAGATTTTTGAGTCTTTTTAGAGTCAGAAGACCCATGTCCATCTCCCTCAGTCGCGGATTGAAAGGATTCAGACTCAGAGCTAGAATCAGACTTTAGAGCTGGGCTTTCTTTTACTTGGCTAGCTTTCAACCGTTCATTTAAAATCTTCCTCAGAGCCCCAAATGCTACAGTTTTTCGAGCAAGCATTTTCTGCCTTCGAAACCTAGGTTTTGGAGATACACTGGGTGGAGTAGATGAGGATGAATTTGAGGGAGATGGTGGCGGAGGAATGCCAGGATGATCTTGTGGGTTAGACATGATTCTTCGTTTCTTGAGAGAATTTGGGAATTTTGGAGAAGAGGGCAATTAGAATTGAAGAGGAATTTTTGACGGTTTTAGAATTATGAAGAAGACTGGAGATGTGGTGTGTATTTAAAGCAAATTAGACATTAAATAAGTAACGACAACTTTTTCAGGAGTCAAATAGAAGTCTAATCAAACTGAAATTCCAGAATTTTAATGATAGATTTGGCTTCCCTAGATATTAGGCAAAAATCACGGTTGAGAGTTCTAGATGGACGGAACTGGTTCAATGCTCAACGGATAGAATTTTCTAGGAATTTGACAAGTATAGGAGTTCTGCTCATGATTGAATTATTAATCTTTCTAATTGTTCAGAGTATAGAAAACATACCTGAGCTTTCATATGAACCCATACTAATGAACCCGGTTCTTCATATAGAACTCTCTTGAACATGCTTCAAATGCCATAATAGAGAAAATGTTGTAAGAGATCAGTGAGTCATTTATACATATGTTACAGGAGTATACTAATTAAAGTATGAAACTGAGTACGAATTAATCTAGATATTTACACAAGGTTAGAAATCCTAGCCAAAAAAAAAACTCCATCATTTTTTTAATCTTTTTTTTGTGCATTCTGAGATGGATCTATTAGGTGATCTTAATCATCCCTAATTCCAACCTATTCCTCTCAAAGTTTTCTCTACTCAGTGCTTTAGTGAAGATGTCAGCAATTTGCTTATCAGTAGCACAAAATTCTATGGAGATCAAACCTTTCTCATAGTTGTCTCTTAAGAAATAGTGCCTAACATCTATGTGCTTAGTCCTCTTATGATTAACAGGGTTCTTTGTCATACTTATAGCACTAGTGTTATCACAGAATATAGGAATGCAACCAACTTCAATGCCAAAATCTATCAGCTGATGTTTGATCCACAACAATTGAGCACAACAAGAGGCAGCAACAACATATTCAGCCTCAGCAGTGGATAAGGCCACTGAATTCTGCTTTTTAGTGGCCCATGATACAAGACATGAACCAAGAAAATGAGCCATACCTGAGGTGTTCTTCCTATCCACAAGCAAACATGACTGTCAAGTAAAGAACAATTAAGGGGCTCACGTTTACCTCCACAAATAAGCAAACAACAACACGTCTCAAACAACAAGATTTTAGACATTTCCAAAGATCCTAGAGCAGGATATCTAA
This sequence comes from Nicotiana sylvestris, assembly GCF_000393655.2. Lineage (NCBI taxonomy): Eukaryota > Viridiplantae > Streptophyta > Magnoliopsida > Solanales > Solanaceae > Nicotiana > Nicotiana sylvestris. Next base: position 160,696,171 of record NC_091068.1, read on the forward strand.
GTGAGCAAATAGAATGTATGCAACATCGTGTTAAAGCGAGGTGATAGAGACCCTAATCAGTTTGCCTACTGATTTTAAGGCCTGTTGAATTTGGGCAGTTCACAAACAACAAAAATGTAGTTTTACAGTTTATAGAATTTTAGTTGCCTTATAGGCTTGCCTAGCCATGTAACAGTGATGTCCTATAAGCATGGTATCTAATCATTAATCAGGAGCACAGTAAACTAGTAAATAATTTTAAGCAAGTAGTTTGCATCCTATAGGCATGCTGATCTAGGTACTGAATATTACATTACAGAACTGGGTTATACACACATATCTCTGTGACATCTAAGTGTTGGGGTTGTTTTTAAACGTTTTTTAAAGACAAGATAGTTATTAATTTAGGCGATGTAGACATGGTTTAAAGCGAATACAAGTACAGTCCTAAGACAAGATCTCTAATGCACAGAAAGAATGGATGTTTTTATTAGGCTGAATTATAGCAGTAACTTAATAACAGGAGTCCTAGATGATCATGATTATGCAGAAACAGAGTTTTGTAACAAATGAGGTAGTGAGCCTATAACATGTTGTCTAGTATGCCAAGTGATCCTAAAAGCATGGTTTCTAAGGCAGGTAAACATAGTATAAACCTAAAGCATGATTTCTAATACAGGTAAACAAAGTATAAACCTAAAGCATGATTTTTGATGCAAGTAAACATAATATAGACCTAAAAGCATGATTTCTACCCGATTTCCCCACAAAAATCATATATGAATCCCTTCCTTTTACTAATTTCCCAATATCTGTTTACAAAGATTATCATTACAGACCATAAATAAATAAATTACATAATAAATATAAGTTATGCAATAGGGAGCCTGAAATAGGCCCAAAGTGAACTCGGAAATACCAGACCTTCAAAAGAGTCCAAGATGTCATAGTCCATAATATCCAATGAGGTATCCTTGTGTCAAAGTTCCCAAGGGCCTCAAGGATCCCGGGCAGTGCTCACACTAAGATCCTTATAAATAGAGAAGTAGTTATGTGCGGTGTGGAAGGGCCAGCCCTAGTGTGCCAGCGTTCGGAGGAATCTCATGGATTCCTAGGCAGTACACACACTGGAGGGGCAAAACTTACATAATCTAAGAGTAGAAGTGAGAGTTCTTGACATAGTTTGAAGAACTTATTAAAAATAGTTTAGAGGTAAAATTTTTAGGAGTGAAAAGGTATTTCAGGAATGGAAACAGATTTAAGAAAATGCTAAGAGTGAAAACAACTTTGGAAGCAATTCTGAGAAGAACAAAGATTCAACAAACAACCACACAATCACAAAATTTAAAGTGCCCAGATTCAAAGCCATTTATTACTTGATTCTATGTGAAGACAAACAAGTTTACAAATAGGGATAGGGGGGTTGAGAGCATAGGGAGCTTAAATCAGAAGCACATGAACATGGATAATATGGGAAGCATATTGATCAACAAGTACACAGAACAAGCAGGGATTGTTTGGCAACCAGTGACCAAATTCATAGCATTAGAATACAAACTGCTGATTCAAAGTATTAACAAGGAAATTATACTTAAAGCTAAAGTGATAATAGATATTAGAGCTTAGAGACAGAATGCAGGAATATCCATATTAAGGACAAGGGTCTACCACACTGAATTAGTCATACGAATTGTGGTTAATCAGATAAATTAGGAGCCTGAACTACTTAAAATGAGCATACTAGTTGAAGGAAACAGACAAGAGCTCAAGTAAACAAGCTGGCAAAAATAGCAAACAAGAAGATTGAAACCTAGACATGCTGATTAAAACACTGAACAAGAAGGGGTAAAGCTTAAGCATACCGATCAAAGCAGTAAACCGGAAGAACAACTAAGTACATAATCAGTTAAACTAGTGCGGAAATAGGCATGAATTTAGCAACTATTGAGCACATAGATTTGAATTTTAAAATGATATTGAAATAAGAACATACCAATTAAGGAAGCAAAGTGCAGAAAGTAAAGCAGGTAAAGAGTCACAGTCTAGCCTTGGCTTTCAGCCGGCTAGACGAGCAATGAGCACAAGTAGTAGAAAGAGAGATGAGAGAATGTTTGTGTGTGTGTGTGTGTATTTTTAAACTACTGTTCGTGTTTTTGAGAGGTAAAACAAGAGTGTATATATAACACTTAGGGAGTAGAGCAAATAAAGTAAAGAGAATAAGAAGACAGTCAATTAGGGGGCAATCAAATAATCACAAAATCAGTTCATGTAAGAGAGTCCGTAATAGACCCCTTAATTAGGGGTAATCACTTAACGGTCACAACAAAAGAGGGTTAATTAGGGTAAGGAATCCAAATCATACCAAATAGGGAATCAGTAAGAATCCCAAAACCATACAGATAACTTATTAAGGCAAGTGTGATCAATTAAAGTCACAAATAGGGGAACAAATAAGATCTGTGTACACACATATTTTAACAGTGCAAAATAATAGGAAATAATCAGTAAAACCTTCAAAAGAATACTGATTTTTGGGAAAGAATTACTCAGATTTCATAAATAGAAATTAAATAAGTAAAGCTTCACAGAAATACAGAATTCAGCAAGAAAAATAGGTTCGAACCATAAATAGAGATTAATTAGGGTAAAATCCCAAAGAAATACTAGATTTTAACAAGGAAAACATTTAAGCCCAAAAACGGAGTAAACTAATACGACTGGTATCACAGAAATAACAAAGTATCGAGACAAAAACGAAGAAACCAGTATACCACACAGAATTAACTAGGGTTTGAACATTTATGCGAAAATCAGTTAAGATGATGAAGAAACAATTAACTAAACACTGAGAACTTAGAAAAATCGTTGAAGAAAAGTTTGAGATGAACCCTAGTTTATAAAGAGTGATTAAAAATCGAAATAATCAATTAAAACAAGAGATTTTTGAAGGAAAACACTTAATAACATTCGAATCACCTCAGATCTATAAAGATATGACAAAAACCGACAATATCAAACTAGGGGTTTTTAGAAAAATAGTAGAGGTGAAGAGAATAGGTCAAGAACCCATAGATTCGTAATAAAACAAGGAGATATCCTTACTTACGAACAAAAAAAGGCCTGAGACAGGTCGGTAAACAAAGTTTCAAACCAGAACCAATTGGAGTTCCTTGAGATCTTCTTAAGGACTCATGAAGTCGAAGAGCCATGGAGCGTAGGAGGCCAAGGGTGGTCGGAGAAGACATAGAAGCACCATAGGAGGGAGATTTACGTCGGTGACGGCGACTAGGGTTAGGGTTAGGTTGAGAGAGAGTTGGGAGATGAGGGGAGACGATGACGGAGGGTTTTGATAGAATGAAAAGGGTTTGGGGTAGGTTAGGGGTTAATTAAGATAAGGGTAAACGTGGATCGTTGATCTAAAAGGTCAACAACCACGATTGAAGAGGGGTTATTGGGTTGGGTAGGCAGATTGGGCCTAAGGGGTTTGGGCTAGCTTTTGGGGTAATATTAAAGAGGGTTTTGGGATGGTAAAAATGGTTAGATCTGAAATAAAAAGGGTTATTTGTTAAATACCCAAATAATTGATAACATATATTTTATAAAATAATTAACTGATTATAAAAAATAATTTTTATGCATGAAAATGCTTTAAAATAATTACTCAGTATTTTAAAACTACAATGAGCTATTTTCTGGTAAAATAATGCAATAATGCATGCATGTGCTATAATTGCAAAGTTATTGCAATTGTAAACCAAAAATGTAGATGTGGCTATTTGCGAAATAATTTGAGCTCAATATTAATATAAATAGCAAAACTAAACTGTGAAATTGTTATAAAGTCCTTTGTGATGCAATTTATAATTATTTATATAAATAAAATACTGGGATAAATTAATTTGAAAAATGTAAAAATTATGAAAAATATTAATTGATGCTAATGCATAGTTTTGAAGGTATATATGCATTTGAAAATTATTATAGGAAAAAATTGGGTATCAACAGCTTCCCCTCTTTATCCGGAAAGGCTGAAAGAGTGTCGGGTAAAGATATGATGGCCTATTTTGATCGAGCGAGATGGTTTGAGAGATTTAGGTCGCACTCTGGTTCCTGAGCTGCCTACCTATCCCTGGTATTATAGAAATCAGGCCGTGCGTAGTTCTGGATTCATCGGTGGGATAAAGTCATCACAAGAACAGGCACAAGACTTTGGAATGGGTGGAAAGAAGGTTATGGTGAGCGGTCAGATTTGAGATAATTTGAAAGAACTGGAGCGGGATTGCTTCTGTTAGGGTAGCGGTTGCTTATCGGGTCACTGCAAGTAAAGATATACTACAAGTATATATTTTTGCGTAAATTTAAACATGGTGCAGATTCCCTTCAGACCATAAGAATTGTCTTTGGACGGTTGAGGATGACATCCTTAGACCATGATGTCCTGGGCCATGAATTGTTTGGTGGGGGATTCGCAGGCCATGAAATGATGTTCTCGAGCCATGAAAATGGTGCCTCCGAACCATGACGCCTTTGAATAATGATATGCAAATTTGAGAGATCCTCAGGCCATGGTATGGTGTCTTCCGGCTATGAGGATGATGTCTTTAGATAATGACGCCTTTGGACAAGTTGGCGATATTTTAGCCCATGAGATGCAATAATATGATGCTAAAATCAACAAGACAAGGCTTAGTCTTGTGATGTTGAAGGCAGAGCTTAGCCCGAAAGAGGAGTAAATAGATAGTGCTGGAGAGATAGTGCTTAGTCTCGGCAAATAAAGGCGATGATTGGCCTTATGCAAATAGGAGGCAGAGCTTAGCCTCATGCAAGATTCGGGACATGGCTTAGTCCCATGCAGATGGAAGGCAAAGCTTAGCTTTATGCAAATGGAGGCAGGGCTTAAGCTCATGCAGATGGAGACAGAGCTGTCTCATGCAAGGTTCGGGACAAGGCTTAGTCCCATGCAAATGGAAGGTAGTGCTTAGCCTTATGCAGATGGAGGCATGGCTTAGCCTCATGCAGATGGAGACAGAGCTTAGTCTCATGCAAGGTTCATGACATGGCTTAGTCCCATGTAAATGGAAGGCATTGCTTATCCTTATGCAAATAGAGGCAGGGCTTATCCTCATGCAGATGGAGACAGAGCTTAGTCTCATGCAAAAGTCAGGACATGTCTTAGTCCCATGCAAATTGAAGGCAGAGCTTAGCCTTATGCAGATATGGAGGTAGGGCTTAGTCTCATGCAGATGAAGATAGAGCTTAGTCTCATGCAAAATTTGGGACAGGGCTTAGTCCTATGCAAATGGAAGCAGAGCTTAGCCTTATTAAGGTATGGAGGCAGGTCTTAGCCTCATGCAAAATGGAGGCAGGGCTTAGCCTCATGCATATGGAGACAGAGCTTAGTTTCATGCAAATGGAGGCAGGGCTTAGCCTCATGCAGATGGAGACAGAGCTTAGTCCTATGCAAAAATAGAATAAATAGCAGGTGATAGTAGAGTTTTCTTAGCTGGTAATAGATTTTAGTATCACGGTTCTTATGAAGATTGTGACTTGGAGGAATGTATATTCTTCGCTCCCGCATCTAAAGAAAAATCGTGAGTTCTATAAAGGGGGAGGTCGGTTCGTGCCTCCTTCGGCTTGCTTGGCTTGCTTTGCTTGGTTCTAGAGGCCTTATTTGAGTTGCCCTAGGTAATACCTGGCTGTCACAAAAATAGAGTTTTTTGAAAATATGCATTTATTGATGAAAGTAAAGTCATTTTAGAAAATACAGTAAAATATTAAATAATTTTAGATAAACTAATGACTGTAACACATTTCAGGGACATTGCAGCTTTCTTGTTTTAGAAATTTGAGGATCCTTCTCAAAATTCTGCCCCAATTTGATAAATGATCTTTCGCCATTTGCGTGCGATGAAATTTGCTAACCCTTCTCCGAAGTTTTAAGAATCCTTCTCAAAATTTTGCTCCAGTTTCTTAACCAATTTTTGACTTTCTGGCCTATGATGGAGTTGGCTGGACTTGCTCCGGAATTTTGAGGGTCCTCCTCAAAATTCTGCCCCAGTTTCTAGTTCTGGGGAAAAAATAAAAATTTTATTAAGATATGACCGAACCCACAGTACTGCCTACGTATCCCCTCTTAAATGGGAATCGGGTCAAGCGTAGTTCAGTTACATCAAATGAAGAAATGTGAATAGTCTTAACATAGTATCTCTTGACTGCGTCTAAATTGATTGGTTTCGGCCTAACTTCTCCGTCCATTTCTACAAGTATGAGTGCTCCTCCTATTAGCAGCCGGTGAACCATGTAGAAACCTTGCCAGTTGGGAGAGAATTTCCCTTTGGCTTTATCTTGATGCGGGAAGATCTTCTTCAGCACCAGCTGTCCTGGTGTAAACTATCTTGTTTTGACCCTTTTGTTGAAAGCTCTGGACAATCTATTTTGATAAAGTTGACCATGACATACTACGTTCATTCTTTTTCTGTCTATAAGGGCCAATTGCTCATAGCGACTCTTTATCCATTCTGCATCGCTGAGTTCGGCTTCCTGTATGATTCTCAAAGAAGGAATCTCTACCTCGGCTGGGATGACAGCTTTGGTACCATAAACCAGTAAATAGGGGTTGCTCTAATTGATGTGCGGACTCTAGTGCGGTACCCCAATAGGGCAAAGGGTAACTTCTCATGCCATTGTTTGTGGTTTTCTACCATCTTCCTTAGTATCTTCTTGATGTTGTTGTTGGTGGCTTGTACAGCTCCATTCATCTGAGGTCTATATGTTGTAAAGTTTTTGTGCTTAATTTTGAAGGTTTCACACATAGATTTCATCAGGTCACTATTGAGATTGGCGGCATTATCGGTGGCAATGGACTCGGGAACTCCGAATCGGCAAATAATAGGATCCTTGACAAAGTCTGCGACGAATTTTTTGGTCACAGCTTTGTAGGATGCAGCCTCTACCCATTTTGTGAAATAGTCAATGGCCACTAAAATGAACATGTGCCCATTTGAAGAAGTGGGCTCGATCGGACCGATGACATCCATTCCCCAGGCATCAAAAGGCCAAGGTGTACTTGTTGCGTTGAGCTCATTGGGTGGTACCTTTATCCTGTCTACATGTACCTTACATTGGTGGCATTTCTGTACATATCAGATGCAATCTATCTTTATGGTCATCCAAAATTATCTAGCTCTGAGTATTTTCTTGGCTAGAACAAAACCATTCATATGTGGTCCACAAGTTCCGGCATGTATTTCTTTGAGTAGTCTGGAAGCCTCCTTTGCGTCAACACACCTTAACAACCCTAGATCAGGAGTTCTTCTATACAGGGTCCCTCTGCATTGGAAGAAGTGATTGGATAGCCTCCGCAGTGTGCATTTCTGAGTGTGGTTTGCCTGCTCTGGATATTCTCGTTTTGCCAAATATTCTTTGATGTCTTGGAACCAAGGTTTTCCATCCGTTTCCTCTTCAACATGAGCATAGTAAGTCGGTTTATTATGGATCCTCACCGGGACAGGATCAATGAAATTCTGGTCTAGATGTTGTATCATTGATGACAAAGTGGCGAGTGCGTCTGCAAACTCATTTTGAATTCTGGGTACATGTTTGAGTTCTACCTTTGTGAACCTTTTCATCAATTCCTATACAAGATGTATGTATGGTAGTATTTTGGTGTTCTTCGTAACCCATTCTCCTTGAAACTGATGTACCAGAAGATCCGAATCATCGATTACAAGTAGCTCTTGTACATTCATATCGATAGCCAAATTGAGCCCCATGATGCAAGCCTCATATTCTTCCATATTGTTAGTGCATGGAAACCTAAGCTTCGTAGATATACGGTAGTGTTGACCTGTTTCTGATACCAAAATTGCTCCAATGCCCACTCCTTTGAAGTTTGCATCTCCATCAAAGAACATTCTACAACCGTCGTAAGCCTCAGCAATGTCCTCTCCTATGAATGATACTTATTTATCAAGAAAATACATTTTCAAGGGTTCGTATTCCCCTCCCATAGGATTTTCAGCAAGTTGGTCTGCCAATGCTTGTCCTTTAACCGTCTTCTAAGTTACATAGACGATATCGAACTCACTTAACAGTATCTGCCACTTGGCTAACTTTCCAGTCGGCATGGGCATCTAAAAGATGTAATTCAGAGGGCCCATCCTGGATATGAGGTATGTGGTATAGGCACAGAAGTAGTGCCTCAATTTCTAAGTTGTCCAGGTCAAAGCACAGCAAGTGCGCTCCAGTAGAGAGTATCGTGCTTCATAGGGTGTGAACTTCTTACTCAAGTAGTATATGGCTTGCTCCTTTCTCCCTGTCTCGTCATGTTGTCCAAAAACACATATAAAAGCTCCATCTAATATAGATAGATAGAGTAGCAAAGGTCTCCTAGGTTCTGGAGGGACTAAGACTGGCGGTGTAGATAGGCATTCCTTGATTTTGTCAAAAGCCTTCTAACAATCTTCGGTCCAACTTGTTTCAGCATCTTTCCTCAACATTTTGAAGATGGGTTCACATATAACTGTGGACCGTGCTATGAAGCGGCTGATATAGTTGAGACGTCCTAAGAAGATCATCGCATCCTTCTTGCTCTTTGGTGGCGGTAACTCTTGAATAGCCTTAACTTTGGACGGGTCCAACTCGATTCCTCAGCGGTTGACAATGAATCCTAGTAGTTTTCCAGCAGGAACCCCAAATGCACATTTTGTGGGGTTCAGTTTTAAGTTGTACCTCCTTAACCTGTCAAAGAACCTTCTCAAGTCTGTTATGTGATCTGCGACCCCCTTTGATTTGATGATGACGTCATTAATATATACCTTTATTTCCTTGTGTATCATATCATGGAAGATGGTTGCCATGACTCTCATGTAAGTAGCCCCAACATTCTTTAGACCGAATGGCATCATCTAATAGCTGTATACCCCCCACGGTGTGGTGAAAGCTATTTTCTCCGCGTCTTCTTCATCCATCCAGATCTGGTGATAACCCGCGAAGCAATCTACAAATGATTGGAGTTCATGCTTAGCGCAATTGTCAATCAGGATATGTATGTTTGGCAATGGAAATTCGTCCTTGGGACTTACTCTGTTTAAATCTCGATAGTCAATACATACTTTGACTTTCCCATCTTTCTTCAGAACTGGTACAATGTTGGCTAACCAGGTTGGGTACTCAACTAACCTGAGGACTTTGGACTTGATCTTCTTAGTGACCTCCTCCTTGATTTTCACGCTCATGTCTGGTTTGAATTTTCTGAGTTTCTGCTTCACTGGTAGACACATTGGATTGGTAGGCAACTTGTGAGACACTATGGATGTGCTCAGACCGGTTATGTCATTATATGACCATGCAAAGATATCCTCATATTCCTTCAAGAAACGAACGTACTCCTCTTTCTCTAGCAGTGATAAATGAATGCTTATGTGAGTTTCCTTGATGGTCTCGGCGTCTCCCAAATTTGCTGCTTCAGTTTCGTCCAGGTTGGACTTAGGATTATTCTCAAAGTTCTCAACCTCTCGGACAATTTCCTTAGGTATTTCATCTTCTTCCTCCGAGTCACTATCCTTATGTTGCATTGTCTTATTGCATGTCATAGTCATCGGTTCATTAGGAAAAGTAATAATAACGTTATAGAAAGAGAGATATGAAAGATAATAATAAATAGCAATGCATTGACTAAATTTTGAATGTATGCAAAATAAGTACGGCTCGATGAATCGAGCAATTATTTTTAAACAAAATGCGTCTTTAAAACAAAATTACTGAAAACATTTGAAATGCCTAGCATGGCTATAGAAATAGATTAGGCTAAATGCCAAGCTACCCAGGGACTCGGCGAGCTCGGGATGGTGTGGCAGTCCAATTCCTGAGAATAGCTCCTTTCTCCACAGTCTGAATGGTGAGGCCTTCCTCCTCCTCCTCCTCAATTATCGCACTGCAATCCATATCCTCTTCCTCTAGGAACAAATTCCCCAGCCCAGCTAAAACTTCTTCCTCTACAGTTCCCCATATTGTATCACCCTGGTAAAAAGTCTGACCCAGATGTGGCACTGGTTGCTCGAGAGGGTAATAAGGTCCATGCCATGGAGGCGACCAATAATCATACTCTTGCCATGTATACTGGTATCCGAGCCCGAAGGTTGTACCATGACGTTTGAGCTATAATGCCCTGGAGATTCTTCCCAAGCCCCTTGCCGGGTTCGTACCCAGACCATGCTAGTATGCTTTCTATCTTGTTATTCCACCATTTATCCTTCTCAACTGCATTGACATGTTCAATGTGGTGATAAATTTCCCCTCTTATCCTTCTTTTGTTCTCGATAACCGAGATAGTTTAACTAGTATAAATAGGATTACTTCCATCTCCTTAAATGATCACCTCCTGATGGTTTCATTCGAACTTCACGGCCTGGTGTAGTGTGGAAGCCACAGACCCAGTAGCATGTATCTAAGGTCGACCCAATAGAAGATTGTATGTAGCTGATATGTCAAGCACTTGGAATTCAACATCGAACCAAGTTGGCCCCATCTGTAGGCTAAGATTAATCTCCCCAATTGTGGCCTTTTGAGACCCATCAAAGGCTTTAACATTCATACTTCCTGCCGTATCTCATGAAAACCTTTGCCCAATCTTTTCAGAGTAGTCAACAGACAAATGTTGAGGCTTGAACCTCCATCTATCAGGAACCTGGCAACAAATTTATCTTTAAACTGCACCGTGATGTGCAATGTCCGGTTGTGACTTAAACCTTCAGGCGGTAATTCATCCTCATGGAAGGTAATCTTATGACTTTCCAGCACTTGCCCCACCATGTTGGTCATTTTTTCGCAGGTGATATTGTTGGGCGCATAAGCTTCATTTAATACCTTCATCAAAGCATTCTTGTGCGCCTCTAAATTTTGCAATAGCAACAAGATGGATATATGAGCGGGGGGGGGGGGGTTGTTCAAATGATAAGCAACAAAGTATTCCCTCGCCTGTACTTTCCTCCAAAGATCATCCGGTCCAGTTTCAATGGAAAGTTTCTTAGTAGCAGCCTCCTTACTCGATCCACCCAAGTGTTCAGGTGTATAAATCCTCATCGTTTTGGTCATTCCTTGTGCAACATCATATTCCTCCAACTTTGCTTTTCCTTTTCACCTAGCTTCGGCAACGTAATCCCAAGGTATGGCTTTGGAATTGAAAGGAGGTGTAGTTGATACTGTCACTATGAAAGGTGTGGCCACTTCTACCTTAAATGGAACATGTGAGGCTATAGGCGGAGCAACCTCTACCTCAAATAGAACTGATGCGGTTACCTCAACCTCGACTGATGACTGTGCCTGCACTACAATAGGAGTGAGTGTGACTTCAAATTTAAAGTCGTCGCCTTCCCGAATAAGTACGATTGACCCCATTCTTCATCCGTTTCTATAACATTGACCCCATTACCCCGATGATCTGGGAGAGGGTTGTTGCAGACGTTGGGCGTGGTTTCCTTTGCCTGTATGATCTTTCTATCAATCAATGTTTAGATCTTATCTTTCAATGCACGATACTCGCCAATGTTGTGCCCCTTCATACCGGAATGATATACACAGGTTTTCTTTGGGTTGACCCATTGAGATGAGTTCTCCATTGCCATAGCAGGAATAAGAGTGACATAACCAGCTGCCTTCAACCTTTCGTACAACTGGTCGATGGGTTCAATAATAGTAGTGTATTGTCTTGGTGGTTTGCGATCAAAGTTAGGTCGGGGTTTCTGGTAATTTGGACGAGTTTGAAGTGAGTGATAGTAGGTTGCCTGAGTGTTATAAGTATGATAGGTGGTGGCAGGTTGAGAATATCTGGGAGATGAGGGTTGGTATTTGGGTGGAGGTGTTTGATATGTGAGTGGAGATTTTGGGCCTTGGGTTACCATTACTGCCCCCACGTATTTCTTTTTTGATATGTCGTCTGACTGCAATGCTTTGTTTGTGGCCTGTAGTGCCTCGTAATTTGTTAGCATCCCACTTTTGATACCTTCTTCAATCCTTTCTCCAGTTTGATGATATCGGAGAATTTGTGATTCTCAATGACCATTAGCCTTTCATAATACTGTGGGTCATGTGCCCTAACAAAGAACTTGTTCATTTGTTCTTCTTCTAGTGCTGGTCTGACCTTGGCTGCTTCTGCTTTCCACCGAGTAGCACACTCGCAGAGAGTCTCAGTTGGTTTCTTCTTTAAATTCTGGATATAGAGGACATCTAGTGTATTCTCTGTGTTGAACTTAAACCGGTCCATAAATTCTGATGTCATGCTCACCCAATTGACCCACTTCTTAGGGTTCTGGCTTATGTACTGGGACATGGCATCTCCGGTAAGACTTCTCATGAAGAGCTTCATTCAGATCCTTTCATCTTTTTCAACCCCCACGAGCTTGTCATAGTAAGTTCTCAAATGAACCTTGAGATCACCTGTTCCATCAAACATTTCGAACTTGGGAGGTTTGTAACCCTCCAGTAGTTCCACGTCCGGTTGTATGCACAGATCCTCATAATTCAGACCTTCTACGCTTTGCCTCTTTCGACACCCTGAACTCGGCTTGTTAATTTCTTGAGTTCCTCAGCCATGTTATTAATGAGCAGGTCTTTCTCAGCAGATTATGGTGTATAGGAGATTGGTTGAGTAGAGTGAGGTGCGGTTTTCACATATATAGGGTTGTTTGGTGAGTGCTAGGGACTTGGGTGTACTGGTGGTCGTTGGTTGAGTTTTACGGATCGAGAATGGGTTATGGTGTGTTTTGAGGAGTGCGATAGGTAGTGGCATATGGGTAATGGATTGGTTGATGATAGTGTTGTGGTGGAGTTGGTATTGGCAAAGGATTGGGATTTTGAGGTGGAGTTGCATATTGATGCGGTGCGGGAGGAGGCTGGTTTGGTGTGTTTTGGGAGGTGCTAGATTTTTGGTATTTTGTTGGTTGATGTCAGGGACGTTGAGGGTGAGGGAAAGGTTTGCTAAGTTGCGGACCTGCTCAAGTTCTCCATATAACTCTAGTATCTTTTGTTCCAACCGCAAAACCAAGTCATTTGGTGCCGGAGTACTCCGACCGTCTGAAGTTTCCGCATTCTCAGCATTCTCCTTTCGAATACCACTTAAGTCATTCATCTTAGCTTTTCCTCTGCTTTTCGGATCACTCAGAGGAGGAAGAGGTGGAGGGCCTCTAGATCTGGTGTGATATGCTGATGATGCCAGTATATGCGAACCGACCTTAGGGGATGGGAATAATAAATAATAAAGAAAAACAAAAGGTAAACAAGTCAGTAAAGATTCTAAAATGTTTGTGGTATTTAAACACATATTGCGGGAATGTAAATTCACGTCCTAATTTGGGAGCCCCGTTGTGCTCAAGGTAGGCCTAGAGACAAATAGATTTGGAGAAATTTAGTACCAATAATTGCCTCATTTCATTAATGTAAAAAATAGACGACCTAAAATGACACTAAATAAGATAATGTTACTAATGGCACTTGGCCTTATTACATTTGAAAAGCAATTAAACCTAATCTACTTGGTCCCAGAAGGACCCTCTCCATACTGGATGCTTTTGTCGATCAGTTCCCCCAGTTCGTGTAGGTTCAGCAGTAAAAATGCCCTTGCCAAATGTCCTCCTTTCGTTTCCCTCGGCGTTCTGGCAATCGGTGACTCTCTTTCTCATTTTCCCTTCCAATTCCATCAGACTGTACTCCAGATATTCTAGCCTTTCGTTGGATTTAACAACCCTTTCCTTCAACTCATTGATCATTTCCATGTCGGCCTTATGCTGCTCCATATGCTCAACTTCAGACTCACGAATTCTTTTGCGCAATTTGTTGTACTTCACCTGTGCTTCGGCAACTTCATCTATGACCCTATTTCCTGGACCAACCCTTGGCTCAATGATTCCTGCTATGTTATCATCCAACTATGAGGGGTAGAAGTATGTATGACCCGCATTATATCAATCCGGCTCGATGGTATCCTTTTCTACAATAATCTTCAAGTGCCACATGTGTTGTGCTTCATTCTTATATGGGATGGTGTCACCCTGAAAATCGGCTATGAAGTGACTTATTTTAGCGACTCGCGGTATGACCTGTATCCTGCCTGCCTGTCTCATAACCCTGAGGGGAGCATAAAGGTATATGCCCCTTAACCTAATCAACACCAAGTGTGGAACATCCTTGGATCTAATTATGAACTCATCGGTTGGGAACCATTCGAATATCTATTGAACCTAGTCCTCAGTCAAATTGTTGAAAAACTGTACCCATCCTACATCATCCTCTGGTTGAGCAAACCTATCTGGAATATAAGTCATTCTCTTGGATGATGGAAGGCTATGTGATCATTCTACGGCCTTTGTGGAAATTCCTGACGGTGTTGACCCTTTTGGAGATGTTCTAGCAGCCAAACTTGCAGCCGCAAATTGCAACCCTGGAAGAATTTGAACCCCTTTTGACAGTGTTTCAAGGCCCGGTACATATCTGCAATGATCATAGGGTCAATGGTATATGTTTGCCCTTCGATCCCGTCCATCAAAGTTTTGGCCAGCCTGGTGTGGATTTTGTCCCCTTGGATCGAGAATACTAGCATGTCCAAGAAACACACAATGAACACAAAGACCCTACGAAGAATCCAACCTAAGGAGGTGATGGAGAATTCATCATCAAAAATATGGTAGAGCTACTGTGACCACGTCGTTCATAGAGGAAGTCGAAAGGTATGTAGGAGTTTTTCAGGCACTCCAAGTCATCATTTTTCTTTAACCCCATCATCTTCAGAAATCCCCTAATGGTGCGGTTTTTAGGTGCCAATAAACCAGGGCTATCCAAAGGCAACCCAACGAGGTCATTTTTATGTTTCCAAAGTAGAACGCATCCCTTTCTTTGTCCCAGAACATGGTGGCAGCTTCGATCAACATTTTGTTTGGCTGAAGATCCAACAAAGAAGGCAAATTTCCTAAGACCCCTTTCACATGATTTTGGTCACTTGAAGGAACATCCCTCCACCAATCTAGCAAAATTAAAGGTATGCTACCGATTATGCCGAACTTGGGACTTCGTGCCTCATTTTTTCTGCAAAACAAAATATGGTTAGGCCATGTCCCCCCTCTAGGTTCGTCTATTTATACAACAATGATTAGCACATTGGCACATGTTTCTCCAAAATTAATGCATACAGTCGTGGTTGCGTCCGTTGGGATTATAGAAAACTCAATGGACTTTTGGATGAGGCTTGTCTTAAAAGGTTATTATGTGGACAACATATTAGCTCTGGCTAGGTTTGACCATGATACATGTACAATTAATCAGAGTAAGGTTGCTATAGAGGTCTAGACTAGGACCCTCAAGTGGACAACTTGAAAGGGAAAGGCACGAAACCGTCGAATGCACCGCTGATCGACTAGTTTTACCGCAAATATGCCTTTCCGAATTTAAAAAGGGTGATATATAGGAAGAGCGCAAACACTCATCAAGCGTTGCAATAGAATTTATTACGCACGAGTGGAATATGTTGAGCATGATTTATGCAGCAATAATAGCATGTTGTCAAGTATTTGCACATTTAAAAAAATGATATGCGGTATTTAAATAATTGAAAGACAGCTACAAAAAGGAAAACAAAGAGTCAAATCAGTTTCTAGGAAATAAAGAAAATCGTAAATGCTTGAGAAATAAGCAATTAAATCAAAATAAAGGGGAAATGGGAAGGGTGCACATGTGTTAACAGAAATAAGCATGCTTAAGACTAATTCACAAAAAAAAAATTGTTATGGTAAGAGCCTAAAATATCCCCAGCAGAGTCTCCACGCTGTGCCGGCCCCTTTTTCCTCATGGAGTACGAATTTCGATATTCATTGGGAACAACTCATTTCCTTTCGAGAATTGGGTATTTGAATTTGAAGAGTCGCCATCTAACAGATTAAGTTATGTTAGGGCACCTAAAGCAAGTAACTCATAAACTGGTTTGCATTACCAGAGATTGGGTAAGGGCTCGAAATAACCTTGAGGGGAAGGTGTTAGACACCCCTTGCGGTCCACAACGGTGGGTCCCGGCCGAACTCAAATTATGTGAATTAATCTTATAAACAGATAAAGCAATTTAGACAAATTGGTATTACATTTAAAACAAAGGGCAAAAGGGGTCCTAGGTTTTTTAGCCTACAGGATCACATCTGTACAATACCTGGTAAACCTTTCTCAACTAGAGGGGTTACATGCGGCATTAGCGCACAGGTCATCATATCCTTTTACTACCCAATTACCCTCCCCTTAGCGGTTTTATAAGCGGTTTTAATTAGACTAACTCTATGCGTGCATTACCCGTCCCTTCCTTGTGGTCCCGGAGGTGTTTAGGACCTCTAATGTTAGGCAGTTCTAGACTCTCCTATGATTTTTAAAAGGGAAAATCTAAGCAACAACAAAGAACAAACATGACTATCAAGTAAAGAACAATTAAGGGGCTCACGTTTACCTCCACTAATAAGCAAACAACAGCACGTCTCGAACAACAAGATTTCAGACATTTCCAAAGGTCCTAGAGCAGGATATCTAGGTGAGCAAATAGAATGTATGCAACATCGTATTAAAGTGAGGTAATAGAGACCCTAATCAGTTTGCATACTGATTTTAAGGCCTGTTGAATCTGGGCAGTTCACAAACAACAAAAACATAGTTTTATAGTTTGTAGGATTTTAGTCGCCTTACAGGCTTGTCTAGGCATGTAACAGTGATGTCCTATAAGCATGGTATCTAATCATTAATCAAGAGTGCAGTAAACCAAAAAATAATTTTAAGCAGTCAGTTTGGATCCTATAGGCATGCTGGTCCAGATGCTGAATATTACATTACAGAACTGGTTTATACACACATATCTTTATGACATCTAAGTGTTGGGATTGTTTTTAAACATTTTTTATAGACAAGATAGTTATTGATTTAGGCGATATAGACATTGTTTAAAGCGAATACAAATACAGTCCTAAGTCGGGATCTCCAATGCACAGAAAGAATGGACGTTTTTATTAGGCTGAATTGTAGCAGTACCTTAATAACAGGATTTCTAGATGATCATGATTATGCAGAAATAGAGTTTTGTAACAAATGAGGTAGTGGATCCATAATATGTTTTCTAGTATGCCAAGTGATCCTAAATGTATGATTTCTAAAGCAGGTAAACATAGTATAAACCTAAAGCATGATTTCTAATGCAGGTAAACATAGTATAAACCTAAAGCATGATTTCTGATGCAAGTAAACATAATATAGACCTAAAGGCATGATTTCTTCCCGGTTTTCCCTCAAAAATTATATAAAAATCCCTTCCTTTTACTAATTTTCCCAATATCTATTTACAAAGATTATCATTACAGACCATAAATAAAATAAATTACATAATAAATATAAGTTATGCTATATGGAGCCTGAAATAGGCCCAAAGTGAACCTGGAAATACCAGGCTTTCAAAACAGTCCAAGATGTCATAGTCCATAATATCCAATGAGGTATCCTTGTGTCAAAGTTCCCAAGGGCCTCAAGGACCCCGGGCAGTGCTCACACTAAGATCCTTATAAATAGAGAAGTAGTTATGTGCGGTGTGGAAGGGCCAGCCCTAGTGTGCCAGCGTTCGGAGGAATCTCATGGATTCCTAGGCAGTACACACACTGGAGGGGAAAAACTTACATAATCTAAGAGTAGAAGTGAGAGTTCTTGACATAGTTTGAAGAACTTATTAAAAATAGTTTAGAGGTAAAATTTTTAGGAGTGAAAAGGTATTTCAGGAATGGAAACAGATTTAAGAAAATGCTAAGAGTGAAAACAACTTTGGAAGCAATTCTGAGAAGAACAAAGATTCAACAAACAACCACACAATCACAAAACTTAAAGTGCCCAGATTCAAAGCCATTTATTACTTGATTTTATGTGAAGACAAACAAGTTTACAAATAGGGATAGGGGGGTTGAGAGCATAGGGAGCTTAAATCAGAAGCACATGAACATGGATAATATGGGAAGCATATTGATCAACAAGTACACAGAACAAGCAGGGATTGTTTGGCAACCAGTGACCAAATTCATAGCATTAGAATACAAACTGCTGATTCAGAGTATTAACAAGGAAATTATACTTAAAGCTAAAGTGATAATAGATATTAGAGCTTAGAGACAGAATGCAGGAATATCCATATTAAGGACAAGGGTCTACCACACTGAATTAGTCATACGAATTGTGGTTAATCAGATAAATTAGGAGCCTGAACTACTTAAAATGAGCATACTAGTTGAAGGAAACAGACAAGAGCTCAAGTAAACAAGCTGGCAAAAATAGCAAACAAGAAGATTGAAACCTAGACATGCTGATTAAAACACTGAACAAGAAGGGGTAAAGCTTAATCATACCGATCAAAGCAGTAAACCGGAAGAACAACTAAGTACATAATCAGTTAAACTAGTGTGGAAATAGGCATGAATTTAGCAACTATTGAGCACATAGATTTGAATTTCAGAATGATATTGAAATAAGAACATACCAATTAAGGAAGCAAAGTGCAGAGAGTAAAACAGGTAGTGTAGACATGTAATTTTTGACCCATGCATTAGAATCACCTCTAATAGTCCTAGTATTTATAGGATATTTATTTGAGTTTATTTCTATAGGATTTTACTTTATTACTAATTTTAATTCTATTTTTAAGGCACAAAATTTGAAAAAATACAAAAATAGTTCCATGTTCTATCTTATCCTATTTAGTTTAGGTTATTAATATTTTTATAGCAATATATTTTGTTTTCACCATAATTCTCACTTTTATTTTGAATATAATAATTTATATAAAAATGATATATATATATAATCTATATAAAAATGATATATATAGTGTCATAGTATGATATAGTTTACTTTAATTAGTTAGAATTAATTTTAAATCATTTTTATAAAGAAAAGGTTTAAGTTTTTTAAATTGATGGATTTAAAGGGTTATAGTCCCAAAATGTTGGCCCAATTTCGGGCGTGAAGAAGCCCAAATCTGGGCAGCCCAATCCCACAATCCTTGACCCATGCCCCAAACCCAAAACCTGCTGACCCGCCCCAATTCCCATTTTAAATCCTAGCCATCTATTTTATTTGATCTATTGGCTCACATTATTTCCCCACACCCAAATATAAGCCTAATTTTTCCCCAATCAAACCTTAAACCTAAAATACAAACTCCAGCCGCTTCTGTCTTGCCTCTGTCGATCTAGACTCGCTGGAATTGGATGAGTCCACTCACCCAACTCGCCTCCGGGTCCCCTCATGGTCCCCCTTCATCATTAGTATTCGATTTTGCGCGTTTTCTTCTCATCTCCTTTTTGATTTTATCTTTTTAGGCATGAACGGAAAAATGGGAGGCGTAGGATCGAGTTACACTCGATCTACCCCCTCCATCTGTCCTTTATTGCCATCAAAAGAGATAAAATTCGATTTTTCTTGGTTTGTTTTCTTCTTTTTCAGATTTTGGTTAAAGATTTTCGGATTTGTTTTGTGGTCCCGCATGATTTCTTGATCTCGAAGGATAGAAATTTTGAGAGGGGGCTATATATTTGGGTCTTGGACAGAAATTTTGGGGGATTAGGAGAAGAATTTGGAGAAAATGATTTGGAAAAATTTGGGCTCTAAGAGGGAGTTTCTTCTTTTCTTCTCATTTTGATCCATTTTCAGTTGAGTTTAAATTCCAGAAAAACAAAAATACAAAAAACAGTTTGAGTTTAGATTTTTGTTTCAACTTGTCTCCATTTTAAAAAAAAATCAGAAAATATCCCAAAAATGGTTTTAGTTTCTTCTTTTGGTTTTGGTTTCAACATGGAGGTTAATTGAGCCAAAATTTGTTCGCCGTTCGAGTTTGTTCGAGGTCAGAGTCGTGTTCGTTTTTCGAGTTCTGGTTCCGTTGTTCGATTTTGCTTGCCGTTTTCTCGTCGGATTTTCTTTCGATTCGAGGAGTGTGTATTTGCTGATTTTTCCATTGTTATTTAGAAGGATTTCAGCTTAACAGGTTCACTTCTATTCCTTTCTTTTGTTTCTGTTGTGAATTGTGTTTCTCTTTGGTGATGATCATGTCAATTGGTTTGTTCTTGTTTAAATCTTTTCCGCTAATTTTTCTAGTCAAAATGAGCTTGAAAGTGTGTGCTAGTTTGCAAATTTGAATGGCTATGGTTGACTAAAAGGCTTATCATCAGTTGATTGGTGTAGATTTGGTGTAGGCGGAAACATATTGACTAAGAGTTTATTAGACTTAATTATATGATAAGAGGCTTATCATCAATTAATTAGTCAAAATGATCTTGAAAGGCGTTTGGCAACATCAGTTTATATGAAACATCATTTGTATGGCAAGAAAAATGAAAATAGATTGGTGTAGTCTATTAACTCTTCTGTAGTTTTTCTTTATTAGATTGAGTTCATGATTTTATTTTATTTTTTTTGTGACTGATCATATTCGCTCGGATTTGAATTCTTTCAAACATTATGGAGCCTATTTTGTTCACCCTTTTTTCGTGACTGATCTTATTCGCTCGGATTTGAATTCTTTCAAGCATTATGGAGCCTACTTTGTTCACCCTTTGAGCTTATTTTGAAACATTTAAGTCCAAAATGTCAAAGTTTTATCACATTAGGATAGCGTTTTTTTAAAACTGAGTCGGGATTGTCCATGTGTTTGAAAATTGTGTTTTTCCCTTCATTTTGGTTTCATCTATATTCACTGAGATTATCAAATTAGTTTAAATGTGTTTTGCAAGTTCCACGTAGTAACCACATCTAGAATGGTGCAGTAACATGCCAAGGTGTTTGTCTTAAATGGCTTATATGTGTTTAGGTCACTCTATCCTTTTCTTCTCATGCATATTGGGATGCTGTACTGATTTACATATTTGATGCTATCTTTATAAAAGTTTCTCAATTTGTCTTTGTCTGTTTTTGTTTTCGCTTTTCTTATGTATTTGGTCATTGGATATCACAATTTCTGGTAATGTTTGCTAGATGTGTTGTTGCTTCGTGTGGCTTGAGGGGTAGAAAGGTCAAAGCCCATTAGCAATTAATTTGTTCCATGCTTTAGGTATCGGGCTCGGTCTAATGAAAATGAAAAGTTAAAACAAAATATGAGCATGAATTGAATTGAATTGTTCTTTTACTTAGTTCTTTTATTTAGATCCTTTTATTTTCTTTACTAATGATATTGTTCGTTAGGAGCATGCTTAGGCCGACCACACTTGGGTAGACAAGCCTTAGGATTTTGTTAATTTTGAGGCAAGAGGTCATTCCCTTAGTTAAATTTATCCGGGGAATGCCCCGAAGAACTTGTATATATTTTGTTCCGGGGAATGCCCCGTAGTACTTGTATTTGGAGGCCGAAAGTAGCGCTTGCAGTCTTTTATTTTATTTTTATCTTTATTTTTCTTTTATTAGGTGAGGACGACCTCGAACCTCTTATGTGTTTATTTTTCTTTTCTGTGTTATTTATACCTCAACTTGAATATTTTAAAAGCCGACTTGATCAAGTATGCAACCGTACTAGTTACGGGACTTGGGGAGTGCCTAACACCTTCTCCCCGAGTCAAATGAACTCTCTTACACAAATCTCTGGTGTAGACTTAGTCTTGGAGTCCAAAATGTTTAAAAGGAATTTTTTTTAAAAAAAACGGTGACCTGGCACACCGAAACCAATGTCAGGTGGCGACTTTGAGTTATTTTCCTTTTGAATACAATTTTTGTCACTTTCAAAACTGAAAAACCCTTTTCGAGTTTTACTAAATCTTTTTATATATTTAAGAGGGTTAAGTGAGTTAGGTTGTTAAAAAAAGGGTGTGACAGGTAGAGTTCCACAGTCTAGCCTTGGCTTTTAGCCGGCTATACGAGCAATGAGCACAAGTAGTAGAAAGAAAGATGAGAGAAAGTTTGAGTGTGTGTGTGTGTGTATTTTTGAACTACTGTTCGTGTTTTTGAGAGGTAAACAAGAGTGTATATATAGCACTTAGAGAGTAAAGCAAATAAGGTAAAGAGAATCAGAAGTCAGTCAATTAGGGGGCAATCAAATAATCACAGAATCAATTCATGTAAGGGAGCCCGTAATAGACCCCTTAATTAGGGGTAATCACTTAACGGTCACAACAAAAGGAGGTTAATTAGGGTAAGGAATCCAAATCATACCAAATAGGGAATCAGTAAGAATCCCAAAACCGTACGGATAACTTATTAAGGCAAGTGTGATCAATTAAAGTCACAAATAAGATCTGTGCACACACAGATTTTAACAGAGCAAAATAATAGGAAATAATCAGTAAACCCTTCAAAAGAATACTAATTTTTGGGAAATAATTACTCAGATTCCATAAATAGAAATTAAATAAGTAAAGCTTCATAGAAATACAGAATTCAGCAAGAAAAGCAGGTTAGAACCATAAATAGAGATTAATTAGGTTAAAATCCCAAAGAAATATTGGATTTTAACAAGGAAAATATGTAAGCCCAAAAACGGAGTAAACTAATACGGCTGGTATCACAGAAATAACAAAGTATCGAAACAAAATCGAAGAAACCAGTATATCGCACAGAATCAACTAGAGTTTGAACATTCATGCAAAAATCAGTTAAGATGATGAAAAAATAATTAACTAAACACTGAAAACATAGAAAAATCGTTGAAGAAAAGTTTGAGATGAACCCTAGTTTAGAAAGAGTGATTAAAAATCGAAATAATCAATTAAAACAAGAGATATTTTGAAGGAAAATACTTAATAACATTCGAATCACCTCAGATCTATAAAGATCTGAGAAGAACCAATGGTATCGAACTAGGGTTTTTTGGAAAAATAACAAAGGTGAAGAGAATAGGTCTAGAACCCATAGATTCGTAATAAAACAAGGAGAGATCCTTACTTACAAACGAAAAATGGCATGAGACAGGCCGGTAAACAAAGTTTCAAACCAGAACCAGTTGGAGTTCCTTGAGATCTTCTCAAGGACTCATGAAGTCAAAGAACCATGGAGCGTAGTGTGAGCACGTGATTTTTGCTTCACGGAAACTACTCCAAAAGAAATCGGAAAAAAAAATAAAACAAGTCACCTTCGGGTACAATTTTGAGGATTTGTGTGACATTTTGATAATTGTTTTGTCCGTAAATGCTCGCCTTGCTATAGTTAAAAAATACAAAAAGACATGTCGCATGCATGATAAATTTAGGAATTAATTAACCATTATTTGGTTTTAAAATGCGAAAATCACAAAAATATGCATTTTTATTCTATTTTTGTTGTCATGGTAATTTTATTAAATGTTTTAATTCGTGTGATAACTGTTGTTAGGTGTTAATTAATATTTGTGTAGTTAAATTTTGGTTTTTAGGAATTTTTGTTTAATTATAAGAAGGAAAATATCAGATTTGGGCCAAAAATTCAACTGAAATCAGGCCCAAACCAATACAATGACCCAGCCCGAAACCAGGCCTTCCAGGGACGCCCCCAAACGACGCCGTATAGGGCGTTTGATCTGAGCCGTTCATCCATACTCATCCAATGGTCCACGATCGCGCCCATAACCCGACCTGCTTACCCGGGTCGACCCAGCCCCTCATTAAAACCAAACGACCCCGTTTCTACACCAAACGACCCCGTCCTGTCCCTCACCAATTAATCCAAGACGTTGAGATCATTTGATCTAACGGCTCAATTTAATTGCCACATCCCATATATAAACCCCTCATCACACCCCGCGCCCCTATCCGAATACCCCCCCTTCCATCGTCTCTCTCAAGAGACTAACCTAACACCCCTTGCCAAACCCTAGCCGCCACCCTTCACCCTCGCCGTAAACCCGGCAACCACGATGCCGGTGGCCACCAAAATAATACCCCTGATGCACCCAACCACCCTGAACACAAATCTGTTAGCAGTTGGCCTCGAATCATTCCCCATCGTCTCGAATCTTCGTTTGAAGGTTCGAGCAAAACCTCGATCTACACCAACCCACCCCAGATTCACACCAGTCACGACCCTACCCTCACTCGTGACCAAACCAAGTTTGGTTTGGTCCGAATCTACCCACAAATCCTCAAGCCCCAAATCGGACTGTTCGAACCCTAGAACACAAGAACTTTGGGAATCCGACCAGTTTAAATAGAGGGTTGGGGTCTAATAGACCTTAATCGAAGTGTTCTCGGTTGAGAACACCTCGATTAAAGTCTGTTCGACCTCAAATGGTCAAGTCCAGTCAAAGCTTGGGTCGTTTGTTGTTGAGCTTCCAGAGTAAGTTCTCTTTTTCTTTTCTGTTTCTGGTTCGAATGTTTTTTGAGTTTGTTAACATGTTTAGTTAGTTTGTTGGTATTTCTGATGTGTTCTTTCAATTTCCTCCGTCTTCGTAAGACCTTTTTATTTGGTCGACTATTCTTCTGTTTATGGTTGAATACGTATGGTGATATACATACTCGATTTGATCAGTGTTGTCAAGTGTTCCATTCATGTTGTTCTTCTGTTTTGTGCAAAGTTGTCTGAAGCCATTTGGGGACCTGTTCGTATTATTTGTTTAACCGACTGATTGTTCTACGTTATAATTAGTATAGTCGATTAGATAAACGTCGTCGATTAGTTTTATAGGACTGAATGTTCAAATGTCCTGATTCTGATAAGCTTCATATGATTGATCGAACCATTGTCATTTAGCTGATTGTTTGAAACTATCTGTGAATGGTTTGTAGCTTCAGTACAATAGCTGGAACTCAGTTTAGGATAGTTGTTGAGTTTGAACTTCCATAAGTTCAAATTTCAGTTTGTTGAAGTTTAGGTAAAAACAGTAATAACTAGGGGTTTAAAAGGGGTAGTTTGGGGTTTGAAAATATCATAAATGGTTAGTTTAAGTTGGGCTAACAGTGGGTACTGAAGTATGATTAAACTAATAAAATAGTGGGGAACAAAACTTGATAGCATGGGATGTTAGTTGAGTATTATAATAGGACCATAATATTTGAGTAATAATAAAATGAATTGATGGGGGATTAGTTGTTTATTGTCAGCTGCCCATGCCATTTGGGGCACGAAACACCTGATAATGGGAAATAAAGGGGTATGGGCAGATTTGAGGGCTGCATGGATCAAGGCAGCCTGGTGCTTGCCTACTTTGCTTATAAATAAGCTGGTTTTAGAACAAAAGAGGGGGGGTTTTTTTTGCCTGGAGAGAGTTTTTTCTTTGGCTGGACAGTTTTCTTTGGCTGGACAGTTTTTCTGGGTTGGACATCAGAAATTGAGAGAGGTAGAGTGTTAAAGCTAAACTTCTACATTAAAGGGTTTGAGGTTGCTTTTCTTGAGTGTTTTGACAAAAATCAGAAATTACTGCTTTCGTGCACCAGTCTGCTGTGCTGGGATACTGCTAGGTTTCAGTTTAGTTTCCCTGGTTTCTTTACTTGTTGAACACTGTTTCAACTGAGCGTCTTGGTTTTCTATTGGTTTGAAAGTTCACTGGTCTCCTGTTTGGTCTAAATCTGCCGCTGGTTCCTCTTACTGGCCATTATTGGGTTTTCCTGCTGGGTTTGTTTTGGTTTAACAAAATCTGTCTGCTGGGTTGTTTGCTGCTGAGTGCTGCTTTTCTTGTTGCTGTTGTTGCTGTGTGTGTGTGCTACTGCTGCACTGATCATTCCTCTGCTTATTTTGCTTTCCCAAATACCAGGTACACCACGGATACACTGTCAATGTAAGCTGAAAGTTGAAGTATGAATACAAAAAAATGAAGCGTTGAAGCTGTTTATTTACCGAGTTTTTCGAATCTGTTTCAGTTTGTTTATTGAACATTAAAGTTGTATATATAATAGTTCACATCTTCTATTTAGGATAATGAAGGCAGTCCTCATGTATAATTAAACCTCGCGTATGGTTACTTAGTATCACCTCGCGTGTGATTAGCATATCTTCTAACGTATGTTAAGTGTTAAATTGTCCATTGCTAGTCAATCTTACTCCATTTAGCAGGTTGTCTCGCTATAACTTGTAACAATACCATTAGAATAAAATAACAACAGTTTCCATTTCAACCTTATAAATGTTGGGCCTGAGTCGAATGAGCTAACAGGCACTTATAGGAAAAGGAATGGCCTAGGTCCAGCCCATACAGTGTGCGCTGGGCCTGGGCCCATGATATCTAAACGACTGCCCAGGCACGCGGTCATATTTCAGATTTGGCAAATCATATTCGGAACCCGACTATAACTAACTTGTAAGCATGAAAAATAAAGATTGGACCGTTACTCGTCTTTCATTATTAGAGACAAACTCAGTAGAAAACATAGCCACTATAGGACGCCCTTTTAAATAAAAATGAGACGAGCCTCGCCAAATAAAATGCATAGATTGCGGGGCCCTCACAAAATGTATGTGTTGATTACTTAGAACTCGGGATAGGCCGTTTAGAGAACTCCACGGCCTTACCCAAAACAACAGCACGCTAGTCCTTTAGGACGCGTCTCAATTAATCTTACTTTCTTAAACTCGGGTGCACATTTATGTGACCCAAATCCAAATCTCAGCGAAGTCGAAATGTGTCTCTAATCACGGGTACATTGATTGTGACGTGGTTCGAGATGCGTGTCCATGACGTTGCAAATTCCTTTTTAAAAAATAAGAATGAGATGAGCCTCGCCGAATAAAAATACAAAATTGCGGGGCCCTCAGTAAATATTTGCTTTAAAATTGCTTAGACTTCGGGATGGACCGTTTAGCAAAATTTCACGGCCCTGCCCAAAGTAAATGATACGCTAGTTGCTTTAGGCGTGCCTTTAATAATTTAATTTTCTTAAACTCGGGTGCACATTTATGTGACCCAAATCCAAATCTCAACGGAGTCAAAGTGTGTCGACGACCACGGGTACATTGATTGTGACACGGTTCGAGATACATTTTCACAACGTTGCAATTCCCTGTAATAATAATAATAATAATGAAAGCGGTAAAGAGTTAAAATTTGCACATAAGTTCATATTTGTATAAAATCGGACAATCAAGCCGAATATGACAGTTGAGCGACCGTGCTAGAACCACGGAACTCGGGAATGCCTAACACCTTCTCCCGGGTTAACAGATTTCCTTATCCGGATTTCTGGTGCGCAGACTGTTAAATAGAGTCATTCTTTTCCTCGATTCGGGATTAAATTGGTGACTTGGGACACCCTAACTCTCCCAAGTGGCGACTCTAAAATAAACAAACAAATCCCGTTTCGATTGTCCTTTAATTGGAAAAACTCCTTCACCCCTGGCGGGGGCAGAAAAAGGAGGTGTGACAGCTCTGGGGACTCTGCTGGGGATCAATTTTTGCCAGAACCACTGGTTCAGGGTTAAGAATTCGAGCTTAGAATAATTGTTATTATTTGGCTTTATTTATTATCTGACTTTATTACATGTTTTAGCCTAAATGTGCAAAATGTTGCTCTTACCGCTTTGATATTACTAGGACTGTATATATAAACTGTGCCGAAACCCCTCTCTTCTCTCTCTTGAGGAGTGCACATTGGTCGTGACTTCTTTCTGTTATTGTCATATACCAAAATAGAACGAGGATTCGAAGGAGTTGCAAAACCGGATGTCCCTTTGGTTACCGGTACACAGCTCCCATCCTCGGCTCGAGTTGTCCGCTCGGGTAAGCCAGGTCTAGAACAAACACCGAGGTTTTAAAACTTAGTATAACAAAGCCTCATGCCGGATACCTAGTAGGAATGCTTATTTGAATCATGTGCATTTGACTTAGGGGACTCAACACAGGGGTTGAGTCCGTCTAGGACTAGCAACCTGAAATGAAAAGACCATCCTGCTGCATCCTGTTTGCTTTACGCATTTATTTGCTTCAGACTTGCATGCTGACCAGTTTCGAAAAATCTGGAATATGGGAAAATTGTGAAGAAAAAGAGTGAAGTAACAGTGTAGAGAGTTAATTGCCTATTTTAGAAAAACCAATGCCCAAATACGGTCGAAATTCTGCCGAAAATTTTGAAAAACAATTGAAAGAAAATATTCTTTTTTTATATAGTTTGTTTCACTCAAAAAAAAGAGAAAAAATAGAAAAGAGTCTTTTATTTTTGGTTTGGAAAATAGGTTGGTCCTTGTTTGTTATAAAAAAAAAAGAGTCTTTGTTTTGTCTTATTTTCAAAATAGAAGAGGAAAAATAGCTTGTCGTGTCATGGAAAATAATAGAAAAAAAATGAAAAGTATTGTTTCCAAAATTTGGTTTATAGTCTCTGCCCGAACTACGCCAGTTTGATTCTCGCAGGGTGTGAGATACGTAGGCAAACCCCATCGGGTCCAACTTTCCCTTTTGCAAAAATAGGCAAAAAATGTCAAAACCTCAATTTTTCGTCATAAAGAAGTCAGGCGACTCCATTCTTGAAAAATGGCCGAATGTCCCTAGAAAGACGTCGGAAGGCTATTTTTGCAAGAACGCCGTTCTTGCTCATTTTTCTCAAGGGTTTCGTCCGGTTGGTAAAACACAGCCTTTAAATCTGCTTCGAAGTGCTGAAAGGCCATATTGACAAGACCGGAGTTTTATTTAAATGTGCATAAATTTTGGTTTATTTTTTTCTTTTGAGTCCCACGAGTCCTAATCACCCCAAACCAACATGCAGAATGAGCACAGGTCCAAGTTTGTCGGTGACAGTTAGGAGCAATATCCCTTTGGAGTTGCGCTTGTGGTGGGAGGATTTGGAAAAGTCAGAGCAAGACAAGATCAAACTGCATCTGGGAGGTCTGACCAGTTTGTTGAATGTCAGGCCCAGGTGCGACATCATAAAGGCTTTGGTTACATTTTGGGACCCGGCCCACAATGTATTCCACTTCTCGGATTTTGAACTCACCTCAACCTTAGAAGAGGTAGCAGGCTACATGGACGTTACTGAGGGGTTAAGGCACAAATATCTGATCGCTCCGAGAGCCGTAAATTCACACAAGTTCATGGATTTACTGAAGATAAGCAAGAGAGTCCCGTACTCTGAATTGGATAGGGGTTTTTCTACTTTGCAATTCACATACCAGAGGTATGGGCATATAGGAGGGTTCGATGATCCGGAAAGCGGTGTTTGCAGCAGAGGGAATCGGAAAAAGTGGGATGAACATAGACGGTTCGCCTTCATGGTAGCATTCTTGGGCATTGTGGTGTTTCCTCGGAAATATAGAAATATTGATTTAAAGGTGGCTGGAATCGTCAAGGTCCTGATTACCAACAACAAAAGCACGCTTGCTCCTATGATAGTGTCCGAGATATACCGAGATCTCACAGCCTGTAAAGCCGGGGCAGATTTCTTCGAAGGATGCAATCTGTTATTGCAGATGTGGATGATCGAGCACTTATGTCATCATCCTCAGTACATGCGCTATATATCTACTAGCGAAGGCTACATCGAAGGATATAACCTGAGGGTTTCAGGGCTCAGGTTACCGGAAGGGTTTGAAGACTGGGTATCCTATCTCCGTTCCATCACCGCAGTTCAGATAGATTAGACATTGGGTTGGCTTCCTGTTGAAGAAATTGTGTATATGCCCGCCACTGGTCCTTACTTCCTCTTAGGTGTTCAGCCTTATGCACCTTACCGGGTGATGAGACAATTGGGAATATGTCAGGTGGTACACCCAGACGAAGATCTCAGTATTTATGCAGTCGAGGTCAGCAACGACGGCCAATTTCATGAAAAGACAGTTCCTTATATATGGAGCGAATGCCAGTATTTGCCGGCGAATACTCGAGTGTGTGACCTATCCAGAGGTGAAGTCTCACCTACTTATCTCTCTTGCCATAGAAAGAAGAGCACTGCGAGAGACGAACCAGAACGGCCAACCAAAAGACCTCACCTCCAAGATTTTGTTGAGTCATCGCAAGAACAATGGGGCTGGCTTGCAAAAAAAGAAAACTACAGGGCAGAAATAGGCAAGCTGAAGCAACAGATTAGTGACCTGGAATTTGAAAACAATGTGCAAGTTGCTGCCGACAAAGGGGAAAAGAACAAGTTGGCCCAAGAAAACAAGGCCCTGAGAGCCCGAATCCGCCAAGACAGAAAGAATGCCGGTGACCAACAGAAAAATCGGTCCAATGAGAGATTGATAGCAGAGCTGAGGAGCCAGATTAGCAAAAGCCGAGAGGACTTGGAAAGATCTGAAGCTTTCATAGCGAGAATGCGGGTCAGATGGGCAAAAGGTACAATGGCCCGGAGAAAGCATCTGCAACAAGTCATAAGGGATTCTGAAATAAGCATCGGACTATTAAGAGAAACGAACTCCACTCTTCAGGAGCGGATCTTTAAACAAGATCGAGATGCCCAAACTGATAGAAGGCGCTGTTATGACATAATGGCCAGAATGGAAAAACAAATGGAGAGGTTCCAGGATCGACTCGCCGATAATGCTCAAGCACTGGGACTGAAAAACCGGCAAATGAAGCAGTTATTCAAGGAAAGGGACAACATCCGAAGTAGGATTGACGAGATTGGGCACTACATTTACATGAGATACTTGGCATGTGAGCAAATGCCTCGTGATACCCTACTCACCTCCGTCATGGGCTACGTTCACCGGATCATGAATGAGTTGAAAAGCTTACAAAGGGGTCTCACACCAAAGCCCGTGGAAAGGCCGAACGATGCCTCGCGAGCACCTGAGTTGAAATCCTTAATATATCCCTAGTTCGAGTCTTGTTTGTTGACTTTATGGGTCCGGTATCTTCCCATATGTTGTTTTTTTCTTTTCATCGAGTCAGGTTAAGAATTTTGGAATTTGTACTATTGCTGTTCTTTGTTTAAAATAAGTAGTTTGTAATAGCAAATTTTGGTGATGAATTGAATGATTCCAAAAGAATTTTGTGTCTTTACTTTGTGGCAGAACTACGCCCGGTCTGATTCACGCGGGGACGTGATACGTAGGCAATCCACATAAGATTCGACCGCCACTAAAAGAAAAAGAAAAAAAAAGAAGGAAAAAAAAGGAGAAAGAGAGAAGGAAAAAGGAAAGAATAATAGAGAGAAAAATGGGGGGTTCCCAAAACACTTTAAAGGCACAAATAAAGCAAGTCGGGATGATGCATGTGGTTGAAGCAAAAACATGTTAGAAATGGTTAACTGCTTAGGAGCATTGCATCCTCAACGTGCTATTACCAAATCTATTAAACTCTAACGCTAACAAGTTTGTTGTTTTCCACAAATACCAGACAGTTAGTTGTTAAAGCATTCTGGCAACACACCCTTATCAAACCAGATCCAAGGGACATGTACCAATAATTATGACTACTTCAGAAAACAGTACTGAGGAAGAAAGGCCAGTAAGCCAGTTGCTGAAAGAGGCAATGGAGAAGATAGAGAGGATGGGATTGGAGATGAATGCGATGCAGTTAGCCTTGGATAAAGTACAAAAGAGCCCTGAGTCACTAGGGCATATGTCGGAATACCCTCACTCTGGCCCTTCAACGAGCCTCCCGAATCACTGCTATTATCAGGAGAGAAGCCCCTATGATTCCCAAGCTCCACCACCCCATCAACTTCTCCCACCACCAAATGTTCCCACCTTTATGGGACCCACACCAGCCACACTGCAAAGATCAACTAGTGAGCTGTTGTTTCAGGCTCACGATGCACAGTACTATCCCCCTGAACCCACATTCAATGCACCAGAACCCCATACCTATAATCCACACTTGGAGGTCCCGGTAGAGATTGAAAAGCCGGTCAAGGTCCCAGAGAAGGATGAGGTAATGAGGAAGTTCAAAATCCTGGAGCAATCCTTCAGGAGCATGCATGGATTGGGCAACCAGGTCAACGTGGCCTACAAGGATCTATGCCCTTTCCCGGACATCCAACTCCCGGCAGGATTCAAGATGCCTAAGTTTGACTTATATGAAGGGCACGGTGATCCTATGACACATTTGCGGGGCTTTTGTAGCAAAATGAGAGGAGCAGGCGGCAAAGATGAGCTACTAATAGCTTATTTTGGTCAACGCTTGAGTGGATCGGCATTGGAATGGTATACCAGGCAAGATCCCAGCAGATAGTACACTTGGGATGATCTAGCGTGGGCTTTCGCGGGTCACTTTCAATACAATCTCGAGATAGTCCCTGACCGTCTCACATTACTGAGGACCAGAAAGAAGCTTGGGGAAAGCTTTCGTGAGTTTGGTTTCCGCTGGAGAGAACAGGCAGCCAGGGTTGATCCTCCCATGAGAGAGGGGTAAATGGTGGACTACTTCCTACAAACGCTGGATCCAACTTACTTTGGTCACTTGGTGACGACGGTTGGAAAATCCTTCAATGAAGTAGTAAAGATAGGGGTTATGATAGAAAAGGGACTGAGGTCTGATAAAATCCTGAATTACTCAGAGCTCAAAGCAACAACCCAGGCTATTCAGAGTGGCACGGGAGGTGCGCTGGGAAGTAAGAAGAAAGAAGAAGTCGCCACGGTAGAGACAGGCGGTTGGTCCAGGTCCGGCAAACCTTACTACAACCAACCCATACCCCACAGGCCAAATTATCCTTACAGCCCGCCACAACACTACTATCCACCTCAAGAACCACACTTCTCCGTGCACCAGGCCCAAGTATACACTTAGCCTCCGGTTCGCCCGCAATGGCGCGCGCCGGCTCCCCAAAACACATATGCACCTCCCCAGAACACATACCCTCCACCCCAAAATGCCTACCCTCCACCAAGGGCATACAGGAACCCTCCAGGGGCGGGCTTTCGAGGAGATCAAGCTGCTAGAAATGACAGGCTACAAAGACAGAGAGCTTTTACTGAGTTGGGAGAGACCTATACCGCCTTGTTCCACAAATTGAGGCAGCTAGGTTTGGTGAGTCCTGTCGATCCTATGGGGGCAAACCCCCCACCCCAAATTTGGACCGATCGATAAGCTGCGAGTATTGCTCAGGAATGCTTGGGCATGATACCAAAAAATGTTGGAGGTTAAGGCATGCAATACAAGATCTTATTGATGCCAACAAGATCGAGGTCCAGACGCTGGAGGCATCCAACATCAACCAGAACCCATTGCCAGTGCACCACGAAGCTCACATGATCGAGTTGGTGTACAAAGGAGGAGAGCCGAGGAAACCCTCACCGACGGTGATGATGATCCATGATGCTCCGAAAGAAGAATCGACCGGTGGGGAAGCAGGGGTACAGTTGAAGGGGGAAGATGTCAAGCCAGTGGTGATATTATGGAAAAGTCCATCCATCGCAACAAGGAAACCAGAGCCAACCAGATTGGTGGTATCGGGAACATCATCCACACCCGTAGTCGTTGTGAAAGGAGTCTGCAGGGAACCAGCCATCATAAAGCCGGTAGTACAATTGCCAATGATTAATAGCAAGGTCGTACCTTGGAAGTATGAAAAGGCAGTGGTAATGTACAAGGGAAAGCAAGTGAAGGAGGATAGTTGTGAGGCGCAGGGGCTGACTCGGTCGGGACGGTGCTTTGCTCCCGTGGAGTTGAGAAGGTCCAACCCGGCAGTAACAAAGAAACCCGTGTCAGAAGAGGAGGCGGAGGAGTTCTTGAAAAGAATGAAAGTGCAGGATTATTCCGTTGTCGAACAATTGAAGAAAACACCGGCCCAGATCTCGTTGTTATCATTATTGATCCATTCGGATGAGCATCGCCGGGCCCTGATGAAGATACTGAATGAAGCTCATGTGCCCAATGAAATTTCAGTAAACCACCTTGAAACAATTGCCAACAAAATTTTTGAGGTAAACAGGGTAACATTCTCTGATGACGATATGCCAGTGGAAGGCACGGAACATAATAAAGCTCTATACTTCACTGTCAAATGTGAAGACTCGGCAGTTACTCGGGCGTTGGTGGATAATGGCTCGAGTGCCAATATTTGTCCATTATCCACCCTGAACCAGTTGAAGATTGACCATGGTAGAATCAACAAGAACAACATTTGCGTCCGAGGATTTGACGGAAGTGGAACGGCCACCGTGGGGGATATTATACTTGAGTTGACCATCAGCCCGGTTCAGTTTACCATGGAGTTCCAGGTATTGGATGCCGCAGTATCTTATAACCTTTTGTTGGGACGACCGTGGATCCACGCGGCCAAAGCGGTGCCATCCACCTTGCATCAAATGGTCAAGTTCGAATGGGACAGACAAGATGTCGTGCTGCATGGGGAAAACACTACGTGCACCATGGGAGGCGCCATTATGCCCTTCATAGAAACAAACGGTGACAAAGGTCCCTGGGTTTACCAGATTTTTGATGCAGTATCAGCAAACAAGATTACCGAGGGTGAAAGCATTCCACACCCAGGGGTAGCTTCCGCAACCGTCATGATGGTTTCAGAGATGTTGGGTAATGGGTTTGTGCCAGGAAAAGGCCTGGGGGCTGAGCTTCAAGGGATTGTTCAACCTGTCTCCTTGCCTAAAAATTTAGAGACCTTTGGATTTGGGTTCAAACCTACTGCGGCAGATGTAAAGCTAGCGCGGAAAATAAAGAAGAGAGTTTGGGTTCTTCCCAAACCAATTCCGCGTCTCTCCAGATCCTTTATTAGAGCAAGTGCCAAGGGCTCACCGGTCCCGAAAATTCTCGGACCATTGATTGGGATGGACGGGGATTTGAATCGGAGATTCGAAAGGTTGTTCGCTGATGTCCATGTAATAGAAGTTGGAGAGGGTTCCAGTAGAGCAGGCATACAGTTTGTGTGGCCTAAGGCCAATACCAACAATTGGACGGTTACTCATCTTCCTACCCGGGGGAAGTCCTGGTAGTAGGCTTTGATTTTTCTTTCCTGTTTTTCGGATTATTCCAGGGTGTAATCCAAATCTCATTTTATTTTGTAAAGTGTGAACCCTGTTATCCCGCATTTTTAATAAAATTCTCTTTTCTTGTCTCATTTTAATTTTGTTTTGTTCTTTTCTCTTTCTGAACAGTTCTCTTTTTACTGGTTCTAATGACATGGCATGCACAACGGATCTTCGACCTAGTCTAATAAATCAATCTGACTCCGACTTAATTATGCAAGAGATCGGTTATGATGATGAGTCCGAATATGATGAGGATGAAGCCTTCGAAGAAATAAACCGAGAATTGTGCCAGTTCGAAGAGAAACCCAAGCCTAATCTGAATGACACCGAGTCTGTAAATCTAGGGGATGCAGATAATGTCAGAGAAACCAAAATATGCATCCACATTGAGCCAAACATCAATGAGGAATTAATCAAAACCCTCATTGATTTCAAAGATGTTTTTGCATGGTCATATGATGATATGCCGGGATTAAGCACCGATCTAGTGGTTCACAAATTGCCCACTGACCCGGCATACCCTCCGGTCAAGCAAAAACTGAGGAAGTTTAAGACGGATATGAGTGTGAAGATCAAAGAAGAAGTGACCAAACAGCTGCAGGCAAAAGTTATTCGGGTCACTCGATATCCCGATTGGTTGGCTAATGTGGTACCAGTGCCGAAGAAGGATGGGAAAATCAGGGTATGTGTCGACTACCGCAATCCCAACAAGGCAAGTCCTAAGGATAATTTTCCATTGCCCAACATCCATATCTTGATCGATAATTGCGCTGGGCGCGAGATCGGATCCTTTATGGACTGCTATGCAGGATATCATCAGATCTTAATGGACGAAGAAGATGCGGAAAAGATGGCTTTCATTACGCCATGGGGAACTTACTGCTACCGGGTAATGACATTCGGATTGAAGAATGTTGGGGCAACATACATGAGAGCAATGACTACTGTGTTTCATGACATGATATACAAAGAAATTGAAGTGTACGTAGATGATGTGATCATAAAGTCTTGGCATCAGGAAGATCATGTAGCAGACCTAAGGAGGTTCTTTCAAAGACTTCGAAGGTATGATATTAAGCTCAACCCGGCCAAATGTGCCTTTGGGGTTCCATCAGGAAAGCTGTTAGGATTCATCGTCAGTCGACGGGGTATTGAGTTGGACCCATCCAAGATCAAATCCATCCAAGATTTGCCACCGCCAAAGAACAAAACGGAGGTAATGAGTCTATTGGGAAGACTAAATTATATCAGCAGGTTCATCTCTCAACTCACGGCGACTTGTGAACCCATATTTCGGCTGCTGAAGAAAGATGCTGTGGTAGACTGGATGACGGAGTGTCAAGAAGCCTTCGACCAGATCAAAGGGTATCTGTCAAATCCACCTGTGTTGGTCCCACCTGAGCCGGGGAGACCATTAATTCTTTATCTGACGGTCCTGGAGAATTTGTTTGGCTGCATGTTAGGGCAACACGACATTACAGGAAGGAAGGAGCGGGCCATTTATTATCTTAGCAAGAAGTTTACAGTATAAGAGGTCAAGTACACTCAACTCGAGAGGACATGTTGCGCCCTAACTTGGGTGGCTCAGAAGTTGAAGCACTATTTGTCCTCGTATACTACTTATCTCATTTCCCGTTTGGATCCATTAAAGTACATTTTCCAGAAACCTATGCCTACAGGGAGGTTAGCAAAATGGCAAATTTTGCTCACAGAGTTTGATATCGTCTATGTGACGAGGACGGCCATAAAAGCCCAAGCGTTGGCCGATCACTTGGCTGAGAATCCCGTTGATGAAGAATACGAGCCTTTGAGGACGTATTTTCCAGACGAGGAAGTAATACATATAGGTGAGCTAGAATTACCCGAGGAACCAAGTTGGAAGCTTTTCTTTGATGGAGCCGCAAACGCGAAAGGGGTTGGAATATGAGCGGTACTCATTTCGAAAATAGGATGTCACTATCCTGTTACAGCCCAGCTATGATTCTATTGTACCAACAACATGGCCGAGTATGAAGCATGCATTTTGGGTCTGTGACTAGCTGCAAACATGGATGTCCAGGATGTTTTGGTCTTGGGAGACTCGGACCTCCTGGTGCATCAGATTCAGGGTGAGTGGGAAACACAGGATTTGAAACTCATACCATATCGACAATGTTTGCACGATCTGAGCAAGCAATTTCGATTAGTAGAATTCAGACACATCCCAAGAGTTCACAATGAGGTTGCCAACGCATTGGCCACCCTAGCATCAATGCTACACCACCCCGATAAAATTTATGTTGACCCATTGCACATTCAGGTTCGTGATCAGCATGCTTATTGCAGCATGGTAGAGGAGGAAGTGGATGGCGAGCTATGGTTTTATGACGTAAAGGAGTACCTCAAGATGGGGATATATCCGGAGTAGGCCACCGGAGACCAAAAAAGAGCCATTCGGCGTTTGTCAAATGGTTTCTTCCTCAGTGGAGGAGTGTTGTACAGAAGAACCCCAGACTTGGGATTGCTAAGATGTATAGACGCCGGTCAAGCCACGACAGTTATGGCAGAGGTGCATGTTGGAGTCTGTGGGCCACATATGAGCGGATATGTATTGGCAAAGAAGATTCTTCGAGCAGGGTACTACTGGCTCACTATGGAGCATGATTGTATCAATTTCGTGAGGAAATGCCATCAATGTCAGATAAACGGAGATCTGATTCATTCTCCGCCGACAGAATTGCATACAATGTCAGTGCCATGGCCATTTGTCGCATGGGGCATGGATGTCATTGGGCCTATTGAGCCGGCAGCGACCAACGACCATAGGTTCATTCTGGTGACCATCGACTACTTCACCAAATGGGTTGAAGCTAAAACTTTCAAGTCGGTAACCAAGAAGGAAGTGGTGGATTTTGTTCACTCCCATATCATCTGCAGATTTGGGGTCCCAAAAGTGATCATCACGGATAATGGTGCAAATCTTAACAGCAATTTGATGAGGGAGGTATGCCAACAGTTTAAGATTACACACCGCAATTCCACCCCATATCGTCCCAAGGCGAATGGAGCAGTTGAAGCAGCCAATAAGAACATCAAGAAGATACTGAGGAAGATGGTAGAAGGATCTAGACAATGGCATGAGAAATTACCCTTTGCCTTGTTGGGTTATCGCAGTACAGTCCGTACTTCCATAGGTGCAACTCCTTATTTATTGGTGTACGGAACTGAAGCGGTAATACCAGCGGAGGTCAAAATTCCTTCCCTCCAGATTGTCGCTGAAACCGGGATTGACGACGATGAATGGGTCAAAGCTCGACTGGAGCAGTTGAACTTAATAGACGAAAAAAGATTGGCAGCAGTGTGTCATGGCCAGTTGTATCAGAAGAGAATGGCAAGGGCATACAATAAGAAGGTGCGCCCCAGAAAATTTTTAGTAGGGCAGCAAGTATTAAAACGGATCCTCCCACATCAGATCGAAGCAAAAGGCAAGTTCGCCCCAAATTGGCAAGGGCCTTATGTCGTGACCAGAGTGTTGTCCAACGGCGCTTTATGTCTAACAAATATCGAAGGAAGATGCGTCGACATGGCTATCAATTCTGATGCAGTCAAAAGATATTATGCGTAATTTCTTTGATTATGATAGTTATTGGTTCGTTTGTTTGTATTTGGTACTTATTGGATAATGAAATGACGGAGGCAATTCTTTCTTCTATCCAAACACTTTTAACCTTTGCTTCCCCCTTTGAGCCTTATTTATTCCTTCATACCCCTCTTTTGGAGTCACTAATGGAAAAAATATATGAAAAAAAAAGAAAAATAAAAATGAAAACAAGATAAAGGTCATAAGAAAAACAGAGGAACCGTGGGAACTACGTTTGACCTGATTCCTCAAAGAGGATACGTAGGCACCTCACGGCTCGGTCATAGTGCACCATAGTGTGCATAGTGTGCATAGTGTGCATAGCTCCACATAGTGTAAATATAAAAATCCCCAAGCAAGAAAACTGGGGCAGGAGTTATGTTTTTGAAGTTTCAAAAAAGGGTTGATTCCAAGAATTGTAGTGTTTCACCCGTCGAAGTTATTTTTGAATTTTGATAGCTTTTCTTTTAACCTTACACAAAACCAACATCGATGTCCAAAAATACCTCCCGATTAGTATCCGAGAGGTGCCAAGTCAGGCGAATGGAAGCCGAGAATAATACATTGATCCCCAGCAAAGAAGAGGATCATAAACTGGAAATGAATTGATAGCCGAAAAGAATCTCCGGAAGAGAGAGTCATATCGGCAGCACTCCAATCCCCTGCTGAAAAAATAAAATGAGAGAGTCTTATCGGTGAAAACCTTCACAGGCACCATAAGGCGACGAAAGATGAGAGAAATAAAACGAGAGAGTCTTATCGGTGAAAATCTTCACAGGCACCATAAGGCGACGGGAGCTGAGAGAAAGGAGAGAGTCTTATTAGTGAAAACCCCTCGAAGGGCACTCTAAGGAGACAAGATATATTGGCAAAAAGGATCCGCATTTTTGAAGAGGTGGGCACCTATTTATCCCCAGCAAGTGAGGCCATCAGGAATATTGATTGATACAAATAGACTGGGTCGATTAATCCGTAATGCACGACATGATCGTTGGGACCAGTCATACCGTCCAGATAAGTTCTTTCCTTTTCTTCTCTCCCAGCATTTATTCAGAAAGATTTTTTTTCTCTCTCTATCTTTTACATTTTCTTTGTCTAAAAGACTTTTTCCAGAAATTTGTTTTGAGAAGAATTTTTCAGAGTTTACTACCAGGGGCCAAAATGGTACAAAGCAAAATGCGAATGGGATAGGCCAAAGCTGAGGCAATAAGACAAAAGTCGTTTGCTGCAAAACCAAATGACAAACTAGCCTAGAAAGTTAAGGGGAACATGAAGAAAAGCGGAAAACGACGGTTGAGGGACTTATGGACCAAGTTCCAAGAAGATCCCCAGCAGAGCTTCGATAGATCACGGACCAAGGTCCAAGGTGGTCAGACACCACAGAAAGGAGGAAGGAGGAAGAGAGAATTGATCCGCAGCAAGATAACCTCAACAGTCCTATGCTCAATAACATTATCCCCAGGTGATAACATTTTATGCCCTGCAGTGCTGGGAGAAAATAAACTTTTAAGGGAGTAGTTTTGGAGTTGAAGAGGACTACCACAACATGTTTTGAAACAAAAGAGCGGGGAAGGGATAAATGGAAAACCATCCCCGGCAGAAATGTCATCCCCAGCGAAATACCATCCCCAGCAGGCATATCATCTCCAGCAAGCAACTTTATCCCCAACCAGTTTTGGGTGCACAGAGCAAGTGAAAGGGAAAGGAAAAATCACCCCAGCAGGAGTGACACGGTCACTCGCCATGTTAAAACTAACAAAATTTTCTTTTGATTGCTACAGGAAAATAAAGGTTGATGATGGCATAAAGACACGCCACAAAAAAGGTCACCAAAACTGGGGCAGAAAATTTTCTACCGTTGTCAAAAATTTTCTCGGAGGAACGAGGAAACAAATTCAAATATTTTTATGTCTTAGTTCAACGGACGCCCACCTGTATAACGAGAGGAATACTTTTCAGTCTTTACATTTCATGTCCTAGGTCGCCCACCAATATAACGAGGGAATACATTTCTGTTTTTTCATTTCATGTCCTA
Organism: Nicotiana sylvestris; assembly: GCF_000393655.2. Lineage (NCBI taxonomy): Eukaryota > Viridiplantae > Streptophyta > Magnoliopsida > Solanales > Solanaceae > Nicotiana > Nicotiana sylvestris. The sequence continues at coordinate 160,736,592 of NC_091068.1, forward strand.
GGCGCCCACCAGTATAACGAGGGAATACATTTCTGTTTTTTCATTTCATGTCCTAGGCGCCCACCAGTATAACGAGGGAATACATTTCTATTTTTAATTTCATGTCCTAGGTCGCCCACCAGTATAACGAGGGAATACATTTCTGTTTTTTCATTTCATGTCCTAGGCGCCCACCAGTATAACGAGGGAATACATTTCTGTTTTTCATTTTATGTCCTAGGTCGCCCACCAGTATAACGAGGGAATACATTTCTGTTTTTTCATTTCATGTCCTAGGTCGCCCACCAGTATAACAAGGGAATACACTTCTGTTTTTTCATTTCATGTCCTAGGCGCCCACCAGTATAACGAGGGAATACATTTCTGTTTTTCATTTCATGTCCTAGGTCGTCCACCAGTATAACGAGGGAATACATTTCTGTTTTCATTTCATGTCCTAGGCGCCCACCAGTATAACGAGGGAATACATTTCTGTTTTTCACTTCATGTCCTAGGCCGCCCACCAGCATAACGAGAGAATACATTTCTGTTTTTCATTTCATGTCCTAGGTCACCCACCAGTATAACGAGGGAATACATTTCATATTTTTGCATTCAGGCACCCACCTGTATAACGAGAGGAATACTTTTCAGTCTTATACTTCAGATCTTGAAATCAGTAACCCACCGGAAGACAGAAGGTTACAAAAAAAAAAAAAAAAAAAACTCAGCATAACAAATTTTGATGAAGAGAGTCGTATCCCTAGAGGAACCACCGAAAAGCTTAATGAAGGAAGCCATATCCCCAGCGGACCGAACTAGACAGTGAGAATTGGTATTCAGAGTAGCAAAAGGTTGGTATCACCCCATCAGTGTTCGGAAGAAAGCAGCACCAGAATAGACGCAAGCCGACAAGAAAGCAAGGCGTCCAGAACAAATGGAAGATGGATGGGATCTTGTAATCCGTTATCTAGCCTAGCTTCTTGATTTTTCTTTTAAGCACGATGTAATAAGGAGATCGGTAAGCAGTAGTAACAGTATGCAGTAACAGTAACAGCAAATCGCAGTCCCATGGTAGTCCCAGCTACCAACACTTCCCGAACTACATTAACCTGATTCCCTTCTAGCCAGGGATATGTAGGAAACCTTTGAAGCAAAGGTTCGGTTAAATCTTTTCAAAACAAAATGTTTCACACGGAGTCTTCCAACGAGCAAAGTCGCTCGTGTCTGCTCACTTTATCTTTGCACAAAAGCTCTTTGTGTTTTCAGAAAAAGAGGGGCAGCTGTGAGCACGTGATTTTTGCTTCACGGAAACTACTCCAAAAGAAATCGGAAAAAAAAATAAAACAAGTCACCTTCGGGTACAATTTTGAGGATTTGTGTGATATTTTGATAATTGTTTTGTCCGTAAATGCTCGCCTTGATATAGTTAAAAAATACAAAAATACATGTCGCATGCATGATACATTTAGGAATTAATTAACCATTATTTGGTTTTAAAAAGCAAAAATCACAAAAATATGCATTTTTATTCTATTTTTGTTGTCATGGTGATTTTATTAAATGTTTTAATTCATGTGATAACTGTTGTTAGGTGTTAATTAATATTTGTGTAGTTTAATTTTGGTTTTTAGGAATTTTTGTTTAATTATAAGAAGGAAAATATTGGATTTGGGCCAAAAATTCAACTGAAATCAGGCCCAAACCAATACAATGACCCAGCCCGAAACTAGGCCTTCCAGGGACGCCCCCAAACGATGCCGCATAGGGCGTTTGATCTGAGCCGTTCATCCATACTTATCCAACGGTCCACGATCGCGCCCATAACCCGACCTGCTTACCCGGGTCGACCCAGCCCCTCATTAAAACCAAACGACCTCGTTTCTACACCAAACGACCCCGTCCTGTCCCTCACCAATTAATCCAAGCCGTTGAGATCATTTGATCTAACGGCTCAAGTTAATTGCCACGTCCCATATATAAACCCCTCATCACACCCCGCGCCCCCCATCCGAACACCCCCCTTCCATCGTCTCTCTCAAGAGACTAACTTAACACCCCTTGCCAAACCCTAGCCGCCACCCTTCACCCTCGCCGTAAACCCGGCAACTACGACGCCGGTGACCACCAAAATAACACCCCTAATGCACCCAACCACCCTGAACACAAATCTGTTAGCAGCTGGCCTCGAATCATTCCCCATCATCTCGAATCTTCGTTTGAATGTTCGAGCAAAACCCCGATCTACACCAACCCACCCCAGATTCACACCAGTCACGACCCTGCCCTCACTCGTGACCAAACCAAGTTTGGTTTGGTCCGAATCTACCCACAAATCCTCAAGCCCCAAATCGGACTGTTCGAACCCTAGAACACAAGAATTTTGGGAATCCGGCCAGTTTAAACTGAGGGTTGGGGTCTAATAGACCTTAATCGAAGTGTTCTCGGTTGAGAACACCTCGATTAAAGTCTGTTCGACCTCAAATGGTCAAGTCCAGTCAAAGCTTGGGTCGTTTGTTGTTGAGCTTCCAGAGTAAGTTCTCTTTTTCTTTTCTATTTCTGGTTCGAATGTTGTTTGAGTTTGTTAACATGTTTAGTTAGTTTGTTGGTATTTCTGATATGTTCTTTCAATTTCCTCCGTCTTCGTAAGACCTTTTTATTTGGTTGACTATTCTTCTGTTTATGGTTGAATATGTATGGTGATATACATACTCGATTTGATCAGTGTCGTCAAGTGTTCCAGTCATGTTGTCCTTCTGTTTTGTGCAAAGTTGTCTGAAGCCATTTGGGGCCCTGTTCGTATTATTTGTTTAACCGACTGATTGTTCTATGTTATAATTAGTATAGTCGATTAGATAAACGTCGTCGATTAGTTTTATAGGACTGAATGTTCAAATGTCCTGATTCTGATAAGCTTCATATGATTGATCGAACCATTGTCGTTTAGTTGATTGTTTGAAACTATCTGTGAATGGTTTGTAGCTTCAGTACAATAGCTGGAACTCAGTTTAGGATAGTTGTTGAGTTTGAACTTCCATAAGTTCAAATTTCAGTTTATTGAAGTTTAGGTTAAAACAGTAATAACCAGGGGTTTAAAAGGGGTAGTTTTGGGGTTTGAAAAGATCAGAAATGGTTAGTTTAAGTTGGGCTGGCAGTAGGGTACTGAAGTATGATTAAACTAATACAATAGTGGGGAACAAAACTTGATAGCATGGGATGTTAGTAATAATAGGCCCATAACATTTGAGTAATAATAAAATGAATTGATGGGGGATTAGTTGTTTGTTGTCAGCTGCCCATGCCATTTGGGGCACGAAACACCTGATAATGGGAAATAAAGGGGTATGGGCAGAGTTGAGGGCTGCAGGGATCAAGGCAGCCTGGTGCTTGCCTACTTTGCTTATAAATAGGCTGGTTTTAGAACAAAAGAGGGGTTTTTTTTTGCCTGGAGAGAGTTTTTTCTTTGGCTGGATAGTTTTCTTTGGCTAGACAGTTTTTCTGGGTTGGACATCAGAAATTGAGAGAGGTCGAGTGTTAAAGCTAAACTTCTACATTAAAGAGTTTGAGGTTGCTTTTCTTGAGTGTTTTGACAAAAATCAGAAATTACTGCTTTCGTGCACCAGTCTGTTGTGCTGGGATACTGCTGGGTTTCAGTTTAGTTTCCCTGGTTTCTTTACTTGTTGAACACTGTTTCAGCTGAGCATCTTGGTTTTCTGTTGGTTTGAAAGTTCACTGGTCTCCTGTTTGGTCTAAATCTGTCGCTGGTTCCTCTTACTGGCCATTATTGGGTTTTCCTGCTGGGTTTGTTTTGGTTTAACAAAATCTGCCTGCTGGGTTGTTTGCTGCTGAGTGTTGCTTTTCTTGTTGCTGCTGTTGTTGTGTGTGTGTGCTACTGCTGCACTGATCATTCCTCTTCTTCTTTTGCTTTCCCAAATACCAGGTACACCACTGAAACACTGTCAATGTAAGCTGAAAGTTGAAGTATGAATACAAAAAAATGAAGCGTTGAAGCTATTTTTTTACCGAGTTTTTTGAATCTATTTCAGTCTGTATATTGAACATTAAAGTTGTATATATAATAGTTCACATATTCTATTTAGGATAATGAAGGCAGTCCTCATGTATAATTAAACCTCGCGTATGGTTACTTAGTATCACCTTATGTATGTATGTTGGTAGATAGAAAAGAAGTAAGAATGTAGTAAACAATATCTGGAATTTTAGTTGTGTTTGTGATTAGCATATCTTCTAACGTATGTTAAGTGTTAAATTGTCCATTGCTAGTTAATCTTACTCCATTTATCAGGCTGTCTCGCTATAACTTGCAACAATACTATTAGATTAAAATAACAACAGTTTTCATTTCAACCTTATAAATGTTGGGCCTGAGTCGAATGAACTAACAGGCCCTTATAGGAAAAGGAATGGCCCAGGTCCAGCCCATACAGTGTGCGCTGGGCCTGGGCCCATGATATCTAAACGACTGCCCAGGCACGCGGTCATATTTCGGATTTGGCAAATCATATTCGAAACCCGACTATAACTAACTTGTAAGAATGAAAAATAAAGATTGGACCGTTACTCTTCTTTCATTATTAGAGACAAACTCAGTAGAAAACATAGCCACTATAGGACACCCTTTTAAATAAAAATGAGATGAGCCTCGTCAAATAAAATGCATAGATTGCGGGGCCCTCACAAAATGTATGTGTTGATTACTTAGAACTCGGGATAGGCCGTTTAGCGAACTCCACGGCCTTACCCAAAACAACAACACGCTAGTCCTTTAGGACGCGTCTCAATTAATCTTACTTTCTTAAACTCGGGTGCACATTTATGTGACCCAAATCCAAATCTCAGCGGAGTCGAAATGTGTCTGCAATCACGGGTACATTAATTGTGACGTGGTTCGAGATGCGTGTCCATGACATTGCAAATTCCTTTTTAAAAAATAAGAATGAGATGAGCCTCGCCGAATAAAAATATAAAATTGCGGGGCCCTCAGTAAAAAATTGCTTTAAAATTGCTTAGACTTCGGGATGGACCGTTTAGCAAAATTTCACAGCCCTACCCAAAGTAAATGATACGCTAGTCGCTTTAGGCGCGCCTTTAATAATTTAATTTTCTTAAACTCGGGTGCACATTTATATGACCCAAATCCAAATCTCAACGGAGTCAAAGTGTGTCGACGACCACAGGTACATTGATTGTAACGCGGTTCGAGATATATTTTCACAACGTTGCAATTCCCTGTAAAAATAATAATAATAATAATGAAAATGGTAAAGAGTTAAAATTTGCACATAAGTTCATATTTGCATAAAATCGGATAATCAAGCCGAATATGACAGTTGAGCGACCGTGCTAGAACCACGGAACTCGGGAATGCCTAACACCTTCTCCCGGGTTAACAGAATTCCTTATCCGGATTTCTGGTGCGCAGACTGTTAAATAGAGTCATTCTTTTCCTCGATTCAGGATTAAATTGGTGACTTGGGACACCCTAACTCTCCCAAGTGGCGACTCTGAAATAAACAAACAAATCCCGTTTCGATTGTCCTTTAATTGGAAAAACTCCTTCACCCCTCGCGGGGGCGGAAAAAGGATGTGTGACACGTAGGAGACCAGGAGTGGTCAGAGAAGACATAGAAGCACCATAAGAGGGAGGTTTACGCCGATGACAACGACTAGGGTTAGGGTTAGGTTGAAAGAGAGCTGGGATATGAGGGGAGATGATGATGACGGGTTTTGAGAGAATGAAAAGGGTTTGGGTAGGTTAAGGGTTAATTAAGGTAAGGGTGAATGTGGACCGTTGATCTAAAAGATCAACGACCACGATTGAAGATGGGTTATTGGGTCGAGTAGGCAGATTGAGCCTAAGGGGTTTGGGCTAGCTTTTGGGTTAATATTAGAGGGGGTTTGGGTTGATAAAAATGGTTAGGTTTGAAAAAAGAGTTATTTGTTAAATACCCAAATAATTGATAAAATATATTTTATAAAATAATTAACGGATTATAAAAAAAAAATCATACATGGAAATGCTTTAAAATAATTACTCAAGATTATAAAAATACAATGAGCTATTTTCTGGTAAAATAATGCAATAATGCATGCATGGGCTATAATTGCAAATTTATTGCAATTGTAACCCAAAAATGTAGATATAGCTATTTGCGAAATAATTTGAGCTCAATATGAATATAAATAGCAAAATTAAACTGTGAAATTATTATAAAGTCCTTTGTGATGCAATTTGTAATTATTTATATAAATAAAATACTGGGATAAATTAATTTAAAAAATGTAGAAATTATGACAAATATCAATTGATGCTAATGCATAGTTTTGAAGGTATATATGCATTTGAAAAATATTATAGGGAAAAATTGGGTATCAACAGCGTGGACTATTGCATACGACAATCTGTGAATCGTCTTGAATTCCTTTTTTATGGCCCTAAAAAGCCAAAAATGAGGAACAACCATGGCGAAGCGATGACTATTGTTCATTATGTTATTTTTGACGGGCCTAAAATTTTTAGTAGATTCAGGGCCAATCGCCTGAATTCATGCAGATGGCCCCGTCGCTATAACACACGAAAATCTGGATGAGTTTCTGTTTTATGCCGCTAAAACACAAAAAATCATGGCGAAGTGTTGATTGTTGTTCATTAGGTCTTTTTTATGTACTTGTAAAATTATAGGAGATTCGAGGTCGGTCGCACAAATTCTTGCAAATGGTATGGACAATATCATATGAAATTTTGTAATCGTCTTGAATTCCTATTTTATGGCCCTAAAACGCCAAAAACTAAAGAACTGTCCTGGCGAATCGATGTCTATTGTTCATTACATCATTCTAGATGGGCTCGCAAAATAGATTCTGGGCCGGTTGCCCGAGTTTATGCAAATAGCATGGACTATAGCACACAAAAATAGGAATCGTCTTGAATTCCTGTTTTATGGTCCAAAAAGCCAAAAAATGAGGCACAATCATGGTGAAACGGTGATTATTACTAATTAGGTCGTTTTTATAGTTTCACAATATTTTAGGAGATTCTAGTTCGGTCGCCCGAATTCATGCATATTGTGATAGTCCATGTCATATGCATGAATCGGGCTACCGATCATGGTGAAGTGATGACTATTTTTATTGGAACATTTTAAATTGGCCTGGAAAATTTTAGGAGATTCAGGATCGGTCGCCCGAATTCATACATATGGCGGAAAAAAACGAGGAACAGTCATGGAGAAGCGATAACTATTTTGCATTAGGTCGTTTTTTATGGGCCTACAAAATTCTAGGAGATTCAGGGTCAGTCGCTCGAATTCATGCAGATGGTGGCGACTATAACAAACGAAAATATGAATTGTCGTGAATTTTGGTTTTATAGCCCTTGAACGCCAAAAAATAAGGAACGCTCATGGCGAAGCGATGACTATTGTTCATTAGATCATTTTTTATGGGCTCGCAAAATTCTACGAAATTCGGGACCGGTCGCCCTAATTCATGCATATTGTGGGAATTATAGCACACAAAAATCTGGAAATCATCCTGAATTCCAGTTTTATGGTTCTAAAACGCTAAAAATAAGGAACGACAATGGCGACGCGATGACTATCGTACATCAGGTTGTTTTTATAGGCCCGCAATTTTGTACAGATTCAAGGCCGATCACCCGAATTCATTCTGATGGCGGGGACTATAACACATGAAAATCTTGGAATCATCCTGAATTCCTGTTTTATGGTCTTAAAATTCAAAAAATAATGAACAATCATGGCGAAGTGATAGCTATTTTAGGTGTGGATATTGAATTTTATGGGGCTATAAAAAATGCCTTAATGAACAATAGTCATGGCTTCGACATATCGTTCCCTGTTTTTTGGCAATTTAGGGCCAAAAAACTAGCATTCGGGCCGATTTCTAATTTTTTGCATACTATAGTCCACGCCATCTACAATAATCTGGCCTACCGGATCTAAATCGCCTAAAATTTTGCGGGGTCCATAAAAAATGATGTACAATAGTCATGGCTTCGGCATGACTGTTCCTCTTTTTTGGCATTTAAGGTCTAAAAAGATAGAATTCAGGTCGATTTTTAAATTTTCGTGTGTTATAATCCGTTATATCTGCATGAATTCGGGTTACCAGATTTGAATATCCGAAAATTTGGAGGGACCACAAAAATAACCTAATGAATCATTTTCATGGTTTTCGGCATGACATTTCCTTATTTTTTGCATTTAAGGGCCATAAAACTTGAATTAGGCCAATTTCCAAATTTCCTTTATAGTCCAGGCCATCTGCATGAATTCGGGATACTGGATCCGAATTGACTAAAATTTTACAGGATCATAAGAAATTACCTACGAATAATAGTCATTGCTTCAACATGGACGTTCTTAGGCTTTTGCATTTTAGGGCCAAAAAACTAGAATTGGGGTCGATTTTCAAATTTTTGTGTGTTATCGTCTACACCATTTTCATGAATCCAAGCTACCGAATTTGAATCGCCCAAAATTTTACGGGGTCATAAAACATGAACTTATCAACAATAATCATGATTTCGGCATTACCATTCCTCGATTTTTGGTATTTTAAGGCCAAAAAATTAGAATTCGGGCCGATTTCCAAATTTTCGTATGCTATAATCCACGCCATCTACATGAATCAGGGCTACCCGATCTGAATCTCCTAAAATGTTACTGGACCATAAAAGTGACCTAATGAATAATAGTCATGGCTTCGGCATAACCGTTCCTTATTTTTAGGCATTTTAGTGCCAAAATATTGAAATTCCGGAAGATTTCTAATTTTTCATGTGTTATAGTCCACGCATCTGCATGAATCTGGGCTACTGGATTGGAATCGCCTACGATTTTGCGGGACCATAAAAAATGACTGAATGAACAATGTTCCTCGTTTTTTTTTCATTTTAGGGCCAAAAAATTAGAATTCAGGTCGATTTTCAAATTTTCGTGTGCTATAGTCCATGCCATATGCATGAATTCAGACTACCGAATTCGAATAAACTAAAATTTTGCAGGGCCATAAAAATTACCTAATGAACAATAGTCATGACTTAAGCATGACCGTTCTTCATTTTTTGGCATTTTAAGGCCAACAGATTGGAATTCGACCAATTTCAAATTTTCTGTGCTATATAACTCGCGCCATTTGCATAGGTCTGAGCGATTAGATCTGAATCGCCTAAAGAGTTTTTGGCCCATCAAGAACGACCTAAGGAACATTAGTCTTCGCCTCGCCATGACCATTCCTCATTTTAGGGTATTTTAGGGCCATAAAATTTTTAATTCCGTACAATTCCTAGATTTTTTGTGTGTTACACGCCATCTACATGGGTCTGGACGACTGGACCCGAATCACCTAAAAAAATTTCGGCCAATAAAAAATGACCTAATAAATACTAGTCATCGTTTACTCATTATTTGGCACTGGTGATGCTCATTATTAAAGTTGTACAACATCAGTTCCATGTAGTGTTGACTAAGTCAGTAGTATAGCTAGTTTTTAGCTTCAAGTTGTTATTTTGTTATTGTTAGTTGCAATATTTTTCCTAGTTTCTAGAGTTCAGATATCTTTTCCTAAAGTTTAGGAGAGTTTGTTTAGTGGGATAACATCATAAGAGATGGACCAAGCAATGCATAACTCAAATAAGTCCATACAAATTTGCTGAAAGATAAAGTTATTCTACTTTCTTTGAACCCAAATCTGATAAATCTTGACAATCAGATTTGCTACTATGATTTCTCACTGTATCATTTTTTTTATTCTATAAAGTTAATGAGGAATGTATTGCAATAAGAAAAGTAAAACCTCAAGAACATTTGAATTTTAAGCTCTATTATCAATAGAATAAATTAATTAAGATACCTTACCTTTTCTGATTTTTGATCTTATTGTCAAGTTGTGAGGCACAATTTGCGACCCTGATGGCGCAAACCTTTACCTAGGGATCGTAGCACATAAACGTTTTTAAGGACTAAGATATACGAGGATGTCAATTATCATAATGTAGGGTCTAAGTTTTCATTTTTTTTTTTTTTTGCATCTAATAGAGTATAATTTTTTTAATCATCACGATAACTTGATTTACAATAATATGTACTCTGTTTACTTTTACTTGACACGTTTTGATTTTTCACGCCCTTTAAGAAAAAATGATTGAAATGCATAATTTACCATGATACCCATATTAATTGATGCATATTTTATTGGATTTGAGAAAATGATTTGAAATGAGTAATGAATACTGTGGGTATAACAGGAAAAAAAAATTGTCTTCTCTTAATATGTATAAAGTGAAAAGTAAAAATGAAAATCTATTTTTAGTATACATGTCAAACAAAAGTGAACGGAGGAGATGGCAAATTGCTAAATGGCAATAGTTACAAAATTCTTCAATTACTCTTTTTGCATAACAAAAACACTGGTCTCTCTTGTAAGTATTGGGTCTATACTTCACCACCTAAAGCATTGGCCGAAGTCTTTTTAAGGAGTTTGGTTGTCATTTATCCATTTAAATTAAAGGGAAAATAAGTGAACGCCATTACAGCGAGATGCTTTAGGGTGCTATTTCTTAGAAAAATAAAGTAGTTAAATCTTAAAACACCCTCGAGGATTTCAAACTCTAGCTTCACTAAAACTTGAGCTTTCTTTTCCACTAATGTCGAAAAACGAAATAAACATAAGCTATTTACAAAAAATAAAAAAATACTCCATTTGAATCTAAAGTCAAGTCGTGATTGGGATAAGAAAATAGAAAGTTATTTATACTCCAGATCAAGCCGTGATTGGAATGAGATAATAGAAAAGTATGATAGTACATGAGTAACATCAAGTTGGAAATTAAGGGAAGGAAATTAGAGAAAGAACTGAAGAATATCCAAATATTCTTTACGTCCAAATTTGATAGTTATTTAACGTCATCGAGATGACGGCCATGTTCAAGTTTTCCACAAATATTGAGAAAAGAAAGAAGAAGACACACACTGTGTTTGGTATTATTATAGTTTTTTCTTTTAGAGAATTGATTGTACATATAAGAAATATAATATAAGATTTAGAAATAAGATTATTAGAAAAATCAAACATCAAAGTATTTATTTTAAATTCTTTTTCCAATGGACATTCCCATTCTGAAAAAAAAGAGATATAAATATGGAAGTAAAAATTAATCAGATCGTTAAATGTAGAAAATATTAATTAACACATTAACCATAACCAGTCTACTTTATTTAACAAAAAGCACATCTGATAGATCAAAAAAGTGTTTAACTTCATGCATTGACAATTTAAAATTATTTTGCAACATCAGGTAAAACTATTTTACAACAATTGGTAACTGCATATATAAGTTTAATATGGTAACCTAGAAAATAGGATAAATTATCTATAACAGGATATATTACATTGATATTACCATGTCAAAAAATTTAGTAAGTACATGAATAATCACCGTGAAATCTTCAAGATTTCTCCTATAAATACCCTTGGTAGTAAATCTAGTTTTTCCATTCAAGATACAACATTTCTCCTATAGTCATGGGATTTGTTCTCTTTTCACAATTGCCTTCATTTCTTCTTGTCTCTACACTTCTCTTATTCCTAGTAATATCCCACTCTTGCCGTGCCCAAAATTCTCAACAAGACTATTTGGATGCCCATAACACAGCTCGTGCAGATGTAGGTGTAGAACCTTTGACCTGGGACGACCAGGTAGCAGCCTATGCGCAAAATTATGCTTCCCAATTGGCTGCAGATTGTAACCTCGTACATTCTCATGGTCAATACGGCGAAAACCTAGCTGAGGGAAGTGGCGATTTCATGACGGCTGCTAAGGCCGTTGAGATGTGGGTCGATGAGAAACAGTATTATGACCATGACTCAAATACTTGTGCACAAGGACAGGTGTGTGGACACTATACTCAGGTGGTTTGGCATAACTCGGTTCGTGTTGGATGTGCTAGGGTTCAGTGTAACAATGGAGGATATGTTGTCTCTTGCAACTATGATCCTCCAGGTAATTATAGAGGCGAAAGTCCATACTAATTGAAACGACCTACGTCCATTTCACGTTAATATGTATGGATTGTTCTGCTTGATATCAAGAACTTAAATAATTGCTCTAAAAAGCAACTTAAAGTCAAGTATATAGTAATAGTACTATATTTGTAATCCTCTGAAGTGGATCTATAAAAAGACCAAGTGGTCATAATTAAGGGGAAAAATATGAGTTGATGATCAGCTTGATGTATGATCTGATATTATTATGAACACTTTTGTACTCATACGAATCATGTGTTGATGGTCTAGCTACTTGCGATATTACGAGCAAAATTCTTAACTACATGCCTTAGGAACAAGCTTACACAGTTCATATAATCTACTAGAGGGCCAAAAACATGAAAATTACCAATTTAGATGGTAGGAGGATATTGAAAGTGGAGCAGCTAGTTTTAATAACTGACCGTTAGTCTTAAAATTGACGGTATAAAAATATTTACATAATCAGGTCATTTATAAGGTAATTATAGGTAAATATTTATGACGAATTCTCAATAGTAATCTGAAAAAAAATTGTAACTATCCTATTATACTAAAACTACTATAATAGGTTAGATTACATTAATCATGTCATTAGAAGATCTTTAATTTACATTGTCTGTTTATACAATAATAACAACAAACCAGAAAAATCTCACAAGTGGAGTATGATTGTTTAGCACAGTACAGTCACATAACCATCTGGTAAGCAGATGAAATTCACAACATTAGGAGTTTTTGGCCCGAATTCTAGTTTTTGGCCCTTAAACGCTAAAAAACGAGTAACAATCATGCCTAGGCGGTGCCTATTATTCATTAGATCATTTTTGATGGCCCTGCAATTTAGGCGATCCAGGTTTGGGCGCCCCTATGCAGGAGGTGCAGGCTATTGCACACGAAAATTTGGGAATCGGTTTGAATTCCAGTTTTATGGTCCTAAAATGCCAAAAAAACGAGTAACGATCATGGCTAGGCGGTGACTATTGCTCCTTAGGTCATTTTTTATGGGCCGACGAATTTTAGGCGATCCAGGCTCGTTTGTTTGGGCCCATGCAGGAAGCGCATGCTATAGAACACGAAAATCTAGAAATTGAGCAGAATTCCAATTTTATGGCCCTAAGATGCCAAAAAATGAGTAACAGTCATGGCGAGGCGGTGACTATATTTTCTTAAGTCATTTTTTATGGTCTAGAAAATTTTTAGACGATCCAGGTTCAGGCGTCCGAGCCCATGCAAGAGGTGTGGGCTATATAGCACACGAAAATCTGGGAATCGGGGAAATTCTAGTTTTATAGCCCTAAAACGCCAAAAAACGAGTAATGATCATGGAGAGGCTGTGACCATTGTTCCTTAGATCATTTTTGATGGGCCTGAAATTTTTTAGGTGATCCAGATTCGGGCTCCCGGACCCGTGCCTGTGCAGGAGGCATGGGCTTGGGCACATTAAAATTTGAAAATTAGGCGAATTCCAATTTTATGGCCCTAAAATGTCAAAAAATGTGTAACGGTAATGGCGAGGCAGTGACTATTATTCCTTAGGTCATATTTAATGGCTGACAAAAATTTTAGGCAATGCGGGTCCTGGTGCCTGGGTACATGCAGAAGGTGTGGGCTATAGCACATGAAAATCTAGGAATCACGCAGAATTCCAGTTTTATGGCTTTAAAACACCAAAAAAACCGAACAACGATTATGGAGAGGCGGTGACTATTGTTCCTTCGGTCGTTTTGATGGGCTGGAAAAATTATAGGCGACCCTAATTTGTTTTCCCGACCCCACGCAGGAGGCACACGAAAATTTGAGAATCGGACAGAATTCCAGTTTTATGACCCTAAAACGCCCAAAAACGAGTAACGCTAATGGCGAGGCGGTAACTATTATTCTTAGATTGTTTTTGTCGGGCCGAGAATATTTTAGGCGATCCGGGTCCGATATCTGGGGCCCGTGCAGGAGGCATAGGCTATAGCACACGAAAATTTGGGAATCATGCAAAATTCCAGTTTTACGACCCTAAAATGCTAAAAAACGAGTAACAGTTGTGGTGGGCGGTGGCTATTTTTTCTTAGGTCATTTTTGATGGGCTAGCAAAGTTTTAGGCGATCGGGGACCGATCGCCCCGACCCATGTAGGAGGTGTGGGTTATAGCATACGAAAATCTGGGAATCGGGCGGAATTCAAGTTTTATGACCTTAAAATGCCAAAAAACGAGTAACGGGTGTAAGCATGTGATTTTTGCTTCACGAACAATCACTCCAAAAGAAATCAAAATAATTGCAAATGGCCTCGCCGTACAAATTTTCAATTTTTACGTGACATGTGCTGGTAGTCCTTTGTGTTTCTATCCATTTTTCATTGAATCTTCTCCAACAAAAATACAAAATAAGTATGCCGTGTGTAATCGGGCCGTAATTCGGTCTTTAAAAGAAAATTCACAAAAATATGCAGCTTTTATTCTAGGCTATGATTTAACCATTTTTAAAATTTTAATATGTGTGTGATAATTGTTTAGGTGTTGATTAATGGGTGTTTTAAATTCAGTTTAATTTAGTTGTATTTTAAAATCAGAAAAAAAAGAAAAGAGAAAAAAAAAGAAGTGAAGAAATCGGATTGGGCCCCAAATGAGGCCCAAAGCCAATGCAAGACCCAGTCCAAGCCAGGCCTGCCCAAGCACTGACTCAAACGATGCCGTATCAGCATCCCTATTAGAGCCATTGATATGATTTAAATGAACGGTCTTGATCAGATCGCCCATTTAACCATAACGACGCCGTTCAAGGCGTTTGATCTGAGCCGTCCAATCCCTTTGATCCAACGGATCGAGGCCCGCCCTTAAGACCCGTTAATTTAATCCGACCCATTTCCCTACCCGGTTTTAACTACCTTCCCACCTAAACGACGACGTCCTACCTAAAGAATAGATCCTGGCCATAGATCTCCCTTGATCCAACGGCCAGGATCTAAAACTCTAAAGCATATATAAGGCCTAACCTTGCTACCCCGCCCCCTATCCTAACCCCCCTTCACTCATCTTCTTCACCAAACCCTGAACCCTATGAAACCCTAGCCGCCCCTATACACCTTCACCGTAAAGCCGACGACATGGACGCCGGTGACCACCTCCTTAACACCCTAGGACCACCCCACTGCCCTGAACATGGATCTGCTATCCTTGTGCTTCGAATCAGTCCCTAGTTTCTCGAATCTTCATTTGAAGATTCGAGTCGAACTCTGACCTACACCAAACCACACCAGATTCACACCAGACAGCCCCCTGACTTCCCTCGTGACCAAACCAAGCTTGGTTTGGTCCGAATCTACCCACAACTTCTAGAATCTCAAATCTAAAGATCCAAACCCTAGAACACCAGAGCCTGGGGAATCCGGCCAGTTTTAATAGGGGCTTGAGGTCTAATAGACCTTAATCAAGGTGTTCTCGGTTGAGAACATCCCGGTTAAAGTTTGTTTGGCCTCAAATGGTCAAATCTAATTCAGACTTGGGTCGGCTTGGTTTGAACATTTTTAGTAAGTTTTCCCTTTTTGTTTCTGTTTTATTTGAACACCAATTGAGTTTGTTAGCATGACTTGTTATGATTGTTTTGTATTTCTGGTATTTTTCATTCTGATTTCTTCCATCTTTGTAAGGCCTTTTATTTGGTCGATTGTTTCTGCGCATGTCTGAATGCATTCTGTGATATCCATGTTCGATTAGATTAGTCGTCATATAAATAATTCGTATGGCCTCCCAGTATTGTGCAAAGTTAGCTGAAGTTATTCAGGACCCCGTACGTATTGTTTATTTAATCGACTTGTTATATCTGGTTATAATTAGTATAGTCGACCTGATAAACGTCGTCGATTAATTTTCTATGACTAAAGGATCAAATGGACTAATAACTTCACATGACTGATTGAACCCTGTCATTGACTGAATGCCCGACATTGTTTGAAATTGGTTTGTTTGCATTGCAAAACGACTGAAAAGATTCAGTCCAGGACAGCTCTGAATCTGAACTTTCAGAAGTTCAAAAATGCCCTACTATTGCAAAGGGTCAAGACAGTGATAACCAGGGATTAACAGGGGTAATTTGGGTGTTAAAAAGAACAGAAATGATTAGTTTAAATGAGCTGACAAATAGGGTATTGGATTAGGATTAAATAGGGTAATAGTGGGGAGCCAAACTTTGTGGCATGGGGCTGATTGAATAAAAAGGGGGTGCCCATGTTGTTGGGCAGAAAATACAGGCTAAAAGCTTGTCGAATGGATGGGTATGGGGAATATTTTGATTAGTTTAGAAAGGAAGTTATGGGCAGGAAAGAGGGGAGGGGTTCAGGGCAGCTGAGTGCTTGCCATTTCTGCCTATAAATAGAGCTGTTTCAGAACATAAAAGGGGGGGACATTTTTTAGTCTTCAGAGAAAACAAGAAACATAAAGTCTCAGAATATTGTAACCAAACACTGTCTGAAAATTACATAAGAGTTCAAGTTGGTCAAGCTGTCTTGGCCAATTGTTGTTGGTTATTTGCCAAGCTGTTTGTGATCATTGGATTGATGTTGCTATTGCCTTGAACATTCTGGTTTTCTCGGTTGTTTTCTACTCTGTCTGGGATTTTCTGCTTGGTGCTCTATCACTTGTGGGCTTCATAATTGTGGCTGGTTATTGCTGTTGGTTGTTGTTACTGTGTTGTTGCTGCTTGGTTGCCCGTTGCTGACATCTTTCTTATTCTCCTGTTTATTGTTCAAACATCCAGGTACACGACTAATACTGTCAATGTAATCTGAAGTTGAGTATGAATACAAAGAGAAGAGTTGAAGATCGTTTATTTTATGTATAGCCTGTACATTGAATGTTATGTGATGTATGATAGTTTACATTTTGGCTCGGATACTGAGTTAGCTTTCACACATAGCAACTGTCAATGTAGGGTAACTTGACATCGAATTGTGTGTGTAGGCTGTTGGATAAAAAATTTCGACCATGTAGTAGGATGTAGCTCAGAAATTAGTTGTGTTTGTGATTAGCATGTCCAGTAACGCACGAAAACTATTCATCATTAGTTAACTGCTTTTCCCTTTAATGAACTATCCCGTTATAACTGATAAACCACGCCTTTAGAACAAAGAACAAGTTCACGGCCTCAACCTCACGGGAGTCGAGCCCAGGTCGAAACAGACCAAGCAGGCCCGCATCGGACAAACAGTGGCCCAGGTCCGGCCCATCCCGCATGAGTTGGATTTGGGCCCATAATGTTCGATCAGCTGTCCGTGTGCATAGCCACGTTTTCTTATTCTGTTAAAGCATTCTGAATCCTGCTATAAATGACCTGCAAGCATATAATTAACTAGGACTATCTCTGTTTTCAATTAGTAGAGACAAACGCGACAAGAAACGTAGTTGCTATAGGATATCCTTTTAAAATAAGGACGAGATGAGCCTCGACAAATAAAAACACACAAGATGAGAGGCCCTCGTTAAATGTATATATCGAAGCATTCAGTTTCCAAGGCGGGTCGTTTAGCAAATCTCACGACCCTCCCGGAATAATAACGCGATAGTCTCTTTAAGCGCGTATTTAATAATCTTACCTTCTTAAACTCGGGTGCACATTTATGTGACCCAAATCCAAATCTCAACGGAGTCGAAATATGTTTCTAATCACGGGTACATTGATTGTGACGTGGTTCGAGACGCGTGTCCATGACGTTGCAAATTCCTTTTAAAAATAAGAATGAGACGAGCCTCGACGAACAAAAATGTACAAAGCTGTGGGGCCCTCTGAATGTATATATATATTAAAATACTTAGAATTCGGGACAGGCCGTTTAGCGAATTTTGCGGCCTTCCCCAAAATAACACTACGTTAGTTGCTTTAGGCGCGTCTTAATAATTTATTTTTCTTAATTCGGGTGCACATTTATGTGACCCAAATCCAAATCTCAACCGAGTCGAGATATGTCAATAATCACGGGTGCATTGATGTAACGTGGTTCTAGATATATTTTCACGACGTTGCAATTCTCGTAAAAAATAATAATAAAAGCGGCCAGGAGTTAAAATTAGCACATAAGTTCATATTTGTATAAAATCAGATAATCAAACCGAATATAACAGTTGAGCGACCGTGCTAGAACCACGGAACTCGGGAATGCCTAACACATTCTCCCGGTTAACAGAATTCCTTATCCGGATTTCTGGTACCAGACTGTAATATGGAGTCATCCTTTTCCTTGATTCAGGATTAAAATTGGTGACTTGGGACACCCTAAATTTCCCAAGTGGCGACTCTGAAATAAATAAATAAATAAATCCCGTTTCGATTGTCCTTTAATTGGAAAAACTCCCTTCTCCCCTCGCGGGTGCGTAAAAAGGAGGTGTGACAGCGGGCCTGGCGAGACGATGATAATTCTTTAGGTTATTTCTTATAGACCGATAAAATTTTAGGCTATCTGGTCTGGTCATCCCAGTCCATGTAGGAGGCTTGGGCTGTAGCATACAAAAATATGTGAATCAGGCGGAATTCTAATTTTGTGGCCCTAAAATGCCAAAAAGTGAGTAACGATCATGGCGAGGCAGTGACTAAAATTCCTTAGATCATTTTTGATGGGCCAGAAAAAATTTTGGCGATCCGGGTCCAGTCGCCCTGGTTCATGCAAGAGGTGTGGGCTATAGCATACGAATAATCTAGGAATCGGGCGAAATTCCAATGTTATAGCCCTAAACCGCCAAAAAAATGAGTAACGGTCTAGACGAGGTGGTGAATAATGTTCCTTAGGTCGTATTTGATAGGCTGGCAAAATTTTAGGCTATCTGGGTCGGGACGCTTTTACACAAGTAGGAGGCGTGGGCTATAACACACGAAAATCTGGAAATCAGATGAAATTCCAGTTTTATGGCCCTAAAAAACCAAGAAATGAGTAACGGTTATGGCGAGGCAGTTAATATTGTTCCTAAGGTCATCTTTGATAGGCCAAAAAAACTTTAGGTGATCCGGATATCGTCGTCCGAGCCTGTGCATGAGGCATGGACTATAGCACATGAAAATCTAGAAATCTGGCAAAATTTCAATTTTATGGCCCTAAGACGCCAAGAAATGAGTAACGGTAATGGCGAGGCGGTGACTATTGTTCCTTAGGTCATTTTTTATGGGCCAAAAAGTTCGGCGATCTGGGTCCGGTTGCTCTGCCCCATGTAGGAGGTGTGGGCTATAGCATACGAAAATCTAGGTCGAGCAGAATTCCAGTTTTATGGCCCTAAAATACCAAAAAGCGAGTAACGGTCATGGCGAGGTTGTGGTTATTGTTCCTTAGTCCATATTTGATGGGTTGGAAAATTTTTAGGTGATTCAGATCTGGTCGCCCTGGTCCATGTAGGAGGTGTGGACTATAGCACACGAAAATCTGAGAAGCAGGCGAAATTCCAGTACATGCCATCTACATGAATCCGGGAATCAAAAAGGACATAATGAACAATAATCATGTCTTCAACATGACCGTTCCTTGTTTTTTGGCATTTTAGGCAAAAAAAATTAGAATTTTGTTCAATTTCCAAATTTTCATGTGCTATAGTTCACATCTCCATGAATTCGGGCTTCCAAATCTGAATCGCCTAATATTTTTCGGGGCCATAATAAATAACCTAATGAAAAATAGTTATGGCTTCAACTTGACCATTCCTTTTTTTCGGTATTTTACGGCCAGAAAACTGAAATTCTGGTCGATTTCTAAATTTTCGTGTGCTATATTTCGCTATTTGCATGAATCGGGGCTATTGGATACGAATCGTCTAAAATTTTGCGGGGCCATCAAAAATGATTAATGAATTACAATAATGGCTTCGGCAAGACCGTTCCTCATTTTTTGGCATTTTAGGGCCAAAAACTGGAATTCGTGCCGATTTTTAAATTTTCGTGTGCTATAGTCCACGCCATATGCTTGAATTCGGGTGCCATAAAAAATGAACTAATGAACAATAGTCATGGTGTAACGACCCAAGTCCATTATAGGCCGCGATGGTACCCAACATCATTGTTAGGCAAGCCAACACTGATCAAACTAGTGGTTTCCCGTTTTTGAATAAATTACTAAGTGGATGACATTTCCTCATTTGTTAAAAAGATTTAGAAATTTGCAAATGTAATATAAACTAACGGAAGCAAATGAGTACAAATCATAATCATGAAAGCAAATCCAAAATCATAAGTTTACTAGTGTGTGTGTGCCAAGACCTGGTGTCACAAGTGTGTGAGCATTCTAGTAGAATATACAAAAGAATACTAGTCTACTGTCTGAAAGGAAACAGATAGAAAAATATAACATAAGGGAGACTCCAGCTGCTGCAGAACGGCTTGGAAGGCAGCTCACCGTGAAGTCTCGAAATGGGGATCAAATTTGCGCGCCGGACTGGTAACCAGATGCACATGCCTTAGATCATGTACAATTAAGTACAGAAGTGTAGCGTGAGTACATAAATAATATGTACCCAGTAAGTATCTAGTCTAACCTCGAATAAGTAGTGACGAGGGATCGACTCCAACACTTACTAAGGGCCAACAATATGATAATATGAAATTCTAATTAAGCATGATATATAGAGATAACAATAAAAACTCAGAACAAGAAATAACTGAACAATTCTTTCACCATGTTTAGGAACCCAAATCACTTCCTTCATTTAAAACAAATGATCTCTCAATCAATAAATTAATACCAATTATGAAAGGTACTTCCAGTTCTATTATCACGCACGAATTCTACCGTGGACGTATGACCCAATCCAACATAAATATAAATTGTGCACTGCCGAGGGTCGAACGGCACGAACCATAGATATATCTATTAACCTTCCAAGGCGAATGACCCGCTCCCATGAAAATAGTGGAAAGAATCACCCCGCTCGCGGAATATACTTGCGACGCGGTCAAATATAAATTTATCAATAAATTACAACCCTTTCTTGATTCTTTTCAAAATAAAGACAATTTAACTTGAAGCTTTTAAATTCTTAAAAATCCTCTACTTAGTTTCACTCGTTACAATTAACAATTATAATCAAATGACGGTATCCACAAAGCATGGTGTAAACCTAAAACTACCCGGACATAAATAGGAATAGTATCTACGTACGGACTCTCGTCACTTCGTGCGTACGTAGCCCCCACAATTCATAACACATATTAATTAAGTTCACCTATGGGGTAAACTCTCTCTTACAAGGTTAGAAAAGAGACTTACCTCGTCTCAAAGCCTACTTCCCGGTTCAAAAAGTTACTCAAACCTCCAAATTTGGTGTCAAACAACTCGAAACTAGTCAAATATTATATAAATTAATCAATTTGTGCTCAAAAGTTCATTTCCCCATTATTAAAGTGATTACCCAACTCTAAATTCAAGATTCCTAAAATTTACCCCTAGGCCCACGTGCCCAGATTCCGGATATTTTTGAAGAAAGTTGTTACCCATAACCTTAGGAACATAAATATATGATTTTTACTAAGTTCCATAACTAATTTCGTGTTCAAATCTCATTTTTATCAAAAACCTAAGTATTCATCTAAACCCTTGATTTTCACTAATTTTTACAAGTTAATCTACCCATAATCTATGTATTTAACTCATGTTGTGTAGAAATTACTTACCTCAAAGTGCAAACTGAAAACCCTCTTCCAAAAGCTCCAAAAATCGCCCAAGAGATGAACTGAAATGAAATAAATGGCCTAAGTCCGGCATTAAATGAGCAGGGCACAGGCCTCTGATGTCGCATTTGCGACAGCAGGTTCGTAAATGCGAGGGTCACAAATGCGACAAAACTCTCGCAAATGCGAAGCCTGACTTCAGCTGCTAAGGTTGCAAATGCGACGGAGGGGTCACAAATGCGATCACTTTTGAGGTTGCAAATGCGGCTCACGTGTTGCAAATGCAAACAATGGCCCAGTCGAGCTTCTTCGCAATTGTGAAGCTCTTCTTGCAAATGCGAGGTTAGCATTTGCGAGACCAGCGACTGATGCCAAGAAAAACTAGAAATCTGGTGTGTGTTTCATCCTTTCCAAACGTTTGAAACTCACCCGAGCCCTCGGGGATCCACACTAAACACCCACACAAGTCTAAAAATATCATAGAAACTTGCTCGTGCGATCGGAGCACTGAAATAACATCAAAAACCACGAATTGGACGCCAAAATGCATGAATTTACTCATGAACTCAAAAACTTCTAAAAATACTTCCGCGCATCTGATTCCTATCAAACCAACTCGGAATGATGCCAAATTTTGCGTGCAAGTCTTATATGACATTATGGACCTACTCCAACTTCCGAAACTGAAATTCGAACCCGATATAAAAAGTCCACCCTTGGTCAAACTTTCTAAAAACTTCATGTTTTTAATTTTTTCCAAATGACTCCGAAACGACCTACAGACCTCCAAATCTACTTCTGGACGTGCTTCTAAGTTCAGAATCATCATATGAAGCTATTCCCAGGCTCGGAATCCCAAACAGACGTCTAGAATGTAACAATCCATTTCAACCCAAACTTATTGAATTTGCTCAAAATGCCAACTTTCATTATTAGGCGCTGCGCTCCCGGATCATCCAAAATTCGATCCGAACATACTCTCAAGTCCGAAATTATCATACGAACCTATTGGAATCGTCAAATTCCGATTTTATGATCGTTTACTCAAAATGTTGACCAAAATCAAACTTGGCCTTTTAAGTCAACCTTAAGGAACCAAGTGTTCCGATTTCAACATGAACCCTTTCAAATCCTGAACTAACCATCCCCGCAAGTCATAAACAGTAAAAGCACATACGAGAAGTCTTATTTAGGAAAACTGGGTTGTAGAAAGCAATACGATTGGTCGTATCGTTACACATAGCTTTGGCATGACTGTTCCTCAGTTTTTGGCATTTAGGGCAAATTTGGAGTTCGGGCCGATTTGTAAATATTTGTGTGCTATAAGTCCATGCCATCTGTAAGAATCCAGGCTAACGGATCCAAATCGCCTAAAATTTTGTGGGATCATGAAAAATGACCTAACGAACAATAGTCTTGGCTTCACATGACCGTTTCTTGTTTTTGGTATTTTAGGGCAAAAAAGTGGAGTTTAGGAGATTTCAAAATTTTTGTGTGCGACAGTCCACGCCATCTACATAAATCGAGGCTACTGGATCCGAATCGTCTAAAGTTTTGCGAGGCCATAAAATAACCTAATGAATAATAGGCATGGATTCGGCATGACCGTTTCTCATTTTTGGCTTTTTAGGGCAAAAACTAGAATTCGGACCGATTTCTAAATTTTTCTGTGTTATAGTCCACGTCAAATTCATGAATCCGTGCTACCGAATTCGAATCACCTAAAATTTTGCGGGACCATCAAAAAGGACCTAATGAACAATAGTCATGGCTTCGGCATGACCATTCCTCATTTTTTGGTATTTTAGGACCAAAAAATTGGAATGCGGGTCGATTTTCAAATTTTTGTGTGTTATAGTCCACACAATCTGCATGAATCCGGGATACCACATCCGAATCGCCTAACATTTTGCTGGCCAAAAAAATAACCTAATGAATAATACTCTTGGCTTCAGCATGACCGTTCCTCCTTCTTTGATATTTTAGGGCCCATAAACTAGAATTCGGGCCGATTTCCAAATTTTTGTGTGTTATAGTCCACGTCATCTATATGAATCCGGCTATCGGATCAAAATCGCCTAAAATTTTGATAGGCCATAAAAATGACTTAATGAACTATAGTCTTGGCTTCGGCATTACAGTTCCTCATGCTTTGGCATTTTAAGACCAAAAAACTACAATTCTGGGCGATTTTCAAACTTTCGTGTGTTATGGTCCGTGCCATCTACATGAACTCGGGCTACTGGATACGAATCGCCTAAACTTTTGCGAGACCATAAACATGACCTGATGAACAATTATCGTGGCTTCGGCATGATCATTTCTCGTTTTTTGGTATTTTAGGGCCAAAAATTAAAATTCGGGCCGATTTCAAAAATATTGTGTGTTATAGTCTACGCCATTTGCATGAATCCGGGCTAAAGAATACAAATCGACTAAATTTTGCGAGGATAAAAAATGACCTAATGAACAATACTCATGGGTTCGACAAGGTTGTTACTCGTATTTTGGCATTTTAGAGCCAAAATACTAAAATTCGGAGTCGATTTCAAAATTTTCGTGTCCTATAGTCCATGCCATTTGCATGAATCTGGACTACCAGATCTGAATATCCTAAAATTTAGCAGGTCCATCAAAAAATAACATAATAAATAATATTCATGGCTTCAGTATGATCATTTCTCGTTTTATGGTATTTTAGGGCAAAAAAACTAAAATACGAGCCGAATTTAAAATTTTAGTGTGATAGTCCATGTCATATGCATGAATCGGGCTACCGATCATGGTGAAGTGATGACTATTTTTATTGGAACATTTTAAATTGTCCTGGAAAATTATAGGAGATTCAGGATCGGTCGCCCGAATTCATACATATGGCGGGAAAAAACGAGGAACAGTCATGGAGAAGCGATAACTATTTTGCATTAGGTCGTTTTTTATGGGCCTACAAAATTCTAGGAGATTCAGGGTCAGTCGCTCGAATTCATGCAGATGGTGGCGACTATAACAAACGAAAATATGAATTGTCGTGAATTTTGGTTTTATAGCCCTTGAACGCCAAAAAATAAGGAACGCTCATGGCGAAGCGATGACTATTGTTCATTAGATCATTTTTTATGGGCTCGCAAAATTCTACGAAATTCGGGACCGGTCGCCCTAATTCATGCATATTGTGTGGATTATAGCACACAAAAATCTGGAAATCATCCTGAATTCCAGTTTTATGGTTCTAAAACGCTAAAAATAAGGAACGACAATGGCGACGCGATGACTATCGTACATCAGGTTGTTTTTATAGGCCCCCAATTTTGTACAGATTCAAGGCCGATCACCTAATTCATTCTGATGGCGGGGACTATAACACATGAAAATCTTGGAATCATCCTGAATTCCTGTTTTATGGTCTTAAAATTCAAAAAATAATGAACAATCATGGCGAAGTGATAGCTATTTTAGGTGTGGATATTGAATTTTATGGGGCTATAAAAAATGCCTTAATGAACAATAGTCATGTCTTCGACATATCGTTCCCTGTTTTTTGGCAATTTAGGGCCAAAAAACTAGAATTCAGGTCGATTTCTAATTTTTTGCATATTATAGTCCACGCCATCTACAATAATCTGGCCTACCGGATCTAAATCGCCTAAAATTTTGCGGGGTCCATAAAAAATGATGTACAATAGTCATGGCTTCGGCATGACTGTTCCTCTTTTTTGGCATTTAAGGTCTAAAAAGATAGAATTCAGGTTGATTTTTAAATTTTCGTGTGTTATAATCCGTAATATCTGCATGAATTCGGGTTACCAGATTTGAATATCCTAAAATTTGGAGGGACCACAAAAATAACCTAATGAATCATTTTCATGGTTTTCGGCATGACATTTCCTTGTTTTTTGCATTTAAGGGCCAAAAAACTTGAATTAGGCCAATTTCCAAATTTCCTTTATAGTCCAGGCCATCTGCATGAATTCGGGATACTGGATCCGAATTGACTAAAATTTTACAGGATCATAAGAAATTACCTACGAATAATAGTCATTGCTTCAACATGGACGTTCTTAGGCTTTTGCATTTTAGGGCCAAAAAACTAGAATTGGGGTCGATTTTCAAATTTTTGTGTGTTATCGTCTACACCATTTTCATGAATCCAAGCTACCGAATTCGAATCGCCCAAAATTTTACGGGGTCATAAAAAATGAACTTATCAACAATAATCATGATTTCGGCATTACCATTCCTCGATTTTTGGTTTTTTAAGGCCAAAAAATTAGAATTCGGGCCGATTTCCAAATTTTCGTATGCTATAATCCACGCCATCTACATGAATCAGGGCTACCCGATCTGAATCTCCTAAAATTTTACTGGACCATAAAAGTGACCTAATGAATAATAGTCATGGCTTCGGCATAACCGTTCCTTATTTTTAGGCATTTTAGTGCCAAAATATTGAAATTCCGGCAGATTTCTAATTTTTCATGTGTTATAGTCCACGCATCTGCATGAATCTGGGCTACTGGATTGGAATCGCCTAAGATTTTGCGGGACCATAAAAAATGACTGAA
Source organism: Nicotiana sylvestris (assembly GCF_000393655.2). Lineage (NCBI taxonomy): Eukaryota > Viridiplantae > Streptophyta > Magnoliopsida > Solanales > Solanaceae > Nicotiana > Nicotiana sylvestris. The sequence goes on from NC_091068.1 coordinate 160,762,831, forward strand.
TGAACAATGTTCCTCGTTTTTTTTTCATTTTAGGGCCAAAAAATTAGAATTCAGGTCGATTTTCAAATTTTCGTGTGCTATAGTCCATGCCATATGCATGAATTCAGACTACCGAATTCGAATAAACTAAAATTTTGCAGGGCCATAAAAATTACCTAATGAACAATAGTCATGACTTAAGCATGACCGTTCTTCATTTTTTGGCATTTTAAGGCCAACAGATTGGAATTCGACCAATTTCAAATTTTCTGTGCTATATAACTCGCGCCATTTGCATAGTGTCACACCTCCTTTTTCCGCACCCGAGGGGGCAGGGGGAGTTTTTCCAATTAAAGGACAACCGAAACGGGATTGGTTTATTTATTTCAGAGTCGCCACTTGGGAGATTTAGGGTGTCCCAAGTCACCAATTTTAATCCCGAATCGAGGAAAAGAATGACTCTATATTATGGTCTGCATACCAGAAATCCGGATAAGGAATTCTGTTAACCCGGGAGAAGGTGTTAGGCATTCCCGAGTTCCGTGGTTCTAGCACGGTCGCTCAACTGTTATATTCGGCTTATTTATCTGATTTTTAATACAATTATGAACCATGTGCAAATTTTATCTTTTAACCGCTTTATTAATTATTATTATTAAGAATGTGAACATCGCTTAAAACATGTCTTTGGACTGCGTCACATGAAATGCACCCACAATCCGGAACATATCTTATTTGACGTTTTGGGATTTGGATTTGGGTCGCATGAAATGCACACCCAAGTTTAAGAAAGTAAATTATTAAACACGCGCCTAAAGAGACTATCGCATTATTATTTCGGGAAGGCCACGAAATTCACTAAGCGGCCCTCCTGAATTCTAAGTAATTTTAAACAAGTATTTACTGAGGGCCCCGCAATTTGTATTTTTATTCGGCGAGGCTCATCTCATTCTTATTTTTTTAAGAATTTGCAACGTCATGGAAATGCATCTCGGGCCACGCCACAATCAATGCGCCCGTGACTAGAGACATATTTCGACTCCGTTGAGATTTGGATTTGGGTCACATAAATGTGCACCCGAGTTTAGGGAGATAACATTATTAAAGGCGCGCCTAAAGCAACTAGCGCATTATTATTTTTTTTGGGGTAAGGCCGTGAAATTTGCTAAACGGCCCATCCCAGAATCTAAGTATTTGATACATATATTTTGTGAGGGCTCCGCAATCTGTATATTTTTTCCGGCGAGGCTCGTCTCATTTTATTTATTTTATTATTATTTTTTATTCATTTTTTATAATTATTTATTTATTTTTAAAGGATGCCATTTCTACGCCTTTAACAATACTAAACTTACGGCCTCTGTACAACTAAAATCTCATAACTTGTCAAGATTTAATAAAAGAAGCTAGGCGAATGAGTGTTTCGGGCGTAGTAACAACAGGTACTAATATTAATTTTGTCCAAATAAACTAAGACAATAATAACATAACACATTGAACGTAAATAATAACAATACTAATCTTGGGACTACTAATACAACTAAATCAAATGACATCAAGTAATCAATAATAACATAACACAAAAATGAACTAAAATGCATACGGTGAAACATAAGCAGAAAATTATCATATCAATTTTATATTGCATCTCAAACATTCAACGTAAGTTTATTTATCTAATACATCGAGGTTTACTAACCTTTGAACCTCGGCAAACTCAGGACGACAAACACGACCCCGACGGAACTCAAGCCGGACCTCCCTGAACGAGGAACAAAGACGAAACCTCGGAACAAACTCGGCGCACCGGACCTCGACTCAACCTTTGGACCTTGGACTAGAACACGACCTCAACACAAGGTCGAGCAGCTCACCTCCATGAACTCCGACTCAGCTAGTGGCGTGAAGCTGACGGACTGTTTAGTCGACGATTGTGGGGGTCGACGGGCAGTGTTCAATGGCTGGATTATGGTGGTTTGGACAGTAGGGTGATGGTGTTGCGACGTGAGGGAGTAGAAGAACGTAGTGACAGCGATGCCACTGCTGGTTTTTTCCTGGTGGTTGACGGGGAGGGCTACTAGGGTTTTTGCTAAGTTTTTTTTTTTGTGAGGAAGAAGGCGACGGGGGGAGCTGGTTGCGACGAGGGGGAGCTGGTTGCGACGAGGGGGCGACTGGGTTTTGGTCGTTGATGGTGGCTTTGGACGAATGCAGCAGCAGCTCAGTTTGGGTGGAGCTGGAGCTTGCAGCGACGGCAATGGCGGTTTGCGACGGGCCTGTTTGGTGGTCTGTTTGGTGTTTTGGACGCGATGGTGATGCGAGGATGATAATGGAGTATGGTAACGGGCAGTAGGGGTGTTGGTCCGGTGCTGGGGGGAAGCTGTTTGGACGTGGGTTTTGGTAGGTGTTTGGGCGATGGTGTTTGGACGGGAGTGCTGGAGGAGTTGGTTGGGCGGTTATGGCGGAGAGGGAGTTGCCTGGGGGTTTTGGACGTGGGGAAGGTGACAAACCTGAGGAGGAGGGTCGTAGTTTGGACGAAGCAGGCAGTAGGGTTTCTTGGTTTTTTTCCCAGGAAGAAGACGGAGGAACAGTACCTGTTTTCCAAATTTTTCCCTAGTCCTGTTCGTTTCTTTTTCCCGTTTTTTCTTCAGGTTCTCTTTCTTTCTTCTTTATGAAGAAGAAAGGTGAACAGTGGTCCCCCCTTTCAAAAAATTTCAAAAGTCCCAAAATCCCTCAAAGTCTGTCCGTGTTTTGTAATGCTTTGCCCATGAAAATGAGCCCCACGCGTGGTGGGGTTCGAGGCATATGTCCCCCACGCGTGGTGGGGTTCCCCACGTGTCCTGGACACGGTTTATTACGGGCTAGGTCCGAAAATTAGGCCTAAAACCGGGTAGTTTGAACCCGAATATTATTCTTTTGCCCGGACCCGAGAAATAGAAACACGTTGCTTAACTAGTCCTATGTAAGCAAAATAACTACCAAAAATAAGACTAGTATTTAAACAAAACTATATCTTTTTAAATATTTTTCAAGGTTTAAAATAGCTACAAAATATTAATAAAACTATTTTTTGTAATTTTCGTTTTTTAAATATTAAGATAAAATATGAGGTAATATTTTTGTATTTTTTCAAAGTTAAAAATGCCTATAAAACTTTAATAGAATTATTATTTTTGTATTTTTTTCGAAATTATATAAGGTATAAAAATAAAGTGCAATTTTTGTATTTTTCAAGTTTATAAGAAATACATAAACTAAAATTTATATATATATTTTTTTTGAAATTTTCTTTTTGCAACGAAATAAAGTAAAAAAATAGTTAAAATAGCTATATTAGTCCTAAATTAGATATTTTAAGCTAAGAGCGTAAAAATTCCCGGGGAGGGTCAAAAATCACGTGCTTACACATAGGTCTGAGCGATTAGATCTGAATCGCCTAAAGAGTTTTTGGCCCATCAAGAACGACCTAAGGAACATAAGTCTTCGCCTCGCCATGACCATTCCTCATTTTAGGGTATTTTAGGGCCATAAAATTTTTAATTCCGTACAATTCCTAGATTTTTCGTGTGTTACACGCCATTTACATGGGTCTGGACGATTGGACCCGAATCACCTAAAAAAATTTCGGCCAATAAAAAATGACCTAAGAAATACTAGTCATCGTTTACTCATTATTTGGCATTTTAGGCCCACAAAACTGGAATTCTGGTTGATTCCCAGATTTTTGTGTGTTATAGCCCATGCCATCTGCATAGTTCGAGCGACCAGACCCGAGTCGCCATTTTACCGTCCCATAAAAAATGATCTAAGGAATATTAGTCATTGCCTTGCCATGACCGTTCCTCGTGTTTTGTGTTTTACGACCGTAAAACTGGAATTCTACCCGATATCCAGAATTTTCAGTTTGCGAGGCCATAAAAAATAACCTAATGAACAATAATCATGGCTTCAGCATACAAATTGAGCTTGCAATTCTATTTTGATTCTTCACTCATGACATGCTACGTAGAGAACCTTCAATACATCATAAGAGATGGACCAAGCAATGCATAACTCAAATAAGTCCATACAAATTTGCTGAAAGATAAAGTTATTCTACTTTCTTTGAACCCAAATCTGATAAATCTTGACAATCAGATTTGCTACTATGATTTCTCACTGTATCATTTTTTTTATTCTATAAAGTTAATGAGGAATGTATTGCAATAAGAAAAGTAAAACCTCAAGAACATTTGAATTTTAAGCTCTATTATCAATAGAATAAATTAATTAAGATACCTTACCTTTTCTGATTTTTGATCTTATTGTCAAGTTGTGAGGCACAATTTGCGACCCTGATGGCGCAAACCTTTACCTAGGGATCGTAGCACATAAACGTTTTTAAGGACTAAGATATACGAGGATGTCAATTATCATAATGTAGGGTCTAAGTTTTCATTTTTTTTTTTTTTTTGCATCTAATAGAGTATAATTTTTTTAATCATCACGATAACTTGATTTACAATAATATGTACTCTGTTTACTTTTACTTGACACGTTTTGATTTTTCACGCCCTTTAAGAAAAAATGATTGAAATGCATAATTTACCATGATACCCATATTAATTGATGCATATTTTATTGGATTTGAGAAAATGATTTGAAATGAGTAATAAATACTGTGGGTATAACAGGAAAAAAAATTGTCTTCTCTTAATATGTATAAAGTGAAAAGTAAAAATGAAAATCTATTTTTAGTATACATGTCAAACAAAAGTGAACGGAGGAGATGGCAAATTGCTAAATGGCAATAGTTACAAAATTCTTCAATTACTCTTTTTGCATAACAAAAACACTGGTCTCTCTTGTAAGTATTGGGTCTATACTTCACCACCTAAAGCATTGGCCGAAGTCTTTTTAAGGAGTTTGGTTGTCATTTATCCATTTAAATTAAAGGGAAAATAAGTGAACGCCATTACAGCGAGATGCTTTAGGGTGCTATTTCTTGGAAAAATAAAGTAGTTAAATCTTAAAACACCCTCGAGGATTTCAAACTCTAGCTTCACTAAAACTTGAGCTTTCTTTTCCACTAATGTCGAAAAACGAAATAAACATAAGCTATTTACAAAAAATAAAAAAATACTCCATTTGAATCTAAAGTCAAGTCGTGATTGGGATAAGAAAATAGAAAGTTATTTATACTCCAGATCAAGCCGTGATTGGAATGAGATAATAGAAAAGTATGATAGTACATGAGTAACATCAAGTTGGAAATTAAGGGAAGGAAATTAGAGAAAGAACTGAAGAATATCCAAATATTCTTTACGTCCAAATTTGATAGTTATTTAACGTCATCGAGATGACGGCCATGTTCAAGTTTTCCACAAATATTGAGAAAAGAAAGAAGAAGACACACACTGTGTTTGGTATTATTATAGTTTTTTCTTTTAGAGAATTGATTGTACATATAAGAAATATAATATAAGATTTAGAAATAAGATTATTAGAAAAATCAAACATCAAAGTATTTATTTTAAATTCTTTTTCCAATGGACATTCCCATTCTGAAAAAAAAGAGATATAAATATGGAAGTAAAAATTAATCAGATCGTTAAATGTAGAAAATATTAATTAACACATTAACCATAACCAGTCTACTTTATTTAACAAAAAGCACATCTGATAGATCAAAAAAGTGTTTAACTTCATGCATTGACAATTTAAAATTATTTTGCAACATCAGGTAAAACTATTTTACAACAATTGGTAACTGCATATATAAGTTTAATATGGTAACCTAGAAAATAGGATAAATTATCTATAACAGGATATATTACATTGATATTACCATGTCAAAAAATTTAGTAAGTACATGAATAATCACCGTGAAATCTTCAAGATTTCTCCTATAAATACCCTTGGTAGTAAATCTAGTTTTTCCATTCAAGATACAACATTTCTCCTATAGTCATGGGATTTGTTCTCTTTTCACAATTGCCTTCATTTCTTCTTGTCTCTACACTTCTCTTATTCCTAGTAATATCCCACTCTTGCCGTGCCCAAAATTCTCAACAAGACTATTTGGATGCCCATAACACAGCTCGTGCAGATGTAGGTGTAGAACCTTTGACCTGGGACGACCAGGTAGCAGCCTATGCGCAAAATTATGCTTCCCAATTGGCTGCAGATTGTAACCTCGTACATTCTCATGGTCAATACGGCGAAAACCTAGCTGAGGGAAGTGGCGATTTCATGACGGCTGCTAAGGCCGTTGAGATGTGGGTCGATGAGAAACAGTATTATGACCATGACTCAAATACTTGTGCACAAGGACAGGTGTGTGGACACTATACTCAGGTGGTTTGGCATAACTCGGTTCGTGTTGGATGTGCTAGGGTTCAGTGTAACAATGGAGGATATGTTGTCTCTTGCAACTATGATCCTCCAGGTAATTATAGAGGCGAAAGTCCATACTAATTGAAACGACCTACGTCCATTTCACGTTAATATGTATGGATTGTTCTGCTTGATATCAAGAACTTAAATAATTGCTCTAAAAAGCAACTTAAAGTCAAGTATATAGTAATAGTACTATATTTGTAATCCTCTGAAGTGGATCTATAAAAAGACCAAGTGGTCATAATTAAGGGGAAAAATATGAGTTGATGATCAGCTTGATGTATGATCTGATATTATTATGAACACTTTTGTACTCATACGAATCATGTGTTGATGGTCTAGCTACTTGCGATATTACGAGCAAAATTCTTAACTACATGCCTTAGGAACAAGCTTACACAGTTCATATAATCTACTAGAGGGCCAAAAACATGAAAATTACCAATTTAGATGGTAGGAGGATATTGAAAGTGGAGCAGCTAGTTTTAATAACTGACCGTTAGTCTTAAAATTGACGGTATAAAAATATTTACATAATCAGGTCATTTATAAGGTAATTATAGGTAAATATTTATGACGAATTCTCAATAGTAATCTGAAAAAAAATTGTAACTATCCTATTATACTAAAACTACTATAATAGGTTAGATTACATTAATCATGTCATTAGAAGATCTTTAATTTACATTGTCTGTTTATACAATAATAACAACAAACCAGAAAAATCTCACAAGTGGAGTATGATTGTTTAGCACAGTACAGTCACATAACCATCTGGTAAGCAGATGAAGTTCACAACATTAGGAGTTTTTGGCCCGAATTCTAGTTTTTGGCCCTTAAACGCTAAAAAACGAGTAACAATCATGCCTAGGCGGTGCCTATTATTCATTAGATCATTTTTGATGGCCCTGCAATTTAGGCGATCCAGGTTTGGGCGCCCCTATGCAGGAGGTGCAGGCTATTGCACACGAAAATTTGGGAATCGGTTTGAATTCCAGTTTTATGGTCCTAAAATGCCAAAAAAACGAGTAACGATCATGGCTAGGCGGTGACTATTGCTCCTTAGGTCATTTTTTATGGGCCGACGAATTTTAGGCGATCCAGGCTCGTTTGTTTGGGCCCATGCAGGAAGCGCAGGCTATAGAACACGAAAATCTAGAAATTGAGCAGAATTCCAATTTTATGGCCCTAAGATGCCAAAAAATGAGTAACAGTCATGGCGAGGCGGTGACTATATTTTCTTAAGTCATTTTTTATGGTCTAGAAAATTTTTAGACGATCCAGGTTCAGGCGTCCGAGCCCATGCAAGAGGTGTGGGCTATATAGCACACGAAAATCTGGGAATCGGGGAAATTCTAGTTTTATAGCCCTAAAACGCCAAAAAACGAGTAATGATCATGGAGAGGCTGTGACCATTGTTCCTTAGATCATTTTTGATGGGCCTGAAAATTTTTAGGTGATCCAGATTCGGGCTCCCGGACCCGTGCCTGTGCAGGAGGCATGGGCTTGGGCACATTAAAATTTGAAAATTAGGCGAATTCCAATTTTATGGCCCTAAAATGTCAAAAAATGTGTAACGGTAATGGCGAGGCAGTGACTATTATTCCTTAGGTCATATTTAATGGCTGACAAAAATTTTAGGCAATGCGGGTCCTGGTGCCTGGGTACATGCAGAAGGTGTGGGCTATAGCACATGAAAATCTAGGAATCACGCAGAATTCCAGTTTTATGGCTTTAAAACACCAAAAAAACCGAACAACGATTATGGAGAGGCGGTGACTATTGTTCCTTCGGTCGTTTTGATGGGCTGGAAAAATTATAGGCGACCCTAATTTGTTTTCCCGGCCCCACGCAGGAGGCACACGAAAATTTGAGAATCGGACAGAATTCCAGTTTTATGACCCTAAAACGCCCAAAAACGAGTAACGCTAATGGCGAGGCGGTAACTATTATTCTTAGATTGTTTTTGTCGGGCCGAGAATATTTTAGGCGATCCGGGTCCGATATCTGGGGCCCGTGCAGGAGGCATAGGCTATAGCACACGAAAATTTGGGAATCATGCAAAATTCCAGTTTTACGACCCTAAAATGCTAAAAAACGAGTAACAGTTGTGGTGGGCGGTGGCTATTTTTTCTTAGGTCATTTTTGATGGGCTAGCAAAGTTTTAGGCGATCGGGGACCGATCGCCCCGGCCCATGTAGGAGGTGTGGGTTATAGCATACGAAAATCTGGGAATCGGGCGGAATTCAAGTTTTATGACCTTAAAATGCCAAAAAACGAGTAACGGGTGTAAGCACGTGATTTTTGCTTCACGAACAATCACTCCAAAAGAAATCAAAATAATTGCAAATGGCCTCGCCGTACAAATTTTCAATTTTTACGTGACATGTGCTGGTAGTCCTTTGTGTTTCTATCCATTTTTCATTGAATCTTCTCCAACAAAAATACAAAATAAGTATGCCGTGTGTAATCGGGCCGTAATTCGGTCTTTAAAAGAAAATTCACAAAAATATGCAGCTTTTATTCTAGGCTATGATTTAACCATTTTTAAAATTTTAATATGTGTGTGATAATTGTTTAGGTGTTGATTAATGGGTGTTTTAAATTCAGTTTAATTTAGTTGTATTTTAAAATCAGAAAAAAAAGAAAAGAGAAAAAAAAAGAAGTGAAGAAATCGGATTGGGCCCCAAATGAGGCCCAAAGCCAATGCAAGACCCAGTCCAAGCCAGGCCTGCCCAAGCACTGACTCAAACGATGCCGTATCAGCATCCCTATTAGAGCCATTGATATGATTTAAATGAACGGTCTTGATCAGATCGCCCATTTAACCATAACGACGCCGTTCAAGGCGTTTGATCTGAGCCGTCCAATCCCTTTGATCCAACGGATCGAGGCCCGCCCTTAAGACCCGTTAATTTAATCCGACCCATTTCCCTACCCGGTTTTAACTACCTTCCCACCTAAACGACGACGTCCTACCTAAAGAATAGATCCTGGCCATAGATCTCCCTTGATCCAACGGCCAGGATCTAAAACTCTAAAGCATATATAAGGCCTAACCTTGCTACCCCGCCCCCTATCCTAACCCCCCTTCACTCATCTTCTTCACCAAACCCTGAACCCTATGAAACCCTAGCCGCCCCTATACACCTTCACCGTAAAGCCGACGACATGGACGCCGGTGACCACCTCCTTAACACCCTAGGACCACCCCACTGCCCTGAACATGGATCTGCTATCCTTGTGCTTCGAATCAGTCCCTAGTTTCTCGAATCTTCATTTGAAGATTCGAGTCGAACTCTGACCTACACCAAACCACACCAGATTCACACCAGACAGCCCCCTGACTTCCCTCGTGACCAAACCAAGCTTGGTTTGGTCCGAATCTACCCACAACTTCTAGAATCTCAAATCTAAAGATCCAAACCCTAGAACACCAGAGCCTGGGGAATCCGGCCAGTTTTAATAGGGGCTTGAGGTCTAATAGACCTTAATCAAGGTGTTCTCGGTTGAGAACATCCCGGTTAAAGTTTGTTTGGCCTCAAATGGTCACATCTAATTCAGACTTGGGTCGGCTTGGTTTGAACATTTTTAGTAAGTTTTCCTTTTTTGTTTCTGTTTTATTTGAACACCAATTGAGTTTGTTAGCATGACTTGTTATGATTGTTTTGTATTTCTGGTATTTTTCATTCTGATTTCTTCCATCTTTGTAAGGCCTTTTATTTGGTCGATTGTTTCTGCGCATGTCTGAATGCATTCTGTGATATCCATGTTCGATTAGATTAGTCGTCATATAAATAATTCGTATGGCCTCCCAGTATTGTGCAAAGTTAGCTGAAGTTATTCAGGACCCCGTACGTATTGTTTATTTAATCGACTTGTTATATCTGGTTATAATTAGTATAGTCGACCTGATAAACGTCGTCGATTAATTTTCTATGACTAAAGGATCAAATGGACTAATAACTTCACATGACTGATTGAACCCTGTCATTGACTGAATGCCCGACATTGTTTGAAATTGGTTTGTTTGCATTGCAAAACGACTGAAAAGATTCAGTCCAGGACAGCTCTGAATCTGAACTTTCAGAAGTTCAAAAATGCCCTACTATTGCAAAGGGTCAAGACAGTGATAACCAGGGATTAACAGGGGTAATTTGGGTGTTAAAAAGAACAGAAATGATTAGTTTAAATGAGCTGACAAATAGGGTATTGGATTAGGATTAAATAAGGTAATAGTGGGGAGCCAAACTTTGTGGCATGGGGCTGATTGAATAAAAAGGGGGTGCCCATGTTGTTGGGCAGAAAATACAGGCTAAAAGCTTGTCGAATGGATGGGTATGGGGAATATTTTGATTAGTTTAGAAAGGAAGTTATGGGCAGGAAAGAGGGGAGGGGTTCAGGGCAGCTGAGTGCTTGCCATTTCTGCCTATAAATAGAGCTGTTTCAGAACATAAAAGGGGGGGACATTTTTTAGTCTTCAGAGAAAACAAGAAACATAAAGTCTCAGAATATTGTAACCAAACACTGTCTGAAAATTACATAAGAGTTCAAGTTGGTCAAGCTGTCTTGGCCAATTGTTGTTGGTTATTTGCCAAGCTGTTTGTGATCATTGGATTGATGTTGCTATTGCCTTGAACATTCTGGTTTTCTCGGTTGTTTTCTACTCTGTCTGGGATTTTCTGCTTGGTGCTCTATCACTTGTGGGCTTCATAATTGTGGCTGGTTATTGCTGTTGGTTGTTGTTACTGTGTTGTTGCTGCTTGGTTGCCCGTTGCTGACATCTTTCTTCTTCTCCTGTTTATTGTTCAAACATCCAGGTACACGACTAATACTGTCAATGTAATCTGAAGTTGAGTATGAATACAAAGAGAAGAGTTGAAGATCGTTTATTTTATGTATAGCCTGTACATTGAATGTTATGTGATGTATGATAGTTTACATTTTGGCTCGGATACTGAGTTAGCTTTCACACATAGCAACTGTCAATGTAGGGTAACTTGACATCGAATTGTGTGTGTAGGCTGTTGGATAAAAAATTTCGACCATGTAGTAGGATGTAGCTCAGAAATTAGTTGTGTTTGTGATTAGCATGTCCAGTAACGCACGAAAACTATTCATCATTAGTTAACTGCTTTTCCCTTTAATGAACTATCCCGTTATAACTGATAAACCACGCCTTTAGAACAAAGAACAAGTTCACGGCCTCAACCTCACGGGAGTCGAGCCCAGGTCGAAACAGACCAAGCAGGCCCGCATCGGACAAACAGTGGCCCAGGTCCGGCCCATCCCACATGAGTTGGATTTGGGCCCATAATGTTCGATCAGTTGTCCGTGTGCATAGCCACGTTTTCTTATTCTGTTAAAGCATTCTGAATCCTGCTATAAATGATCTGCAAGCATATAATTAACTAGGACTATCTCTGTTTTCAATTAGTAGAGACAAACGCGACAAGAAACGTAGTTGCTATAGGATATCCTTTTAAAATAAGGACGAGATGAGCCTCGACAAATAAAAACACACAAGATGAGAGGCCCTCGTTAAATGTATATATCGAAGCATTCAGTTTCCAAGGCGGGTCGTTTAGCAAATCTCACGACCCTACCGGAATAATAACGCGATAGTCTCTTTAAGCGCGTATTTAATAATCTTACCTTCTTAAACTCGGGTGCACATTTATGTGACCCAAATCCAAATCTCAACGGAGTCGAAATATGTTTTTAATCACGGGTACATTGATTGTGACGTGGTTCGAGACGCGTGTCCATGACGTTGCAAATTCCTTTTAAAAATAAGAATGAGACGAGCCTCGACGAACAAAAATGTACAAAGCTGTGGGGCCCTCTGAATGTATATATATATTAAAATACTTAGAATTCGGGACAGGCCATTTAGCGAATTTTGCGGCCTTCCCCAAAATAACACTACGTTAGTTGCTTTAGGTGCGTCTTAATAATTTATTTTTCTTAATTCGGGTGCACATTTATGTGACCCAAATCCAAATCTCAACCGAGTCGAGATATGTCAATAATCACGGGTGCATTGATGTAACGTGGTTCTAGATATATTTTCACGACGTTGCAATTCTCGTAAAAAATAATAATAAAAGCGGCCAGGAGTTAAAATTAGCACATAAGTTCATATTTGTATAAAATCAGATAATCAAACCGAATATAACAGTTGAGCGACCGTGCTAGAACCACGGAACTCGGGAATGCCTAACACCTTCTCCCAGGTTAACAGAATTCCTTATCCGGATTTCTGGTACCAGACTGTAATATGGAGTCATCCTTTTCCTTGATTCAGGATTAAAATTGGTGACTTGGGACACCCTAAATTTCCCAAGTGGCGACTCTGAAATAAATAAATAAATAAATCCCGTTTCGATTGTCCTTTAATTGGAAAAACTCCCTTCTCCCCTCGCGGGTGCGTAAAAAGGAGGTGTGACAGCGGGCCTGGCGAGACGATGATAATTCTTTAGGTTATTTCTTATAGACCGATAAAATTTTAGGCTATCTGGTCTGGTCATCCCAGTCCATGTAGGAGGCTTGGGCTGTAGCATACAAAAATATGTGAATCAGGCGGAATTCTAATTTTGTGGCCCTAAAATGCCAAAAAGTGAGTAACGATCATGGCGAGGCAGTGACTAAAATTCCTTAGATCGTTTTTGATGGGCCAGAAAAAATTTTGGCGATCCGGGTCCAGTCGCCCTGGTTCATGCAAGAGGTGTGGGCTATAGCATACGAATAATCTAGGAATCGGGCGAAATTCCAATGTTATAGCCCTAAACCGCCAAAAAAATGAGTAACGGTCTAGACGAGGTGGTGAATAATGTTCCTTAGGTCGTATTTGATAGGCTGGCAAAATTTTAGGCTATCCGGGTCGGGACGCTTTTACACAAGTAGGAGGCGTGGGCTATAACACACGAAAATCTGGAAATCAGATGAAATTCCAGTTTTATGGCCCTAAAACACCAAGAAATGAGTAACGGTTATGGCGAGGCAGTTAATATTGTTCCTAAGGTCATCTTTGATAGGCCAAAAAAACTTTAGGTGATCCGGATCTGGTCGTCCGAGCCTGTGCATGAGGCATGGACTATAGCACATGAAAATCTAGAAATCTGGCAAAATTTCAATTTTATGGCCCTAAGACGCCAAGAAATGAGTAACGGTCATGGCGAGGCGGTGACTATTGTTCCTTAGGTCATTTTTTATGGGCCAAAAAGTTCGGCGATCTGGGTCCGGTTGCTCTGCCCCATGTAGGAGGTGTGGGCTATAGCATACGAAAATCTAGGTCGAGCAGAATTCCAGTTTTATGGCCCTAAAATACCAAAAAGCGAGTAACGGTCATGGCGAGGTTGTGGTTATTGTTCCTTAGTCCATATTTGATGGGTTGGAAAATTTTTAGGTGATTCAGATCTGGTCGCCCTGGTCCATGTAGGAGGTGTGGACTATAGCACACGAAAATCTAAGAAGCAGGCGAAATTCCAGTACATGCCATCTACATGAATCCGGGAATCAAAAAGGACATAATGAACAATAATCATGTCTTCAACATGACCGTTCCTTGTTTTTTGGCATTTTAGGCAAAAAAAATTAGAATTTTGTTCAATTTCCAAATTTTCATGTGCTATAGTTCACATCTCCATGAATTCGGGCTTCCAAATCTGAATCGCCTAATATTTTTCGGGGCCATAATAAATAACCTAATGAAAAATAGTTATGGCTTCAACTTGACCATTCCTTTTTTTCGGTATTTTACGGCCAGAAAACTGAAATTCTGGTCGATTTCTAAATTTTCGTGTGCTATATTTCGCTATTTGCATGAATCGGGGCTATTGGATACGAATCGTCTAAAATTTTGCGGGGCCATCAAAAATGATTAATGAATTACAATAATGGCTTCGGCAAGACCGTTCCTCATTTTTTGGCATTTTAGGGCCAAAAACTGGAATTCGTGCCGATTTTTAAATTTTCGTGTGCTATAGTCCACGCCATATGCTTGAATTCGGGTGCCATAAAAAATGAACTAATGAACAATAGTCATGGTGTAACGACCCAAGTCCATTATAGGCCGCGATGGTACCCAACATCATTGTTAGGCAAGCCAACACTGATCAAACTAGTGGTTTCCCATTTTTGAATAAATTACTAAGTGGATGACATTTCCTCATTTGTTAAAAAGATTTAGAAATTTGCAAATGTAATATAAACTAACGGAAGCAAATGAGTACAAATCATAATCATGAAAGCAAATCCAAAATCATAAGTTTACTAGTGTGTGTGTGCCAAGACCTGGTGTCACAAGTGTGTGAGCATTCTAGTAGAATATACAAAAGAATACTAGTCTACTGTCTGAAAGGAAACAGATAGAAAAATATAACATAAGGGAGACTCCAGCTGCTGCAGAACGGCTTGGAAGGTAGCTCACCGTGAAGTCTCGAAATGGGGATCAAATTTGCGCGCCGGACTGGTAACCAGATGCACATGCCTTAGATCATGTACAATTAAGTACAGAAGTGTAGCGTGAGTACATAAATAATATGTACCCAGTAAGTATCTAGTCTAACCTCGAATAAGTAGTGACGAGGGATCGACTCCAACACTTACTAAGGGCCAACAATATGATAATATGAAATTCTAATTAAGCATGATATATAGAGATAACAATAAAAACTCAGAACAAGAAATAACTGAACAATTCTTTCACCATGTTTAGGAACCCAAATCACTTCCTTCATTTAAAACAAATGATCTCTCAATCAATAAATTAATACCAATTATGAAAGGTACTTCCAGTTCTATTATCACGCACGAATTCTACCGTGGACGTATGACCCAATCCAACATAAATATAAATTGTGCACTGCCGAGGGTCGAACGGCACGAACCATAGATATATCTATTAACCTTCCAAGGCGAATGACCCGCTCCCATGAAAATAGTGGAAAGAATCACCCCGCTCGCGGAATATACTTGCGACGCGGTCAAATATAAATTTATCAATAAATTACAACCCTTTCTTGATTCTTTTCAAAATAAAGACAATTTAACTTGAAGCTTTTAAATTCTTAAAAATCCTCTACTTAGTTTCACTCGTTACAATTAACAATTATAATCAAATGACGGTATCCACAAAGCATGGTGTAAACCTAAAACTACCCGGACATAAATAGGAATAGTATCTACGTACGGACTCTCGTCACTTCGTGCGTACGTAGCCCCCACAATTCATAACACATATTAATTAAGTTCACCTATGGGGTAAACTCTCTCTTACAAGGTTAGAAAAGAGACTTACCTCGTCTCAAAGCCTACTTCCCGGTTCAAAAAGGTACTCAAACCTCCAAATTTGGTGTCAAACAACTCGAAACTAGTCAAATATTATATAAATTAATCAATTTGTGCTCAAAAGTTCATATCCACATTATTAAAGTGATTACCCAACTCTAAATTCAAGATTCCTAAAATTTACCCCTAGGCCCACGTGCCCAGATTCCGGATATTTTTGAAGAAAGTTGTTACCCATAACCTTAGGAACATAAATATATGATTTTTACTAAGTTCCATAACTAATTTCGTGTTCAAATCTCATTTTTATCAAAAACCTAAGTATTCATCTAAACCCTTGATTTTCACTAATTTTTACAAGTTAATCTACCCATAATCTATGTATTTAACTCATGTTGTGTAGAAATTACTTACCTCAAAGTGCAAACTGAAAACCCTCTTCCAAAAGCTCCAAAAATCGCCCAAGAGATGAACTGAAATGAAATAAATGGCCTAAGTCCGGCATTAAATGAGCAGGGCACAGGCCTCTGATGTCGCATTTGCGACAGCAGGTTCGTAAATGCGAGGGTCACAAATGCGACAAAACTCTCGCAAATGCGAAGCCTGACTTCAGGTGCTAAGGTTGCAAATGCGACGGAGGGGTCACAAATGCGATCACTTTTGAGGTTGCAAATGCGGCTCACGTGTTGCAAATGCAAACAATGGCCCAGTCGAGCTTCTTCGCAATTGTGAAGCTCTTCTTGCAAATGCGAGGTTAGCATTTGCGAGACCAGCGACTGATGCCAAGAAAAACTAGAAATCTGGTGTGTGTTTCATCCTTTCCAAACGTTTGAAACTCACCCGAGCCCTCGGGGATCCACACTAAACACCCACACAAGTCTAAAAATATCATAGAAACTTGCTCGTGCGATCGGAGCACTGAAATAACATCAAAAACCACGAATTGGACGCCAAAATGCATGAATTTACTCATGAACTCAAAAACTTCTAAAAATACTTCCGCGCATCTGATTCCTATCAAACCAACTCGGAATGATGCCAAATTTTGCGTGCAAGTCTTAAATGACATTATGGACCTACTCCAACTTCCGAAACTGAAATTCGAACCCGATATAAAAAGTCCACCCTTGGTCAAACTTTCTAAAAACTTCATGTTTTTAATTTTTTCCAAATGACTCCGAAACGACCTACAGACCTCCAAATCTACTTCTGGACGTGCTTCTAAGTTCAGAATCATCATATGAAGCTATTCCCAGGCTCGGAATCCCAAACAGACGTCTAGAATGTAACAATCCATTTCAACCCAAACTTATTGAATTTGCTCAAAATGCCAACTTTCATTATTAGGCGCTGCGCTCCCGGATCATCCAAAATTCGATCCGAACATACGCTCAAGTCCGAAATTATCATACGAACCTATTGGAATCGTCAAATTCCGATTTTATGATCGTTTACTCAAAATGTTGACCAAAATCAAACTTGGCCTTTTAAGTCAACCTTAAGGAACCAAGTGTTCCGATTTCAACATGAACCCTTTCAAATCCTGAACTAACCATCCCCGCAAGTCATAAACAGTAAAAGCACATACGAGAAGTCTTATTTAGGAAAACTGGGTTGTAGAAAGCAATACGATTGGTCGGATCGTTACACATAGCTTTGGCATGACTGTTCCTCAGTTTTTGGCATTTAGGGCAAATTTGGAGTTCGGGCCGATTTGTAAATATTTGTGTGCTATAAGTCCATGCCATCTGTAAGAATCCAGGCTAACGGATCCAAATCGCCTAAAATTTTGTGTGACCATGAAAAATGACCTAACGAACAATAGTCTTGGCTTCACATGACCGTTTCTTGTTTTTGGTATTTTAGGGCAAAAAAGTGGAGTTTAGGAGATTTCAAAATTTTTGTGTGCGACAGTCCACGCCATCTACATAAATCGAGGCTACTGGATCCGAATCGTCTAAAGTTTTGCGAGGCCATAAAATAACCTAATGAATAATAGGCATGGATTCGGCATGACCGTTTCTCATTTTTGGCTTTTTAGGGCAAAAACTAGAATTCGGACCGATTTCTAAATTTTTCTGTGTTATAGTCCACGTCAAATTCATGAATCCGTGCTACCGAATTCGAATCACCTAAAATTTTGCGGGACCATCAAAAAGGACCTAATGAACAATAGTCATGGCTTCGGCATGACCATTCCTCATTTTTTGGTATTTTAGGACCAAAAAATTGGAATGCGGGTCGATTTTCAAATTTTTGTGTGTTATAGTCCACACAATCTGCATGAATCCGGGATACCACATCCGAATCGCCTAACATTTTGCTGGCCAAAAAAATAACCTAATGAATAATACTCTTGGCTTCAGCATGACCGTTCCTCCTTCTTTGATATTTTAGGGCCCATAAACTAGAATTCGGGCCGATTTCCAAATTTTTGTGTGTTATAGTCCACGTCATCTATATGAATCCGGCTATCGGATCAAAATCGCCTAAAATTTTGATAGGCCATAAAAATGACTTCATGAACTGTAGTCTTGGCTTCGGCATTACAGTTCCTCATGCTTTGGCATTTAAAGACCAAAAAACTACAATTCTGGGCGATTTTCAAACTTTCGTGTGCTATGGTCCGTGCCATCTACATGAACTCGGGCTACTGGATACGAATCGCCTAAACTTTTGCGAGACCATAAACATGACCTGATGAACAATTATCGTGGCTTCGGCATGACCATTTCTCGTTTTTTGGTATTTTAGGGCCAAAAATTAAAATTCGGGCCGATTTCAAAAATATTGTGTGTTATAGTCTACGCCATTTGCATGAATCCGGGCTAAAAAATACAAATCGACTAAATTTTGCGAGGATAAAAAATGACCTAATGAACAATACTCATGGGTTCGACAAGGTTGTTACTCGTATTTTGGCATTTTAGAGCCAAAATACTAAAATTCGGAGTCGATTTCAAAATTTTCGTGTCCTATAGTCCATGCCATTTGCATGAATCTGGACTACCAGATCTGAATATCCTAAAATTTAGCAGGTCCATCAAAAAATAACATAATAAATAATATTCATGGCTTCAGTATGATCATTTCTCGTTTTATGGTATTTTAGGGCAAAAAAACTAAAATACGAGCCGAATTTAAAATTTTAGTGTGATAGTCCATGTCATATGCATGAATCGGGCTACCGATCATGGTGAAGTGATGACTATTTTTATTGGAACATTTTAAATTGGCCTGGAAAATTTTAGGAGATTCAGGATCGGTCGCCCGAATTCATACATATGGCGGGAAAAAACGAGGAACAGTCATGGAGAAGCGATAACTATTTTGCATTAGGTCGTTTTTTATGGGCCTACAAAATTCTAGGAGATTCAGGGTCAGTCGCTCGAATTCATGCAGATGGTGGCGACTATAACAAACGAAAATATGAATTGTCGTGAATTTTGGTTTTATAGCCCTTGAACGCCAAAAAATAAGGAACGCTCATGGCGAAGCGATGACTATTGTTCATTAGATCATTTTTTATGGGCTCGCAAAATTCTACGAAATTCGGGACCGGTCGCCCTAATTCATGCATATTGTGTGGATTATAGCACACAAAAATCTGGAAATCATCCTGAATTCCAGTTTTATGGTTCTAAAACGCTAAAAATAAGGAACGACAATGGCGACGCGATGACTATCGTACATCAGGTTGTTTTTATAGGCCCGCAATTTTGTACAGATTCAAGGCCGATCACCTAATTCATTCTGATGGCGGGGACTATAACACATGAAAATCTTGGAATCATCCTGAATTCCTGTTTTATGGTCTTAAAATTCAAAAAATAATGAACAATCATGGCGAAGTGATAGCTATTTTAGGTGTGGATATTGAATTTTATGGGGCTATAAAAAATGCCTTAATGAACAATAGTCATGGCTTCGACATATCGTTCCCTGTTTTTTGGCAATTTAGGGCCAAAAAACTAGAATTCAGGTCAATTTCTAATTTTTTGCATACTATAGTCCACGCCATCTACAATAATCTGGCCTACCGGATCTAAATCGCCTAAAATTTTGCGGGGTCCATAAAAAATGATGTACAATAGTCATGGCTTCGGCATGACTGTTCCTCTTTTTTGGCATTTAAGGTCTAAAAAGATAGAATTCAGGTTGATTTTTAAATTTTCGTGTGTTATAATCCGTAATATCTGCATGAATTCGGGTTACCAGATTTGAATATCCTAAAATTTGGAGGGACCACAAAAATAACCTAATGAATCATTTTCATGGTTTTCGGCATGACATTTCCTTGTTTTTTGCATTTAAGGGCCAAAAAACTTGAATTAGGCCAATTTCCAAATTTCCTTTATAGTCCAGGCCATCTGCATGAATTCGGGATACTGGATCCGAATTGACTAAAATTTTACAGGATCATAAGAAATTACCTACGAATAATAGTCATTGCTTCAACATGGACGTTCTTAGGCTTTTGCATTTTAGGGCCAAAAAACTAGAATTGGGGTTGATTTTCAAATTTTTGTGTGTTATCGTCTACACCATTTTCATGAATCCAAGCTACCGAATTCGAATCGCCCAAAATTTTACGGGGTCATAAAAAATGAACTTATCAACAATAATCATGATTTCGGCATTACCATTCCTCGATTTTTGGTATTTTAAGGCCAAAAAATTAGAATTCGGGCCGATTTCCAAATTTTCGTATGCTATAATCCACGCCATCTACATGAATCAGGGCTACCCGATCTGAATCTCCTAAAATTTTACTGGACCATAAAAGTGACCTAATGAATAATAGTCATGGCTTCGGCATAACCGTTCCTTATTTTTAGGCATTTTAGTGCCAAAATATTGAAATTCCGGCAGATTTCTAATTTTTCATGTGTTATAGTCCACGCATCTGCATGAATCTGGGCTACTGGATTGGAATCGCCTAAGATTTTGCGGGACCATAAAAAATGACTGAATGAACAATGTTCCTCGTTTTTTTTTCATTTTAGGGCCAAAAAAATAGAATTCAGGTCGATTTTCAAATTTTCGTGTGCTATAGTCCATGCCATATGCATGAATTCAGACTACCGAATTCGAATAAACTAAAATTTTGCAGGGCCATAAAAATTACCTAATGAACAATAGTCATGACTTAAGCATGACCGTTCTTCATTTTTTGGCATTTTAAGGCCAACAGATTGGAATTCGACCAATTTCAAATTTTCTGTGCTATATAACTCGCGCCATTTGCATAGTGTCACACCTCCTTTTTCCGCACCCGAGGGGGCAGGGGGAGTTTTTCCAATTAAAGGACAACCGAAACGGGATTGGTTTATTTATTTCAGAGTCGCCACTTGGGAGATTTAGGGTGTCCCAAGTCACCAATTTTAATCCCGAATCGAGGAAAAGAATGACTCTATATTATGGTCTGCATACCAGAAATCCGGATAAGGAATTCTGTTAACCCGGGAGAAGGTGTTAGGCATTCCCGAGTTCCGTGGTTCTAGCACGGTCGCTCAACTGTTATATTCGGCTTATTTATCTGATTTTTAATACAATTATGAACCATGTGCAAATTTTATCTTTTAACCGCTTTATTAATTATTATTATTAAGAATGTGAACATCGCTTAAAACATGTCTTTGGACTGCGTCACATGAAATGCACCCACAATCCGGAACATATCTTATTTGACGTTTTGGGATTTGGATTTGGGTCGCATGAAATGCACACCCAAGTTTAAGAAAGTAAATTATTAAACACGCGCCTAAAGAGACTATCGCATTATTATTTCGGGAAGGCCACGAAATTCACTAAGCGGCCCTCCTGAATTCTAAGTAATTTTAAACAAGTATTTACTGAGGGCCCCGCAATTTGTATTTTTATTCGGCGAGGCTCATCTCATTCTTATTTTTTTAAGAATTTGCAACGTCATGGAAATGCATCTCGGGCCACGCCACAATCAATGCGCCCGTGACTAGAGACATATTTCGACTCCGTTGAGATTTGGATTTGGGTCACATAAATGTGCACCCGAGTTTAGGGAGATAACATTATTAAAGGCGCGCCTAAAGCAACTAGCGCATTATTATTTTTTTGGGGTAAGGCCGTGAAATTTGCTAAACGGCCCATCCCAGAATCTAAGTATTTGATACATATATTTTGTGAGGGCTCCGCAATCTGTATATTTTTTCCGGCGAGGCTCGTCTCATTTTATTTATTTTATTATTATTTTTTATTCATTTTTTTATAATTATTTATTTATTTTTAAAGGATGCCATTTCTACGCCTTTAACAATACTAAACTTACGGCCTCTGTACAACTAAAATCTCATAACTTGTCAAGATTTAATAAAAGAAGCTAGGCGAATGAGTGTTTCGGGCGTAGTAACAACAGGTACTAATATTAATTTTGTCCAAATAAACTAAGACAATAATAACATAACACATTGAACGTAAATAATAACAATACTAATCTTGGGACTACTAATACAACTAAATCAAATGACATCAAGTAATCAATAATAACATAACACAAAAATGAACTAAAATGCATACGGTGAAACATAAGCAGAAAATTATCATATCAATTTTATATTGCATCTCAAACATTCAACGTAAGTTTATTTATCTAATACATCGAGGTTTACTAACCTTTGAACCTCGGCAAACTCAGGACGACAAACACGACCCCGACGGAACTCAAGCCGGACCTCCCTGAACGAGGAACAAAGACGAAACCTCGGAACAAACTCGGCACACCGGACCTCGACTCAACCTTTGGACCTTGGACTGGAACTCGACCTCAACACAAGGTCGAGCAGCTCACCTCCATGAACTCCGACTCAGCTAGTGGCGTGAAGCTGACGGACTGTTTAGTCGACGATTGTGGGGGTCGACGGGCAGTGTTCAATGGCTGGATTATGGTGGTTTGGACAGTAGGGTGATGGTGTTGCGACGTGAGGGAGTAGAAGAACGTAGTGACAGCGATGCCACTGCTGGTTTTTTCCTGGTGGTTGACGGGGAGGGCTACTAGGGTTTTTGCTAAGTTTTTTTTTGTGAGGAAGAAGGCGACGGGGGGAGCTGGTTGCGACGAGGGGGAGCTGGTTGCGACGAGGGGGCGACTGGGTTTTGGTCGTTGATGGTGGCTTTGGACGAATGCAGCAGCAGCTCAGTTTGGGTGGAGCTGGAGCTTGCAGCGACGGCAATGGCGGTTTGCGACGGGCCTGTTTGGTGGTCTGTTTGGTGTTTTGGACGCGATGGTGATGCGAGGATGATAATGGAGTATGGTAACGGGCAGTAGGGGTGTTGGTCCGGTGCTGGGGGGAAGCTGTTTGGACGTGGGTTTTGGTAGGTGTTTGGGCGATGGTGTTTGGACGGGAGTGCTGGAGGAGTTGGTTGGGCGGTTATGGCGGAGAGGGAGTTGCCTGGGGGTTTTGGACGTGGGGAAGGTGACAAACCTGAGGAGGAGGGTCGTAGTTTGGACGAAGCAGGCAGTAGGGTTTCTTGGTTTTTTTCCCAGGAAAAAGACGGAGGAACAGTACCTGTTTTCCAAATTTTTCCCTAGTCCTGTTCGTTTCTTTTTCCCGTTTTTTCTTCAGGTTCTCTTTCTTTCTTCTTTATGAAGAAGAAAGGTGAACAGTGGTCCCCCCTTTCAAAAAATTTCAAAAGTCCCAAAATCCCTCAAAGTCTGTCCGTGTTTTGTAATGCTTTGCCCATGAAAATGAGCCCCACGCGTGGTGGGGTTCGAGGCATATGTCCCCCACGCGTGGTGGGGTTCCCCACGTGTCCTGGACACGGTTTATTACGGGCTAGGTCCGAAAATTAGGCCTAAAACCGGGTAGTTTGAACCCGAATATTATTCTTTT
This sequence comes from Nicotiana sylvestris, assembly GCF_000393655.2. Classification (NCBI taxonomy): domain Eukaryota; kingdom Viridiplantae; phylum Streptophyta; class Magnoliopsida; order Solanales; family Solanaceae; genus Nicotiana; species Nicotiana sylvestris. Next base: position 160,786,341 of record NC_091068.1, read on the forward strand.
GCCCGGACCCGAGAAATAGAAACACGTTGCTTAACTAGTCCTATGTAAGCAAAATAACTACCAAAAATAAGACTAGTATTTAAACAAAACTATATCTTTTTAAATATTTTTCAAGGTTTAAAATAGCTACAAAATATTAATAAAACTATTTTTTGTAATTTTCGTTTTTTAAATATTAAGATAAAATATGAGGTAATATTTTTGTATTTTTTCAAAGTTAAAAATGCCTATAAAACTTTAATAGAATTATTATTTTTGTATTTTTTCGAAATTATATAAGGTATAAAAATAAAGTGCAATTTTTGTATTTTTCAAGTTTATGAGAAATACATAAACTAAAATTTATATATATATTTTTTTTGAAATTTTCTTTTTGCAACGAAATAAAGTAAAAAAATAGTTAAAATAGCTATATTAGTCCTAAATTAGATATTTTAAGCTAAGAGCGTAAAAATTCCCGGGGAGGGTCAAAAATCACGTGCTTACAGCTGCCCCTCTTTGACTGGAAACACGAAGAGTTTTCCGACAAAGAACGACTAGACGTGTTTTTGACCCGACCATTACTTGGACGGACTACACTTAAGGAAAGGAAGGGAATGTGACCGAGCCCTGGTATCTGAGCTGCCTACATATCCTTGGTTATACAGGAATCAGGCCACGTGTAGTTCGGGATGAGAGAGATAGTGAAGTGTACCGAGGTGAAGAGCCGATCGAGGTGCCGTTCTGCTGAGGTTCCGGTCCGCGGTCCTGTCATTACAACAAAAATGAAAACTGAAAAAGACTAACTAAGTCTATCAGCTACTAGTTACAAGGATTCCTATCTTTAAGTCTTCTGAAACTTGGTCTTGAGTCTTGAATGGTGCTTCATACAGACTTTGGATTTGAACCTTGATACTTGCTAGTTGTAGGCGCTAGTTCTTGAGCAGATCACATTTGTTCTCCTCATCCGTGCTTCGGATTCATTCATTTTTCTCTTTTTTCCTTTTTCTTCTTTTTTTTTCTTTTTGTTTTTGTGACTAGCTTTTGTTGACCCTCTCAGACTGTTGACTCGCATTCTTGGGGCGAGATTCTTGTTCTTCTATCTTGGATTGAGTGCTGGGGATTTTTGTTGTGGCTTTCTGCCTTCCAATGGGTTACGGCCTGACTTTGAACGATCCCGCTGTTCTGCAGGCGGACCCCTAACTTCTTCAATCTTTGACATATAACAATCTTTTGCTCTACAGGCAGGCCCCTGACAATCAAAACAAACAAAACAAACAAAATTTCCTAACCCAGTTTTCACTGGGAAGGTTTGTGAGTCGTTAGCAAAATCGTAGCCCACTGATACTACTGATGCAGTGCTGAGAGTGAACTAAACACTAGATTAGGATGTATTCCCTCTTCTTTTTTTCAAAATGTTTTTTTTTTCAAAATGTTTTTTTTTAGCATCTTAGGAGAAAGATTCATCGGACTAAGATTTTGATCCTAGGAGAAGGTTCGTCAGACTAGGTCTCTATCTTAGGAGAAAAATTCATCGGACTAAGATTTTGATCCTAGGAGAAGGTTCATCAGACTAGGTCTTTTCTTGTTTTTTGGTTATCTTAGGAGAAAGATTCATCAGACTAAGATTTGGATCCTAGGAGAAGGTTCGTCAGACTAGGTCTCTATCTTAGGAGAAAAATTCGTCAGACTAAGATTTTGATCCTAGGAGAAAGTTCATCGGACTAGGTCATTTTTTGTTTTTGGTATCTTAGGAGAAAGATTCATCAGACTAAGATTTTGATCCTAGGAGAAGGTTCGTCAGACTAGGTCTCTATCTTAGGAGAAAGATTCGTCAGACTAAGATTTTGATCCTAGGAGAAGGTTCATCAGACTAGGTCATTTTTAGTTTATTATCTTAGGAGAAAGATTCATCAGACTAAGATTTTGATCCTAGGAGAAGGTTCGTCAGACTAGGTCTCTATCTTAGGAGAAAGATTCGTCAGACTAAGATTTTGATCCTAGGAGAAGGTTCATCAGACTAGGTCATTTTTAGTTTATTATCTTAGGAGAAAGATTCATCAGAATAAGATTTTGATCCTAGGAGAAGGTTCATCAGACTAGGTCTCTATCTTAGGAGAAAAATTCGTCGGACTAAGATTTTGATCCTAGGAGAAGGTTCATCAGACTAGGTTTTTTTCTTTTTGGTATCTCAGGAGAAAGATTCATCAGACTAAGATCTGGATCCTAGGAGAAGGTTCGTCAGACTAGGTCTCTATCTTAGGAGAAAAATTCGTCAGACTAAGATTTGATCCTAGGAGAAGGTTCGTCAGACTAGGTCTCTATCTTAGGAGAAAAATTCGTCAGACTAAGATTTGATCCTAGGAGAAGGTTCATCAGACTAGGTCTTTTCTTCTTTTTTTTTCTTCAAACAACTTAGGAGGAAATGCATCTCCTATGGGTAAAACTTAACTTTGAGGAAGTGCGTCTCCTGTGGGTACAATAAACTTAGGAAGTGCGTCTCCTATTGGGGATAACTGTTTTTTAGGAGGTGCGTCTCCTACTGGGTGAAACTAAACTTTAGGAAGTGCGTCTCCTATTGGTGAACTATTCATAGGAAGTGCGTCTCCTACTGGTAAAAGCATTGCTTAGGAAGTGCGTCTCCTATTGGGTGCAATAAACTTAGGAAGTGCGTCTCCTATTGGTAGAACTGAACTTAGGAGGAAATGCATCTCCTATGGGTGAAACTGAAACAAACCTAGGAGGAAATGCGTCTCCTATGGGTGAAACTGAAACAAACCTAGGAGGAAATGCATCTCCTATGGGTAAAATTAAACAAACCTAGGAGGAAATGCGTCTCCTATGGGTGAAACTAAACAAACCTAGGAGGAAATGCATCTCCTATGGGTAAAACTAAACAAACTTAGGAGGAAATGCATCTCCTATGGATGGAACTAAAACAAACTTAGGAGGAAATGCATCTCCTATGGATGAAACTAAAACAAACTTAGGAGAAAATTCAACTCCTATGGGTAAAGACGTGGAATGTATTCCCTCGTTATAAAGGTGGGCGCCTAATGGTAAAGACACAAAATGTATTCCCTTGTTATACAGGTGGGTGCCTAGAATATGAAATGCACAGACAAAAGTATTCCTCTCGTTATACAGGTGGGCGCCTGGTTAAACTAAGACATAAAAGTATTCCTCTCGTTATACAGGTGGGCGCCTGGTTAAACTAAGACATAAAAGTATTCCTCTGTTATTATGGGCGGGCTCCCAACTTCAACTCTGGAAATATAAAGACTGAATGTATTCCTCTGTTATTATGGGCGGGCTCCCAACTTCAACTCTGGAAATATAAAGACTGAAACCAATATATCCTATTTGAGGGCGGATGAACCCAACATATCCTATTTGAGGGCGGATGAACCCGACAGATCCTATTTGAGGGCGGATGAACCCAACATATCCTATTTGAGGGCGGATGAACCCGACATATCCTATTTGAGGGCGGATGAACCCGACAGATCCTATTTGAGGGCGGATGAACCCAACATATCCTATTTGAGGGCGGATGAACCCGACATATCCTATTTGAGGGCGGATGAACCCGACAGATCCTATTTGAGGGCGGATGAACCCGACATATCCTGTTTGAGGGCGGATGAACCCAACAGATCCTATTTGAGGGCGGATGAACCCAACATATCCTATTTGAGGGCGGATGAACCCAACAGATCCTATTTGAGGGCGGATGAACCCGACATATCCTATTTGAGGGCGGATGAACCCGACAGATCCTATTTGAGGGCGGATGAACCCGACAGATCCTATTTGAGGGCGGATGAACCCGACAGATCCTATTTGAGGGCGGATGAACCCAACAGATCCTATTTGAGGGCGGATGAACCCGACATATCCTATTTGAGGGCGGATGAACCCAAAATATCTTTAAGACTTGAAAATGTCTTACCTCGAATACTTGCTGGGGATTGGGATGAATTTTCCTTTTCTACCTTCCCCATTTTTCATTATTATTTATTCTTTTTTTTATTCCTTTTTTGTTTTGTTTTTGCATAGCTTCTTCCTTCAAAGACTACCTCCCTTGATTTACTTACCTGTTGGGGGGTAAAATGTTATCAGCTGGGGGTACCTGACTTCCAGAAAATTTTCTAAATGGAAGGAAAATTTTCTGCCCCAGTTTGATAATATCCCTTGTGGCATGCGTTTCTGCCTCAATGCCATTTCCCTTACCTGTTTCAAATCAAACAAAATTGTTAGTTTAAAACATGGTGGTTGGTTGTGATACTCCTGCTGGGATGGCTTTCCCTTTCTCCTTCCTTGCTCTGCGTTCAACAAATTGTTGGGGATGATCTTATGTGCTGGGGATAATCCCTTCCTGCTGATCTTATGTGCTGGGGATAATCCCTTCCTGCTGGGGGATATCCCTCTTCTTTTGTGGCATAGCTTGGAAACTGGCATTTCCCCGACCTTTTAGTCTAGTATGGATTTCGCCAAATCATGCTCACTGCTTTCCTCGCTTTGTTCATGGGCCTTGGCTTTGAGGTTTATAACCTTGGGTTTGACAAGTATATCTCTCTTAACGCCCGTCAATCCTTTTGTCAATTCCCTTTGCTGGGGATATCTTTTTTGACACTGGCCTCGCGCTTGTTCCTCGCCGACTATACCATTTGGATATACTAGTCAGATCTCATCTTGGAAAGCTGATGGTATATTTTGAAGTCATTTCATACTTGTTCTGACCGGACAGACTCTATTGGGGCAAATTTTTTATGAAAGGAGAAAGATAACGGAAACAAAATAAAAGACAAAGGAAACGATGACTCTTTTACAAAAGAAACTAAAAATAAAAACCTATCAAACGCAGATACCGACTCTAATGGCCATGACATGCATATGGGGCCTATCCTTTACCGTCAATCATCTTTCAAGATCCTCAATTGGTGATTCCCCATCTGATTCTTAATCTTATTCGACTTGCAGTGCCCGAAGGGTTTTCACTATCAAGTCTCTCTCATTTTTGGCTTTTCTCTCAGCTTTCATCGCCTTATGGTGCCTGTGAAGGTTTTCACCGACAAGACTCTCTCATTTGTATCACTTTCCAGCTGGGGATTTGGAGTGTCGCCGGTATGACTCTTTCTGCTGGAGATTAGAGTCCTTTCTGCTGTGGAACAGAATGTTATGTTCGCCGGTAAGACTCTTCATTTGTCTGACTTGGCATCTTTTGGAGACTGATCAGAAGGTCTTTCTTTGGACCGTAATGTGGGTTTTGGATAGGCTAGAAAGAAAAGGTATAAAAGGCTCAAAAATGCATTAATTTTGGGTTATTAGTTACAACCTTCGGAATTAGATTTATTTACATCAAACGCAACATCTGCCCCAGTTTCTTGCTTGGGGATATTTTAATTGATTATTTTTCATTTTTCAAAACTATGACCGAGCCGTGAAGCGCCTACGTATCCTCTTTGAGGAATCAGGTCAAACGTAGTTCCCAATTCCTCTTTTTCATTTGATTTTTTTTTTTTGTTATCACTTTTCTCTTTTCCTTTCTCATTTCTCCTTTCTTTTTGTCGTTTTTTTTTCTTTTTCTTTTATTCTTCTTTTTCCATTTTGTTGTTTTCTTTTCTCTTACCTGCCATGCTTGCGTATTTTATTCGCTGCTACTAATTCCGAACGAGGGGTATGAAAGAAAATAAATAAGGCTCAAAGGGCTAACGAAGGATAAAGTGTTTGGGTAGCAGAACAAAATGCCTTCGTCATTCCAGTCTTCAAAACATGCCAAGTGCAAACAACACACTTTAAATTTGTAGTCTCTTCTGATGGTGCTGGACTTGACAATTATGTTAAACATTTTATTTTTCCTTTGTCATTTCTAAGCACCGTTGGGCGACACTCTCATTATCATGACCGACCTTCATGCCAATTTGGCGAACCTTGCTTTTAACGGTTTTCTTTGTGCTTAACTTGCCCCAGTTCCATATGACTCGGGATCCAAATAATCTCAAACCGTTCTTATTTCCTTTAAATGCTTTGATCACCTTCCCAGGGTTTTATGATTAACTTTTAAGATTAGGCCCAAACTGGGTGCGCATGTCATGTCCCTAGAATCGGCATTGAACAAAAAAGATAAAAGGACTAAACAAAAGATGACTGGAAATAGTAAAAGACCGGATTTTGCATTAGACTACCGGTGAAATGGTTTGAATAACCAACAAAACAAACCCGAACAAAACCCAAAAAACAAACTGGACAAAACTTACACAAACTGCTATGACAAAACGGAAAGATAAGTGGAAAGATATTGACACAAAACAATATCCGAACTACAATCCCAATAATCCGAACAAAAGAAATGACAACAAAATAAGCCACCAAATGCCTCTTTCTTGCTAACCAAGGAACGGAGCGTCCTCCCACTTTATTAAAAACTGGCATCTTAGCCACTGAGCTTCGCATCAGTATTGTCGAGACCATTACCAGTTTCAACCTCATCAACCTCCGTCGGCAAGTTCTCGAGGGGGTTCGAGTGCTCCATGTCACTGTTATTGATCACAATCCGCCCTTCTTGGATCATTCTTTCTATTTCTCTTTTCAAATCCCGACAGCTTTCAACATTGTGCCCCTGGACATTGGAATGGTATTCACACCTTTTAGAAGGGTCAAAGCTTCTTGCACGTGGGTCCACACGATTTGGAGGAATAGGTGCAATCATGTCATGATTCTTTAACTTCTCAAATAAGCTTTCATAGGACTCTCCTATTGGTGTAAAATTATCTTTCAACCTTTGCTCCCCATTATACCACTGGCTTGGATGTGGGTTATAGGGCATCTGAACATTTTGTGGAGACTTCTGGAGATTTTGTGATGCTCGTGCTCGCCTCCTGGGGTATTTTGGTGGCTGGACAACATACTGAGGTGGAGCGACAGAGTATTGAGCATCCTGAGGTGGATAGTACTGCTCAGGGGAGCCATAGAAAACCTGAGGAGGCTTCTCATACCTTCGAGATGTTCTCCTGGGACCTCTTCTAGACCCTGATGTCATCATGATTTCTTCAATCTCCTCATTTGTGTCGCTAAGATTATCTGACTCAACCCGGACAGCCTGAGTTGCGGCTTTAAGAACAGCTTGACTTATAATTTTGCCTGTCTTAAGACCATTCTCTACCATTTCTCCAATTTTGATTGCTTCCGAGAAGGTTTTGCCAACTGCGGACACCATGTTTTGAAAGTAATCTGGCTCTTGCGCTTGAAGGAAGACAGTAATTAGCTCGTGGTCATCCATGGGTGGCTTAACTCGAGCTGCTTGCTCTCTCCATTTTATGGCATATTCCCTGAAACTTTCACTTGGTTTCTTCTTCAGGTTTGAAAGGGAAATGCGGTCTGGGGGAATGTCGATGTTGTATTGGAACTGTCTGACAAAGGCCTGCGCCATGTCATCCCAGACATACCAGCGAGACGTGTCTTGATCCATAAACCATTCAGAGGCTACTCCCGTAAGGCTTTCCACAAAATAAGCCATCAACAATTTTTCATTTCTTCCTGCCCCTCTCAGTTGATTGCAATACCTTTTCAGGTGGGCTATGGGATCTCCATGTCCATCGTACTTTTCAAATTTTGGAGTCTTGAAACCAGGCGGCAAGTGGACATCGGGGAATATACATAGATCTTTGAAGGCAACACTCTTTTGGCCTGCCAACCCTTGCATGTTTTCCAACCATTGTTCTAAGCTTTTCACTCTTCGGGTCATTTCTTCCTGTACCATCTTTCGGGCAGGCTTCTCAGTTTTTGCAGCAAGATCAAACGAGTACGAGTGGTACTCAGGAGAGTGGTACTGCTCTTGTTGTGTCGCAAATTGTGACTCATGACGAGGAACCTTCCCACTCTGAGTCTCTGGAGCACTTGTAACAGCTTCGACGTTAGTTGTCATTTTCTTTGAGGCACAAACCAACCACCTCAACTTTCTTCACAATTCAAAACCAAATATGTTAGAATGGACTCAGTCGGTCCTTATTATTATCAATATATATATATATATTTATTTATTTATTTATTTACCTTTGTTTTTCTTTTTCTTTTTTTTTTCTCTTTTTTATCATTTTTTTTTGTGTGTGGTCGAATCTTATGGAGATTGCCTACGTATCATGACCCCGCATGAATCAGACCTTGCGTAGTTCGGACCAATAAAAGATAAACAATACTAAACACACATTTTTTTTTGTAAAATTTAAAACAAACTGGGTTTAAAGGATTTAAAGATTACTCACAAACTTGAAAATTAAACAACCCGCATGTTCTAATCAAAAGATTGGTAGACTCAAAAACAAAATTCCAGCTCCCTTTCTCTGTTCGACAAATGCAACCAAATGGTTATTTTTTGCAAATGTGGCCCCTTCCAAATTTCACATGAATTTTGAGGCCGGGGAGGATTATTTTGACACTTTAAAACTTGTCCATTCTTTTACGAAAATAACCTTTCGACAACTGAAAGATACTCTAAGGCTATTTCGGCAAGAACGGTTTAAGACGCGGCCGAAGCTGGCTCGGCTTATTATGACAAAAGACGGTATTCACATGACCGCTGACTCTTTGATTTTTTTTCTTTTCAAATTACAATAAAAGACTTGTCACGGCCTTCAGCGCCTCGGGGACGAAGATTTATAAGGCTGTGTGGGTCAACTTGGACCAAGAAATTCTAAACATGAACCGAAGGTGGCTATTTATGCAAAGTCAGCCTTCCGGCGTCCCTTTTGGGAACATTCGGCTATTTATGACAAAACAGCATCACCCGACTTCTTTATGACTCTTTTTATTGTTTTTCAAATTAGAAAACTCAATATTACAAACACGGCCTTTCAATGTCTCGGGGACGAAGATTTTTAGGCTGTCAACTGGACCAAGTCTTAAAAAATGACCCAAAGGTGGCTGTTTATGCAAAGTCAGCCTTCCGGCGTCCCTTTCGGGAACATTCGGCTATGTCTTGATAAAACAGCGTCACCTGACTTCTTTATGACAAAATTAAAATTTGACATATATTTTTTATTTATTTGTTTTTTGGCTATTTTAGCAAAAGGTGGGTTGGACATCACCCGACTTATTTATGACAAGATTAAAATTTTTGATTTTTAGCTATTTTAGCAAAAGGTGGGGTTGGACCCGATGAGGGTTGCCTACGTATCTCACATCCGGTGAGAATCAAACCCGCGTAGTTCGGTCGAATAAACTATTTTTGAGATGACCCTTTTCCATTTTCTGTTTTTATTTTTTTATTTTATTATTATTTTCACAACAATCAAATAGACTATTATTCTATTATTTTTCATTTATAACAAACAAACGAATTAACGAAAAACATAAAACATTCCTTCTTTTTGAGAAGGTGGGGGTTGGACCCGATGAGGGTTGCCTACGTATCTCACATCCGGTGAGAATCAAACCCGCGTAGTTCGGTCAAATAAGAATAAGTAGGCAAATAATAATAAGAAGATGAACTAACCTTTTTTTTTTGAATTTTCGTTTAAAAGAACTACTTTAAAAGAAGCAAGGAAATATTATTTTTTGATTGACTTTCTTTTTAAAAGAAAGACTAATATTTTTTGAGTTTTCATTTGCTCTTTTTTTTCTTTATTCTATAGAAGAAGAAGAAAATATTTTTTCGGAATTTTGCTTTTAATAAAAGGAATGCTTCTCAAAATGTTTTTTTTTGGATTTTGAATTTTCTTTTCAATTTTGAAAAAGAATCAAAATATTTTCGGATTTTTTTTTATTATATATACATGTTTTTTTTTATTTAAAACAATTAGAAAGAATTTCTAAAGAAATCAATAATGGAAAATATTTTTGGATTATTATAATTTCAGCATTTTCATAAACAAATAAATAAACATATTTTTAAAAACAAGACCCTTTTTTACTTTTTTTTTTATGGAAAGACAAACTATTTTTTGAAAAACAAAACAAAACAATGATGATTTTTTCTACTTTTCCTTTGTTGTTAATAAAACTAACTAATAAGACATATTTTCTTATTTTCTCAAAAATTCGGCAGAGTTTCGACACTACTTGGACATTTGTTTTTTTTTTCACATTTATAAACTGTTATTTTTCCTCTTTTCCACTATTTCTAACTTGTGGATGATGATGAAAACATACAAAATCTTTTTTTTTTGAATTTTTCAACGTTTTTTTTTATTTATATATATATATATATATATATATATATACATATATATTTTATTTTTTATATTTATTATATTTTCAAAAATGTGGCATGGGGGACATAGGGAATTTCAAGATTTCTTGGGTTCCGCAAATGTTCCCCATGTGCTTTTCCCAAAATGAAGCGTGGGAGACATAGTGGATTTCCAAGGCTTCTTGGATTCCACAAATGTTCCCCATGTGCTTTCCCAAAAAGCAAGCGTGGGGGACATAGGGAATTCCAAGAATTCTTGGATTCCACAAATGTTCCCCATGCTTTGATTAAAATAACATCATGCTGGAAAAACGTGCGGCCTTCTTATTTAAATGTGATCAACCTAACAAGGTGTGTTATTTGTCCGCAACTATTATTGGTCCGCCAAACGACCCATTCACCCTTGAATAAATACAACATGTAGCACATATGATGCCAAAAGATGGTCTATTATTTTCAGGTTGCTTGTCCTAGACGGACCCAACCCCTATGTTGAGTCCCCTAAGTCAAATGCACATGATGCAAATAAACGCTCCTACTAGGGATCCGGCATGTGGCTTTGTTACACTAAGTTCATAACCTGGGTATTTGTTCTAGACCTGGCTTACCCAAACGGACGGTTTGAGCCGAAGCGGGGGCAACGTACCGGGAGCACGAAAGTCTGCCCGGCCTAGTTACTTGTCCCAACTCCGTCTTATCTGGTATGACTTTAACAGAAAGGTGGGTCACGCGCACGTGTACACCATAAATTCAGAAGACTCAGAAAGAAGGGTTTCGTAGCAGTTTTATATACACAATTCAAATAATATTAAAGCGGTAAGAGCATCATTTAGCACATTAAGCATATATCATGTAAAAATCAGATAATAAATAAAGCCAAATAACAACAATTATTCTAAGCTCGAATTCTTAACCCTGAACCAGTGGTTCTGGGTCTTAGTCCCCAGTGGAGTCGCCAGAGCTGTCACACCTCCTTTTTCCGCACCCGAGGGGGCAGGGGGAGTTTTTCCAATTAAAGGACAATCGAAACGGGATTGGTTTATTTATTTCAGAGTCGCCACTTGGGAGATTTAGGGTGTCCCAAGTCACCAATTTTAATCCCGAATCGAGGAAAAGAATGACTCTATATTATGGTCTGCATACCAGAAATCCGGATAAGGAATTCTGTTAACCCGGGAGAAGGTGTTAGGCATTCCCGAGTTCCGTGGTTCTAGCACGGTCGCTCAACTGTTATATTCGGCTTATTTATCTGATTTTTAATACAATTATGAACCATGTGCAAATTTTATCTTTTAACCGCTTTATTAATTATTATTATTAAGAATGTGAACATCGCTTAAAACATGTCTTTGGACTGCGTCACATGAAATGCACCCACAATCCGGAACATATCTTATTTGACGTTTTGGGATTTGGATTTGGGTCGCATGAAATGCACACCCAAGTTTAAGAAAGTAAATTATTAAACACGCGCCTAAAGAGACAATCGCATTATTATTTCAGGAAGGCCACGAAATTCACTAAGCGGCCCTCTTGAATTCTAAGTAATTTTAAACAAGTATTTACTGAGGGCCCCGCAATTTGTATTTTTATTCGGCGAGGCTCATCTCATTCTTATTTTTTTAAGAATTTGCAACGTCATGGAAATGCATCTCGGGCCACGCCACAATCAATGCGCCCGTGACTAGAGACATATTTCGACTCCGTTGAGATTTGGAATTGGGTCACATAAATGTGCACCCGAGTTTAGGGAGATAACATTATTAAAGGCGCGCCTAAAGCAACTAGCGCATAATTTTTTTTTTGGGGTAAGACCGTGAAATTTGCTAAACGGCCCATCCCAGAATCTAAGTATTTGATACATATATTTTGTGAGGGCTCCGCAATCTGTATATTTTTTCCGGCGAGGCTCGTCTCATTTTATTTATTTTATTATTATTTTTTATTCATTTTTTTTATAATTATTTATTTATTTTTAAAGGATGCCATTTCTACGCCTTTAACAATACTAAACTTACGGCCTCTGTACAACTAAAATCTCATAACTTGTCAAGATTTAATAAAAGAAGCTAGGCGAATGAGTGTTTCGGGCGTAGTAACAACAGGTACTAATATTAATTTTGTCCAAATAAACTAAGACAATAATAACATAACACATTGAACGTAAATAATAACAATACTAATCTTGGGACTACTAATACAACTAAATCAAATGACATCAAGTAATCAATAATAACATAACACAAAAATGAACTAAAATGCATACGGTGAAACATAAGCAGAAAATTATCATATCAATTTTATATTGCATCTCAAACATTCAACGTAAGTTTATTTATCTAATACATCGAGGTTTACTAACCTTTGAACCTCGGCAAACTCAGGACGACAAACACGACCCCGACGGAACTCAAGCCGGACCTCCCTGAACGAGGAACAAAGACGAAACCTCGGAACAAACTCGGCGCACCGGACCTCGACTCAACCTTTGGACCTTGGACTGGAACTCGACCTCAACACAAGGTCGAGCAGCTCACCTCCATGAACTCCGGCTCAGCTAGTGGCGTGAAGCTGACGGACTGTTTAGTCGACGATTGTGGGGGTCGACGGGCAGTGTTCAATGGCTGGATTATGGTGGTTTGGACATTAGGGTGATGGTGTTGCGACGTGAGGGAGTAGAAGAACGTAGTGACAGCGATGCCACTGCTGGTTTTTTCCTGGTGGTTGACGGGGAGGGCTACTAGGGTTTTTGCTATGTTTTTTTTTGTGACGAAGAAGGCGACGGGGGGAGCTGGTTGCGACGAGGGGGCGACTGGGTTTTGGTCGTTGATGGTGGATTTGGACGAATGCAGCAGCAGCTCAGTTTGGGTGGAGCTGGAGCTTGCAGCGACGACAATGGCGGTTTGCGACGGGCCTGTTTGGTGGTATGTTTGGTGTTTTGGACGCGATGGTGATGCGAGGATGATAATGGAGTATGGTAACGGGCAGTAGGGGTGTTGGTCCGGTGCTGGGGGGAAGCTGTTTGGACGTGGGTTTTGGTAGGTGTTTGGGCGATGGTGTTTGGACGGGAGTGCTGGAGGAGTTGGTTGGGCGGTTATGGCGGAGAGGGAGTTGCCTGGGGGTTTTGGACGTGGGGAAGGTAACGAACCTGAGGAGGAGGGTCGTAGTTTGGACGAAGCAGGCAGTAGGGTTTCTTGGTTTTTTTCCCAGGAAGAAGACGGAGGAACAGTACCTGTTTTCCAAATTTTTCCCTAGTCCTGTTCGTTTCTTTTTCCCGTTTTTTCTTCAGGTTCTCTTTCTTTCTTCTTTATGAAGAAGAAAGGTGAACAGTGGTCCCCCCTTTCAAAAAATTTCAAAAGTCCCAAAATCCCTCAAAGTCTGTCCGTGTTTTGTAATGCTTTGCCCATGAAAATGAGCCCCACGCGTGGTGGGGTTCGAGGCATATGTCCCCCACGCGTGGTGGGGTTCCCCACGTGTCCTGGACACGGTTTATTATGGGCTAGGTCCGAAAATTAGGCCTAAAACCGGGTAGTTTGAACCCGAATATTATTCTTTTGCCCGGACCCGAGAAATAGAAACACGTTGCTTAACTAGTCCTATGTAAGCAAAATAACTACCAAAAATAAGACTAGTATTTAAACAAAACTATATCTTTTTAAATATTTTTCAAGGTTTAAAATAGCTACAAAATATTAATAAAACTATTTTTTGTAATTTTCGTTTTTTAAATATTAAGATAAAATATGAGGTAATATTTTTGTATTTTTTCAAAGTTAAAAATGCCTATAAAACTTTAATAGAATTATTATTTTTGTATTTTTTTCGAAATTATATAAGGTATAAAAATAAAGTGCAATTTTTGTATTTTTCAAGTTTATAAGAAATACATAAACTAAAATTTATATATATATTTTTTTTGAAATTTTCTTTTTGCAACGAAATAAAGTAAAAAAATAGTTAAAATAGCTATATTAGTCCTAAATTAGATATTTTAAGCTAAGAGCGTAAAAATTCCCGGGGAGGGTCAAAAATCACGTGCTTACACATAGGTCTGAGCGATTAGATCTGAATCGCCTAAAGAGTTTTTGGCCCATCAAGAACGACCTAAGGAACATTAGTCTTCGCCTCGCCATGACCATTCCTCATTTTAGGGTATTTTAGGGCCATAAAATTTTTAATTCCGTACAATTCCTAGATTTTTCGTGTGTTACACGCCATTTACATGGGTCTGGACGATTGGACCCGAATCACCTAAAAAAATTTCGGCAATAAAAAATGACCTAAGAAATACTAGTCATCGTTTACTCATTATTTGGCATTTTAGGCCCACAAAACTGGAATTCTGGTTGATTCCCAGATTTTTGTGTGTTATAGCCCATGCCATCTGCATAGTTCGAGCGACCAGACCCGAGTCGCCATTTTACCGTCCCATAAAAAATGATCTAAGGAATATTAGTCATTGCCTTGCCATGACCGTTCCTCGTGTTTTGTGTTTTACGACCGTAAAACTGGAATTCTACCCGATATCCAGAATTTTCAGTTTGCGAGGCCATAAAAAATAACCTAATGAACAATAATCATGGCTTCAGCATGACCGTTCCTCTTCTTTTGGCATTTTAGGGATAAAAAACTGAAATTCTGGTCGATTTACAAATTTTCGTGTGCTATAGTTCACGTCATCTACATGAATCCGGGTTAACCTGATCCGAATTGCCTAAAAGGAATCAAAACAAATAAAAGAATTCACAATCCCAGTAAAGATGTTTACCTTTCCGTTTGTATTGATTCTTTTCTCATTCTTTGTGTTGGAGTCAACTCTTGTAGGCTGTAGCACAATGTACGACGCTGATGGTGCCTGCAACTTTAATCCTGCACTTGTGCCATGTACAACTTGCTTGTATGGCCATTAATGAATACCATACTAAATCTGCAAAGTTTGGGCGCCATGTCAATGATTTGTCTCATTTTTTTATTTTTTAAATATATAGATACTTTTTTGCAAAAAACTCATAAGAGATGCTACGTAGGCACTGGTGATGCTCATTATTAAAGTTGTACAACATCAGTTCCATGTAGTGTTGACTAAGTCAGTAGTATAGCTAGTTTTTAGCTTCAAGTTGTTATTTTGTTATTGTTAGTTGCAATATTTTTCCTAGTTTCTAGAGTTCAGATATCTTTTCCTAAAGTTTAGGAGAGTTTGTTTAGTGGGATAACATGTTCAAACTAATTTGTAAGCCTATATAAGGCCATCCGTGAATTGAATAAACTATCCAATTATTTTCTTCCACAAAAATTTCAATTCTACTTTCAGTTATTCTTTTTAATATTGAGCTTGCAATTCTATTTTGATTCTTCACTCATGACATGCTACGTAGAGAACCTTCAATACATCATAAGAGATGGACCAAGCAATGCATAACTCAAATAAGTCCATACAAATTTGCTGAAAGATAAAGTTATTCTACTTTCTTTGAACCCAAATCTGATAAATCTTGACAATCAGATTTGCTACTATGATTTCTCACTGTATCATTTTTTTTATTCTATAAAGTTAATGAGGAATGTATTAATTATTTAAGATACCTTACTTTTTCTGATTTTTGATCTTATAGTCAAGTCGTGAGGCACAATTTGCGACCCTGATGGCGCAAACCTTTACCTAGGGATCGTAGCACATAAACGTTTTTAAGGACTAAGATATACGAGGATGTCAATTATCATAATGTAGGGTCTAAGTTTTCTTTTTTTTTTTTTTTTGCATCTAATAGAGTATAATTTTTTTTAATCATCACGATAACTTGATTTACAATAATATGTACTCTATTTACTTTTACTTGACACGTTTTGATTTTTCACGCCCTTTAAGAAAAAATGATTGAAATGCATAATTTACCATGATACCTATATTAATTGATGCATATTTTATTGGATTTGAGAAAATGATTTGAAATGAGCAATAAATACTGTGGGTATAACAGGAAAAAAAAATTGTCTTCTCTTAACATGCATAAAGTGAAAAGTAAAAATGAAAATCTATTTTTAGTATACATGTCAAACAAAAGTGAACGGAGGAGATGACAAATTGCTAAATGGCAATAGTTACAAAATTCTTCAATTACTCTTTTTGCATAACAAAAACACTGGTCTCTCTTGTAAGTATTGGGTCTATACTTCACCACCTAAAGCATTGGCCGAAGTCTTTTTAAGGAGTTTGGTTGTCATTTATCCATTTAAATTAAAGGGAAAATAAGTGAACGCCATTACAGCGAGATGCTTTAGGGTGCTATTTCTTAGAAAAATAAAGTAGTTAAATACCCTCGAGGATTTCAAACTCTAGCTTCACTAAAACTTGAGCTTTCTTTTCCACTAATGTCGAAAAACGAAATAAACATAAGCTATTTACAAAAAATAAAAAAATACTCCATTTGAATCTAAAGTCAAGTCGTGATTGGGATAAGAAAATAGAAAGTTATTTATACTCCAGATCAAGCCGTGATTGGAATGAGATAATAGAAAAGTATGATAGTACATGAGTAACATCAAGTTGGAAATTAAGGGAAGGAAATTAGAGAAAGAACTGAAGAATATCCAAATATTCTTTACGTCCAAATTTGATAGTTATTTAACGTCATCGAGATGACGGCCATGTTCAAGTTTTCCACAAATATTGAGAAAAGAAAGAAGAAGACACAAACTGTGTTTGGTATTATTATAGTTTTTTCTTTTAGAGAATTGATTGTACATATAAGAAATATAATATAAGATTTAGAAATAAGATTATTAGAAAAATCAAACATCAAAGTATTTATTTTAAATTCTTTTTCCAATGGACATTCCCATTCTGAAAAAAAAGAGATATAAATATGGAAGTAAAAATTAATCAGATCGTTAAATGTAGAAAATATTAATTAACACATTAACCATAACCAGTCTACTTTATTTAACAAAAAGCACATCTGATAGATCAAAAAAGTGTTTAACTTCATGCATTGACAATTTAAAATTATTTTGCAACATCAGGTAAAACTATTTTACAACAATTGGTAACTGCATATATAAGTTTAATATGGTAACCTAGAAAATAGGATAAATTATCTATAACAGGATATATTACATTGATATTACCATGTCAAAAAATTTAGTAAGTACATGAATAATCACCGTGAAATCTTCAAGATTTCTCCTATAAATACCCTTGGTAGTAAATCTAGTTTTTCCATTCAAGATACAACATTTCTCCTATAGTCATGGGATTTGTTCTCTTTTCACAATTGCCTTCATTTCTTCTTGTCTCTACACTTCTCTTATTCCTAGTAATATCCCACTCTTGCCGTGCCCAAAATTCTCAACAAGACTATTTGGATGCCCATAACACAGCTCGTGCAGATGTAGGTGTAGAACCTTTGACCTGGGACGACCAGGTAGCAGCCTATGTGCAAAATTATGCTTCCCAATTGGCTGCAGATTGTAACCTCGTACATTCTCATGGTCAATACGGCGAAAACCTAGCTGAGGGAAGTGGCGATTTCATGACGGCTGCTAAGGCCGTTGAGATGTGGGTCGATGAGAAACAGTATTATGACCATGACTCAAATACTTGTGCACAAGGACAGGTGTGTGGACACTATACTCAGGTGGTTTGGCGTAACTCGGTTCGTGTTGGATGTGCTAGGGTTCAGTGTAACAATGGAGGATATGTTGTCTCTTGCAACTATGATCCTCCAGGTAATTATAGAGGCGAAAGTCCATACTAATTGAAACGACCTACGTCCATTTCACGTTAATATGTATGGATTGTTCTGCTTGATATCAAGAACTTAAATAATTGCTCTAAAAAGCAACTTAAAGTCAAGTATATAGTAATAGTACTATATTTGTAATCCTCTGAAGTGGATCTATAAAAAGACCAAGTGGTCATAATTAAGGGGAAAAATATGAGTTGATGATCAGCTTGATGTATGATCTGATATTATTATGAACACTTTTGTACTCATACGAATCATGTGTTGATGGTCTAGCTACTTGCGATATTACGAGCAAAATTCTTAACTACATGCCTTAGGAACAAGCTTACACAGTTCATATAATCTACTAGAGGGCCAAAAACATGAAAATTACCAATTTAGATGGTAGGAGGATATTGAAAGTGGAGCAGCTAGTTTTAATAACTGACCGTTAGTCTTAAAATTGACGGTATAAAAATATTTACATAATCAGGTCATTTATAAGGTAATTATAGGTAAATATTTATGACGAATTCTCAATAGTAATCTGAAAAAAAATTGTAACTAACCTATTATACTAAAACTACTATAATAGGTTAGATTACATTAATCATGTCATTAGAAGATCTTTAATTTACATTGTATGTTTATACAATAATAACAACAAACCAGAAAAATCTCACAAGTGGAGTATGATTGTTTAGCACAGTACAGTCACATAACCATCTGGTAAGCAGATGAAATTCACAACATTAGGAGTTTTTGGCCCGAATTCTAGTTTTTGGCCCTTAAACGCTAAAAAACGAGTAACAATCATGCCTAGGCGGTGCCTATTATTCATTAGATCATTTTTGATGGCCCTGCAATTTAGGCGATCCAGGTTTGGGCGCCCCTATGCAGGAGGTGCAGGCTATTGCACACGAAAATTTGGGAATCGGTTTGAATTCCAGTTTTATGGTCCTAAAATGCCAAAAAAACGAGTAACGATCATGGCTAGGCGGTGACTATTGCTCCTTAGGTCATTTTTTATGGGCCGACGAATTTTAGGCGATCCAGGCTCGTTTGTTTGGGCCCATGCAGGAAGCGCAGGCTATAGAACACGAAAATCTAGGAATTGAGCAGAATTCCAATTTTATGGCCTAAGATGCCAAAAAATGAGTAACGGTCATGGCGAGGCGGTGACTATATTTTCTTAAGTCATTTTTTATGGGCTAGAAAATTTTTAGACGATCCAAGTTCAGGCGTCCGGGCCCATACAAGAGGTGTGGGCTATATAGCACACGAAAATCTGGGAATCGGGGAAATTCCAATTTTATAGCCCTAAAACGCCAAAAAACGAGTAATGGTCATGGAGAGGCTGTGACCATTGTTCCTTAGATCATTTTTATGGGCCTGAAAATTTTTAGGTGATCCAGATTCGGGCTCCCGGGCCCGGGCCTGTGCAGGAGGCATGGGCTAGGGCACATTAAAATCTGAAAATTAGGCGAATTCCAATTTTATGGCCCTAAAATGTCAAAAAATGAGTAACTGGCGAGGCAGTGACTATTATTCCTTAGGTCATATTTAATGGCTGACAAAAATTTAGGCAATGCGGGTCCTGGTGCCTGGGTACATGTAGAAGGTGTGGGCTATAACACATAAAAATCTAGGAATCACGCGGAATTCCAGTTTTATGGCTTTAAAACACCAAAAAAACGAGCAAGATTATGGAGAGGCGGTGACTATTATTCCTTCGGTCGTTTTGATGGGCTGGAAAAATTATAGGCGATCCTAATCTGTTTGCCCGGGCCCACGCAGGAGGCACACGAAAATTTGAGAATCGGACAGAATTTCAGTTTTATGACCCTAAAACGCCCAAAAACGAGTAACGCTAATGGCGAGGCGGTGACTATTATTCTTAGATTATTTTTGTCGGGCCGGGAATATTTTAGACGATCCGGGTCCAATATCTGGGGACCGTGCAGGAGGCATAGGCTATAGCACACGAAAATTTGGGAATCATGCAAAATTCCAGTTTTACGACCCTAAAATGCTAAAAAACGAGTAACAGTTGTGGTGGGCGGTGACTATTTTTCCTTAGGTCATTTTTTATGGGCCAGCAAAGTTTTAGGCGATCGGGGACTGATCGCCCCGGCCCATGTAGGAGGTGTGGGTTATAGCATACGAAAATTTGGGAATCGAGCGGAATTCAAGTTTTATGACCTTAAAATGCCAAAAAATGAGTAACGGGCCTGGCGAGACGATGATAATTCTTTAGGTTATTTCTTATAGACCGATAAAATTTTAGGCTATCTGGGTCCGGTCATCCCAGTCCATGTAGGAGGCTTGGGCTGTAGCATACAAAAATATGTGAATCAGGCGGAATTCTAATTTTGTGGACCTAACATGTTAAAAAGTGAGTAACGATCATGGCGAGGCAGTGACTAAAATTCCTTAGATCGTTTTTGATGGGCCGGCAAAAATTTTGGCGATCCGGGTCCAGTCGCCCTGGTTCATGCAAGAGGTGTGGGCTATAGCATACGAATAATCTAGGAATCGGGCGAAATTCCAATGTTATAGCCCTAAACCGCCAAAAAATGAGTAACGGTATAGACGAGGTGGTGACTAATGTTCCTTAGGTCGTATTTGATAGGCTGGCAAAATTTTAGGCTATCCGGGTCGGGACGCTTTGACACAAGCAGGAGGCGTGGGCTATAACACACGAAAATCTGGAAATCAGATGAAATTCCAGTTTTATGGCCCTAAAACACCAAGAAATGAGTAACGGTCATGGCGAGGCAGTTACTATTATTCCTAAGGTCATCTTTGATAGGACAAAAAAACTTTAGGTGATCCGGATATGGTCGTCCGAGCCTGTGCATGAGGCATGGACTATAGCACATGAAAATCTGGAAATCTAGCAAAATTTCAATTTTATGGACCTAAGACGCCAAGAAATGAGTAATGGTCATGGCGAGGCGGTGACTATTGTTCCTTAGGTCATTTTTTACGGGCCAAAAAGTTTGGCGATCTGGGTCCGGTTTCTCTGCCCCATGTAGGAGGTGTGGGCTATAGCATACGAAAATCTAGGTCTAGCAGAATTCCAGTTTTATGGCCCTAAAACACCAAAAAGCGAGTAACGGTCATGGCGAGGTTGTGGTTATTGTTCCTTAGGCCATATTTGATGGGTTGGCAAAATTTTAGGTGATTCAGATCTGGTCGCCCTGGTCCATGTAGGAGGTGTGGACTATAGCACACGAAAATTTGAGAAGCAGGCGAAATTCCAGTACATGCCATCTGCATGAATCCGGGAATCAAAAAGGACATAATGAACAATAATCATGTTTTCAACATGACCGTTCCTTGTTTTTTGGCATTTTAGGCAAAAAAAATTAGAATTTTGTTCAATTTCCAAATTTTCAAGTGCTATAGTTCACATCTCCATGAATTCGGGCTTCCGAATCTGAATCGCCTAATATTTTTCGGGGCCATAATAAATAACCTAATGAAAAATAGTTATGGCTTCAACATGACCGTTCCTCTTTTTTCGGTATTTTACGGCCAGAAAACTGAAATTCGGGTCGATTTCTAAATTTTCGTGTGCTATATTTCGCTATTTGCATGAATCGGGGCTATTGGATACGAATCGTCTAAAATTTTGCGGGGCCATCAAAAATGATTAATGAATTACAATAATGGCTTCGGCAAGACCGTTCCTCATTTTTGGTATTTTAGGGCAAAAAAACTAAAATTTGGGCAGAATTTCAAATTTTCATGTGCAATAATCCATTCCTTCTGCATGAATTCGGGCTAACAGATCCAAATTGCCTAAAATTTTACGGTGCCATAAAAATTAACTAATGAACAATAGACATGGTTTCGGTAAGACCGTTCCTCCTTTTTTGGCATTTTAGGGCCAAAAACTGGAATTCGTGCCGATTTTTAAATTTTCGTGTGCTATAGTCCACGCCATATGCTTGAATTCGTGTGCCATAAAAAATGAACTAATGAACAATAGTCATGGTGTAACGACCCAAGTCCATTATAGGCCGCGATGGTACCCAACATCATTGTTAGGCAAACCAACACTGATCAAACTAGTGGTTTCCCGTTTTTGAATAAATTACTAAGTGGATGACATTTCCTCATTTGTTAAAAAGATTTAGAAATTTGCAAATGTAATATAAACTAACGGAAGCAAATGAGTACAAATCATAATCATGAAAGCAAATCAAAAATCATAAGTCTACTAGTGTGTGTGTGCCAAGACCTGGTGTCACAAGTGTGTGAGCATTCTAGTAGAATATACAAAAGAATACTAGTCTACTGTCTAAAAGGAAACAGATAGAAAAATATAACATAAGGGAGACTCCAGCTGCTGCAGAACGGCTTGGAAGACAGCTCACCGTGAAGTCTCGAGATGGGGATCAAATTTGCGCGTCGGACTGGTAACCAGATGCTCATGCCTTAGATCATGTACAATTAAGTACAGAAGTATAGCGTGAGTATATAAATAATATGTACCCAGTAAGTATCTAGTCTAACTTCGAAGAAGTAGTGACGAGGGGTCGACTCCAACACTTACTAAGGGCCAACAATATGATAATATGAAATTCTAATTAAGCATGATATATAGAGATAACAATAAAAACTCAGAACAAGAAATAACTGAACAATTCTTTCACCATATTTAGGAACCCAAATCACTTCCTTCATTTAAAACAAATGATCTCTCAATCAATAAATTAATACCAATTATGAAAGGTACTTCCAGTTCTATTATCACGCACGAATTCTACCGTGGACGTATGACCCAATCCAACATAAATATAAATTGTGCACTGCCGAGGGTCGAACGGCACGAACCATAGATATATCTATTAACCTTCCGAGGCGAATGACCCGCTCCCATGAGAATAGTGGAAAGAATCACCCCGCTCGCGGAATATACTTGCGACGCGGTCAAATATAAATTTATCAATAAATTACAACCCTTTCTTGATTCTTTTCAAAATAAAGACAATTCAACTTGAAGCTTTTAAATTCTTAAAAATCCTCTACTTAGTTTCACTCGTTACAATTAACAATTATAATCAAATAACGGTATCCACAAAGCATGGTGTAAACCTAAAACTACCCGGACATAAATAGGAATAGTATCTACGTATGGACTCTCGTCACTTCGTGCGTATGTAGCCCCCACAATTCATAACACATATTAATTAAGTTCACCTATGGGGTAAATTCCCTCTTACAAGGTTAGAAAAGAGACTTACCTCGTCTCAAAGCCTACTTCCCGGTTCAAAAAGGTGCTCAAACCTCCAAATTTGGTGTCAAACAACTCGAAACTAGTCAAATATCATATAAATTAATCAATTTGTGCTCAAAAGTTCATATCCCCATTATTAAAGTGATTACCCAACCCTAAATTCAAGATTCCTAAAATTCACCCTTAGGCCCACGTGCCCAGATTCCGGATATTTTTGAAGAAAGTTGTTACCCATAACCTTAGGAACATAAATATATGATTTTTAATAAGTTCCATAACCAATTTTGTGTTCAAATCTCATTTTTATCAAAAACCTAAGTATTCATCTAAACCCTTGATTTTCACTAATTTTTACATGTTAATCTACCCATAATCTATGTATTTAACTCATGTTGTGTAGAAATTACTTACCTCAAAGTGCAAACTGAAAACCCTCTTCCAAAAGCTCCAAAAGTCGCCCAAGAGATGAAGTGAAATGAAATAAATGGCCTAAGTCCGGCATTAAATGAGCAGGGCACAGGCCTCTGATGTCGCGTTTGCGACAGCAGGTTCGTAAATGCGAGGGTCACAAATGCGACAAAACTCTCGCAAATGCGAAGCCTGACTTCAGCTGCTAAGGTTGCAAATGTGACGGAGGGGTCACAAATGCGATCACTTTTGAGGTTGCAAATGCGGCTCAAGTGTTGCAAATGCAAACAATGGCCCAGTCGAGCTTCCTCGCAATTGTGAAGCTCTTCTTGCAAATGCGAGGTTAGCATTTGCGAGACCAACGACTGATGCCATGAAAAACTAGAAATCTGGTGTATGTTTCATCCTTTCCAAACGTTTGAAACTCACCCGAGCCCTCGGGGCTCCACACTAAACACCCACACAAGTCTAAAAATATCATAGAAACTTGCTCGTGCGATCAGAGCACTGAAATAACATCAAAAACCATGAATTGGACGCCAAAATGCATGAATTTACTCATGAACTCAAAAACCTCTAAAAATACTTCCGTGCGTCTGATTCCTATCAAACCAACTCGGAATGATGCCAAATTTTGCGTGCAAGTCTTAAATGACATTATGGACCTACTCCAACTTTCGAAACTGAAATCCGAACCCGATATAAAAAAGTCCACCCTTGGTCAAACTTTCTAAAAACTTCAAGTTTTTAATTTTTTCCAAATGACTCCGAAACGACCTACAGACCTCCAAATCTACTTCCGGACGTGCTTCTAAGTTCAGAATCATCATACGAAGCTATTCCCAGGCTCGGAATCCCAAACAGACGTCTAGAATGTAACAATCCATTTCAACCCAAACTTATTGAATTTGCTCAAAATGTCAACTTTCATTATTAGGCGCTGCGCTCCCGGATCATCCAAAATTCGATCCGAACATACGCTCAAGTCCGAAATTATCATACGAACCTATTGGAACCGTCAAATTCCGATTTTATGATCGTTTACTCAAAATGTTGACCGAAATCAAACTTGGCCTTTTAAGCCAACCTTAAGGAACCAAGTGTTCCGATTTCAACATGAACCCTTTCAAATCCTGAACTAACCATCCCCGCAAGTCATAAAACAGTAAAAGCACATACAAGAAGTCTTATTTAGGAGAACTGGGTTCTAGAAAGCAAAACGATTGGTCGGAACGTTACACATAGCTTTGGCATGATTGTTCCTCAGTTTTTGGCATTTAGGGCAAATTTGGAGTTCGGGCCGATTTGTAAATATTTGTGTGCTATAAATCCACGCCATCTGTAAGAATCCAGGCTAACGGATCCAAATCGCCTAAAATTTTGTGGGACTATGAAAAATGACCTAACGAACAATAGTCTTGGCTTCACATGACCGTTTCTTATTTTTGGTATTTTAGGGCAAAAAAGTGGAATTTAGGACGATTTCAAAATTTTTGTGTGCGATAGTCCACGCCATCTACATAAATCGAGGCTACTAGATCCGAATCGTCTAAAGTTTTGCGAGGCCATAAAATAACCTAATGAATAATAGGCATGGATTTGGCATGATCGTTTCTCATTTTTGGCTTTTTAGGGCAAAAACTAGAATTCGGACCGATTTCTAAATTTTTATGTGTTATAGTCCACGTCAAATTCATGAATCCGTGCTACCGAATTCGAATCACCTAAAATTTTGCGGGACCATCAAAAATGGCCTAATGAACAATAGTCATGGCTTCGGCATAACCATTCCTCATTTTTTGGTATTTTAGGACCAAAAAATTGGAATTCGGGTCGATTTTCAAATTTTTGTGTGTTATAGTCCGCACAATCTGCATGAATCCGGGATACCACATCCGAATCGCCTAATGTTTTGCTGGCCAAAAAAATAACCTAATGAATAATACTCTTGGCTTCAGCATGACCGTTCCTCCTTTTTTGATATTTTAGGGCCCATAAACTAGAATTCGGGCCGATTTCCAAATTTTTGTGTGTTATAGTCCACATTATCTACATGAATCCGGCTATCGGATCAAAATCGCCTAAAATTTTGATAGGCCATAAAAATGACTTAATGAACTATAGTCTTGGCTTCGGCATTACAGTTCCTCATGCTTTGGCATTTTAAGACCAAAAAACTACAATTCTGGGCGATTTTCAAACTTTCGTGTGCTATGGTCCGCGCCATCTACATGAACTCGGGCTACTAGATACGAATTGCCTAAACTTTTGTGAGACCATAAACATGACCTGATGAACAATTATCGTGGCTTCGGCATGACCATTTCTTGTTTTTTGGTATTTTAGGGCCAAAAATTAAAATTCGGGCCGATTTCAAAAATATTGTGTGTTATAGTCTACGCCATTTGCATGAATCCGGGCTAAAGAATACAAATCGACTAAATTTTGCGAGGATAAAAAATGACCTAATGAACAATACTCATGGGTTCGACATGGTTGTTACTTGTATTTTGGTATTTTAGAGCCAAAATACTAAAATTCGGAGCCGATTTCAAAATTTTCGTGTCCTATAGTCCATGCCATTTGCATGAATCCGGACCACCAGATCTGAATATCCTAAAATTTAGCAGGTCCATCGAAAAAATAACATAATAAATAATATTCATGGCTTCAGTATGATCATTTCTCATTTTATGGTATTTTAGGGCAAAAAAACTAAAATACGGGCCGAATTTAAAATTTTAGTGTGATAGTCCATGTCATATGCATGAATCGGGCTACCGATCATGGTGAAGTGATGACTATTTTTATTGGGACATTTTAAATTGGCCTGGAAAATTTTAAGAGATTCAGGATCGGTCGCCCGAATTCATACATATGGCGGAAAAAAACGAGGAACAATCATGGAGAAGCGATAACTATTTTGCATTAGGTCATTTTTTATGGGCCTACAAAATTCTAGGAGATTCAGGGTCAGTCGCTCGAATTCATGCAGATGGTTGCGACTATAATAAACGAAAATATGAATTGTCGTGAATTTTGGTTTTATAGCCCTTGAACGCCAAAAAAATAAGGAACGCTCATGGCGAAGCGATGACTATTGTTCATTAAATCATTTTTTATGGGCTCGCAAAATTCTACGAAATTCGGGACCGGTTGCCCTAATTCATGCATATGGTGTGGATTATAGCACACAAAAATATGGAAATCATCCTGAATTCCAGTTTTATGGTTCTAAAACGCTAAAAATAAGGAACGACAATGGCGACGCGATGACTATCATACATCAGGTTGTTTTTATAGGCCCGCAATTTTGTACAGATTCAAGGCCGATCACCCGAATTCATTCTGATGGCGGGGACTATAACATATGAAAATCTTGGAATCATCCTAAATTTCTATGTTTTGGACCTAAAATGCCAAAAATAAGGAACAATCCTGGCAAAGTGACTATTGTTCATTAGGTCTTTTTTAAGGGCCTGCAAAATTTTAGGATATTCGGGGCCGGTTGCCGAATTCATGCAGATGGCGTGGACTATAGCACACAAAAATCTAGAAATCGTCCTAAATTCCTATTTTATGGCTCTATTACGCCAAAAAACAACAAACGGTCATAGAGAAACGTTGACTATTGTTCATTAGGTCATTTTTTATGGTCCCACAAAATTTTAGGAGATTCGTGTCCGGTCATCCGAATTCATGCAGATCGCGTGAACTATAAAATATGAAAATCTAGGAATCGTCCTTAATTCCTGTTTTATGGCCCTAAAACGTCAAAAAGAAAAAAATAGTCATGGCGAAGCAATGACTACTATTTATTAGGTCATTGTTATGGGCCCGCAAAATTTTAAGAGATTCGGGGCCGGTCTCCCGAATTTATGAGGATGGCATGTATATTAGCACATGAAAAATCGACAATCATGTGTAAATGAGGAATGGTCATGGAGAAGCAATGTGTCACATCCCAAAATTACGTGATTGGCACTCGGCACACTATCCAATTTGGGTGAACCAAACTGTACAAGAATGCCCACCTATATGCGTAGATACATACGGAAGTCTTTTTGAAAACACAATCATTTTAAATAATTAGAAACATATATAAAACAAAATCTTTAAATCCATCATTTTCAATAATTGAAAGATACAAAAGAATAACAATATTTTTTTCATACATGCCATATGAATAACTCTCGATTACAACTCCAAAAGAATAACAAATGTCTATGGAATCTCTAAGACACAAGGATGAAATAAATACTTGGGACAAACCCTAACCAAAAGTAAGTAAGATCAACATGAAGGCTACCACGAAATAGAAGTGTTGCCTTGCTATATGCCTCGGAAAGAGAGTCATCCTAGCATCATCCACTCATCATGTACCACGTCTCATCCTGAAACACATGTAAAGTAAGCAGGACCCTGGAGAGGGGTACTTGAGGGCTGAGTACACCACCATGATACTCAATAAGTATCATAAAATCTCTCTAACTCAAGTTCTTGGGACAAGGCTTTATAAAAATAATATAACCAACATTTGATATAAAACGATAACAATTATATCAATTCATTGCTCTCATTTCAAAAGAAAAGACTTGAAAAATGTAAATCATGATACAAACTTTTAAAATATTTTTATCAACCCATGATTTTAATAAGAATCATGCAAAACCATTTCAACTTCATTAAGTCATTGAAATCCTTTTGGGCTCCTTAGGCCTAAGCATAACAAAATTTATCTTTTCACCGTGAGTACTATGCCATCATCGATACAAGAATATCAACTAGATTATGTACCTAGCGGCAAGTATCATATACCCTACTTGCTCAGGTCGTCTCATCGTAGTGTTGTACATATCGACTCAGACATGCTATTAATAGTACCCTCTCAAGAAGTATACTCTGCCCTAGTCTAGACCGCGAGATGGCCATCTACGCCTATACCGGCACGTGTAGTTTCATGACGACGAATACGATATATCCAAAGTCAATCTCGGTAAACACAAGTAACTCCCAAAACATTTGATACCCTAAAATAGATTCATAGTAAATAGACTCAAAGTATCTATTTTATCAAACTATGACGTTTATTGTCAATCCAAACCTTTTGAACAAAAATAAATGAAATCCTTTCTCATTTCATATTAAGCAAAAATGAGATTTCAATCCTTAAAAATTTAATAAGTGGTACTTCAAAGTATATAGATTTTAGAAATATTATATTTCTCATTTTATAAAACAAAGGTAACAATAAAACTCAAATGTTTAATCCATTTATCATCAACATAAGTTCTTTAATAAAACTTATAACGTTAGTCTCAAGAGTCATTTACCAACCAATATTTAAAACACGATTTTTCAAAAAATAACATAACACTTCATATGCAATACAATATTTTAGTACATGGAGATATCTGCACCTGTTTGTCCCCACAAGTACGGACACACACACACACACATATATATATATATATATATATATATATATATATATAAACAACTCATGTCTTAACCCAAATCATGCTCTTAGAGAAAGTCCGTCAAGAAAAGTAAGTTTAATCAACTTACCTCAATTCAAGTTCCAAATTGACTAAAATGCTCAAACGTAGCCAAACAAGCTGATATCTACATAATGAACTCATATACGTCAAGGACATGTTACGGTAATACCAACTAAGTCAACTAAGTGTCCAACACTTAAGCCCAACTTCACAGGTCTAGTAAAAATTCATATTCTCAGACGTCGATACTTGAGTTGTTAACTCTAATTCTCTCATTTTGAGGTCAACAACAATATTCAATAATAAAGTGCTTACAAGCTTATAAAGAATAGTATTTAACTCATTTTTTTCCAAACCACCAGTATTCATCGTCTTCTTCACTTAGCTCAACATTGGTGAAGAATTATATATTTTAGGCCTTGTTCAATCCATGGAATACTTTAGAATTTTTAACTAAAGAACCGCCAAACAACTTAACAAAGTTCACAATTTTATTATTCACTATCTTCTTCTTTCAATAATCCTAACTCACAATACACATTTTCAAGACTCATATAATACTCCAAACAAGTATCCTTGCCTAAATCACAATCTCATCCACATACTTAATCCATAATTGTATGCAAGTATAGAGTAGAGAAATTACATCTTGAAGTCAAAATCCTAACTAGGGTTCACTTGGTGTTCTTGAAGATTTGGACCAATACCTATGGATTTCAATTCATGTAGATGTTAATACTAGCATTAATCAATGTTAATCCATCATAAAAATATCATGAAACTTACCTTTGAAGTGTATTTGGTTTGGGGAAGATCCACCTTCTCTCTAGAACCCAAGACTTAGCCAAAAATATCATCTCTTTCTCTCCCCAACCTCCCCTTATTTTATAGCACATGGGTCTGCGTGGGTGACTTCATGGGCCACGTAACTTGGCCATGCAGCTTGAGCCCTTTCTTCTCCTCTTCTCCTTCTTCTGAAATGGGTCATGTAGCCTGCGTGGGCCACATATCTTGGCCACGTGGGACTTCAGTGATTTTTCTAATCTTCTTTATTTGATTTTTCAAAGTTATTTCCTTAGGCACTTAACATAGGGACCTCCGGCCCTCATGACCTTCATATCCTGTGACGACCCGGCCAGTCGTCTCATGAGTTAACACTCTATTTTTCTCATTTCTGCTTCTTATTTCTTTATCTATCGTTTCTATATGTGATCGGGTTGGTTGGCTCGGATTCGGAAAGGAATTGGTAAGGTTTGAGACACTTAGTCTCTTTTGAGGAAGCTTAAGTTGGAAAAGTTAACCGGATATTGACTTATGTGTTAGAGGGCTCGGATGTGAGTTCCTATGGTTCGGATAGCTTCGAGAGGTGAATTGAGACTTAGGGGCATGATCGGAATGTGTTTTTGAGGTCCAGAGTAGATTTAGGCTTGAATTGGCGAAATTGGATTTTTGGCGTTTTCCGGTTGATAGGTGAGATTTTGATATAGGGGTCAGAATGGAATTCCTAGAGTTGCATTAGTTCCATTGTGTCATTTGGGATGTGTGTGCAAAATTCAGGTCATTCGAGCGTGGTTTGGTTGGGTTTTTATCAAAAGCGTAATTTAGAAGATTTTGGAATTCTTAGGCTTGAATCCAATGCAAATTTGGTGTTTTGATGTTGTTTTTAGCGTTCCGAAGATTGGAACAAGTTCGAATAATGTTATGGGATATGTTGGTATGTTTGTTCGAGGTCCCGGGGGCCTCGGGTGAGTTTCGGGTGGTCAATCGGACCATTTCATGTTATTGAGAATTGCAGAGAAATTAGACCTTCGCGTTCGCGAAGGGTTAGCTGGTGAAGGCTGAGATTTTAGCCTTTGTGTTCGCGAGGAAGGCGCTGCGTTCGCGAAGGGCTGGGCTGAGGTGTATCGCGTTCGCAAGGTGGAGTCGCTTTCGCATAGAGGAAATTGAGCAGCTGGGGTGGAAGGTGTTTTGTTCATCGCGTTCGTGAGAGAGGGAGTGCGTTCGCGAAGGGTTAAGCGGAGGAGCCATCACGTTCGTGAGTGGCTGGTCGCGATCGCGAAGAGGAATTTTTGGTCAAAGTTATTTTGTGCTTCGCGAACGCGAGGCGTTGACCTTGTTCGCGAAGAAGGAAATGAGGCCTGGGTAGAATGTTTAAATAGTCATCTTGTCCGCGATTATGGAGTTTATTTCCACCATTCTTGAGCGATTTTGGAGCTTTTTGAAGAGGATTTAAGAGGGATTCAAGGGGAGACACTTGGAGGTAAGATTCATGGACTTAATACTCGATTCTAATGTGAAATATACCAAATTAATCATAGAAATTAAGCCTAAAATTAAAGAACTAGGGCTTGTAATTGGAGACCTAGAATTTGGGATTTGAGGGGTCATTTATGGTTGGATTTTGATGCTTTTGGTATGAATGAACTCGGGGAGTGATAAGGAGTCCATTGATGCAATTTTTATCGGAATCCGAGATGTGGGCCTGGGGGTCGTGTTTTTGTAATTTCGGGATTTAAGTTGTAAATTGATTATTTTCGCTTGAGATTCGTTCCCTTAGTATATTTTGACGCAGTGATTCTAATTTTTGGATAGATTCGATGCGAGTGGAGGCCGATTCGAGGGGCAAAGGCGTCGCGGGCTAGAGTTTGGATCGGATTTAGGTGAGTAATGATTGTAAATGATGTCCTGAGGGTATGGAACCCCGGATTGCACATCGTTGTGCTATATTGAGGTGACGCACACGCTAGATGACGAGCGTGGGGCCATGCACTATTGGAGATTGTGACTTAGTCCGTCCCGAATGACTATTTTACCGCGTATTTGACTGAAAACTATTTGCTATCATCATATTTTGGGTTGAATGCCATATTTGGGCCTTGTGCCAAATATTTGAACCCGTAGGGGATTTTTATTGATATTTCCTCACTATTTTGACTTTATACTTGAACTCAGTCATGCTATATCCTACTATTTTCATAACTCGGCCATGTTTACTCTGCTTTAACACTTAAATAATATTTTGGGCTGAGCACCATATTTTACTGTTGCTCGAGTGGCTGTGGGATTCTGACTGAGTTAGGCCGAGGGCCTATATTGTGAGGAAACACCTGATTATGATTTTGAGGCCGAGGTCCTGAGATTTATACCCCACGAGATGGCTTGTTGATATGAGGCCGAGAGCCTAGTGATGACGCCACGAGATGGCTTGATATTGCGCTTGGGACGTAAGGGGCCCCTCCAGGAGTCTGCACACCCCCAGTGAGTGCGGGTACCTATTGTGATGTGAGATATAGCCCGAAGGGCTAGTATTGTTTCTGAGATATTACCCGAGGGGCGAATTATTGACATTGTGCTCGATGGGAGATCCTTTATGTGTTTATCTTTCCTATTTGTGTGTCATTTTCTTGATTAATTGTTAAAAAGGCATTTTATGAAGTTTTAAACTGAACCCAGTAATTTTACACATCTTTATTGCTTCACTGTTTTACTGGCTTTTACTACTTCCTTATAGCCTATAAGGTGCCTTACGTGATTTCTTGCTTTCAGTCTTTATTTATGATTATTACTCACTGGGTTGGAGTACTCACTTTACTCCCTGCACCCCGTATGGAGATTCAGGCGCATCAGGTCCCGCTAGTGAGTGTTAATCTTTCCAGCTCAGGCGGATTCAAAGATTCTCTAGGTAGCTGCCGACGTTCGCAGCCCAGAGCTTCTTCCTTTATCTTATCTTCCTCTGTTTTAGATTTGAATTACACTATGTAGACCTTTCTTATATCATCCGGATTGTAGATGCTCATGACTAGTGACACCCCGGTATCGGGCTGTGTTGGCTTTACTTCCGCATTGTACTATTCACTGTTTACTTTGGGATTATTTATTACGTTTTAGACTTAACTCTTATTGTTTAATTACTTAAACCTAAAATGGGAAAGTGTCGGATGGCCTTGTCTTCATGAGAGGCGTCATCACTACTGGGTTCGGGTTTAGGGTCATGACATATCCTAGTATTCCAATGGACTTGTTCCACTCGTACTAGCCTCGCGTTATATCTAAATTGTATTCCTTAAGCTTGAAATCAACCTGAATCATTTGCAAGAACTCATGGGGCTTTACACAATGACTATTGCACATGACCACAAAAATTTATGTGATTCAGGGCCGAAAGCCCGAATTTATGAAGATCGCATGGACATTAACACACAAAAAATCAAAATTGTGTTGAATTCCTATTTTAGACCCTAAACGCCAAAAAATAAAAAATAAAAAGCTCATGGAGAAGTAATGACTATTGTTCATTAGGTCATTTCTGATGGGCCAACAAATTTTACGTAATTCAAGGCCAGTTAATTCATAAAGATATCGTGGATATTAACACATGAAAAATCAAAAATCATGTTGAATTCTTATTTTATAGCCCTAAGATGCAAAAATATGAGGAACAATCATGGAGGAGCAATGAATATTACTTATTAGGTCGTTTCTGATAGGCCTACAAAATTTTAGGCAATTTAGGGTCGATCGCCCGAATTCATGAAGATAGAGTGGATATTATTAGCACACAAAAAATTGAAAATTTTGCTGATTCAAATTTTATTGTCCTAAAATACCAAAAAATGAGGAACTGTCATGGAGAAGCAATGACTATTATTCATTACGTCGTTTCTGATGGGTCCAAAAAAATTATAAGCGATTCGGGACTGGTCGCCCGAATTCATGAAGATGGCATGGACATTAGCACTCGAAAATCGTGCTGAATTCATGTTTATGGCCCTAAAACTCCAAAAACTGAAGAACGGTCATGGAGAAGCAATGACTATTGTTCATTAGGTTGTTCATGTCCTAATACACACAAAAAAGTGGATGTAATCAGAAATTCGTATTGCACGACCTAGAAATGCCTTAAAATGAACTTGAAAGTCATGATGAAGCAATGACTATTAGTCACTAGGCCGTTATCTATAGACCTACAAAATTTTAGGCCAATCGGAGTCCGTCAAAATTTTTTTACAGAATCAACATGTACTAATGCATACCAAAAAGTAAATATTTTTGTTACATGATCCTGAAGCACCATAAAATGATCCCGAAGGTCATGCAATACTCACTATGACCAACATCGTTTTAGCGTTTCGGGGTCATGAAACATGAATTAGTGTCCATTTTTTCATGTGTTTTATATACATGATACATTTTTTTGAATTTTGTGGACGAACTCCGATTGGTTTAAAAATTGATGGAACCATCGGATACGGTTGAGCAATACGCACCATGACTAAGGTTATTTTTTTATGTTTTTGGGTCATGACACATGCATTAACTGTTATGTTTATTTTTTCGTGTGTTTATTTATGTACATGATGATTTTTCTGAATTTAGTTGATAGATTTCAATTGGCCTAAAAATTGATGTAATCAAAGGATGCGGAATGTTCAAATTTTGTAAGAAGAAGAAACTCAACTTATCGATTCAAAAACGAAAATTCAAAATATCCAATCCGATAAATTCGAAACAGAATTTGAAAAATTCATTCAACTGAGCATATATGGATTGGATTTGGATTATAAATTTTTTATCCGAAAACCGAATATCCAATTCGAACGGCCCGAATGCCCCTTAAGTTTGGACCTTGGAATTTATTCCAATTTGGACCTTTAAATTTTTTCCCAAGAACAAACATCAATTTTCGAACTCTTTATCTATGACCACCCTATTCAGATTACCATCGCGAAATGTTATTGACTAGTAAGTTTATGTTGATTAATTTGATAGACGTGAAGCATTGATGCGCTTTCATTTAGGATTGAATGTACCTGCACACCAGCAAGGGGTGGTGGCGCAGTTGGCTAGCGCGTAGGTCTCATAGCTTCTGAGTTATCCTGAGGTCGAGAGTTCGAGCCTCTCTCACCCCATAGCATATTTTTCTAATACAGAAGGGAGAGGGAGAGGGAGACGAGAACGTATTATGATGTTTAAAATGAACTCATGCAAAGCTTATACAGAATACTATTTGTAAATGATAAGCTAAAGGAAGCTAGTACATAAATACATCTAAGTCTCATAACAATTTCTTGGACATTCTTAGTTAACGAAACTGGTTGAAATTTTGACAATTTTCTGTTTTCCCATGAAAAGTATTAACTGCCTTGACATGATTACCGGAAGAGGATGCACCTGGCAGGTGAACCATCTCCATGATTCAGCCTCAGAGGTAGGCAGTGAATTGTGTAAACTCCTGGGACAGCATCATCAAGCTTGAGGCCTTCCACCGGAATTATATCCTGATGCATATTAAAGAATCCTTAACAGTTAGTAACTAAGTAAAAGCATAAACAAAACCAAGAGTGTTAGAAGAAAGTATTGAAAGAAAGCTTTGAAGCGGGAAAAATCAGTCCTTCAAGAAATATTGCTTGTATAGCATCTAGGGGAATACAAACAAGTTTCTTCAAGGTTCCATTTTCCTTGAAGAAACATTGCTTGTCTAGGCTTTTAGGGGAATACAAACAAGTTTCTGCGAGATAACAGATATTGCAAACTTAGCCACCTCTCGGGAAAATCCTGAAAAGTTGAATTTATAGAAGTGAAACCAGGTCTTTCTGAACACAACAACAACAATAAACCCAGTGTAAGGTTTGGGGAGGGTAGTGTGTACATTCAGATCTATTCTAAATACACATATTATTTCATTAACAGACGTTTGCTTTATTAAAAAAATATTAACTATTGTTCTAAATTACTTGGAGAGCTTTACTCATAAAAGCCTTCAAAAGGCCTTTCGGCCACTAATGTGGGACTTCTCACTTTATATTACAAACTACAAAAAAAGAGGACTCTATTAATAATTCTAAGAGAAAGAAGAACACTTGCTGCTCAAGACAATGGAGTGCCACATGGTTGAGAAGCGAAAAGGATTAGCAAGTGAAATTTGTTGATATTATGCAGCTGGTAGCAAACAAGAAACTTAAAATACTATTCTTCAACAAAGGGGTTTTCAATCTTACAGGTAAACCGAAATGGGCAAATGGATGCTATACTTACTTTAGGAGCAAAAAGTAGTTGATGAACTTTAACGAGCTGATCCTTGGGATTAATTGCAACAGACAAGTAATCAACACCGACCAGTTTGATGTCGGTATTCTGGACCAGATACTCTGCTCCATCTGAGGTGAATGCTGTATAGGAGGAATCAAATTCTTTCTTGTACATCAACCTCCTGTTTACATTCAAAATATATATACACATTCAACACAACACGGGATGAAAAAATGAAAGAACTAACTTGTTGGGCATTTTAGCAGGGTTGGACCAAAGAAATACCTCCAATATGAACAAAGGAATAAGTACCTGTCGGTGTTTAATGTTCGAAAAAGAACACGTTTTACTCCTCGGGGTATGTTTAATGACCTCATCACTTCAGCTGATTAACAAGAAAACAAGCAAAACTCTTAGGTTTCGTCCCATTGAGACCAAAATATTGTGCAAGGAGAGAAAAAGCTTACTGCTTGGTTCCAAACTATAGCGTATGGGGTAGAACAAGAGATGATCTATTCTCTGTTTTGTTTGGTTTTTCTTTTCAGAAAGACTCAACTAGTAAGAATTTTGGCAATGCGTATGAAAAAGAATGTCAGTAGGCCTTTAAATTACTTTTTGGCTAGATAGTCAGCGAACAAAATGACTTAGTGTAGTTTTAGCCATCCCATTTACTCAAGTACATTAAGACATCTCTATACCAACATCTCTTAAAGGGTGTATTGTGGGCCGGGCCCATCCCGGGACCGCTAGCAAACGGTCTGAAATTTAAAAAGTAGGCGTTGGCCTGCAATTTTAGCCGTTTAGCTTTTTAAAAAATAGTCATTTGGCCCCCAAACTTTTTATAATTATACTTTTTCCTTATTCTCAACTATAAATACTCCCTCATTCTTTCATTTTTACTCACAAATTCATCAATCTCTCTCATTTCTCAAACTCAAATTGAAGTATTCAAGTTTTCACTCATCTTTCATTTCTCAAACTCAAATTCTTAATTCAAGTTAAATCATGCCCGGTAATTCTAGATTGCACCCATTTGTTTTGGAACACTTTAATGTGGTAGAAGAAAATGAAGAAGTTTACATAATAAAGTGCAAGAACTGTGGTCGAGTCTACACTCGTCGTCCAAAGGAGCAGGCAATTTAAGGAGGCATATAAAGAATTGTCTTGCGCGTTCTCCAGACATTCGTATTTAAGATTTTAAGTTGATTTGAGACAATTTGTGTTATTTTAAAATTATTAGACGTATTATGCTTAATGTTTTAGTTTGTTAGATTAATTTGAAGTATTATGTTGAAGGCATTGAACTTTAATTTGAAGTATTAAATGTAAACTTTAATTTGCAGCTTTGATACCGAGTTCATATATATATATATATATATATATATATATAGAGAGAGAGAGAGAGAGAGAGAGAGCTAATGTATACAATCTTATATAAGGCAATATATAAGATGCGACATTATACTAACTACTAAGTGTATAGTATATAAGCTATATTCGAATTTCGAAATAACATTAGCTATATTAAGACATATATATATATATATATACACCAAACTTTGTTTTAACCCCAAACCTTTTATAATTACACTTTTTCCCTATTCTCAACTATAAATACCCCCTCATTCTTTCATTTTTACTCACAAAATCATCAATCTCTCTTATTTCTCAAATCAAATTGAAGTATTCAAGTCTTCACTCATCACTCATTTCTTAATTCTTAAGTCTTCAAGTTTTTCTTTACGTTTTAACAAATGTCTGAACCCCTTTATGTGCCAAGGTGCGAGTGCGGCAAAAAATGCATGATGCAAGACTGTTGGGATGATGGTGAAGTTGGACGCCGCTACTGGGCGTGTATGAACAAGTTTTATAGGGTTCTCGACGAACCTGTTTGCAATTTTGAGGTATGGATTGATGAACCCTGTTAGCAGGAATACTACAAAAAAAAGTTGCAGTATTTTCATTGTTTGTGTTTGAAGCAGTGGGAAAGAGAGCGACAATACAAACGAGAAGTTGCGGAGTTGAAGGAGAAACTCAAAGAGGTGGAAGAAGAAAAAAATAAGCTGGAAGACAAATTTAAGTGGTTGGAGCAGAGAATACTAGGTGGTCGTGATTAGGGCGGTGCACGGATCGGATCGGATTTAGCACATTTCGGATTCGAATTTCGAATTTCGGATTCTAGAAAATGCAATCCGAATTATATCAGATTGGATTGGATTTTAAAGTTTGGATTGGATCGGATTTCAGATCGTATTATTATACCTCAAAGTTAAACTAATATGTATATTTTCTTTGTAAAAGAAGCAATACATTAAGAAAAATTCATGTTTATGCAATTATGAGAGTACTATGGTGCCAATATAGCTAAATTTAGCAATTGTAAAAGTAATAACTTGGAGGTTGATGTAAAGGAAGTACTGACTATCTGAAATTAAAGTGTAGTAATATACATGCCCTAATAATTTCGGATTTCGGATTTCGGATTTCGGATCGGATTAAAATATACCAATCTGAATCCGATCCGAAATCCGAAATTTTAAAAACACAATCCAAAATCCGATCCAATCCGAAATCCGAAATTGAATGGATCGGTTCGGATTTCGGATATCCGATCCGAATGAACAGCCCTAGTCGTGATTAAACAATGACATGTACGTGTTGAGCCTAGTAGTGTATCTTTATGTTTTCCCTGTCATGTGTTTTCATTAGTTATACTGAATTTAAGTTATGTTAAGTTTCTATACTTGTGTTGTACTGTTAAAATAAAGAAGAAACGGGCCTTGACTATTTTTTTTAAAATTTTTTTATCTAAGACAATTTCTTATAAATTATATAGCTTATATATATATAATTTACAAGAAATTGCTTTAGATAAAAAAATTCAAAAAATAAATAGTCCGGAACACTTAGGCTCGTGGGCTCGGCCAATTTAGCCCGGGACCATGTGGGCTTAGGCCCGTAGTGGGCCGGTTCCACCCTTCAGAACCGCTAAGCCTGGGACCGCCAGAGACCGGGACCGTTTGGCCCGGCCCATTTAGCCCATTTAGGCTCGGGCCCAGCCCACAATACAGCCTTAGCATCCCTATATAACAACACATCACTATAAAAGTCAAACTTGTTCGGAACCAATTTTTAAGTTATGTTAAAATATATGTTCTATATAATAGAACTTCACTATAACATCCAAAAATATTCAGAACAAACGAGGTTGTTATAGAGAGGTTTAATTGTACGAGTAATAATATAAACCATTTCAATTGAGTAAATTTCTTCATACCATTATACTTTTGAGGCCAAATTATTTTGTCTCGTCAACTTACTAACCTCGGAGGGTTTATCGGAAATAGCCCCTCTACTTTCAAGGTATGGGTAAGGTGTGCGTACACGCTACCCTCCCTATAACCCCCTTGTGGGATTATACTGGGTTTATTGTTAACTTACTAACCTACTGCATCAGTGGCGGATCTAGAGTGTTGTTACTGGTTTCATGGGCGGCTCAAGTATATGTGGGGCCTAAAGCCAAAGGTTAATATGAGGCCTAAATATTTAAAAGAAAGTTATAAGATATGTTTTTATTTTGAAGTTTATTCTTTTAGCTTTTTGAGATACAAAGTTGTTAATTTTATAATCGATTTTCTCTAATAATTCCTTTTCATTTGATAATATAGCCAACTCATTTAATCTTTTTTGAGACATTGCTGATATTAGATAAAATTTTATCTACCAATAGAAATATAGAACTATTAGAAGCTTAAAAGTATTGTTGAACACTTGAGTAATGAAATCTTGGATAACGAAGGTGAATAAGAATATTTAAGAGAAAGATAGAAAATATGTAAGAGTTTCTAAAATATGAAGAGATTTGAAAAAAGAAAGATGACTTGGACAAATTAAATAGGAAAGAGTAATATTTTTACACGCTATCTAATGAAGGAGTAAGAAGTGAAAAATTGAAACCTTGGGAAAACTATTCATTTACCCATTTTTAAGTAAGCCAAATTATTACCTTATTTATATATCAAAATAGCTTTCTTTTCTTTTATATTAAAAACTCTATTTTTGTATTAAAAGTATTTATATTTTTAAATACCTATAAATTATTATTTATAAAAAAAATGGGCCCCCCAAAATATGGGCTACTCATAGCAGTAGAGCAGGCCCTGGCTGGGTTTCTGAGAACCCAGTAACTTTTGCATAGACGTTGTATTTTCTATTAAGAAATCCACTAAATATTTATAAATATCTAAATGTGAACCCGGTTATTATTATATATTAATTTGAGATTAAGGTAGAAACCCGTAAACTTCAAATCTTAGATTCGTCTCTCTACTACATTAAGCACTACAATCTAAAACTAACACGGGTCCCAAAGAAATACAAGTTGTAAGGCAACTAAAGTTAAAAAGATAGATTAAAGTGATTAAATTTTGTATATTAGAAAGAAAGCTGTTTTCCATAAAACAGCTGAAAAACGAAAAACAGAAGAAAATGCCCTTCAACAACGAAAAATTGCCAATTTTTTCAAAACCAAATCCAAACAAAAATTATTTTTCAGAAATCAAAATTAAACCGATACATATGCTTACTGTTTAACAAAAGACCATACCTGTAATATTCTTGTTCCGTGGAGTTTCCACTACAAGAACAGGACCTAAATTTACAAAACTAAAGTTATCCCAAAATTCTGAAACAGATGATTTTCAGTTTTATAGAAAAGAATAAAGAGATGGGCAAAAGCATTACCATTTAAGGTTCGGAGATCAAGCGAAACGACATCGTAACCGAGCTCGAAAAGAGTCTCATTGAAATGTCCAGGAGCATCAACGTGTGTACCAGAATGAGTAGAAAGGTTGAAGACTGAATCATTTGAGAGATCACCCAATTTGATACTTGTCTGAAGTCTTATGAAGTTGCCTAACCCATTTTTTGAACCGAAAGCTGGCAAATCAGGAACATATTTATGGGAAATGTCAATTACTTTCTTTTGCCTGTAATTTCTCTCTTCTCTCGTGATTTTTTGGAAATCAGAAGTGCTTACTGCCCCGGCGGCGCTGACGACGGAGACAAGTGTCACTACGGCGGCGAGCGACAGCAGGAGGGCGAACAGTGTGTGACTGGTCATGGTGATGATGGGGTTTTTTCTTTTTTTTTTGAATATGAAGAAGAGAGGACTGAAGAGACAGAGGTGATGAAATAGTTGTATGCAGAATAGTGACTTGTAGTTTTGACATTTCAAAGCAGATACATTCAACTATGCTAAAGTCTTTGGACAAATAAATGCAGTTGAATTGGGCAAAACAATTATTGAAATTGGACAAAAAGTTGTTGTGGAATGTCCTACTTTTCTAAGAAAAAGAAAAGTCTCTGAAGGTGGATAATTTGTGAGTGAAGGTTTAAAGATATTGAAATTTTCATTTGAAATACTCTTAAGATTAGCTACATCATTTCCTGCCATTTAGAAACTAGCAACTTCGCTCTTGGGCACCTGCCCCCCTCCAAAGTCAACAAAATTGGCTTTTTCCCCTTTCCCCGTTGGAAATATGGTATATCCATGCACAACATAAGGGGTCTTTTGGCACTATAGATTAGATAGAAACTTGGGATTATTTTATCTCATCTCTCGTATACTACAAATTAGTCCTGAGATTATAATTGGGGATAATTTAGTCTGCGCACCAAATGAGCCATTAGAATTTAGCTGAAGAACGTTTGTGATTCATACATTGATCATATCAAATTCCCCTGGTATAAATGTGAAAAAATTTGGGCCAAATGACTGTAAAGTCCTTGGGCTTCTAATATCTGATAAAACATAAAAGTTTGACAGAAAATCCAATGCTGAATTAACCCCCCACCCCCAAAAAAAATAAAAGCCCATAAAGATTGTCAAGTGGGATTTTTGCCTTCTTTTAAAATATTTGAAACTTATTTATCAAAATTGTTCTAGTTTTGTATATTACCTATTTTAAACAAGGATTACTTACAAATTATATACAATCTATTATTAATGTCTTAAATTAGAGGATTCAGTTACATTTTTTTCTCTCCTCTTCTCTTTCCCTATTCTCTGCCGTCTCTGTCCATACACAATCCATTATTAATGCCTTAAATTAGGGGATTCAGTTACACTTTTTTTCTTTTTTTCTCTCGTATCCTCTCCTTTTTTTCCTTTTTTTTGCTCATCTATGCTCTTCAGATCTATACAATCTGCTCTTACAAAACCCACTTCCCTCCGTCACTCTATTTTTCTAACTATTTCAGATTTCTTTAAAGATACATAGAGTATTTTTGTGGGACAAAACAAAGAAAGAAATCGTGTTTTTTTAGCTATAAATTTCAAAGTAAAATGGAACTACTGTTAGTAGAAGTAGTAGAAATTTGGGGCAACGCCATGTCTGAAAGTACTAACTGTCACTGTTGTTTGCTTGAGATTTACAGGCAGGAAGACTACTATTTATGTCGTGTTTTTCTATTTTGTTTTTCTTTTCTTTTCTTTTTTTCAAAATGATTTTGTCTTTTTCTATAACCAATGTTAACTCGGTACTTTTTGATTTCTTTTCTTTCCTTCCTTTTTTAGAATTTAACTTATGTATTTGATGGCGTCCAAAAATATTTACTCTCTCCGTTCCAATTTATGTGAACCTGTTTGACTGGGCATGAAGTTTAAGAAAAAATAAAGATTTTTGAAATTTGTGGTCCTAAACAAGTCAAAAAGGGACCCAGAGTATTTGTGTGGTTATAAAAGTTTCTCATTAAGGTTAGAATTATAAGTTTAAGCTAAATTGTTACCAAATTTAGAAAGGGGTCATTCTTTTTAGAACAAACCAAAAATGAAATAGATTCACATAAACTGGAACAGAGGGAGTATAAGTTATTTATTAAGTAACTAGACTCATGACACGCGCGTTAATAAGCTTTTGAAAGTCATATTAATTTTTGGAAGTCCTCGATCAACCAACAATATATTAAAAACCCTTCAATAAAATATTGAAAAAGTTGAATGCCGAAATATTTAAATTTGATAAATCTATAACAATATATAAACTAAAAATAAATTTTATATAACTAATTATATAGTATAAAACTTATTTATAACTTATCTACAACTTTCACACATTATTTTTACCTTGTTGAATACAACTATAACATCATACAACTTAAATACAATTTTCATACAAATTTTATACAATATGCATTTTGTATGTAGTTTGTATATGATTTGTATATATTTTGTATGTGATGTGTTCTTCTTTCTCTCTGAAATTTCAATCAAAATTTCCTCTCTTAATACAATTTTGATACATATCAACAGCTTTATGTTTAAAAAAATAGTATTTATAACTTAGATACATATTTATAACTTTATGTAATTACTCCGGGTGTCCGGTCCCACACAGGAGGCGTGGGCTATAACACATGAAATTCGGAAATCGGGTGAAATTTTAGTTTTATAGCACTAAAACGCCAAAAAATGAGTAAAGATCATGTCGAGGCGGTGACTATTGTTCTTTAGATCATTTTTAATGGTCCGACAAAATTTGGCGCGATCCGAATCCGGGCCCATATAGGAGGCATGGGCCAAAACACATGAAATTTGGGAATCAGGCGGAATTCCAATTTTATGGCACTAAAATGCCAAAAAATGAGTGATGGCCATGTCGAGGCGGTGACTATTTCTATTTAGGTCGTTTTTTATGGTCCGACAAAATTTTAGGCGATGCGGATCCGGGCATCGGGGTCCAATCAGGAGGCGTGGGCTATAAAATATAAAAATCTGGGAATCAGACGAAATTCCAGTTTTATGGCCATAAAATGCCAAAAAATGAGTAACGATCACGGCAAGGCGGTGACTATTGTTCCTTAGGTCGTTTTTTATGAGCCGGCAAGATTTTAAACGATCCGAGTCCGAGCACCCAGGCCCATGTAGGAGGCGTGGTAGCACACAAAAATTTGAGAATCGGCGAAATTCTAGTTTTATGGCCCTAAAATACCAAAAACGAGTAACGGTCATAGGAGGCGGTGACTATTGTTCCTTAGGTCATTTTTGATGGGCCAAAAAAAATTTGGTGATCCAA
Source organism: Nicotiana sylvestris (assembly GCF_000393655.2). Taxonomy (NCBI): domain Eukaryota; kingdom Viridiplantae; phylum Streptophyta; class Magnoliopsida; order Solanales; family Solanaceae; genus Nicotiana; species Nicotiana sylvestris. The sequence continues at coordinate 160,830,494 of NC_091068.1, forward strand.
GTCCGGGCGCCCGGGGCAATGCAGGAGGCATGGGCTATAGCACACGAAAATTTGGGAATAGGGCGAAACTCCAGTTTTATGGCCCTAAAATGCCAAAAAATTATTAATGGTCATGGCGAGGCGATGATTATTATTCCTTAGGTCATTTTTGATAGGACGACAAAACTTTAGACGATCCGGGTCCGGACGTCCGGACTTATGCATGAGGTATGGGCTATAGCACACTAAACTATGAGAATCAGGCAAAATTCTAATTTAATAGCCTTAAAACGTCAAAATACGAGTAACGGTCATGACGAGGCGGTGAATGTTGTTTCTTAGGTCATTTTGATAAGTCGACAAAAGTTTAGGTGATCAAGGACTAGGCGCCCGCATGCAGGAGGCATGGGTTATAGCACTCGAAATCTGGAATCTGGTGGAATTTCAGTTGTATTTCCCTTAAACGCCAAAAAATGAGTAATGGTCATGGAGAGGCGGTGACTATTATTCCTTATGTCTTTTTTGATGGGCAGTCAAAATTTGGGCGTTCTGCCCTTGGGCCCATGCAGGAGGGTGGGCTATAATCCACGAAAATCTTGGAATCGGGCGAAATTCAAGTTTTATGACCCTAAAAAGCAAATAATGAGTAATGGTCATGGCGAGGCGGTGACTATTGATTCTCATGTAATTTTTGATAGGCCTAAATAATTAGGCGATCTGGCTCCGGCATCTACGCCCATATAGGAGGCATGGCTTATAGCACATGAAAATTAGGAAATCGGGAGGAATTCCAATTTTATGGCCCTTAAACGCCAAAAAATAAGTAACGGTCATGGCGAGACAATGACTATTATTCCTTAGGTTGTTTTAGATAGGCCGAAAAAATTTTAGGCGATCGGGGTCCGGGCGCCCAGGCCCATGCAGGAGGTGTGGGCTATAGCAAAAGAAGGAATCGGGTGAAATTTCAATTTTATGGCTCTAAAATGCCAATAAATGAGTAACGGTTATGGCAAGGCAGTGACTATTGTTCCTTAGGTCGTTTTTGAAGGGCCAAAATTTTTTTTGGCGATCCGGGTTCGGGCGCCCGGGCCCATATAGGAGGTGTGGGCTATATGATACGAAAATTTGGGAATCGGGCAAAATTCTAGTTTTATGACTCAAAAATACCAAAAAAGGATAACGGTCATGGAGAGGCAGTGACTACTGTTCCTTAGATCAGTTTAATGAGAAGGCGAAATTTTAGGCGATCCGAGTCCAGGCGCCCGGGCCCATGCAGGTGACGTGGGCTATAATACTCAAAAATCTGGGAATCAGACGGAATTCCAGTTTTATTGTCCTAAAACGCCAAAAAATAAGTAACGATCACGGCTAGGCGGTGACTAGTGTTCCTTAGGTGGTTTTTGATTTGCCGACAAAAGTTTAGACGATCCGTCTCTGGGAACTTGGGCCTATGTAGGAGGCGCGGGCTATAGCACATGAAAATCTGGGAATCAGGCATGATTCCAGTATTATGGCCATAAAATGCCAAAAAATGAGTAATGGTTATGGCGAGACGACTGTAAGCACGCAATTTTTGCTTCACGGACAGTCACTCCAAAAGAAAAAGTGACAAAGGACCTCGCTGTACAATTTTCAATTTTCCGTAACGTGTGCTGCTAGTCATGTGTGGTTCTGTCTATTTTTGCTATTTTTTTACATTATTAAACAAAATACAAAACCATAATTCGTTCAGTAAAAGAAAATTCACAAAAAATATTCTAGGGTGCGATTTAATCTATTTAAATATTTTGATAATTATGTTAGGTGTTAAATTAATGTTTGCTTGAACTTCATTTTATTTTTAGTTTTAAAAATTAGAAAAAAAAAGAAAAAAAAAGAGAAGAAAAGAATGAAGAAAACGGTTTGGGCCAAGAAAATAAACCAAAAATAGGCCCAAACCAATTCGAGCCGACCCAGTCCAAACCAGGCCTCAGGCAAACCCCCCCAAACGACGCCGTATAAAGGCGTTTGATCTGAGCCGTCCGTCCAGGCCGATCTAACGACTCAGGACCTCTTTCAGCAACCCGTTTTCAAAACCCGACCCAATAACCGGTCTGACCCAACCCCTCACTTAAACCAAACGACCCCGTTTAACTACCAAACGACCCCGTCTCATTTCTCACCATCAGATCCAAGCCGTTGAGATCATCTGATCTAACGGCTCAGATCCAATCCCTAACCCGTATATAAACCCTCTATCACTCCCCACGCCCCCTATCCGAACCCCCCCCTTCATCGTCCCCAAGCTCAAACACTGAAACCCTAAACCCTAGCAAGCCGCCCTAGCTTCCCTTTCACCAGAACCCGGCGGCACGAACGTCGGTGACCACCTCCTGAACACCCTAAGTCCCCCTCACTCTCCTGAACATGGATCTGCTATCCATTTGCCTCGAATCACTTTCCTTCGTCTCGAATATTCATTTGAAGATTTGAGTCAAGCCCGGACCTATGCCAAATTACCCCATCTTCATACCAGACACTCCCCTGACCCTCCTCGTGACCAAACCAAGCTTGGTTTGGTCCGAATCTACCCACAACTCCCAAAAAATCAGATCTGAAGATCCAAAACCTAGAACACTAATAGCCTTGGAATCCGGCCGGTCTTAATAAGGGTTTGAGGTTTAATGGATCTTAACCAAGGTGTTCTCATGTGAGAACACCCTGGTTAAAATTTGTTCGGCCTCAAATGGTCAAAGTTGAGTCTGATTTGGGTCCGTTTTGATTTCAAACTTTTTCGGTAAGTTTCCTTTTCTCTTTGTTTGGTTCTAATTAAGTTGTCAGCATGCTTCATTGTGTTTGTTTGTTATTTTGTTATTTTCATTCGGATTTCTTCCATCTCTGTCAAAGGCCTCTTATTTGGTCAATTGTTTTCTGTTTGTGTTCTAAATGTACTCTGTGATATACGTGTGCGTCAATTAGATTAGTCGTCAAATGAGTTAATTCATATAGGCCCCCAGTAATTGAACAAAAGTTGTCTGATGCCCTTTAGGTCCCTGAATGTATTGTTTATATGAGCGACTGATTATTACCTGCTATAATTAGTATAGTCGACCTGATAAATGTCGTCGATTAGTTTTCTATAAGTAATGAATCGAATGAGCTAATAATGTCACATGACTAATTAAACCTTGTCACTGACTGAATGCCCAGCATTGTCTGAAATAAGTTTGTTTGCATTGCAAAAATGACTGAAAAGGTTCAGTCTAGGGTAGTCCTGAATTTGAACTTTCACGAGTTCAAAATACCCTGATGATGCAATGGGCAGGGCAGTAATAATCAAGGTTAAGCAGGGGTATTCTGGGGTGTTTAAAAAGAACAGAAGTAATTAGTTTAAGTGAGCTGACAAATAGGGTACTAATTTAGGATTAAACTAATGCTCAATGGGGAACAAGATACGAGGGTATGGGGTTTAAAATGAATAAATAAAATGAGCCCATAACTCTTGATTAAACAAAAACCAGGCGTGGGGAACAGGGGGCTGGCACCAAAAGATGCTTAGGCATGGGCTTAAAAGAGTATGGGCAGACTGCAAGTTGCAGCATGAAGGCAGCTTAACTGCACTGGGTCATTTGGCTTATAAATAAGCTGTTTTAGAACATAAGAAGGGGGGAATTTTTAGTCTTGAGGCTGAAAACTTTTAGTCTGAAAAGAGGTTTTACTGAGTTTAAAGAAAACTGAAAACATAAGGTAGTTTCCAGTAAACATTGTAACCAAACACTGTCTGAAAGTGGTATAAGAGTTCATATTGGTCAAGCTGCCTTGGCCAAGTTCTGTCTGTTTGCATTGACTGAGCTGTTTGTGTTTGTTGAACTGTTGGTGTTGCTGCATCGAATACTCTGTTACTGCTGTTGTTTCCTTACTCTTTCCTGGGATTGCTGGTTTGGTACTCGACTATCTGCTAGTTCTTTTGTTCTGGGAAGTATTGCTGGTTGTCTGTGGGCTGTGGAAAACATTTGATTGTTGGTTTGTTGCTGTGCTGTTGCTGTGTATCTGCTGTTGCTGTGTTTACTGCATACTGCCCAGCTGATCATTCCTTTCTTCTTTGTCCTCTATACCAGGTACACAATTACACTACCAATGTAACTCGAAAGTTTGAGCAATGAGTATAAAAGAGAAGATCTGCAGATGTTGTTTATATACATGTACTGTTGTGTTGAATGTCATGTAGTGTCTAATAGCTCACATTTTTGGATACTGAAGGTAGCTTACAAGCCTAGTTGATGTCAATGTAGGGGATCGAATGATAGTTGTATATGTATGCTGTGAGATAAAAGTATTCTCAATGAATTAGGTTGCATCTCAGATTTAGTTTACTTAGCAGTATATGCTGTAACGTATGCCAAGCATGAAAACTGTACATCATGGGTTAAGTTCTTCCTTTTCTGATTAATGGTCTCATATAACTAGTAAACCACTTGTTAAGACAAAGAACATAAAACTTGCAATATCAACCCCATGAAGGTCGAGTTCAGGTCAAAACAGGCCAAGCAGGCCTGCTTCGAGCAAGCAGTGGCCCAGGTTTGGCCCATCACGCATGGGTTGGATTTGGGCCCATGATTATTTATTCGACTGACTGTGCACGCAGCCTCGTTCCTGATTTTTTTTTTAGCATTTCCGAATTCCGTTACAAATAACTTGCAAGCATGTAATTAATTAGGACTATCTACTGTTTTCAATTGATAGAGACAAACACGACAAGAAACGTAGTTGCTATAGGATACCCCTTTAAAATAAGAACGAGATGAGCCTCGACGAAAATAAACAAAACGCGCAGATGCGGGGCCCTTGTTAAATGCATATTATCGAAGCATTTAGTTTTCAGGACGGGTTGTTTAGCAAATCTCACAACCCTCCTAAAATAACAATACATTAGACTCTTTAGGACGCGCCTTAATAAATCTTACCTTCTTAAATCCGGGTGCACATTTATGTGACCCAAATCCAATTCTCAACGGAGTCGAAATGTGTTTCTAACCACGGGTACATTGATTGTGGCGTGGTTCGAGGTGCGTGTCCATGACGTTGCAAATTCATTTTTAAAATAAGAATGAGATGGGCCTCACCAAATAAAATACAAATTACGGGGCCCTCAGTAAATATTTGTTTTAAAAATTGTTTAGATTTCAGGATGGACCGTTTAGTAAAATTCCACGGTCCTACCCAAAATAAATACGCTAGTCGCTTTAGGCGCGCCTTTAATAATTTAATTTCCTTAAACTCGGGTGCACATTGATGTGACCCAAATCCAAATCTCAACGGAGTCAAAGTATGTCGACGACCACGGGTACATTGATTGTAACGCGGTTCGAGATACATTTTCACAACGTTGCAATTCTTGATAAACACAGTAAATGATAAAAGCGGTTAAAAGTTAAATTTTGCACATAAGTTCACACTTGTACAAAATCAGATAATCAAGCCGAATATAACAGTTGAGAGACCGTGTTAGAACCACGGAACTCGGGAATGCCTAACACCTTCTCCCGGGTTAACAGAATTCCTTATCCGGATTTCTGGTACGCAGACTTTAATATAGAGTCATTATTTTCCTCGATTCGGGATTAAAATTGGTGACTTGGGACACCCTAAATCTCCCAAGTGGCGACTCTGAAATAAATAAACAAATCCCGTTTCGATTGTCCTTTAATTGGAAAAAACTCCCTTGCGCCCTATCGGGTGCGGAAAAAGGAGGTGTGACAGCTCTGGCGACTCTGCTGGGGATTCCTGTAACCCAGAACCACTGGTTCAGGGTTAAGAATTCGAGCTTAGTGTAATTGTTATTATTTGGCTTTATTTATTATCTGATTTTATTACATGTTTTGAGCCTAATGTGCTAAATGCTGCTTTTACTGCTTTGATATTGTTGGAACTGTACATATAAACTGTGCCGAAACCCTTCTCTTCTCTCTTGAGGAGTGCACGCTGGTCGTGACTTCTTTCTGTTAGTGTCATATACCAAAATAGAACGAGGATTCGGAGGAGTTGCAAAATCGGATGGCCTTTTGGTTACCGGTACACAGCTCCCATCCTTGGCCCGAGTTGTCCGCTCGGGTAAGTCAGGTCTAGAACAAATACCCAGGTTATGAACTTAGTATAACAAAGCCACATGCCGGATCCCTAGTAAGAACGTTTATTTGCATCATGCGCATTTGACTTAGGGGACTCAACACAGGGGTTGGGTCCGTCTAGGGCTAGCAACCTGATATGAAAAGACCGTCCTGCTGCATCTTGCTTGCTTTATGCATTTACTTGTTTCAAGGCTTGCATGCCGACCGGTTTCTGAATAACGGATAAGGAGATAATTATTTTTGAAAGATCAATATCCGAAAAATGGTTAAAACTCTGCCAGAATCATGAAAAAAAAATGTGTCTTATTAATTTGTTTTAGTAAGGGTCTTTTATTCATTTCTAAAGAGAAATAGTGTGTCTCTAAAATTCGGCTTATGCCTGAACTACGTCAGTTTGATTCTCGCAGGGTGCAAGATACGTAGGCAACCCCCATCGGGCTCAACTTGTTTTTCAAAATATAGGTACAATCCAAATAACGAAAGTTTTTAACATCGTGCTTTTTCGGAAACAACCAAAATTTCGTTTTTCTAGGAAAAATAGTGTGTCAATTTGTGTATTTGAGTCAAATGAGTCTGGATCTTCGTTTAATCACCCCAATAAACATGCAGAATGAGCATGAGTCCAAGTTTGCCGGTAACAGTTAGAAGCAAAATCCCCCTGGAAGTGCGATTATGGTGGGAGGATTTGGAAAAGTCAGAGCAAGACAAGGTCAAACTGCACCTGGGAGGTTTGGTTGATTTGTTAAAAGTCAGGCCTCGGTGCGACATCATAAAGGCTTTGGTTACATTTTGGGATCCGGCCCACAACGTGTTCCGTTTCTCAGATTTTGAACTCACCCCAACCTTAGAAGAAATGGCGGGTTACATGGACGTCACTGAAGGTTTGAGACACAAATACCTGATCGCTCCAAGGGCTGTGAATTCACACAAATTCATGGATCTGTTGAAGATAAGCAAAGGAGTCCCATACGCTGAACTGGATAGAGGTTTTTCTACCCTACAATTCATATACCAGAGGTACGGGAGCAAAGGGGGATTTAATGATCCAGAAAGTGGTATTTGCAGCAGGGGAAATCTGGTAAAATGGAAGGAGCATAGGCGGTTCGCTTTTATGGTGGCATTTTTGGGCCTTGTGGTGTTTCCCTGAAAAGATAGAAATATCGACCTGAAGGTGGCTGGAATCGTCAAAATCCTGATTACCAACGATAAAAGCATTCTTGCTCCTATGATAATGTCAGAAATATACCGAGCCCTCATGGCTTGTAAGGCCGGAGCAGACTTCTTCGAAGGGTGCAACTTGTTGTTACAGATGTGGATGATCGAACACTTGTGTCACCATCCTCAGTATATGCGCTACATGTCTACAAATGGGGGCTACATCGAGGGTTATAGCCTAAGGGTTTCAGGTTTCCAATCACTGGGAGGGTTTGAAGAATGGATATCCTATCTCCGGGTCATCACCGCAGACCAAATAAACTGGACTTTGGGTTGGCTTTCTGTGGAAGAAATCATATACATGCCCGCCACTGGTCCTCATTTCCTCTTGATGGGACTCAGGGGTATTCAACCTTATGCCCCTTACAGGGTAATGAGACATTTGGGAAGATGTCAAGTACTACACCCGGACGAAGATCTCAGCACTTATGCAGTCGAGGTCAGCAGTGACGGCCAATTTCCTGAAAAGACAGTTCGTTGCATATGGAGTGAATGCCAGTACTTGACGGCAAATACCCGGGTAAATGATGTGTCTAGGGGTGAAGTCTCGCCGGCCTATCTCACTTGGCATAACAAGAAGAACATTGTGAAACGGCCCACCAAACGGCCTCACCTCCAAGAATTTGTTGAGTCATCGCAAGAACAATGGGACTGGCTCGCAAGAGAAGAAGGTTACCTGGTTGAAATCAGGAAGCTGAAGCGACAAGTTGAAAGGATTGTATTCGAAAACAACGTGCAAGTCGCCCAAGAGCAGGCTGAAAAAGACAAGCTAGCCCAAGAGAACCAAACCCTGAAGGCCCGCCTTCGACAAGCCAGTAATAATAACATCGACCGACAAAGGCACTGCTCCGACGAAAGAATGATAGCCAGTTTGAGAAATCAGGTCATCTAGAGCCAAGAAGAATTAGACCAATCAGAGGCTTGCATAGCAAGGATGAGGGTCAAATGGGCAGAAGGTACAATGGCCCGGAGGAAGCGCATACAGCAAATCATGAGGAATTGTGAACTGAGCGTCAAAGCAGCAAAGGAAACAAATTCCGCCCTGCAAGGGCGGATCTTCAAGCAAACACAAGATGCCCAAGCCGACAGGAGACGCTATTACAATGCAATGACAAAGATGGAAAGGCAAATGGATATGTTCCAGGATCAGCTCGCCACCAATGCACAGACGCTAGGATTAAAGAGCCAACAGATAAGGCAGTTGTTCGCAGAAAGGGACAACATTCGAGCAAGAATTGACGAAATCGGGCATTACATCTACCTAAAATGTTTGGCATGCGAGCAAACACCTCGGGAAACCCTCATTGCTTCCATCATGGGCTGCGTCCACCGGATTATGAACGAGTTGAAGAGCTTGCAAAGAGACCTTACACCTAGGGCCGCGAAAGGGCCGAAAGATGCCTCGTGGGTCCCTAAGTTGGAAAATTAGTTGTTGATCGAGTCCTGGTTGTTTTGTTTGTTGTTTCCCCAATGTTGTTTTCTTTTCCTCAAACCAAGTTTAAAACCCTGGAGTCTGTACTGTTGCTATTTTGTTTGAAGCGATGTGTAATAGCAAATTTTGATAATGAAATTAAGCGACTCCGGAAGAATTTCTATGTGTCTTTACTTCGAGGCAGAACTACGCCTGGTCTGATTCACGCGGGGACGTGATACGTAGGCAATCCCCATAAGATTCGACCGCTTCTAATAAAAAAAAATACATAATAACATAAAACACAGGGTTTTTCCAAAATACTTAAAAGGGGGGACGAATGAGCAAACCGGGATGACGCATGTTGTTTGAAGCAAAGCATGTAGAAACGGTTAACTGCCTAGGTGCATTGCATCCTCTGTGTGTTATGATCAAATCTGTTAAACTCTAACGCTAACAAAGTTTGTTGCTGTCTGATTCAGACAAGTTAGTTGTTAAAGAACTCTGGCAACACACTCCTACCAAACCAGATCCAAAGGACCGGTAGCAACAAGCATGACTACTTCAGAGAATAGTAATGAGGAAGAAAGGCCAATGAGCCAGTTGCTAAAAGAAGCGATGGAAAAGATCGAAAGGATGGGACTAGAGATGAATGCAATGCAGCTAGCCCTAGCCAAAACACAAAAAAGCCCTGAAACACTGGGACACATGCCGGAATACCCTCACTCTGGCCCTTCCACAAGCCGTCCAAATCCCCTTTATCATCAAGAAAGAAGCCCTCATGATTCCCAAGCTCCACCACCCCATCAACCTCTCCCAACACCCAATATTCCCATTTTTGTGGGACCAACATCAGCCCCTTTGCAAAGAACGACCAGTGAGCCATTGTTTCAGGCTCACGATACACAATACTATCCCCCCGAGCCTACGTTTCATGCACCCGAACCACAGGCTTACAATCCACATTTGGAAGTACCGGTAGAGGTTGAGAAACCGGTTAAGGCCCCTGAACAGGATGAAGTGTTGAGAAAGTTCAAAAGCCTGGAGCAGTCCTTCAGGAACTTGCACGGATTGGGCAATCAAATCAGTGTAGCATACAAAGATCTGTGTCCTTTCCCAGACGTCCAACTCCCGGCTGGTTTTAAGATGCCTAAGTTTGATTTATATGAAGGGCACGGTGATCCCATGGCACATTTGCGGGGATTCTGTAGCAAAATGAGAGGGGCAGGCGGCAAGGATGAGCTGTTGATAGCTTATTTCGGCCAAAGTCTGAGCGGATCTGCACTAGAATGGTATACCAGGCAGGATTCCAGCAGGTGGTACACGTGGGATGATCTGGCGCAGGCTTTTGCAGGTCATTTCCAGTACAATCTCGAGATAGTCCCTGACCGTCTCACATTATTGAGAACTGGGAAGAAACCCGGGGAAAGTTTTCGCGAGTTCGGGTTCCGCTGGAGAGAACAAGCAGCTAGAGTCGATCCTCCCATGAGAGAGGGAGAGATGGTGGACTATTTTTTGCAGACATTGGATCCAACCTACTTTGGTCACTTGGTGACAACGGTTGGAAAATCTTTCAACGAGGTGGTCAAGATAGGGGTCATGATAGAAGAGGGTTTGAGGTCTGACAAGATCTTGAACTATTCGGCACTCAAGGCCACAACCCAGGCCATTCAGAACGGCACGGGAGGTGCGTTGAGAAGAAAGAAAGAAGAGGTTGCCACGATCGAGGCAGACAGTTGGTCCAGGGCTGGCAGGCCACACTACAACCAACCCAGACCTCACAGGTCAGAATACTCATACAGCCCACCACAAAATTTCTATCCACCTCGAGAACCACATTGTTCCGTACACCAAGCCCAGGCATACACTCAGCCTCTGGTTCGCCCACAATGGCGCGCACCGGCCCCCCACAACACATACCCAGCTCCACATAATAACTACCCACCGCAAAACACCTACCCTCCACCAAGGGCATATAGAAACCCTTCAGGGATAGGCTTTCGGGGAAATCCAGATGCTAGGAATGACAGGTTGCGGAAGCAGAGAACCTTCACGGAGCTGGGAGAAACCTACACCGCTTTGTTCCACAAGCTGCGGCAATTGGGTTTGGTTAGTCATGTCCAGACTCGAGAACCAAATCCCCCACCTCAGAATTTGGATCGATCAATCAGTTGTGAATACTGTTCAGGGATGCTCGGGCATGATACCGAGAAGTGCTGGAAATTAAGGCATGCCATACAAGATCTTATTGACACCAATAAGATCGAGGTCCAGACACCAGAAGCTCCTAACATCAACCAAAACCCACTGCCAGCGCACCACGAAACTCACATGATTGAGTTGGTGTGTGAAGGAGGAGAATTGAGAAAACCCTCACAAACAGTGATGATGATCCAAGCCGCCCCAAAAGAAGTCTCAACCAGTGGAGGAACGAGTGTACAGTCGCAGGGAGAAGGCGTCAAGCCGGTAGTGATATTGGGAAAGAGCCCGTCCGCCATAACAAGCAAACCCGAGCCAAGCAAGTTGGTAATACCAGGGATCCCGCCCACACCGGCGGTCGTGTTGAAAGGGGTATGTAGAGAACGGGTGACCATAAAGCCTGTGGTCCAGCTGCCGATGATTGACAGCAGGGTTGTGCCTTGGAAATATGAAAAGGCGGTGGTGATGTACAAAGGAAAACAGGTGGAAGAAGTCAGTTGTGAAGCGCAAGGGCTGACTCGATCAGGTCGATGTTTTGCTCCGGTGGAGCTAAGAAGAACCAACCCAGTTGCAACCAAGAAACCTGTGTCCGAAGAAGAGGCTGAAGAGTTCCTGAGGAAGATGAAAGTACAGGACTATTCTGTGGTCGAACAGCTGAGAAAAACACCAGCCCAGATCTCACTGTTGTCGTTACTGATCCATTCTGAGGAGCATCGCCAGGCCCTGCTGAAGATATTGAACGAAGCTCATGTACCCAGTGAGATTGCTGTAAACCACCTGGAAACCATTGCCAGCAAGATTTTCGAGGTGAACAGGGTAACATTCTCAGATGATGACCTGCCGGTGGAAGGTACGGAGCATAATAAAGCTCTATACCTAGCTGTCAAATGTGAAGACTCGGTGGTAACTCGAGTATTGGTGGATAACGGCTCAAGCGCCAATATTTGCCCACTATCTACTTTGAACCAGTTGAAGATCGACCACGGAAGGATCCATAGGAACAGTATCTGTGTCCGAGGGTTTGACGGAAATGGAACAGCCACTGTAGGGGATGTTGTACTTGAACTGACCATTGGTCCAGTCCTGTTTACCATGGAATTCCAGGTGTTAGATGCCACAGTTTCTTATAACCTGCTGTTAGGACGACCCTGGATTCATGCAGCCAAAGCGGTGCCTTCCACCCTACATCAGATGGTGAAGTTCGAGTGGGAAAGACAGGAGCTCGTGTTACACGGCGAGGATACAACGTGCACCATGGGCAGAACTATTGTACCTTTCATAGAGACCGCTGATGACAAAGGTCCTTGGGTCTACCAGATTTTCGATACAGGGTCGGCCAACAAAATTTCTGAAGGAGAAATCATCCCGCACCCTAGGGTAGCTGCCGCAACAGTCATGATGGTCTCAGAAATGCTGGGTAATGGATTTGTGCCAGGAAAAGGCCTGGGAGTCGAGCTTCAAGGGATTGTCCAACCTGTCTCCCTTCCTAAAAATCTGGAAACTTTCGGATTGGGGTTCAAACCAACCGCAGCAGATAGGAAGCAAGCGCGAAAAATGAAGAAGAGGGTCTGGTTTCTGCCTAAACCAGTGCCACGCCTCTCAAGGTCTTTTGTTAAAGCAAGTGCCAAGGGGTCACCGGTCCCAAAGATTCTAGGACCTTTGATCGGTATAAATGAAGACCTGAATCAGAGTTTTGAAAGGCTATTCGCGGATGTCAGTGTGGTGGAGGCTGGAGAAGGGTCCAGCAGAGCAGAGATACAGTTTGTGGGGCCTGAGGCCAAGACCAACAATTGGACGGTTACTCCTCTTCCTGTCCGAGGGGAGTCTTGGTAGTAGGCTTTGATTTATGTTTTGTGTGTTTTGTTTTGTCCGGATTATTCAAGGGTGTAATCCAAATTTTACTTTCGTTTTTGTAAAAGTGTGAACCCTTTTATCCCGCAAGTTTAATAAAGTTCTTTTCTTTTGTCCCATTTTAATTTTGTTTTGTTCTTTTTCTTTCTGAACAGTTCTCTTTTTACTGGTTCTAATGACATGGCATGCACAGCGGATCTTCGACCTAGTCTAATAAATCAATCTGAATCTGACTCAATGATGCAAGAGGTCGTTTGTGATGATGAATCTGAATGTGATGAAGGTGAAGCCTTCGAAGAGATAAACCGAGAATTATGCCAATTTGAAGAAAAACCCAAGCCTAACCTAAATGACACTGAGGCTGTAAACCTAGGAGACGCTGATAACGTCCAAGAAACCAAAATCAGCATCCACATTGAGCCGAATGTCAGGGAAGAATTGATCAGAACCCTCATGGAATTCAAAGATGTTTTTGCATGGTCCTATGACGATATGCCTGGATTAAGCACAAATTTAGTGGTTCACAAATTGCCCACTGACCCGGCATACCCTCCGGTCAAGCAAAAACTAAGGAAATTTAAAACAGAAATGAGTGTAAAAATCAAAGAAGAGGTGATTAAGCAGTTGCAGGCAAAGGTCATTCGGGTCACTCGATATCCCGAGTGGTTGGCCAATGTGGTACCAGTCCCAAAGAAGGATGGAAAAATCAGGGTGTGCGTCGACTACCGCAACCTCAACAAAGCAAGTCCCAAGGACAATTTCCCGTTACCCAACATTCATATCCTGATCGATAATTGCGCTGGGCGCGAGATCGGATCCTTTGTGGATTGCTATGCGGGTTATCATCAGATCCTAATGGACGAAGAGGATGCTGAGAAGATAGCGTTTATTACGCCATGGGGAACTTACTGCTATCGGGTAATGCCGTTCGGATTAAAGAACGCCGGGGCAACGTACATGCGAGCAATGACTGCCGTGTTTCATGACATGATACACAAAGAAATCGAGGTGTACGTCGATGATGTGATCATCAAATCTTGGCGTCAGGAGGACCATGTGGCAGACCTAAGGAGATTTTTCCAAAGACTCCGCAGGTATGATATCAAGCTTAACCCGGCCAAATGCGCATTCGGGGTTCCATCAGGAAAGTTGCTGGGATTCATCGTCAGTCGACGGGGGATTGAGTTAGACCCCTCCAAAATTGAATCCATCCGAGATTTGCCGCCTCCAAGGAACAAAACAGAGGTAATGAGTTTGCTGGGTAGGCTCAATTACATCAGCAGGTTCATCGCTCAACTCACAGCGACTTGTGAGCCCATATTTCGGCTGCTGAGAAAGGATGCTGCGGTAGGTTGGACGACAGAGTGTCAGGAGGCTTTCGACCAAATCAAAGGGTATCTGTCTAATCCACCCGTATTGGTCCCGCCTAAGCCTGGGAAGCCCTTAATCCTTTATCTAACGGTCCTGGAAAATTCATTTGGTTGTGTACTGGGGCAGCATGATGACACATGAAGGAAGGAGCAAGCCATCTACTATCTTAGCAAGAAATTCACAGTACATGAGGTCAAGTACACTCAACTCGAAAAAACATGTTGCGCCCTAACTTGGGTAGCTCAGAAGTTGAAGCACTACCTGTCGTCATATACTACTTATCTCATATCCCGTTTGGACCCATTGAAGTATATCTTTCAGAAACCAATGCCCACGGGAAGGTTGGCAAAATGGCAAATTCTGCTCACAGAGTTTGATATCGTCTATGTGACGAGGACAGCCATGAAAGCTCAGGCACTGGCCGATCATTTGGCAGAGAACCCCGTTGATGAAAAGTACGAGCCTTTAAGAACATACTTTCCCGATGAGGAGGTAATGCACACTAATGAGATGGAATTAACTGAGGAATCGGGTTGGAAGCTTTTCTTCGATGGAGCTGCAAACGCAAAGGGGGTTGGAATAGGAGCGGTACTCATTTCTGAAACAGGACGCCATTATCCTGTTACAGCTCAACTACGCTTCTATTGCACCAACAATATGGCCGAGTATGAGGCTTGCATTCTGGGTCTGCGCTTGGCTGCTGACATGGATGTCCAAGACGTCTTGGTCTTGGGAGACTCGGACCTCTTGGTACATCAAATTCAGGGTGAATGGGAAACACGAGATCTAAAACTCATACCATACCGACAATGCTTGCATGATCTGAGCAAGCAATTTCGATCGGTGAAGTTCAAACACATCCCGAGAGTTCACAATGAGGTTGCGGATGCCTTGGCCACCTTAGCATCAATGTTGCACCACCCTGACAAAATGTATGTTGATCCTCTACACATCCAGGTCCGTGATCAGCACGCCTACTGCAATGCCATAGAAGAAGAAGCAGACGGCGAACCCTGGTTTCATGATATCAAGGAATACCTCAGGATGGGGATATATCCAGAACATGCCTCTGGGGACCAAAAAAGAGCCCTTCGGCGTTTGTCTAATGGTTTCTTCCTCAGTGGGGGAATATTGTACAAAAGAACCCCGGATTTGGGATTGTTGAGATGCATAGATGCCAGTCAAGCAACGACGGTTATGGCAGAGGTACATGCTGGAGTTTGTGGGCCACACATGAGCGGATATGTGTTGGCAAGAAAGATCCTTCGAACAGGGTGTTATTGGCTCACCATGGAACACGATTGTATCACTTTCGTGAGGAAATGCCATCAGTGCCAGATACATGGAGATTTGATTCATTCTCCGCCAACAGAGTTACATACGATGTCAGCACCCTGGCCGTTTGTGGCATGGGGCATGGATGTCATTGGGCCCATCGAGCCAGCAGCATCCAACGGTCATAGGTTCATTCTAGTGACCATTGATTACTTCACCAAATGGGTTGAGGCTAAAACCTTCAAATCAGTAACCAAGAAGGCAGTGGTGGACTTTGTTCACTCCCATATCATCTGCAGATTTGGGATCCCAAAAGTGATCATCACGGATAACGGTGCGAATCTTAATAGCAGCTTGATGAGAGAGGTATGCCAACAATTCAAGATTACACACCGCAATTCCACCCCATATCGTCCCAAGGCGAATGGAGCAGTCGAAGCAGCCAATAAGAATATCAAGAAGATACTGCGAAAAATGGTGGAAGGGTCCAGACAATGGCACGAGAGATTACCCTTTGCTTTGTTGGGTTACCGCACTACCGTCCGAACTTCCATAGGCACAACTCCTTATTTGTTGGTGTATGGAACTGAGGCCGTAATACCAGCGGAGGTCGAAATTCCGTCCCTCCGAATTGTCGCTTGAAGCCGGGATTGATGATGATGAATGGGTAAAAGCTCGATTGGAACAGTTGAGCCTGATAGATGAGAAAAGATTGGCAGCAGTGTGTCATGGTCAGCTGTACCAGAAGAGAATGGCAAGAACATATAATAAGAAGGTGCGCCCCAGGAAGTTTGAAGTAGGGCAGCAGGTATTGAAGAAGATCCTCCCACATCAGGTCGAGGCAAAAGGCAAATTCGCCCCAAATTGGCAAGGGCCTTATATCGTGACCAGAGTATTGTCCAACGGTGCTTTGTGTTTGACAGATGTCGAAGGTAGATGTGTCGACATGGCTATCAATTCAGATGCGGTCAAGAGATATTATGCGTAATTTATTTAATTATGGCAATTTTTGGTTTACTTGTTTGTATTTGGCATTTATTGGATAATGAGATGACGGAGGCAATTCTTTCTTCTATCCAAACACTTTTAACCCTTGTTTTCCCCTTTGAGCCTAAAGTTATTCTTTCATACCCCTCTTTTGGAATCACTAATGGAAAAGACATGAAAAAAAAAGAAAGGAAAAGAAAAAGAAAAAGAAAAGAAAAAATGATGAAAAAAAAGAAAAGAAAAAATAAAATCATAAGGAATATAAAACTGTGGGAACTACGTTTGACCTGATTCCTCAAAGAGGATACGTAGGCGCCTCACGGCTCGGTCATAGTATGCATCATAGCGAGTATAGGATGCATAGTGTACATAGTATGCATAATAGGCACAGTGTGCGTAACGCACATAGTGCAACATAAGTGTAAAAAAATAAATTCCCCAAGCAAGAAAACTGGGGCAGAGGTTATGTTTTAAGTTCCAACGAAGTTTTGATTCCAAAAGTTGTAGCACATCACCCATCAAATTATTTTCATCTTTATAGCCTTTCTTTAACCCCATACCAGTGCCAACATCAAACGTCCAAAAGACCTCCCGATCAATGTTCAAGAGATGTCAAGTCAGGCAAATACGGCCGAGGATAATACACCGATCCCCAACAAAGAAGAGGGTCGCAAGACTGGGAATGAATTGATGGTCAAAGGAATCCCCAGAAGAGAGGATCGTATCTACAACGCCCCGATTCCTCGAAAGAAATAAAATGAGAGAGTCTTATCGGTAAAAACCTTCACAGGCACCGAGAGGCGATGTAAGATGAGGGATATGAAATGAGAGAGTCTTATTGGTGAAAACCCTCACAGGCACCATAAGGCGCCGGGAGATGAGAGAAAAGAGAGAGTCTCATTAGTGAAAACCCCTCGAAGGGCACTATGAGGTGACAAGATAGATCAGCAAAAGCTACCATATTCGCAACGAGATGGACAACCATTTATCATCCCCAGCAAGTCAGACCATCGGGCAAATCGATTGATACAAATAGACTGGGTCAGGAATCTATGGTGCACGTCATGATCACGGGGACCAGTCAGGTCCTCCAGATAAGTTCTTCTGAGTTTCTTCTCCCCACCAAATATGGGTTCAGAAAGATTTTCTTCTTCTAGCTTCTATCTTTTCTTCCTAAAATTTGTCTTGAAAAGAATTTTTCAAAGCTTACTACCAGAAACCAGAGGGGAATTCATCCAATGCAGAATAATACAAACAGTCTTAGAAGCCGATCCCAGGCAATGCAGTGATCGTCCCCGACAATTTTGGAGGAAGTAAGCTCCTAAAGGGAGTGGTGTCGGGAGTTAATTGAAGGCCAAGCACATGTTTAAAGAGAAAGCAGAAAAGGGGATTAATTGAAGGCCAAGCCCCAGCAGGCTAGAGACCCCCTGCAGGCAACTTTGCCCACTAATCAATCACGGGACATAGAGCAAGAAAAGAGAGGAAAACAAAGGATTGATGGTGGCAGCAAGATGCAAAGCCAGGGAAGTCACCAAAAACCGGGGCAGAAAATTTTCCGCCGATTGTCGAAAATTTTCTCGGAAGAATGGGGAAGCAATTTCAATACATTTAAGTTCTAGGTCGCCCACCAGTATAATGCGGGAATACATTTAAGTTCTAGGTTGCCCACCAGTATAATGCGGGAATACATTTAAGTTCTAGGTTGCCCACCAGTATAATGCGGGAATACATTTAAGTTCTAGGTCGCCCACCAGTATAATGCGGGAATACATTTAAGTTCTAGGTCGCCCACCAGTATAATGCGGGAATACATTTAAGTTCTAGGTCGCCCACCAGTATAATGCGGGAATACGTTTAAGTTCTAGGTTGCCCACCAGTATAATGCGGGAATACATTTAAGTTCTAGGTCGCCCACCAGTATAATGCGGGAATACATTTAAGTTCTAGGTCGCCCACCAGTATAATGCGGGAATACATTTAAGTTCTAGGTCGCCCACCAGTATAATGCGGGAATACATTTAAGTTCTAGGTCGCCCACCAGTATAATGCGGGAATACATTTAAGTTCTAGGTCGTCCACCAGTATAATGCGGGAATACATTTAAGTTCTAGGTCGCCCACCAGTATAATGCGGGAATACATTTAAGTTCTAGGTTGCCCACCAGTATAATGCGGGAATACATTTAAGTTCTAGGTCGCCCACCAGTATAATGCGGGAATACATTTAAGTTCTAGGTCGCCCACCAGTATAATGCGGGAATACATTTAAGTTCTAGGTCGCCCAACAGTATAATGCGGGAATACATTTAAGTTCTAGGTCGCCCACCAGTATAATGCGGGAATACATTTAAGTTCTAGGTCGCCCACCAGTATAATGCGGGAATACATTTAAGTTCTAGGTCGCCCACCAGTATAATGCGGGAATACATTTAAGTTCTAGGTCGCCCACCAGTATAATGCGGGAATACATTTAGCTCTAGACTGTGGAATCAGTAGCCCCACCTGAAGACGGAAGGTTACAACAGAGATCCCCAAACAGGAAACAATAAAATCCCCAGCGCCAAGGAGCAGAAGGCTGCCAAAGCAAGCGCACATTCAAAAGGAAGAAGGAACGCGTCTCAGAAGAAGCAGTTCGGAAACATTGTAGCATGCCCAGTATAACAATGTTGATGAAGAAACATACCATTGAAGAAACCATTGAAAGATTTAAAGAAGAAAGCCATGTTCCCAGCAAATCAAACAAAGTGATGAAAACTGGTGTTCAGAAAAGTCGAAGGACCAGCATAATCTGCCAAGTTCACAAAATAAAGGCGTCAGAGGAAGGCATTAGCCGACAAGAAAGCAAGACAACAAGAACAAGTTGGAGATAGATGAGATCTCATACTCTAGCTTAGCTTCTTGTTTTTCCTTTCAAGATCAATGTAACAAGGAGATCAGTGAGCGGTAGCATCCTACAGCAGCATGCAACAGCGCACAACAGCAGCAAGCACTACAGTCACACAGTAGTCCCAGCTACCAAAATTTCCCGAACTACATTGACCTGATTCCTGTTCAAGCCTAGGATATGTAGGAAACCTCTGAAGCAAAGGTTCGGTCAAATCTTTTTCTAAAAAATGCTTCACACGGAGTACTCAGATGAGCAAAAATCACCCGCTTTATCTTTGCGCGAAAACCCTTCGTGTCTTCGGGCAAAGAGGGGCAGCTGTAAGCACGCAATTTTTGCTTCACGGACAGTCACTCCAAAAGAAAAAGTGACAAAGGACCTCGCTGTACAATTTTCAATTTTCCGTAACGTGTGCTGCTAGTCATGTGTGGTTCTGTCCATTTTTGCTATTTTTTTTACATTATTAAACAAAATACAAAATGTGTATGTCATGGTAATTAGACCATAATTCGTTCAGTAAAAGAAAATTCACAAAAAATATTCTAGGGTGCGATTTAATCTATTTAAATATTTTGATAATTACGTTAGGTGTTAAATTAATGTTTGCTTGAACTTCATTTTATTTTTAGTTTTAAAAATTAGAAAAAAAAAGAAAGAAAAAAAAGAGAAGAAAAGAATGAAGAAAACGGTTTGGGCCAAGAAAATAAACCAAAAATAGGCCCAAACCAATTCGAGCCGACCCAGTCCAAACCAGGCCTCAGGCAAACCCCCCCAAACGACGCCGTATAAAGGCGTTTGATCTGAGCCGTCCGTCCAGGCCGATCTAACGACTCAGGACCTCTTTCAGCAACCCATTTTCAAAACCCGACCCAATAACCGGTCTGACCCAACCCCTCACTTAAACCAAACGACCCCGTTTAACTACCAAACGACCCCGTCTCATTTCTCACCATCAGATCCAAGCCGTTGAGATCATCTGATCTAACGGCTCAGATCCAATCCCCTAACCCGTATATAAACCCTCTATCACTCCCCACGCCCCCTATCCGAACCCCCCCCCCTTCATCGTCCCCAAGCTCAAACACTGAAACCCCAAACCCTAGCAAGCCGCCCTAGCTTCCCTTTCACCAGAACCCGGCGGCACGAACGCCGGTGACCACCTCCTAAACACCCTAAGTCCCCCTCACTCTCCTGAACATGGATCTGCTATCCATTTGCCTCGAATCACTTTCCTTCGTCTCGAATCTTCATTTGAAGATTTGAGTCAAGCCCGGACCTATGCCAAATTACCCCATCTTCATACCAGACACTCCCCTGACCCTCCTCGTGACCAAACCAAGCTTGGTTTGGTCCGAATCTACCCACAACTCCCAAAAAATCAGATCTGAAGATCCAAAACCTAGAACACTAATAGCCTTAGAATCCGGCCGGTCTTAATAAGGGTTTGAGGTTTAATGGATCTTAACCAAGGTGTTCTCATGTGAGAACACCCTGGTTAAAATTTGTTCGGCCTCAAATGGTCAAAGTTGATTTGGGTCCGTTTTGATTTCAAACTTTTTCGGTAAGTTTCCTTTTCTCTTTGTTTGGTTCTAATTAAGTTGTCAGCATGCTTCATTGTGTTTGTTTATTATTTTGTTATTTTCATTCGGATTTCTTCCATCTCTGTCAAAGGCCTCTTATTTGGTCAATTGTTTTCTGTTTGTGTTCTAAATGTACTCTGTGATATACATGTGCGTCAATTAGATTAGTCGTCAAATGAGTTAATTCATATAGGCCCCCTAGTAATTGAACAAAAGTTGTCTGATGCCCTTTAAGTCCCTGAATGTATTGTTTATATGAGCGACTGATTATTACCTGTTATAATTAGTATAGTCGACCTGATAAACGTCGTCGATTAGTTTTCTATAACTAATGAATCGAATGAGCTAATAATGTCACATGACTAATTGAACCTTGTCACTGACTGAATGCCCAGCATTGTCTGAAATAAGTTTGTTTGCATTGCAAAAATAACTGAAAAGGTTCAGTCCAGGGTAGTCCTGAATTTGAACTTTCACGAGTTCAAAATACCCTGATGATGCAATGGGCAGGGCAGTAATAATCAAGGTTAAGCAGGGGTATTCTGGGGTGTTTAAAAAGAACAGAAGTAATTAGTTTAAGTGAGCTGACAAATAGGGTACTAATTTAGGATTAAACTAATGCTCAATGGGGAACAAGATACGAGGGTATGGGGTTTAAAATGAATAAATAAAATGAGCCCATAACTCTTGATTAAACAAAAACCAGGCGTGGGGAACAGGGGGCTGGCACCAAAAGATGCTTAGGCATGGGCTTAAAAGAGTATGGGCAGACTGCAAGTTGCAGCATGAAGGCAGCTTAACTGCACTGGGTCATTTGGCTTATAAATAAGCTGTTTTAGAACATAAGAAGGGGGAATTTTTAGTCTTGAGGCTGAAAACTTTTAGTCTGAAGAGAGGTTTTACTGAGTTTAAAGAAAACTGAAAACATAAGGTAGTTTCCAGTAAACATTGTAACCAAACACTGTCTGAAAGTGGTATAAGAGTTCATATTGGTCAAGCTGCCTTGGCCAAGTTCTGTTTGTTTGCATTGACTGAGCTGTTTGTGTTTGTTGAACTGTTGGTGTTGCTGCATCGAATACTCTGTTACTTCTGTTGTTTCCTTACTCTTTCCTGGGATTGCTGGTTTGGTACTCGACTATCTGCTAGTTCTTTTGTTCTGGGAAATATTGCTGGTTGTCTGTGGGCTGTGGAAAACATTTGATTGTTGGTTTGTTGCTGTGCTGTTGCTGTGTATCTGTTGTTGCTGTGTTTACTGCATACTGCCCAGCTGATCATTCCTTTCTTCTTTGTCCTCTATACCAGGTACACAATTACACTACCAATGTAACTCGAAAGTTTGAGCAATGAGTATAAAAGAGAAGATCTGCAGATGTTGTTTATATACATGTACTGTTGTGTTGAATGTCATGTAGTGTCTAATAGCTCACATTTTTGGATACTGAAGGTAGCTTACAAGCCTAGTTGATGTCAATGTAGGGGATCGAATGATAGTTGTATATGTATGCTGTGAGATAAAAGTATTCTCAATGAATTAGGTTGCATCTCAGATTTAGTTTACTTAGCAGTATATGCTGTAACGTATGCCAAGCATGAAAACTGTACATCATGGGTTAAGTTCTTCCTTTTCTGATTAATGGTCTCATATAACTAGTAAACCACCTGTTAAGACAAAGAACATAAAACTTGCAATATCAACCCCATGAAGGTCGAGTTCAGGTCAAAACAGGCCAAGCAGGCCTGCTTCGAGCAAGCAGTGGCCCAGGTTTGGCCCATCACGCATGGGTTGGATTTGGGCCCATGATTATTTATTCGACTGACTATGCACGCAGCCTCGTTCCTGATTTTTTTTTTAGCATTTCCGAATTCCGTTACAAATAACTTGCAAGCATGTAATTAATTAGGACTATCTACTGTTTTCAATTGATAGAGACAAACACGACAAGAAACGTAGTTGCTATAGGATACCCCTTTAAAATAAGAACGAGATGAGCCTCGACGAAAATAAACAAAAAGCGCAGATGCGGGGCCCTTGTTAAATGTATATTATCGAAGCATTTAGTTTTCAGGACGAGTTGTTTAGCAAATCTCACAACCCTCCTAAAATAACAATACGTTAGACTCTTTAGGACGCGCCTTAATAAATCTTACCTTCTTAAACCCGGGTGCACATTTATGTGACCCAAATCCAATTCTCAACGGAGTCGAAATGTGTTTCTAACCACGGGTACATTGATTGTGGCGTGGTTCGAGGTGCGTGTCCATGACGTTGCAAATTCATTTTTAAAATAAGAATGAGATGGGCCTCACCAAATAAAATACAAATTACGGGGCCCTCAGTAAATATTTGTTTTAAAAATTGTTTAGATTTCAGGATGGACCGTTTAGTAAAATTCCACGGTCCTACCCAAAATAAATACGCTAGTCGCTTTAGGCGCGCCTTTAATAATTTAATTTCCTTAAACTCGGGTGCACATTGATGTGACCCAAATCCAAATCTCAACGGAGTCAAAGTATGTCGACGACCACGGGTACATTGATTGTAACGCGGTTCGAGATACATTTTCACAACGTTGCAATTCTTGATAAACACAGTAAATGATAAAAGCGGTTAAAAGTTAAATTTTGCACATAAGTTCACACTTGTACAAAATCAGATAATCAAGCCGAATATAACAGTTGAGCGACCGTGTTAGAACCACGGAACTCGGGAATGCCTAACACCTTCTCCCGGGTTAACAGAATTCCTTATCCGGATTTCTGGTACGCAGACTTTAATATAGAGTCATTATTTTCCTCGATTCGGGATTAAAATTGGTGACTTGGGACACCCTAAATCTCCCAAGTGGCGACTCTGAAATAAATAAACAAATCCCGTTTCGATTGTCCTTTAATTGGAAAAAACTCCCTTGCGCCCTATCGGGTGCGGAAAAAGGAGGTGTGACAACGGCGACTATTGTTCCTTAGGTCATTTTTTATGGGCCATGATGATAGGCTACAATATTGTGTTTTAGCCTCTTATTGCACTCTAATTTACTGCACTTTAATTGAGTTTGAGCTTTAATCGCTAATATTTTGCACTAATTGTGTGTTTCATACCTTGTATGAGTGATTCTGAGTCATGTAGATATTGGAACTAATTCGAGCTATTTGCAGCTTGGAATTCTGAGTAAAATCCCAAAGGAATAAGTCGAGATCGTGTTCGGGGGTTGAGGATCACTTCTGGATATCAAAACTCAAGAAAGAAGCAATTGCTGAAAAAATACACTAGCGCGACGCACTGTGCCACGCAACAGTGTAAATTTATGTCAAAACTTGGCAAAGTTCAGAGGGCACTCAGGTGCGCGATCGTGCACTGGGCATGCAAGTTAGGCAGTGTTCTTTCCAAAGTGCACGGCCACATGCGCGTGCACACTCCCATGTGCTTGGCCGCGTCGTATAGGAGAAGGTGTTGGGCTTGACCCTACTTGGTATATATACATGGAAAAATGATATTTTCTGGACTTTTGACACATCTTAGACCAAAGGAAGCTAAGCAGGAGGTGGAGAAGCGAAATCACAAGGATTTCATCATTCAATCCTCACTCAAGACAAGAATTTGGATCGTTTTATGCTTTCCTTTAACTTAAACATATTTGTGATGAATTACTCCATATCTATGGAGTAGTTCCCTTTAGAGTTTGATAGATTTGGTGTATTGATATTTGTTTGTGGATTATACTCTAGTTTATGTATTGAATCGTTTTGGATGTTTTAATCATTGCATCTATATTCACTTGTTCACGTAATCGAGGGAGGCATAACTTGTGATATTTTTGCATTCTATTTTGTTGGTTGAATTCATTAATTCTTCTAAGTAATCGGAAGAGGCTAGTTGAATTGTTGATTAAACCTAGCTAGGAGGATAATCAAGAGAGGTTCTCCTAAAGACCAATCTACTACGAATTCTTGCATACCTTCACCGAGCTTAACTTAGTTCATCTTCTGAGGCTGAGACTTAATCGAGAGAGGAGTTAATAATCAAGTGAATTTGAGAGACTCACTTGAACAGTAGAAGTGAATTAACTAGAGTTAGATCCCAAACAATTATCTTGCACCTATCCTATCAAAATCATATCTTCCCACAATTGATAACCTTCTTTTCTCATTACTTGCGCCGATTGTCATTAGCGAATAGTTTAGACTCTTAGTTAATTTTAGTTTTAATCACAAAACTCTTAATTGTTGATTATCTTAGATAGCAATCTAGCTACAAACTACGATAATACTGTTTGACTCCAATCCATGTGGATACGATATTATATTTTACTATATTCGACTAGCGAGCATATTTAGGTGTGTGTTTTGCGCTCGTCAAATTTTGGCACCGTTGCCGGGGATTAACAATCAATTGTGTTTGAAATAGTTTGTAGTGCTAATTCAGGAATTTTTTATTTTATTTTATTTTTCTCTTTATACGGTTGGTGTTCTTTGGTTGTGCGCAGGCTATAGATTTAGATTGGTGCATAACTCGATCTTCTAGGAAAGAAGTGCAACCATACGAACCAGAAATCGAGAAACAACTGCGACAATTAAGGAAGGAAAGAAATCTCCCCGAGAATACAGAGAAGGTTGAGCAATCCTTAACAAAAGAAAATATGCCTGGAGATGTCAATAATGTTGATTTGGCTGCAAGAGAGGCATCCCAGGAACAAGAAAAGCTGCACGGGATGCTGAGGAAGCAGCTCTAAGAGATGCACAAATTGCCTATGAAGAGAAGAGGGCTTAGAGAATGGCTCAGAATTAATCTTTGGCTGCAGATCAGTTCGGAAATATAGCTCCCGGTGATGGGAGACCACTGGGAGATTATGCTAGATCGGTCTACAACCAAGGCTTATCAAGTGTGAGACCACCTATAGTTGCAGCTAATAATTTTGAGCTGAAGCAAGGGTTGCTCCAAACTCTTCAAAACAGCTATGTCTTTAGAGGAAAAATGAACGAAGATCCAAACAATCATCTAATGGACTTCGAGGAGATAATGAACACATTTCAGTACAATGGTGTTTCACAAGATGCAGCTTACTTAAGGGCATTCCCCTTCACACTTAAAGATGATGCAAAGCACTGGCTTCGAAGCTTGCCTAATGGATCGATTCGAACATGGGATGAGATGACCAGAAAATTTCTTGACAAATATTTCTCATCAGCTAAGACGGGCAAGTTTAGAAGAGAAATCCATAACTTCTGCCAGAACGAGGTTGAAACTGTGTTTGAAGCATGGGAAAGTTTTAAGGAGACAGTCAGAAAGTGTCAACATAGCGGAATTGAACTCTGGATGCAACTCCATTACTTTTTGGATGGACTGACATAGGCCTCACGTAGAATATTGAGCAATGCAGGTACAAATAGATGAGTCACAATGCTAGATGAGTTACCTAAAGATGCAAATCAGTGGCCCTCTGAAATTGCTGAAGAAGAAGATCAATTGGTGTTCACCAAGTTGATTCTAACACATTTGTGCAGGTACAAATTGATTGCATGGCCACAGAAATAAGGAAGCTGACCTTAGTCTCAATACACAGTGAGCCTCATGCAACTTGTGATATATGTGGAAGAGGACATCCTACTCATGAGTGTCAAGCCTCAATGGAGGAAGTGAATGTAGTGGATAATTATATCTTCAACGCAATGGGTCAAAAGCACCCTGGTTTTTCATGGAGTTCACCTGGGGGTACTGCAAATGCATGGCAACAAAATAATCACAGATTTCAGGGACAGGGAGCCATAGTTTTTTTTTGAATCAGCCAAGACCACAGTTTCAATCTCAACAATCCAATCAGCTAGGGCTAGAGGATCTGATGAAGTCCTTTATTGTCCAGACGGATGGGAGGCTAGATGCTCATGGTGCTGCTATCAAAGAACTTGGCACAGGGTTGCGAAACTTGGAGAAGCAAGTGGGAAAAATTATCACTGTATTGTTTGACAGAATCCCAGGTACTCTGCCAGCCGATACTGAGAGAAATTCCAAGGAAAAGGTGAATGTTGTGACCTTGAGAAGTGGGCAAGTGTTGAAAAATCCCACTCCAATCCAAAAAGAGGTTGTACTGGAAAAAAAAGTGGGGAGGAGCTGAAAATTGAAGTTGATAAGAAGAAGAAAGACAAGAAGGGGACTGAGAAAACGAAGAAGGAGGAAACTTCAAGAAGGGAGGAATCGAATAAAGAGAGCAAGCACATGTTTGCTCTACCTTTTCCCCAAAAGCTATATAGAGAAAAGCTGGACAAGCAGTTTGAGAGATATCTGGATGTGCTGAAACAGGTCAATGTAAATTTACCATTCACAAAAGTGCTCTCCCAAATGCCAGCTTATACAAAGTTCTTGAAGGAGATCCTTACAAAGAAGAGGAAGATAGAAGAGACCTCAGTGGTCAAAATCACAGAGCATTGCAGTGCAAACTTGCAAAACAAACTCCCACAAAAGTGTGGAGATCCAGAGAATTTTACTATACCTTGCTCTTTAAGCACTCTTAACTTTGCTAAATCTTTATGTGATTCTGGTGCCTCAATTAATCTAATGCCTTTGTCTATTTACAGGAAGATGGAGAATAAGATTGGAGAGATAAGGTCTGCACCAATATCTTTGCAGCTAGCAGACCAAACAACTTTGATACCTGAAAGGATAGTTGAATATGTCTTAGTGCGGTAGATAAGTTTTTATTACCTGTAGATTTTATAGTGGTAAAAATGGAGGAGAATAAGGAGGTCCCCCTTATCTTAGGAAGACCATTCTTAGCAACGGATAAAGCTATATTAGATATACGTGAAAGAAGACTCATGCTTAGAGTGGGTGAGGAGATTGTAACATTCGAGATAAATGTAGAAACGGGGGTGAAAAAGGAGAAGCCAGTTAGACGTGTTGAGTGGAAGGTGAAGAGTTTGAAGGAGAAAGCTCCATTGATTAAGGAAGATAAGTGTGGGGTGTATCCCAAGAAGGCTGAGAAGAAGCTATCTACATGGATATGTGCACTGGTTCCGGCAAGAAGAATAGAGCCCGACTTTGATTCAGAACCCGACTAGATATTAAGGGAAGTTTTCTCTACCATATGTTTTTTAATTGTGTGTCATGGGGACATGCCACAATTTAAAGTGTGTGGTGGGGGATATATTTGTATGTTGTATGTATGTTAGTATTAGTTTTTAAGTTTGTTGGTTATAGAATAGAGAGATTAAAAAACAAAAACATAAATTTTTTAAAAATTTCAATTTTTCTCGACGATGTATATCATGTCGACAGGTTTCTTGAGGAATTAAAGTCAAAAGAAAAAGACAAAAAGATTTTCTTTTGTTAGGTAATGTACTAATTCCCCCTTAGTTTTTCTTTGGGCCGTAGTTTTTTTCCAAGGGTTTTATTTGAACCGGGTGTAGCTAATTTTTTTTAGTTAGTAGTAGGAAACCTTGTGCTATAATGTGAATTGAAGCTATATCTCTTAACTTTATTATACCTTGAGAATAGTGAGTGCTTTAGTTGTGACGCTTAGACTCAATTTTTGACTCTTGTATAAGTACCTTAATTTGTATGATAACTGCTTTGACTAGAGTGCCTTGATGAGTCCAATCCTGAGTGAGTTATGTGCTATGTGTGTGCAAAGTTTTTGTGTTATTCTGTGCATTGCATTCGATATCTAGAACTAGCCTCGTGTATTTGCAAAGAGAAATAGTAGTTTTATTCAGTCTTGAAAAATGATATAGGCGTTTCTTTGTTGATCCAGTTATATATTTTACCCACCTAATTATTACGAATATTAAGTAACTCCTTTGAGTCTGTAATCTTGTTTCTTTGGCAACCACATTTCAAGCCTTACCCATTTATTTGAAGATCATCTGTTTAAACTTTTTCACCTCTAATGAGCACTTGAAATTGTATGAACTATGTAAAAGTTGAAGTGTGAGGTGGTTGGTTTGGCTTTTGCTTGGAACTAGTGAAATAAGGAGAAAGGTGCGATATTTTGAAAAAGTAAGAGCCATTTGAATTGGAAAAAGAAAATAAAAGGAAAATAGTTGTATTGTTGTTCAAATATTCCTTGATAGTGGTAACTCTTGATATAATTGTGCTTAAAGAAGTATGAGTTAATGTATATTGAAGTGAAGGTGGAGTTATGGTTTGCTATAAGTATGAGGTTTTGAATGTTAAAGTGTACGTATTAAAGTGCTTAGGGAGGTGTAGCCACTCTTATATCTAAATGTATCCTACCCGTCCTGCAACCTACATTACAACCACTAAAGTCATACTTGATCCTTGACTGGATGAGCTCAAATTAGTAGAGTAGTACACTACGGGCAAGTCTATGGCTCATCTTTTGTGGCATATGAATGTTGTTCTAAGAGTGAGAGAATTCTTTCTATTTAAAGTTCCTAATTGATCTTAAATTTTAGTGTTCCACTACTCTCTTTTGTTGTGTTAGGGCACTTGATTCATGAAGGAAATGTAATGTTGTTCACCTCTATATTAGAGTAAGTGAGCGGGTTGTGAAAAATACTTGGTACTTGTGAGTCAAATCTTTAGGTGAAGATGTTACACTATTGTGCTTAGTCTATTTTAAATTGTCACGACCCAAACTGATGGGCCGCGATGGGCACCTGGTACCTTACTCAACCGAGTACCAACGTAATGTATCGTTCTTATTGCATCATCATATACACATGACATATGGGCCTAATAGGCCAACACGATCCTTTATAAACTCAAAACATAGGCCGACAAGGCCGTGCAATCTTTCACGTCAAGACATATATCTACAAGCCTCTAAGAATACATAAATGTAATAAAGGTCGGGATAGATTCCCGCCATATCAAACAATACATGTCTAAATTATACTAACCGAACGAGCAACTCCGAAGCAAATGGAGTGCACCAACATCTTTTGCTGAGCTGATAGCCTACTTGGAGGGCTCTCGACCTGTCTATCGGGAGCTGCGGGCATGAAACACAACGTCCCCAGGCAAAAGGGACATCAGTACGAATAATGTACCGAGTATGTAAGGCACATAAGTAAGTACATTAGAGACATGGAAGAAATATAAAGTACATGACCCAACCTGCAAGTATGAATAACTTTGTAAATCATAAATTACTTTTAGCGTCATGCATGTGCGTATGAATGTCATGTCGTGCATAGGTACATGTTTTATAACATCATCAGCCTCTGAGGGTATTCCATTATATCATACCGGCCACTGTGGGCAAAATCATCATTGTACACCAGCTGATCAAGTGGTGGTGCATATATAACGCCATAACCTTTCTCATATCCCATATATATATGTTTACATATATATGCGTATATAACGTCGTTTGAGTACATTCATATATATGCGTATATAACGCCGTTTGAATTATATTTCAGCCACTGTGGGAAACATCATCATCATATACTAGCTGATCAGGTGGTGATGCGTATATAACGCAGTAACCTTTTCCCATATCCCATATACATATATTTATATATATATGCGTATATAACGCCATCTGGTCATGGGTCAATGCACATGAATGCAATGCATGAGAAGTACGTCAATAAAATCATTCGAAAGGTCATAAGACCACTTTGCCTCTTGAGCAATATATAAAGTAACATCTTTTCAACATTCATATTTTTCTGAAACCCAAGAACAGATGATAAAATATTATGACACATGGAAATTCAAGAACATAAATATTTCTAATACTTCTATGAATAGAGTCATTCATGGAATTTGTGCATTTGCACGTTTCGTTCGTATCATATAGATCATGCCAAAAGAAAGAAGAGATAGCCTTAACATACCTGAGTCGATTCTCTTGACAATCCCTCTAACACAGGTCAATTGCGACAATTACGTAACGGAGTATCGAAGAAGGAAAAAACCCGTACGATATTTTTGATAAATATTATACTGTGTTCTCTTAGAATTGCGTCTTACGCTGCAATTATAAAATTCTAGATTGTGTTACAAAATATGTAACTTGCTAGTATGGCGTTGAAGCCCATATAGGCTGCCATGGAATTGTAGTATAAAAGAAGTAAAGAAGAAGTAGATGATGTTAATTTTAGGGGCATGTGATATTGAATAGATTGTAAATATAATGGAATGAATAGGATTAGTTTGTCACTTTAAATGGGAGCACACGTATTTACACATACAGTAGTGCTTTTCATAAGACATGGATACGTGTTTTCTTGAAAAGTGTATTAATTCTTATCCAAAAGTCTTGATTAAGCTTATCCACAAAAATTATTTAATTAATTTGATAATCTCCCACTAACCAATAATCCCCATAATTAAGAATTATCTCAAATTACTTTATATATTGCTCATTTTTATCATATCTTATACACCTCTCTATCATGGCCACGTGGTACCTTGTATGATACTAGTCCATCAATACCGAGTATTTTAGCTTGGGCCATATTTTATCCCAAAACGTCAAACTTTGACAAAATTCTTTTTCTTAGACTTGCTCCCCTTTTCACCTTCATGAATTTAATAATCACTTGTGAAATAACATAATCATTATAATACCCAAAATAAATCTCATTCCCGAATTTGCGTCGATTAATCTTACGACGAAGCTTTATTGTACGACGACGTTTTAATGTACGAAAATGCGAAATATAATATCTCATTTTCAGACTTTCATCATTTTACTTATGGCGTACTTTCACGCACGAAAACCTGGGGTGTAACAGTATTCCCCCTTTGGAACATTCGTCCTCGAATGTTGACTGGTGCACTTATCGTTTTTGTAACTTATGTCTTCTAAATACTTTGTGCTCTTCTTTCCATCATGGCAATTGTTCTGTGTAACACCCCGGAAAAATTTTGAAGTACTTAAGCACTATTAAGAAAGTTGATGGGCGCTAATTATATTACTTTGTCTGCGAACGAGGAATATTAATATAATGGATATCAATTGGATATGATAATAAGTGTACGAGGCATATTATAGGTGATTTGGGGTCTAAGGAGAGGCTTAAGTCCGAGCCAAATTGAAAATTTTCATTATAGATGAAAGTTGCAAATGAGTATGCACAAGACCTCAATTTTAACGATCATATCTCCAGTTCTATAAGAAGTTGTGTGATGCATAGCCTATCAAATTAAAGCCCTTTGAGTCTAGTTTCCAAATCAATAAACCGTTCATCATTTGGAGGTGTATACAGAAAGTTATGACCATTTTACTGGGCAGGCATCTCTAGCGCGAACATTAGCGTGAAGTCGCGCATTATGCTGAGTATTCTGCCTCCCGCGCGCGAACAGGCGCACGAGCTCGCGCGCCTGGAAGGTTTTAAATATCCTAAAGACCGTAAATAAGAGAATTTGAGTCATTTCTCAAGCTTAGGGCTTTCTCTACACCCCCAACTCGACCAAGGCATCCAATTGCACACCTAAGGTGAGTTTTTAAATGTGTTTTCATGGTGATTTCACTTCTCAATCACTAGTTACAACATGATTTTGATTGGGTTTCATAGGATTTCTTCAAAATCTCAAGAACACCCCAAAATTGTCTTTCAAGATTTGGTCTTCAAGAGGTAATCCTACACCTTAGACT
This sequence comes from Nicotiana sylvestris, assembly GCF_000393655.2. Classification (NCBI taxonomy): domain Eukaryota; kingdom Viridiplantae; phylum Streptophyta; class Magnoliopsida; order Solanales; family Solanaceae; genus Nicotiana; species Nicotiana sylvestris. Next base: position 160,862,916 of record NC_091068.1, read on the forward strand.
TACATATATGGAGTTATTATGGAATTATGAGTATGAATCAAGTATTACAACTTATGGTATGGTTATTGGAAGACATAAATTTCCAATTTAAATACATGACCATGGTAGGGATTTAAAGGTGATTATTTGATAGGATTTGTTGGTTGGGTGTGAATGGATGGTCATACATATGTTGTTGGAAGTTATAAATTGGTTGGGAATGATGGTGGAATGAATTGTTGGTTAATGGTGATGATTGGATGAACCAATACTATAGTTATGAGATGTAAATATCTATGCCTACAAGGTGTTTGATAATATGTCTAAATGGCATAAGTTATGGAATTTGTTACTAATATTGGTCTCATTTAATATTGTATTGTAGATTGAAGTTGCTTAAGTGTATTGGATCATGGTAGTGTTATTAAGGGGCGAATTTGAGGTATGCATGGCTAACTTTAACTCGTGAAGAATCCCCTTGTTATGACGAGCATATGGTATGTGTACCTTGTATGAAAATGTGTAAATTCATATGGTATTAATTCCTACGACTTGCATTGAGTATATTGAATTATTATGACTAGATTGGAAGCTTCGGACGAATTCTAGAGGGCAAGCGTGTTGCAGAGTAGCTTTCCGGGCTAGTTCGAGGTGAGTAATTGATGTAAATGATATCCTGAGGGTTTGAAACCCCGGAATTTCACATCGTAACGCTATATTGAGGTGACTTACACGCCGGATAACGGCGTGGGGTAGAGCACCATTGGGGATTGTGACTTGGTCTGTCCCGAGAGATATTTTTACCGTGTTTTCTACTTGAACTAAATTGAGAATCATCCTTACTTGGATTTAATTGTTATATTTGGGTTTCTTGCCAATTATTTGAATCCTTCAGGGATTGACATCACTGTTTTCGCATACATGCATATCATTTGATCTCAGTCCAAGGTTTTAAATACTATTTTGCAAACTCAGCCATCTTTCTAAGATTTGAAAACTTAAATGATATTTCTAAATGATATTTCGGGCTGAGAACTACTGTTTTACAAATGCCCAAGGGGCTTATGATGATTTCTGGACTGAGTATGGATCGGGCTGCGTGCCGCAGCAGTGTTACATTGATATTGAGGCTGAGGGCCTGGTTGATTACATTGATATGAAGGCCGAAAGCCTGGGTGATTATACTGATATTGAAATGAGGCCGAGGGCCTAGATTTGATGTCACGAGATGGCTTGATATTGCGTTTGGGCTGTAGGAGCCCCTCCGGAGTCTGTACACACCCCCAGTGAGCGTCGTCGACGATAAATAAAATAGATGGCTCGGGCTGCATGCCGCAGTGGGTACTAGAGAGTACCATCATATGCATTGCATTGACTCATGCATAGAGTGTACCATCATATGCATTGCATTGCACTCATGCATTTATTCCTTATCTGCATTATCTGCCATAACAATTATGTGCTCTTATTTCATTGACTGGTTGCTTCATACTGTTCTGAGCCTGAGGGGCTGATACTGTTCTGAGATACTGAGCCCGAGGGGCAGATTTCTACTTATGATTTTGATACTGAACCCGAGGGGCAGATTTCTAATTATTATTTTGATACTGAGCCCGAGGGGCAGATTTCTACTTGTTATTTTAATACTGAGCCCGAGAGGCAGATTTTTACTTGTTATTTTAATACTGAGCCCGATGGGCAGATTTCTACTTGTTGTTTTGATGTTGAGCCCGAGGGACAGATTTCTACTTGTTGTTTTGATGTTGAGCCCGAGGGACAGATTTCTACTTGTCATTTCACTGCTAAATTACCGGTTGTAAGCACGTAATTTTTGACTCGCGCAAATTTTAAAGTTAGTTTTAGTATTTTAATATTTTTAAATATTTACTTGACTTTATTTTAATATAATTTTAATCTTTTTAATTTTAGTCCTAAGACATAAAAAAAACATAAAATAGTTTTATTTATTGTATTTATCGCTTTTTTATATTTTTATCTTTAGTTTAAGATCAATTAGTATATTTTTATTCATGGTATATTAATATTTTGGTAGGATTTTTGAGTTCGTCTTTGTCCAACAAGAAAATTTATAGGCCCAAAGGTGTGAGTCCATTTTTTTTAACTTAAACCCAATTATTTTTAGCCCATTCTTCCCAACCCATTAGCCCATTTATGTGCAAGATTTAATCATAGCCATCTATTTCCTTTTAATCCAATGACCATCACCCCTTCCCACCTTCATATAAAATACCCAATTATAAAAACCCTAAGCCAAGTCTAACTCCTAGTCTAAAAAAAAGGGACCAGCCGCAAAACTCTAACCCATCGTCTTCTTCAGAGGATCGAAGGACAATCTGCCATTTTTTTTTTAATAAAAAAAAATGAAGAAGGCCCAGCCTTCAGCTGTTGGAACGTAAAAGAGAATCGCTCGCACCCCTGAACTCGCCGGAAAACCTAGCCTCCCATCCTCGACCCCGTACATAGCCAAAAGACCCATGATCCTTCATCTTCTTCTTCATCTACAACCAGCAGCCTTCGCCGGAAAACGAGCAGCACCCTTTTTCTTCCACCCCTCACCAGCCGCGCAGCAGCTCCTCCTCTCAAAAAACATCATAACAGCCGCACCAGCTCTTCTTCACCACTCTCACCACCACCGCTCGACGGAGAAGCTCCACGCTGCCGAGCAGCCTTCAGATCTTCCTCTCCAAAAAAGAAGCCCCAAACCCCAAAAACCTCCCTTCACCTGTCCGTCCACCACCACCCTAAACACTTCGCCACACACACACATACAGGAACAGAAAAATGATCAGAAAGAAAACGAAAAATAAAGGCTGAAAACAGTAAAGAATCCAAAGCTCGTTTAGCATCCTTTTCCGGCGAGTTTCGAGTTTTCCGACTGAGTGTCAATGACTGTTTCTATTGGTTCCTTGTTGAAGTCCGATCAAGGTTCGTTTGAGGTGGCTTGAACCCGTCGAGCTGGCTGTCTGAGATTCTGTTCCAGTTCTAGCCAATCCGTCGCTTATCAAGGTCCTTTCCGTTTGATTCGACTTCACGAAACTGAGGTCAAAATTCTTTCCCAGTTTTGTTCCTTTAAAGCTTATGTGTGGTGATATGATTCTGTGAATTCATTGATATTTGACTATTTGACTTTTGAATAGAACATTTGCCTTAATGTGAATTTCGTGGCTAATTTGATTTTAGTCATGCACTGTTATTTGATTTTAGAACAATCAAAATTTGATTGCGTGTTTTGCCTTAATGATGTAAGAAAAGGGAGTATTCTATTGATTTGAAACAGAAACATTTGCTATTGAACAATAAATTGAACATGGAGAAAAAATTGGACCTTAAACATCTTACTACTTTTATTTAATTGCCTTTTAACATCATTAGTATTATGTTTAGGCCGTTGATACTTGGGTAGGCAAGCCTTAGGATTTTTGTTAGTTTCGAGGCGAGAGGTTGGTCCCGTAGTTAAATTTATCCGAGGAATGCCCCGTGAATTTTGTATATATTATTATCCGGGGTATGCCCCGAAGAACAATGTAAATATTTTGGAGGCCTTGGCGAACATGGTGGAGAAGTCGTAGCATAGGTTAGCTTAGGATTTTTCTTTTCTTTTCCTTTTCATTTTTCTTTCATTTAGGTAAGGACGACCTCGAGCCTCTTGTGTGTTTATTTTATTTTTGTGTGCTTTACCTCAATTTGAATATTTTGAAAGCCGACAAGATCAAGTATGCAACCGTACTAGTTACGGGACTCGGGGAATGCCTAACACCTTCTCCCCGAGTCAAATGAGCCCCCTTACCCTAATCTCTGGTGTAGACTTAGTTTTAGAGTTCAAAGTATTTTGAACGAAAAATTATTATTTTTTAGAAAAAACGGTGACCTAATACACCGAAATCAAATGTTAGGTGGCGACTCTGAGTTATATCCTTCTGAACACAATTTTGTCACTTTTCAAATTGAAAACCCTTCTCAAGCTTTACTAAATTCTTTTATTTATTAAGAGGGTTTAGTGAAGTTTGGTTAAAAAAGGGGTGTGACACCTGTTTTACTGGTTCAAAAGAAATTTCACATGATATTTCACTGAATTTTTATTTTAAATGATTTCACTGCTTCTGTATAGAATGTTGTGTGCCTTAACATGTTTTCTTACCTTCAGTCATTATTTATATTTATTACTCACTGAGTTGGAGTACTCACTTTACTCCCTGCACCTCGCGTGCAGTTGCAGGTATTTATTCACCCGGTAGTGGGTATTAGCTGCGTGAAGGCAGCGTTGTAGAGGTTTTTGCGAGGTGACTGCTAGCGTTCGCAGCACCACTGTCTCTCTATGTTATTCATTATTCTTGTTCAATGTATTTCTAGACCGTAATGTGGAAATTTCATTCTTAGAGATGCTCGTGACTTGTGACACCCCAGTTAGGGCTGAGTTGGGTTGGATTTCCGTATTTTATCTATACTTTCCGCTATTGGATATTATTAAACCATGTTTATGGCTGGCCTTGTTTTCATGGGCTTAATTATCAATTTTGTTACTTGCCCATTTGCATATTCTTATCCTTGCTCCTGTCTTCTAGAACCTTGTCGCTTCACCATACAATAACTTTTGACCTACACATCTCTATTTATATTACTTGCAACCTTTCAACTTGCCTACATCATAGATTTCCTTATGTCATTTGGAATATCAAACGAGACATCGCATTGTCTCTAATTCTTCTTTACTCTGTTAGTCAAGCTTTTTGATACCTAGACCATAGGTTGGAAGATATGCTAATGACGATGCTGCTATTATTTCTGGATACTGAATCCCCATACTTATAGCTTTCTATCCGAAGTATGGACTATTCACGATCTTCTGTCTTTGAGTATGTCATACGTTGTTCACCCTTACCTTACATACCTTACAATCTCACATCGTATCTTCTATCTCTCTCACGACCTCCCTTCCACCTAGGTGTAATTCACGTCGATAACTTGAAGCTCTATTATAATACTCGCACCTCTGGTACATACACAATTTGGTGGGAACTTCGTACTGACTTCTTATGAGGCTGGTACTTCTTCTAACTGGGTTCCTTGTAGAGCCATTACAGATTATGGTTGTTGTGTTATTTCTCTTAAACATCTGATACTAAGAGTGATTCTGTCATGTTCTCCAGCACAACTTCTATAATTTTTCTAGGTCCAATAATCAGACTCCTGATTTACTTAGGTGATGTAATTCTTTAGTTTCCTCTTCCTTTTGATCTGCCTTTACGTAGGCTTAAGCTATCTTCCGATCTGTGGCTCATGGTATCAGTTATTACCTTAGCCTTTTATGGCGTTATGAAATATTTATGATACAATCTTCTAACAATTCAATCCTTTATCAATGCCCTAGGCTTAATTCTTTTATTCCATCTTAGCTTTCTTTCAATGTAAGCTATTACTTTTCCTGGTCTTTTTGCCCCCTCGTTGCGTCCATACTTAGATTATCTTAGTGACCACACTTGCCAGAGCTTTTATACAACTCATATGATCTCGAATATTACCTTTAACTCTAACTTCCCATTCATTAGCCAAGGTAGGTGCCACTTTCCTTTGGAATGCTTACAATGTAGTTGTGAGATTGTTGTTACATGACTATTTCCTCTTTAGGTCGTTGTGCTTAGGTTGAAGCCTTCTTTTTTATCTCCTCAGCTAGTTTTTTATTGTAGTACTTATGGCAAACCCTTGACTCTCGTAAAGCTGTGAGCTTATTACGAACCTTTTTGATGTCTTTACTAGCCTATAATAACCTCTATAGTTGCTTACTTCCATGCCCTTGTGCTTGTATGGTTGCTTCTGAACGGATATTTTGATTGCCTTTCCAGTGGCACTTTCTTTTATCCCTGTAACATTCATACGTATGTTTAACTAACTCGACTCTTGTTTGAATGTTTCTCAAGTATTATAATTATATTCTCCGAGATTGAATTCTCCATGTTGGGTTCTACTATGTTTATCTTAAACAATCTGATGACTCGTCTGTAACCTCCTATTTAGCCAAAACTGAGATATTCCTGACCAATTACTAACTACTCGTTGGCCCATTCTCATATCAATATTCATCGTAATCTTTCTTGGTTTATTTCCTTTGTCTTAACTTACGTCTCGTACTGACTTCTTATTTATTAATAATAGCTCGGGCAAGAACCTTTACTTCCTCTCCTTGATGTCGTGCTTGCACAATATTCTTGAATCGTAGCGTATCTATAAGATTTGGTTAAGTGTCATCTCATTCCTTTTTCATTTATTGCATTCTTCCTTTACCATTCCATAGTCACTAGAACCCCTTTATTTTAGTCACCAAAACCCCTTTATTTTAACTTAATGCCACATCACTCCATATTCCCCCCCTTTAGGGGTGTACTAAGAGCTGAAGCTACGAGGATCTACCTATAGATGTTTTACCTCTTCATCTTTGGCGTCGTTTCTCAACATCAATGATCTTTACTCGCCATGCAGCAATCCTTCTGTACCAAGGATAACAAATTCCCTTTCTCGCGAGGGTGACACTTAGCGTAACTAGCACATATAGTCCCTTAAGCTTAATTTTGCTCACATTGCTTGCTTTAGGGAAGCGTCTTTGCGAGTGACCATCCTCTGAATTCATCATGAATTTTCTTTTGTGGTCCATTCTATCACCGCCGGAACAAAATCTGAAATTCCCATGATGCCGAGTACTTTCCAATCATTCAGTCCCTAATTCATATTTAGTTTATCTTGTTTACCAACCCATACTGATTTCTATTACTCTGGGGATTAACTCTCCCCTTTGGTAGTCGTGTTGGAGTCACAAACTTGTTTCTCAAAATGAGTATATAACCTTATGGCCTATACTATTTTGTTCTCTTAAGGCCCATCATCTTTCGTCTCTTTCTTCACTTGACTATAGGTTCTGTAACATTCTACCGTTTTTATCCATGTATCACACCTTATTCATAATGCTTCATTATCTCTCTTCCCATTACTCTGCTAATATTTCTGCATATCCCTTTTCCTGTGAAAACTTCAATACGACATTCTTCGCTTTTAGCTTTCCTTTTCTCCATCCAGTGGCTCTTCAAGTTTCTTAACATTCTCGCTTTACTAGGGACGCAAGCCACACTAAGGTAATATTTATCCCTTCACGGCTTATAGTGCATGTCTTTGTAGTACTCATAGCTATACTATTTTAAAGTGTACCATCTGGGTGTCTCACAAGGAGATCTATTAGCACATTTGTCATTTCCTTCGAAAATGTCAACTAAAACAAACAATTCATCCATCATATCTTCTTATAATATTTCTATTAACCCCCATAGGGCATATCCGGAATGGGTGCGACCAATTGTATATACCTGTTACATTTAAATATAACTCTAAAAGCTTATGTTCCTCTGCCTGAATTATAAACACTGTTAACCTTTGTTAACTGGGCGCCTCGTACCCTTCTTCATCTTGTTTCTTTTACTTGCTGACACTTGTACTTATCTTCTTAATCTCTCATTGTCCTTCACCATAAAGATGGATAGACATTCTTTCCTTAAGGCTTCTTACCAGGAAGTTTACACCTCTCAGTACACCCATGATCTGCTAAAGACCTCATATTTACATATCGTAGGCATCATACAAAAATCCAATTTCTCTTACTCAGCTCTTCCACAACTATCTCTCTTTCCAACATTCTTTCCAGTTGTAGGCATCGTCTTATTACGAATAAAAGAGAATTTCGAAACTTGGATTCTTATAAGTGAGCTCTATCACACGATCTAGAGTAAGAAGAAAGAGTGACAATCCTAAATGCCCTGTAGCCTCCTGCTTATAAGTGTGGTGCACGACACACCCATAAACAAGACTCTACTAGACATGGCTTGTAGACATCCCTAGGAAAGAACGGCTCCGATACCACTTTTGTCACGACCCAAATCGATGGGCCGCGACGGGCACCTGGTACCTTACTCAACCGAGTACCAACATAACGTATCGTTCTTATTACATCATCATATACACATGACATATGGGCCTAATAGGCCAACATGATCCTTTATAAACTCAAAACATAGGCCGACAAAGTCATGTAATCTTTCACGTTCAAGACATATATCTACAAGCCTCTAAGATACATAAATGTAATAAAGGTCGGGATAGAGTCCCGCCATACCAAACAATACATGTCAAAATTATACTAACCAAACGAGCAACTCCGAAGCAAATGGAGCGCACCGACATCTTTTGCTGAGCTGATAACCTACTTAGAGGGCTCTCGACCTGTATATCGGGACCTATGGGCATGAAATACAGCGTCCCCTGGCAAAAGGGGCATCAATACGAATAATGTACCGAGTATGTAAGGCACATAAGTAAGTACATCAGAGACATGGAAGAAATATAAAGTACATGACTCAACCTGCAAGTATGACTAACTTTGTAAATCATAAATTACTTTTAGCGTCATGCATGTGCGTATGAATGTCATGTCGTGCATAGGTACATGTTTTATAACATCATCAGCCTCTGAGGGTATTCCATCATATCATACCGGCCATTGTGGGCAAAATCATCATTGTATACCAGCTGATCAGGTGGTGGTGCGTATATAATGCCATAACCTTTCTCATATCCCATATACATATATTTACATATATACGCATATATAACGCCGTTTGAGTACATACATATATATGCGTATATAACGCCGCTTGAATCATATTTCAGCCACTGTGGGCATCATCATCATCATATACCAGCTGATCAGGTGGTGATGCGTATATAACGCCGTAACCTTTTCCCATATCCTATATACATATATTTACATATATATATATGTATATAACTTCATCTGGTCATGGGTCAATGCACATGAATGCAACGCATGAAAAGTACATCAATTAAATCATTCGGAAGGTCATAAGACCACTTTGCCTCTTGAGCAATATCTAAAGTAACATCTTTTCAACATTCATATTTTTCTGAAACCCATGAACAGATGATAAAATATTATGACACATGGAAATTCAAGAACATAGATATTTCTAATACTTCTATGAATAGAGTCATTCATGAAATTTGTGCATTTGCACGTTTCGTTCGTATTATATGGATCATGCCAAAAGAAAGAAGGGAAAACCTTAACATACCTGAGCCGATTCTCTTGACAATCCCTCTAACATGGGTCAATTGCGACAATTACGTAACGGAGTATCGAAGAAGAAAAAAACCCGTATGATATTCTTGAGAAAGATTATACTGTGTTCTCTTAGAATTGCGTCTTGCGCTGCGATTATAAAATTCCATATTGTGTTACAGAATATGTAACTTGCTAGTATGGCGTTGAAGCCCATATAGGCTGCCATGGAATTATAGTATAAAATAAGTAAAGAAGAAGGAGATGATGTTAATTTTAGGGGCATGTGATATTGAATAGATTGTAAAGATAATGGAATGAATAGGATTAGTTTGTCACTTTAAATGGGAGCACACGTATTTACACATACAGTAGTGCTTTTCATAAGACATGGATACGTGTTTTCTTGAAAAGTGTATTAATTCTTATCCAAAAGTTTTGATTAAGCTTATCCACAAAAATTGTTTAATTAATTTGATAATCTCCTGTAAGCACGTGATTTTTGCTTTACCGGCAATCGCTCCAAAAAGAAAATAAAAAATAGCGACAAATGACTGCGCTATACAATGTTTCAAGTTTTCCGTTACATGTGTTGTTAATCATGTGCGGGTCTGTCCATTTTGCATTTAGTCCTACCGATCAAAATACAAAGCGTGTATGTCAGGGTAATTAAATTCGGTCGTTAAAAGAAAATCCACAAAAAATATGAAATGCATCTAGGTGGTGATTTAAACCTACTTGAATATTTCAATATGCGAGTGATAACTGTGTTAAAGGTTTAAATTAATAATTGTTTTAATTTCTATTTATTTAATTTTAAAATTAGGAAAAAAGGAACAAAAAGAAAATAGTGCAAGATTAACCGGACTTGGGCCTATTTGTTTTGAATATTCTAAGCCCAAAAGCAGCCCAAATCAGCAGCCCAAGCGACCCATTCCCCAGGCCATCAAAACGACGTAGTTCAACACCAAAACTACGTCGTTTCAGGGATGGTTAATCTGAGCCGTTCATTTCCAGTGATCCGATGGCCCTTATTAGCCCTCATGACCCGACCCATTCCCGTTTTTGACCGACCCCTTGATTAACCAAACGGCACCGTATGGTCTAGCCTCCCCAATCCTGGCCATCAATTCTAATCAATCCAACGGCCAGGATTGAATCAGCCTCCCCGTATATAAGCCTCCTATCACACCCCACGCCCCCTATTCTAACCCCCCCCCACTCATCGTCTTCATCCAAACACTGAAGCCCCCCCAAACCCTAGCAGCCGCCCTAGCTTCCCTTTCACCAGAACCCGGCGGCATGGACGCCGGTGGCCACCTCCTGAACACCCTAGGACCACCTCACTGTCCTGAACACAAATCCACTAACCACGAGCCTCGAATCACTTCCGTTCGTCTCGAATCTTCATTTGAAGATTTGAGTCGAACCCGGATCTATGCCAAACCATCCCATCTTCATACCAGACACTCCCCTGACCTTCCTCGTGACCAAACCAAGCTTGGTTTGGTCCGAATCTACCCACAACTCCTAAAAATCCAGATCTGGAAATCCAGAACTTGAAACACATGCACCTGGGGAACCCGGCCAGTTTTGACATGGGTTTGAGGTCTAATAGACCTTAATCAAGGTGTTCTCATGTGAGAACACCCTGATTAAAGTTTGTTCGGCCTCAAAAATTCGAAGTTGAATCAGATTTGGGTCTGTTTGATTTAAACATTTTGGTAAGTTTTCCTTTCTTTTGTTTTATTTCTAAATAAGTTGTCAGCATATCTCTTTGTGTTTGGTTGTTATTTTGTTATTTTTTTGGATTTCTTTCATCTCTGTAAAGACCTTTTATTTGGTCAATTGTTTTCTGTGTATGATTTGAATGTATTCTGTGATGAACATGTTCGATTAGATTAGTCGTCAAATGAATAAACTTATATAGGTTCCCAGTAATTGAACACAAAATTGTCTGATGCCCTTTAGGTCCCTGAACATATTGTTTATGTGAGCGACTGATTATTACCTGCTATAATTAGTATAGTCGACTCGATAAATGTCGTTGATTAGTTTCTATAACTAATGAATCAAACGAGCTAATAATGTCGCATGACTAATTGATACTTTGCCACTGATTGAAGGCCCCAGCATTGTTTGAAATAGTTTGTTTGCATTGAAAAATGACTGAAAGGTTCAGTCTAGGCAGTCCTGAATTTGAACTTTCATCAGTTCAAAAATGCCCTGATGCTGCAAAGGGTCAAGACAGTGATAACCAGGGTTTAACAGGGGTAGTCTGGGGTTTGCAAAGAACAAAAATGATTAGTTTAAATGAGCTGACAAGTAGGGTACTAATTTGGGATTAAATTAATGCCAATGGGGAACAAGACATAAGAGTATGGGACTTAAATTGAATAAAAAATGATGCCCATAACTCCTGATTAAACAAAACCAGGCGTGGGAATAAAGGGGGCTGACACCAAAAGATGCTTAGGCATGGGCTTTAAAGAGTATGGGCAGGCTGCAAGTTGCAGAAAAAAAGGGCAGCTTAACTGCACTGGTTTTTGGCTTATAAATAAGCCATTTGAGAATTTAAACAGGGCTGGACTTTGGGGTCTTCAGAAAGAAAAAAAACTTTAGTCTGAAGAGAGGTCTAGTGAGTCCAAAATCACAATAGCGTAAACACAAGGTAGTTTCCAATAGACATTGTAACCAAACACTGCCTGAAAGTTGTACAAGAGTGCATATTGGTCAAAGCTGTCTTGGCCAAGTTCTGTTGCTTGCATTGGCTGAGTTGGTTGTTGGTTGTTGAACTGTTAGTTTTACTGCATTTGAACCCTCAGTTACTGCTGTTATTTCCTTACTCTTTCCTGGGATTGCTGGCTTGGTTTCGACTATCTGCTAGTCCTTGTATTCTGGGAGATATTGTTGGTTATCTGTGGCTGTGGAAAACACTTGGTTTAGTTGGTTGTTGCTGTGTTGTTGCTGTGTATCTGTTGTTGCTGTGTTTACTGCATACTGCCTAGCTGACCATTCCTTCCTTCTTTGTCCTCCATACCAGGTACACAATTAATACCACAAATGTAACTGAAAGTTTGAGCATGAATGCAAAAGAGAGGACCTGCAGATTGTTTTTTTTATATATGTACATGAACTGTTACTCTAAATGTCATGAAATAGTTACATTTTTGTTTGGACAATAGAAGCAGCCTACATACTAAGTATATCAATGTAGGTTAACGAATGCTAGCCTTGTATGTATACTGCTAGGTGAAAATATGCCCAGTGTAATAAGTTGTATTTCAGACTTAGTCTGATGGTGTAGTATATTCTCTAATGTAGGCCAAATAGGAAAGCTATCCGTTTTAGTTAAAGTTCTTTCTCCTTTTGCCATATTGTCACATAAATTGATAAACTCATTTCACAAAACAAAGAATCAGTTCAGGGCCTCAACCTCATGAAGGTCGAGCCCAAATCGAAGCAAACCAAGTAGGCCCGCGTAGAACAGGCAGAGGCCCAGGTCTGGCCTATCACGCATGGGCTGGATTTGGGCCTATAATTGTTTGTTCGGCTGACTGTACATACAACCTCATTTCTGAAATTTTTTTAGCTTTTCTGAATGTCATTACAAACAACTTGCAAGCATTTAATTAATTAGGACTATCTACTGTTTTCAATTGATAAAGACAAACACGACGAGAAACGTAGGTGTTATAGGATATCCTTTTTTTTTAAAAATAATAATAATAATAATAATAATAATAATAATAAAAGAAAAACGAGATGAGCCTCGATGAAAATAAACAAAACGCACAGACGCGGGGCCCTTGTTTAAATGTGTATTATCAAAGCATCTAGGTTCCAGGACGGGTTGTTTAGCAAATCTCACAACTCTCCTAAAAATAACAATACGTTAGACTCTTTAGGACGCGCCTTAATAAATCTTACCTTCTTAAACTCGGGTGCGCATTTATGTGACCCAAATCCAATTCTCAACGGAGTCGAAATGTGTTTCTAATCACGGGTACATTGATTGTGACGTGGTTCGAGATGCGTGTCCATGACGTTGCAATTTCATTTTTAAAAAAAATTGAGATGAGCCTCGCCAAATAAAAAATGTACACAGCTACGGGGCCCTCCAACTGTATATATATATTAAAACACTTAGAATTCGGGACAGGTCGTTTAGCGAACTTTTCGGCCTTACCCAAAACAACAAATACGCTAGTTGCTTTAGGCACGTCTTAATAATTTACTCTCCTTAATTCGGGTGCACATTTATGTGACCCAAATCCAAATCTCAACCGAGTCAAAATATGTCAACAATCACGGGTGCATTGATGCAACGTGATTCAAGATATGTTTTCACAACGTTGCAATTCTTGATAAAAACAGTAAATGATAAAAGCGGTTAAAAGTTAAATTTTGCACATAAGTTCACACTTGTATAAGATCAGATAATTAAGCCGAATATAACAGTTGAGCGACCGTGCTAGAACCACGGAACTCGGGAATGCCTAACACCTTCTCCCGGGTTAACAGAATTCCTTATCCGGATTTCTGGTACGCAGACCATGATATAGAGTCATTCTTTTCCTCGATTCGGGATTAAAATTGGTGACTTGGGACACCCTAAATCTCCCAAGTGGCGACTCTGAAATAATTAAACCAATCCCGTTTCGATTGTCCTTTAATTGAAAAAAACTCCCCTGTGCGCCCCGCGGGCGCGGAAAAAGGAGGTGTGACAGCTCTGGCGACTCTGCTGGGGAATGGTAACCCAGAACCAATGGTTCAGGGTTAAGTATTCGAGCTTAGAATAAATTGTTATTATTTGGCTTTATTTATTATCTGATTATTACATGTTTTTGAGACTAATGTGCTAAATGCTGCTGTTACCGCTTTGATATTATTTGAACTGTATATAAACTGTGCCGGAACCTTTCTCTTCTTACCTCCGGGGATGTGCTCACTGGTTGAGACTCCCTATTCTGTTAGTGTCATACCCTAAGTAAAAGAGGCTCGGAAAGTTTCTAAGCCGGCTGGCCTTTTGGTTCCCGGAAAGGAGCTCCTTCCTCAACTCGAGTTGTCCGCTCGGGTACACTGTCTAGAACACCGACCCAGGTTTTGAGCATAGAATAACGTGACTTCATGCCGGATCCCTAGTAGGAACGCTTATTTGCATCATGTTGCATATGACTTAGGGGACTCAACACAGGGGTTGGGTCCGTCTAGGACTAGCAACCTGATATGAAAAGACCATTCTGATGCATCCTATTGTTTTCCGTGCATTTATTTGTCTCATACCCGCATGCTGACCGGTGTTTGAATATTTGGAATATTGTGAAAAAAAAGGGAAATAACGGTTAGGAATTGATTGTTTATTGTTGAAAAAAAAAAGAAAAACAAATACTGTCAAAACTATGCCAAAATTTTGAAAAGTCGTTGTTCTGTCTTTCAAAAATAAAAATCAATAGAAATATAGAGTTTGTCTTGTCATAAAAATAAAAAAAAAGAGATCTTATTTTTTGGTTTTTTTATGAAAATAATAATAATAATAAAAAAAAAAGTCTTGTGCTGTCTTTACTTTTATTATTTGTTGCAAATATATGTATATATATATATGAAAAATTCAAAAGTTTTGCTTTACTTCAAAATGTATATATATCTTTATTTGTGGCAAAAGTATTCATCTTGCTAAAGGTCTAGAAAAGTCCTTTCAGGCTCCCAGTTTTCGAAACAAAAATCCGAAATATTTTCCGTTATTGACTTCTTTAGAAAGTTTTTATATGTATATACGAAAATTCAAAATTCACAAAAAATCGCATATATTTTTGTTTTTATCAGGATAAGTGTCGTTTGTTAAAATCTTATTAATAAATGTGCAGAATGAGCACGATTCCGAATGAACCCTTTTCAATCATGAATAAAATTCCCCTCCAATTGCGGCTCTGGTGGAATGATTTGGGCAAAGAGGGGCATGACGAAATCAAGAAGTATCTGAAAGGCCTCACGAGTTTGTTGGATATCAGGCCACGAGGAGATATCATAAGGGCACTAGTCCCCCACTGGGATCCTGCGCACAATGTCTTCCGTTTCTCAGATTTTGAACTCACCCCAACTTTAGAAGAAATAGCAGGGTATATCGGCAGCACTGAGACTCCTTTGAGGCACAAATATCTGATTGCTCCAAGAGCTGTAGCAATACACCGGTTCCTGGACTCCTTAAAGATAGTCAGAACAATTCATAACCCTGACTTGGCAAAAGGTTTTTGCAGCATGAGTTTCGTATATCAAAGATATGGTCACATAGGAGGATTCGACAAGCCAGAAAACCAGTTGTGCAGCAAAGGTAATCGCCAAAAGTGGGAAGAACATAGACGGATTGCTTTCATGATAACTTTTCTAGGACTACTAGTATTCCCAAGAAAAGACGGGAATATTGACATAAAGATAGCAGGGGTCGTCAGTACGTTGCTCACACAGAGTGATAGTACGTTGGCGCCCATGATAGTATCTGATATATTCCGGGCACTCACTTCTTGCAAAGCCGGAGGAAGCTTTTTCGAGGGTTGCAATTTGTTGTTGCAAATGTGGATGACCGAACACCTATGTCACCGAGCCCAGTTTCTGAGCCATGGATCCGCTGGAAAGACCTGCATAGAGGAGTTCTATACCAGAGTTAATGAAACCTACCTACCAGAAGGAGTCACAGCATGGACCTCATATTTCCATACCCTCAACGCCAGTCAAATACAGTGGGCGCTAGGATGGTTACCGATCGACGAAGTCATATACATGCCAGCAGCCAGGCCCCATTTTCTCTTAATGGGACTTAAGAGCATTCAACCATACGCGCCGCATCGGGTTTTAAGGCAACTTGGGAGGTATCAGATAGTGCCGAAAGACGAGGATCTGAGCATCCAGGTAATCGAGATCAGTCCCGACGGCCAGTTTCCTGAAGCAAGGGTTCGTCAAATTTGGAGCCAATGTCAATACTTAGAAGCAAATACTTGTGTAATGAATCGGGCAAAAGGGGAAGTTTCGCCCGGGTATCAGGCCTGGTACAAAGGGGAGACATCATCTGGAAGACCGACCAAAAGACCTCACCTGCAAGAATTTGCCAAATCTTCACAAGAACAGTGGGGCTGGTTGGCCAAAGAGCAGGAATATCTTGTCAAAGCAGGCAAACTGAAACAACAAGTTCAGGATATGAAGTTTGAGTGCCAATTACAGTCTGCTGCCCACAAGGGAGAAAAGAACAAGTTAATCAGAGAAGGCGAGATCCTCAAAGCTCAGATCCGGAGAATGAAAAAAGAGGCTAATAGCCAGCTAGGAAGCCGGGCAGATAAAAGATTGATAGCAGGGTTAAAAGATCAGGTTGCGGAATGCCAGGAAGATTTGGAAAAAGCCAGGGCCAGCACAGCAAAATTGCGAACCAAGTGGGCAAAGGGTGCGATGGCTCGGAGGCAGCGCCTGCAACAAGTCATAAGGGAGTATGAACTGAGCATCGGGACATTAAGGGAAACGAATGCCTCTCTTCGAGAAAGGATCCTCAAGCAAACACGAAATGCCCAAGCCGACAGAAGGCAATATTACGATGCAATGACCAGAATGGAAAGGCAAATGGAGATGTTCCAGGATCAGCTTGCCAACAATGCGCAAACACTGGGATTGAAGAACCAACAGATAAGGCATTTGTTCACAGAAAGGGACAACATCCGGGGAAGGATTGATGAAATAGGGCATTACATCTACATGAAATGCTTGGCATATGAGCGAACACCTCGGAAGACCCTCCTTGTTTCCATCATGGGCTGCGTCCGCCGGATTATGAACGAGTTGAAGAGCTTGCAAAGAGACCTTACACCTAGAGCCGCGAAAAGGCCGGATGATGCCTCGCGGCCCCTTAAATTGGAGAATTAGTTTTGGTCAAGTCCTGTTTATTTGGCTTTGGTTGTTTTTCCATATGTTGTTTTCTTTTTCGTTAAACCGAGTTTAAAACCGTGGAGTCTGTACTATTGCTATTCCTTGCTTGATGTAATTTGTAATAGCAAAATTTTGAGAATGAATTCAATGATTTCACAAGAATTGTGTGTTTCTTTACTTTAAGGCAGAACTACGCCTGGTCTGATTCACGCGGGGACGTGATACGTAGGCAATCCCCATAAGATTCGACCGCTTTTAATAAATAAAAATAAAAATACAAAATAAAACACAGGGTTTCCCAAAGTACTTTAAAAAGGGATGAATGAGCAAACCGGGATGACGTATGTTGTTTGAGGCAAAGCATGTAGAAACGATTAACTGCCTAGGTGCATTGCATCCTCTATGTGTTATGATCAAATCTGTTAAGCTCTAACACTAACAAAGTTTGTTGTTGTCTGATACCAGACAGTTAGTTGTTAAAGAATTCTGGCAACACATTCATACCAAACCAGATCCAAAGGACCGGTAGCAACAAGCATGACTACTTCAGAGAATAGTAATGAGGAAGAAAGGCCGATGAGCCAGTTGCTAAAAGAGGCAATGGAAAAGATTGAAAGGATGGGACTAGAGATGCATGCAATGCAGCTAGCCCTGGCCAAAACGCAAAAGAGCCCTGAGACAGTGGGACACGTGCCGGAGTACCCTCACTCTGGCCCTTCCACAAGCCGCCCAAATCCCCTCTATCATCAAGAAAGAAGCCCTCATGATTCCCAAGCTCCACCACCCCATCAACCTCTCCCAACACCCAATATTCCCATTTTTGTGGGACCTGCATCAGCCCCTTTGCAGCGAACGACCAGTGAGCCATTGTTTCAGGCTCACGATACACAATACTATCCCCCTGAGCCTACATTCCACGCACCGGAACCACAGGCTTACAATCCCCATTTGGAAATACCGGCAGAGGTTGAGAAGCCGGTTAAGGCCCCTGAACAGGATGAAGTGTTAAGAAAGTTCAAAAGCCTGGAGCAGTCCTTCAGGAACTTGCACGGGTTGGGCAATCAAGTCAGCGTGGCATACAAAGATCTGTGCCCTTTCCCAGATGTCCAACTCCCGGCTGGGTTCAAGATGCCCAAGTTTGATTTATATGAAGGGCACGGTGATCCCATGGCACATTTGCGGGGATTCTGTAGCAAAATGAGAGGGGCAGGAGGCAAGGATGAGCTTTTGATAGCTTATTTCGGCCAAAGTCTGAGCGGATCTGCACTGGAATGGTATACCAGGCAGGATTTCAGCAGGTGGTACACGTGGGATGACCTGGCGCAGGCTTTTGCAGGTCATTTCCAGTACAATCTGGAGATAGTTCCTGACCGTCTCACGTTACTGAGAACTGGGAAGAAACCCGGGGAAAGTTTTCGCGAGTTCGGGTTCCGCTGGAGAGAACAAGCAGCTAGGGTCGATCCTCCCATGAGAGAGGGAGAGATGGTAGACTACTTTTTGCAGACATTGGATCCAACCTACTTTGGTCACTTGGTGACAACGGTTGGAAAATCTTTCAACGAGGTGGTCAAAATAGGGGTCATGATAGAAGAAGGTTTGAGGTCGGACAAGATCTTAAACTATTCGGCACTTAAGGCCACAACCCAGGCTATTCAAAGCGGCACGGGAGGTGCGTTAAGAAGAAAGAAAGAAGAGGTTGCCACGATCGAGGCAGGCAGTTGGTCCAGGGCTGGCAGGCCGCACTACAACCAACCCAGGCCTCACAGGTCAAACTACCCATACAACCCACCACAAAATTTCTATCCACCTCGAGAACCACATTGTTCCGTACACCAAGCCCAGGTATACACTCAGCCTCCGGTTCGCCCACAATGGCGCGCACCGGCTCCCCAGAACATATATGCACCACCACAAAACACTTACCCTCCACCAAGGGCATATAGAAATCCTTCAGGGGCAGGTTTCCGGGGAAATCCAGATGCCAGAAATGACAGGTTGCGGAAGCAAAGAACCTTCACCGAACTGGGAGAAACCTACACCGCTGTGTTCCACAAGCTGCGGCAATTAGGTTTGGTTAGTCCTGTCCATACTCGGGAACCAAATCCCCCGCCTCAGAATTTGGATCGTTCAATCAGTTGTGAATACTGTTCAGGGATGCTCGGGCACGATACCGAGAAGTGCTGGAAGTTAAGGCATGCCATACAGGATCTTATTGACACCAATAAGATCGAGGTCCAGACACCGGAGGCTCCTAACATCAACCAAAACCCACTGCCAGCGCACCACGAAACTCACATGATTGAGTTGGTGTGTGAGGGAGGAGAATTAAGAAAACCCTCACAAACAGTGATGATGATCCAGGCTGCCCCAAAAGAAGTCTTAACCAGTGGAGGAACAAATGTACAGTCGCAGGAAGAAGGCGTCAAGCCGGTAGTAATATGGGGGAAGAGCCCGTCCGTCATAGCAAGCAAACCCGAGCCAAGCAAGTTGGTAATACCAGGGATCCTGCCCACACCGGCAGTCATGTTGAAAGGGGTATGTGGAGAACGGGTGACCATAAAGCCGGTGGTCCAACTGCCAATGCTTGACAGCAGGGCTGTGCCCTGGAAATATGAAAAAGCAGTGGTGACGTACCAAGGAAAACAGGTGGAAGAAGTCAGTTGTGAAGCGCAAGGGCTGACTCGATCAGGTCGATGTTTTGCTCCGGTGGAGTTAAGAAAAACCAACCCAGTGGCAACCAAGAAGCCAGTGTCAGAAGAAGAGGCTGAAGACTTCCTGAGGAAGATGAAAGTGCAAGACTATTCTGTGGTTGAGCAGCTGAGAAAAACACCTGCCCAGATCTCACTATTGTCATTACTCCTCCATTCCGAGGAACATCGCCGGGCCCTGTTAAAGATATTGAACGAGGCCCATGTACCCAGTGAGATTTCTGTAAACCACCTGGAAACCATTGCCAGCAAGATTTTCGAGGTGAACAGGGTAACATTCTCAGATGATGACCTGCCGGTGGAAGGTACGGAGCATAACAAAGCTCTATACCTAGCTGTCAAATGTGAAGACTCGGTGGTAACTCGAGTATTGGTGGATAACGGCTCAAGCGCCAATATTTGTCCATTATCCACCCTGGACCAGTTAAAGATTGACCGTGGAAGAATCCGGGAGAATAGCATCTGTGTCCGGGGGTTTGACGGAAACGGAACAGCCACTGTGGGGGATGTTGTACTTGAACTGACCATTGGCCCGGTCCTGTTTACCATGGAATTCCAGGTATTGGACGCCACGGTATCTTACAACTTGCTGTTAGGACGACCTTGGATTCATGCAGCTAAAGCGGTGCCTTCCACCCTACATCAGACAGTGAAGTTCGAGTGGGAAAGACAAGAGGTCGTGTTGCACGGCGAGGATACAACATGCACCATGGGCGGAACCATTGTGCCTTTCATAGAGACCACTGATGACAAGGGTCCCTGGGTCTACCAGATTCTCGATACAGGGTCGGCCAACAAAATTTCTGAAGGAGAAATCATCCCGCACCCTAGGGTGACTGCCGCAACAGTCATGATGGTATCAGAAATGCTGGGTAATGGGTTTGTGCCGGGAAAAGGCCTGGGAGTTGAACTTCAAGGGATAGTCCAACCTGTCTCCCTTCCTAAGAATCTGGAAACTTTCGGGTTGGGGTTCAAACCAACCGCAGCAGACAGGAAGCAAGCGCGAAAAATGAAGAAGAGAGTCTGGTCTCTGCCTAAACCAGTGCCACGCCTCTCAAGGTCTTTTGTTAAAGCTAGTGCCAAGGGGTCAGCGATCCCAAAGATTCGAGGACCTTTGATCGGCATAAGTGAAGACCTGAATCAGAGTTTTGAGAGACTATTCGCGGATGTCAGTATGGTGGAAGCTGGAGAGGGTTCCAGCAGAGCAGAGATACAATTCGTGGGGCCTGAGGCCAAGACCAACAATTGGACGGTTACTCCTCTTCCTGTCCGAGGGGAGTCTTGGTAGTAGGCTTTGATTAATGTTTTGTTTGTTTGTTTGTTTGATCGGATTATTCAAGGGTGTAATCCCAATTTTACTTTCGTTTTGTAAAAGTGTGAACCCTTTTTATCCTGCAAATTTAATAAAGTTCTTTTCTTTTGTCCCATTTTAATTTCTTGTTTTGTTCTTTTTCTTTCTGAACAGTTCTCTTTTTACTGGTCCTAATGACATGGCATGCACAGCGGATCTTCGACCTAGTCTAATAAATCAATCTGAATCTGACTCAATGATGCAAGAGGTCGTTTGTGATAATGAATCCGAATGTGACGAAGGGGAAGCCTTCGAAGAAATAAACCGAGAACTGTGCCAATTTGAAGAGAAACCCAAGCCTAACCTAAATGACACTGAGGCTGTGAACCTAGGAGACGCTGATAACATCCAAGAGACCAAAATTAGCATCCACATTGAGCCGAATGTCAAAGCAGAATTGATCGAAACTCTCAGGGAATTCAAAGATGTTTTTGCATGGTCATATGATGATATGCCTGGATTGAGCACCAATTTAGTGGTTCACAAACTACCCACTGACCCGGCATACCCTCCGGTCAAGCAAAAACTAAGGAAATTTAAAACAGAAATGAGTGTAAAAATCAAAGAAGAAGTGATCAAGCAGTTGCAATCGAAGGTCATTCGGGTCACTCGATATCCCGAGTGGCTGGCCAATGTGGTACCAGTCCCAAAGAAGGATGGAAAAATCAGGGTGTGCGTCGACTACCGCAACCTCAACAAAGCAAGTCCCAAGGACAATTTCCCGTTACCCAACATTCATATCCTGATCGATAATTGCGCTGGGCGCGAGATCGGATCCTTTGTGGATTGCTATGCGGGTTATCATCAGATCCTAATGGACGAAGAGGATGCTGAGAAGACAGCGTTTATTACGCCATGGGGAACCTACTGCTATCGGGTAATGCCGTTCGGGTTAAAGAACGCCGGGGCAACGTACATGCGAGCAATGACTGCTGTGTTTCATGACATGATACACAAAGAAATAGAGGTGTACGTCGATGATGTGATCATCAAATCTTGGCGTCAGGAGGACCATGTGGCAGACCTAAGGAGATTTTTCCAAAGACTCCGGAGGTATGATATCAAGCTTAACCCGGCCAAATGCGCATTCGGGGTTCCATCAGGAAAGTTGCTAGGATTCATCGTCAGTCGACGGGGGATTGAGTTAGACCCATCCAAAATTGAATCCATCCGAGATTTGCCACCGCCAAGGAACAAAACAGAGGTAATGAGTTTGCTGGGTAGACTCAATTATATCAGCAGGTTCATCGCTCAACTCACAGCAACTTGTGAGCCCATATTTCGGCTGCTGAGAAAGGACGCTGCAGTAGGTTGGACAGCAGAGTGTCAGGAGGCCTTCGACCAAATCAAAGGGTATCTGTCTAATCCACCCGTATTGGTCCCGCCTAAGCCCGGGAAACCCCTAATCCTTTACCTGACGGTCTTGGAAAATTCATTTGGTTGTGTACTGGGGCAACATGATGACACAGGGAGGAAGGAGCAGGCCATCTACTATCTTAGCAAGAAATTCACAGTGCATGAGGTCAAGTACACTCAACTCGAGAAAACATGCTGCGCCCTAACTTGGGTAGCTCAGAAGTTGAAGCACTACCTGTCTTCATATACTACTTATCTCATATCCCGCTTGGACCCATTGAAGTATATCTTTCAGAAACCTATGCCCACGGGGAGGTTGGCAAAATGGCAAATTCTGCTCACAGAGTTTGATATCATCTATGTGACGAGGACGGCCATGAAAGCCCAGGCGCTGGCAGACCATTTGGCAGAGAATCCCGTTGATGAAAAATACGAGCCCTTAAGAACGTATTTTCCTGACGAAGAGGTGATGCATACGAATGAGTTGGAATTACCCGAGGAACCGGGTTGGAAGCTTTTCTTCGATGGAGCTGCAAACGCAAAAGGGGTTGGAATAGGAGCAGTACTCATTTCTGAAACAGGACGGCATTATCCTGTTACGGCTCAACTACGCTTCTATTGCACCAACAATATGGCCGAATATGAGGCTTGCATTCTGGGTCTGCGCTTGGCTGCTGACATGGGTGTCCAAGACGTCTTGGTCTTGGGAGACTCGGACCTCTTGGTACATCAAATTCAGGGTGAATGGGAAACACGAGATCTAAAGCTCATACCATACCGACAATGCTTGCATGATCTGAGCAAGAAATTTCGATCGGTAAAGTTCAAACACATCCCGAGAGTTCACAATGAGGTTGCGGATGCCTTAGCCACCTTAGCATCAATGCTGCACCACCCTGACAAAATGTATGTTGATCCTCTGCACATCCAAGTCCGTGATCAGCACGCCTACTGCAATGCCGTAGAAGAAGAAGCAGATGGCGAACCCTGGTTTCATGATATCAAGGAATACCTCAGGATGGGGATATATCCAGAACATGCCTCTGGGGACCAAAAAAGAGCCCTTCGGCGTTTGTCGAATGGTTTCTTCCTCAGTGGAGGAGTATTGTACAAAAGAACCCCGGATTTGGGATTGTTGAGATGCATAGATGCCGGGCAGGCAACGACGGTTATGGCGGAAGTACATGCCGGAGTTTGTGGGCCACACATGAGCGGATATATATTGGCAAGAAAGATCCTTCGAACAGGGTGTTATTGGCTAACCATGGAACACGACTGTATCACTTTCGTAAGGAAATGCCATCAGTGCCAGATACATGGAGATTTGATTCATTCTCCGCCAACAGAGTTACATACGATGTCAGCACCCTGGCCGTTTGTAGCATGGGGCATGGATGTCATTGGGCCCATCGAGCCAGCAGCGTCCAACGGTCATAGGTTCATTCTAGTGACCATTGATTACTTCACCAAATGGGTTGAGGCTAAAACCTTCAAATCAGTAACTAAGAAGGCAGTGGTGGACTTTGTTCACTCCCATATCATCTGCAGATTTGGGATCCCAAAAGTGATCATCACGGATAACGGTGCGAATCTTAATAGCAGCTTGATGAGAGAGGTATGCCAACAATTCAAGATTACACACCGCAATTCCACCCCATATCGTCCTAAGGCAAATGGAGCAGTCGAAGCAGCCAATAAGAATATCAAGAAGATACTGCGAAAAATGGTGGAAGGGTCCAGACAGTGGCACGAGAAATTACCCTTTGCTTTGTTGGGTTACCGCACTACCGTCCGGACTTCCATAGGCACAACTCCTTATTTGTTGGTGTATGGAACTGAGGCCGTGATACCAGCGGAGGTCGAAATTCCGTCCCTCCGAATTGTCGCTGAAGCCGGAATTGATGATGATGAATGGATCAAAGCTCGCTTGGAACAGTTGAGCCTGATAGATGAGAAAAGATTGGCAGCAGTGTGCCATGGTCAGCTGTACCAGAAGAGAATGGCAAGAGCGTATAATAAAAAGGTGCGCCCCAGGAAGTTTGAAGTAGGGCAGCAGGTATTGAAGAAGATCCTCCCACATCAGGTCGAGGCAAAAGGCAAATTCGCCCCAAATTGGCAAGGGCCTTATATCGTGACCAGAGTATTGTCCAACGGTGCTTTGTGTTTGACAGATGTCGAGGGTAGATGTGTCGACATGGCTATCAATTCAGATGCAGTCAAGAGATATTATGCGTAATTTCTTTAATTACGGCAATTTTTGGTTTATTTGTTTGTATTTGGCATTTGTTGAATAATGAGATGACGGAGGCAATTCTTTCTTCTATCCAAACACTTTTAACCCTCGCTTCCCCCTTTGAGCCTTAAGCAAATTCTTTCAATACCCCTCTTTTGGAATCACTAATGGGAAAGATACGAGAAAAAAAAAGAAAAGAAAAGAAAAAGAAAAGAAAAGAAAAGAAAAAGACATGAAAAAATGAAAAGAAGGAAAAGAAAAAAAAGAAGAAGATAAAATCAAGGAATATAAAACCGTGGGAACTACGTTTGACCTGATTCCTCAAAGAGGATACGTAGGCGCCTCACGGCTCGGTCATAGTATGCATCATAGCAAATATAGGATGCATAATGTACATAGTGTGCATAATAGGCACAATGTGCGTAACGCACGTAGCTCAACATAAGCATAAAAGATAAATTCCCCAAGCAAGAAAACTGGGGCAGAAGTTATGTTTTGAGTTCCAACAAAGGTTTGATTCCAAAAGTCGTAGCACATCACCCTTCAAATTTGTTTTCATTTTTATAGCCTTTCTTCAAACCCACACCAAAACCAACGTCAACATCCAAAAGACCTCCCGATCAATGTTCGAGAGATGCCAAATCCGGCAAATAAGACCGAGAATGATACACTGATCCCCAGCAAAGAAGAGGATCGTGAGACTGGGAATGAATTGATAGTCAAAGGAATCTCCAGAAGAGAGGGTCGTATCTACAACGCCCCAATTCATCGAAAGAAATAAAATGAGAGAGTCTCATCGGTGAAAACCTTCGCAGGCACCGAGAGGCGACGTAAGACGAGGGATATGAAATGAGAGAGTCTTATTGGTGAAAACCTTCACAGGCACCATAAGGCGCCGGGAGATGAGAGAAAAGAGAGAGTCTCATTAGTGAAAACCCCTCGAAGGGCACTATGAGGCGACAAGATAGAGCAGCAAAAGCTACCACATTCGCAACAAGATGAACATCCATTTATCATCCCCAGCAAGTCAGACCATCGGACAAATCGATTGATACAAATAGACTGGGTCGGGAATCTATGGTGCACGCCATGATCACGGGGACCAGTCATGTCCTCCAGATAAGTTCTTTTGATTAGCTCCTCCCACAAAATATTGGTTCACAAAGTTTTTCTCTTTTCCATATCTTTATTTTCTTTTCCTAAAATGTGTCTTTAAAGGATTTTTCAAAGCTTACTACCAGAAACCGAAGGGGAATTCATCCAATGCAGGATAATACAAACAGTCTTAAAGGCCGGCCCCAGGCAATGCAGGGATTGTGCTCGGAAATGTTGGAAGAAGTAAGCTCCAAAAGGGAGTGGTTTCGGGAGTTAGAAGCAGACTCCCACATCATGTGTTTTAAAAGAAAGCAGAAAAGGGGATAAATTGAAAACCAATCCCCAGCAGGCTAGAGACCCCCAACAGGCAACTTTGCCCGCCAACCAATTATGGGGACAAAGAGCAAGAAAAGGGGAAGAGAGAAAAATTGCTCGCCAGAAAGGCACCCTCTACCACCACGATTAAAAATGATTAAATCCTTTTGTATGCTGCAGGAAAACAAAGGATTGATGATGGCAGCAAGATGCACCGCCATGGAAGTCACCAAAAACCGGGGCAGAAAATTTTCTGCCGATTGTCGAAAATTTTCTCGGAAGAACGGGGAAACAATTTCAATACTTTTAAGTTCTAGGTCGCCCACCAGTATAATGCGGGAATACTTTTAAGTTCTAGGTCGCCCACCAGTATAATGCGGGAATACATTTAAGTTCTAGGTCGCCCACCAGTATAATGCGGGAATACTTTTAAGTTCTAGGTCGCCCACCAGTATAATGCGGGAATACATTTAAGTTCTAGGTCGCCCACCAGTATAATGCGGGAATACTTTTAAGTTCTAGGTCGCCCACCAGTATAATGCGGGAATACTTTTAAGTTCTAGGTCGCCCACCAGTATAATGCGGGAATACATTTAAGTTCTAGGTCGCCCACCAGTATAATGCGGGAATACATTTAAGTTCTAGGTCGCCCACCAGTATAATACGGGAATACTTTTAAGTTCTAGGTCGCCCACCAGTATAATGCGGGAATACATTTAAGTTCTAGGTCGCCCACCAGTATAATGCGGGAATATTTTTAAGTTCTAGGTCGCCCACCAGTATAATGCGGGAATACTTTTAAGTTCTAGGTCGCCCACCAGTATAATGCGGGAATACTTTTAAGTTCTAGGTCGCCCACCAGTATAATGCGGGAATACTTTTAAGTTCTAGGTCGCCCACCAGTATAATGCGGGAATATTTTTAAGTTCTAGGTCGCCCACCAGTATAATGCGGGAATACTTTTAAGTTCTAGGTCACCCACCAGTATAATGCGGGAATACATTTAAGTTCTAGGTCGCCCACCAGTATAATGCGGGAATACTTTTAAGTTCTAGGTCGCCCACCAGTATAATGCGGGAATACATTTAAGTTCTAGGTCGCCCACCAGTATAATGCGGGAATACTTTTAGCTCTAGAGTTTGGAATCAGTAGCCCCACCTGAAGACGGAAGGTTACAACAAAGATCCCCAAGCAGGAAACCATAAAATCCCCAGCACCAAGAAGCAGACAACTGCAGAGGCAAGCGCGCAATTCAAAAGGAAAAAGGAACGCATCTCAAAAGAAGCAGTTTGGGAGCGTTGTAGCATGCCCAGTATGACGATGCTGATGAAGAAACATACCACTGAAGAAACCATTGGAAAATTTAAAGAAGAAAGTCGTGTCCCCAGCGGATCAAGCAAAGTGATGAAACTGGCATTCAAACGTCAGCAAAGGACCAGCATCATCTCCCAAAGTCACAAGATAAAGGCATCGGAGGAAAGTGGTAGCCGACAAGAAAGCAAGGCAACAAGAACAAGTTGAAGATGGATGAGATTTCAGGATCCTCAGTTTAGCTTAGCTTCTTGTTTTCCTTTGAGCAATGTAATAGGGAGATCGGTTGAGCAGTAGCATCCTACATCAGCATACAACAGCGCACAACAACAACAAACACTACAGTCGCACGGTAGTCCCAGCTGCCAAAATTTCCCGAACTACATTGACCTGATTCCTGTTCAGCCCAGGATATGTAGGAAACCTCTGAAGCAAAGGTTCGGTCAAATCCTTTTCAAAAAATGCTTCACACGGAGTATTCGGACGGGCAAAAATCGCTCGCTTTATCTTTGCGCGAAAACCCTTCGTGTCTTCGGGCAAAGAGGGGCAGCTGTAAGCACGTGATTTTTGCTTTACCGGCAATCGCTCCAAAAAGAAAATAAAAAATAGCGACAAATGACTGCGCTATACAATGTTTCAAGTTTTCCGTTACATGTGTTGTTAATCATGTGCGGATCTGTCCATTTTGCATTTAGTCCTACCGATCAAAATACAAAGCGTGTATGTCAGGGTAATTAAATTCGGTCGTTAAAAGAAAATCCACAAAAAATATGAAATGCATCTAGGTGGTGATTTAAACCTACTTGAATATTTCAATATGCGAGTGATAACTGTGTTAAAGGTTTAAATTAATAATTGTTTTAATTTCTATTTATTTAATTTTAAAATTGGGAAAAAAGAACAAAAAGAAAATAGTGCAAGATTAACCGGACTTAGTTCTTTGAAAAAGAGTTCCGCTCACTTCATCTATTTATTTAATTTTAAAATTAGGAAAAAGGAACAAAAAGAAAATAGTGCAAGATTAACCGGACTTGGGCCTATTTGTTTTGAATATTCTAAGCCCAAAAGCAGCCCAAATCAGCAGCCCAAGCGACCCATTCCCCAGGCCATCAAAACGACGTAGTTCAACACCAAAACTACGTCGTTTCAGGGATGGTTAATCTGAGCCGTTCATTTCCAGTGATCCGATGGCCCTTATTAGCCCTCATGACCCGACCCATTCCCGTTTTTGACCGACCCCTTGATTAACCAAACGGCACCGTATGGTCTAGCCTCCCCAATCCTGGCCATCAATTCTAATCAATCCAACGGCCAGGATTGAATCAGCCTCCCCGTATATAAGCCTCCTATCACACCCCACGCCCCTATTCTAACCCCCCCCCCCCCACTCATCTCGTCCCCAAACACTGAAGCCCCCCCAAACCCTAGCAGCCGCCCTAGCTTCCCTTTCACCAGAACCCGGCGGCATGGACGCCGGTGGCCACCTCCTGAACACCCTAGGACCACCTCACTGTCCTGAACACAAATCCACTAACCACGAGCCTCGAATCACTTCCGTTCGTCTCGAATCTTCATTTGAAGATTTGAGTCGAACCCGGATCTATGCCAAACCATCCCATCTTCATACCAGACACTCCCCTGACCTTCCTCGTGACCAAACCAAGCTTGGTTTGGTCCGAATCTACCCACAACTCCTAAAAATCCAGATCTGGAAATCCAGAACTTGAAACACATGCACCTGGGGAACCCGGCCAGTTTTGACATGGGTTTGAGGTCTAATAGACCTTAATCAAGGTGTTCTCATGTGAGAACACCCTGATTAAAGTTTGTTCGGCCTCAAAAATTCGAAGTTGAATCAGATTTGGGTCTGTTTGATTTAAACATTTTGGTAAGTTTTCCTTTCTTTTGTTTTATTTCTAAATAAGTTGTCAGCATATCTCTTTGTGTTTGGTTGTTATTTTGTTATTTTTTTGGATTTCTTTCATCTCTGTAAAGACCTTTTATTTGGTCAATTGTTTTCTGTGTATGATTTGAATGTATTCTGTGATGAACATGTTCGATTAGATTAGTCGTCAAATGAATAAACTTATATAGGTTCCCAGTAATTGAACACAAAATTGTCTGATGCCCTTTAGGTCCCTGAACATATTGTTTATGTGAGCGACTGATTATTACCTGCTATAATTAGTATAGTCGACTCGATAAATGTCGTTGATTAGTTTCTATAACTAATGAATCAAACGAGCTAATAATGTCGCATGACTAATTGATACTTTGCCACTGATTGAAGGCCCCAGCATTGTTTGAAATAGTTTGTTTGCATTGAAAAATGACTGAAAGGTTCAGTCTAGGCAGTCCTGAATTTGAACTTTCATCAGTTCAAAAATGCCCTGATGCTGCAAAGGGTCAAGACAGTGATAACCAGGGTTTAACAGGGGTAGTCTGGGGTTTGCAAAGAACAAAAATGATTAGTTTAAATGAGCTGACAAGTAGGGTACTAATTTGGGATTAAATTAATGCCAATGGGGAACAAGACATAAGAGTATGGGACTTAAATTGAATAAAAAATGATGCCCATAACTCCTGATTAAACAAAACCAGGCGTGGGAATAAAGGGGGCTGACACCAAAAGATGCTTAGGCATGGGCTTTAAAGAGTATGGGCAGGCTGCAAGTTGCAGAAAAAAAGGGCAGCTTAACTGCACTGGTTTTTGGCTTATAAATAAGCCATTTGAGAATTTAAACAGGGCTGGACTTTGGGGTCTTCAGAAAGAAAAAAAACTTTAGTCTGAAGAGAGGTCTAGTGAGTCCAAAATCACAATAGCGTAAACACAAGGTAGTTTCCAATAGACATTGTAACCAAACACTGCCTGAAAGTTGTACAAGAGTGCATATTGGTCAAAGCTGTCTTGGCCAAGTTCTGTTGCTTGCATTGGCTGAGTTGGTTGTTGGTTGTTGAACTGTTAGTTTTACTGCATTTGAACCCTCAGTTACTGCTGTTATTTCCTTACTCTTTCCTGGGATTGCTGGCTTGGTTTCGACTATCTGCTAGTCCTTGTATTCTGGGAGATATTGTTGGTTATCTGTGGCTGTGGAAAACACTTGGTTTAGTTGGTTGTTGCTGTGTTGTTGCTGTGTATCTGTTGTTGCTGTGTTTACTGCATACTGCCTAGCTGACCATTCCTTCCTTCTTTGTCCTCCATACCAGGTACACAATTAATACCACAAATGTAACTGAAAGTTTGAGCATGAATGCAAAAGAGAGGACCTGCAGATTGTTTTTTTATATATGTACATGAACTGTTACTCTAAATGTCATGAAATAGTTACATTTTTGTTTGGACAATAGAAGCAGCCTACATACTAAGTATATCAATGTAGGTTAACGAATGCTAGCCTTGTATGTATACTGCTAGGTGAAAATATGCCCAGTGTAATAAGTTGTATTTCAGACTTAGTCTGATGGTGTAGTATATTCTCTAATGTAGGCCAAATAGGAAAGCTATCCGTTTTAGTTAAAGTTCTTTCTCCTTTTGCCATATTGTCACATAAATTGATAAACTCATTTCACAAAACAAAGAATCAGTTCAGGGCCTCAACCTCATGAAGGTCGAGCCCAAATCGAAGCAAACCAAGTAGGCCCGCGTAGAACAGGCAGAGGCCCAGGTCTGGCCTATCACGCATGGGCTGGATTTGGGCCTATAATTGTTTGTTCGGCTGACTGTACATACAACCTCATTTCTGAAATTTTTTTAGCTTTTCTGAATGTCATTACAAACAACTTGCAAGCATTTAATTAATTAGGACTATCTACTGTTTTCAATTGATAAAGACAAACACGACGAGAAACGTAGGTGTTATAGGATATCCTTTTTTTAAAAAAAAATAATAATAATAATAAATAAAAAAAAAGAAGAACGAGATGAGCCTCGATGAAAATAAACAAAACGCACAGACGCGGGGCCCTTGTTTAAATGTGTATTATCAAAGCATCTAGGTTCCAGGACGGGTTGTTTAGCAAATCTCACAACTCTCCTAAAAATAACAATACGTTAGACTCTTTAGGACGCGCCTTAATAAATCTTACCTTCTTAAACTCGGGTGCGCATTTATGTGACCCAAATCCAATTCTCAACGGAGTCGAAATGTGTTTCTAATCACGGGTACATTGATTGTGACGTGGTTCGAGATGCGTGTCCATGACGTTGCAATTTCATTTTTAAAAAAAATTGAGATGAGCCTCGCCAAATAAAAAATGTACACAGCTACGGGGCCCTCCAACTGTATATATATTAAAACACTTAGAATTCGGGACAGGTCGTTTAGCGAACTTTTCGGCCTTACCCAAAACAACAAATACGCTAGTTGCTTTAGGCACGTCTTAATAATTTACTCTCCTTAATTCGGGTGCACATTTATGTGACCCAAATCCAAATCTCAACCGAGTCAAAATATGTCAACAATCACGGGTGCATTGATGCAACGTGATTCAAGATATGTTTTCACAACGTTGCAATTCTTGATAAAAACAGTAAATGATAAAAGCGGTTAAAAGTTAAATTTTGCACATAAGTTCACACTTGTATAAGATCAGATAATCAAGCCGAATATAACAGTTGAGCGACCATGCTAGAACCACGGAACTCGGGAATGCCTAACACCTTCTCCCGGGTTAACAGAATTCCTTATCCGGATTTCTGGTACGCAGACCATGATATAGAGTCATTCTTTTCCTCGATTCGGGATTAAAATTGGTGACTTGGGACACCCTAAATCTCCCAAGTGGCGACTCTGAAATAATTAAACCAATCCCGTTTCGATTGTCCTTTAATTGAAAAAAAACTCCCCCTGCGCCCCGCGGGCGCGGAAAAAGGAGGTGTGACATCTCCCACTAACCAATAATCCTCATAATTAAAAATTATCTCAAATTAGTTTATAGCCATGTGGTACCTTGTATGGTACTAGTCCATCAATACCGGGTATTTTAGTTTGGGCCATATTTTATCACAAAACGTCAAACTTTGACAAAATTCTTTTTCTTAGACTTGTTCTCCCTTTCACCTTCATGAATTTACTAATCACTTGTGAAATAGCATAATCCTTATAATTCCCAAAATAAATCTCATTCCCGAATTTGCGTCGATTAATCTTACAACGAAGCTTTATTGTACGACGACGTTTTAATGTACGAAAATGCGAAATATAATATCTCATTTTCAGACTTTCATCATTTTACTTATGGCGCACTTTCACGCACGAAAACCTGGGGTGTAACATAAATATTCTTGGTATGATGAGTTATGAAAGTTGTTTAAAAAGGTCTTCTCTTTATAAAGTATAGTTTGATTGCTCGAGGACGAGCAATGGTTTAAGTGTGGGATGTTGATGGTAGTCTATAATCTCGTATTTTAGTCACTTATTACACTCTAATTTACTTCACTTTAATTGAGTTTGAGCTTTAATAGCTAATATTTTGCACTAATTGCGTGTTTCATGCCTTGCAGGAGTGATTTCGAATCATGTAGCTATTTTGGAACTAATTCGAGCTATTTGGAGCTTGGTAGTCTGAGTAAAAGCCCAAAGGAATAAGCCAGGACTGTGTTCGGGGGTTGAGGATCATGTCTGGACGTCAAAATTTAAAAAAGAATCAACTGCTGAAAAAAACACTAGTGTGACGCACAGTGCCACGCAGTAGTGTAAATTTACGTAAAAAATTGGCAAAGTTCAAAGGGCACCCAGGTGCGTGATCGCGCACTGGGTGCGCAAGTTAGGCAGTATTCTGTCCAAAGTGTGCGGCCACATGTGTGAGCACACCCTCAGGTGCACGGTCACGCATGTCCAACTCCGCCACGTAGGAGAAGATGTTTTCGTTTGGGTCTGACCCTACTTGGTATATATATATATATATATATATATATATATATATATATATATATATGGAAAATGGTACTTTCTGGACTTTTGACACATCTTAGACCTAAGGAAGCTAACGAGAAGCAAAAGCACAAGGATTTTGTCATTCAATCCTCACTCAAGACAAGAGTTTGGATCTTTTTATATTTTCCTTTAACTTTAAACAAATTTGTGATGAATTACTCCATATCTATGGAGTAGTTTCCTTTAGGGTTTGATGGATTTGTGGATTATACTCTAGTTTTATGTATTGAGTCGTTTTGGATGTTTTACTCGTTGCATCTATATTCACTTGTTCATGTAATCAAGAGAGGCATAACTTGTGATATTTTTTTAGTCTATTTTGTTGGTTGAATTCATTAATTCTTCTATGTAATCGGAAGAGGCTAGTTGAATTATTGATTAAATCTAGTTAGGAGGATAATCTAGAGAAGTTCTCCTAAAGACCAATCCACTACGAGTTCTTGCATACCTTCACGAGCTTAACTTAGTTCATCTTGTGAGGCTGAGACTTAAACGAGAGACGAGTTTCTACTAAACGGTTGAACTAATAATCAAGTGAATTCGAGAGACTCACTTGAATAGTAGAAGTGAATTAACTAGAGTTAGTTCCCAAACAATTATCTTGCACGTATCCTATCAAAACTCTATCTTCCCCCAATTGATAACCTTCTTTGCTCATTACTTGTGTCGATTGTCATTAGCCAATAGTTTAGACTCTTAGTTAATTTTAGTTTTAATCACAAAACTCTCAACTGTTGATCATTTTAGATAGCAATCTAGCTACAAACTACGATAATACTGTTTAACTAATCCTTATGGATACAATATCATATTTTACTATATTCGACTAGTGGTCATATCTAGGTGTGTCTTTTGTGCCCATCAGGACAAAATATTAGGCGATCCGACTCTGGGCGGCTGGGCTTATGTAGGAGGCATGGGCTATAACACATGAAATTTGAAAATCGGGTGGAATTATAATTTTGTGGCACTAAAACACCAAAAAATAAGTAAAGGTCATGTCGAGGTGGTGACTATTGTTATTTAGGTCATTTTTTATGGTCAGACAAAATTTAGGCGATCCAAATTCGGGCGCCCGTGCCCATGTTGGAGGCATGGGCCATAGCACACGAAATTTTCGAGTGAAATTCTAGTTTTATGGCATTAAAACGCCAAAAATGTGTAATGGTCATGTCGAGGGGGGTGACTATTGTTCTTTAGATCATTTTTTATGGTCCGACAAAATTTTAAGCGATCCGAATCCGGGTGCCTGGGCCCATGCAGAAGGCGTAGACTATAAAATACGAAAATCTAGGAATCAGACGGAATTCTAATTTTATGGTCCTAAAATGCCAAAAAATGAGTAACGGTCATGGCTATGCGGTGACTATTATTCCTTTGGTCATTTTTGATGGGCTGACAAAATTTTAAACGATCCGAGTCCGGGCACCCGGGCCTATGCAGGAGGCGCGGACTATAGCACACGAAAATCTAGGAATAGGACAAAATTTAGTTTTATGGACCTGAAAAGCCAAAAAACGAGTAACAGTCAAGGAGAGGGGGTGACTATTGTTACTAAGGTCATTTTTGACAGGCCAGAAAATTTTTAGGCAATCCAGATCCGGGCGCCTAGACACATGTAGGAGGCATGGACTATAACACACGAAAATCTGATTATCGGGTGGAATTCCAAATTTATGGCCCTAAAACTCCAAAAAATGAGTAACGGTCATGGAGAGGTGGTGACTATTGTTCCTTAGGTCGTTTTTGATGGACGGTAATATTGTAGGGGATCCCGGTCCGGGAGCTCGAGCCCATGTAGTAAACTTGGGCTATAGCACATAAAAATCTGGGAATAAGGCGGAATTTTAGTTTTATGGCCCTAAAATGCCAAAAAACGAGTAACGGTCATGG
The DNA here is from genome assembly GCF_000393655.2 of Nicotiana sylvestris. Classification (NCBI taxonomy): domain Eukaryota; kingdom Viridiplantae; phylum Streptophyta; class Magnoliopsida; order Solanales; family Solanaceae; genus Nicotiana; species Nicotiana sylvestris. The sequence continues at coordinate 160,898,137 of NC_091068.1, forward strand.
TGAGGCAGTGACTATTGTTCATTAGATTATTTTTGATAGGCCGACAAAATTGTAGGCAATCCGAGTTCGGGCGCCCGAGCCCATGCAAAAGACGTGGGCTATAGCACACCAAAATTTGGGGATTGGGCGAAATTCCAATTTTATGGCCCTAATATGCCAAAAAATGAGTAACAATCATGGCAACACACTCATTACTGAAACTTAGGTCATTTTTTATGGGCCGACAAAGGTTTAGGCGATCCGGGTTTGGGCGCCCGAGCCCATGTAGAAGGCGTGGGTTATAACACACAATAATTAATAAATTGGGCAGAATTCTAATTTTATGGCCCTAAACATCAAAGAACGAGTAGCGGTCATAGCGAGGTGGTGAATATTGCTCCTTGGATCGTTTTTGATGAGCCCGAAAAATTATAGGCAATTCCAGTTTGGGTTCCCGGGCCCATGCAGGAGGCGTGAGCTATAACACACAAAAATTTGGAAATCAGGTGGAATTCAAGGTTTATGGCCCTTAAAAGCCAAAAAACGAGTAACGGTCATAGCGTGGAGATGAATATTGTTCCTTTGGTCATTTTTGATGGGCCGTAGAAATCTTATTTGATCCCGGTCCGTGCGCTTGGTCCCATGTAGGAGGCATGGGTTATAGCATACGAAAATCCTAGAATCGGGCGGAATTCTAGGGTTATGGCCCTAAAACACCAAAAGATGAGTAATGGTCATGACAAGGTAGTGATTGTTGCTTAGGTGGATTTTCATGGGGGCAAAATTTTAAACGATCCGGATCCAAACGCACGGGCCCATGCAGGAGGCGTGAGCTATAGCACACGAAAATCTGAGAATCGGGTAGAATACCAATTCTATGGCCTTAAAACGCCAACAAATGAGTAACGGTCATGGAGAAGTGGTGACTATTGTTCTATAGGTCACATTTGATAGGCCCGATAAATTTTAGGTGATCCGAGTTCGGGCGCCCGGACCCATGCACACGAAAACCTGGGAATCGGGCGGAGCTCTAGTTTTATGACCCTAAATTAACATTAAACAAATAACCATAATGGTGAGACAGTGACTATTGTTGCTTAGGTCATTTTTTATGGGCCAAAAGTATTTTTTGCAATCCAGGTCCGGATGCGCTGGCCCATACAGGAGGTGTGTGCTATAACACACAAAAATTTGGGAATCGGGCGAAATTTTCAGTTTTATGACCCTAAAACGCTAAAAATGAGTGATAGTCATAGCGAGGTGCTGACTATTGTTCCTTAGCTCATTTTTGATAGGATGGCAAAATTTTAGGCTATCCGGGTACGGGCACACAAAAATCTAAGGACTGAGTGGAATTCCAGTTCTACAGCCCTAGAATGCCAAAAAATGCGTAACGGTCATGGAGAAGTTCTGACTATTGTTCCTTAGGCAATTTTTTATATGCCGGCAAAATTTTAGGTGCTCTGGGTCCGGGGCACCCTGGCCCATGCAGGAGGCATGGGCTATAACACACTAAAATTTAGTAATCAGGTGGAATTCCACTTTTATGGCCTTTAAATGCTAAAAAATGATTAACGGTCATGGCGAGGTAGTGACTATTGTTGCTTATGTAATTTTTGATAGGGCAACAAAATTTTAGGCGATTCGGGTCCGGACGCTCAAGCCCATGCAGGAAGCGTGGCCTAGCACACGAAAATCTGAGAATTGAGCAGAGTTCCAGTTTTATGGCCTAAAATGACATAAAACGAATAATGATCATGGAGAGCCGGTGACTATTGTTACTTAGGTCACTTTTGATGGCCGATAAAATTTTAGGCAATCCAGGTCCGGACGCCCGGTCCCATGCAGGAGGCATGGGCTATAGCACAAGAAAATCTGAGAATCGGACAAAATTTCAAGTTTTATGACCCCAAAATGCTAAAATATGAGTGAAGGTCATGGCGAGGTGCTAACTATTATTCCTTAGTTCGTTTTTGATGGGATGGAAAAAATTTAGACGATCTGGGCACGGGCACATGAAAGTTTGAGAATCGAGCGGAATTCCAATTCTATTGCCCTAAAACGTCAAAATATGTGTAACGGTCATGGTGAAGTTGTGACTATTGTTCCTTAGATCATTTTTGATATGCCAGCAAAATTTTAGGCGATTTGGGTCCGGGCGCCCCGGAACATGCAAGAGGCGTGGGCTATAACACATGAAAATCTGAAAATCGGGCGGAATTCCAATTTTATGGCCTTCAAATGCCAAAACGAGTAACGTCCATGGCAAGGTAGTGACTATTGTTGCTTAGGCCATTTTTGATGGGGCGACAAAATTTTAGGCGATCCGTGTCTGGGCGCTTGGGACTATGCAGGACACGTGGGTTATAGCACACGAAAATATAGGAAAAGGGTGGAATTCTAGTTTTATGACCCCAAAACGCCAAAAAATGAGTAATGGTCATGGCGAGGCGGTGACTATAGTTCCTTATGTCATTTTTCATAGGCTGAAATTTTTTTAGGCGTTCCAGGTCCAGGCGCCTGGCCCCATTCAGGAGGCGTGAGCTATAGTACAGTGTTTTAAAAGGCATTTCTGGGGCGAGCCCTGGGGTGAGGCGTACCAAAAATGCCCCGGGGCAATGGTGTGGGCGAAAATCCCGTAAGGCATACGCCCAGAAGTTCGAGGCATATACCCGGGCGAGTTTTTTGGTTGAGGCGAGTTTTTCGGTTGATATCTTTTTAAAAAGGAATTAAAAACATTAAATTTAAAAGTAAACTTTTTAATATTGCTAAAAGCCCTAAATTAGAACTTTTTCCCAATTCTTTCCGTTGTTCTGCCTCTACCAAGAGCAACGATTTATCACTTTTTTTTGCAACAGAAAACTTCATTCTTCTCCGTAAGTCAAATTCAACAGGTTTGTTCTTTCCTTCATGTAAAAACTTTATTATTTTGGACTCATTATTTTCCTCTCTTTTTACATTTCACTGTTAGTTTGTAAATATGTATGTAATTAGTTTTTTAAGTTCAGTGCTTCTCTTGCTCTCTTTCAAAATATAATATGGAATCATATGTATGCGTGCTTTTATATATATTGATTAGATTTATATAAAATTTCACTTATTTATTTGGGATTTATAATTTCATTAGATAATATGGGATTTCACTTATATATAATTATTTGGGATTTATATGTAATTTCACTTTATTTGGGACTTTTATATAATTTCATTAGATAATATGGGATTAATTATATATTTCACTTATTTGTAGTTTTTTTCCAAAATTTTATGCAATTTTACCTATTTAATAATCATTTTTATAATTATATTATTTTATAAAATATTAAAAATTGAATACCCATGGGGCTTACGCCCTGTTGAGGCATATGCAAAACGCCTCGCCTTAAGCCCGCGCCTTTTAAAACACTACTATAGCATACGAAAATCTGGGAATCGGGCAGAATTTCAGTTTCATGACTGTAAAATGCTATAAAACGAGTAACGGACATGGCGAGGTGATAACTATTGTTCCTTAGGTCATTTTTAATAGGCTGGAAAAATTTTAGGAGATCTGGGTCCAGGTGCCTAGGCCCATGCAGGAGCCGATGGCTATATCACACGAAAATCTAGGAATCAAGCGAAATTCTAGTTTTATGGCCCTAAAACGCCAAAAAATGAGTAATGGTCATGGCGAAGCGGTCACTATAGTTCATTAGGTATTTTTTAGGGGTCGTCAATATTTTAGGCAATTCGGGTCCGAGCAAGAGGCGTCAAGGTAGGAGGTGTGGGCTATAGTACACGAAAGTCTGAGAACCGGGAAGAATTCAAAGTCTATGGCCCTAAAATGCCAGAAACCGAGTAACGGTCATGCCGAGGTGGTGACTATTATTCCGAAGCTCATTTTTATAGGCCGGGAAAATTTTACGCTATCCGGGTCCAGGAACTCGGCCCCATGTAGAAGGCGTAAGCTATAACACGCGAAAATATGAGAATTAGGCGGAATTCCAATTTTATGGCCCTGAAACGCCAATTTGGGCCCGGGCGCCCAGGTCCATGAAGGAGGCGAGAGCTATGGCACACGAAAATTTGGGAATCGAGCGAAACTCCATTTTATGGTCGTAAAACGCTAATAAATGAGTAATGGCTTTGGCGAGGCGGTGACTATAGTTCCTTAGGTCATTTTTTATGGGCCCGCAATATTTTAGACGATCCAGGTCCAAGTAGGCATGGGATATTGCACACAAAAATCTGAATATCGGGCGGAATTCCAATTCTACGGCCCTAAAATGTCAAAAACCGAGAAACGATCATGGAGAGGTGGGCTATAACACATGGAAATCTGGGAATCGTGCGAATTTTCAGTTTTATGGCCCTAAAATGCGAACAAATGAGTAACGATCATGGCGAGGTTGTTACTATTTTTTCCTTAGGTATTTTAGGCCCATGCAGGAAGTGTGTGCATACAGCACACACAAATCTAGGAATCCGGCGAAATTCCACTTTATGGCCCTAAAACGATAAAAAATGAGTAACGCCTATTTCAAGGAGGTGACTATTGTTTCTTATGTCATTTTTTATAGGTCGGCAAAATTTTAGGCGATCTGGGTCCTGGCGCTCGAGCCCATGCAGAAAGCGTGGGCTATAGCACACGAAAATCTGAGAATCGTATAGAATTCCAGTTTTATGGCTCTAAAACACCAAAAAACGAGTAATAGTCATGGCGAGGCAGTGACTATGTTCCTTAGGTTATTTTTGATAGGCCGAATTTTTTTTAGATGATCCAGGTTCGGCGTTTGGGCCCATGCAGGAGGCGCGGGCTATAGCACACAAAAATTTGGGAATCAGGCAGAATTCTAGTTTTATGGCCATAAAATGCCAAAAAACGATCATGGCAAGGCGGTGACTATTGTTCCTCAAGTCATTTTAGATGGGCCGAAAAAATTAGGCGATCCGTCTCCAAGCGTCCGCACTCATGCAGGAGGCATGAGTTATAGCACACGAAAATCCAAAAGTCAGGCAGATTTCCAATTTTATGGCACTGAAACGCCAAAAAATGAGTAATGGTCATGTCGAGGTGGTGACTATTGTTCTTTAGGTCATTTTTTATGGTCCGGCAAAATTTTAGGCGATCCAAGTTCGGGCACCCAGGCCCATGCATGAGGCGTAGGCTATAGCACACGAAAATCTGGGAATCGGGCAAAATTTCAGTTTTATGGCCCTTAAACGCCAAAAAATGAGTAACGCTCATGTCGAGGTAGTGACTATTGTTTCTTAGGTCATTTTTGATAGGCAGGTAAAATTTTAGGCGATTCGGATCTGGCGCCCGGGCCTCTGTAGGAAGCGTGGTATATAACACACGAAAATCTGAAAATCGGGGGGAATTCCAATTTTATCGCCCAAAAATGCCAACAAATGAGTAACGGTCATGACGAGTTGGTGACTATTGTAACTTAGGTCGTTTTTGATATGCCGGTAAAATTTTCAGCAATCTGTGTCCGGGCACCCGGACCCATGAATTAGGCATGGGTTGCACACGAAAATCTAGGAATCGGGTATAATTCCAATTTTATGGCCCTAAAATGCCAAAAAATGTGTAACGGCTATGGCGAGGTGAAGACTATTGTTTCTTAGATTGTCTTTGATGGGCCGGTAAAATTTTGGGCGATCTGGGTCCAGTCGCCTCGACCCATGCAAGAGGTGTGGGTTAGCAAACGAAAATTTGAAAATCGGACAGATTTCTAGTTTTATAGCCCTAAAACGCCAAAAAATGAGTAACGGTCATGGCGAGGCGGTGACTATAGTTCCTTGGATCTTTTTGATAGGCTGGAAATATTTTAGGTGTTCTGTGTCTAGGCAGGAGGCGTGGTCTATAGCACATGAAAATTTGAGAATCTGACGGAATTTCAATTTTATGGTCCTAAAACCCCAAAAACCGAGTAACAGTCATGGCGAGGTGGTGACTATTGTTCCATAGATCGTTTTTTATAGGCCATAAAATTTTTAGGCAATCCGGGTCCAGTAGTCCGGGCCTATGCAGGTGGCATGGGCAATTGCACAAGTAAATATGAGAAGCCAACGGAATTCTAGTTGTTTCCATCTATCGGCATGAATCAGAGCTACTAGATCCGAATCGTTCAAAATTTTGTGAGAAAATAAAAAATGACCTAACGAACAATAGTCATGTCTTCAACATGACTGTTCCTCATTTTTTGGTATTTTAGGCCAAAACATTAAATTTTTGGACGATTTTCAAATTTTCATGTGTTATAATCCACGCGATCTCCATGAATCCAGGCTACCGGATCAGAATCGCCTAAAATTTTGCGGGTCCATAAAAAATAACCTAATGAACATTGTCATGGCTTTGGCATGACCGTTCCTCTTTAGGAGGGCATTTTAGGGCCAAAAAATTTGAATCAGGAATTTTTTTAAATTTTCGTGTGCTATAGTCCTCGTCATTTGCATGAATTCGGGCTATGTATTAGAATCGCCTAAAAGTATATGGTGCCATAAAAATGAACTAATGAACAATAGTCATGTCTTTGGCATGAATGTTCCTCATTTTTTGGCATTTAAGGGCAAAAAATGGAATTCAGGCTGATTTTTAAATTTTCGTATCATATAGTCCACACCATCTACAAGAATCCGAGCTACCAGATGTGAATCGCCTAATGTTTTGAAGAGACATAAAAAAATGACCTAATGAAAAATAGTTATGGCTTAGGCATGGCCGTTTCTCAATTTTGGCATTTTAGAACACAAAAACTAGAATTCGGCCTGATTTTAAAATTTTTGTGTGCTATAGTCCGCGTCATCTGCATAAATCCAGGCTACCGGATCTAAATCTAAAGTTTTGTGGGGCCATAAAAATGATCTAATAAACAATAGTCATGGCTTCGGCATGACAATTTCTCATTATTTCAGCATTTAGGAAAAAAAATGAATTTGAGCCGATTTTCAAATTATTTTGTATTATAGTCCACACCACATGTCCGTGCTACTAGATCCGAATTTCCTAAAATTTTAATAAAAGTCATGGCTTCGGCATGAACGCTCCTCATTCTTTAGAATTTTAGGGCCAAAATTTAGAATTCGGGTCGATTTTCATATTTCGTGTGCTATAGTCCATGCCATCTGCATGAATCTGGGCTATTGCATCAGAATCACCTAAATTTTTGTGGGGTCATAAAAATAACCTAATAAAAAATAGTCATGGTTTCGGCATGACCGTTCCTCATTGTTTGGTATTTTAGGCCCTAAAACTGAAATTCGGACCGATTTCTAAATTTTTGTGTGATATAGTCTACGACATCCGCATGAATTTGGGCTACCACATCAGAATTGCCTAAAATTTTGATGGACCATAAAAATAACCTAATGAACTATAATAATGGCTTCGGCATGACCGATTCTCCTTTTTGGGCATATTAAGGCCAAAAAACTGCAATTTCGGTCGATTTCCAAACTTTCTTGTGCTATAGTCCGCCCTATCTGCATGTATCCAGGCTACCGGATACGAATCACCAAAAATTTTATGGGACCATAAAAAATGACTCAATGAACAATAGTCATGGCTTTGACATGACCGTTCTTCATTTTTTGGGCATTTTAGGGCCAAAAGATTGGAGTTCGGGCCGATTTTTAAATTTTCGTGTGTTACAGTCCACGCCATCTGCATGAATCCGGGGAAAATGATCCAAATCACTTAAATTTTTTCCATAAAAATGAGCTGATGAACAATACACATGGCTTCAGCATGACCGTTACTCGCTTTTTTGGCATTTTAAGGCCAAAAAATTAGAATTCGGGCCGATTTCAAAAAAATTGTGTCTTATAATCCACACCATCTGCATGAATCGGGGTTACCGGATCCGAATCACCTAAAACTTTGTGGGTCCATAAAAAAATGACCTAATGAATAATAGTCATGGTTTCGGCATGACCGTTTCTCGTTTATGTATTTTTAAGGCCAAAAAACTAAAATTTGGGCCGATTTCAAAATTTTAGTGTGATATATTCCATGCCATATGCATGAATCTGGGCTGGTCATGGCGAAGCGATAACTTTTTTCATTGGATCATTCTTAATGGGCCCGCAAAATTTTAGGAGATTCATGGTCAGTCGTCCGAATTCATACAACTGGCGAAAAAACGAGGATTAGTCATGGCAAAGCGATGACTATTTTTCATTAGGTCATTTTTATGGGCCCGCAAAATTTAGGAGATTCAGGGTCGATCGCCCGAATTCATGCAGATGGCATGAACTAACACACGAAAATCTTGGAATTGTCCTGAATTTCAGTTTTATGGCCCTCAAGCGCCAAAAAATAAGGAACGATCATGACAAAGCAATAACTATTGTTCATTAGATTATTTTTTATGGGACCGCAAAATTTTAGAAAATTCAAAGTCGTCGCCCTAATTCATGCATGTGGTGCGGATTACATAACACACTAAAATCTGGGAATCATCTTGAATTCTTGTTTTATGGTCCTAAAACGCTAAAAATGATGAACGGTTATGGCGATGCAATGACTATCGTACATTAGGTCATTTTAATAGGCACGCAAAATTTTAGCAGATTCAAGGATGGTCGCCCAAATTTATTCAGATGGCGGGGACTATAGTACACGAAAATCTTGGAATCGTCCTAAATTCCTGTTTTATAGACCTAAAATGCCAAAAACAAGTAACGGTGATGGAAAAGCGATGAATATTATTCCTTAAATTATTTTTTATCAGCTAGAAATGTTTAGGCGATCTGGGGCTGGCACCGAATTCATGTAGATGGCGGGGACTATAGCCCACGAAAATTTGAAAATTGTCCTAATTTCCTGTTTTATGGCAATATTACGCCAAAAATGAGAAACAGTCATGGGAAGCACTGACTATTGTTCATTAGGTTATTTTTTATGGTCCCATAAAATTTAAGGAGATTCATAATCGGTCGCCCGAATTCAAGCAAATGGTGTGGACTATAAAACACGAAAAACTAGGAATCGTCCTGAATTCCTATTTTATGGCCCTAAAATGCAAAAAAAAAAGAAGAAGAGGAACGGTCATGGCGAAGTAATAACTATTTTTTATTATGTTGTTTTTTATAGGCCCGCAAAATTTTAGAAGATTCAGGGCCGATCGCCCGAATTTATGAAGATGACATGAATATTAGCAAACAAAAAATCGTAAATCATGTTGAATTCTTATTTCATGGCCCTAAAACACTAAAAAGCGAGGAACGTTCATGGAGAAGCAATGACTATTGTTCATGACCACAAATTTTAAGGTAATTCAGGGCCGGTCTCCCAAATTCATGAAGATGGTATGGACATTACACACGAAAAATGAAAAATCATGTTGAATTTCTATTTTGGTCATAAAAGGCCAAAAAATAAGAAACGCTCATGGAGAAGCAATGAATATTGTTCAATAGGTCCTTTGTGATGGGCCTACAAAATTTTACAGAATTCAGGGCCGGTCAATTCATGAAGATGGCGTGGACATTAGCACATGAAAAATCGGAAAACGTGTTGAATTCATGTTTTATGGCCTTAGAACGCCAAAGAATGAGGAACGGTCATGGAGAAGCAATGACCATTGTTCATTAGGTCGTTTCTGATGGGCCTACAAAATTTTAAGCGATTCAGGGCCGGTCGCCCGAATTCATGAAGATGGAATGAATATTATTAGCATATAAGAAATCAGAAATTGTGCTAAATTTCTGTTTTATTGTCCTAAAAAACGAAAAAAATGAGAAACTGTCATGAAGAAGCAATGACTCTTGTTAATTAGTTTGTTTCTGATGAGCCCAAAAAATTATAGGTGATTCGGGACCAGTCGCCCGAATTCATGAAGATGACATGGAATGCACACGAAAAAAATCAGAAAACATGCTGAATTCCCGTTTTATGGCCCTAAAACATCAAAAAATGAGGAATGATCATGGAAAAGAAGTGACTATTGTTAATGTCATAATACACATGAAAAAGTAAAAATAATGACAAATTCGTGTTGCATAAACCCAAAAGTCACAGTGAAATAATGAGTATTGGTCACTAGGCCATTTTCTATGGACCTACAAAAATTCAGGTCAATCGGAGTCCGTAAAAAAAATTCTACAGCGAAAAGTGGATATAATAACATATTGGTGTTGCATGACCCTGAAAAGCCATAAAATAAATCTGAAAGTTACGGTGAAGCAATAAGTAACGATCACTAGGCCGTTTCTTATGGACATACAAAATTTCAAGCCAATCGGTGTATGAAAAAAATTCAACAGAATTAGCTTTTACTTAACACACGAAAAAATGGATATTATCACAAATTTGTATTGCATGACCCCAAAATGCCATAAAATGAACCCACCATTTATAGAGAAGCAATAAATATTGACTACTAGGTCGTTTCTATGGACCTACAAAATTTCAGGCCAATCGGAGTCCATCAATTTTTTTTAAGAAATCACCATGTAACTAATACACACAAAAAAGTGGATATAATTATAAGTTCGTGTTGCATGACCCCAAAACGCCATAAAATAAATCTGAAAGTTACAGCGAAGCAATAAGTAACGGTTATTGGGCCATTTCTTATGGACCTATAAAATTTCAAGCCAATCGGAGTACGTAAAAAATTCTACAAAATTAGCTTGTACTAATACACACGAAAAAATGGATATTATCACAAATTTGTATTGCATGACCCCGAAATGCCATAAAATGAACCCAAAATTTATGGTGAAGCAATAAATATTGATTACTAGGGCGTTTCCTATGGATCTACAAAATTTCAAGCCTATCGGAGTCCATCAATATTTTTTCGAAATCAGCATGTAACTAATACACACGAAAAAGTGGATATAATCATAAGTTCGTGTTGCATGATCCAAAAATGCCATAAAATAAACTTGAACGTTATGGCGAACCAATAGGTATTGGTGACTAAGCCGTTTCCTATGGAACTACAAAATTTCAAGCCAATCAGAGTTCGTCAAAAAAGTTTCTACAGAATCAACATGTACTAATACACACAAAAAAATAGATATAATTACAAATTCGTGTTGCATGACCCCGAAACACCATAAAATAAATATGAAAGTCATTGCGAAGCATAAGTATTGGTCACCAGGTCGTTTCCTATGGATATACAAAATTTCAGGCCAATCAGAGTTCATAAAAACTTTTACAAAATCGACATGTACTAATACCTGCGAAAAAGTTTCATGGGCCATGACATAGGAATTAATTATAATGTCCAATTTTATATATTTATATACATGATGATTTTCTTGAATTTGATTGACAGACTCCGATTGCTTAAAAATTGGTGAAACTATCGGATAAGGACTTGTGACCAAATACTTACCCCGACAAATGTCATTTTTTGGGTTTTGAAGTCATAATATAAGAATTAATTTTTACGTTCATTTTTCGTGTATACATGATGGTTTTCGTGAATTTGGGTTACGGGCTTCGATTGACCTAAAAATTGGTGGAACTATTGGATATAGCCTTGTGAGCAATACTAACCATGACTAACATCGTTTTTTGACGTTTCGGTGTAGTGAAACAGGAATTAGAGACATTTTTTCATGTGTTTTATATACATGATAAATTTTTTGAATTTTGTGAACGGACTAACCATCAGATACGGCTGAGCAATACTCACCATGACTAATATTTTTTTTTTACGTTTCAGGGTCATGACACGTGAATTAATTATTATGTTTATTTTTTGTGTGTTTTATATACATGATGATTTTCTTGAATTTAGTTGATGGATTTCAATTGGCCTAAAAATTGGTGAAACCAAAGGATGCGGAAATGTTCAAATTTTGTAAGAAGAAGAAACTCAACTTATCGACTCAAAACCGAAAATTCAAAATATCCAATCCGATTAATTCGAAACCAAATTTGAAAAATCTATTATGCCGAGCTTATATGGATTGGATTTGGATTGTAATTTTTTTATCCGAAAATCGAATATCCAAACCAAAATTTTCATAGCCAATTCGAACGGCCCGAATGCCCCTTAAGTTTGGACCTTGGAATTTTTTCCCAAGAAGAGACAGGGATTTTTACCTAGCTATATTATTAGAAACTTATTTACCTATGTTCTCTATGTTTTGTAGTTTTTAATAAATATCTAGGTTTTTATTACAAATTATGTAGATTTCTCCTTAAAATGCCCACGCCCCATTATTAATGCCTTCAATTAAGGGATTTAATTACATCCTTTTCTTTTTTTCCCCTCTTCCCTTCTCTCCTTTTTTTTTTACATCAAAATCCCTAAATCTATGCCGGAATCTCCATCTTTTCTCTTCCCACCATTGTCGACAACTTTAGATTATTAAAAAAATCATCAATTGCATTGTTTTTTTCTGGCAGACTGGACAACACTGAAAATGAAGAAATATTCAGGAATTGTATGATAATTGTATCATAATTGTATTTGAATAGTATCAGATACATCAATGCTTAAAACATAATTGTATCATACTTGTATCACAATTGTATCTATATGGTACATTAATACCCAAATACCTGGTATAATACTAATAAATTAATATATAATTATCATATATTTGTGATACAAACTGTGAAATTCGTCACGAACTCACAACTGCTCGAATACAATTCCTTCAACAATTATGATACATATACAATTATAATACAAGCACGATACATTTCTTAAAAATTGTGATACAATTATGATCTCCATCTTCTTCAAGTTTCAGTCACAACTCCATACTGAAAATCTAATATAATCGTATTATAATTGTATTAGCATTGCATCAAGTATTATTTTGGGTATTGATGTATCATATACAAGTCACATACAATAAACACTTAGAAAGAAAGAAAACAAGATTCAAAACTTACCAACAACTTGATTCTAAAGCAATATTCCGAATTTCTTCTGCATTGTATCAATAAGAAAGAGAGATTATGGGTGATTAGTAAGAAAGAGGGAAATTGGGTTTGAAAAGCTTAGAAAAAAAGAAAAGAATCGATAATTTTGGGGGAGATAACAACGGTTATAAAAAATTAAGAGAGGTTTTGGGTGATTATCGAGAGAGAAAATATTTTTGAAATCCTTTGGAAAAGGAACAAAATCTTAAATGTAGGGGTTATTGGAAATGGGGGTGGGTGTCATGTAACTGATAGACTAAATTTAAGGGATTTTGAATTTTCTTCTTTTTTATGATTTTATATATAACTTGTAAATATAGATATACAAAGTAATTAATATGGAACCTAAATAAAAGAGGTAAATAGGTTTCTATTATAGTATAACTAGGTAAAAATCCCTAAGAAGAAACATCAATTTTCGAACTCCTTATCTATGACCCTATTCAGATTACCATCGCGAAATGCTATTAGCTAGTATAAGTTTTTGTTGATTAATTTGATAGACATGTGAAGCATGGATGCGCTTACTTTTAGGACTGAATGTACCTACACACCAGCAAGGGGTGGCGGTGCAGTTGGCTAGCGCGTAGGTCAAGAGTTCGAGCCTCTCTCACCCCATAACATATTTTTTTGATACCGTTTATTCTAGCTCTGTAAAATGCATTAACAGAGTTGTGATGCTGAAAATACATTCTACTTCGATCAATACATCTTAGTCGTTGATTCGACGTCATGGCTGTAGGTACAGCGATCCCATAGAGTAGCTCATTCTGGACTAACATTCACAGCATAAGGCCCGTCCACGAACCTCGACATTCACAGCGTAAGGACCATCCACGAACCTCCACCCCCCCCCCCCCCCACACACACACAGAGAAAACATCCCTTCCCCTCTTAATCTCTCCGATTCAGGCCAAGTGCAGGGAGATTGACTCGGAGAACTCTCAGCTTCAGAGAAGACTTGTACAGAAGGGAGAGGGAGACGAGAACGTATTATGACGTTTAAAATGAACTCATGCAAAGCTTATACAGAATACTATTTGTAAATGCCACTCTTAGAGAAGTAATAACTAATTCTCTTAGCTTTTGCGCTGTAATTGACTTCCAACTTGACCTGATTTCTGCTTGTGAGCTAGTGTGGCTGTCACTGCAGTCATGTGTCTCAGAGGTCACAAATCAGTAAGGCAAGAAGAATAGTTAGGAATACTTCGTGGACATTCTTAGTTAACGAAACTGGTTGAAATTTTGACAATTTTCTGTTTTCCATGAAAAGTATCAGATGCTTTTACAAGATTACTGGAATAGGATGCACCTGGCAGGTGAACCATCTCCATGATTCAGCCTCAGAGGTAGACAGTGAATTGTGTAAACTCCTGGGACGGCATCATCAAGCTTGAGGCCTTCCACCGGAATTATATCCTGATGCATAGTAAAAGAATCCTTAACAGTTAGTAACCAAGTAAAAGCATAGATAAAACAAAGAGTGTTAGAAGAAAATATTGAAAGCAAGCTTTGAAGCGTGAAAAAACACTGTCCTTGAAGAAATATTGCTTGTATAGCAATTAGGGAAATAAAAACAAGTTTCTTCAGGGTTCCGTTTTGCTTGATATAACATTGCTTGTCTCCGCATTTAGGGGAATACAAACAAGTTTCTTTGAGATACAACCCAAACAGATGCTGCAAAACTTAACCACCTCTCGGGGAAATCCTGAAAAGTTGAATTTATAGAAGTGAAACTAGGTCTATTCTGAATACACATACAATTTCATTAACAGACATATTCGCTTTTATTCAAAAAAAATATTAACTATTCTTCTAAATTACTTGGAGAGCTTTACTTATAAAAGCCTTCAAAAAGCCTTTGGGCGCCAATGCGGGACTTCTCACTTTATATTACAAAACACAAAAGAAAGAGGACTCTATTAAGAATTCTAAGAGAAAGAAGAACACTTGCTGCTCAATATGGTGGAGAAGCGAAAAGGATTAGCAAAAAGAGTAGCAAGTGAAATTTGTAGATATTATGCAGCTGATAGTAAACAAGAAACTTAAAATACTATTCTTCAACCAAGGGGTTTTCAATCTTACAGGTAAACCGAAATGGGCAAATGGATGTTATACTTACTTTAGGAGCCAGAAGAAGTTGATGAACTTTAGTGAGCTCATCCTTGGGATTAATTGCGACTGACAAGTAATCAACACCAACCAGTTTGATGTCGGAATTCTGGACCAGATACTCTGCTCCATCTGAGGTGAATGCTGTATAGGAAGAATCAAATTCTTTCTTGTGCATCAGCCTCCTGTTTGGACCAACATATATTACATTCAACACCACACGGATGACAAAACAAAAGAACCAACTAGTGTAGGCATTTTAGCAGGGTTGGACCAAATAATTGCCTCCAATATGAACAGAGGAATAAGTACCTGTCGGTGTTTAATGTTCGGAAAAGAACACGTTTTACTCCTCGGGGTATGTTCAATGACCTCATAACTTCAGCTGATGAACAAGAAGAAAAGCAAAACTCTTAGGTTTCTTCCCATTGAGAGCAAAATAATAGTTAAGGAGAGAAAGAGCTTACTACTTGGTGCCAAACTATACTGTATGGGGTAGAAAAAGAGTCATCTAGTAAGAATTTTGGCGATGCATATGGAAAGAAAAATGTCAGTAGGCCGTCGAATTAATATTTGGCTTTATAGTCGGCAAACAAAATGGCTTAGTTTAATTTAAGTCTTTACATCTAGTAATTATCTCAACCATTTAAAATATGAAAATTTCCAAATACCGTTATACCTTTGAGGTGAAATTTTGTCTCTTTAACTTATTAACCTACTGCAGTAAGCACTCTTGTCCTAAAACCTTAGGTGATAAAATAATTTAAAAATTAAAACTAACAAGGGTCCTAAAGAAATACAAGCTTTAAGGCAACTAAAGTTAGAAAAAGATAGGTTAAAGTAACTGAATAATTGATGTTTTCCACAACATCTGAAAACGAAAAACAGTCAAAATTGATGTTTTGTTTCCAGAAAATGCCTTTCAGCACTGAAAACTTGCCAATTTTTTCAAAACCAAATTCAGACAAACATTATTTTTCAGAAATCAAAAATAAACCAACACATATGCTTACTATTAAACAAAATGCATTAATAAGCAACAACAACAAAAGCCGGTGTAATTCCACAAGTGAAGTCTGGAAAATGCTTTAATAAGATATGCAATAATTTCTTCTTTTTTTTACAGAAGGACCATACCTGTAATATTCTTGTCCCGTGGAGTGTCCACTACAAGAACAGGACCTAAATTTACAAAACTAAAGTTATCCCAAATTTCTGAAACAGATGATTTTTCAGTTTTAGAGGGAAAAAGAATAAAGAGATGGGCAAAAGCATTGTACCATTTAAGGTTCGGAGATCAAGCGAAACGACATCGTAACCGAGCTCGAAAAGAGTCTCATTGAAATGTCCAGGAGCATCAACGTGTGTACCAGAATGAGTAGAAAGGTTAAAAAACGAATAATTTGAGAGATCACCCAATTTGATGCTTGTCTGAAGTCTTATGAAGTTGCCTAACCCATTTTTTGAACCGTAAGCTGGCAATTCAGGAACATACTTATGAGAAACGTCAATTACTTTCTTTTGCCTGTAATTTCTCTCTTCTCTCGTGATTTTTTGAAAGTCAGAAGTGCTCACTGCCCCGGCGGCGGCGGCGACGGAGACAAGCGCCAGTACGGCGGCGAGCGGCAGCAGGAGAGGGAACAGTGTGTGACTGGTGGTCATGGTGGTTATGGGGTTTTTTCTTTCTTCTTTTTTTTTTTTTTTTTTGGAAGGGAAAGAAGAGAGGACTGAAGAGACAGAGGTGAAAGGTGATGAAATAGTTCTATGCAGATTGGTGACTGTAGTTTTATTTAACGGCAAATTTGGCAATTGAAAGCAGATACATGCAACTATGCAAAGTCTTGGACAAATAATTGGAGTTGGAATAGGGAAAAAAATTTATTGAAGGTAAAATTGGATTTAAAAGTCTGGAAGAAATATTATTGTGTTTGGAATGTTGTGCTTCTTTTAGAATGAAAAAAAAGAAGTTAAGGTTGATTATTTGTGAGTGAAGGTTTTAGAGGTTTCGAAAATTTCATTTGAAATACACATTCACGCTAGCTTGCATGAATGTGAGTGGAAGTAAAATTTTCATCCAAAAACTGATTTAAACCAGTGCTTGCGAATTTGAAAATTTTTTTAAAAAAAATTCCAGGACATTGATCATATTTCATAAACAAACAATATTTTTAAAAAAAATTGAAAAAATAAGCCAAAATCTATGCCAAACGTGAAATACCGTATTGGCTTTCCCCCCTTTGGTGTATCCATGCGCAACAGAACCAGAATTTGGCTAAATACTGTTTGTACTTTGTTTATATCAAGGTCCCCTAGTACAAATGTGAAATCTTGGGGCAAAGGACTGCAAACTCGGGCTTCTAGTATCTGATAGAACAATCACCAATTAAAGTTTGGCAGAAGAAAAATCCAATGCTGAACACCCCACCCCACCCCACCCCCCCAAAAAAAAAAAAACCCAAAAAGATTGTCAAATTGACAACCAAATGTACTACACTTCTAATTTCACATCCAAATTATTTTTGTATCCTGCACTAGACTACTACTGGTAAACAAATAACATCATCAAAATTTTGCTTTGTAGCGAATTCAGACAGAAATCAAACAGTTCTTATAATTTAAGGTAAACAAACTCCTCAACAGCAGGAATTTCCCCAATCCTCTTCAATGACTCCTTGCTTGGTTGCTCATCCACCCCAATAGCCATAACCGCGTGCTTCCTTGGAGCAATCCTTCCAACACTCATGAAACTTACATTCACATTCTCCTCAGACAAGATGCTACCCACCTTCCCGATCATTCCTGGTTGATCAACCTGTCTGCAGAGAATGATGCTGCCTTCCAAGCTCACATCCACTTCAAAGGATCCCACTTTAGTCAAATGAGGGATTCCATCTTTTACCCTGCCCTCCACTCTAATCTCTCCAGAATCAGAAATAGCACTGGCAAATTTGGACTCCACATTGGCAATCTGAACCCGAATGAACTCGAGCGGACTTTCTGGTGAACCATTTAGATGAGATCTTTCTTCAGCTATTCTTAGTCCTCTCTGTTTAGCAGTGAAATCTGCATTGACCAAGTTCACAAAGGCACTGGAAATAGGCTCAATCAATCCCTTAGTTATCATGGCACGAAGCAATCTTGTGTCAAGATCATCAGGTGCTCTAGCTGAACCATACGTCACTTTCACTGATTTCACACCACTTCCACCTGTGACTAGTTGGACAGCAAGTCTACCAAGTTTTTCAGCCAGTTCGACAAAAGGCTTCAGCTCAGAAAGCACCTGCATTATAGAGAGATAGAAATGATATTTCCTTTCATTAATTCCACAAATCACAACCAAATTAATCTTCCAAGACCCCCTTCCTCAAAAAACAATTGAAAAATAACGACGGATTTATCTACACATCCGGAGGAGACTCTTGTACAATTACCAATAATTGGTCAATTTGAAACATGCAAGAATTAACTAAGTGGGCAGGCTAATTAGTTGAAGGCACTGTATGGAGCCTTTCATAATTTGAACTAAGATGTTAAAGGGATTATAACCAGTAAATATTCAGCGCATTTACCTCGGCAGGCACCATTGGAGCATTGACAGCAGTAGCAGCAAGCTCTCCTTTCAAAGCTCCAACAACAGCTTCTGCTATCTCAATGGCCACCCCTTCCTGAACAAGAAGTTCAGACAGTATCACAATATGTATCAACTGGTAAAAAGTGTGACACTAGTGCAGACATCACACAGACCTGCGCTTCCATAGTACTAGCACCAAGATGAGGCGTTGCAGTTATATTCTCATGTTGAATCAACTTACTATCCTTTGATGGCGGCTCCACAGTGAAGACATCAAGTGCTGCCTGCAAAATTTATTCGTACTTCAATACAAATAAGCTATGGCAAAAGCGTATTTTATAGTTTAATCCAGGATTGGACAAGAAAGGTGGAAAGTAAATATTTGTTTTAGACTCTCAACTGTCAAACAGACATGAATATCAGCAAAATACACAGAAAGATGCAAAATACACAGAAAGATGCAGTTTGACAAATAAGTGCATAATATATAGCCAGGACCTGTGCCACAATTCCAGCATCAAGTGCCCTGACCAAAGCATCTTCATCAATCACTCCTCCACGAGCAACATTGACAATTCGCACTCCCTTTTTCATCTTTGCGAAAGTTTCATCATTTAGGACCTTCTTAGTTGCAGGTGTAAGGGGCATGTGAAGTGAGATAAAATCTGCAGACGCAATGGCTTCATCAAAGCTAACAAGCTCCACCCCAATGGCACGTGCACGGTCAGCAGGGGCATATGGATCATGAGCAATAACATGCATGCCAAGCCCCTTAGCTCGCCTGGCAACTTCTGATCCAACCTTCCCAAAACCCATCACAGCAAGTGTTTTGCCAACTAGGGAGACACCAACATATTTGTTTCTCAGCCACTTTCCTGGAAACAATATCATGGGAAAGTTTCAACATTACAATCTCCAGGTGCAAACACAACCAGGATAACAGAGGAACTATTAGCAGCCATAAATATGTACATGCAATCAATAGAGGCTTCCTGACTAGTTCTCCCATAAAAAATTTCCAATTTCACATTCCTAACAATAGCAAATTCATTTAAAGCATTTCCTTCCATTAGAATATTACTTTGCCAGTTACTTAATGTTTAGTGTTCCCCTCTTCAAGATAGAGCCCACGGGAGATGAAACACTCTAGCATTTTGATGCCTACATTGAAGAACCGCCCAAGCCAAGCGGATTGTTCAGCCCGTCCTAGTCTGAGGATAAGTACGCCGTACTATTACAAACAGATCCGAATATATTCTCATTAAATAAGGGTAAGAACGACTATAATATTTTCTCTCTTCCAAATAAATCATCTGAACAACTGAACCAATTTATAATAGATCGGATACCATAGCCGCAAAGCAATGGTTTTTTAGCAGAATTTACGTCTAGATAATCTCATATTCAAACTAAAATACTCTCACATTGACAAAACAGATCAAATTCAGGAAATAACTACGAACGTCATTTGTATAGATAAAACTACAAAAAAAAAACGTGTACAATATACTAACCAGCTTTCACGGAAGCATCGGCTTGAGCAATATTTCGAGCCATAGCGGTGAGTAATGCGATTCCGTGCTCCGCAGCAGCAACAGTGTTAGCAGTGGGCGCGTTAACAACAAGGCATCCATGCTCAGTCGCTGCTGCAAGATCCACATTATCAATTCCCACACCAGCTCGTCCAACAACTTTAAGCCGTCCACCGGACGACTCGAAGACTTCACGGCTCACCTTCGTACCACTACGTACAATCAACGCATCACACAATGAGATCTTATTGCGGAGTTCCTCAGGACTCAGGTTATAAGAACAATCCACGTCAGCAAATTCCTTTAGGAGATCTACCCCTGCCTCGCCGAGTTTTTCAGCTACAAGGACCGTAGGTTTTGCGCCCATGGAGAATATAACGAAACGGGGGTACTGACGCTGATCGCGGCGGGGAGACACGGCGGCGACGGCGAAAGCGGAGGAGGAAGCGAGGCGTGTTTTCCATGAGAGAGAGGTGCGGGAGGGTTTGGTTGAGAAATTTATAGTCGAAGAAGCAGATGTCGCCATTTTTACAGATGATTTTTCAGCGTTTATTTTAATACAGAGTGCTAAATCGGTGTGGCGAAGGAGAAGTAGGTGTGTAGGAGGCGGAGAGGGAGGAAGAAAGAAATGAATTATATATCCGAATTCCGAGGAGCAATTATAGAGAGGTTAAGGTGGTGCTTTGTCTTGGAATGAGATGAAAACACAAGAAAATAGTTTTTCAAAAAATGGTCAACACTTCTTGAAAACAAACATAATTTGGTTGATTTAATTTGAAAGTAATATTGAATATAAAGCTTTTCTATATAACGCCGTAAACTGTAAAAGTAAAATTTATTTTTTAAGTTATATTTTATATTTTTATAATAGTTTTTTTTACATATAACAACAATAGTCATATTTATAACATAATGCTCTTTTTGTAAAATTACCCCTCTATAACAATCATATAGAATTGTTATGACTACCAATAATAATTCCAAAAATATGCACACAATTATTTCTATTAAATAACATTTCTATCATGCATAAAATATAAGATTTGAAGATTTGCACATGATATCTTTTTTCATTGGTCAAATTCCAAAAAATATTTAAATAGAAAATTTAACTGTTAATCTCTTAGATTGTCTTCAAGAAAAAATTAATGGATACCTTTTTGCTGAAAATTTGGACATGAATCTTCTCCAGGCGTTACATCACTAGTGAGAGAATGAAATCTACGAAACAAGCTACAATTACAAAGTTCTTCCATCAATCTTGAAAAATTTATTTTCTAGGTACTTTTAAAATGTTTGCCTTAAAATTTATATCTTTATGCTTTTAGTTATGAATTTAGGCAAAATACATAAGCTACCCCCTAAACGATGGACCAAATCTAGATTACACACTTTTTGCGGACGAAAATCACATTACACACTCAACCTTTCCAAAGTGTATCTAATACACACTAGTTTGCCCGCGTGGACAGTACATGTTTTTTTCCAATAAATGAGTCGCGTGAACAAAAGAATTTTTGTGTCAGATGTCAATTTTTTTTAGTTTTTAAATTTTTAAAATTAAGTCATCTTCTTCCTTGTTTAAAAAATCCTGCCATGGCTGCTCCTTGAGACCTTGACACTAGATCCACTTCTTTCCACCATCCGATCTCCTGCTTCTCAAATAAACCCACCACGATTTCTCATCTCTTTTCATTGATTAGTTTTTAGTTTTTTTTTTTTTTTTGCAGATCTTTGGGCGAGAAATTGTGGCTAAATTCAGTAATTAAAGTTTTTTATAGCTCTCACAACCATTAAAGCTTGCCTCAAGCTTTTGCATAAAAGATTATTTTTTTCGCGGAGAATCTTAGTTTGAGCTTTTGGCGTGGCAGTGTCTAACTTTTCGAAAAAAAAATTCCAACCATTAAAACTTAACTCAAGCTTTTGCACATAAGTACATTCTTTAATTTTATTAATGAATGAATTTTTAAATAACTAAAATGTAAAGTTCTTAGTTTTCTTCTCTAAGAAATATACTTTCTTCCTTATTATTACAAATTCATTGCTTCAGTTGTGGGAATCGGAATGACACAAAACAAAACATTGAAACATGGAATGATCGTTAATGGTAGTTGAACTTTTACAGAAGAGAAATGGAAAATGAGTTGGATCTGGGCTAAAAATTTCTTATTCAATTTCAATGAAAAAGATGGATTTTTGGGTGTGTTTCTAGTATTTTTGTTAGTAAAAGGTGGGGGAAGAGGCTATGGTGGTTGATGGTGAAGAGAGGAGATGGACGACAGCAATGGTGGTTTAGAACTTTAGACGGAGAAAATGAGGGGTATAGTTGTAATTTTAATTATTTTATTTTTTAATAAAAAATAATGACATGTGTCACTGTTTGATTGGTGAAGGAAAAACTAGTGTGTATTAGATACACTTTGGAAAAGTTGAGTGTGTAATGTAATTTTCGTCCATAAAAAATCTGTAACAGGGATTTGGTCCATAATTTAGGGGGTAACTTATGTATTTTGCCATGAATTTATTAATAATGTATTAGCTTTCTTCAATAGTTAACTAGTGAAATATGCATATCTTTTGAGATTTTAAATTTCAATAATTTTCTTATCTTTTATATGTAACATGAAAAAAGAAAAAATAATAAATTTTTGAATAATTTTTATCTATAACGGCCAAAAAATATTTAAATGTCAAATATTGTTATAGGTATATAATAGTCATTCACTTTAAAAGTCAAAAATAAATGGGATCAAAGGGTGTTATAGAGAGGGTTTACTGTATTAAGCAAGATAACTTTCTAATGAACTATGACCTGCTTATTCATTTTATTTATTTAGCTTATAATGATTTTGATGTATGTTGTTATTTCCTTTGGTCCATTTTATTAGTGTTTTGAATGTGTAGAAGTTTAAAATAATTATTTGGCTTAATGTAATATTACTAAAAGCAAATTAATTAGTTAAAGTAATGAAAAATTACTTTAACACAGAAAATATCTCATTATAAATTTCAAATGCAGATAGTTTAAGGAATTTTTACCTCATATAGCAAGATTAACACCTTATTTATTTTAAATAAATACCATTTTAAGATATTATATTTTATAGATACATTTTAATGTTTATAGCAAAATATTTATTTTTGTTACCTCCTCCCCTTAAGCCACTATATATGCTATTTTTTATTTTTCTCTCACATAATTACCGTATTTGATGTAAACTTCTCACTCCACGTTCTCTCTCTCTAATTTGATACACTGCATCCTCTTCCCCTATTCCAGAAAACACGAAAAAAAGAGGGTAAAATTCTTCTGTTAGCATTTGAGAAAATAATTGCTACTGCATTTGATTTATTTACTCAACTTTGGGCTTCTGATTGCGAGCAGAGTTTGGATCTGGCGATGAGCCTCCACGTCGTAGTGGCTATATGCTGTAGTCTCGGAAGGTTCGAAGAGGCGATTCCGGGGCTAGAAAGGACGATTAAGGTGCCAAAAGTTTCAAAAGGTGCAGATCATGCGCTCGCGACGTTCTTAGTGTATATGCAGCTCGATGATACTCATTCTATGCTTGGACAGTTAGATCGGTCGATTGAATGTCACAAGGATGGTTTGAAAATACAGATGGGAGCTTTAGGAGATACAGATCCGAGAGTCGCAAGCTTAGGGTTGTTTTTGAACAAAGACGACAGAGTTGGGTGCTGAGCAACTTGAATTTTCTGTTAATATATTTTCAATGTATTTCAATGTATCTCGCTGTATTTCATTGTATTCATTATCTTTTTTCATTGTATTTCAATGTATCTCGTTGTATTCTATGTATTTCATTATATTCATTGCGTTTTTTTATTATTATTATTGTATTTCAATGTACCCTGCTGTATTCTATGTATTTTATAGTATTCACTGTCTCGCTATATTCCATAAATGTATTCATATGTTTTTTTAATTAATATAATTTATGTATTCAGATGTATTATATAATTTCTTTGAAGATTACTATGTTTTTGGGGTGTTTTTTGATTGAGAATTTTTTTATAACTGGAAATACAAAATTTGTGTGTTATAATTGAGTTTGTTGAGTTATATTAGGAGTCTATTATGTTAATTGATTCACTTTCCATTTAAAAATAGTGTAATCCCCTGTTTTACGCCGTGAGCACAATTGAATACAAAAATCTGTCCAGCTGTAATCCCATGTTTCACGCCATGAATACAGTCGAATACACTCGAATACAAAAATCTGTCTAGCTATAATCCCCTGTTTCACGCCTAGAAATGCTACTGTGTTCATGAATACAGTACCTTAAATACATTGAATACACTCAAAAAAAATCTGAAAACATAGTTATAGGAAGTAATATAGTAAATGGTAGCTACAACTAGCTAATAACCACTAAAACATAGTGGTTTCTGAAAGTTTCTCATAGTTTAATTTGGGAGAATTACATACCTTATCACTTGGCTCAACACCCATCAGAAAATGGCTCACGTTTGAAGCTCTTACCCAGTGTAGCTCAGGTTGTACATAACCTAAATATTACTTTTCACCAATTAGCCCACCCCTTTTTTCTTCGTTCTTCTTCTTCTTCTTCTTCTTCTTCCCGTGTCAGCCTTTGCACCACAAAAATTTCTCTACTATTGTTATTCTCCTTTAATTATTTTTCGGATTCCAATGGTTACACCATTACAGGTGGTTCAAAGATTTGATTTGATTTTAGAAAGTGAGTTTTTCGATATGTTAGTTGTTTGGAATGAGTGTTGTCCCAATTGATTGGAAATATCAAGATGAGTTCAAAACTTAAATTTCAAGTGATTTGGAGTAGATTTAAGCTATATTTGAGTTAAATTTCAGAGGATGCCTAAGGAAGAAGAAGAATAACACGTGAAGCTCCATTGATAGGATTCAATTGTATAATAATATATAATATTGTATAAATAGTATATAAACACCTCTTATACACTATTGTATACAAGGTTGATACATTATTTACTGGTATTTGGTGAATTTCTCGCATTTTCTTCTTCTTCTTCTTCGTCTTCTTCTTCTTCTTATTCTTCTTATATACCTATATACATAGTATATTAAGAATATTTTCACTCTGTGATTATACATCTTTATACACTTTTATACAACTATATACATAATGTACTTCTTTGTATAGAAGTGTATAACATTATTTAAAAGTCTATAAGCATCTCTGACAAAATTTTTGTACGATTTTCTCTTGCAATTCTTGTATAAAACTAGTCCAAATCTCCAGCAAATAATTTCAAACTTTGTATATAACCTACTTAGACTATTTCTAATAAGTTTAAACAATACTCACTCCAAATTTATCACAAAATCATAATCGAAATTTAACAAGATTAGCATTAAAGGAGATGGGAATTTAGGTTTCTCGCGTCTGTTTTTGCGTTTTGTAGTTGTGATAAGTATGTATAAACATGAAGATATACAAAATTTAAAAAATAATAATTCGGAGAAGTATTGGTTATGGAAGAAGGCACGAATGAATGTTGATTTAGTGTCTCGATCAATGGTTACACTAAAAATGGGGAACTGATTTTTGTTTGCATATGATTATTTTTATTAATTAAATTAAATATTTATGGGTGAAAAATAAGGAGAGAACTACAATAGGGGTAGATAGGTGACGGAAAAATAAATGAGGTTGTTATAATTAGAGGGAATGAGAAAAGAAAAGACCTTATTGATATTTGGCTACACATTTGCAAACTTGTAACTGAGCTAAAATAGTACAAGATCAACTTATGGAGTGCACTATTCTATAATTTTGTCTTTAATATTTTGAAATTTTAAAAATTATTAGTACATTTTTAGAAGAAAAAGTGGCTAAAGTATTTTTTTTTAGACGGTTTCGAAACAAATGAGTGTTACATAAATAAAAACAAAAGAAGTATATGCACAATATCGCATTAGTTAGATGTGAGATAAAGTACAAATAAGTTCTTTTGCCATGGTGGGGCAAAAGTTATATGTATGCGTACTTGCAGTTCACTAGGGGAAGCATATTTTTATTATTTTCTCTGTTTCTCTGTCTCATAACTCCAGCTTTTTAAGTATAAAGTTAAAGACATTTGCATTTTGGGGTTTTGTAGAGTAGTATAAAGTTAAAGACATTTCCTCTTGGGATTTGGTAGAATCAGGAAAAAGTTTAATACTATTTATTTACGTTTGTTTTTATCTTTTTGGACTTCTATAGAATCAGCGTAACATCATACATCAATCGACTAAATTAGCAAATCTAGTTGGTGTAAGGACTGAACTTCAGTCACTGAAGGTTTTGGACCAGGTCCAAAACTGTCTTGCAGCCGCAAATGCAAGAGGACTACATCTCTTTCTCAATCTTGGGGAACATAATATGCCAATATGGTACATAACTATATTACAATCTAGTATTACGAGAGACTGAATGTTTGGAGACATACTCTTGAGTCTAAAGGTTTCAAGCTGAGTAGAACGAAGACGGAATAGTTGGAGTGTATTTTCAGCACTGAGCCGGGGGAAGTGGGCGTGGATGTGAGGCTTGAATCACAGGTTATCCCAAGTAGAGGAAGCTTCAAGTACCTTGGGTCAGTTATCCATGGGGAGGGGAGATTGATGAAGATGTCGCACACCGTATTGGGGTAGGATGGATGAAGTGGAGGTTAGCATCCGGAGTTTTGTGTGACAAAAGAGTGCCAACAATACTCAAAGGTAAGTTCTATAAAGCGGTGGTTAGACCGGCCATGATGTATGGGGCGGAGTATTGGCCTGTTAAAATCTCACATATCCAAAAAATGAAAGTAGCTGAAATGAGAATGTTGAGGTGGATGTGCGGACACACCAGGATGGACAAGATTAGAAATGATGATATTCGGGAGAAGGTGCACGTGGCTCCCATTGATGACAAGATGCGAGAAGCGCGGCTCAGATGGTTCGGGCATGTAATGAGGAGAAGTCCAGATGCTCCAGTGAGGAGGTGTGAGCGGCTGGTTGTGGAGGGCACGAGAAAAGGTAGAGGGCGGCCTAAGAAGTATTGGGGAGAAGTGATCAGACAGGATATAGCGAGACTTCAGATTTCCGAGGACATGACACTTGATAGAAATTTGTGGAGGTCGAGTATTACAGTTGTAGGCTAGGAGCTAGTTGAGTCTTGTGTTACTTTGTTCCATTGTGAGCCTAGTCTGATAAGGTTTTAATCGAAAATTACTAGGGGCATTGTCGAGTCTTAATATTTTCTCTTTTCGGTGCTAGATCTATTTACTAGCCATCATTTCTGCCTTGTATTTTTCTTATGCATTTTAGGTTCCTATTTTTCCTATGATCTCTATGGTGAAACTAATATTCCCCCCTTTTGTTTTTCTTGTTTTTCTTATTATCTTGAGCCGATGGTCTTTCGGAAACAGTCTCTCTACCCCTTTGGGGTAGGGGGTAAGGTCTACGTACATACTACCCTCCCCAGACCCCACTTGTGGGATTTTCCTGGGTTGTTGTTGTTGTTGTATCTCCTTCCCAAAAAGAATAATAATAAAGTTCTAACATTTAAAGCAATGTGAAATAAACATATTTAAAGCTCAAATAAAAGACTTGATATGCTACTAACAAAATATATTGAAAATGTTGAATCAAAGGAGGTTAAAAAGAAACAGAGAACTAAAACAGCCTGTTATGAAGGCATTGGAATTCAATTTGTTCCTGCGAGAATACGATGATGATTCGACTTCCATTTTTTTGCATAAGCCCAGAGAAGCAACAGAATTATTACTCCAGAATCTTATAAATAAAAAGATACTCAGCAGTCAGCTCATTCAAGCTGTCATGACTCTGGATTTTCTTTCCTGAATCAAGACTAATTCTTTAGACTTACAGTTTCTACAAAATATCTTCAGAAGTAATGTCCTAAGATACTATTTAAGTTAACCCATTTGCTTACTTTCACCCGAGTCGAGTGTAAGTCTTCAAATCATAACTAGCAGACAATGTCCAGTAGATATTTAACAGATCAAACTTCTAAGACAAGATTGTCAAAAAGATAAATATTTGAGAATATAAAGAGCAGATGCATTATACGAGTTGGAAGTCAGACTTCTAAGATCAATAGAAAATACCAACTAATAATCTTTTTTTAATTGGTTATACCACATATTAATCTATAAAAGGTATTTCAACATGTTGATTTTGTACACAATTGAGAGAAATCAAGGAAACATTGAATGAGCCTCCATTAGAAAGTACTTTGCTTATGAGGCCCTGATGAACAAAATCCACATTAAGTAGAAACAAACACGAAAATGATTGGACTAAAGAAAAAAGAAGGATAACATGAGAACAGACCCAAACAAAAAGTTTCAAGTTCCCACTAATAGCAATATCATGTGCAATCCGCAGTATATGGTTTACCCAAACACGCATCATATCAGCAGCCTTCACGACAAATTCCTCGGGAACTTCCATATCAGGAATTGGAGGTAAAGGTCTGGAATTATAGAAACAACAATTCATTCATGTTTGTTGCAGACGTAAAACAAATAAAGCAGATGTGTCTTTTTGGTTTAAACTTGTAGATGAGGCAATTCACACAACTCAGCAAGATATCAGGTCCTAATTCAACTTCTCAAAACCACCCATTGACAATATTTTCACATGTTTGACCATGAAAAAGAATCAGGTTATATGTAAAGGGTGCGTTGCAAAACTAAGATACATAAATGTATCTATTCTCTAACAACTTAAGTTCTTATATGAGACAGTTCATGAAGCTCCACACAACTAAGTCTGACAATACATATTAACTTACATTAAATGTATAAATTGTGATTTTTGACAGAGGAAGAAAATGTGAAAAATAAATGCATCAATCAATACCTGTTGAGAAGTGAAGCAGATTTAGCCCAGAAAAAGAGATTCACAACTAAAAGCAACAGCACATTGGCAATAAAAGATAAGAGATTGTAGCCAGCTCGCTCAAGTAGAAACCAAAGAACAGTGGAACTAACAAGCAGAGTAACACTGCCGCATCGTCTCCTCCACAACAACAGATCAGCAACTGCAATAACAATTAAAAACCTCAAGAATACCATTCTAATTTCTCCCTATCAAAATAGTATTTCTATTTTCTTCATTTTTTTTTTCCATTTCTTTGTGATTAATACCACTTAGCTGGAATTAAGGTTTAGTCTGGTTAGTGAAACTTGTACCAAAGAATCTCCAGTTTTTGAAACGTAAAATTTTATTTTTGAGACAAATTATTTTAAACAGGAATTAGATGCGTCCGACTAGAGCGGAACGGATTCAGATGATTCATATGCTAACCCAATTAATTTGGAATTGAACTAACTTGATTGATTGAATAGTGCATTCTAATGAATGCTAACATGCTAGAATGAAGAAATTCGAGAAAAATTGGAGGATTAATGTCAAATCCGAATTGATGGAAATGCAGAGGCAAAATTGTGAATAAAACACTGTATACGGGTAAAACCGGTCTCGCAGTAGGTCCCGTTCTCCGACATGATAAGCCAAGCTGTAACACGACGTCGTCGGTCTCGTAACAGTCGTTTTGAGATCTAGCACGTCGTTCGGCGGTTTGAGGCTACAAGCAGCAACACTTCAGGTATTACGACATGTTCGCGTTGTCGGAATTGAAATTCGGGAAGTTCGAAGTTGATTTGGAAAGAGAATTGTCATTTCGGAAGCTTTAAGTTGGAAGATTCTGACTAAAGTTGGATTTTGAGTAAACGACCTCGACATCGGGATTTAAAGGTTCCAAAAGCTTCATATGATGATTTTGGACTTGGGTGTATGTTCGGATCAGGTTTTGGATGACCCGGGAGCGTTTCGGCATCTATTGTGGAAGTTAGCATTTTGGAAGAATTTCATAAATTTTGTTTAGAAGTGCATTTCAATGTTATTGATATCCGTCTGGTATTTCGAGTTTGGAAATAGCTTCGTATGGTGATTCTAGTATTGGGAGCGCATCCGAAAGTGGATTCGGAGGTCCGTAGGTCATTTTGGGGTAACTTGGCGAAAGTTAGAAATTTGAAGGTTTTTGAGGAGTTTGACCAGAAGTGGACCTTTTGATATCGGGGTCGGATTCCAATTTCAGAAGTTTGAGTAGGTCCGTAATGTCAAATGTGACTTGTGTGCAAATTTTGAGGTCAATCGGACGTGATTTGATAAGTTTCGGCATCGAATGTAGAAGTTGGAAGTTCTAAAGTTCATTAAGCTTGAATTGGAGTGCGATTCGTGATTTTGATGTTGTTTGATATGATTTGAGGTTGCGAGCAGATCCATGTTATGTTATGAGACTGGTTTGTGTGATTAGACGGGCTCACAGGGGCCTCGGGTGTGTTTCGGAGGTGTTTGGGTTGTATCGCGCTCTTATTTGATGTTTCAACGTCGTTTCTTTGGGCATAAAAGGAACTATATTGAGAAACGACCTTTTATTTATGATTGGATTGAACCATTAGATCCGTATCGTAACTACGGAGCCATAGTAACAAGAATCGTCGAATTTTGATGTCATATGAGAGAGTTGTGCCCATTTCCGTGACGGACAAAATTGCTGGTTTCTGGTGCGAAGATTTGTTCTTCACAAACGCGAGAGAGGTTTTGCGAACTCGAAGAAGGATTTCTGGGTTGATCGGTCAACGCAAAAAATTTCTCTTCACGATCGCGAAGGCGATGAAGAAAAATTGTCTGGATAGTGTTTTAAACCGAGAATTTTAGTATTTTGGGCATATCTTGAGTTCTAGAGTTCCGTTTGAGGTGATTTTTGCGGCGTTGTTCTCGTCTCAACAAGGGGGTAAATATATAACCTTTATTTTGATGTTTCTCCATGATTATTTCTGTTGGTTTCTATTTTTATCCGTGTTTGGATTGTAGAAATTGGGATTTTGAGCACCAACGTTGAAAAATGGTAAATCCTTGCTTTGAGGGTCGATTCATTGATGAAATTGGATGAATTTCTGGATATAGACCATATGAATTATAGATAATATTTACGAGCATGTGGACTCGAGGGTTGACTTTATTGACTTTTCGAGCGGAGATGGGAGTTGTTACAAATTGATTTATTATGAGTATTAGAGTATATTTTTATTGTTTGCACATTGCTTGACTAGTTTTGGAGCGACAAACACTGGTTTGAGGTGTTAGAGCGATGTTGGAATCGGTTATGAAACTTCGAAGAGAGGTAAGTCTCCTTTTTAACCTTGTAAGAGGGAATTTACCCCATAGGTGAAATGATTTGATTTGTACTTCTATTTGTGGGGGCTACGTACGCATGAGGTGATGAGAGTCTGTACGTAGCTACTATTCCTATTTATGTCCGGGTAGTTTAGGTTTACACCATGCTTTGTGGACACCGTTACTTGATTATATTTGTTAATTGTATCAAATGGAACTAAGTTGAGGATTATTAAAGATTTAAAAGTTTCAATTTGAATTGTCTTTATTTTAAAAAGAATCAAAAAGGGTTATGATTTAATGATAAATTTATATTTGACCACATTGCAAGTATGATCCGCGAGCGGAGAAACTCCTTAAATTTATATTCGACCGCGTTGCATGTATGATCCGCGAGCGGGGTAATTCCTTAAATTTATATTTGATTGCATCGCATGTATGATTCGTGAGTGGGGTAAATAGATGCATCTATGGTTCGCGCCGTTTGACCCTCGGCAATGCACAATTTAAATATTATGTTGGATCGGGCCGTACGACCTCGTCATAATTTGTGCATGACTTAATTGATTGTTTTAAAATTTTTGATAATTGATGTGGCCTCATTGGCCGGAGATATAAATTGTTAAAAGATGAAAATAAATTTGGAAATATCTTATTAACAAAAGAATTGTTTACCTGCTTCATGTTATTGAGTTTACAGTCACCTTAAAGAAATTCATAATTTATTATATTATCGGTATATTATTGTTGGCCATATTAAGTGTCGGAATCGACCTCTCATCACTTCTTCGAAATTAGACTGGATACTTACTGGGTACGCATTATTTTCGCACCTATACTACACTTGCTGTATATTTTTTTGTATAGGCACATGTACGTCTAGTGGCCTTGTGGGCGCAACGGTGTGGTTGATATGGGGACTTAGGTGAGATGCATCCTATGAGACAATCCACAGCCAGCAGAGTCTCCTTTAGAGTACTTATATTTTTCTTTTCTGTCCAAATTTATATTTCAGACAGTTATTGTATTTTATTTTAATTCCTAGTAAGTGCTCACGCACTTGTGACACCAGGTTCTGGATGATTATGGGATATTCAGTATTGAAATTGGAGAATATTATTATTATTCTGTAAAGTTCATCTTTTACTAGTTAAGTTGAAGGAAATTTATGATCTCAGAAATATAAAAATGAGAATTTAATTAACTACTTAGTGTTGGCTTGCCTGACAGTGATGTCCGGTGCCATCACGACCTTTAACGGATTTTGGGTCGTGACAACATGGTGTCAGAGCACGAGATTCACTTAGGTCTCACGAGTCATGAGCGAGTCTAGTAGAGTCTTGCGGATTGGTACGGAGATGTATATACTTATCTTCGAGAGGCTACAAGGCTGTTAGGAACACTTCCCTTCTTGATTCCTCATCGTGTGAATCGATCCTTTTGAGGCTTGTACCTTTATTTCTTTCCTATACAATCTTATGCGACGTGATGAACTTGTAATGGATTGGGAATCGAGGAATTGTCATGGTACTACAGATATGGTGCAAAATATTTCTACCTGCATATTTGATTAGGCTATTACCGTCGTCTTTCGGAAGGCCATCTTGTCGTTTCAGCTCAACATCAGTATTACCTAAGGTTTTGATATTTGGCATTGATTTTTATGATGATTTGTGCGTTGCTATCACATAGTGTCTGTGTAATAGTAGGATGCTTGTCTAGGCGTCAAGGCAGTGAATGACCTGAAATGAGGTTTTACACAGTGTATGATTCAGAGATTCAGTATTCTATTTCTAGCGGAGAAAGGCAATCGGACTAGGAATGTTCAGATTTGGGTTGATGGAGTACCGAGACTTCGTATTTTTGAGCGTGGTAGAGTTCTTAATTGTGATGTGGTGTCATCGTCTTTGTTGAACACATTAAGGTTCGCTGATGTTATGGCATTCTTCAATTTGCTTTCGGGGCAGGGTATTATGAAATGGTGCCTGAGATGCGGTTATCAGAGATAATAGAGTATAGCGATTTCGGAATCGAATTGGTACTTTTAGTATTGATGGCTCAAGAAAGATGATCTTTTAAAAGGTTTAGAGTTGGTAGCGGCTCATTTTTTGGATGTTACGGAGATGGATTCGGATTTGGGGCAACAATTAGGTGATGAAGGACAAGGAAGGACATGTGGGAGGTGTTTTGCAGTGGTTGAATTGCTAGAAGTTCAAGTGTGAAAAGTAGAAGTCGAGGAGTTACTTAAAGGAGAGGGTTGAACCAAAGTGGGAGAGTGACAGAGTAATATATAAGTTCTGTGGTAGGATGGTCACACGCCTTGAGGAAAGTCTAGAGCCATTTGGGAAATTCATGGTGGACAACGACTAGGTCCACTGATTTTTTATTTGGGTGCAACATTACTTCGAGTTTGGAGTGTGTTGTTGGACTTTTAGCTGATGCCAATGGGGAAGAAGGAACCTCGGTGGGTCTCAAGGTTATTGAATTGTAGCTTCAAGCTAAGTGGGAGAGCCCCACCATCTATGATTGGATTGCGTGGTTGTCTACTTCTGTGGTTTCTGGTTATCGGTGTACTAGTGGGTTAGTATGACTAAGGAAAAAACATTAGTGGTAATTTGAGCAAAGGATTTGAGGAATATGTGCTATCTTTGGCCTTATCGGTCCATGTTCAGGTTTTGGGAAGATTCATGATTTATGCTTTGTGTAGAGGTGATTTACAAGAAAGGTGATTCAGCCGGTTGCTTCTTTTATAGGGTGTTCATGTGCTAGCAAAGCCTTGGGGGTTTGATTAAATTCGGGACCAAGTCAGAGTGGGTGACTCTCAACAACGGTCCTATTGGATTCAAAGGTTAAAGTGTGGTGCCTAAGGGCTTTGAGTCCGTGGTATGGTTAAGTATCGAGCTTTTATGGCGGATTATGAAAGGGGCTTGGATTGTTCTATATTATCTTCTGTCTGCGGTATAGTATTGATGGAATGGGAAAAAATAACTTCGGATTCATAGAAGAATTGCCAAAAAGGGTATACTAGTTGAAGACACAATTATGCGTACAAGGAGGGTATGAAATGGTTCGTGGGTTTTGAGACGACGTGGTCTTATGAAATCAGGCCACTCAGGACGAGTGTGGAGTTGGGTTCATGATGTTTTGAATGAGGCTATTATTATTCCTAAGTCAAGCCCAGAGTAAATTAGAAGAAGTCGAATAAGTTAGCAATGATTGAATTGGCACGATGGTGGCAATGATCAGTTCCTTCAGCGTGATAAGTTATACATGTGCTTGGTGGCGGTGTGTGAGAGGCTTGACGGCCGCCTTAATTGATTTTATGTGAAATCATTCAAGTGTTATGCCCTATTATGTGTAGTTGGATCCTGGAAGGGTTATGATGGTTTAGATCACGACTCGAGGTTTTATTTTCTGCGGTTATAAGAATCCAGTCACGTATTGTAATGGTTCTCTTGAAATGAGTTAAGTAAAAGGTTTCTATATAATGAAGTCTTTACTCTATTAGTGGTTCAGGAGTTATGATGGAATTCTTGTACTCTTGTGCATTGGCATGATTAAGTGCATCGAGTAGCATGGGACTTGGAATTTGAGGATCAAGGTTGCAGTTTGGTATCGACAAGAATGTTACCAGCTCAGATGAGTAGGGAAAAGAGATTTAGATGGTTAGAGTAAGTTGGTGTTGTCTTTAGCGTCACCTGAGATCGGTGTCCTGTGTAAGAGGCTTTGAGTACTGATTTTGGATTTTTGATTTGCTTTAAACATTAGTGCGTCCGGTGGTATGGATATGCAGACTTTTTACCTGGTGCGGAAGGTCGTGGGAGCCTGTACCACGGGAAAATGGTATACATGTGACATGTAGTCACTTAATTGATCGAAGATTGGAACCAAGTATGAAGATTGTGGTACTATCGTTCATATGAGAATTTATGCCTGAAGGGCGCTCGGTTCATTTGGTTATAGATTGTGGAAGTTTGTTCTGGATCAACAACTGTCTTTGTGTGTCATGGGAAGAAGAATTGTCAGAATGGGTGTACCAGTTGAAGACACAATTATATGCACAAGGAGGGTATGAAATGGTTCGTGGGTTTTGAGATGAAGTGGTCTTATGAAATCAAGTCACTTAGGATGAGTGCGGAGTTGGGTTCGTGATGTTTTGAATGGGGCTATTATTATTCCTAAGTCAAACCCATAGTAAATTAGAAGAAGTCGAATTAGTTAGCAATGGTTGAATTGGCACGATGGTGGCAATGATCAGTTCCTTTAGCATGATAAGGTATACATGTGCTTGGTGGCGGTGCGTGAGAGGCTTGACGGCCGCCGTAATTGATTTTATATGAAAGCATTCAAGTGTTATGCCATGTTATGTGTAGTTGGATCTTGGAAGGGTTATGATGGTTTAGATCACAACTCGAGATTGTATTTTCTGCGGTTATAAGAATCCAGTCACGTATTGCAATGGTTCTCTTGAAATGAGTTAAGTAAAAGGTTTCTATATGATGAAGTATTTATTCTATTACTGGTTCAGGAGTTATGATGGAATTCTTGTACTCTTGTACATTGGCATGATTAAGTGCATCGAGTAGCATGAGACATGGAAGTTGAGGATCAAGGTTGCAGTTTGGTGTCGACAAGAATGTCACCAGCTCGGATGAGTATGGAAAAGGGATTTAGATGGTTAGAGTAAGCTGGTGTTGTCTTTAGCGTCACCTGAGATCGATGTCCTCTGTAAGAGGCTTTGAGTACTGATTTCGGATTTTTGATTTGCTTTACGGCATTAGTGCGTCTGGTGGTATGGATGTGCAGACTTGTTACTTGGTGCGGAAGGTCGTGGAAGCGTGTACCACGGGAAGATGGTATACGTGGGACATGTAGTCACTTGATTGATCGAAGATTGGAACCAAGTATGGAGATTGTGGTCCTATCGTTCATATGAGAATTTATGCCTGAAGGGCGCTCGATTCATTTGGTTATGGATTGTGGAAGTTTGTTCCGGATCAACGACTGTCCTTGTGTGTCATGGGAAGAAAGGTTATTGTGAATTCTTGAAAGGTTACTAGCCTAGTGCGTGATAAGAATCGGCTTGAGGTCTGTGGATGGATCTATATGTGAATGTGGGCTCTATATCAGGTTGGATTTATTTATTTCAGCATAGCGCTCCTTATGGAGAAGTATTCAGACGTTGGATGTTATTTCGTCGTCGGCTATTTCGTGTAATATTATATTGTGCCGTATGAGTCGTGAAACGGCTTGATAAATTTCACATGTGTTGAGGTTCCGCGTAGCGATGGTGTTATGTGACAGGATGGTGTTGTATCCAATTTTTTCCTATATATTTTTAATATGCAAAATACCTTCAAAATAGCATATATATGCATATATAATGTCATGGGCGGCTTTCTAGCCATGCCCCATGACCCCTTGGGCACGCCCCGTGGCGTCCTAGCAAGCCTCCCAATGCCTAGCGCCACAGACGACCCCGTGGTCTTGGCCACGCCAAGTGACAAGCGTGCATGTTCCTCTGTCGCCATACCGATATCCCTCGCCAGCGCCCAACTGCAGGTGGATGCCAACAACGCCGCGCGCGCATACCCTGATGCCAAAGACTATGCTGCTGACAACGGGTCTGTTTTTGCCTTGTAGAAAACTAAGTCCTTTTCATTGTAAATATAGAGTAGTTTTATTCCATGTACTTCCATGATGTTTCTCTAGTTTAATCAA
Source organism: Nicotiana sylvestris (assembly GCF_000393655.2). Classification (NCBI taxonomy): domain Eukaryota; kingdom Viridiplantae; phylum Streptophyta; class Magnoliopsida; order Solanales; family Solanaceae; genus Nicotiana; species Nicotiana sylvestris. Next base: position 160,935,127 of record NC_091068.1, read on the forward strand.
GTCTAGTCTTGTAGCTTTGATTTATTTTTTTAAGTATTATTAGGGGGGATCAAGCAATCAAACTTTATAGCAAGCAAACAATTCTCTATACTGGTGTCTCTCCCCCTCGACACCGCGTTGCCTTTCTGTAATAGCTTTCATTAATGCAATCGAGCTTTCTTTCATTCTCAATTCTCATTTCTGTTCTCTTAATTGGTCTTGACATTGGTTTTCCCGTACGATACTGACAATCTAGTCTAGCGTACAGAGGGGACCTCAGTTGGCGGACAGTAACTGCACTGATATCAGTTGCTTACCCTTACGTCGCCCTTCCAAGGAATCTCAGGAAGGCGCCACGTACCAGTTGGTATTAGAGCCTAGGCTCGACATCGGACGAGGGAACGCATTGCCATTACCACCATTTCTGACCATAGTGAATCATGGGGACCGCATTGCGGCCCTTGAACAGACGGTTGACGGATTACGACCCATTGTGGATACGGTGCCTGAACTAAGAACCAGCCTAGGGCAAAGGTTGGACGACCTGGACTGCAGGGTACTCCAGGACGAAGTTGACATAGAAAACATTAGTCGCGACTCCGAGGGAGACCGCAAACAGCAGCCACAAAGGCAGGCAAAATTTTTGGAAAATTTGAGGGACTCCAACAGGAGCGTGCCGAGGATTTAGCTTACAGAGCACAAGAGGCAGACAGGTTGACTGCCATGCAACAAACTATTGACGACTTGACAGATAAACTCAATGTTGTCAATGCTGCTTTACAAGGCCTGCTTTGAGGCGGTGGAAACCAAATCAAGGGCGCTGCGAACCCCGCTTCCCCGACACAAAAACTAAAAATTCCAGATCTAAAGCCATACAGTGGATCTAGGAATGCCAAGGAAGTGGAAAACTTCATCTTTGACATCGAACAATACTTTGATGCTGTTGGAGGCCTATAAGAAGCTAAGAAGGTAGCAACTGCTGCCATGTATCTTTAGGGTGATGCTAAACTCTGGTGGCGAGTGAATACGAAGCCATCAAGGCCGGTGAAGATGCTCTCGAGACATGGGTAGAACTGAAGGCAGCCATACGCCTACAGTTCTTCCCCGAAAATGTTGAATACAATGCAAGGAGAAAGCTACGGGAGCTTTGCCAGACCAAGTTAGTGCGAGACTACGTGTGGGAATTCTCCGCGCTCATGCTAAACATATGTTACATGGGGGACAAATACAAGCTCTTCACCTTCCTAGAAGGGTTGAAACCTTATGCCCGCATGGAACTGCAAAGACAAAGGGTAGATACCCTACCCAAGGCGATCCAAGCAGCTGAATGCCTTGGGGACTATCAAGTGGAAGCTCGGAAGGATCGACCTCACCAGCCTGTCCGAGCGGGATTCAAAAGGCAACCTAGCAATGGTGGCTCTAGTAGAAGTGGGGGAGATCAGAGTGCAACCAAATCTAAGGCTCCCTCCTCAGGCAGCAATAGTGCTACGTCAAACAACAATGACCAGGGGAGAAAGCCTCCTTCGGGATGCCGTCATTGCGACAGACCACATTGAAATAATGAGTGTCCACATGCATAGATGAATGCCCATCAAGCCTTTGACGATAGGATAGATGACAACACAGACGATGCAGACCAGACCGAGCCAGTAAGTGCCTTCAATGCAATTGTTGGCTCTATTTCTAAGGCCTTAGCGGGAACCGGTGCTGCCATTCGTAATAAGAAGGACCCCTTCCCAAGCACCAAGAAAGGGAAAAAGAAGGCGGATGAGAGGACCTTAATGTTCATTGAGATGAAGGTAAATGGCAAGCCCATTCGGGCGATGATAGACACGGGTGCTACCCACAACTACTTAGCCTCGAATCAGGTGGAGCGCCTTGGTCTAGTTGTAGGAAAGGGCAGAGGTAGTTTCAAGGCTATCAACTCACCTCCTCAGCCAGTGGGTGGGATAGCCAAAGAGGTACCAGTGAAGCTTGGCCCTTACGAAGGAAAATTCAACCTGCACGTGGTGATCATAGATGACTTCGAGTTGATAGTTGGATTGGAATTCCTGAGGCAAACCAACACCATGCCTGTACCGTATGCTGACATGTTACTGATGATGGGAGCAAACGGGGCCAAGCCCTGCGTTATCCCGTGCATGCCCATGAAGATGGCCGTTGAAAACATCTCGGCCTTGCAGTTGAAGAAGGGGGTCAAAAGAAACGAACCTACGTTCCTGGCAACCCTCTGCATCGAAGATGTAGAATGCTCCTCGGGTCCCATTCCTGAACCCGTGAAGGAGCTACTACTAGAGTTTGAAGATGTCATGCCACAAGACATGCCAAAGCGACTACCGCCTAGGCGCACTGTGGATCATGAAATTGAGCTGGTGCCGGGCGCGAAGCCACCTGCCCGGGCGCCTTACAGAATGTCACAACCCGAACTCACCGAGCTTCGGAGACAATTGACGGAAATGCTAGACACAGGGATTATCGTGCCCTCCAAATCCCCATACGGGTCCCCTGTGCTATTCCAAAAGAAACATGATGGTAGTCTACGACTCTGTGTGGACTATCGGGCTCTAAACAAAATTACTGTGAAGAACAAGTACCCTATTCCGTTAATGGCAGACTTGTTCGATAGACTGGGTGGTGCGACAGTGTTCACCAAAATAGACCTGAAGACAGGTTATTGGCAAGTTCGGATTGCAGAGGGTGATGAGCACAAGACGACCTGTGTGACAAGATATGGGTCGTACGATTTCCTAGTTATGCCATTCGGCTTGACTAACGCCCCAGCTACATTTTGCACTTTGATGAACCAAGTCTTCCGGGAGTACATTGATGAATTCGTGGTGGTCTACTTGGATGACATTGTGGTATATAGCCAAACATTGGAGGAACACCTGATGCACTTGCGGAAGGTCCTAGCTCGATTGCGGGAGCATGAACTATATGCGAAGCTATCTAAGTGCTCCTTTGCTCAAAAGCAAATTGACTTCCTCGGACATGTCATTGGGGAAGGGCGGATCAAGATGGACCAGCAGAAGATTCAGGCAATCACAGATTGGCCGCCACCTAAGGATATCCACGCCTTGAGGGCGTTCCTTGGTCTATGCAATTTCTATCGGCGATTCGTGAAAAACTACTCCCTCATTGCAGTACCATTGACAGAACTCCTCAAGAAGATCACGCCTTGGGAATGGGGACCCAAGCGAGCGGAGGCCTTTAATGCATTGAAAGCGGCTATGTCTAGTAGCCCCGTCTTGGCCCTTCCTGATCTGGCCAAGCCATTCGAAGTACAAACAGATGCATCTGACTATGCCCTCGGTGGCGTCTTGCTACAAGAAGGGCATCCTGTGGCGTACGAGAGCCGGAAGCTAAAAGATGCAGAGCGGCGCTATGCCGCCCATGAGAAAGAATTATTGGCTGTCGTCCACTGCTTGCGCCTCTGGAGGCACTATCTGCTGGGAACCCCGTTCGTGGTCAAGACAGACAACACAGCTGTTAGCCATTTCATGACCCAGCCGAAGTTGAATGGTCGACAGGCCAGGTGGCAGGAACTCCTAGCTGAATTCCACTTCAACCTGGAATACCGAAGTGGGAAGACCAATCATGTTGCTGATGCGCTCAGTCGGAGAGCTGATCTAGCATCAGTGTGCTTACTCGCCACCCTAAGGGGGAGCGAGGTAGCCACCTCCATCAAGGACCAGATACAAGATCTACTCATCAGAGATCCTGCTTCACAGTATTTGGTTGATTTGGTAGGACAAGGCAAGACTCGCCAGTTCTACATGGAAGATGGTTTTCTGAAAGTGAAAGGGAACCGACTTTATGTTCCTAAAGGAGGAGATCTACGAAGGACTCTTCTAGCGGAATGTCATGATACTCTGTGGGCCGGCCATCCCGGTGAAGAACGCACCATGGCGTTACTTCGCCGTGCATATTATTGGCCTCAAATGGCCGATGACGTTGCTCAGTATGTGAAGACTTGTCTAGTATGCCAGAAGGACAAGTCAGACCGCTTAACACAGGCGGGACTTTTGGAACCACTAGCTGTCCCAAAGAGACCTTGGGAAAGTGTTTCCCTGGATTTCATCACTGGATTGCCCAAGGTCGGAGATCTCACAACTATCTTGGGGGTAGTAGATCCGTTTTCCAAGTATGCTACCTTTATTGTTGCACCACAATATATATCAGCAGAAGATACAACTCGACTCTTCTTCTTTCATGTCGTCAAATATTAGGGCCTGCCCAAAAACATTGTTAGTGATCGCGACTCACGCTTTACTAGTAACTTTTGGACCCAACTCTTTAAGTGCCTTGGGTCAAAGCTGAGTCACAACTCAAGTTTTCATCTGCAATCTAATGGCCAGACGGAGCGGTTCAATGGTATGTTGGAGGAATATCTCCGTCACTTTGTAACTGGATCGCAGAAGAATTGGGTGAAGCTTCTGGATGCTGCTCAACTGTGTTTCAATTCACAAAAGAGCTCTAGTACAAACAAAAGCGCTTTTGAAATTGTTACCGGACAACAACCACTACTCCCACACACAGTCAATGCACCAAATATGTCTAAATCTCCTCGAGCTGCTAGCTTCTCAAAAGAGTGGAAGAGAAATTTGGAGATAGTGCAGAGCTATCTTATCAAGGCTCAAAAGCGGATAAAAAGGCATGCTGATCAGAATCGTCGCTTTGTTGAATACCAAGTAGGAGACAAAGTGATGGTCAAAATTCCAAAGCGGTACTTATTTGCGGGGGTCCATGACCCTCGCCTATTGCAAAAATACATTGGACCCTTGTCCATTGAAAGGCGCATTGGGAAAGTTGCATACTGGGTGGATACCCCAGCTTGGTGGAAAATTCATCCTGTCTTCCATGTCAGCCTCCTGAAACCTTTTTGGCAAGACACAGAGGATCCTTCACGGAGCCAGCTCACAATACCTAGTATTCGAGGGCCCAATTCAACCGGAAAAAGTCATGTTGAAGCTATCCTTGATGATAGAGTGATTCATGCCTCAAGGAAAGATCACCAAGAGTTCTTGGTGAAATGGCAGGGCTGTGATGCAGAGGAAAACACTTGGGAGAGGGGAACAAAGCTCAAAGACTACAAGAGCCTAATTGAAGATTATCTTGCAAGTAAGGCGCCGAGGACGTCGCTAACTCAGGTGGGGGAAAATGTCATGGGCGGCTTTCCAGCCATGCCCCATGACCCCTTGGGCGCACCCCGTGGCGTCCTAGCGAGCCTCCCAATGCCTAGCGCCACGGACGGCCCCGTGGTCTTGGCCGCGCCAAGTGACAAGAGCACATGTGCCTCTGTCTCCCCACCGATATCCCTCGCCAGCACCCAACCACAGACGGATGCCAATAGCGGCGCACACACAGACCCTGATGCCAAAGACTATGCTGCTGACAACGGACCTGTTTTTGCCTTGTAGAAAACTAAGTCATTTTTATTGTAAATATAGAGTAGTTTTATTCCATGTACTTCCATTATGTTTCTCTAGTTTAATCAAGTCTAGTCTTGTAGATTTGGTTTATTTTTTTAAGCATTATTAGGGGGGATCAAGCAATCAAACTTTATAGCAAGCAAACAATTCTCTGTACTAGTGTCTCTCCCCCTCGACACCGCATTGCCTTTCTGTAATAGCTTTCATTAATGCAATCAAGCTTTCTTTCATTCTCAATTCTCATTTCTATTCTCTCAATTGCTCTTGACATTGGTTTGCCGTACGACACTGACAATCTAGTCTAGCGTATGGAGGGGACCTCAGTTGGCGGACAGTAACTGCACTGACATCAGTTGCTTAGCCTTACATCGCCTTTCCAAGGAATCTCAAGAAGGCGCCACGTAACAATAAGCATGCCCAAGGTTTTTATTATTTTTTCCATAATTTTAATGTTTTAAATTGATTTATTTTCTCCTTTTTTATCCATAAAATCCCCAATAATTATTTTTAAAATTATCATTTTGATGATTCATCTATTGGATTTCTATATTTATGCCAAAATATGGCTAAAGTAATTTTTATAATTACATTTAGTATTTTTAAAGCTAAAGCGCATAATTACAATATTAGCCCTCTTAAGATTTAATTATGTTTTATATGAATAAAATTGGATCCTGTATTGTTAAATTGATAATTATGTATTGTAAATCATTTTAGCACTCTAAATTATTTTTCAGAAACTATTTACTATTTTTGTAAATCAAATAGGAAAAAAGTGGCTATTTAAAATATAGCCAGATTGACTTTCAATTGTAGCCTAAATTAAACCCCAATCCCACCCCAATTTCGAATTAAAACCCGACCCACACCCCTTTAACCCATACCGAAACCCAGAATCCACCTACCCTTTCTAATCTCGACCGTTGATCTCCCAGATCAACATTCCACATTATTTCTTGCCATTTTTAACCTGAACGACCCCCTAACCTAATTTATTCTTACCAAACAGCTGCCCTAGTATCCCCAAATCCTCTCCGTCTCTCTGAGACCTAGTCCTAACTTTAGCCTCTGCCACCCAAAACTAGCCCTAATCCCTTCGATCATCACTCGATCCATGGATTCCCATGGCTGTTCGAGACATATACTTGTCTCCTACATCTCCTGGTTGCTTGTTTCTGTGATTTCATGGAGGGATCTCGAAGATATCTATTCCAGATCTTGTTCAAAACCCTCCAAGAGCCTCTCCATGGTCTTTCATGCCATTTTCCGGCCATCCATGGCTGTTCGAGTCAGATCCATGACTTTTTCGGCTAAAACCGGTAATGTTCTAAGGTTTTCTCATCTTCTTTGGGTTCTCTAAAACCCTAACTCTTGAGATTTTCCACTTTTCTTTAGATCTGTCTTAGATCTAGGTATATCCATGAGTTTTCAACCGATTTTTCTTCATCTCTACTATTTTCTGAAAACCTTAGTTTCACTATTGTTCGAATCTTCTCAGATCCTTATAGATCTGTAGTTATTCGAGTATCATTGGATGTTTTCCTTTAAAAATCTCTCCGTTTGATTAATTGTTTTGACTTGGTTTACTCTTTTTGAAATTTGGGTTTATGTCAGACTTTTCTTCAAAGATTTTTCTAACTTTTCGGTGTTTAAGCTAAGTATTCTTCACTATGTTGAATGATTCTCTTATATATGCATGAATTCTAGATGTTTCTATTTGTTGTACTGGTTTTTCTTTCATCTGTTCTCCGTTATTTGTTTATTTTTCTGTCAACCCAATGTATTAACTGATTCTATTTGGGGGTTTGAATAATCTTCCCTGTTAAAAAAATCAGTATTCTTCGGGATCCTTGCGTGATTAATTTCTATTAGGGTTTTGATCAATCTTTCTTGTTAAAATCAGTATTCTCCAAGATTTCTTTTACTGATTCGAATGATTATCCTGTTAAAATCAGTGTGTGCTGGGATTTTACTTGCTTCCTTATTTGTGACCTTGATTGGTTATACTTTCCTTAATTAGTTATCAATAGTTTGGGGATCTTACTGACTCCCGATATGGTATGATTTTTGATTTATTACCTTAATTGAACCCTGTTATGGTTGTTGATTGACTATTCCCCAATTAAAGGGGTCTTTCCCGGACTTCTCTATAGAATTTGATTCTGTGATTGGTTGATTGATCCTTAATTGATTGAACTCTGATTCTCTTTACCTTATTAGTTCTACTCCTAAAGTGCTATATATACACTCTTGTTTTACCTCTCAACACACGAACACAGTTCAGAACACACACACACACACTCAAACTCTCTCTTCTTTCTCTACTGCTTGTGCTACTGCTTGTTTCGCCCGGCTAGATTGTGGAACTCTACTTGCTTTACTTTTCTGCACTTTGCTTCCTTAAATGGTATGTCCCTAGTTCAATTATGAAACTCAACTTTATGTGCGTCATTGTTTGTCAATCCCTGTCTTTTTCTGCACTAACTCAATGACTCATGTGTTTAATTGTTTGTCTGGTTTACTGCTTTATTCAGCATGCTTAAGTTCTGCCCTTTCTTGTTCAAATGTAATCAGGATGTCTACTTGAGTTCCTATTTATGTACGTTAACTAGTAAGTCTCCTAATGTATTTGTTACAACCCATATTTTTGTACCTGAAAGTATGTCGTGAGTCAATTGATGTAAGCTCAAAAAGGATGAAATCCTTGTACAAGGACAAGAAAGGTTTGCCGAAGTGTTAAGCAAGTTAAGATGAATATGAGTCTTGTTAATCATAATTTAAATGAGTTTAAAGCCATTATATGACTATATATGATGTTTGTATATGAAGTATAAAGTTTGAGAAAAATCGGATTTAAGTTGCGGAAAAAAAACGACTAAGGATTTGCCTTGTAATGAAGCTTTTTGAGTAATAAATTTCGTGTGATATATGAGGTCTTTTTGGGATATATTATATACCAAATTGAAGGTATTGGAATGTAGTTTCTAATGCTCTCAACCGTTTGCTCATACGACACACAAATATAAAGTTATAAGCGTTGGAAGACGAGCCAATTATAGGGTGCCAAGTAGCATCTTTTGACTTTTCAACAAAATGGAGATTATCTCCTTTATCTCGTCTCTTTCTGCATATTTCCAGAGAGCACGACCAAATAAGACCCCTAACATCACCCTTAAGCTCTATACAAGGGTTTCCAACAATACCATCATCCCGGGCACGAAATCAAGAAGCAATAACACTAGATCGATCCCCACAACGTAAGTATTGCTATATTGCCTCTCTTTTTCTTTGTAGTTTGAGTTTTTTTTAAAGATATTTAATAGTTGAGAAAATTCTTAATTTCTGGTTTTAAGCTCTTAAATATCAAGGAAGGTTGATTAATTGATTTCATAATAGTTAGAACTCACGGGACGGTGATCGGAAGCTGTGAGTTGGAGTTATTTGACTTGTAATGGACTGTTTTTGGGATGTTTCGTGTAGCTTTTGGGCTGTCTATTTTGTTGCTATTAAATGGAGTTTTTACAGGATAAATGATGGGGAGAAATACCACATAATGGAAAAATCATGGATTAATCATTATGTTTGACACTACTATAGTCGTCGTTTTGGATATGAATTGATTGGGGTGTATTGGGCTGTTGTAAGCTAAATATAATGTGGATTTCGACTTACATCTACTATATGAGGTAATTATATTGTGTTCTTACAGGTTCTTAAGGTTATCTTGGCATTGGTTAAGTTAAATGGATGAACTAGTAAATAATGTTGCTAATTAAGAATAAATGGAGTTGTGGATCATTTTCTTTGTTATGGATATATGGTATAAGGTTGGAATTATTGATGAATGACTTCATTATCATGTTAATTATACTATTAAGTTAAAGTAAAAAGTTTATAAGGGATGATATGGGGTATACGAATTCCAATTGGAGCTTGTCGCTCGTCGTAAAATAGTTATGACTTGTTGTTTTATGGTGTCTTGTTATTGATAATTATATATTGCTGGATTTCTCTGGTAATTGTTGTAGATATATGATATTGGAGGAGTCTCTTGTTACAGGGGAGATGCTGCCCGAATTTATATAAACGAGCTACAAGTTTAAGTTGTAGACTTAGCCTTTATTCAACACTGATTTTGAATCTCCTTATGCAATGGTAGATTGAGTTGAGTTGTTTAAAGAGTACATTGGTAGGTATTAAGGACTCACCATAGTTAAGGTATGTTAAGGCACTTCCCTCTTTCTTTTGGCATGATCTAAAGTGAAATGAATACACTATTTCATAACGGATCTACTCCTAGAAACTAAGGTTGCTCATGTTGTTCTTTCCTTATAAAGTTATTTTAAGCAAGTATGTATGATCCTTGAATCCTATAGAAGCTCATATTGATGGTATGATGTCCATAATGTTAATCGTAGGTGCAACGACCTTACGTCACTCCAAAAGGTTTAGAACGTGATTCCATGAATCTAGCATGCATTATATATAGTATCTATTTTACTCTACCGAGCCGCGCTATAGTAGGCCGGGTACGATACCTATTGTGCACCCACTGATTAGTTGGATTTACCGAGCTTCACGTGGCCGGGTACAATTCTACCGAGCCTTATGATGGCCGGGTACATTTTACCTAGTCCTCTTTGAGGCCGGGTACGATATGATGATGATGATGCTTACAGAGGTGTATATTTTTAAAAGTTTATGTATATATATGTATTATGCATTTCATGTCAGTAGCCCCCAGAGGCACGCAAATGTTACAAGTTGTATCTCCTCTATCTCTTTTTATATTACTGTTCCTGTTTATACTTTCCTGCCTTACATACTCGGTACTTTATTTGTACTAACGTCCCTTTTGCTTGGGAACGCTTTGTTTCATGCCCGTAGGTCCCAATTGATAGGTTGACATTCCTCCTAGTAGGCTATCAGCTCAGCGGAGGTGTTGGTGCACTCCACTTGCTCTAGAGTTGCCTATTTGGTCAGTATGCTTTGGATATGTATTGATTGGTATGGTGGGGCCCTATCCCGACCTTTATGATTTTATGTATTGTTTGAGGCTTGTAGACAGATATCAGGTTTATGGATACTTGTATGGCCTTGTTGGCCTATGTGTTGAGTTTACACCTGGTCATGTCGGCCTTATAGGCCCGTATGTAAACATGTATAAGTTTGTATATCATGTTGGGTCGTCATATGTTGAGTATTCCCTTATGTTTTATTCTTGTTATCTCATGACGGGTTTCTGGCTCAATTTACTCAAGATAGTATAATATGAAAGATATGTTATGTTGGTACTCGGTTAAGTAAGGCATTGGGTGCCCGTCGTGGCCCTTCGGTGCCCGTCGTGGCCCTTCGGTTTGGGTCGTGACAGAAGTGGTATCAGAGCAGTTCTATCCTAGGTAGTCTACAAGCTGTGTCTAGTACAATCTTGTTTATGGGTGTATTGTGGACCACACTTATAAGTAGGAGGCTACAGGGTATTTAGGACTGTCACTCTTTCTTCTCACTCTAGATCGTTTTGTAGAGCTCAATTGTAAGAATTCAAACTTCTAAATTCTATTGTATTTGTAATACAACGATACCTCATCCAAATAGATAGTTGGTATGAGATTGAATGTGGTTGTGGAAGAGTTGAGTCATAGGAACTCGATTTTGCATCATACTTATGACGAGCAAATGTGGGGTCTTCAACTGATCATGTGTGTATTAATATGTGTAAGCTTCTTGATAAGGAGTCATAAGGCAAGAATATATATCCACTCATATGTTAAAAAGGAACAAGAGAATCAGAAAGTAGACATAAGTTTCAGCAAGTAAAACAAGCAAGATGACGAAGGGTACGAGGTACCTAGTTAATGAAGATTATCAGTATTTACAATTCAGGCAGATAAATGTAAGTATTGGTATTACCTTCAATATTAACGGTGATATATACAATTGACCACACCCATTTTAGTTTTGCCCTATGGGAGCTAACAAATATAGTTTAAAAGAAGAAGGTGATATCAAGATTCAATTCGGGTTAGAGTAACCAAAAATTATGGATGGATTATTATCATTAACTAATGTATCTGAAGGATAGTGCAAATGTGGTAATAGATCTCCTTGTGAGACACTTAGATGGTGAACTTTAGAATAGTACAATCAGATATGAATACTAGAATATTCATAAATTTCAGAAGATAGGTAGTAGGTTCCTAGAAGGGAAAAATATTTCCCTTAGTATGACTCCAGCCCTGAGTAAAAAAAAAGGGAAGAATGTTAGGCATTCCGAAGATCCAGTGAGATAAAGCAAGGGGAGCTTAAAGTGAAAGAACATTTTGTTCAAGTTTCAGAATAAAGTGATAGACAAAAATATTATCCGGAGAATAAGAAGAGAGTAAATGAAGCATCATGAGTAAGATATGATATATGGGTGATAACAGTAAATCAAAATATGACACGATGATAGAGTCTATAGTCGAGTGGAGGAAAATACAAGAGGTAACAGGCCTTGAGACAATAACTGAGTATAGGCCATAAAGTCATATCCTTATTTCAAGAATGAGTTGGTGACTTCAACGTGATTACTAGGAGGAAAGGTTAGACCCCAGAGTAGTAGAAATTAGTATGGGCTGGTGAACAAGATAAACTGAACATGAATTAGGGACTGAAGGATTTTATAATAGCTGATATCATGTGAATTTCAGAGATAACATTCCGATAATAATAGAATGGACAACAAAAGAATAACCTTTAAGGTTCATTTAGGAAAATGCTTCCCTAAAGAAAGCACGTGGAGAAAAGTTAAACTTAAGGGACTAAGTATACCAGTTACATTAAGTGTCACCCTTGTGCGTAATAAATTCAATTATCCCTGGTATAGAGAGGTTACCACAAGGCGAGTAAGATGTTAGTGAAGATGTGAAAAAAATACCAAGATGAAGAGGTAACTATGGAATAGTAAATGAGGAACCGGTAAAAGGGTAAAAGGAATGAGATTGCATCTATTCAAATCCTATAGATATGATATGACTCCTGAACATTATGCAAGCATGACGCCGGAGAGAAGCAATAAGGGTTACGCACCCGATGATATTGATAAATAAGTGCAAATGAACACTTGATACATAAGGAGCCAATACGAGAGGTAACTTAAGATAAAGTAAATAACTAAAGAGAGATTACACGAAATATAGATATGAGAATGGACCAACGAGTGGTTTTTAGTTGATTCAGGAAGAGCCAAGTTATGGCTATACAAGAGGTTACAAGCAAATCACCAGATCATGCAAGATAAACGTAGTGAATCCTAATCTAGTAAATTTAGTCTCGCAAATATAATGCTGTAACCTTGAGAAATATTCAGCTAGGAGTTGGGTTACTAAAGGTACCGTATAAGTGTTATGGAAATAATGGAGAGTGCCACTAAGGAGACAATCAAAAATCTGAGTTTAGAAGTAACCCTACGAGCACAAGGGCATAAAGGTATGTAACTAAGGATGTTTGAGGCGAGTAAGAACATCGAAAATTCCTTCGGGTATACAGTATAACAAGATCGTAACTTTACAAGATACAAAAGGTCTCCTTAAGTACTACAAAGAAAGACTAGCTGAGGAAATAAGGAAGAAGGCTTCAACTTAAGCATAACAATATAAAGAAGAAATGGTTTTGTAACAACAGTCTCACTACAATATGGTATACACTCCATTAGAAAGTGGCACCTATCGTGACTAATGAACGGGAAGTCAAAAGTGATATTTGAGATCGTATGAGTTATAGGAAATTCAAGTATTGGTAGGCAATAAGATAAGCCAAGTATTCATGCAACAAGTGGCATAACGACCAGGAAAAGTGATTGCTTACATTTAAAGAATGCTGAGAAGGCATGAAGGGAATTATTCAATCAATGATCCAGAGTTAATTACGTTGTGAATGCACTTAAGACTTCAGAGTTATATCCATGCAACATATATGTTGACATTCATACAGCTATATGAGACTCTGGTATAAGTTAAAAGAAAGAATTAAGTCCACGTCACCTATAAAGGCTTGAATTGTTAGAAGATTATATCATGGATGCTACATAGAGTCCATGAAAGGCTAATGTAATAGCTAATACCCTAAGCTGAAGATTGGAAGATAGCCTAAGTTTAATTAAAGGCTAAGAAGGAAGAGGAAGCTCGGAAGTTACATCATGAGTCTGATTGTTAGACCTAGATGATTATAGAAATCGTGACTCAAACCATAGCAGGAACACTTTTAATAGCAGAGGTATAAAAAAGATAGTACAACAATCATATTCTATAAAATCTCTATGATAAAGCAATTAGAAGAGTACCAGCCTCATAAGGCGTTAATACGAAGCTTCTACCAGATTGTGTATGCACTAGGGTTGCAAGTATTATAGTAGAGCTTTAAGGTATGGATGTGAATTCCACCAATGTAGAAGGGAGGTTATGAAATCGATAGAAGATACGGTGTGAGATTTAAAGGTAAGTATGGTAAATGTGAGTGAGAAAGTGACAATAATAGGCAAGGTCTCAGGATTAAACCCATCAAAACAAAAGGGCTGATGCTTTCCATGAGCTATAGAAAGCTCGGTACACTGTGAATGAATTTAGAGGAGTCTAAGAACATGAGCAATTAGAAGAGATGGAATACTGCACTGGTAGTAGAATAAAGGTGTAACTCTGATAGTTAAGAGAATGACGTTTGGGCCTTCGATTGAGTAATGATTTAAAGAAAAGGGATTTCATGGATGGCACGATATTAGAATGCCCCGTAAGATGAATACATTGGGATGTTATGAAAATGCAGTTATTGAAGTATAGTAGCGTCCCTAGGTGCATCAAGAAAATCACTTCAGATGTTCCCCGATGAGACGCGAGCCTTAGTGACAATGTATTACATTTGAGGCAATAGTTGGAGTTAGTAAAAGACTATGGTGTTTATATTTTATATCATCCAGGGAAGGCGAATGTAGTAGTCAACGCCCTTAATCTTAGATCTATGTTTAGCCTATCATATTTACAGGCATAGACGAGTGAGATAGCTTGTGAGATTCATCTACTAGCTAATCTTGGAATTCGATTACTAGATGCAGGTGGTACCAGAGTTACTACTTAGGACATGGAAACCTCCTCTTTAGTAGCTGAAGTGAAGGAATGCCAGTATGAAGATCATGTACTAGATCATTAAAGAAATACAACCCCTCAAAACGAGAAGACACTATTTGAGGTTACAGGAGATGGAGTCCTAAGATATCGAGGTCGATTATATGTTCCTAATGTGGCAGGGTGAGGTGGAGTACTAAGATATCGAGGTCGATTATATGTTCCTAATGTGGCAGGGTTGCGCCGGCAGGTTATGGGACAAGCAATGAGAAAGTAACCTAGAGTTGTGTAGCACACCTCGGTAATAATACCAAGGCTATAAAACGAAATATAGCAATAGTCGTACATTCAACAAAGTACCAAGCGAAAAGCTTAAGTATACCTGTATATGCCCAGAGGGACATCATGTCATAGTTCTATATATGTATTCACAAAGTGACGCCAAGAGATTGGCAAAAAGCTAGAGGAAAAAAAAGAGACAAGAGTCGTGCATAAAAGGACATAGTCATATAGGATACATCATAGAAGGTAATCGAAGTTACGAGATTGGAAGAACTCTGGCCATAATTCGCGAGGTGAGAATAGTCCTAAAGGGGGGAATGCCCTGGTTTTTAAATTTATTCATAGAACAATTACCTAAATTACAAAGGACAATATTAAAGTATTCATAAAAGCCATATGGTATGAGAATGAGAAGCGTATCAGTCAACATTCGAGGACGAATGTTCCAAAGGGGGGAATAATGTTACAAACCATGTTTTTGTACCTGAAAGTACGTCGTGAGTCAATTGATGTAAGCTCAAAAAGGATGAAATCCTTCTAGACGGACAAGAAAGGTTTGCCGAAGTGTTAAGCAAGTTAAGATGAATATGAGACTTATTAATCATGATTTAAATGAGTTTAAAGCCATGATATGACTATATATGATATTTTTATATGAAGTATAAAGTTTGAGAAAAATCGGATTTAAGTTGCGGAAAAAAAACGACTAAGGATTTGCCTTGTAATGAAGCTTTTTGAGTAATAAATTTCATGTTCTATATGAGGTCTTTTTGGGACATATTATATACCAAATTGAAGGTCTTGGAATGTAGTTTCCAACTCTCTTAACTATTTGCTCATACGACACCCGGATATAAAGTTATAAGCATTGGACAACGAGCCAATTATAGGGTGCCAAGGAGCACCTTTTGACTATTCAACAAAATGGAGATTATCTCCTTTATCTCGTCTCTTTCTGCATATTTCCAGAGAGCACGACCAAATAAGACCCCTAACATCACCCTTAAGCTCTCTACAAGGGTTTCCAACAATACCATCATCTCGGGCACGAAATCAAGAAGCAATAACACTAGATCGATCCCCACAACGTAAGTATTGCTATATTGCCTCTCTTTTTCTTTGTAGTTTGAGTTTTTTTTAAAGATATTTAATAGTTGAGAAAATTCTTAATTTCTGGTTTTAAGCTCTTAAATATCAAGGAAGGTTGATTAATTGATTTCATAATAGTTAGAACTCACGGGACGGTGATCGGAAGCTGTGAGTTGGAGTTATTTGACTTGTAATGGACTGTTTTTGGGATGTTTCGTGTAGCTTTTGGGCTGTCTATTTTGTTGCTATTTTGAGCTTTTGGGCTGTCTATTTTGTTCTTTCCTTATAAAGTTATTTTAAGCAAGTATGTATGAACCTTGAATCCTATAGAAGCTCATATTGATGGTATGATGTCCATAATGTTAATCGAAGGTGCAACGACCTTAAGTCACTCCAAAAGGTTTAGATCGTGATTCCATGAGTCTAGCATGCATTATATATAGTATCTATTTTACTCTACTGAGCTGCGCTATAGTAGGCCGGGTAGGACACCTATTGTGCACCCACTGATCAGTTGGATTTACCGAGCTCCACGTGGCCGGGTACAATTCTACCGAGCCTTATGATGGCCGGGTCATTTTTACCGAGTCATCTTTGAGGCCGGGTATGATATGATGATGATGATGCTTACAGAGGTGTATGTTTTTAAAAATTTATGTATATATATGTATTGTGCATTTCATGTCAGTAGCCCCCAGAGGCACGCAGATGTTATAGGTTGTATCTCCTCTATCTCTCTTTATATTACTGTTCTTGTTTATGCTTTTCTGCCTTACATACTCGGTACTTTATTTGTACTGACATCCCTTTTGCTTGGGGACGCTGTGTTTCATGCCCGCAGGTCCCAATTGATAGGTTGACATTCCTCCTAGTAGGCTATCAGCTCAGCGGAGGTGTTGGTGCACTCCACTTGCTCCGGAGTTGCCTATTTGGTCAGTATTCTTTGGATATGTATTGATTGGTATGGTGGGGCCCTATCTCGACCTTTATGATTTTATGTATTGTTCGAGGCTTGTAGACAGATATCAGGTTTATGGATACTTGTATGACCTTGTTGTCCTATGTGTTGAGTTTACAAATGGTCATGTCAGCCTTATAGGCCCGTATGTCACATGTATAAGTTTGTATATCATGTTGGGTCATCATATATTGAGTAATCCCTTATATTTTATTCTTGTTATCTCATGATGGGTTTCTGGCTCAATTTACTCAAGATAGTATGATAAGAAAGATATGTTATGTTGGTACTCGATTAAGTAAGGCATCAGGTGCCCGTCGCGTCCCTTCGGTTTGGATCGTGACAGTATTTGACTAATACTAAGTCATGACTAATTGTGTGTAATAGACCCCTACATGATTACTTCCATACCCTGTCCCTATGTCTTATTACTATTCTAATTTCAAGCATGATTCCCTTGTTAACACTTTGAAGTAATTGTTTGTGTTCTAAAGGCCAATCAGTCCCTACTTGTTCTTTGTGATTGCTGGTCAATATGCTTCTCTTCTCATCCATGTTTATGTGTTTCTAATTTGGGCTCTCTGTGTCTCCAACCCCTTACTCCCATGCTTAGGTGTGTGTTGTCTTGTTTCAAGTTGTTGTTGCTCCTATTCTCCCCTCCTTTCCAAACTATTTTTCCCTAAGTAACTCTTCTGTTATTTTGCAAACTTATTTCAAACATGTTGTTTTAAATCTGTTTTCTAACTCAACTCTTTTAAATCTATGTCAAGCACTCTCACACTCTTAGAACACTAGGTTCTGCCCCTTTTGTGTGAGCCTTGCTTTGGGACCCTTAAGCTCCCTTTGAACTTGGACACATAAAAGCTGGCCTTCCCACACTGCAGTTACTCTGTCTTGGTCATGCAATCTGGGTGTGAGCACTGCCCGGGACCCCTTGAGGTCCTTAGGAAACTCTGACACACCCAGATATGAGAAAGTCTATAGAACAATATTGGCACTTGAGGTAGTTTATTACATAACTCAGGGAGGAAGTCCTAATCAGGCTTCCTATAGTGTAACTTCTTATTTTCTCATTTCTACTTATATAATTCATTTTAATGCTAGTCTGTTATAACCTGTTGTAAATAAGTTTAGGGGTGGCTAGTGAAAAGGGATGGGATAAATATGCATGCTATAGTTGTTAAGGGTAGAATACATGTTATTAGGGTTATATTCCTAATTGTGCAATAGAAACCATGCTTAGGACTCATACATGCATTAGAAATCATGCTCTTAGGTCCCATGTTTCTTGCTTCAACATCTCATCCATCACTAATCCATGTTTTATGTTAATTACTTAGAAATCCTGCTCCTAGGACAATAAAAACATTGGCATAAAAGCTATTACTCTTGTACTTTCATAAGTCCTATTTCAATAATTCTGCAACTCTTGTGTGCATTTAGCAATCATGCCTTAGGGATTCTATTTTTTGACAATCCTGCTATTTGCATATGCATATTAGATATCATGTTCTAGGATCCTGTTTGTATTTTGTCTAAAACGCCTAGTTAATTAATGAGTCATGCAAAGGTAATAAGATAATAATTTCACATTGTGATGTTTTCTGAATAAAATTGGTAAACAATCTCTGCATTCGTATCAACTAGAACAACATATTTTAGGTAAAAACAATCCCCAAAGTGTTTTAATAACTCAGAATAACTACTGCATATTGCTTTACGCTTAGGCAAGCCTTAGGTAATAACTTAAATAAAACCAGAACTGCATTTGTTTAACAGTCAACCTGTTAAAATCAGTAGGTAATCCCGATTTAGACTTCTTTTCTGAGTCATGCAATAAATCTGGTTATGCTGTTATCACTTAGATACCATGCTTTAGAATTCTGAATTCAGACCTTATCTATGTATGAGTCATGCTATTCATGTGCACTATATGTGGAGGTATATTTGAGCCTTTCGTTTGTCTTCCATGCCCCCTTTAATTGAAGTCCTACTTGTTAATTATATGCCGCCTTAATGTTTTGCCTTTAAACTTGAGGGTCTTCCTAGAACCTTCTTTTGTAAGATAGGAGTCCTAAATTCCTCCGGGACTGATAGGAAGGGACGAGTAACAGCATGCAATAGAGGTCGAGACCAACCCTCGCTTTAATTACCTTCACGGGACGGGAAAGGGTAGATATGGATATGATGACCGCTGCATTAATGCCACGTGTATCCCCTCTTTGAGGAGTGTCATACCGGGTATTGCATTGATGTGATCCATATTATGACCAAACCTAGGACCCCCTTCCCTTTTTATGCTTAGATTGTAATTTTTTTCAAAAAGTCTTGCTTTTCATTAATTGTTTCTCAAACACTTGTATATTTAAACTTAAATCTCCTACTATTTGAGCCATACTTGTTAGTTTGCTACTTGTACAAATTCACAAAAAACTGTCTGGCCGGGAACCACACTAGTGGATCCTGAGGGGTGCCTAACACCTCTCCCTTAGGATAATTTCAAGCCCTTACCCTATCTATGGTTACCAAACGTAGTTGTAAATAAACCCTATAGGTTCCCTAACGCACCTTAAAAATCGTTAGGTGACGACTCTCCAAAATGTAACCCCCTTTCCAAAAGGAAAGAGTTGTCCCAACCAAAATGTCATGAACACGATTCCGCGGAAGGAAAAAGGGGGTGCGACAACATAGCGACTCTGCTGGGGAGATTTAGGCTTTTACCATTTCATACCGTTTTTTTGTAGATTTGTACCCCTCACTATGTGCAATTATTTGTTCAATTCCTTTAAGCGTTTAATTTCTTTGAAAAGCAAAACTGACATATCTTTCTTGTTTCCTTCTTTTATAACTACTTTAAATTATGAAACTGCTGTATTTATCGCTTTCTTAACGTACAAATACATGTCAACATGCTTTTAATTATTGCAAATCATGCTCAACATCATACTCCACTCGTGCCAAACAAATACTATAGCAATGCTTGATGAGTGGTTGCGTCCTTCCTATATCATTACCCCTAAATTCGAAAAGGTATATTTGCGGTAAAACTAGTCAATTAGCGGTGCATTTGACAGTTCTGTGCCTTCCCCCTTGAGTTGTCCGCTCAAGAGTACCAGTCTAAAACCCCATAGAAACCTTACTCTATTTAAATTGCGCATGCATCATGGTCAAACCTAGCCGGGTCAATTATGTTGTCCACATAATGATCCTTTAAGATAGCCTTGTCCAAAGGTCCACTGGGTTTCCCTAAACCCAAATAGACATCATCACGTTCTATGCATTTATTTGGAGAACTAAATGCTTTATGCTAATTGTTGATATTAAATAGTCGAGTCTGGTGGGAGTAAGGGCCTAACCTTGTTTGTCTTGTAGAAATATGAGGCACGAGGTCCCTAGTTTCGATATGATTAGCACGCCCCCACTCTTGCTAGACTGGTGGAGGAGTCTTCCATCAAATGACCAAATCAATGAGTGGAAAGAGAGGGCCGCTAAATCCAGCAAAAAGCTGGAATATCTGGAATACAGCCTGTTGGAATTGGAAGGAAAGGTGAGGAAGAGAGTTACTGATTGCCAGAACGCTGAGGGAAAGGAAGGAGAACATTTGTCAAAGACATTTATACTGGTGAACTTATGCGAGCTGGGGGATTTAATCAACGAGAACATTCAACCTGAGGGAGGTCCTTCTAGGACCAAGTAGATAGGAGTTTACCTTTTTCGCTTTATGAATTTAATAAGGCCAATGGCTATTAGTGACTTTTATTTCTTGTTTATTTCGTGTCGTTTTGTTATTCGTCTATTTCTATCAATAAAATGGGGTATTTAGCATTATAAGTTCTCCAAATCAATTTTTCGCGAGGCCTACCTCGGGCACAAAGAGGCTCCCAAATTAGGACACGCTTTACATTCCTGCATTATGTGTTTAAATATTGCAATACTTTTTATAATCCTTACTAACTTGGTTACCTTTTGTTTTTATTTTTGTTTTTATTATTCCCCTCCCCAAAGCATTACTATTACTTGTCTTGGTGAACCAATGACTGTGACATGCAATTAGACAACACAACAAACAGACATTGATTTAGAGGAAGATGACATACCTGATGAGATTGTCAAAGAAGTTGAGAACTTTGAGAACAGACCTAAGTCCAACCTGGACGAGATCAAAATCGTCAATTTGGGGGATGCAAAAAACATCAAGGAAACACGAATCAGCATTCACCTATCGCCATTAGAAAGGAAAGAATACACAAAATTTCTAAAAGAGTATGAGGACATATTCGTCTGGTCATATGATGACATGACTTGTCTGGGTATGCTTATTGTGGCTTACAAACTGCCAACCGATCCAATGTGTCCACTGGTAAAGCAAAAGCTCAGAAAGTTCAAGCCTGATATGAGTTTGAAAATCAAGTAAAAAGTCAACAAGCAGATCAAAGCTAAGGTTCTCAAGGTAGTAGAATACCCGACATGGTTGGCCAACATTGTGCCAGTACCAAAGAAGGATGGGAAGGTTAGAGTCAGTGTCGACTACCAGGATCTCAACCGGATCAGTCCGAAAGGCGACTTCCCTTTGCCAAATATACACATCCTTATTGACAATTGTGCCAAGCATGAGCTATAGTCATTCGTAGATTGCTTTGCTGGTTATCATCAGATCTTGATAGATGAGGAAGAAGCTGAGAAAGCAGCTTGCATTACGCCGTGGGGAGTGTACTTTTACAAGATGATGCCATTCAGACTGAAGAATGCAGGGGCCACCTACATGAGGGCCATGACTACCTTTTTCAATGATATGATACACAAGGAGATAGAGCTATATGTGGATGATGTTATTATCAAATCCAAGAAGGCCACTGACCACATAGAAAATTTGAGGAAGTTCTTCAATAGACTACGGAGGTACAACCTGAAGCTGAACCCCGCAAAGTGCGCATTTGGAGTTCCTACTAGGAAATTGCTTGGGTTTATTGTTAGCCGCCGAGGAATAGAACTAGATACATCAAAAATCAAAGCCATTCAAGAACTACCACCGCCAAAGAACAAGAAGGATGTGATGAGTTTCTTGGGAAGGCTTAACTACATCAGCCGATTCATAGCACAGTCTACAGTTATTTGTGAGCCAATCTTTAAGATGTTGAAGAAGGACGCCGCCACCAAATGGACTGATGATTGGTAAAAGGCCTTCGACAAAATCAAGGAGTACCTGTCAACACCACCAGTCTTAGTCCTGCCCAAGCCAATTAGACCTTTATTACTCTACCTTGCAGTGTTAGATGGAGCTTTCGGTTGCATTTTGGGGCAGTACGTTGAAACGGGGAGGAAGGAGCAAGCCATTTATTATCTTAGTAAGAAGTTCACCCCGTATGAGGCCCGATATTCTCTATTGGAATGCATCTGAAGTGTTTTGACTTGGGTAGCGCAGAAGTTGAGACATTACTTCTGCGCCTATACTATATATCTTATATCAAAGATGGGTCCTTTGAAGTACATCTTTTAGAAGCCCATGCCCACTGGAAAGTTAGACAAGTGGCAAATTCTGTTGAGTGAGTTCGACATTGTTTACGTAACTCAGAAAGCAGTTATGGCCCGATATTCTCTATTGGAATGCATCTGAAGTGTTTTGACTTGGGTAGCGCAGAAGTTGAGACATTACTTCTGCGCCTATACTATATATCTTATATCAAGGATGGGTCCTTTGAAGTACATCTTTCAGAAGCCCATGCCCACTAGCAAGCTAGACAAGTGGCAAATTCTGTTGAGTGAGTTCGACATTGTTTACGTAACTCAGAAAGCGGTTATGGGACAGGCACTGGCAGACCACCTTGCTGAAAACCCCGTGGATGGAGGATACGAACCCCTGAAAATGTATTTTCATGATGAAGAGGTATCATTCATAGGAGAAGACATTGCAGAATCCTATGACAATTGGAGAGTGTTCTTCGATGTTGCAACAAACTTTAAAGGAGTTGGAATAGGAGCAGTCCTAATATCAGAAACCGATCAGCATTATCTGGTGTTTGCCAAACTCAGGTTCCTCTGCACCAACAATATGGCCCAGTATAAAGCCTGCATATTGGGGCTCAAAATGGCCATTGACATGAACGTTCAAGAGCTGCTAGTAATTGGAGATTCAGACTTACTTATACATCAGGTACGAGGAGAATGGACAACCAAGAACTCCAAGATACTCCCATATCTGCATCATGTATAAGAATTGAGAAAGAGGTTCACAAAGACGGAATTCCAACATGTTCCCAGAATCCAGAATGAGTTCGCCAATGCATTGGCTACCCTATCATCTATGATGCAATAGCCCGATAAGAATTTCATTGATCCCATTCCAGTGAAAATCCATAATCAGCCAGCTTACTGTGCCCGTGTTAAAGAGGAAGCAAACAGAAAGCCTTGGCTTCATGATATCAAGGAATATCTGGCAAAAGAAGAGTACCCGGATCTTGCTAATCCCACTCAGAAACGCACACTTCGGAGATTGTCCCACAACTTCTTTCACAGTAGAGGAATCCTTTATAGGAGGACTCCCGATTTAGGATTATTAAGATATGTCGACGTAAAGGAAGCATCCAGGCTACTAGAGGAAATTCATGCTGGGACATGTGGTCCACATATGAACGATTTTGTTTTAGCAAAGAAGATACTTCGGGCCGGTTACTTTTGGATGACTATGGAAACAGGCTACATCCAGTATGTCCGAAAATACCACCACTGTCAGATACATACAGACATGATAAAGGTACCCCAAAGCGAGCTTAGCACAACAAGGTCACCGTGGCCGTTCGCCGCCTCGGGAATGGACGTTATTGGACCAATCGAGCTTGCTGCTTCCAACGGACACAAATTTATCCTGGTAACCATTGACTATTTCACCAAATAGATCAAAGCAGCATCTTACAAAGTAGTGACTAAGAAAGTCGTGGCAGACTTTATCCGCAACCGCATCGTTTGTCGATTTGGAATTCTAGAGTCAATCATTAGTGATAATGGCTCCAACCTCAACAATGACTTGATGAAATCTATGTGCGAAACTTTCAAGATCAGACACAAAAATTCCACAGCCTACAGGCCTCAGATGAATGGAGCTGTGGAAGCCGCCAACAAGAATATTAAGAAGATATTGAGCAAAATGATAGAGAAACATAAACGGTGGCACGAGAAGTTATTATTTGCTCTTCTGGGGTATCGTACCACAGTCCGCACATCAACCGGGGCAACCCCCTATATGCTGGTTTATGGTATAGAGGCTGTCATTCCCGCTGAGGTAGATATTCATTCCCTAAGGATCATACAAGAAGCTGAGCTCGACGACGCAGGGTGGGTGAAAAGTCATTATGAGCAACTAGCCCTTATAGACAGAAAGAAACTGAATGCAGTCTGCCATGGTCAACTCTACCAGAACAGAATGTCCAGAGCCTTCAACAAAAAAGTCAAGCAAAGACAGTTCACACCGGGGCAGCTGGTGTTAAAGAAAAATTTTCCGCATCAAGATGAAGACAAAAGGAAGTTCTCTCCCAATTGGCAGGGTCCATACATGGTTCACCGGGTTTTAACAGGAGGAGCCCTCATACTTGTAGAGATGGACAGAGAAGTCTGGACAAAGCCAATCAATTCAGATGCAGTCAAACGTTACTATGTGTAATCTTCATGCTTTCCTTATATGATGTAAATTAAACTACGCCTGACCTGATTCCCGTTTAAGAGGGGATACGTAGGCAGCCCTATGGGTTCTGTCACAATTCAATAAAAATTTCATTTTCCCCGCAATTGGAAACTGGGGCAAAATTTTGAGGAGGGCCCTCAAAATTCTGAAGTAATTTCAGCCGATCGCCGTACGAGAAACAGTCAGAAACGTCAACCCATCAAACTGGGGCAGAATTTTGAGGAGGAATCTCAAAATTCCGCATCAGGAGGGGTTGTAATGTCCCGAGCTACGTCATAGTCGGTGGTTCATCTAAAATCTATTTTTAATTATACATTTATGTTATTCTTTTACAAAATCATGCATATTTGTTATTGAAACTGCTTTGTTTAGCAACGCTACCCTAATGATACAGATGATATCACCAGATCAGAGCCAAACGAGTCAAGCAAAGCCAGCAGGGATACGAACTAACCTTCCCCCTTGCAAAACTCATGATTTTTCTTTGAATGCAGGCACTAGGATTGCAAAATCATTAAATATACTGTACGCCCATGGAACAAACATTGTTCAAGAATACGACTCTCCGAACCATTGCACTTGCCAACATTTGCTATCCGCACACACCAGTGATGCCCCGTATATCACAATGCTCCTAGTAATAACAACGCCACAATCTGCTATTAGTTAAGAAAACTCTACTCTCATTTGTTATTTTATTTCTTGTATAAGGCTACTATTCTGCCTTCCGAGACTAAACGCTGTCTACATCTGCATTATTGCATAAGGCTACTATTCTGCCTTCCGAGGTTAAGCTCTACCTCCACCTGTATCTGCATTGCATAAGGCTACTATTCTGCCTTCCGGGACTAAACGCTGTCTCCATCTGCATTCTCTCATAAGGCTACTATTCTGCCTTCTGAGGTTAAGCTCTACCTTCACCTGCATCTGCATTGCATAAGGCTACTATTCTGCCTTCCGGGACTAAATGCTATCTCCATCTGCCTTCTTGCATAAGGCTACCATTCTACCTTCCGAGGTTAAGCTCTACCTCCACCCGCATCTGCATTGCATAAGGCTACTATTCTACCTTCCGAGACTAAACGCTATCTCCATCTGCATCTACATTGCATAAGGCTACCATTCTGCCTTCCAATATGCATAAGGCTACCATTCTGCCTTCCGAGGTTAAGCTCTACCTCCACCCGCATCTGCATTGCATAAGGCTACTATTCTGCCTTCCAACTTGCATAAGCCTACCATTCTGCCTTCCGAGACTAAACGCTGTCTCTATCTCCATTTGCATTGTACAAGGCTACTATTCTGCCTTCCAATCTGCATAAGGCTACCATTCTGCCTTCCGAGGTTAAGCTCTACCTCCACCTGCATTCGCATCTTTGCATAAGGTTACTTTTCTGCCTTTCAAGGCTAAGCTCGGCCTCCAATTTCCTTTGAAAATAAGCGCTATCCCAAACACTATTTATCTCGCTTCTCTTACGGGATAAGCTCTGCCCTTCAATTCGCAAGACTAAGCTCTGTCTTGTCCGCATCATATTACTGCATTCTTCATGGGCTGAAATATCGCCAACTCATCCAAAGGTGTCATCGTTCGGAGGCACCATCTTCATAGCCCGAGAACACCATGTCATGGCCTGAGGATCTCTTTCAATCTTTTGAATATCATTATTCAAAGGCATCATGGTTCGGAGGCACCATCCTCATAGCCCGAGAACATCATTTCATGGCCTGCGAATCCCTTATCATATGTTTCATAGCCTAGGACATCATGGTCTAAGGACATCATTCCCACCATCCGAAGACAACATTCATGGTCCAACGGGAATTTGCATCATGTTTAAATTTATGCACAATATATGCTTGTATTGTTTCTAATTGCATGTAAACCGTCGAGCAACGACCATCCCGGCAGGAGCAATCCCTCTTCAGTTCCCGCAGCCATATCAAACCTAACCATTCCCGTAAACCTATCACTCACCTGGCCTTGGATATTGCGTCCGTTCTTGAAATGTCTTCATCGGCATACTCCGCGGGTGAATCATGAACTACATACGACTTGATTCCTGTGTAACCAAGGATATGTAGGCAACTCAGAAGCCACGGTACGACCTAACCTCTTCAAACCTTAAAAGCTCGGTCAAAACTGGCCATCATTTCTTTATCCGAAAACTCTTTCATCCTTCCCGGGTAAAGAGGGGCAGCTATTGATACCCAATTTTTTCCTATATATTTTTTTGTCACACCTGCTTTTTCCGCCCCTGCGAGGGGCGAAGGAGTTTTTCTAATTATAAAGGACAATCGAAACGGGATTTGTTTGTTTATTTCAGAGTCGCCACTTGAGAGATTTAGGGTGTCCCAAGTCACCAATTTAATCCCGATTCGAGGAAAAGAATGACTCTGTATTACAGTCCGCGAACCAGAAATCCGGATAAGGAATTCTGTTAACCCGGGATAAGGTGTTAGGCATTCCCAAGTTCCGTGGTTCTAGCACGGTCGCTCAACTGTCATATTCAGCTTGATTATCTGATTTTATACATATTGAACCTATGTGCGAATTTTACTTTTAACCGCTTTTGTCATTATTATTATTTTTATCAAGAGTTGCAACATCGTGAAAATACGTCTCAAACCACGTCACATCAATGCACCCGTGGTTGTTGGCACATTTCCACTCCGTTGAGATTTGGATTTGGGTCACATAAATGTGCACCCGAGTTTAAGAAAAATTAAATTATTAAAGGCGCGCCTAAAGCGACTAGCGTATCATTTACTTTGGGTAGGGCCGTGAAATTTTGCTAAACGGTCCATCCCAAAGTCTAAGCAATTTTAAAGCAAATATTTACTGAGAGCCCCGCAATTTTGTATTTTTATTCGGCGAGGCTCATCTCATTCTTATTTTTTTTAAAAGGGAATTGCAACGTCATGGACACGCATCTCGAACCACGTCACAATCAATGTACCCGTGATTAAAGAGGCCTTTCGACTCCGTTGAGATTTGGATTTGTGTCACATAAATGTGCACCCGAGTTCAAGAAGATAGCATTATTAAATAAGCGCCTAAAGCGACTAATGTATTATTACTTTGGGAAAAGACGTAAAATTTACTAGCCGGCCCGTCCCAGAATCTAAATATTTTTAATATATACATTTAACGAGAGCCCTGCGATTTACGCGTTTTATTTTGGCGAGGCTCATCTCATTTTTATTTAAAGGCAAACCTAAAAGCAACTACGATTTCCTATCTTTTGTTTGTCCCTAAAAATGAAAAGGGTCCTACTGTATTTACATACTTAGGAGTTATTATAGTTAAGTTTCGAATGTGATTTGTTGGAAGAGGGACGTGACACGGGTCAGTCTGTTTGGCAATTATGGGCCCAGGCCTTGTGCATGAAGATAAATTCGGCCTGGGCCTCTCTTATTCCAATTGGGCCTATTCAATGTGTTTGATATATGTTTGGCATTTATAAACAAATGGGGGGGGGGGGGGAAACTGAAGTGAAACGTATTGTTTGCCTTAATCAAGCCATATTCCCAACGACTTAAAACAAGCCATCTGTTTAAAGCAGGAACTATTGGGGTACCTAACGTGCTTCTTGACAAAACAATAAGGACTAATAGGACATGGCTACTACAACATTAATCACTTTCGATTATAAGCAATACACAGGGTCTTCCAACTAAATGTTATGCATAAAAGTTCAGTTACATCACAGCTAATTACATAATTCTATTGGGGAAAGTAAATTATCATGCTGACAACCTATTTTTAGTACATTTCTAAGCTAATTCAGAATAACATCCACTCTTCCCATTTTCTTTGTATTCAACTTCAAACTTCAGCTTACATTTTACAGTGTATCAGTGTGTACCTGGTATAGGAAAGCAAAAGAAGAAGGAGGATGATCAGCAGAAAACAGTATGCAACAACACAGCAACAACAACAACAGGGATAGCCCAACAATAGACCAAAACTCAGCAGCAATTTAAGTGAAAACCCAGCAGAAATTTCAGAAGAACCCAGCAGAAATTTCAGAAAAAACCCAACAACAACAACTAGTGGATTTTCAGTCCAAATAGAGAACCAAAACACTTAACTGAGGCAGTTTTTTTTAGCAAGTAAAGAAGCCAGGGAAGCTAACTGAAAACCAGCACTCTTTTAACTCTCAAAAAATATCCAGCCTCTAATTTCTGATTTCCCACTGGTCTCTTAGGATCAGAAAAACCAGCCTATGCTCTGAAAATAAACTAAATCCCTAAAGGTTGGAAGCCCCAGCTTTGTTTTTGCCTCTTTTTTTCCCACTATCTGAAAACTTAAGAATGTCCCCTTTTTTTTGTTATAAAACAACCTATTTATAAGCAAACCCAGGCCAGCCAAGCTGCCTTGATACCTTCAGCCTTTATTCTGCCCATACCCCTTAATTCCCCATGCCTAAATGTCTTTTCTTGATGCCCACTATATTGTTCCCCATGCTTGTCCTATTTGTTTTAATCAAGAGTCATGGGAGGGGTTATAGTATTCAAATAAACCCATGCCCTTATGTCTTGTTCCCCATTGTCATCAGATTAATAGTATTTTAAATACCACTTGACAGGTTCTTAAGTTAATCCCTGATTAAACTACGTCAAATGCCAAAATTACCCTTATTTTTAAGTTAATCCACTTGCATATTACTGTATTACCCCAACCTTAGTAGTCAGTATAAAACCCCTCTTCATTTAGCTAATCACTAAATACTGACTGTATCAACTTAAACCTAACACTGATTTCAGGTTGACCTGTTAGATTTCTACAGCCATATCTAATTCCTAGCCTAAGTTCAATTCAAAATCAGATCACAAAGGGATGTCAATCGAACCAAATGAGTTGGTCATATCGGGAGCCAAACCTGACCAACTCAAAGTCAAAAATGCAAACAGGCAACAGCCAATAGGCTAAGATCAAGGCAGTAATGAACAGGCTTCTATGGCAAACTATGAAGATCATGGGGTTACTTAATGAATGAGCAGTCTAGTTCAAAGACATAAACTGAACATATTCCACAGGTTCATTACAAATTAGCATACAAATGCAGGGCTGGCAAACATACATGGAGGACATTAATGACCTACTATCACGTTTCCTCTAATTTTTAAACAGATTAATTGACGACACTTATTTGAACGACTATACAAGCTATAATAGACAACAAACAATCAATAAAACACCAAAACAAATTAAACCCTATCCCAGGGTTCACAGAATTGACAGAAAAATCAGAAGCAAAACCAAACCAAACATGAAAGAAAGACAGAATCTATAGGAGAACAGAAGAGAAAGGAAAATTACCTCAGGGATTCGAAATTAAGACTGACTCAAGCTCGAACTCGAACTCGACCATTTTTGGGGTCGAATGGACTTTAATCGAAGTGTTCTCAACTGAGAACACCTCGGTTAAAGTCTATTAGACCCCTATCTTTTGTTGATATGGACAGACCCCCATAAATCTGAGTTCTAGGGTTCTTGGGGGTCAGATTTGGGATTTGTTCAGTTCTGTTCAGATTCGAACGGAACAACGGTCATTCAGGGGGTGAGGAAGGTCAAGAGGTGTTGTGCTGTGAGTTTGGGGTCGGTGGGTGTAGATCTGTTTGTTGCTCGAATCTTCGATTGAAGATTCAAGAAGTTGCAGGGTGATTCGAGGTAAACGGTTGGTGGATTTGTGTTCATGGTGGTTGGGTGCATCAGGGGTGTTGTTTTGGTGGCCATCGGAGTCCGGGTGGCCGGGTTTATGGTGGGGGAAACCTAAGGCGGCTAGGGTTTGAGAGAGGGGGCTCTGGGGACGAAGGTGAATAGTGTGTGAAGGGGGGGTCTGGTTTGGGGCGTGGGGTGGCAGGTTAGGTTTATATATGGGGTGGATGGTGTAATCCTGGCCGCTGGATCAATCAAGATCGATGGCCAAGATTAGGGGAGCTTATCCATACGGTGTCGTTTGGTTAAGTGGGGGGGGGGTCGGTTTAAGAAGGGAGTGGGTCAGGTCACTAGGGAAGCCAGAGACCGTTGGATTGCAACAGATCAACGGCTCTGATTTAAGTCGCCAAAAAGGCACCGTTTGGTGCATCTGAAGGGTCAAGTGATCGGACTAGGTCAGTGCAGTGGATTGAGCCTGATTTTCATTTGAATTTTTGGCCCAAATCCGGTATTTCCTTTCCCTATAAATAAACAAAAATTCCCAAAATCCAAAATTAAATTATACAACTATTAATTAACACTTAACAACAATTATCATACGATTTAAGACCTTTAATAAAATCACCATGACAACAAATAGAATAAAACGCATATTTTGGTGATTTTCGCTTTTATAACCAGATTACGGTTAATTAATTCCTAAATGTACCATTTATTCCTAAATGTCTGCAACACGTACCTTTGTATTTTTAACTATAGCAAGGCAAGCATTACGGACAAAACCTTTATCAAAATATCACGCAAATTCTCAAAATTGTGCACAGATGAAATTTGTTTTATTTTTGATTTCTTTTGGAGTAGTTTTTCCATGAAGCAAAAATTACGTGCTCACAGCTTCCCCTCTTTGGCCGAAAACACAAAGAGTTTTCGTGCAAAGATAAAGTGAGCGCATACGAGCGATTTTTGCCCGCTGGAATACTCCGTGTGAAGCATTTTCTGGAAAAAGATTTAACCGAACCTTTGCTTCAAAGGTTTCCTACATATCCCTGGCTAAAGGAGAATCAAGTTAATGTAGTTCGGGAAATTTTGGTAGCTGGGATTACCATGGGACTGCAATTTTGCTGTTACTGCTACTGTGAGCTATTACCACTGCTCACCGATCTCCTGGTTACACCGTGCTTAAAAGAAAAAAGCTAGGCTAGACTACGGATCATGAGATCTCGTCTGTCTTCAAACTTGTTTTTGTGGCCTTGCTTTCTTGTTGGCTTATGCTTCTTCCGGTGCTTTTCTTTCCGTGAATTTTGGGGATGACACTGGCCTTTTGCTTTTCTGAATACCAGTTTTCCTCATTTTGTTCGGTCCTTCTAGGGATATGGCTTCCTTCACTAAGATTTTCGGTGGTTCCTCTGGGGATATGGCTTTCTTCATCAGATTTGTTATGCTGGGCATAATTTAATGTCCATAGGCCGCTTCTTTCAAGACGCGTCTTTTCTTCCTTTTGACTCATGCGCTTGAATTTGTGTTGGAACCTCCTGTTGCAACCTTTTGCTTTCCGGTGCTGGGGATTTCTTATTGTTTCCTGCTGAGGATTCCTGGGGTAACCCTCTGCCTTCCGGTGGGTTACTGATTTCAAAATCTGCAGTATAAGATGATTTCAAGATCTGCAGTATAAGACTGAAAAATATTCCTCTCGTTATACAGGTGGGCGCCTGAAACATGAAATGTAAAGACTGAAAAGTATTCCTCTCGTTATACAGGTGAGGGCCTATTTAACTAAGACATGAAATTATTCCTCTCATTATACAGGTGGGCGCCTATTTAACTAAGATATGAAATTATTCCTCTCATTATACAGGTGGGCGCCTATTTAACTAAGACAGAAAAAGTATTCCTCTCATTATACAGGTGAGCGCCTATTTATCTAAGACATAAAGTATTCCTCTCATTATACAGGTGGGCGCCTATTTAACTAAGACATAAAGTATTCCTCTCATTATACAGGTAGGCGCCTATTTAACTAAAGTATAAAATATTCCTCTCATTATACAGGTGGACGCCTATTTAACTAAGACAGAAAAGTATTCCTCTCATTATACAGGTGGACGCCTATTTATCTAAGACATAAAGTATTCCTCTCATTATACAGGTGGGCGCCTATTTAAGTAAAGCATAAAATATTCCTCTCATTATACAGGTGAGCGCCTATTTAACTAAGACAGAAAAGTATTCCTCTCATTATACAGGTGGGACGCCTATTTATCTAAGACATAAAGTATTCCTCTCATTATACAGGTGGGCGCCTATTTAACTAAAGCATAAAATATTCCTCTCATTATACAGGTGGGCGCCTGTTTAAGTAAGACAGAAAAATATTCCTCTCATTATACAGGTGGACGCCTATTTATCTAAGACATAAAGTATTCCTCTCATTATACAGGTGGATGCCTATTTATCTAAGACATAAAGTATTCCTCTCATTATACAGGTGAGCGCCTATTTAACTAAGACAGAAAAGTATTCCTCTCATATACAGGTGGACGCCTATTTAACTAAGACAGAAAAGTATTCCTCTCATTATACATGTGGACGCCTATTTAACTAAGACAGAAAAGTATTCCTCTCATTATACAGGTGGGCGCCTATTTAACTAAGACAGAAATGTATGAATTTGTTTCCTCGTTCCTTCGATAAAAATCTTTGGGACAACGGCAGAAAATTTTCTGCCCCGATTTTGGTGACCTTCCTTGTGGCGTGTCTTTCTGTCATCATCATCCTTTATTTTCCTGTAGAATCAAAGAAAATTTTGTTAGTTTTAACATGGTGAGTGATCGTGTCACTCCTGCTAGAGGATGATTTTCCATTTATCCCTTTCCCTTTCCCTTGCTCTGCGCTCCCAAAACTGGTTGGGGATGAAGTTGCTTGCTGGGGATGATATGTCTGCTGGGGATGGTATTTCTGCTGGGGATGGTTTTCCATTTATCCCTTCCCCGCTCTTTTGTTTCAAAACAAACTGTGGGATTCCTTTTCAACTCCAAAAGTACTCCCTTAAAAGTTTATTTTATCCCAGCAGGCGGATTAATTCTCTCTTCCTCCTTCCCCCTTTCTGTGGTGTATTACCATCTCGGACCTTGGTCCGTGATCTATCGCAGTTCTTGCTGGGGATCTTCTTGGAACTTGACCCACGAGTCCTTCAACCATAGTTTTCCGCCTTTCTCCATGTTCTTCTTAACTTTCTAGGCTAGTTTGTCATTTGATTTTGCGACAAACGCCTTTTGTCCTATTGCCTTGGCTTTGGCCTGTGGCTTTCGCATTTGCTTTGCACCATTTTGTCCCCTGGTAGTAAACTCTGAAAAGTCCTTCTCAAAACAAATTTCTGGAAAAGTCTTTTTAGACAAAGAAATGAAAAAGATGGAAAAGAGAAAAATCTTTCTGAACAGATGCTGGGGAAGAAGAAAAGGAGAGAACTTATCTGGACGGTATGACTGGTCCCAACGATCATGTTGTGCATTACGGATTATTCGACCTAGTCTATTTGTATCAATCAATCTTCCTGATAGCCTTACTTGCTGGGGATAAACAGGTGCCCATCTCGTGCGAATGCGGCTCCTTTTGCCGATCTATCTTGTCACCTTATAGTGCCCTTCGAGGGGTTTTCACTAATAAGACTCTCTCCTTTCTCTCAGCTCCCGTCGCCTTATGGTGCCTGTGGAGGTTTTCATCGATAAGACTCTCTCGTTTTATTTCTCTCATCTTTCGTCGCCTTACGGTGCTCGTGAAGGTTTTCACTGATAAGACTCTCTCATTTTATTTTCCAGCGGGGAATTGGAGTGCTGCCGATATGACCCTCTCTTTCGGAGATGTTTTTCGGCTATCAATTTATTTCCAGTTTATGATCCCCTTCTTTGCTGGGGTTCAGTGTATTATTCTCGATTTTTATTTGCCCGACTTGGCACCTCTCGGATATTGATCTGGAGGTCTTTTTGGACATCGATGCTAGTTTTGTGTGGGTTTTAAGAAAGGCTATCAAAAATTCAAAAATAACTTCGACGGGTGAAACACTACAACTCTTGGAATCAACCCTTTTTGAAATTTCAAAACATAATTCCTGCCCCAGTTTTTTTCCTGCTTGGGGATTTTTATATTTACATTATTGTGGAGCTATGCACATTATGCACACCACGGTGCATTATGACCGAGCCGTGAGGCGCCTACGTATCCTCTTTGAGGAATCAGGTCAAATGTAGTTCCTACGGTTCCTCTATTTTCTTATGACCTTTATCTTGTTTTCATTTTTCTTTTAATTTATTTTCTCTTTTTCTTATTTTTTTTATATATCTTTCCCATTAGTGACTCTAAAAGAGGGGTATGAAAGAATAAATAAGGCTCAAAAAAGGGGGAGCAAAGGTCAAAAGTGTCTGGATAGAAGAAAGAATTGCCTCCGTCATTTCATTATCCAATAAGTACCAAATACAAACAAATGAACCAATAACTATCATAATCAAAGAAATTACGCATAGTATCTTTTGACTGCATCAGAATTGATAGCCATGTCGACGCATCTTCCTTCGATATCTGTTAGACATAAAGCGCCATTGGACAACACCCTAGTTACGACATAAGGCCCTTGCCAATTTGGGGCGAACTTGCCTTTTGCTTCGATCTGATGTGGAAGGATCCGTTTCAATACTTGCTGCCCTACTTCGAATTTTCTGGGGCACACCTTCTTATTGTATGCCCTCGCCATTCTTTTCTGATACAACTGGCCATGACACACTGCTGCCAATCTTTTTTTATCTATTAAGTTCAGCTGCTCTAGTCGAGCTTTGACCTATTCATCGTCGTCAATCCCGGCTTCAGCGACAATTCGGAGGGACGGAATTTTGACCTCTACTGGTATTACTGCTTCAGTTCCGTATACCAACAAATAAGGAGTTGCACCTATGGAAGTCCGGACTGTAGTGCGATAACCCAATAAGGCAAAGGGTAATTTCTCATGCCATTGTCTAGATCCTTCTACCATCTTCTTATTGGCTGCTTCAACTGCTCCATTCGCCTTGGGACAATATGGGGTGGAATTGCGGTGTGTAATCTTAAACTGTTGGCATACCTCCCTCATCAAATTGCTGTTAAGATTTGCCCCATTATCCGTGATGATCACTTTTGGGACCCCAAATCTGCAGATGATATGAGAGTGAACAAAATCCACTACTGCCTTCTTGATTACCGACTTGAAAGTTTTAGCTTCAACCCACTTGGTGAAGTAGTCGATGGTCACCAGAATGAACCTGTGGCCGTTGGTCGCTGCCAGCTCGATAGGCCCAATGACATCCATGCCCCATGCAACAAATGGCCATGGCGCTGACATTGTATGCAACTCTGTCGGCGAAGAATGAATCAGATCTTCGTGTATCTGACATTGATGGCATTTCCTCACGAAATTGATGCAATCATTCTCCATAGTGAGCCAGTAGTACCCTGCTCGAAGAGTCTTCTTTGCCAATACATATCCGCTCATATGTGGCCCACAGACTCCAGCATGCACCTCTGCCATAACTGCCGTGGCTTGACCGACGTCTATACATCTTAGAAATCCCAAGTCTGGGGTTCTTCTGTAAAACACTCCTCCACTGAGGAAGAAACCATTGGACAAATGCCAGATGGCTCTTTTTTGGTCTCCGGTGGCCTGATCCGGATATATCCCCATCTTGAGGTACTCCTTTATGTCATAAAACCATGGCTCGCCATCTACCTCCTCCTCTAACACGTTGTAATAAGCATGCTGATCACGAACCTGAATGTGCAAGAGGTCAACATACATTTTGTCGGGGTGATGTAACATTGATGCTAAGGTGGCCAATGCATCGGCAACCTCATTATGAACTCTCGGGATATGTCTGAATTCCACTGATCAAAATCACTTGCTCAGATCGTGCAAACATTGTCGATATGGTATGAGTTTCAAATCCCGTGTTTCCCACTCACCCTGAATCTGATGCACCAGGAGGTCCGAGTCTCCCAAGACCAAACCGTCCTGGACATCCATGTCTGCAGCTAATTGCAGACCCAAAATGCATGCTTCATACTCGGCCATGTTGTTGGTACAATAGAAGCGTAGCTGAGCTGTAACAGGATAATGACGTCCTATTTTAGAAATGAGTACTGCTCCTATTCCAACCCCTTTTGCGTTTGTGGCTCAATCAAAGAAAAGCTTCCAACCTGGTTCATCGGGTAATTCCAGCTCACCTGTATGCATTACTTCCTCGTCTGGGAAATACGTCCTCAAAGGCTTGTATTTTTCATCAACGGGATTCTCAGCCAAGTGATCGGCCAGTGCTTGGGCTTTCATGGCCGTCCTCGTCACATAGACGATATCAAACTCTGTAAGCAAAATTTGCCATTTTGCTAACCTCCTTGTAGGCATAGGTTTCTGGAAAATGTACTTTAATGGATCCAAACGGGATATGAGATAAGTAGTATATGAGGACAAATAGTGCTTCAATTTCTGAGCCACCCAAGTCAGGGCGCAACATGTCCTCTCGAGTTGAGTGTACTTGACCTCGTATACTGTAAACTTCTTGCTAAGATAATAAATGGCCTGCTCCTTCCTCCCGGTAATGTTGTGTTGCCCCAATACGCAGCCAAATGAATTCTCCAGGACCGTCAGATAAAGAATTAATGGTCTCCCCGACTCAGGTGAAACCAACACAGGTGGATTGGACAGATACCCTTTGATCTGGTCGAAAGCCTCTTGACACTCCACCGTCCAGTCTACCGCAGCGTCTTTCTTCAGCAGCCAAAATATGGGTTCACAAGTCGCTGTGAGTTGAGCGATGAACCTGCTGATGTAATTTAGTCTTCCCAACAGACTCATTACCTCCATTTTGTTCTTTGGTGGTGGAAAATCTTGGATGGATTTGATCTTGGATGGGTCCAACTCAATACCCCGTCGACTGACGATGAATCCTAACGGCTTTCTTGATGGAACCCCGAAGGCGCATTTGGCTGGGTTGAGCTTAATATCATACCTTCGAAGTCTTTGAAAAAATCTCCTTAGGTCTGCTACATGGTCTTCCTGACGCCAAGACTTTATGATCACATCATCTACGTACACTTCAATTTCTTTGTGTATCATGTCGTGAAACACAGTAGTCATTGCTCAC
The DNA here is from genome assembly GCF_000393655.2 of Nicotiana sylvestris. Lineage (NCBI taxonomy): Eukaryota > Viridiplantae > Streptophyta > Magnoliopsida > Solanales > Solanaceae > Nicotiana > Nicotiana sylvestris. The sequence continues at coordinate 160,972,459 of NC_091068.1, forward strand.
ATGTACATTGCCCCAGCATTCTTCAGTTCAAATGGCATTACTCGGTAGCGGTAAGTTCCCCATGGTGTAATGAAAGCTGTCTTTTCTGCATCTTCTTCGTCCATTAAGATCTGATGATATCCTGCATAGCAGTCCACAAAGGATCCGATCTCGCGCCCAGCGCAATTATCGATCAGGATATGGATGTTGGGCAATGGAAAATTATCCTTAGGACTTTCTTTGTTGAGATTGCGGTAGTCGATGCATACCCTGATTTTCCCATCCTTCTTCGGCACTGGTACCACATTGGCCAACCAATCGGGATATCGAGTGACCCGAATAACCTTCGCCTGCAGCTGCCTAGTCACCTCTTCTTTGATCTTCACACTCATCTCTGTTTTAAACTTCCTTAGTTTTTGCTTGACCGGAGGGTATGTCGGGTCAGTGGGCAATTTGTGAACCACTAGATCGGTGCTTAATCCCGGCATATCGTCATATGACCATGCAAAGACATCTTTAAACTCCATGAGGGTTTTGATTAATTCCTCCCTGACGTTTGGCTCAATGTGGATGCTGATTTTTGGTTTCTTTGACACTGTCTGCATCCCCTAGATTTACAGTCTCGCTGTCATTCAGATTAGGCTTGGGTTTCTCTTCAAATTGGCACAGTTCTCAGTTTATTTCTTCGAAGGCTTCATCCTCGTCATATTCAAACTCATCGTCACAATCGATCTCTTGTATCATTAAGTCGGAGTCAGATTGATTTATTAGACTAGGTCGAAGATCCGCTGTGCATGCCATGTCGTTAGAACCAGTAAAAAGAGAACTGTTCAGAAAGAGGAAAGAATAAAACAAAATTAAAATGAGACAGGAAAAGAGAATTTTATTAAAAAATGCGGGATAACAGGGTTCACACTTTTACAAAAATAAAATGATATTTGGATTACACCCTGGAATAATCCGAAAACAAGAAAGAAAAATCAAAGCCTACTACCAGGACTCCCCCCGGATAGGGAGAGGAGTAACCGTCTAATTGTTGGTTTGGGCCTCAGGCCCCACAAACTGTATGTCTGCCCTGTAGGAACCCTCTTCTACCATATTGACATCAACGAACAGTCTTTCGAAGCTCTGATTCAAATCCCCGTCCATCTCAATCAATGATCCGAGAATTTTTGGGACCGGTGACCCCTTGGCACTTGCTCTAATAAAGGATCTTGAGAGACGCGGAACGGGTTTGGGAAGAAACCAAACTCTCTTCTTCATTTTCCGCACCCGCTTTACATCTGCCGCAGTCGGTTTGAACCCCAATCCGAAGGTCTCCAAATTCTTGGGCAAGGAGACCGGTTGAACAATCCCCTGAAGCTCAGCCCCCAGGCCTTTTCCCGGCACAAACCCATTACCCAGCATCTCTGAAACCATCATGACCGTTGCGGAAGCTACCCTAGGGTGCTGAATGATCTCACCCTCGGGAATCTTGTTTGCCGACACTGCATCGAAAATCTGGTAAACCCAGGGACCTTTGTCATCATTGGTCTCTATGAAGGGCACAATGGCGCCTCCCATGGTACACACAGTGTCCTCTCCGTGCAGCACGACCTCTTGTCTATCCCACTCGAACTTGACCATTTGATGCAAGGTGGATGGCACTGCTTTAGCCGCGTGGATCCACGGTCGTCCCAACAGAAGGTTATAAGATACCGCGGCATCTAATACCTGGAACTCCATGGTGAACTGGACCGGACCGATGGTCAACTCAAGTATAATATCCCCCACGGTGGCTGTTCCATTTCCGTCAAATCCTCGGACGCAAATGCTGTTCTTGTGGATTCTACCGTGGTCGATCTTCAGCTGATTCAGGGTGGATAATGGACAAATATTGGCACTTGAGCCATTATCCACCAGTGCCCGAGTAACTGCCGAATCTTCACATTTGACAGTCAAGTAGAGAGCTTTGTTATGTTCCGTGCCTTCCACTGGCAGATCATCATCAGAGAATGTTACTCTGTTCACCTCAAAAAAAATTTTGGCAATCGTTTCAAGGTGGTTTATTGAAATTTCATTGGGCATATGAGCTTCATTTAGTATCTTCATCAGGGCCCGACGATGTTCATCCGAATGGATCAGTAATGATAGCAGCGAGATCTGGGCCGGTGTTTTCTTCAACTGTTCGACCACGGAGTAATCCTGCACTTTTATCTTTTTCAACAATTCCTCAGCTTCTTCTTCTGATACAGGTTTCTTTGTCACGGCTGGGTTGGATCTTCTCAACTTAGATGGAGCAAAACACCGTCCCGATCGAGTCAGTCTCTGCGCCTCACAACTATCCTCCTCCACTTGTTTTCCCTTGTACATTACCACTGCCTTTTCATACTTCCAAGGCACAGCCTTGCTATCAACCATTGACAATTGGACTACCGGTTTTATGGTGACCAGTTCCCTGCATAACCCTTTCAACACAACTGCGGGCGTGGGTGATGTCCCTGATATTACCAATTTGGCGGGCTCTGGTTTCTTTGTTGTGCTGGACGGATTTTTCCTTAATATCACTACTGGCTTGACACTTTCCCCCTGGTCTCTCACCAGTCGATTCTTCTTTCGGAGCGGCCTGGATTATCATCACTGTCTGTGAGGGCTTCCTCGACCCTCCTCCCTCATACACCAACTCGATCATGTGAGCTTAGGGGTGCGCTGGAAATGGGTTATGGTTGATGTTGGGTGCCTCCGGTGCCTGGACCTCGATCTTGTTGGTATCAATGAGATCTTGTATCGCATGCCTCAACCTCCAACATTTTTCGGTATCATGCCCTAGCATTCCTGAGCAGTACTCACAGCTTATCGATCGGTCCAAATTTTGGGGTGGGGGATTTGGCTCTCTAGGCTCGACATGACTCACCAAACCTAGCCGCCTCAATTTGTGGAACACGACAGTATAGGTCTCTCCCAACTCAGTAAAAGCTCTATGTCTCTGTAGCCTGTCATTTCTAGCAGCTTGACTTCCTCGAAAGCCCGCCCCTGGAGGGTTCCTGTATGCTCTTGGTGGAGGGTAGGCATTTTGTGGTGGAGGGTATGTGTTTTGTGGTGGTGCATATGTGTTTTGGGGGGCCGACGCGCGCCATTCCGGGCGAACTGGAGGCTGAGTGTATGTTTGGGCTTGGTGCACGGAGAAGTGTGGTTCTTGAGGTGGATAGTAGTGTTGTGGCGGGCTGTATGGGTAATTTGGCCTATGGGGTCTGGGTTGGTTGTAGTATGGTTTGCCGGACCTGGACCAACTGCCGGCCTCAACCGTGGAGACTTATTCTTTCTTCCTCCTACCCAGCGCACCTCCCGTGCCGCTCTGAATAGCCTGGGTCGTTGCCTTGAGTGCTAAGTAATTCAGGATTTTATCAGACCTCAGCTCCTCCTCGATCATAACCCCTATCTTTACTACTTCATTGAAGGATTTTCCAACTGTCGTCACCAAGCGACCAAAGTAAGTTGGATCCAGCGTTTGCAGGAAGTAGTCCACCATTTCTCCCTCTCTCATGGGAAGATCAACCCTGGCTGCTTGTTCTCTCCAGCGGAAACCAAACTCACGAAAGCTTTCCCCAGGCTTCTTTCCGGTCCTCAGCAATGTGAGACGGTCGAGATTGTATTGAAAGTGACCCGCGAAAGCCTGCGCTAGATCATCCCAAGTGTACCATCTGCTGGAATCCTGCCTGGTATACCATTCCAATGCCGATCCACTCAAGCGTTGACCGAAATAAGCTATCAGCAGCTCATCTTTGCCGCCTGCCCCTCTTATTTTGCTACAAAAGCCCCGCAAATGTGTCATGGGATCACCGTGCCCTTCATATAAATCAAACTTACGCATCTTGAACCCAACCGGGAGTTGGACGTCCGGGAAAGGGCATAGATCCTTGTAGTCCACGCTGACCTGGTTGCCCAATCCATGCAGGCTCCTGAAGGATTGCTCCAGGCTTTTGAACTTCCTTATTACCTCATCTTGCTCTGGGACCTTAATCGGCTTTTCAATCTCCGCCGGTACCTCCAAGTGCGGATTATAGGTATGGGGTTCTGGTGCATTGAATGTGGGTTCAGGGGGATAGTACTGCGTATCATGAGCCTGAAACAACGGCTCACTAGTTGATCTTTGCAGTGTGGCTGGTGTGGGTCCCATAAAAGTGGGAACATTTGGTGTTGGGAGAGGTTGATGGGGTGGTGGAGCTTGGGAATAATGGGGGCTTCTCTCCTGATAATAACGGTGATTTGGGAGGCTTGTTGAAGGGCCAAAGTGAGGGTAGTCCGGCATATGCCCTAGTGGTTCAGGGCTCTTTTGCACTTTGGCCAAAGCTAACTGCATTGCATTAATCTCCAATCCCATCCTTTCTATCTTCTCCATCGCTTCTTTCAACAACTGGCTTACCGGCCTTTCTTCCTCGGTACTATTTTCTGAAGTAGTCATGCTTGTTGGTACCGGTCCTTTGGATCTGGTTTGATAAGGGTGTGTTGCCAAAATGCTTTAACAACTAACTGTCTGGTATACGGGAAAACAACAAACTTGTTAGCGTTAGAGTTTTAACAGATTTGACAACAACACATTGGGGATGCAATGCTCCTAAGAAGTTAACCATTTCTAACATGTTTTGCTTCAAACGCATGCGTCATCCCGGCTTGCTTTATTTGTGCCTTTAAAGTGTTTTGGGAAACCCCCATATTTCTTTCCATTATTCTTTTTTTTCTTTTTAATGGCGGTCGAATCTTACGTGGATTGCTTACGTATCACGTCCGCGCGTGAATCAGACCGGGCGTAGTTCTGCCACAAAGTAAAGACGCAAAATTCTTTTTGGAATCATTCAATTTATCACCAAAATTTGCTATTACAAACTACTTATCTTAAACAAAGAAACAGCAATAGTACAGATTCCAAAATTCTTAACCTGACTCGATGAAAAGAAAAATAACATATGGGAAGACAATGGACCCATACAGCCAACAAACAAGACTCGAACTAGGGATACACTAGGGATTTCAACTTAGGTACTCGCGAGGCATCGTTCGGCCTTTCCGCGGGCTTCGGTGCGAGACCTCTTTGTAAACTGTTCAACTCATTCATGATCCGGTGAACATAGCTCATGACGGAGGTGAGTAGGATATCGCGAGGCATCTGCTCACATGCCAAGCATCTCCTATAAATGTAGTGCCCAATCTCGTCAATCCTATCTCGGATGTTGTCCCTTTCCTTGAATAATTGCTCGATTCACCGGTTTTTCAGTCCCAGTGCTTGAGCATTGTCGGCGAGTCGATCTTGGAACCTTTCCATTTGTTTTTCCATTCTGGTCATCACATCATAACAGCACCTTCGGTCAGCTTGGTCATCTCGTGCTTGTTTGAAGATCCGCTCCTGAAGAGTGGAGTTCGTTTCCCTTAATATCCCGATGCTCATTTCAGAATCCCTTATGACTTATTGCAGATGCTTCCTCCGGGCCATTGTATCTTTTGCCCATCTGACTTTTATTCTTGCTATGCAAGCTTCAGACCTCTCTAAGTCCTCTTGGCTTTTGCTGACCTGACTCCTCAGCTCTGCTATCAACCTCTTATTGGATCGATTTTTCTGTCGGTCACCGACATTCTTTCTGTCTTGGCGGATTCAGGCTCTCATGGCCTTGTTTTCTCGAGTCAACTTGCTTTTCTCCCCTGTATCAGCATCAATTTGCAAGCTGTTTTGATATTTAAGCCCCTCAATTTGCCGTTTTAGTTTTCCAATCTCGACCCGATATTCTTTCCCTTTGGCTAACCAACCCCATTGTGCATGCGACGATTCTGCAAAGTCTTGGACGTGAGCTCTCTTAGTTGGTCTCTGGTGCTCAAGCTCTCTTCTGTACCACGTGAGGTATTTTGGCGACACTTCGCCCTTGGCCCGATCTTGTACACAAGTATCTATTTTCAGGGTTTGACATTCATTCCAGATTCTCCGAACGACTGCTTCAGGGAACTGCCCACCAGGCCCAATTTGAACCACCTGGCTACTGAGATCCTCTTCCTTCGGGACTATTTGACATCGCCCCAACTGCCTCAATACTCTGTATGGCGCATAGGGCTGGATACTTTGGAGACCCATCAACAACAAATGAGACTCGACGGCTGACATGTGTATGATCTCATCTATGGGTAGCCACCCAAATGCCCATTCTATCTGGTTTGCTGAGACGGAGCACAGCAGAGTGACCCATTCGGCGACCCCTTCTGGCAGGCTGAACCCGTCGACCCTGGTGGAAAACTCTTCTATACAAGTCTTTTGTGATGACCCATATTTCAGAAACTGAGGGCGATGATATAGATGCTCTATTATCCACATTTGTAGTAGTATATTGCATCCCTCAAAGAAACCTCCTCCGGTTTTGCAAACAGTGAGTGCGCGGAAGATGTCTACTATTATCATCGGTGCCAGAGTGCTGTTGTCTTGCTTGAGCAAAGTGTTGACGACCCCAGCGATTTGTATGTTAATTTTCCCATCCTTTCTAGGGAATACCAGAAAACCCAGAAAGGCTATTATAAAAGCAATACACCTATGTCTTTCCCATTTTGGCCGGCTTTCCCCACTGCAGATCTTACTCTCGGGATTGCTGAACCCTCCAAAATGACCGTACCTGTCGTACAGAAATGCCAAACTACAAAACCCTTCTGATAACTCTGGGTTGTGTACAGTTCTGCGGATCTTCACGGTGTCTAGGAACCTGTGTATGGTCACGGTCCTCGGTGCAATAAGATACTGCTCTCTCATAGGGATTTTAGGAAATCCGATGTACCCTGCCAGCTCCTCTCGCGTCGGTGTGAGCTCAAAGTCTGAGAAATGAAATACATTGTGTGCTGAGTCCCAAAATGAAATTAAAGCCCTTATAATGTCCCCTCGCGGATCGATGTCCAGTAATCCAACCAAGTTTCCTAAGTATATCTTGACTGTATCTTGCCCTGATTCTTCCAAGTCGTTCTACCACATGCGTAAGCCCAAACGGACTCTGTTTATAATGGCCCCAGATGAACTCTTACTCGTGCTCATTCTGCACATTTATTAAGGTGATTTAGACGAAAGCAAAAATCTTTATTTTGACTCCAAAACTATTTTTCCCGTTTTCCTTAATTTTTGAGAAAAGAAAGACTGACTTTCCCAATACGGCCTTTCAACTCTTCAAGGATGAAGATTTTAAGGCAGTGGGGTTTTAACCGGCCAAAAGGTAAGAAAAATGGCCCAAAGGCGGCCGTTTGTGCAAAGACAGCCTTCCGGCGTCCCTTTCGGGAACATTCGGCTATTTCCGCAAAATGGCATCACCCGACTCTTTTATGAAAGAAGCAATATATATATATATATATATATATATATATATATATATATATATATATATATATATATATTATTATTATTTTTTAGTATTATTATTTGCAAAAATAGGAAGTTGGACCCGATAAGGGTTGCCTACGTATCTCACATCCGGTGAGAATCAAACCGACGTAGTTCGGGTAAGAAAAATTAGCTAAATCATGAATCCAATTTTCTTTCCTCAAAAATCAAAATTTTGGTGGCGTTTTCACACTATTTGGTTTTTCTTAAATGAGCAGCTCTTAATTTTACAAATTTCCGTTTTCACCCACCGGTCAGCATGCAAATTCGAAGCAAATTAAATGCGTCAACAGACAAGATGCAGCATGATGGTCTTTTTGTTCCATGTTGCTATTCCTAGATGGGCCCAACCCCTGTGTTGAGCCCCCTAAGTCAAATTTAACATGATGCAAATAAGCGTTTTCCTACTAGGGATCCGGCATGAAGTCATGTTTTACTAAGTTTCAAACTGGGCTTTGTTCTAGACCTGGCTTACCCGAGCGGACAACTCGAGTCGAGGAGGGGGCTACGTACCGGGGACCCGCGGGGTCGTCCGGCTTTGTAACTTATCCGAGCCTCTTTCTACTTGGGCATGACACTAACAGAATAGGGAGTCTCAAACCAGTGAGCCGCATCCCCGAAGGTAAGAAGAGAAGGGTTTCAGCACAGTTTATATATACAGTCAAATAATATCAAAGCGGTAACACACATCATTTTGCACATGAAGCACATATCTCATAAAAATATCAGATAATAAACAAAGCCAAATAGAACAATTATTCTAAGCTCGAATTTCTAACCCTGAACCAATGGTTCTGGGTTAAATGGTCCCCAGCGGAGTCGCCAGAGCTGTCACACCTCCTTTTTCCGCCCCCGCGAGGGGCGAATGAGTTCTTCCAATTAAAGGACAATCAAAACGGGATTTGTTTGTTTATTTCAGAGTCACCACTTGAGAGATTTAGGGTGTCCCAAGTCACCAATTTAATCCCGATTCGAGGAAAAGAATGACTCTGTATTATAGTCCGCGAACCAGAAATCCGGATAAGGAATTCTGTTAACCCGGGAGAAGGTGTTAGGCATTCCCGAGTTCCGTGGTTCTAGCACGGTCGCTCAACTGTCATATTCAGCTTGATTATCTGATTTTATACATATTGAACCTATGTGCGAATTTTACTTTTAACCGTTTTTGTCATTATTATTATTTTTATCAAGAGTTGCAACATCGTGGAAATACGTCTCGAACCGCGTCACAATCAATGTACCCGTGGTCGTCGACACACTTTGACTCCGTTGAGATTTGGATTTGGGTCACATAAATGTGCACCCGAGTTTAAGAAAATTAAATTATTAAAGGCGCGCCTAAAGCGACTAGCGTATCATTTACTTTGGGTAGGGCCGTGAAATTTTGCTAAACGGTCCATCCCGAAGTCTAAGCAATTTTAAAGCAAATATTTACTGAGGGCCCCGCAATTTTGTATTTTTATTCAGCGAGGCTCATCTCATTCTTACTTTTTTTTAAAGGGAATTTGCAACGTCATGGACACGCATCTCGAACCACGTCACAATCAATGTACCCGTGATTAAAGACGCTTTTCGACTCCGTTGAAATTTGGATTTGGGTCACATAAATGTGCAGCCGAGTTCAAGAAGATAGCATTATTAAATACGCGCCTAAAGCGACTAACATATTATTACTTTGGGAAAAGCCGTGAAATTTACTAGACGGCCCGTCCCAGAATCTAAATATTTTTAATATATACATTTAACGAGGGCCCCGTGATTTACGCATTTTATTTTGGCGAGGCTCATCTCATTTTTGTTTAAAGGCAAACCTAAAAGCAACTACGATTTCCTATCTTTTGTTTGTCCCTAAAAAATGAAAAGGGTCCTACTGTATTTACATACTTAGGAGTTATTATAGTTAGGTTTCGAATGTGATTTGTTGGAAGAGGGACGTGACACGGGTCAGTCTGTTTGGCAGTTATGGGCCCAGGCCTATTGTGCATGAAGATAAATTCGGCCTGGGCCACTCTTATTCCAATTGGGCCTATTCAATGTGTTTGATATATGTTTGGCATTTATAAACAAATGGGGGGGGGGGGAGAAACTGAAATGAAATGTACTGTTTGCCTTAATCAAGCCATATTCCCAACGACTTAAAACAGGCCATCTATTTAAAGCAGGAACTATTGGGGTACCTAACGTGCTTCTTGACAAAACAATAAGGACTAATAGGACATGGCTACTACAACATTAATCACTTTCGATTATAAGCAATACACAGGGTCTTCCAACTAAATGTTATGCATAAAAGTTCAGTTACATCACAGCTAATTACATAGTTATATTGCGGAAAGTAAATTATCATGCTGACAACCTATTTTTAGTACATTTCTAAGCTAATTCAGAATAACTTCCACTCTTCCCATTTTCTTTGTATTCAACTTCAAACTTCAGCTTACATTTTACAGTGTATCAGTGTGTACCTGGTATAGGAAAGCAAAAGAAGAAGGAGGATGATCAGCAGAAAACAGTATGCAACAACACAGCAACAACAACAACAACAGGGATAGCCCAACAATAGACCAAAACTCAGCAGCAACTTAAGTGAAAACCCAACAGAAATTTCAGAAGAACCCAACAGAGATTTCAGAAAAAACCCAACAACAACAATCAGTGGACTTTCAGTCCAAACAGAGAACCAAAACACTTAACTGAGGCAGTTTTTTTTAGCAAGTAAAGAAGCCAGGGAAGCTAACTGAAAACCAGCACTCTTTTAACTCTCAAAAATATCCAGCCTCTAATTTCTGATTTCCCACTGGTCTCTTAGGATCATAAAAACCAGCCTATGCTCTGAAAATAAACTGACTCCCTAAAGGTTGGAAGCCCAAACTTTGTTTTTGCCTCTTTTTTTTCCCACTCTCTGAAAACTTAAGAATGTCCCTTTTTTTTTTGTTCTAAAACAGCCTATTTATAAGCAAACCCAGGCCAGCCAAGCTGCCTTGATACCTTCAGCCTTTATTCTTCCCATACCCCTTAATTCCCCATGCCTAAATGTCTTTTCTTGATGCCCACTATATTGTTCCCCATGCTTGTCCTATTTGTTTTAATCAAGAGTCATGGGAGGGGTTATAGTATTCAAATAAACCCATGCCCTTGTGTCTTGTTCCCCATTGTCATCAGATTAATAGTATTTTAAATACCACTTGATAGGTTCTTAAGTTAATCCCTGATTAAACTACGTCAAATGCCAAAATTACCCTTATTCTTAAGTTAATCCACTTGCATATTAGTGTATTACCCCAACCTTAGTAGTCAGTATAAAACCCCTCTTCATTTAGCTAATCACTGAATACTGACTGTATCAACTTAAACCTAACACTGATTTCAGGTTGACCTGTTAGATTTCTACAGCCATATCTAATTCCTAGCCTAAGTTCAATTCAAAATCAGATCACAAAGGGATGTCAATTGAACCAAATGAGTTGGTCATATCGGGAGCCAAACCTGACCAACTCAAAGTCAAAAATGCAAACAGGCAACAGCCAACAGGCTAAGATCAAGCCAGTAATGAACAGGCTTCTATGGCAAACTATGAAGATCATGGGGTTACTTAATGAATGAGCAGTCTAGTTCAAAGACATAAACTGAACATATTCCACAAGTTCATTACAAATTAGCATACAGATGCAGGGCTGACAAACATACATGGAGGACATTAATGACCTACTATCACGTTTCCTCTAATTTTTAAACAGATTAATTGACGACACTTATTTGAATGACTATACAAGCTATAGTAGACAACAAACAATCAATAAAACACCAAAACAAATTAAACCCTATCCCAGGGTTCACAGAATTGACAGAAAAATCAGAAGCAAAACCAAACCAAACATGAAAGACAGACAGAATCTATAGGAGAACAAAAGAGAAAGGAAAATTACCTCAGGGATTCGAAATTAAGACTGACTCAAGCTCGACCATTTTTGGGATCGAATGGACTTTAATCGAAGTGTTCTCAACTGAGAACACCTCGGTTAAAGTCTATTAGACCCCTATATTTTGTTGATTTGGACAGACCCCCATAAATCTGAGTTCTAGGGTTCTTGGGGGTCAGATTTGGGATTTGTTCAGTTCTGTTCAGATTCGAACGGAACCACGGTCATTCAGGGGGTGAGGAAGGTCAAGAGGTGTTGTGGTGTGAGTTTGGGGTCGGTGGGTATAGATCTGTTTGTTGCTCAAATCTTCAATTGAAGATTCGAGAAGTTGCAGGGTGATTCGAGGTAAACGGTTGGTGGATTCGTGTTCAGGGTGGTTGGGTGCATCAGGGGTGTTGTTTTGGTGGCCATCGGAGTCCGGGTGGCTGGATTAATGGTGGGGGAAACCTAAGGTGGCTAGGGTTTGAGGGGGGTGAGAGAGAAGGTGAATAATGTGTAAAGGGGGGGGGGTCTGGTTTGGGGCGTGGGGTGGCAGGTTAAGTTTATATATGGGGTGGATGGTGTAATCCTGGCCGCTGGATCAATCAGGATCGATGGCCAGGATTAGGGGAGCTTATCCATACGGTGTCGTTTGGTTAAGTGGGGGGTCGGTTTAAGAAGGGAGTGGGTCGAGTCACTAGGGAAGCCAGGGACCGTTGGATTGCAACAGATCAACGGCTCTAATTTGATTCGCCAAAACGGCACCGTTTGGTGCATCTGAAGGGTCAGGTGATCAGACTGGGTCAGTGCAGCGGATTGGGCCTGATTTTCATTTGAATTTTTGGCCCAAATCCGGTATTTCCTTTCCCTATAATTAAACAAAAATTCCCAAAATCCAAAATTAAAGTATACAACTATTAATTAACACTTAACAACAATTATCATACGATTTAAGACCTTTAATAAAATCACCATGACAACAAATAGAATAAAACGCATATTTTTGTGATTTTCGCTTTTATAACCAGATTACGGTTAATTAATTCCTAAATGTACCATTTATTCCTAAATTCCTGCAACACGTACCTTTGTATTTTTAACTATAGCGAGGCGAGCATTACGGACAAAACCTTTATCAAAATGTCACGCAAATTCTCAAAATTGTGCACAGATGAAATTTGTTTTATTTTTGATTTCTTTTGGAGTAGTTTTTCCGTGAAGCAAAAATCACGTGCTCACATTTTTAATATGAAAAATACCTTCAAAATAGCATATATATGCATATATAAGCATGCCCAAGGTTTTTATTATTTTTTCCATTATTTTAAAGTTTTAAATTGATTTATTTTCTCCATTTTTATCCATAAAATCCCCAATAATTATTTCAAAAATTATTATTTTGATGATTCATCTATTGAATTTCTATATTTATGCCAAAATATGTCTAAGGTTATTTTTATAATTACACATTTAGTATTTTTAAAGCTAAATTGCACATAATTGCAATATTAGCCCTTTTAAGATTTAATTATGTTTTATATGCATAAAATTGGATCCTGTATTTTTAAATTGATAATTATGTATTATAAATTATTTTAGCACTCAAAATTATTTTTCAGAAACTATTACTATTTTTATAAATTAAATAGGGAAAAGTGGCTATTTAAAATATAGCCAGATTGGCTTTCAATTGTAGCCTAAATCAAACCGCAATCCCAGCCCAATTTCAAATTAAAACCCGACCCATACCCTTTTAACCCATACCCAAACCCGGAACCTCACCTACCCTTTCTAATCTCGACCCCCTAACCTCTTGCCATTTTTAACCTGAACGACCCCCTAACCTAATTCATTCTTACCAAACAGCCGCCCTAGAATCCCCAAATCCTCTCCGTCTCTCTAATACCTAGTCCTAACCCTAGCTATCTCCACCCAAAACTAGCCCTAATCCCTTCGATTCTCACTAAATCCATGGATTCCCATGACTGTTCGAGACATATACTTGTCTCCTACGTCTCTTGGTTGCTTGTTTATGTGATTTCATCGAGGTATCTCGAAGAGATCTAGTCTAGATCTTGTTCAAAAACCTCCAAGAGACTCTCCATGGTCTTTCATGCTATTTTTCGGCCATCCATGGTTGTTCGAGTCAGATCCATGACTTTTCCGGCTAAAATCGGTAACGTTCTAAGGTTTTCTCATCTTTTTTGGATTCTCTGAAACCCTAACTCTTGAGATTTTTCACTTTTCTTTAGATCTGTCTTAGATCTAGGTATATCCATGAGTTTTCAACCGATTTTTCTTCATCTCTACTATTTTCTGAAAACCCTAGTTTCACTATTGTTCGAATCGTCTCAGATCCTTATAGATCTATAGTTATTCGAGTATCATTGGGTGTTTTCCTTTAAAAATTTCTTGGTTTGATTAATTGTTTCAACTTCGTTTACTCTTTTTGAAATTAGGGTTCATGTCAGACATTTCTTCAAATATTTTTCTAACTTTTCGGTGTTTAAGCTAAGTATTCTTCACTATCTTGAATGATTCTCTTATATATGTGTGAATTATTGATGTTTCTGTCTTTTGCACTGATTTTTCTTTCACCTGTGCTTTGTTATTTATTTATTTTTCTATCAACCCAATGTATTAACTGATTCTATTTGGGGGTTTAAATAATCTTCCCTATTAAAAAATCAGTATTCTTCGGGGATCCTTGCATGATTAATTTCTATTAGGGTTTTGAGCAATCTTTCTTGTTAAAATCAGTATTCTCCAAGATTTCGTTTACTGATTCGAAAGACTGTCCTGCTAAAATCAGCGTGTGCTGGGATTTTACTTGCTTCCTTATTTGTGACCTTGATTGGTTATACTTGCCTTAATTAGTTATCAATAGTTTAGGGATCTTACTGACTCCTTATATGGTATGGTTTTTGATTTATTACCTTAATTAAATCTTGTTATGGCTGTTAATTGACTATTCCCCAATTAAAAGGGTCTTTCTCGGACTTCTCTATAGAATTTGATTCTGTGATTGGTTGATTGATTTTTAATTGATTGAACTCTGATTCTCTTTACCTTATTAGTTCTACTCCTAAAGTTCTATATATATACACTCTTGTTTTACCTCTCAACACACGAACACAGTTCAGAACATACACACATACACACACACACACTCAAACTCTCTCTTCTTTCTCTACTACTTTTGCTACTACTTGTCTAGCTGGCTGAAAGCCAAGGCTAGACTGTGGAACTCTACTTACTTTACTTTTCTGCACTTTACTTCCTTAACTGGTATGTCCCTAGTTCAATTCTGAAACTCAACTTTATGTGCTCCATTGTTTGTCAATCCCTGTCTCTTTCTACACTAACTCAATGACTTATGTGTTTAATTGTTTGTCTGGTGTACTGCTTTATTCAACATGCTTAAGTTCTGCCCGTTCTTGTTCAAACATGTCTACTTGAGTTCCTATTTATGTCCCTCAACTAGTAAGTCTCCTAATGTATTTGACTAATACTAAGTCATGACTAATTGTGTGTAATAGACCCCTACATGATTACTCTCATACCCTGTCCCTATGTCTTATTACTATTCTAATTTCAAGCATGATTCCCTTGTTAACACTTTGAAGTAATTGTTTTTGTTCTAAAGGCCAATAAGTCCCTACTTGTTCTTTGTGATTGCTGGTCAATATGCTTCTCTTCTCATCCGTGTTTATGTGTTTCTAATTTGGGCTCTCAGTGTCCCCAACCCCTTACTCCCCTACTTGTGAATGTTCCTATTCTTTGAACTTTTCCTATGTGTGTTAGCTTGTTCCAAGTTGTTGTTGCTCCTATTCTCCCCTCCTTTCCAAACTGTTTTTCCCTAATCAACTCTTCTATTATTTTGCAAACGTATTTCAAAGATGCTGTTTCAAAGCTGTTTTCCAACTCAACTCTTTTAAATCTATGTCGAGCACTCTTACATATACTCTTAGACCACTGGTTCTGCCCCTTTTGTGTGAGCCTTGCCTAGGGACCCTTGAGCTCCCTCTGAGTTTGGACACATAAAAGCTGACCTTCCCACACTGCACTTACTCTGTCTTGGTCATGAAATTTGGGTGTGAGCACTGCCCGGGACACCTTGAGGTCCTTAGGGAACTCTGATACACCCAGATATGAGAAAGGCTATGGAACAATATTGGCACTTGAGGTAGTTTATTACATAACTCAGGGAGGAAGTCCTAATCAGGCTTCCTATAGTGTAACTTCTTATTTTCTCATTTCTACTTATATAATTCATTTTAATGCTGGTCTGTTATAACCTGTTATCAATAAGTATAGGGGTGGCTAGTGAAAAGAGATGGGGTAAATATGCATGCTATAGTTGTTAAAGGTAGAAAACATGTTATTAGGGTTATATTCCTAATTGTGCAATAGAAACCATGCTTAGGACTCATACATGGATTAGAAATCATGCTCTTAGGTCCCATGTTTCTTGCTTCAGCATCTCATCCATCACTAATCCATGTTTTATGTCTATCACTTAGAAATCCTACTCCTAGGACAATAACAACATTGGCAAAAAAGCTGTTACTCTTGTACTTTCAGAAGTCCTATTTCAATAATTCTGCAACTCTTGTGCGCATTTAGCAATCATGCCTTAGGGATTCTGTTTTTTGACAATCCTGCCATTTGCATGTGCATATTAGATATCATGTTCTAGGATCCTGTTTACATTTTTTTTAAAATGCCTAGTTAATTACCGATTCATGAAAAGGTAATAAGGTAATAATTTCACATTGTGATGTTTTTTGAATAAAATTGGTAAACAATCTCTGCATTCGTATCAACTAGAACAACATGTTTTAGGTAAAAACAACCCCTAAACTATTTTAATAACTCGGAATAACTGCTGCATATTGCTTTACGCTTAGGCAAGCCTTAGGTAATAACTTAAATAAAACCAGAACTGCCTTTATTTAACTGTCAACATGTTAAAATCAGTAGGCAAGCCTGATTCAGACATCTTTTCTGAGTCATGCAATAAATCTGGTTCTGCTGTTATCACTTAGATACCATGATTTAGAATTTTGAATTCAGACCTTATCTGTGTATGAGTCATGTTGTTCATGTGCACTGTATGTGGAGGTATATTTGAGCCTTTTATTTGTCTTTCATGCTCCCTTTAATTGAAGTCCTACTTGTCTATTATATGTCGCCTTAGTGTTTTGCCTTTAAACTTGAGGGTTTGCCTAGAACCTCCTTTTGTAAGATAAGAGTCCTAAATTTCTCCGGGATTGATAGGAAAGGACGTGTAACAACATGTAATAGAGGTCGAGACCAACCCTCGCTTTAATTACCTTCACGGGGGTGGGGAATTGTAGATATGGATATGATGATCGGTGCATTAACACCACGTGTAGCCCTTCTTTGAGGAGTGTCATACCGGTTATTGCATTGATGTGATCCATATTATAAACAAAGCTAGAACCCTCTTCCCTTTTTATGCTTAGATTGTAATTCTTTTCAAAAAGTCTTGTTTTTCATTAATTGTTTCTCAAACACTTGTATATTTAAACTTAAATCCCCTACTATTTGAGCCATACTTGTTTGTTTGCTACTTGCACAAATTCACAAAATATTATCTGGATGGGAACCACACTAGTGGATCTTGAGGGGTGCCTAATACCTTCCCCTTAGGATAATTTCAAGCCCTTACCTTATCTCTGGTTACCAAACGTAGTTGTAAATGAACACTATAGGTGCCTAAAGCACCTTAAAAATCGTTAGGTGGCGACTCTCCAAAATGCAACCCCCTTTCCAAAAGGAAAGAGTTGTCCCAACTAAAATGTCATGAAACCAATTCCGCAGAAGGAAAAAGGGGGCGCGACAGATGACTCTCGAGATTCAGATCATATATCGTACCTTAGTTGTGCTTGAGTTTTGTAGCGTATGGCGCTATCTGTCTCCCTAGGGATGGTGTTATACACTTAGCGTGCTTGTTGCCAATATTCAGATATTTTGTAGTAAGGAGCATTTTAGCTCAATGAGTATCACCTTATATAAAATTTATATGTGGATCGGGTGGCATGCCACCATAGGTATGTTGTTTGGATCGGGTTGCGCGCCGCAACAGTGTGATATTGAATACAGTCCCCTATATTTATTTTTGTGCGTTTTGTTTCCCATTTTCCGAGGAAGGTTCATAACACCTTTTCGGTTGTCTAATTAGTTATGTGGGTTGAGTAGTCATTTCCGGAGTTCGTTTTTCTTATGTATCATATTCGAGTTGGTAGCATGTTGGCACATTATGGTATCATATGAGACTTTTGGCAATGTCTAGGGTGGCTTATTGCTTGAGCAGCTTGAACTAGGTGAGACAAGATTATGGGACCTAGGATCAGTGCGATCGGATTACATAAAGTAGATTAAAGAGCAAATATAGTTATTTGGTTCATAATGAGGCAATGGATCTTGTCAAGATAAGGAACTCAATGAATTATTGACTCTTTGGTCATGAATTTCTACATATCTTTTCTGTCTTGGTGATATTTCCAGAGTTGAAACAAGCCTTATATATGTCATGAGATGCGTTGAGAGCATCGGATTCGTGAAATTTTGGCCATTGTTATCAGAGTATGTTATTATGGTCATGTAAGTTATGCAGTGCATAGTGTGGATTCAGCAAAGGTATGCAATCATGTATTGGTGCATCGCATAGAGATTGATATAGTGTTCATATGATGGAAGGGGGCCTGGCAGAGAATTTCAAATGTTGGAATTGGGCTCTAACGCCCATTTGGCTGAGTAAAAGGAATTATCTTCATATTAGCTCGAGCTAATATGCTCAACTGAGTTGTGATAGCACGGGTAGGTGAATGAGGTGTTAAATAGTGAATTCAGACAACTCTAGAGTAGTCCTTAGCATGTTCGAGGACGAACGCATGTTTAAGTGGGAGAGAATGTAATGAACCGACTAGTCGTTTTGAGATCTAGCACGTCGTTCGGCAATTTTTGTTTGAGGCCACAAGCAGTTACACTTCAGGTATTACGACTTGTTTGCATGGTCAGAATTGAAATTAGGGAAGTTCGGAGTTGATTTAGAAAGAGAATTCTCATTTCGGAAGCTTTAAGTTGGAAGATTCTGACTAAGGTTGGATTTTTAGTATAAGACCTCGAAATCGGGATTTCAAGGTTCTAACAGATTTGTATGATGATTTTGGACTTAGGTGCATGTCCAGATCGGGTTTGGATGATCCGGGAGCGATTCAGCACCTATTGTGGAAGTTAGCATGTTGGAAGAATTTCATAAATTTGGATTGAAGTGCATTTCAATGTTATCGATGTCCGTTTGGGATTCTGAGTCTAGGAATAGCTCCGTATGGTGATTTTGGTGTTGGGAGCGTGTCCGTAAGTGGATTCGGAGGTCCGTAGGTCATTTTACGGTCATTTGGCGAAAGTTAGAAATTTGAAGGTTTTTGAGGAGTTTGACCCGAAGTGAACTTTTTGATATCGGGGTTGGATTTTGATTCCGGAAGTTGGAGTAGATCCGTAATGTCTGACTTGTTTGCAAATTTTGAAGCCAATCAGACGTGATTTGATAGGTTTCAACATCAAATGTAGAAGTTTGAAGTTCTAAAGTTCATTAAGCTTGAATTGGGGTGCGATTCATGATCTTGATGTTGTTTGATGTGATTTTAGGCCACGAGCACGTCCACGTTATTTTATGAGATTGGTTTATATGATTGGATGGGGTCTCGGGGCCCTCGGGTGTGTTTTAGAGGTGTTTGGGTTGTATCGCGCTCTTATTTGATATTTCGACGTCATTTGTTTGGGCATAAAGGGCACTATATTGAGAAAACGAACTTTGATTTGTGATTGGATTGAAATATTAGATCCGTATGGTAATTATGGAGCCATAACAACAAGAATCGTCAAATTTCGATGTCGTATGTGAGAGTTATACCCATTTCCGTGTCGGACAAAATTGCTGGTTTCTGGTGCGAAGATTTGTTCTTTGCGAACGCGAGAGAGGTTCTGTGTATGCGAAGAAGAATTTATGGGTTGACCAATCAACGCAAAAAATTTCTCTTCGTGAACGCGAAGGTCTCCCGCGAAGGCGATGAAGAAAAATCTCCTAGATAGTGTTTTAAACCGAGAATTTTGGTATTTTAGGCATATCTTGAGTTCTAGAGCTCCGTTTGAGGTGCTTTTTGCGGTGTTGTTCTCGTCTCAACAAGGGGGTAAATATATGTCCTTTTTTTGATGTTTCTCCATGATTATTTCTGCTGGTTTCTATTTTTATCCGTGTTTGGATTGTACAAATTGGGATTTTGAGCCCCAAAGTTAAAAAATGATAAATCTTTGATCTGAGAGTCGATTCATTGATGAAATTGGATGAATTTCTGGATATAGACCATATGAGTTATGGGTAATATTTATTTTAAATAATTTTCAGAATACGAGCATGTGGGCCCGAGGGTTGACTTTATTGACTTTCGAGTGGAGTTGGGAGTTGTTACAAATTGATTTATTATGAGTATTAGAGCATATTTTTACTGTTTGCACATTGCTTGACTAGTTTTGGAGTGATGGACACCGGTTTGAGGTGTTAGAGCGATGTTGGAGCCGGTTATGGAACTTCGGAGCGAGGTAAGTCTCCTTTCTAACCTTGTAAGAAGGAATTTATCCCATAGGTGAAATGATTCGATTTGTACTTCTATTTGTGGGGGCTACGTACGCACGAGGTGACGAGAGTCTGTACGTAGCAACTATTCCTATTTATGTCCGGGTAGTTTTAGGTTTACACCATGCTTTGTGGATACCGTTACTTGATTATATTTGTTAATTGTATCAAATGGAACTAAGTTGAGGATTTTTAAGGATTTAAAAGTTTCAAGTTGAATTGTATTTATTTTGAAAAGAATCAATAAAGGGTTATGATTTAATGAAAAATTTGTATTTGACCGTGTCGCAAGTATGATCCGCGAGCAAGGAAACTCCTTAAATTTATATTTGACTGCGTCTCATGTATGATCCGTGAGTGGGGGTATTTCCTTAAATTTATATTTGACCTCATCGCATGTATGATTCACGAGTGGGGTAAATAGATGCATCTATGGTTCGCGTCGTTCAACCCTCGACAGTGCACAATTTAAATATTATGTTGGATCGGGTCGTACGACCTATTTGACTATTGACTATTTTGGAATTTTTGATAATTGATGTGGCCTCATTGGTCGGAGATATAAATTGTTTAAAGATGAAAATAAATTTGAAAATATCCTATTAACAAAAGAATTGTTTACCTGCTTCATGTTATTGAGTTTACGGTCCGCCTTAAAGAAATTCATAATTTATCATATTATCGATATATTATTGTTGGCCATAGTAAGTGTCGGAGTCGGCCTTTCGTCACTACTTCTTCGAGATTAGACTGGATACTTACTGGGTACGCGTTATTTTCGTACTCATACTATACTTGCTGTACATTTTATTGTACAGGCACATGCACGTCTAATGGCCTTGTGGGCGCATTAGCGTGGTTGATATGTGGACTTAGGTGAGATGCATCTTACGAGATGATCCGGAGCCATCAGAGTCTCCTTCAGAGTACTTGTATTTTTCTTTTCTGTCCAAATTTATATTCTGGACAGTTATTGTGTTTTATTTTAATTCCTAATAAATGCTCATGCACTTGTGACACCGGGTTCCGGGATGATTATGGGATATTCAGTATTGAAATTGAAAAACATTATTATTATTCTGTAATGTTCATCTTTTACTAGTTAAGTTGAAGGAAATTTATGACCTAAAAAATGTAAAAACAAAAATTTATTTAACTATTTAGTGTTGGCTTGCCTGACAGTAGTGTCCGGTGCTATCATGACCTTTAACAGATTTT
Source organism: Nicotiana sylvestris (assembly GCF_000393655.2). Taxonomy (NCBI): domain Eukaryota; kingdom Viridiplantae; phylum Streptophyta; class Magnoliopsida; order Solanales; family Solanaceae; genus Nicotiana; species Nicotiana sylvestris. The sequence goes on from NC_091068.1 coordinate 160,993,592, forward strand.
GGATCGTGACACAAGCCCGATATATGGTAATAGGGGGGTCGATACCGAGGTAGAGATCTCATCATTTTGGAGTCCGGACCATAATGCCCAACCTCGAGGATATTCAGGTCGTGATTCGGGATCGGTCCTAGCCTTGATTAACTTCGAAGAACGTTGTTATGTGGTCGAGCCCGGCCAACAGAAGACCGTGATATTTGTGACTGACCAAATATCACGGCGGTGATCTCGGCATGTACCGATAAGAAACCGGCAATCCGTTAATTAGGATATTTTACCTTTTATAAAGTTGTAGCTAATGTAGGATGCCCTTACTATATAAAGGAGGTCTGATTACTTGTAAAAGACATGGTAACTCACAGTTCAAGGTAATATATTATTATTTTCTTTGTTATTAGCTGTCTTTATTGTTCATTAATGCTGATCTTGGGTAGTCCGGATCGAGGTCGATTATTTCACTAAGACTAGAACTATCTCGATCGTGTGGTTTGAATTTATTCTGTCTTTACTTATTCATTATTTACTTCATCAATTGCTTTGTGTCGAATTAAACCATTTATTCTTAAAACCACATAAAAATTTAATTGTTATCTGATTTTGAGGGTAAACAGTTTGGCGCCCACTGTAGAGATAAGGATAATAGTGGCTATTTGATACAAAATTCTATAACACACCCTATTTTATACTTGTTCTTTGGAGTGCTTTTGATTTCAGGTTAAAGTTAGAAATGTCGAACTCCCAGTCTTCCCCTCTGAACGTGGATGCTGAATCTGGCCACCATGGCGAAAACAACAATATAGGACCCGGTAATGAGGTACCCCTCGTCGATCCCAACTGAGTTCCATGTGCGGAGCCGATCGATGCTAGCTCTCACGTAGCCATCAATGCAAACTTGCCTACCGATCCTGAGAACAATATCCACAGGGAAGTCCGGTCGGTTGCACAAAATACGCACGACGACGAGGATGATAGGATTAACTTATGGGTAATCTTTAGAATGTTACAGGCTCAACAGGCAGTGATAGCCCAGCTTTAGAACCAGAGCTGCGCGCCGAGCAGGATTGAGCCCGAGCCATCCCTAGAAGTCATCCACCGAAATGAACCGATCCCAAAGAGGTCGAATGAAAATGAGTCAGTGACCAACCCCGAGATCATGAAGATGTTTGAAGAACTAACAATATAGATAGAATCGGGAGAGAAGAAAATCAAAGCCAATGACAAAAAGGTGGAAACCTACAATTCCAGAGTCGATCAAATCCCAGGAGCACCACCGGTATTAAAAGGCCTGGACTCCAAGAAGTTTGTTCAAAACCTTTTCTTCCAAGTGATTCTCCAAAGACGATTCCTAAGAAGTTCAGCATGCCTTAGATTCCTAAGTACAACGGAACGATTGATCCAAATAAGCACGTGAGCTCCTACACATGTGCCATCAAAGGGAACGATTTGGAGGACGATGAGATCGAGTCTGTCCTGCTGAAAAAGTTTAGGGAAACTCTATCCAAGGGGACCATGATATGGTACCACAACCTACCTCCTAATTATATTGACTCGTTCGCTATTCTCGGAGATTCCTTCGTGAAAGCACATTCCAGGGCTATCAAGGTTGAGACCAGAAAGTCAGACCTTTTCAAAGTGAAACGGGGAAAAAATGAGATGCTCAGGGAATCCGTGTTCCGGTTTCAAAAGGAGCGAATGGACTTGCCTCTGGTTGAGGACGATTGGGTCGTTCAAGCCTTCACCCGAGGACTCAATGTTCGAAGCTTGTTGTCTTCACAATAATTGAAATAAAATCTGGTAGAATATTCGATTGTCACTTGGGCCGACGTGCATAACCGGTATCAATCAAAAATTAGGGGCAAGGACGATCATCTTGGGGCTCCTTCTAGGTGCGTTTATCCTGTCAGAGACGCCGATAGAATCAAGAGAGACATCGATCGTGAACCGAGATCAAACAGGGATCATTATCAACCATAGAATATGGACCGAAGAGGTAACGGGTCTGTGAGAAACACCATAAGAAATGAAAGGAGAAGTGATCGAGGTCAGAACAACCGGGGACTCATGAGCAAAAATAGTTTTGACAGTCCCATCGGACCCAAGGAAGTACCAAGTCTTTTGGAGTACAACTTTAATCTTGATGCTACTGCTATCATATCTGCTATCCGGCATATCAAAGACACCAAATGGCTCCGACCTCTACAGTCCGATCTAGATCAAAGGGATCCTAATCTAATGTGCAAATATCATGGCACTCACATCCATAAAATGGACGATTGCCGATAGTTGAGAGCTGAAGTAGCCTGGTTATTTAACGATGGGCATCTCCTAGAGTTCCTGAGCGAACAAGCCAAGAATCATTTCAGGAATAGGGATGCTAATAAGAAGACCGAGTAGGAAGAAGCTCAACATGTCACTAACATGATCACCGGTGGGGTCGATATTTCCGAAGGGCCAATGTTAAAGCGCACCAAAGTATCTATCACAAGGGGAAAATAGACTCAGGATTATGTACCCGAAGGAACCCTGTCCTTTAATGACGAAGACACATAAGGGGTCATGCAGCCCTACAATGATGCATTGGTAATATCTGTACTCATAAATAAATCTCTGGTTAAGTGTGTGTTAAATGATCGAGGGTCGTGGAACAACTCAGTCTAGAAGATCAAATTGTGCCTTCAGTTCGAGTTCTAAACGGATTCAACATGGCAAGTGAAACCACCAAAGGGGAGATAACATTATCGGTGAATGCCATCAGGACCATCCAGGAAGCAAAGTTCTATATAATCGAAGGCGATATGGGGTACAACACTCTATTTGGTAGGCCATGGATCTACAACATGAGGGCAATACCCTCGACTCTGCACTAAGTGTTAAAATTCCCAACGCTAGGAGTGATTAAAATAAATCTACGGAGAACAAATAACCACAACGGAAATGTTCGTAGTTGAAGAGGTGATCCCGATATCCACACTCACAATGACAAAATGTCCAAGCTCGGTCACCAAGGAAGAAACCAAATAGAAATTACCAACACCGACCTCGACCTAACAGAAGAAATAAGGGACCGATAAAGACAAAGACTACGGGGTCCCAGGTCCTTCATAATCCCCGATGATTCTGATGACACCAAATCAAAGGTCGAGGGGTTGGAACAAGTCTTACTGATCAAGCATTTGTAAAATCATAAGGTATACCTGGGCACAGGACTAAATCCCGAGCTCAGGAAAAAATTGATTCAATTCCTTATAGCTAATGTGGATTGTTTTGCTTGGTCCCACTTTGATATAACAGGGATCCCTCAAGAAATAACCACTCACAAGCTGAGCCTGAACCCGAAGTTTCATCCAGTCAAATAGAAAAAGAGAACTCATTCTGAAGTCAGACATAAATTAATCAAAGACGAGGTATTTAAACTCCTTAAAATAGGGTCGATTCGGGAGGTTAAATACCTGGATTGGTTAGCTAACGTAGTGGTAATCCCTAAAAAGGGGAATAAATTAAGAATACGTGTAGACTACAAAGATTTGAATAAGGCATGCCTCAAGGACTCTTTCCCTTTGCCCAATATCGATCGAATGATCAATGCGACGGCCGACCACGTGATCCTCTATTTTCTCGACGCCTATTCCTGGTACAACCCAATTTGGATGGACCTGGGGGACTAGGAAAAAACGTCCTTCATCACTATGTATGGTACCTACCGCTATAACGTAATGCCCTTCAGACTAAAAAATGACGGCGGCACTAACCAACGCCTAGTAAATAAGATGTTCGAAAAACAAATAGGAAAATCAATAGAGGTTTACATTGATGACATGTTAGTTAAGTCCCTGTGAGTAGAGGACCATTTAAAACATTTGCAAAAAAACATCAATGTATTGAAGAAATACAACATGAAGCTGAATCCGTAGAAATGCGCGTTCGGAGTAGTGTTCGAAAGTTTCTCGGGTTCATGGTGTCCAATAGGGGGATCAAGATCAACCATGATAAAATCAAGGCCATATAAGACATTACCATAGTGGATAATGTCAAGGCCGTACAAAGTTTAATCGGGAGCATAGCCACTTTAGGTCGATTCATTTTGAGATCCTTTGACAAAAGCCATCAGTTTTTCTCAATGCTGAAAAAGAAGAATAACTTCTCATGGACTTCGGTATGCCAACAAGCCTTGGAGGAACTCAAATGCTATCTTTCGAGCCCGCCCTTGCTTCACACCTCAAAGGTAGATGAACAGTTGTACCTATACTTGGCAGTATCTGAGGTGGCGGTAAGTCCAGTCCTGGTCCGGAAAGAAGAAGATATGCAGTTTCCTATTAATTATGTTAGAAGAACTCTAGCCGAGGTCGAAACTAGGTATCCTCACCTAGAAAAATTGGCGCTCGCTTTGCTAAGTGCCTCTAGGAAGCTAAAACCGTACTCTCAATGTTACCCTATATTTGTTGTAACTACTTACCCATTGAGAAACATAATGCATAAACACAAGCTCTCGTGATGATTGGCCAAATGGACCGTCGAAATCAGCAGGTACCATATCGAATATCGGCCCCACACCGCCATCAAGTCTCAAATTTTGATGAACTTTGTGGCCGACTTTACATCGGCCCTTATACCTGAGGTCGAAAGAGAGTTGTTGTTAAACTCGGGGGCTTTTTCGGGAATTTGGACCCTCTTTACGGATGATGCCTCGAACGCAAAGGGGTTCGGACTTGGCATTGTATTAAAGCCACCAATAGGTAATATAGTTAGATAATCTATTAGGACTATAAAATTGACTAACAACAAGGCCGAATACGAGGCCATGATTTGAGGTCTCAAACTGGCAAAAAGCTTGGGGGAAGAAGTGATCGAAGCTAAGTGTGACTGCCTCCTTGTGGTGAACTAAGTTAATGGGACGTCCGAAGTAAGAGAGGAACAAATTCAAAGATACCTGGATAAATTCCAGGTAACATTACATCGGTTCAAGGAGTGGACTTTACAACACATACCTCGAGACCGAAACATTGAGGCCAATGCTCTTGCTAACTTGGGATCATCGGTAGACAATGATGAGTTCAACTCGGGAGCAGTCGTACAACTCATAAGATCGATAGTGGAAGAAGGTCACACCGGGATAAACTCAACAAGCCTAACTTGGGATTGGAGAAATAAATATATAGAGTATCTAAAAACCGAAAAATTGCCTTCGGACCCCAAGGAATCAAGAACTCTGCGTACGAAGGCAACCCAGTTCAGCTTGTCCAAGGACGACACCTTATTCCGGAGAATGTTCGATGGACCACTCTCAATATGTCTAGGACTGGGAGACACTGAGTATATTTTGAGAAAAATCTATGAAGATACCTGCAAAAAACATTCAGGCGCCGAGTCGTTAGTTCGAAAAATAATCAGAGCCGACTACTACTAGATCAACATGGAAAAAGACACGAAGGAATTCATACAAAAATGCGACGGATGTTAGAGCATTCTCCGATGATTCACCAACCTGGGGAGCTTCTACATTCGTTCTTATCACCCTGGCCATTCATGAAATGGGGGATGGACATCGTCGGCCCCCTTCCTTGGGCACCTGGTAAGGCTCAATTCATATTGTTTATGACTGATTATTTTTCTAAATAGGTGAAAGCCAAGGCATTTAAGAAAAGAGAAGGAGGTCATTGATTTCATTTGGAACCACATAATATGCCGGCTTGGAATGCCGGCCGAGATCGTGTGCGATAATAGAAAGCAGTTCATCGGCAACAAAGTAAGCAAGTTTTTCGAAGACCATAAGATCAAAAAGGATCTTCTCAACACCTTATCACCATAGTGGGAATGGGCAATCGGAATCCACTAACAAAACTATACTCCAAAACCTTAGGAAGAGATTGACCAACGCCAAAGGAAAATGGAAAGAAATCTTGCCCAAGGTCCTTTGGGCATACCGTACGACCTCGAAGTCCAATATTGGGGCTACCCCATTCTCTCGGGATTAGGGTGTCGAAGCTCTAATACCAGTTAAAGTGGGAGAATCGAGTCTCAGGTTTCGATATGTAACCAAAGAGTCAAGAAACAAGGCCATGAATACGAGCTTGGAACTGTTAGATGAAAGGCGCGAAGTCGCCCTTGTCCGGTTGGCTACCTAAAAACAACGGATCGAGAGGTATTACAATCGAAGAACCAACCTTCGACACTTCAATATTAGGGACTTGGTATTAAAGAATGTCACACTAAACACCCAGAACCCGAACGAAGGGAAGTTGGGTCCGAATTTGAAGGCCCGTATCGAATCATCGAGATCACCAGAAAAGGGTCCTACAAACTCGAAGCAATGAACAACGAGCAACTACTGAACAACTGGAATATAACTCACTTGAAATTATATTACTACTAAGGTACGACATCATTCATTTCTTTTATTTACATTTTGAACTAACACTTGCAGGTAATCGACAAGGAAACATATAATTTATAGGCCTGAAAGCACGCGTTGCGCTCTTTTTCCCTTGAATCGATTTTGTCCCAAATGAGTTTTCCTGCAAGGTTTTTAATGAGTCAACATTGGATCGTGCTAACTTAGAATTAAAGACTGGTTATGAACTAGTGCCAAAGATCACATCAATAGTGTCCGAGGCTTCTCTATGATCAGCCTCGAACACTAGGGGCATCACCTTTGGATAATGATGTTAGCAAGGGAAGAAACTTTGTGCTTGAATAGTCTAGGATCGGTCGATAGGATTCACTGTAAGGGCCAAACGGTCAAACAAACCATGCCCATGTAGACTGCCCGAGACCTGGCACAAAGCTTGTACACATGTGTGACCTTGTATATTACGCACAGAAATGAAAGGGAGTTTAAACTTTGCGGATAAATATCTTGTCCCTTAATTGTTTTTCTCTTCTCTTACATTTGGTCCCCCTAAAGACATCGGGCCCAAGTGTCACCTCATTCGTCCAAGGCATGTTCGGATGACCCGGGATAATGAGACCCGAGGGCACAAAGCCTATTAGGCACTACCCAAAGTTTAAAGGCTATTGCCATCCCCATTCGGGGACGTTATCTTGGGTAAGCACGGATGACTCGAGGTAACAAGACCATTGGTAAATGCTCGAAGAAAAAGGCTACTTCCGTCCTAGAAAGGCTCGGAGACGTCCGAGATCCATAACTAAAACATAAGGCCTTTAAGATTTTTAAACTAGTTTAAAAGGCTACTCTCAACAAATTGTAATCCAAAATATTCTAAATACTTTGGGGATTGCTTCCGGTCATACCGAGATCCCCCACGAGTTTTAAGCGAAATAATATCAAGAACTAGGCCTGTTAAAACCTAGAAACAAGACCTAATTGTTACGTGCTAAGGCATACGATATCGTTGCAATCGTAAAAGGAAAAAAAGCTTGAAATTTTTTAAAGGGAGAAAGCCTTATATATATATATATATATATATCAAAATATTTTTTCAAGGGCCATAACGGCCTCGAGAAATTTTTACAAAGGACAAATGGCCTTGACAACAAAATAGGAAGAAAATAATACAAAAAAGCAGAGAAGCAAAAACATCTGTGAGGCATCTAAGTAGCCTGGTCCTCACTAGAGCCTGCCTCATTACCGGGACCATTGGGGTATTCTCCGTCCCCGGATCTGCCCGAACCATCAAAGTCTTCTTATTCTTCGTTCTCCAGTTGACCAACTTCTTGGTCTCGGCCTCGAGCCCCTTAGCGCTTGTGATCTGGACCAACAAATCGAAACCTCGAGCATGAACCTCCTTGAGGGACTCTCTTCGGGACTGCCGCTTCTCATACTCAACAATGTCTTTCAAGAGGTCTTAGGTCGCCTCGGCATTGGCTCTATACTGGGCCACCATCTCATCGGTTTTAGCCCTAGTTATTTTAGCCACCGACTTGGACGCTTTAAGCTCTTTGCCAAGGGTCTCCCGATCGGCAACAACCAAACCCAGTTGAGATTGGAGTTCCTCGGCTTTTTGGGATTATGCATCAGCCTTCTCCCTCATCATTCAAAGTCAAGCCTCCGCCGAGGCCAATTGCACCCGGGTAGTCTCCTTTTTTGAGGTCAAGCGGTCCATTTTGCCTTTCCACTCTTCGGGCTCGACCTTGATTATGTCCATCTCGGCTCGAAGCTGGTCGATTCGAACAATCTTCTGTTGGACCTGTGGGTTTTGACAATTAGTCACTGTGTCTAGCTCATCATCACTAACTTCAAAGATTTTTACCTGTTCCACCAGGTCGGCATGTTCTTTTTGAGCCGCGTCCAACTTGGATCGAAGGCTCTTAGCCTCTTCTTCACATTACTCACTGAGAAGTTTGTACATGTCTCTATTCTTGGTGAGCTCTTTTGCTTTGGCCTCGAGTTGGCTCAGCTCTTTTTGATATCGGAGGAAGTTCTCATGGTGAAGCATAGAGGCCTGCAAATATGAGAAGAAATGTTAAGATCACCAATTACCATAACTAAAAAATGAAAAGGTTCGTTGACACCTTACTCGGTTAAACGCCTGTTGTGCTTCGTTGAACAGGCATGGAGAATCTACCCCGTACATTCTTTCTTGGTCTTCTTCGATCAGCAGAGGTACCTAGCTACCCCAACAGGTGCAGAAAGAACACGAGTATCCTTTTAAATGGTGATAATAATCGTCCACTTCCGACCGGAATTAACACTCGGAGCAGGGATTCGGTTGACCAATTTTGGGCTCGAATTAGACCCACCTATCCCTGAGGGAGAACTTTTCCTCTATACTTCCAAGTCACCCTACCCGGTGACATCCTCTGTGGTAGTGGAGTCCATGCCATAAAAAAGCTTTGGACAGGATCGTCCACTCCTTGGACCCCTTCATTCGATTGCTCCTTAATCATTTGAGCTTCACCAAACATTGAGTCCGTGAACGAAGGCGATCCCATTATGTCAATGATATGGGGGGGGGGGCAGAACCGACATCTTGAGGGATCTCCATCCTCACTGCTGCATCGGCCCCCCAAAACTTGAGAGGGATTAGCCTCCATCGTTTCCCCCTTGGCTGCCATCGATTCTTTGGGCACAAATGGATCACGGGCCTTTAAGGGCTCTTCCCTTTCAGACTGATCCCTAAGTTGATAGAGCAGATCCGAAGCTGGCGCTCGGGCGCTAGTGCTTTCCTTTGGCTTACGCTCCAGCCTTCTTCTTGGTTTCTTTTTCTCCAAGATCGGGGAACTCGGAGCCCTCCTTCTCTTCTTCTCCCCAGCCTGCTCTAGAGAAGGAGACTCAACGGGCAAGTCCTCGCCACTGATTAGAGGCCTAAACTTGAGTTTTTAGGCAAACATGAGAAAGAAAGTAAAGGAAATAAGAACTTGATGTTAAAGAAGAAGCCTAACACAACCTATAGGGGAAAGGAATCTTACTATGAGAACAGGCCTCTCAACAGCCCTTTAAAAGTTTGTGCCATGAGCACTCGAAGTAGGGCATCTGTGAAATGATGCTAGAGACCCACTCCTTAAGTCGAGGAACATCATTTGGGACTCGGGCAACGACGTTATCACCACGAGTATCGATAAGGAAAAGGAAGGTAAACATAAAATCAACGATTGAAGGGAAGTTCTACTTATGCGATGTATTCCACTTCTCGGGAAATAGCACGAATTTGGCCTAAATCAAGTCTGAAGTCCTCACTCGGACAAAACGACCCTACCAACCTCGATCTCGATCCTTATGAATACTTGAGAACGTGGCTTTGCTGACCCAACGCACCAGTTTTATCAGCCTCATTTAGAATATTCGGGGACTGTACATGTGACGTAGGTGATCCACAGTAAATTTACATGAATTGGCTTTGTTAACAAAAAACCTCAAAAGGATCACGATCCTCCACATGGAAGGATGAAATTTGGCTGAGGCATACCTCACACTTCTTACAAAAATTTATGATGAACGGGTCCACCGGTCCCAATGTAAAGGGATAAGTGTAAACACTTAGATATCACTCGACATAGGTGGTAATGGCCTCCTTGGGGTCGGGGACCACTATGTGTTTATTGGCCTAGTTGCAATCTTTCCGGACCGTAGGGAGGACCTCTTTAATGATCGAGCAAATGTATCTCAAGACCTCTTCACGCCGACCCTGTACGGAGGAAGGCTTTTCAACCTTGAAGTCATCATTGACTGAGCATCCCCCAGGAATGAATATTTTAAAGGGCGGTTCAGCCGCTAGCTCATCAATAGCCACGATAGGAGTAGCCTCTTCGACCTCAGCGGCTGGCCACAAAGTAGAAAGAGTCTCTTTCTGGGGGACGGTTTTAGAATTTTTTGCCATTTCTTTGGAAAGCAAAAGTGGAAGAAAATTGTGAAAGATGAAGAAAGAAAGAAAGTTAAAGAATTAGACTTGTTGGCTTGAGAAGAAGATAGGTGAAATATTTTGCAAAGGACCCAGAGTAACGAAGGTAGAAACGCTAGAAGCGTGCAGAAATCTTGAAAGCTCGAAGGTAGAAGCTTTGATGTAAAGTGAAAATCAACAAAAAAGGTGGTATTTATAAGAGCTCAGAGACGTTTTGCATTCAGAGGTAGCCGACAGGCGGCTTACAGGCATTTAATGCCATTATGACGTGACTAACGAGACGTTTCACATTTTTGTCATTTCTGATATGATGTCTCGAAGAAGGAATCAGGAATCTCATGTCGTTTCTCATCAACTCATTCTCCAAGAAACGAGGGAACTATCTGTATACGGGTAAAACCAATCTTATAGTATGTTCAGATCTCTGACATAATAAGCCAAGCCCGAGATATGATAACAGATGGGTCAAGACCGAGGTAGAGATCTCATCATTTTGGAGTCCGGACCATAATGCCTATCCTCGAAGATATCGGGGTCGTGATTCGGGATCGATCCTAGCCTTGATTAACTTTGAAGAACATTGTCAGGTGGTCGAGCCCGGCCAACAGAAGACCATGATATCCCTGACCGACCGAATATCACGGCAGGGATCTTGGCACGTACCGATAAGAAACTGACAATTCGTTAATTAGGATATTTTATCTTTTATAGAGTTGTACCTAATGTAGGATTCCCCTACTATATAATGAGGGTCTGATTACTTGTAAAAGACATTATAACTCACACTTGAAGGCAATATATTATTATTTTCTCTGTTATTAGCTGTCTTTCTTGTTCATTAGTGCTGATCTTGGTGAGATCGGATCGAGGACGATTAATTCACTAAGACTGGAAGTGTCTCGATCGTGTGGTTTGAATTTATTCTATCTTTATTTATTCATTATTTACTTAATAAATTGCTTTGTGTCGAATTAAACCACTTATCTTTAAACTACTTATAAATTTAATTGTTGTCCGATTTTGAGGGTAAACAAACATAATCATGTAGAATTAGATAGTGAAAAAAACTTGTGCCTCCATCGAGAACATAATGGATGGAGCTCCGACGAGGATCCCCCATGGCGATTTGGGTTTTTGTGTACTTTGTAATAGAAGAAAGGGGAGGGAGAATTTTGAAAGGGCAAGGATTGTAATTTGGCGTTAGCTTTGATAAGCAAATTGTTAAGCTGCTTATTAAAGTCCAACATTTTCATAAACAAGATTAACAATTAGCATTGGCTAGCTATTTTCATTTAAAAATGTATATATCAAACTTTAAAAGGGTTGATTTTTGGTCAAAATCATGTTTAGAATGCCATGGAATTAGTCCAGGTTAGGGTGGGCATCGCTCGGTTCAGTTATGGTTTGTGAATGATATTCGATATCAGTTATCAGTTTATAAATATGCTAAATGATAACTGAACCGTATGGATTAATTAGTCATGTTCCTTATTGTTTCGATTATCAGTTTACCCGATAAGATAACTCAATCTAGAGAAAGAAGCGTATTGTTATCAAGTATTTGGCCACAACCCACTAAAGTTTAGAACTCAATTAAAAAAGAGAAAAGATGATAATTTCAAAAGTAAAATAGGTACTTGGCCACCGGAAGTTTGAATGACCTTTTGAATGTTAAGTATAGTTAAGTGATATTTCTGTTACAAATAAAAAAACATGACTTTAGTAGTTCATTTCATATAATTGAAACCATTTATTATTATAATAGACTCTAATAATAAACTGAAAAATGTATTGGAATAATAGAAAATAAAGTAAAACAAGAGGAATTTATAGGGGGCTAATTAATAAACTTTTCTTCATATTATTCTTCAAGTATTTGGGCCTATTTATAGGCACGTTTACATGAAAGGATTTGGTCATTTGCCCAAAGTCTTGACACTTATTGAAAAGGCTTTTCCACTTGTTGAAAGTCTTGACATTTGTTGAAAAGGTTTTGCTACTTGTTGAAAGTCTTAACATTTGTTGAAAGGCCTAGATACTTATTGAAGGCCATGCCACTTTGCCATATTTTGCTCCCAAGTAATTTCATAATACGTGAACATTCAATCTTAATATTATTTATGACACTCCCCCTTGAATGTCCATTAGTAGATAATGTGACTCGTTAAAAACCTTACTAGGAAAAATTTACCGGAAAAATATTCTAATGAAGGAAAAAGAGTACACATTTAATAATACGATTTTTGGTTGGCTCTTTAAAAACCTTGCAAGGAAAACCTAATGGGATAAAACCTTGTTAGAGAAAAAGAGTACAACACGTGTTAACTCCCCCGATAAGAGCATAAGTTCATATCTTTGAGCATTCACATCCCAATCTTGTATACTAGCTTCTTGAAGGTTGACATCGGTAGATATTTGGTGAATAAAACAATAATAACTTAAACGAATCTGTTGCATATTGATATCATCATTCTTTTGAAGATCGTGTGTGAAAAATAACTTTGGTGAAATGTGTTTTATCCTATCTCCTTTTATGAATCCTCATTTCAATTGGTTTATGCATGCTACATTATCTTCATATAAAATCGTGGGTAGTTTGTCACACTTCAAACCACATTTTTCACGAATAAGATGTATTATAGACCTCAACCACACACATTCTCGACTTGCTTCATGAATAACAATTATCTCTGCATGATTAGATGAAGTAGCCACGATTGATTGCTTAGTCGATCGCCAAGATATGACAGTTCCTCCACATGTAAACACATAGCTTGTTTGAGATCGAGCATTGTATAGGTTAGATAAATACCGAGCGGCATAACCAACAAGATCAGAACTGCAATCATTGCCATAAAATAAGCCAATATCAGTAGTCCCTTCTAGATACCGCACATGTGTTTGATTCCATTCCAATGTCTCCTTGTAGGATCAGAGCTATATTTTGCTAAGAGATTAACTAAAAAAAGTTATGTCATGTCTTGTGGTGTTAGCAAGATACATTAGTGCACCAATTGTACTAAGATAAGATACTTCAGGACCAAAAAGCCCTTCATTCTTTTCTTGAGGTCAGAACAGATCCTTATTCACATTATGTGATCAAACCACCATTGGAGTACTTAATGTATGTGCTCCATCCATATAAAATCGTTTCAATACCTTTTCTGTGTAGGTAGATTGGTAAACAAAAATCCTGTTTGGTAAATGTTAAATTTGCAAACCAAGACATAATTTTGTCTTTTCGAGATCTTTCATCTCGAATTCCTTCTTTAAATAATCAATTGCCTTTTGGAGTTCTGTAGGAGTTCTAATAAGATTTATGTCATCAACTTATACAGCAAGTACAACAAACTCCAATGATATTTTCTTTATAAAAAACCATAGACAAATGGCATTATTTATATAAGCTTCATTTAATAAATACTCATTAAAGCGGTTATACCACATTCTTCCTGATTGCTTTAGACCATATAAATATCTTTGAAATTTAATTGAAAATATTTTACGGGACTTTGAATTCTGTGTGTCAGGCATTTTAAATCCCTCGGGAATTTTAATGTATATCTCATTATCAAGTGAGCCATAAAGGTAAGAGGTAACCACATCCATTGAATAAATGTCAAGTTTTTCAGGTATAGGAAAACTAATGAGATAACAAAAAGTTATTGCATCCATAACGGGTGAATATGTCTCTTCATAATCGACACCAGGCTTTTGTGAATATCCTTGTGCAACAAGGTGTGCCTTATATATTTGTACCCCATTTTTCTCATTTCTCTTACATACAAAGACTCATTTATAGCCAACATGCTTAATACCTTTAGGTGTTTGGATACATGCCCAAAAACTTCACGTTTCGCAAGTGAATCCAACTCAGATTGGATTGTTTATTGCCATTTTGGCCAATCACGTCTTTGTCTATATTCTCCAACAGATTGAGGTTCAAGATCCCCACTATCTTGCATAATTCTAGATGCAACATTATATGCAAATACATAATACACCACTTTATCCATCGATTCAAATTCGTCTCAATATCGATTGGGATTATTGAGAGTTCCTTCTTTTCTTGAGTCTCAGGCTCATTGATTTCCTCATGAATCTATGGATTGGTTAAATTATGGGTTTCTTTATGAGACTCGTTCGTAGTGTCACCTTGATTATTAATTTTTCTTTTTCTAGGATTTCGATCCTTAGAACCCACTGGTCTGCTATGCTTTAGGCGTGCTTTTGATTCATTATCTATGACACTAGAAGATTGTCCAACTGGGACATCAATCCGGATTAGAATATTCTCTGCAGGGATATGTGATTTCGTTATCCTTTTCAGATTCGTGAATCCATCTGGCATTTGATTTGCTATTTTCTACAAATGGATAATCTTTTTCACCTCTTTTTCACAAATAGAGGCACGTGGATCAAGATGAGATAATGATGAATTTTTTCACCATTTTCTCCCCCGAATTTTTGGAAAAATGTCTCATCGAATCGACAATTTGCAAATAGATCAGTGAACAAATCTCCCATTAATGTTTCGAGGTAGGGAATAATGGAGGGAGATTCAAACCCAGCATATATTCCTAACCTTCTTTAGGGACCCATCTTGGTGCGATATGGCTGTGCTATAGGCACATATACTGCACACCCAAAAATTCTTTAATGAAATATATTAGGTTCATGATCCAAAACTAATTGCACCAGGGAATATTTCTTATAATTTATCGGTATGAGATGAACTAGCATTGATGCATGCAAAATGGCATGACCCCAGACAGAAGTGGATAACCTTGTTTTCATGAGTAACGGTTTTGCTATCAATTATAGACGTTTAATCAAGGACTCAGTAAGGCCATTTTGAGTGTGAACATATGCTACAGGATATTCCACTTTTATCCCAATTGATAAGAAATAATCATTGAATTCTTGAGATTAAAACTCCGCAGCATTATCAAGTTTAATAGACTTAATTGGATTATCGAAGAATTTTTCCCATAATCAAATTATTTGTGCCATTAATTTTGCAAATGCTAAGTTGCGAGATGACAATAGGACACATGAGGCCATCTAGAAGATGCATCTATTAAGACTATAAAATATCTAAATGACCCACTAGGTGGGTGAATAGGTCCACAAATATCCCCTCGTATATGTTCCAAAAATGTAGGGGACTCAATCCCGACCTTTGTTGGTGATGGTCTAATAATTAACTTGCCTTGATAACAAGAAGTGCAAGAAAATTCATTATTTAAAAGAATCTTTAAATTATTCAATAGATGCCCATATGAGTTCTCTATAATTCATCTCATCATAATTGATTCAGGATGCCCCAATCGATCATGCCAAAGTATAAAAGTATTGGGATCGGTAACCTTTTGGTTTACGATAGAATGTGCCTCAATTGCAAATTCTTGTCCAATACAGGCCATAAGATAAAGATGGGAACTTCTCAATAACCCTTTTCTGGCCAGAGACATTCTTAATAACGATGAGATATTCAAGATTATTCTCACCTATTATCTCAATATGATATCCATTTCGGCGGATATCTTTAAAACTCAACAAGTTTCTCTCGGACTTGGAGGAGAACATTGCATTATCTATGATAAGTATTGTTCCCCTAGGAAGAATTATAGTAGCTCTTCCAGAGCCTTCAATTAGATTACTACAACCAAAAATTGTAGTAGCATCCACCTTATACATACTTAAATGAGAGAAATATTCCTTCTCTTTGAATATTGTATGTGTCGTACATGAATCAATTAAACAAATATTTCTACAATTAAACTTTGATACAAGTTTGCTTTGTGATGTATCTATATTTGCTTCCCATAATTTGAAATACAAAAGAAATATAAGAATAAGCATTAGTATTTTCGGAGAAAGATGAAAAAGAAACAAAGTTAAATTAATTATTCAATAATGACCTTTTAATGCAATTTCTAACAACTCTGATTACATTACTAATTGATATTAATAACTACTACTCATGTAAAGAACTATGATTACATGATGTTTATTCACTAGCTACTATAGATAGACGAAAATAAAAACCAAATTACTCAATCATCTTTAACCACAGATCCATCACCGATCAAGTAGTCTATTTTTCCATCAAGATGCTCAAAGAAGTCTGCCACATCCAAGTGGGTGATGTCAAATTCATTGTCAGAGACAAAATTTGGCTTCTGGACCTTTATTATTTAGAGATTCTTGATAAAGTTCGACCAAATATTTTTGTGTACGATAAATATTTACCCAATGCCCTTTTCCACCGCAATGATAACATTCAGTTTCTGAACCCCTTTCATTTTTTTTTCTTTCCGCTTTTGGTGGTTATTTTTCTTTGGGGGATGATTAATACTAAAAAAATTTCTTCTTTGGCCACGGCCATGGTAGCGACCATGACCACGAACAGAGCCGCGGCCTTTTCCATGCTTAGCATAGTGAGAATACACCTCATCCACTTCAGGCAATGGTGTAAACCCTGTGGATCGATTATTGTGATTTCTCATGAGCAAGTATTATTTTGTTCAGCCACAAGGAGAAGAGAAATCAACTCAGAGTACTTCTTGAAACCTTTCTCTTTGTACTACTTTTGTAGGACCATATTTGAGGCATGAAACGTTGTGAATATTTTTTCAAGCATATCATAGTCAGTGATATTATCTCCACAAAGTTTCAATTTAGAAGTAATTCTTAATATCGCCAAATTGTATTCAAAACAGACTTAAATTCTTGGAGCCTTATATGAGCCCAATCATATCGTGCGTGTGGAAGTGTGACCAACTTTAAGTTGTCATATCTTTCCTTTAAGCCATTCTACAAAACAAGTGGATCTTTGACTGTGAGATATTTTATTTTTAACCCTTCATCAAGGTGATGACGCAAGAAAAGCAAGGCATTAGCACAGTCTTGGGTAGATGCTTTGTTTTTATCCTTAATGGTGTCTCCAAGACCCATTGCATCTAAATGGATTTCAACATCCAACACCCATGACATATAGTTCTTGCCCTAAATTTCAAGAGCAATGAACTTTCTTTTCATAATATCAGTCAAAATTAAAAGAGGAGAAAAATTATACCTTAGTCTTCTCAAAAAGCTTCTTGAGGCGGTAGACCCTCGTGCTGATAACGTGTTTTGAAATAATATAAAATAATATAAAACAAGAGGAATTTAGAGGGAGATAATTAATAAACTTTTCTTCATATTATTCTTCACGTATTTGGGCCTATTTATAGCCACTTTTGCATGAAAGGATTGAGCCATGTAACGACCCGGTCGGTCGTTTTAAAAATTAACACCCCGATCCCCTATTGATTCTAGAGCACACCCATAGTTCGCGGTATTCCACTCATCTGGGTGCCGCGAAGATGTATTAGGATTTGAGGCAGCACTATTGGTGGAGGTGTATGAAGAAAGATATAGTTGGGTTTGTAGCTCGGTGCCGTATGAGACTTTATATGGTAGGTGCTGTAGATCCCCGGTGGGTTGGTTTGAGCCGGGTGAGGCCAGATTACTAGGCACAGACTTGGTTCGGTATTTCATGTTTCGACGCTCCGGAGGTATCATGGTGATCCGTCGCACGTGTTGGATTTCAGTTCAGTTTTGTTGGACAAGGATCTATCTTATGTTTAGAAGCTAGTGGCAATATTGGACAGGCAAGTTCGAAAGCTGAGGTCAAAGAACATTGCATCAGTGAAGGTTCAATGGTGGGGTCAGCCGGTCGATGAGGCGACCTGGGAAACCGAGCAGGATATGCGCAGCCGTTACCCTCATCTTTTTTCACTACTTTAGGTAAGTCTCTATGCTCGTTCGAGGACAAACAAATGTTTAAGTGTGGGAGGATGTAACGACCCGACCGGTCGTTTTAAGAATTAATGCCCCGATCCCCTATTAACTGTTTTGCCGTGTTTGTTTCTACTATTTTGATTCGCCGGGATGTTTGGTTTTGAGTTTCGGAGTGTTTTGGGACACTTAGTCCATAAATGAGAGCTTAAGCTTTATAATTTGGACCATAGTCGAAGCAGTGTGAAGACGACCTCGAAATGGAATTTCGTCGATTTCGTTAGCTCCGTTGGGTGATTTCAGGCTTAGGGGCGTGTTTGGATTGTGTTTTGGAGGTCCGTAGCTTATTTAGGCTTGAAATGCCAAAAGTTACTTTTTTGAAGTTTCTGGTTCGATAGTTAGATTTTGATATCTGGGTCAGAATGGAATTCTGAAAGTTGGAGTAGCTTTGTAAGGTTGAATGTGACGTGCTTACAAAATTGCAGGTCATTCGAACGAGGTTTGATAGACTTTTTGACCGAAAGCATAATTGAGAGTTTTTGGAGTTCTTGCGCTTGAATCCAATGTTAAATTGGTCCTGGAGCTGAAGCTACACGTTCGTGAGTGGAACCTCACATTTGTGTTGGCCAGTAGGATTTTTGTGCATCGCGTTCGCGATAGTAGTCTTGCATTCGCAAAGAAGAACGTGCCTGGGCAGAATGTTTAAGTTCAAAATCGAGGGTTTAGCCATTTTTCTGACAACTAAAGCTTGGGAGCTCGGATTTGAGCGAGGTTTTGAGGAATTTTCAGAGATATCGATTGGGTAACGATTCTTAACTCCTTTTTGCTTGTAACTCATTAATCTAAACATGAATTCATCATTTAATTTTGGAATTTGTATGAAAATTGGGGGAAAGTTCTTAGACTAAAAGTTCGAGTTTTGATTGGGGATTGGATATTGGATTTGGATAATTTTGGTATGGTTAGACTCGTGAGAGTATGAGAATTCTGAAAATATAAATTTTACCCGATTACGAGATGTGGGCTCGAGGGGCATTTTGGTCATTTTACCTAATTTCACGTATTAGCTTAGAATTTGTTTGTAGAATTAGTTTCTTGAAGTGTTATTTACATTATTCAATTGAATTGAATAGATTTGGGCCATTTGGAGTCGAGTACTCATGGCAAGAACGTGGTTTCGGGTTGATTTTGAGCCGGTTCGAGGTAAGTGACTTGCCTAATCTTGTGTGGGGGAAACTCCCCTTAGGATTTGGTATTATTGATATTTGAAATGCTACGTGAGGTGACGAGTGGGTACTTATGCTAATTGTTGAAAATTCGGTTTTCTTTAAGTAATTTTAATTGTGATTCTTTATCCTGTTTATACTACTTGCAATTTAAGCCTGTTGTTAGCTTAGGGAAGTATGTCTAATTGACTTAATTGCTTTACTTACTCAAACTGTCTTATCTAGATTATGTGCATCATGCTAGGATAGAAGTACCTGTTTTACCGTAGTATGGAGTTTTAATTGAGTTGTGTATTCTTCGTGTTGTTGCTGCATGTTTACTTTGGGACTACGGGATGGTATCCCGGTAGATCCCCCTGCACATTTACTTTGGGACTATGGATTTGTATTTTGGTAGATCTCCTTACAATTACATTGGAACTACAGGACTGCACCCGGTAGATTCCCCCTATACTAGATATTTACATTTGGGACTATATATCAGATTTCCGGTAGATCCCCGCGCATTATGAGTTGGACTACGGGACTGCACCCCGGAGATCAACTAGATATTTATATTTGGGGACTACATAACAGTATCCTAGGAGAACCCCGATTGTTATCTCTGTGTTGAGTTGTACTCCTTTCCGTGATTACTTTGTCTCTGTTGTAATTGATGTTGTTCTTTCTATTCTATGGTATTTCTTATTGTTGCACTTAATTATACTGTCTTACTCTACGCTGTTATACCTTATATTTCATTTAATCTCAGTAGGGCCCTGACTTTCCTCGTTACTACCCGACCGAGGTTAGGCTTGGCACTTACTGAGTACCGGTGTGGTGTACTCATGCCCTTTTTACGCATGTGTTTCATGTGCAGATCCAGGTACTTACACTCAGTCTTATCATCTTTGAGGCGAGGCACTTTTGTAGAGACTTCGAGGTATATCTGTCGCATCCGCAGACCGATGAGTCTCTTTCTATCTTTCTGTAATAGTATAGTCTTTCAGTATTTTCCTTTTGTTAGACATTTGTGAAGTTAGAGCTTCTTATGTATTTCTTAGCTTGTGATTCATGGGGTTCCGGATTTTGGGAAGTGTTTGGTTGAAATTCTTGTACTGTTATGTGCCAAGATGCACCTTAAACACTATTCATTTTGTTATTTCGGTTTTATATTTTTTTTTCCGCAAATTATTTCTTTTCCACATTTGTTAGGCTTACCTAGTAGTAGAGACTAGGTGCCGTCACGATAGTTCATGGAGGGCGAACTGGGGTCGTGACAAGTTGGTATCAGAGCTCTAGGTTCATAGGATTCATGAATCACAAGCCGGTTTATTAGAGTCTTGCGGATCGGTACAGAGACGTCTGTACTTATCTACGAGAGGCTATGTAACCATTAGGAAAATTCCACTTTCTTTGACTTCCCTATCGTGCGAGATTTTTGACATCACAATCCTAAACCTATGTCTTCCATTCTCTCACTGATGGTGAGGACATGTGCTATCGGAGGTGACCAGACACCCGTGCCCCCTACGAGATCCATTAGAGGCCGGGGTAGAGGCCGAGGAAGCGCACGTGGTGCAGCCAGAGCACCCGCGCGAGCTACCACCAGCAGCTCCAACCGGAGTCCAGACACCTGATATGCCTACTGCTAATACTACTCCAGCACTTCAGGGGACATTGGCATAGTTCCTTAGCATGTTTGGTACGTTAGTTCAGGAGGGGTTGATTCAAGTGGCACCAACTACTTCACAAATCGAGGAAGGGACCCAAACTTTCGCCACCCCCATTCTAGAGCAGCGAGTTATCTTTGGTTAGGTTCTAGGTGTCATGACAACACAGCCTGTGGTCCTAGTTCAACGGGTGGTGAGGACCACTCGCCGAGTAGAGGATATGTGGGTCTAGGAAAAAGAGGACATACGAGGTCAGGAGAGAGATTATAGGTAAGTGAGGAGACCTCGTAGACTGGAGAGACCCACTAGTCCTTATTTTGGAGGAAGGGTACGACATGGTAGAGGTTTTGTGGGTCAGCCGGCTCCGTTTGCGTCTCAGATTTCACAGATTATTTCAGGTGTTCAGGGGTGTCGGAGTACCCGTACTGCATAGTTCCCACTGCCACGCCATTCCAGAGCTTGTTTTGAGTGTGGTAACATACGCCATGTGGTGAGGGATTGCTCAAGACTTGGGAGGAGTGCACCTCCATAGACTTCTCAGCCGTAGCGTGCCCCGCAGAGTTCTCAGTCTATAGTTACAGCTCCAGTTGCTACCCCACCTACTCAGCCAGCTAGAGGTGGAGGTCAGGGAGGTAGAGGTCGCCCTAAGAGGGAGGCAAGGCCGGATATTATGCCTTTCATGCCCGTACTGAGGCTGTTGCCTCCGATTCTATCATCACAGGTATTATACTAGTTGGTCACAAAGATGCATCGGTCCTATTCGATCTAGGCTTCACTTATTCGCATGTGTTTTCTTATTTTTCTGCCCATTTAGGTGTACCTCAGGATTATTTAAGTTCCCCTGTTTATGTTTCTACTCATGTGGGAGATTCTCTTGTTGTGGACCGGGTTTATCGGTTGTGTTTAGTTGCTCTTAGTGGTTTTGAGACCAGAGCCGATTTATTGTTGCTCAGCATGGTAGATTTTGATATTATCTTGGGCATGGACTGGTTGTCGCCCCATTATGCTATTCTTGATTGTCACGCCAAAATTGTGACGCTGGCTATGCCAAGTGTACCGCGTGTTGAGTGGAGGGGTACTTTAGATCACACTCCCAGTAGAGTTATTTCTTTCCTTAAGGCTCAACGAATGGTTAAGAAGGGGTATGATGCGTATCTAGCTTATGTGAGAGATGTCAGTATTGATACCCCTACAGTTGATTCAGTCCCAGTAGTATGGGATTTTCCTGATGTGTTTCTAGATGATCTTCCGGGCATGCTGCCCAATAGAGATATTGATTTTGGCATTGATCTATTATCGGGAACTCAACCTATTTCTATTCCTCCGTATCATATGGCCCCTCCTGAGTTGAGGGAGTTTAAGGATCAGTTACAGGAATTGCTTGATAAGGGTTTTATTTGACCCAGTATATTACTTTGGGGTGCTCCTGTCTTGTTTGTGAATAAAAAAGATGGTTCTATGTGTATGTGTATTGATTATCGCTAGTTGAACAAAGTTACAATGAAGAACCGTTATCCTTTGCCTCGCATTGATGATCTATTTGACCAACTTCAGGGTGCACGGGTGTTTTCTATGATTGACTTGCGCTCAGGTTACCATTAGTTGAAGATTCGGAAGCCAGATATCTCTAAGACTGCTTTCAAGACTTTGTATGGTCATTACGAGTTGCTTGTTATGTCATTTGGGCTGACCAATGCCCAACAGCCTTTATGCATTTGATGTATAGTGTGTTCCGGCCATATCTTGACTCATTCGTCATTGTCTTTATTGATGATATTCTGGTGTATTCCAGGAGTCGGGAATATCATGAGCAGCACCTAAGGACAGTGCTCCAGACCTTGAGGGAAAAGAAGTTATATGCTAAATTCTCGAAATGTGAGTTTTGGTTGGATTCTGTGGCCTTCTTAGGCCACGTGGTATCGAGTGAGGGTATTCAGGTAGATCCGAAGAAAGTGAAAGCAGTGCAGAGTTGGCCCAGACCATCATCAACTACAGAGATCCGCAGTTTTCTTAGCTTGGTGGGTTACTACCGTCGTTGTGGAGGGGTTTTCATCTATTGTAGGCCCTATGACCAGGCTGACCCATAAGGGTGTTCCGTTCCTGTGGACGGAAGAGTGTGAGGCGAGCTTTCAGAAGGTCAAGGCAGATTTGGCTGCAACCCCAGTTTTGATATTGCCTACAGGTTCGGGGTCTTATACTGTCTATTGTGATGCCTCGAGGATTGGTCTTGGAGTGGTTTTGATGTAGGATGGTAGGGAGATTGCCTACGTGTTCAGACAGTTGAAGGTACATGAGATAATTATCCTATCCATGATCTCGAGTTAGCTGCTATTGTTCACGCACTAAAGATCTGGTGTCATTATTTGTACAGTGTTCCTTGTGAGATTTATACTGATCATCGGAGCTTGCAGCACCTGTTCAAGCAAAATGATCTAAATTTGCGCTAGAGGAGGTGGTTAGAGTTGCTGAAGGACTATGATATCACTATTATATATCACCCGGGCACGACCAATGTGGTGGCCGGTGCTTTGAATCATCGGGAAGAGATTTTGGGGAGTTGGCATAGCGGAGAGGCCCATGGCGATGGATGTTCAAGCCTTAGCCATCCAGTTTGTGAGATTGGATCTTTCGGAGCCTAGTCGGGTTCTAGCTTGCGTGATTTCTCGGTCTTCCTTATTTGATCGTATCAGGGAGCGTCAGTTTGATGACCCTCATTTTCTTGTCCTTCAAGGATAAGGTTCAGCACGGTGATGCCAGAGATGTAACTATTGGTGATGACGGGGTATTGAGGATGTAGGGTCGGATTTGTGTACCCAATGTTGATGGGCTTCGGGAGTTGATTCTAGAGCAGACCCATAGTTTGCGGTATTCCACTCATCCGGGTGTCACGAAGATGTACCAGGATTTGAGGCAGCGCTATTTGTAGCTCGATGCCTCAATTGTCAGCAGGTAAAGTATGAGCACCAGAGACCGGGTAAGTTGCTTCATCAGATAGAGATTCCGGAGTGGGAGTGGGAGCGGATCATCATGGGCTTTGTAGTTGGGCTCCCACGGACTTTGAGGAAGTTCGATGCCATTTGGGTGATTATAGATCGGCTGACCAAGTCCACACATTTCTTTCCTGTATGTACTACCTATTCTTCAGAGCGTCTAGCGGAGATTTATATCCAAGAGATTGTTCGTCTGCATGGTATTCCAGTTTCCATCATTTCAGATAGAGGTACTTAGTTCACATCACGGTTCTGGAGGGTCGTACAACAAATGTTGGGTACTCCGGTGGAGTTGAGTAAAACATTTCACCCTCAGACGGACGGACAGTTTGAGTGCACTATTCAAATTCTTGAGGATATGCTCCATGTGTGTGTGATTAAGTCTGGAGGCTCTTGGGATCAATTCTTGCCATTGGCGGAGTTTTCCTACAACAACAACTATCAGTCTAGCATTCAGATGGCACCGTATGAGACTTTATATGGTAGGCGGTGTAGATCTCCGGTGGGTTGGTTTGAGCTGGGTGAGGCCAGATTACTGGGCACAGACTTGGTTCAGGATGCTTTGGAGAAGGTTAAGGTTATTCAGGATAGACTCCATACAACCCAGTCCAGATAGAAGAGCTATACAAACTGGAAGGTTCGTGATGTTTCCTGTATGGTTGGAGGGCGGGTTATGCTTCGGGTTTCACCTACGAAGGGCGTTATGAGAATTGGGAAGAAAGGGAAGTTGAGTCTGAGGTTTATTGGTCCTTTTGAGATATTGAGACATGTTGGGGAGGTTGCTTATGAGCTTGTCTTACCTCCCAGCTTGGTAGGAGTTCATCTGGTATTTCATGTTTCGATGCTCCGGAGGTATCACGGTGATCCATCACACATGTTGGATTTCAGTTCAGTTCTGTTGGACAAGGATCTATCTTATGTTGAGAAGCCAGTGGCAATATTGGACATGCAGGTTCGAAAGCTGAGGTCAAAGAACATTGCATCAATGAAGGTTCAGTGGTAGAGTCAGCTGGTCGACGAGGCAACCTGGGAAACCGAGCAGGATATGCGCAGCCATTACCCTTATCTTTTTTCACTACTTCAGGTAAGTCTCTATGCTCGTTCGAGGACGAATGAATGTTTAAGTGTGGGAGGATGTAACGAACAGACCGGTCGTTTTAAGAATTAACGCCCCGATCCCCTATTAACTGCTTTCCCAGTGTTTGTTTCTGCTATTTTGATTTGCCGGGATGTTTGGTTTTGAGTTTCAAAGTGTTTTGGGACACTTAGTCCCTAAATGAGAGCTTACGCTTTAGAATTTGGACCGTAGTCGGAGCAGTATGAAGACGTCCTCAGAATGGAATTCCGTCGGTTCCGTTAGCTCCGTTGGGTGATTTTGGACTTAGGGGCGTGTTCGGATTGTGTTTTGGAGGTCCGTAGCTTATTTAGGCTTGAAATGTCGAAAGTTGAATTTTTAAAGTTTCCGGTTCGATAGTGAGATTTTGATATCGAGGTCGGAATGGAATTTCGAAAGTTGGAGTAGCTCTGTAGTATTGAATGTGACGTGCTTACAAAATTTTAGGGTATTTGGACGAGGTTTGATAGACGTTTTGATCGAAAGCATAATTTGAGAGTTTTTGGAGTTCTTGGGCTAGAATCCGATGTTAAATTGGTGTTTGGATATTGTTGTGAGCATTCCGAAGGTTGGAATAAGTTTGAATGATATTTTAGGATTGGTTGGCATGTTTAGTCATGGTCCCGAGGGGCCTCGGGTGTGTTTCGGATGCTCAACGGGTCTTTTTTGGACTTAGGTGTGCTGCAGATTTTGCTGGTTTTTCTATTGCAGACGTTTACCCTTCGTGTTCGCTAAGGGGAGATCGCGTTCGCGAAGGCTGGCCAGGGGAAGTATCGCGAACGCGAGGAAAGAGGCGCATTCGTGAAGGTCCTGGAGCTGAAGCTATGCGTTCGCGAGTGGACCCTCGTGTTCGCGGTTGGCCAGTAGGATTTTTGTGCATCGCATTCGCGATAGTAGTCTCGCGTTCGCGAAGAATAGCGTGCCTGGACAAAATGTTTAAGTTCAAAATCGAGGGTTTAGCCATTTTTGTGAAAACTAGAGCTTGGGAGCTCGGATTTGAGCGAGGTTTCAAGAATTTTTAGAGATATCGATTGGGTAACGATTCTTAACTCCTTTTTGCTTGTAACCCATTAATCTAAACATTAATTCATCATTTAATTTCGGAATTTGTATGAAAATTGGAGGAAAGTTCTTAGACCAAAAATTCGAGTTTTGATTGGGGATTTGACATTGGATTTGGATAATTTTGGTATGGTTAGACTCGTGAGAGTATGACGATTCTGAAAATGTAAATTTTACCCGATTCTGAGACATGGGCCTGAGGGGCATTTTGGTTATTTTATCTAATTTCGTGTTTTAGCTTAGAATTTGTTTGTAGAATCAGTTACTCGAAGTGTTATTTACATTATGCAATTGAATTGAATAGATTTAGGCCATTTGGAGTCGAGTACTCGTGGCAAGAACATGGTTTCAGGTTGAATTTGAGCTGGTTCGAGGTAAGTGGCTTGTCTAACCTTGTTTGGAGGAAACTCCCCTTAGGATTTGGTATTATTGATATTTGAAATGCCTTGTGCGTGAGGTGACGAGTGCGTACTTGTGCTAATTGTTGAAAATCCGGTTTTCTTTAAGTAATTTTAATTGTGATTCTTTTTCCTATTTATACTACTTGCAATTTAAGCATGTTATTAGATTAGGGAAACATGTCTAATTGACTTAATTGCTTTACTTGCTCAAACTGCCTTATCTGGATTATGTGCAGCATGCTAGGCTAGAAGTACCTGTTTTACCTTAGAATGGAATTTGAATTGAGTTGTGTATTCTTCGTGTTATTGCTGTGTGTTTACTTTGGGTCTATGGGACAGTATCTCGGTAGATCCCCCTGCATGTTTACTTTGGGACTACGGGATGGTATCCTGGTAGACCCCCCTGCACATTTACTTTGGGACTACGGATTTGTATTCCGATAGATTCCCCTGCACATTTACATTGGAACTACGGGACTGCACCCGGTAGACTCCCTCTATACTGGATATTTACATTTGGGACTACGGATCGGGTTTTTGGTAGATCCCTGTGCATTATGAGTTACACTACGGGACTACACCCGGGAGATCCACTAGATATTTATATTTGGGGACTACAGGACGGTATCCTGGGAGATCCCCGATTGTTATCTCTGTGTTGAACTGTACTCCTTTCCGTGATTACTTTGTCTCTGTTATAATTGCTATTGTTCTTTCTATTCTATGTTATTTCTTATTGTTTCACTTAATTATACTGTCTTACTCTATATTGTTATACCTTATATTTCATTTAATCTCAATAGGGCCATGACTTTCCTCATCACTACCCGACCGAGGTTAGACTTGGCACTTACTGAGTACCACTATGGTGTACTCATGCTCTTTCTGCGCATGTTTTTCATGTGCAGATCCAGGTACTTCCACTCAGTCTTATCATCCTTGAGGTGAGGCGCTTCTGTAGAGATTTCGAGGTATATCTGCCACGTCCGAAGATCGAGGAGTCCCTTTCTATCTTTCTGTAATAGTATAACTCTTCAGTATTTTCCTTTTGTTAGACATTTATGGAGTTAGAGCTTCTTATATATCTCTTGGCTTGTGATTCACGGGGTTCCGAATTTTGGGAAGTGTTAGGTTGAAATTCTTGTACTGTTATATGCCAGACGGCGACTTAAACACTATTTCATTTTGTTATTTCGGTTTTATATTATTTTCTTTCCGCAAATTGTTTCTTTTCCACATTTGTTAAGCTTACCTAGTAGTAAAGACTAGGTGCCGTCATGATAGTTCACGGAGGGCGAACTGAGGTCGTGACAGGCCACTTGTCCAAAGTCTTGACACTTATTGAAAAGGCTTTGCCACTTGTTGAAAGTCTTGACATTTGTTGAAAAGGTTTTGCCACTTGTTGAAAGTCTTGACATTTGTTAAAAAGCCTTGTTACTTGTTGAAGGTCATGCCATTTGGCCATAATTTACTCCCAAGTACTCTTTATATTATTTATAACCAAAAAAAATTAATAACAATCAGCTAAGCAAAATATGTACTCCATATAAGAGGAGAGAGACATACCATTCTTGTGTTTCTTGTGGCTCAAGATAAAGAATAATTACTTCATCCAAAGTGCTCCAAACGTCACTTTTTCTCCCCCAAATTCTTCAAAAATGAAATTGAATTTACTTTTATTGGTACTTAAAATTAGGGGTGTTCATGATTCGGTTTAGATCGGTTTCTCCCTAAAAAGAAACCAAATCAAATAAGTCGGTTTTTTAAATATTAGAGCCAAACCAAACCAAAAAGTATCTTTTTGGTTTGGTTTTCGGTTTGGTTCGATTTTTCGGGTTTTTATGAACAACCCTACTTAAAATGTTGGTACGGCTTCGTTTAATCTTTACTGGTAATGCGATTCTATCAATTAACTCCAAAGAGTAAAAGAATTTCATTTGACACATTTCATTCTTTTGTTTTGATTAAGCTATTATCAAACTATTCTACAACTAGAAAATTTAATGATTTTCTATATGAAATAGCAACTAGTAATGTCAATAAACAATACTATAACTGGAAAGTTTAATTATTTTTATTTATGAAATAGTAACTAGAAATGCTAATTTTCCTTTCCCCTGCGTGTTAATTTGAAATGGCCGTTAAATACGACCACTTAGCTTGGCAGCCAGCTTTTGTAATCTAAAGTGTCATAGATTTCTATCTTTTGACGCAAAGGAAAATTGAGATTTTTTGGTCCTTCAACAGTTCAACTATTAGTAAAAATTGACAGTGAAATTAAAAATTGAGATGTATAGGAAGTTGAAGTGTGTGATCATCTCATGTAAAAGCTTAAAGCTGTTAGAGAGAGTATATTTCTATTTAGTTAATTATGTCTTCAACACGCCCCCTAACGGTCGGACTTGATTCTTTTTGATGAGTCAATCACGTGAAAATTATTTCTCATATTAGGTGGCGGTAAGACTCGAACCCAAGATCTCTGCCTCTCTGATATTATACTAGATGGACATTGGGTCTAACTCAACCCCAAAAGTTAGTTTAAAGGGCGAGGATTGCCCAAGCCGTATAAAGAGTTCAAGGAATCCATCCAGCACCAATGTAGGATTCCATCACCTCCCGCTAGCGTGGACAATCTATCTTGGAGGCCTAATATTGGAGATCTGGCTCTGATATCATATTAAAATAAGTGATTATTTCATCTAAAATTTGAAGTTGTTAGAGATAACATAACACACTTCTATTTACTTAATTATGTCAATACGTCAAGCCTTGTTTTTCCCCCTTTTTGGTCAAAAAAGTATCAATATATTATATAACTGTAGTAATTTTACATGCAATATAGTTTTAGGGTATACATAGTTCCTAAATTGTCTGTCTCCAGAACCTCTAAGACAAACAAATGAGGAACTATAAGAAAGTATGTCAACCTCTTCTTAAGAACTGCTAATTCTTATTGACAATATAGTTGTAGCATTTTTTTTAAGTAAAACATTGAAGAAGAACTAACGCCAAATTCCTTCGAACAACATTCGCTAACTTTAGTATAATTTACTTGTGTCCCTCACCAGGACTAGGGCCAGAATGAACATGTACACCGTCAACATCTTCCACAGCTATCCCTGAATTTTCAGATTTTCTATGGCCAATACCAGGGCTAGGCCCCGAGTTCTTCACCACTACGAAAGGTTTTCCTGAATTTTTCACCATTACTACTGGTCTTGCTTCTGTGACATGAAGAATATTAATGGAGCAAATAAGAAGATGGAGAAGGAAAAATATGGTAAAATATTGAAGTGTTCTAGCCATAAGGATTTTGCAAAAGGATAAACAAATAGAGCTAAGAGGGGTAATTTCTTTTATGAAGAGAACTCTATGCGTTTTCCTAGTTGTTTGTGGTTATGCTACGAGGGTTACATGAGGAATGATGCATGCTTATTTATATAAGAAATGAAGGGAAGGAGTGCATGCGTGGATATACTGAGTGGGGACTTTATACTCAAGAACATAGCCTAGCCATCAATAAAATAAATAAAAATTATGGAAGACCACAATTCAAATAATCCCACTAGCGATAAAAAATATTAGATAATTTCTTTTTATTTACCTAAGTCTTAGTGAGCTATTCGACAAAATAGAAGATATGTTCAAGTTTGCTTAGACACCATAGTTATTGACAAAAATTATGAATGAGGATATCAAGTTTAGGAACAGCTCGGTACACTAAGCTCTCGCTATGCGCGGGGTTCGGGGAAGGGTCGGACCACAGGGATCCATTGTACGTAGCTTTAACTTACCCTGCATTTTTACAAGAGGCTGTTTTCACGGCTCCCGTAACCTCCTGGTCACATGGTAGCAACTTTACCGATTACACCAAGGTTCCGATTCAGGGACTTCAAGTTTGACTTCAGAAAAGATTTGGGGTGCTTGGATCTTGATTTGTAGCTAACTCTTCGAAATACAAGTAAAAGAAGACTTGGTACATTACCCTAAAGGGAAAGAATTTAAGAATGTTAAGTAAAAGATTCTGAGTTTGGAAGATGACTCTATCAGTAAGGTAAAGATAAAAAGTTATGATTGGAATAATTTCCTCTTCATTTGTCAACTTTTCAAGTTTCAACTCTACGTGGAACCAAGGCTTCTATATTTAGCATGCATGTCATTTTCTACTGGAATAAATTTAGATGATTAATAAGATACGGATAATTGCATTTTGGTCATTAAGCTGATTGTAAATGATTTCAGTTCTCGTAGTATTCGAGTCTTAAACTAATTATGTTTTACCTATAATTAGTAAATTGTGTGCTTATGGGGCTTATACTAGATCATTTCCACAAAATTGAGAAATTCTTAACATGTTAAAAGTCATGATAACATCTTCTTGATATAAAAGATGAGCAATCGTAGTATTAATAATTAAAATTTCAATAAATTTGTAAACGTTTATTAGTGGACGGACCAAAGAGCACAATTCTACTAGTTGAAGGATATATGTGTAATTTAATCAAATAAAACAAGTACTACTATAAAAATACAATTTGCATAAAAATTCAATTACGCTATCAATATATGAAAAAATAAACTAGTAGCGAATGATTGACTAACAAAGAGTAAGTGCTGTACGAAATCAAATGTATCCGGCCATAAGTAACAACTAAAAAGTCTTTAGAAAAGGAGATGATAAATGGAAAACCAACTAATTATCCCTGTTTAAACATGAAAACTCTCATCCATTTTAGTTTGGCTGTTCGTATCTTTTGATTTACCAATCATAGCAAACTTAAACAAACAGATTTACTAATATATACTATCACTTCCCAAAAAGCAGGAGCCTCAGCAAATTTTCTTTTATTTGGGGTTCGAGGTGGAATGCCTCTTCTAATTAAAATTTTAATTGTAAGGTACTTATAATTAATTTTTTAGCTCTGCAACACGTCCTTACCATACGACCATTAACTTTTTTGTAGGCCAAATGATAGGTTATATGTGTATCCCTGTTGTGTTTTGATGATCTAACAAACATATTGTTAAGAACCAAATAAGGAACATGATACATATTTTCAAGAACTTAAAGATCGACAAGTCTCCAGTTGGGGACACAGTTCAACTCTTCAGAGTCAAAGGAACAACAGAGGGAACAGATAGCTACCAGCTCCCGAGGAGACTGTACAAGTCAACTGCCCTAACTGTATACCTGCTGCCTGCACACGCTACATTACAAAAATAGTGCAGCAGTCAACTTTACGGGGAATGCCCTTTACCTAACTTGCTTACATCATTCAAAGTGATGTCACAAATGAATTATTAACATCAAATAAGGTAAACCAAATTACTCGCACATTAAAGAATTGATCAAGCATTCTCAAGTCATTCATCAATCTTGCAAGTGACTCTCAAGGGCATCAAGAACAAAGAACAACATAGCAACGGACCAGTTCCACTTATTGAGTTATTATATGTCCTTAGTTGTATTGTATCTTTGTTGAAGTTCTTTACTTGTAATTCCTACTTAGCTTAGTTAGAAGCATTGCGTAGGAAACCCTTTGTAAATCATAAACCCTTGTGTTTGTGTCTTGGCTAGAGTTAGTCGAATTGTAAAGTCTTTGTAATAGAGTTATTACAAAGTGGCTTGTAATAGAGTGTTACAAGTTAGTAAGGGATTTAGAGGTTAATTCATAGGTTACAATATGTTGTAATCTAAAGTTGCTCAGTAGTAAAGTTGAAATCCTACAAGGGTAGGTCGTAATTTTTTATCCCATGTGCTGGGAATTTTTCACGTAAAATTCCTCTGTGTCATTTACTTACTTCAATGTGCGTGTGTTCTGTGGGAACAGATAGAGAACCTGTTTCTCTATATAGTTTGGTGGACCCATAAATTCTATCAATTAGTATCAGAGTCGGTTCTTTCTACCAGGATAACACCTAGAAATGATCCTCATGGCTGCTCTGCCAAACTTCGAAGAAGGCCAGTCTACGTACAAACCGCCAAGGTTCAACGACCAATATTATGGATGGTGGAAGACTAGGATGCACGACTTCATCATGGCTGAAGATTCCAAGCTTTGGGATGTCATCTGTGATGGACCTTTTGTTCCTACCAAGACTGTTGGCGACCCAGCTGTAACTATTCCCAAAATGAGAAAGGAATTCAATGACGCTGATCGAGAGGCCATAGAAAAGAATTTTCGTGCAAATTTTTTTTTGTTTGTGCCATTTGTCCTGATGAATATAAAAGGATATCGGCATGTAGATCAGCAAAGAAAATATGGGAAGCTCTTCAAACAGCTCATGAGGGAACAACACAGTTCAAGCAATCAAAGATTGATATGCTTACAATTGAATATGAACTTTTTAGGATGAAAGATGATAAATCCATCCAAGACATGCATATTCGGTTCACCTCTATCATCAATGAGCTTCACTCTCTTGGAGAAATCATTCCAAGAAACAAACTTTTCAGGAAAATACTTAGTGTCATGCCCAGCTCCTGGGAAAGCAAAGTGAACGCTTTCATAGAGGCAAAGGACTTGCAGAAGTTAACCATTGATGGGCTTGTCGGTAATCTGAAAACCTATGAAATGAAGAAAAAGAAGGATAATGAGAGAAGAGAGCCCAAAAGGGAGAAAAACCTAGTAATCAAGACTCACATCAATGATTCAAGTGGCAAGGATGTTGATATGGCTTACCTGTCAAAATGTTTCCAGAAGATGGTTCGCAGAAATGGAGGCAAACCAAAAAGGGGGAGTTGTCACACCTCCTTTTTGCACGCTTACCCCGAAGGGTTAAATGCGCGAGAGGAGTTTTTCCAATTTAAGTGACAATATTCGAAATGAGATTATTTATTTAATTCAGAGTCGCCACTTGGGAAAGGTTTGGCTTTTGGTGTCCCAAGTCACCGGTTTATCTTGAATCCTGAATCGAGGAAAATATTCGACTTTTCCAAATGAAGTCTGCGAACCAGAAATTCTAAGTAAGGAATTATGTTGACCCGAGGGAAGGTGTTAGGCACCCTCGAATCCCGTGGTTCAAGCACGGTCGCTTAAATTGTTATAATGGCTAAATATCTGATTTAAATACATGTTGTGACTTATGTGCTTTTATTAAGTTTAAACCGCTTTTATTATTATCATTTATTTTTTTTACAATTGCAACGTCGTGAAAATGCATCTCGAACCACGTCATAATCAATGCACCCGTAGTTGTTAACACATTTCGACTCCGTTGAGATTTGGATTTAGGTCACATCAATGTGCACCTGAATTTAAGAATGTAATTTTAGTTGAATCGCGTCTAAAGAGTCTAACGCGTTATTATCTTTGGGGAAGGCAGTGAAACTTACTAAACAGTCCATCCCAAATTCTAAGTATTTATTGTGATTAATTGTTGAGGGCCCCGCAATTTGCATTTTTTAATTTGGCGAGGCTCGTCTCATTATTTTATAAGGGATATCCTAAAGCGACTACATTTCTAATGTGTTTGTCTCTAAAATAGAAGAAAAGATACATGCTAATTCGATTATATGCTTTGGCCGAATCCGGATTCTTATTAACCATCTAATTAATTATTTACAAAGTGAAGAAGCGTTATACCTCATGGAACATGCTTTTAATTTGATAAAAGGAATTACATACGAGATTGATGAAATGCTACACTTATTCCAAACACTCCTTAAGTTAAATCTAAATTAACTCATTTAAACAGGATTGATAGAATTCCTTATTTAAAAGGATGCTACTAATGGTATTCAAAACTCATCCTAAACTGCCTAATGGAGTTGAAACGCGAGAGTCTAAAATTGTATTGTATTTTGGCGAAATTGAAAAGAACCATCTACCCTATATATTCAAAGCATGCTGAAGAACGAGTTTGAATTAACAATCATACTGAGGGTTGTATACTCCGTGAATTATAATTACATCCTGTATACCCTTAAACGAATCGCATATCGTGGTTTAGATCAACATAAGCTTCAATTAAATACAAACTTACTAATGTATTCTATACTGAACTACAAACTAAAATTTACACAACTTAACAACATTTATAAAAGGCTGTAAATAAAAACAGCAGATGATTATAATTCCTTCAGATTTTTCAATTCATGCTTTTCATTGTTACAATCAGTTACACCAATGCGGAGGTCGAAATGTGTACCTGGGAAATGCTTACAATGAAGAAGCAAGAGAGTCAGTAGAGCAGTAGTGTAAACGAACAGCAGCAGTAGCAGATAAGTAGTAGCAGAACAAGTTCCAGTGCAAGATGCAATTATAGACGAGGGAAAAGGTAGCAAAATGACAGCAACAAGCAGGGAGTAGAATCAGAACTCAGGCAGACCAAATCCAGGAATGAACCAATAAGACCAACCAACCAGTAAAACCCAGTTAAAGACTTGGAAGAACCAGTATTGATTCAACAAGTTGAAAACAAATGAAATCCAAACAACAATAGGAAGAAATAGTTTCTGCTTTTGTCTGTATGTTTCCTATTCCTTGCTCTTTCTCTATCTGTGTTTTTCTCACTCAAGGTATGTCTGTATATGCCTCTCTATTTTTCCCTAAAAGATCTTCCTCTTTTTTATTTTTCAGTCTAAATTCAGTCCCTAATTCATGGAAGTTCTGCCTCTTTTTATAGCCTAACATCAGCCCTTTTAGTCTGTTAAACACATCAGAACCCCCTCCTTTCTTGTTGTCTTTCCACTCAACATTTTAAAATTAGAAACCCTCCCATGAGATTCCCTGACAGCCCTTTTAATCACCTTATTAAACTAAAAGCAGACATGGGCAGCAGGAATATAACCTGACAGCATATGCTGTCAAGTTATTTTAATCTCTAAAAGGCCTTAATGCACATGTTGTGCACAAGTGCACATGCCATCAATTCAGACTGCAGCTAACAAACCAAATCCTCAAATTTCTGATTCAAATACAACAATTATAAGTAGCTATACTCAATTCCTAATTTGATTTGGGTAGGACTTCAGCAGAAAAACCAATCAAATTATTATCATTCAAAGCTTGAACTTATTGACGATGTGTATCGACTCGACTATACTAATTGTAACACATACAGTCGAAGCCAATGATCAGAAATCTAACAGCATCAACACGGGGTTCAGATTGCACTGTCAAAACAAAATGACCTTGGGAACTAAATAATCAACCAATTTCAAATTCAACTGACTATACAGTTTACACACACACATTATCAGTGAACGAAGAAAGACTTGACCAAATACAGAGGTCCGGGAAAGGTGGACAGGACACAGTCGACTAACAATTCAGAAATAAAATCAACTAACATTTGGGGCAATAAGCAAACATTTAATTACAACAAAACTCATGAACTGATAGAAAAGAAAACAAAAATACCTGAAATCTTGAAAAATCAGCAAACCCTAGCTCGGATTTGAATTGATCTTTCTTAGGGTTGAACGGACTTTAATCGAAGTGTTCTCAAATGAGAAACACTTCGATTAAGGTCCATTAGACCCTAATCACTTGGCTCAAACAGACACAGATCAGTCACGAGGAACCCTAGGGCTCCTAAAAGCAGATCTGGGATTTATGTTTCCCTGGTTAGATTCGGACCAAACCAAGCATGGTTTGGTCACGAGGGAGGTCAGGGGAGTGTCTGGTATGAACCTGGGGAAGATCGGTGTAGATCGGAGTTCTGCTCGAATCTTCAAATGAAGATTCGAGAACCTGGGGCTGATTCGAACTAAGCGGTTGGTGGATTTGGGTTCCTGGTGGTGAGGTGCATCTATGGTGTTAAGGTGGAGGTCATCGGCGTTCATGCCGCCGGGTTTTTGGTGAGGGAAAAGGGGGGCGGCTCTAGGTTCCGGGGTTTGGGTCTGTGAAGGGGATGAGGACGAAGGAGGGGTATTTGGATAGGGGGCGGGGTATAGGAGGTAGGCTTTATATATGGATCGAAAGGCTTGATATTGGCCGTTAGATCGGACGAGATTAACGGCCTGGATCCAAAGGTTAATCAAACGGTGTCGTTTGATTTAGCATTGGGGTCGGGGTTGGTTTTACGGGTGAGTGATCTGGACCGTTGGATCAATTTGGTTTGATGGTCGAGATGGATTGACATTGAAATGACGTAGTTTTGGTGTCAAACTACGTCGTTTTGGTGGCCTGCAGATGGGCTGTTTGGACTGGCTACTTTTGGGCCTCAGGTTTAAAAGAAAAATGGGCCCAATCCGAGTTTAAACCCATTTGCACCCCTTTTTTCTTTTATTTTCTAATTTTTAAACACAAAACCTAATTAAATAAAATTAAACACCATTAATTAACAACTTAATGTAATTATTGCACATATTAAAATATTTAAAGTGGGTAAAATCACACCAAGGCAACAAATAGGACAAAAGATGCATATTTTGTGATTTTCCCTTTTAATAACAGGATTATGGTCCAACTATATATGACACATTTTGTATTTTGTTTGATAAAAAATAAAAACGAACAAGATCACAAATAACTAACAAAAATGCCACGTAAAATCTAAAACTTGTACAGCAAAACCATTTGCCATTATTTTCATTTCTTTTTGGAGTGATTGTCGCGGAAACAAAAATCACGTGCTCACAGCTGCCTCTCTTTGTTCGGAAGCACGAAGAGTTTTCGTGCAAAGATAAAGTGAGCGGATATGAGCGACTTTTGCTTATTGGAATACTCCGTGTGAAGCACATTTTGAAAGATTTGACCGAATCTTCGCTTCAAAGATTTCCTACATATCCTGGGCTAAACAGGAATCAGGTCAATGTAGTTCGGGTAACTTTGGTAGCTGGGACTACCATGGGATTGCAATGCTTGCTGTTACTGCTGCTGCTGTTGCCAACTACTACTTAACGACCGCCTTATTACAACCAAAGGAAAATTGAAAACTGAACTAACTAATTATGCTTGTCAATTGCTAGTTACAAGATTCCTATCTATGATTCTTTTGCAACTTGATCTTGGGTCTTAGCTGATTTCGCTTGTAGACTTCGATCCGAATCTTGATGCTTGCAAGTTGTAGGCGCCTGTTTATTTCTGCGGCGCTGAGTGAGACGGGATTGGTAGAACTCGGGACCTTGATCGAATCTTGGGGCGATCCGCCTTTCGTTTTTCAAGTATCTCGGAACATCTTCCTCTTTTTTTCTTTTCTTCTTTTCTTTACTCTGGGTTGAGACTCATCTCGTGGGTCGTCTCGATCCGTGTGTCTCGAGGTCAGACCTGCGGGGAAAAAACAAACGAACAAAATTTCTGCCCCAGTTCTACTAGGAAAATTTCGTGAGTCAGTTACCAGAAAGTTTATAGAGTTGATAAAGGGATTGGAAAATTCTGGTCTACAAAATGCAACTCCGGGATTGGATCCCTAATATTTCCATAAGGTAAAAATACCGAGTTCAGGGTTGGAGTCCTAATGCTGGCTGACAGAAAAATGCTCAGTTAAGGGTTGGAGTCCTACTGCTGGTGGAACGGAAATAGTTCAGTTCAGGGTTGGAGCCCTAATGCTGACTAGCTAGGGAGAAATTGAGTTTAGAGTTGAAACTCTAATGCTGACTAACTGGGGAAAGGTTCAGTTTAGGGTTTAAAACCCTAATGCTGACTAAAGGGAAAAAGTTGAGTTTAGGCTGACTAAAGGGAAAAAGTTCAGTTTAGGCTGACTAAAGGGAAAAAGTTCAGTTTAGGGTTTAAAACCCTAACACTGACTAAAGGGAAAAAGTTAAGTTTAGGGTTTAAAACCCTAATGCTGACTAAGGGAAAAAGTTCAGTTTAGGGTTTAAAACCCTAATGCTGACTAAGGGAAAAAGTTCAGTTTAGGGTTTAAAACCATAATGCTGACTAAAGGGAAAAAGTTGAGTTTAGGGTTTAAAACCCTAATGCTGACTACGGGAAAAAGTTCAGTTTAGGGTTTAAAACCCTAATGCTGACTAAAGGGAAAAAGTTCAGTTTTAGGGTTTAAAACCCTAATGCTGACTAAAGGGAAAAAGTTCAGTTTAGGGTTTAAAACCCTAATGCTGACTGAATGGAAAGAGTTCAGTTCAGGGTCGGAGCCCTGATGCTGACTGAAGGGAAAAGTTCAGTTCAGGGTTGAAACCCTAATGCTGACTAAAGGGAAAAAGTTCAGTTTAGGGTTTAAAACCCTAATGCTGACTAACTGGGGAAAGGTTCAGTTTAGGGTTTAAAACTCTAATGCTGACTAAAGGGAAAAAGTTCAGTTTTAGGGTTTAAAACCCTAATGCTGACTAAAGGGAAAAAGTTCAGTTTAGGGTTTAAAACCCTAATGCTGACTGAATGGAAAGAGTTCAGTTCAGGGCCGGAGCCCTGATGCTGACTGAAGGGAAAAGTTCAGGGTTGAAACCCTAATGCTGACTAGAGGGAAAAAGTTCAGTTTAGGTTTTAAAACTCTAATGCTGACTGAATGGAAAGAGTTCAGTTCAGGGTCGGAGCCCTGATGCTGACTGAAGGGAAAAGTTCAGTTCAGGGTTGAAACCCTAATGCTGACTAAAGGGAAAAAGTTCAGTTTTGGGTTTAAAACCCTAATGCTAACTGAATGGAAAGAGTTCAGTTCAGGGTCGGAGCCCTGATGCTGACTGAAGGGAAAAGTTCGAGGATACTAACTGACCCCTTTTTTTGAATTTTCTTGTTTTATTAAAAGATAAAAGAGAATTTCGTGGAAACTTACCTTTCGAGTGGATTCCTTATTGCCAAACTGTTTCTTGTACTCATGTACTCTCTTTTTTGGGTGACACTTGCTTCTTGCACGGTTGTCTTGGATTACACCTATTTCAACTTTTCAAACAAAGAACAATTGTTAGCTCGGAAATGGCGGTTGGTTTGGTGACCTTGATTGTTTTGGTTGTTTTGTTGCATTCTTATTTCTGTTGAGAAACTTTGCCATTGATTGGATTCAAATGGCGAAACCCTTTAGACTGCTCAGGCTTGTATTTCCAGATTCTGGGATGATTTGCCTCGTAAGGCTCTTTTTGGTCTCGTTTTGCTTGGGGATTTTCAATGGGGATTTTAATGGGGAGACTCTGTGGGGATTTGTACAAGGGGAAGCTCTGTGGGGATTTGTACAAGGGGAACTTGCTGGGGATTTGTTGCAAAACGGACTTGCCAGGATTTGTTGGGGCAAGCTCGCCGGGGAATTTTTACAAAGGGAGGCTCTGTGGGGATTTGTACAAAGGGAAGTTCTGTGGGGATTTGTACAAGGCGTACTTGCTGGGGAAATTTCTCTTCTTTTTTTTTAAAACGCAGTCAAACATCATGATTCATCAGGTTTGGACAAACGTACCAACGAAACGAGGCATTTTCCTTCGGGAAACGGAATTCCGTGAAACCAAACCTGCCACATGTCCTTTCCGATATATCCGAAATTTGGGGTTGAAAATGAAAGGGACTCGAAGAAAAAAAAGAAAGAAGAAAGCGAATTTCAGAAAAGAAATGTCCTTTTTGGGACAAGAAAGACTTATCTGAGGAAGACAATGCTGACTTTAAATGGACATGACATGCTCTTTGGACTGGACGCCTGACCTTCAATGAACTTGCATTTCCTCCCGAACCAAAATGGATCTGTGTTTCCAAACCGGTGGAACCTTTGCCGAGACCTCCTTGGGTGGAGTCGTTCTTTCGGCCAACAGCGCCCTTTGCGGGTTTTCGCTAGCTGACCTCTCTCATTTCCCTCCTTGTTGTCGCTTGATAGCACTCTTTGCAAGTTTTTACTACACAAGCTCTCTCATGTTGGTTTCTCTACTCCCGTCGCCTTACGGTGCCCGAAGGTTTTCACCGACAAGACTCTCTCATTTTATTTCTCTTAATTTAGCGTGTACCGGCTTCCATTCGTGACGCTTCTTGGCTTCCCGCTACCTTTGGTAATTGAACTAAAAGGGCTTATGCTTGGCCAAGAAAAGTAGATGATACTATGACTTTTAAGCCATTCGACGTGCCCCGGTTTCAATTTCAGGGTAAATGGGATTTTATTGTTGGTGTGACTGAACCTCAGGGAGAGGCTGCCTACGTATCCTTTCGGAATCAAGTCAGACGTAGTTCAGGCCTCGATCAATGTCTTGTTTTTTTTTTTGGTTGGTAGACAAAAAAAACCGTAACCGGCTCAAAAGCTTGTAGAGAGAGTTGATAGTGTTTGGGGTAGTGGGAATGAAACCTTCCGCATTTCAAATGTGTCAGGATCGCTGGGGTGTCATTCAGACATAGTATCTCTTGACTGCATCCGCATTCACTGTTGTTTCGGGATCATTTCCTTCAATATCACCTAAGTACAATGCTCCTCTTGGCAATATCTTCCTGATGATGTAGGGGTCTTTCCAGTTTGGAGCGAATTTCCCTTTTGCTTCCTGGTGATGTGGCAGAATGCGCCTCAGTACCAGTTGACCTACTTTGAAATTCCTGGGTCGGACTTTCTTGTTGTAAGCACGGGCCATTCTTCGTTGGTACAACTGTCCGTGACAAACCGCGGCCATTCGCTTCTCATCAATCAAAGTCAACTGCTCTAATCGAGTCTTGACCCACTCGCTGTCTTCGATTTCTGCTTCGACAATGGTTCGAAGCGAAGGAATTTCTACCTCTGCTAGTATTACAGCCTCGGTCCCATAAACCAAAAGATAAGGGGTTGCCCCTACTGACGTGCATACCGTAGTGCGATATCCCAACAATGCAAAGGGTAGCTGTTCATGCCACTGTCGGGAATTCTGGATCGTCTTCCTCAAAATCTTCTTGATGTTCTTGTTTGCTGCTTCTACAACGCCATTGGCCTTGGGCCGGTAAGGAGTGGAATTCCGATGCGTTATTTTGAATTGCTCGCATACATCTCCCATCAAGTGACTATTCAGGTTTGTTGCGTTATCTGTGATGATAGTTGCAGGAATACCGAAACGACAAATAAGATTCGAATGTACAAAATCCACTACAGCTTTTTTGGTGCCCGACTTGAGAGTGACAGCTTCTACCCATTTTGTGAAGTAGTCAATGGCAACCAGTATAAATCTATGTCCATTTGAGGCCTTCGGCTCGATCGGACCAATGACGTCCATGCCCCAAGCAACAAACGGCCAAGGTGCAGACATGGGATGCAATTCCGTGGGAGGTGCATGAATCAAATAACCGTGCACCTGACACTGATGACACTTCCGAACGAAGCTAAAGCAATCCTTTTCCATGGTTATCCAGTAATAACCTGCTCGAAGGATTTTCTTTGCTAAAACATACCCGTTCATGTGAGGTCCGCACACTCCTGCGTGTACTTCGTGCATGATCCTTCTTGCCTCCTCGGCATTAACACATCTTAGTAGATTGAGGTCCGGGGTCCTTTTATACAAC
This sequence comes from Nicotiana sylvestris, assembly GCF_000393655.2. Lineage (NCBI taxonomy): Eukaryota > Viridiplantae > Streptophyta > Magnoliopsida > Solanales > Solanaceae > Nicotiana > Nicotiana sylvestris. The sequence continues at coordinate 161,035,437 of NC_091068.1, forward strand.
AACTCACCGCTCAAAAAGAAACCACTTGCATGTCGTCTAATGGTTCTCTTTTGATCTCCAATAGCATGCTCGGGGTATTCTTGCGTCTTCAGGAACCTCTTGATATCATGGTACCATGGTTGTATGCACGATCCTGACTCGATTACGTTACAGTAATCGTGTCTCTCCCTGATTTGGATTTTCAAGGGATCGACATGGGCGTTGCCTGGGTAGGGTAGCATCGAAGCTAAAGTAGCAAGTGCATCTGCTAGTTCATTGTGACATCGTGGGATATACCTGAACTCTATTGATTTAAAACGCTTGCCGAGATCCTCCACGTGCTATCGGTAAGGGATAAGCTTGACATCCCGAGTTTCCCATTCACCTTGGGCTTGCCGGATAATCAAGTCAGAATCTCCCATAATCAGTAAGTCTTTGACATCCTGATCGATCGCCATATGCATGCCCATAATGCAGGCTTCATACTCAGCTGTATTGTTTGTGCAAAAGAAGCGCAGTCTAGCTGTGGCGGGATAATGCTGACCGGAAGGCGAAATCAAAATTGCCCCGATCCCTACACCTTTGACATTCACGGCTCTATCAAAGAACATCTTCCAAACATGAGCGTCCTCCGAGACCACTTCTACGGTGTTTATTTCTTCATCTGGAAAATAGGTACTCAATGGCTGGTATTCCTCATCGACTGGATTTTCGGCCAAATGATCTGCTAGCGCCTGGGCTTTCATTGCTGTGCGAGTGACATAGACTATGTCGAATTCAGTAAGCAAGATTTGCCACTTGGCCAGTCTTCCAGTAGGCATTGGTTTCTGAAATATATACTTCAAAGGATCCAACATGCTTATGAGGAAAGTAGTGTGAGCTTGGAGATAATGTCTCAGTTTCTGAGCCACCCACATTAAAGCGCAACACGTTCTTTCCAACAGAGTATACTTGGCCTCGTAGCCGGTGAACTTATTGCTCAAGTAGTAGATTGCTTGCTCTTTCTTTCCGGTTATGTCATGTTGCCCGAGGATGCAACCGAAAGAGTTTTCCAAGACTGTCAGATACAAGAACAGTGGTCTCCCCGGCTCCGGCGGGACCAAAACTGGGGGGTTTGAAAGATATTCTTTGACTTTGTCAAAAGCTTCCTGACATTCAGCCGTCCATTTGATCGCCGCATCTTTCCTCAACAGCTTAAATATGGGCTCACACGTGCTTGTCAGCTGGGCAATAAATCGACTGATATAGTTTAATCTGCCCAACAAACTCATCACGTCTTTCTTCATTCTTGGGGGAGGTAGATCCCTGATAGATTTTATCTTTGTTGGATCTAATTCGATACCTCTCCTGCTCACTATGAAGCCCAAAAGCTTGCCCGATGGAACTCCGAAAGCACATTTGGCTGGGTTCAGCTTCAAGTCATACTTCCTCAGTCTCTCAAAGAACTTCCTCAAGTCTTGGATGTGATTATCCTGCATCCTGGACTTGACTATCACGTCGTCCACGTACACCTCTATTTCTTGATGCATCATGTCATGAAAAATGGCAGTCATGGCCCTCATGTAAGTAGCCCCAGCATTCTTCAGACCAAATGGCATGACCCGATAACAGTAGGTGCCCCAAGGCATGGTGAAAGCAGTTTTCTCGGCGTCTTCTTCATCCATCAATACCTGATGATACCTAGCGTAGCAATCTACGAAAGACTGTATCTCATGTTTGGCGCAATTATCAACAAGGATGTGGATGTTGGGCAATGGGAAATTGTCTTTGGGACTCGCCCTATTCAGGTCTCGATAATCCACACATACCTGAGTCTTCCCATCTTTTTTCGGCACTGGAACCACATTTGCCAACCATGTTGTATACTGGACTACCCGAATCACTCCCGTTTTTAGTTGCTTGGTGATCTCTTCTTTAATCTTGTCACTGACCTCAGTTTTGAACTTTCGTTGCTTTTGTTGAATTGGAGGATAATCAGGGTGAATTGGCAATTTATGAACCACTAGATCAACACCTAGTCCCGGCATGTCATCGTATGACCAAGCAAACATATCTTTAAATTCAAAAAGAAGTTGAATTATCGCGTCTCACGTTTTCTTGTCCGTGTGAATGCTTATTTTGGTCTCCCGGATTTCTTCAGGAGTTCCTAAATTAACCGGTTCGGTGTCATTCAGATTTGGGTTAGGTTTATTCTCAAAATGTTCCAATTCTCGGTTTATTTCCCTAAAAGCCTCTTCTTCATCATATTCTGGTTCTGTGTTCATTATTTCACAATTAAATAGCTCGTTGCGATCTGGGCGTGAAGTCCGCAAGCATGTCATATTTAAAGCCGCATTATTATAACTGAAAGAAAATATAAAGGGAAAATAACAAAATCAGAACAAAGGGAGAAATGAGAAAACAATGATGATTTTTTTTTATTTTTCTTCTTGAAATTTGGAAGACACCAATGTTTACAAACTCAGGAATTCAAAACAACAAATAAAGAAGAAAAACATCCAAGTTATATCCTGGAGATAACTTGTGATGCAGGAAAGGTGGCAGGACAGGTCTACCCGGACTTCTGCCTAGTCGGGAATGGTGTGGCCTCCCATTTTCGAAGTTTGGCGTTTGGCCCCATATATAGCACTTCGGCGGTGCTTGTGCCTTCTCCTGGTTGAACCATGTGAGCCTCGTAGAGCATTTCTCTCATTGCCCCACATATCTCCTCTATTTCCTCAGCTGTGAAAACCTCATCGTCTTCTTCTTCAGTGTATCTTGGTTCGACGAAAGTTTCATATAGATCCGGCAGTGGCTGAGGCAGTTTCCACCCCTTATTCTTCCTTTTCTTCGCCCATTCTTCATCTTCTGGAGTGGGTTGAAAACCTATCCCAAAAAGTTTCTTGGCGGGAGGCAAGGTGATGGGTTCCGTTATCCCCTGCAATGTTCGTCCAAGTCCTTTCCCTGGCCTGAATCCGTGTCGGATCATCTCTTTAGCCACCATGATCGAGGCGTTAGACAAGAAGGGCTGGGGGCAAGGTATTCCCTCTTCATGCTGCTCTGCTAACACGATCTCGAAAGCTTGATAGACCGTGTGTTCGCTCCCTTCTCTTGGTTCAAGATATGGGATGGATGGGTCCCGATAAATAGCATGCTCGTCTTCTCCATGGACCACAATCTCTCGGTCTTCGTACTCAAACTTCACCATCTTGTGAAGAGTGGAAGGCACATCTCCTGCCGCATGAATCCAAGGTCTGCCGAGGAGAAAATTGTAGGATGTATCCATGTCGAGCACCTGGAAGGTTATTTCGAACTCGACTGGTCCTATGACCAACAACAGGTCTATTTCCCCCATGGTATCTCTCTTGATGCCGTCGAAAGCCCTTACGCAGACATTATTGGGGTGGATTCTTCCGATCCCAATTTCCATTCTTTGTAGCGTGGAGAGCGGACAAATGTCAACACCTGAACCTCCATCCAACATTACCCGCTTGATATAGTAGTTTTCGCATTTAACTGTTAAATACAAGGCTTTGTTGTGAGCCGCTCCCTCTGGGGGTAAATCGTTCTTGCTGAAAGAGACCTGGTTAACGGCGAAGAACCTTTCTGTCATTCGTTCCAATTGTTCGACTGAGGTTTCAACTGGCACGTATGCTTCGTTCAGGGTCTTGAGTAAGATCTTTTGATGCTCGGCTGACCTCATCAGCAGAGATAGCATGGACACTTACTCAGGGCACTTGCGCAGTTGATCTACTACTTCGTAGTCTGGCATTTTCATTTGTTGGAAGAAAACTTCCGCTTCTTCAACGCTTACAGGCTTTTTTGGTGGGAAACGTCTCCGTGTTGCGTTGTTTAGCTCTTGAGTGTTTGAATACTTTCCAACGAAAGTATTTTACGGAAGTTCCCCCGTGACTTCTTTACCTTTGTACGTTACCAACGTCCTCTGATAGTTCCACGGTACTGTGGACGGGTTTGTCATCGGCTTTTGTGGCACGCGTCCAATAACTACTGGCTCATTCAGCCGAGGTAGTTGAATCGTCCCCCGGACCACATAGGCCCCCTTTGGTACGTACATAGGCTTTGCCCTTTTGACTTCGAAGCTCTGCGGCTTCTCTGCTCGTCCTCGCGGGATGTAAAGAACTCCATTCTTCACAGGCACAGTCTTCTTCTCTGTCTTCTTTTCGGGCTCGCACTTCACAGTACTGACCTTTTCCCCTTTTTCTGGTTTCTGGGCTGTTTCAGGCTTTTTCCCTGTGTCAACGATGGCGATTATAGCTTTCAAAGCAGGGTCAAATTCTCCGTCTTCGCAAATCATTCCGATCAATGGCCCGTTGTCATGAGCAGGTAATGGATTGTTAGTCACATTTGGGACCTCCTCGTCCCTTAACACTATTTTCCCTTGCTCTATTAAATTCTCGACCACCCTTCTCAAAGCCCAGCAGTCATTTGTGTCATGTCCTTCTGCTTCTGAATTATAGGCGCATCTAACACCGGCTTTGTAAGAGGGTGATACCGGATGGTGCCTTGTCTGAGGGACCGGCTGCAGAAAACCCAACTGGACTAGCTTCGGGAACAAAGTAGAGTATGGCTCACCGATGGGCGTGAAAGTCCGCCTTCTAGGTGGTTCCTGGTGGCGAAAATTATTTTGAGGAGGCTGTGGGTTATAGTGGTTGCGGTATGGAGGCTGATTTCTGGGAGGTGGAGCTTGGCCTCGATTGGCTTGCTGTGGAGGGTGGACATAAGGTTGGGTGTTCATAACCATGTAGGGTTGAGGAGCATAGGCCACACTTTGTTGGGGGTAGTAGTGTTGTGGGGCCCTTTCTGGGAAACGGGGCCTGGGATTACGGTATTCCCTTGCTTCTGATGCTGCCATGGCTGTTTCTTCCTTTTTCTTTCCTCTCGCCATTCCTCCAGACCCGCTTTGGACGGCTTGGGAGGTTGCCCTTATGGCTGCCTGACTCAAAATTCTTCCCGTTTTTAGACCATTCTCCACCATCTCCCCAATCTTAATCGCTTCTGCGAAAGGCTTTCCCATGGCGGACATCATGTTTTGGAAATAGTCGGACTCTTGAGCCTGGAGAAAAGTAGTGACCATTTCTATCTCATCCATGGGAGGCTTCACCCTCGACGCCTTCTCGCGCCACTTAATAGCATATTCTCTGAACCTCTCTGAAGGTTTCTTCTTCAAGTTTGACAGAGAATTTCGGTCTGGTGCAATGTCGATGTTGTACTGGAACTGTCTCACGAAATCTCTGGCGAGATCATCCCATATATGCCATCGGGATATGTCCTGGTCCATGTACCATTCCGAAGCTATTCCCACCAGACTTTCTCCGAAATATTCCATTAGCAATTCCTCTTTTCTGCCAGCTCCCCGCAATTGGTTGCAATATTTCTTGAGATGTGCAATGGGGTCACCGTGTCCATCGTACTTCTCAAACTTTGGGGTCTTGAAACCCACTGGTAGATGGACGTGAGGGAACATGCATAGATCGGTGTAGGAGCCGCTTTTCTGTCCGCTCAGACCTTGCATGTTCTTCAAACTCTGTTCTAGGCTTCTCATTCTTTTGGCCATCTCATTTTGTTCAGCAATTCTGGGTTTCTGATCCTGCCCCGATGCAAGCTCGCACTGAGGCTGTGGAGGATGAGTGCTGGTGGCGAACCTAGTTGGTTCCATTGAGAAAGATGGTGCTTGGAATGTAAACGAGGACGAGTCAAAATTTGGCTTGTATGCAGCATGTTTTGCTGTGATCGGGCAGGGCGGTGCAGTAAAGATGTTTGTGTTTACATCCGTTGTTGACACTCGGGGATAAGAATCAGAGGGCGATCCAGCAGAGAAGGTCGAAATGGCTGGGTACCCGAATGGGGTGGCAGGATAGCTTATGGGGACATTAGAAGTCCCGCTTGTCCTGGAGAATAACTCAGGGAATCCAGGGACGACACTTGGTGGCTCTTTCCCGTTACTCCAGTCATCCAGCATTTCCAACATGCGGAGCCGTAAGATTCTATTTTCCTCCGCAGTTGTGGATTCGGGCGTGAGGACGGCCGAGATAGAACTTTCCTCAGAAACAGGGATTGTTGGCAACGGAATTTCTGAAGACATTTCTATACTTCCTTTTGACCTTGTGAAGTAAGTGTGAGCACTGCCTCCTGTCTTAACAATAGGTAATTGAACACTCCCTTTCGATCTCGTGAAATATGAGTGCGAGGCCAGACTTTCACCAAACCAACCACCTTTCCAAAAACCTGGAAGAACTCAACGACAAACGAACGGTTAATTCGAAACAAATAACAGATAGGCAATCTCACGTTGGGGCATGATGCACCTATACAGTTAAGTGGATTCCTACATGTTTGCGACGAAAGCATGCGTCATTCCAGTTTCCTTTTGGGATTCCCCTTTTCCTCTTTTTTTTTTTTTTATTATGTTTTTCTTTCTCCTTTTAATAATTTTTTTTTTTGGTTAAAATGTGACCGGATCCGATGAGGATTGCCTACGTATCACGATGTCACGCGAATCAGATCATTACGTAGTTCAAAAACAAATGAGTGTCAGAAGAAACACACCTTTATTACTGAAATGATCTATTACAAACATCATTTTCGCAAAAGGAAAAGCAAACCTTGAAAAATAAACCTAGACTAAAACACCCTGATGCGAAAGGACAGACAGAAAATGTTAAGATACAGACTCGACTTATGAGTACATTATGGTTTTAAAAATTGGTGCGTTCGGCCTCGCCGCGGTCCTAGGTGCGAGATCCCTTCCGAGTTGCTCCAACTCGTGCATGGTCTGCTTGACATAACCCATTACTGCTGAGAGAACGGTAACACTGGTCATGTTCTCACACCGTAGGCACCGTCTGATGATGGCGTGGGCAATGGCCCTGATCCTATCTCTGGTTTGTTTCTTCTCTATGAGTAGGCATCTTATCTGATCACTGCACGTCTTGAATACGTGAGAATCCTGTATATGCTGATTCTTCAGCTGCCGTACTTCTGTCTTCATTTGGGCCAACAAGTTGTAACAGTATCTGCTTTCTAATTGGAAATCCTCGGCCTGCTTAACTGCTTTAAACTCAAGTGTGGCTATCTCTCTCTTCATTTTGGCAACAGTTTTCTCGTGGTGGCGTTTCAATTGGTTCAAGTATCGGCGATGCTTCTCTACTCTTGTTCCCCACTGTGCCTTGAGCTCTGCCATGACCTTTTCAGATTCTTCTAAACCATCTCGCCATTCCGTGACTTCTCTTTTCAAACCCTTTATCAACTGCTGGTCTGATCGACTTCTGGGCTGTTCATCAAGAGACAATCTCAATTTTTGGATTTGGGCCTTAAGTTCCTCATTCTCTTGGATCAATCTATTCTTTTCGCTTCGATCCGCCGCAATTTGTACGCTATTATTGAATTTCAGACTGTCAATTTGTAGCTTCAAATCACCGATCTCTGCCCGATACCCCTTTTCTTTTGCTAACCAGTTCCATTGCCCTTGGGACGATTCTACGAAATCTTTGAGATGCGGTCTCTTAGATGGTCTTTTGCAGGACAAGTTACCTCTAAACCAAGCGTGATACCCCGGGGCAACTTCCCCTTTTGCTGTATCAATCACACAAGTGTTTGCTGTCAGATGTTGGCATTCACTCAAGATTTGGTGAACTTCTTCTTCGGGGAAATGACCGTCCGTACTGATTTCAATCACTTGGGTACTCAAATCTTCATCTTTCGGCACCACTTGATATCTCCCAAGTTGCCTCAAAACCCGATATGGTGCATAGGGTTGGATGCTTTTAAGTCCCATCAACAGAAAGTGGGGCCTGGTTGCCGGCATGTATATGATTTCCTCAATAGGTGACCATCCGAGCGTCCACTGGATTTGGCTGGCAGTGAGAGTTCGGAGAAATGAGGTCCATGATGTGACTCCCTCAGGTAAATTGAACCCTTTGATTCTCGTGTAGAATTCTCCAATACAAGTTTTCTCGGGCGAACCATAACCCAAGAGCGAGGAGCGATGGCATAAATGATCGGTCATCCACATTTGCAACAGTAGGTTACATCCTTCGAAAAAGTCGCCCCTGGCTCGACAAGCAGTGAGAGCCCGGAAAATGTCAGCCATAATCATAGGCGCCAGAGTACTTTTATCTTGGGTAAGCAAAGTACTGACGATCCCAGTTACTTTTAGATCAATGTTTCCATCTTTCCTTGGGAACACTATAAGACCCAGAAAGGCTGTCATAAAAGCTACCAGCCTATGTTCGTCCCACTTCTGTCGGTTGCCTCTACTGCATAGTTTGAAATCCGGCTTATTGAATCCGCCCACGTGGCCGTATCCAGCATATATGAGGTGGAGACTGCAGAATCCTTTGGCAAGATCCGGATGGTGGAACGTTCGAGGTATTTTTAGGAAATCCAGAAACCGGTGTACCGTGACAGCCCTGGGTGCGATCAAGTATTTGAACCTTAACGGAGCTTCATCACCTCCGATGTATCCCGCTATTTCTTCCAATGTCGGGGTGAGCTCAAAGTCCGAGAAATGAAATAAGTTGTGTGCTGAATCCCAACAAGTGACCAATGATCTGATAATATCACCCTGAGGCTGAACGTTTAGTAAATCCGAGAGATCTTTCAAATATTTCCTTACTTTGTCTTGCCCCTCTTTGCCTAAGTCGTTCCACCATAATCACAACTCAAAAGGGATCTTGGTCATTATTGAAAAAGGTTCGTTTTGTATCGTGCTCATCCTGCACATTTATTAGGGTGATTATGCCAAATAAAGAAGAAAAAAATTTATTAGACTCAAAAACAAAATTATCTAGATTTTTTTTCAAGATTCCTCTTTTTTTTTTTTTTTGCAAAATGGGAGGTTGGACCCGATGAGAGTTGCTTACGTATCTCACACCCTGTGAGAATCAAACCGACGTAGTTCGGGCGGATCAGAAATAGGGGGGAAACAAATAAAATCTTTTAAAGAGAAAAAAAAAGAATATATGTTTTTATTTCTGAAAAGAAACTAAGGAAATATTTATGCCTTTTAAACTTCTTTTTTTTTTTTTTTGAAATTTCGAAAATCTTTTAAAAAGATACTACAAATGAAAAAAAAAATTAAATTTTTTCCCTTTTTTTTATTTTGGATTTTGAGAGCGATTTAAAGGAATAAATCAAACTAAAATACAAACTTTGTTTTCATTTTTCTTTTTCTTCTTTTTTTTTTAAGAAAAGTCCGGTGAGGTTTTGACATTACTTGGACATTGGTTTTATTTCTCCAAAAATAAGTAATTATCTCCCTACCCTGCTATTCTTTTTTTTTGAAAATTTTTCGGAAACCGGTCAGCATGCAGATCCGAAGCAAATAGACGCGCAAAACAAACGGGATGCAGCAGGATGGTCTTTTCATTTCAGGTTGCCTGTCCTAGACGGACCCAACCCCTGTGTTGAGTCCCCTATGTCGAATGCAACATGATGCAGATAAGCGTTCCTACTAGGGATCCGGCATGAGGTTTCGTTATACTAGGTTTATAACCTGGGTATATATGTTCTAGACTGTGTACCCGAGCGGACAACTCGAGTCGAGGAGGGGGCAACTTACCGGGAACCAAAAGGCCGTCCGGCTTCGTAACTTATCCGTCCTCTTTCTTATTTCGGGTATTGACACTAACAGAATAGGGAGCCTCGACCAGCGAGCTTCTCCCTGGAGGTAAGAAGAGAAAGGTTTCGGCACAGTTTATATACAGTTCAGATAATATCAAAGCGGTGAAAACAGCATTTAGCACGTTATGTCGGAACATGTAATAAATATCTGATAATAAAACCAAATATAACAATTATTCTAAGCTCGAATTCTGAACCCTGAACCGGAGGTTCTGGGAATTTCCCCAGCAAAGTCGCCAGAGCTGTCACACCTCCTTTTTGCATGCCTACCCCGAAGGGTTAAATGCGCGAGGGGAGTTTTTACAATTTAAGTGACAATATTCGAAATGGGATTATTTATTTAATTCAGAGTCGCCACTTGAGAAAGGTTTGGCTTTTGGTGTCCCAAGTCACCGGTTTATCTTGAATCCCGAATCGAGGAAAATATTCGACTTTTCCAAATGAAGTCTGCGAACCAGAAATTCTAAGTAAGGAATTCTGTTGACCCGAGGGAAGGTGTTAGGCACCCTCGAATCCTGTGGTTCAAGCACGGTCGCTTAAATTGTTATAATGGCTAAATATCTGATTTAAATACATGTTGTGACTTATGTGCTTTTAATAAGTTTAAACCGCTTTTATTATTATCATTTATTTTTTTTAGAATTGCAACGTCGTGAAAATGCATCTCGAACCACGTCACAATCAATGCACCCGTAGTTGTTAACACATTTTGACTCCGTTGAGATTTGGATTTAGGTCACATCAATGTGCACCTGAATTTAAGAATGTAATTTTAGTTGAATCGCGCCTTAAGAGTCTAACGCGTTATTATCTTTGGGGAAGGCAGTGAAACTTACTAAACAGTCCATCCCAAATTCTAAGTATTTATTGTGATTAATTGTTGAGGGCCCCGCAATTTGCATTTTTTAATTTGGCGAGACTCGTCTCATTATTTTAGAAGGGATATCCTAAAGCGACTACATTTCTAATGTGTTTGTCTCTAAAATAGAAGAAAAGATACATGCTAATTCGATTATATGCTTTGGCCGAATCCGGATTCTTATTAACCATCTAATTAATTATTTACAAAGTGAAGAAGCGTTATACCTCATGGAACATGCTTTTAATTTGATAAAAGGAATTACATACGAGATTGATGAAATGCTACACTTATTCCAAACACTCCTTAAGCTAAATCTAAATTAACTCATTTAAACAGGATTGATAGAATTCCTTATTTAAAAGGATGCTACTAATGGTATTCAAAACTCATCCTAAACTGCCTAATGAAGTTGAAACTCGAGAGTCTAAAATTGTATTGTATTTTGGCGAAATTGAAAAGAACCGTCCACCCTACATATTCAAAGCATGCTGAAGAACGAGTTTGAATTAACAATCATACTGAGGGTTGCATACTCCGTGAATTATAATTACATCTTGTATACCCTTAAACGAATCGCATATCGTGGTTTAGATCAACATAAGCTTCAATTAAATACAAACTTACTAATGTATTCTATACTGAACTACAAACTAAAATTTACACAACTTAACAACATTTATAAAAGGCTGTAAATAAAAACAGCAGATGATTATAATTCCTTCAGATTTTTCAATTCATGCTTTTCATTGTTACAATCAGTTACACCAATGCGGAGGTCGAAATGTGTACCTGGGAAATGCTTACAATGAAGAAGCAGGAGAGTCAGTAGAGCAGTAGTGTAAACGAACAACAGCAGTAGCAGAACAAGTTCCAGGGCAAGATGCAATTATAGACGAGGGAAAAGGTAGCAAAATGACAGCAACAAGCAGGGAGTAGAATCAGAACTCAGGCAAACCAAATCCAGGAATGAACCAATGAGACCAACCAACCAGTAAAACCCAGTTAAAGACTTGGAAGAATCAGTATTGATTCAACAAGTTGAAAACAAATGAAATCCAAACAACAATAGGAAGAAATAGTTTCTGCTTTTGTTTGTATGTTTCCTATTCCTTGCTCTTTCTCTATCTGTGTTTTTCTCACTCAAGGTATGTCTGTATATGCCTCTCTATTTTTCCCTAAAAGATCTTCCTTTTTTTATTTTTCAGTATAAAATTCAGTCCCTAATTCATGGAAGTTCTGCCTCTTTTTATAGCCTAACATCAGCCCTTTTAGTCTGTTAAACACATCAGAACCCCCTCCTTTCTTGCTGTCTTTCCACTCAACATTTTAAAATTAGAAACCCTCCCATGAGATTCTCTGACAGCCCTTTTAATCACCTTATTAAACTAAAAGCAGACATGGGCAGTAGGAATATAACCTGACAGCATATGCTGTCAAGTTATTTTAATCTCTAAAAGGCCTTAATGCACATGTTGTGCACAAGTGCACATGCCATCAATTCAGACTGCAGCTAACAAACCAAATCCTCAAATTTCTGATTCAAATACAACAATTATAAGTAGCTATACTCAATTCCTAATTTGATTTGAGTAGGACTTCAGCAGAAAAACCAATCAAATTATTATCATTCAAAGCTTGAACTTATTGACGATGTGTATCGACTCGACTATACTAATTGTAACACATACAGTCGAAGCCAATGATCAGAAATCTAACAGCATCAACACGGGGTTCAGATTGCACTGCCAAAACAAAATGACCTTGGGAACTAAATAATCGACCAATTTCAAATTCAACTGACTATACAGTTTACACACACACACATTATCAGTGAACGAAGAAAGACTTGACCAAATACAGAGGTCCGGGCAAGGTGGACAGGACACAGTCGACTAACAATTCAGAAATAAAATCAACTAACATTTGGGGCAATAAGCAAACATTTAATTACAACAAAACTCATGAACTGATAGAAAAGAAAACAAAAATACCTGAAATCTTGAAAAATCAGCAAACCCTAGCTCGGATTTGAATTGATCTTTCTTAGGGTTGAACGGACTTTAATCGAAGTGTTCTCAAATGAGAAACACTTCGATTAAGGTCCATTAGACCCTAATCACTTGGCTCAAACGTACACAGATCAGTTATGAAGAATCCTAGGGCTCCTAAAGGCAGATTTGGGATTTATGTTTCCCTGGTTAGATTCGGACCAAACCAAGCATGGTTTGGTCACGAGGAGGTCAAGGGAGTGTCTGGTATGAACCTGGGGTAGATCGGTGTAGATCGGAGTTCTAATCGAATCTTCAAATGAAGATTCGAGAACCTGGGGGCTGATTCGAACTAAGCGGTTGGTGGATTTGGGTTCCTGGTGGTGAGGTGCATCTATAGTGTTAAGGTGGGGGTCATCGGTGTTCATGCCGCCGGGTTTTTGGTGAGGGGAAAGGGGGCGGCTCTAGGGTTCTGGGGTTTGGGTCTGTGAAGGGGATGAGGACGAAGGAGGGGTATTTGGATAGGGGGCGGGGTATAGGAGGTAGGCTTTATATATGGATCGAAAGGCTTGATATTGGCCGTTAGATCGGACGAGATTAACGGCCTGGATCCAAAGGTTAATCAAACGGTGTCGTTTGATTTAGCATTCGGGTCGGGATTGGTTTTACGGGTGAGTGATCTGGACCGTTGGATCAATTTGGTTTGATGGTCGAGATGGATTGGCATTGAAACGACGTAGTTTTGGTGTCAAACTACGTCATTTTGGTGGCCTGCAGATGGGTTGTTTGGACTGGCTACTTTTGGGCCTCAGGTTTAAAAGAAAAATGGGCCCAATCCGAGTTTAAACCCATTTGCACCCCTTTTTCTTTTATTTTCTAATTTTTAAACACAAAACCTAATTAAATAAAATTAAACACCATTAATTAACAACTTAATGTAATTATTGCACATATTAAAATATTTAAAGTGGGTAAAATCACACCAAGGCAACAAATAGGACAAAAGATGCATATTTTGTGATTTTCCCTTTTAATAACCGGATTATGGTCCAACTATATACGACACATTTTGTATTTTGTTTGATAAAAAATAAAAACGAACAAGATCACAAATAACTAACAAAAATGCCACGTAAAATCCAAAACTTGTACATCAAAACCATTTGCCATTATTTTCATTTCTTTTTGGAGTGATTGTCGCGGAAACAGAAATCACGTGCTCACAGGAGCTCCAGCAAGAGAAAAGGTTATGACCTATGTAATAAGTGCGGTAAGCCTGGACACTTCATCAAGGATTGCCTCTCCTAAAGCAAGATCAGTATAAAAACAAAATTGGCAAAGCAGCCAAGAGGAACCTGGTTCCTAATAAACACTTCAAGAGGAAAAATGCCGCTGATAAGATTGTGAAACAAGCTTTTGCTGCATGGGGAGACTCTTCCAGTGAGTCTAAAGGAGATGATGATCAAGGTAACAGCTCCATGATGGCAGTGGAAAATGAAGCAGCTGAGTATGGCTCCATTTTTGCCTTGATGGCATTGTCTGATGAAGATGGAGATGACGACGATGTTGATGACGTAAATTTTCTAGATGTTCAAAGAAATCTAAGGTCTTATTCTCTAAAAAAAAACTTATGTATTTGACAAATATTTTAATTGATGATTATCACAGTCTCATAAATGATAAGCATCAATTAAAACATTTCGAAGGAAGCACTTGGAAAATTCGATGCCAAAAGCGATGAGTGAATCTTTCTAGGCTATTCATCACAGAGCAAAGCCTAAAAAGTATATAATAAAAGAACTTAATATGTTGAGGAAAACATTCATATGATCTTCAATGAATCTCATGACCCATGTGGAAAGGATTTGAATGATAAGAATGATCAAGACGGAGAATAGTCACTTGTCCCTAGTGAAATCATTGACATGGAAAATGGAAAGGTTGATATGATTAGCCAAATTGAGGAATCAAATGAGGATGGTGCAACCATATCTCCAACTGATGGAGAAGAACATGGTCCCTTCATCACAACAACTGAAGCTAAAAATAGAGTAGTCGATGCTGTTCAAAGGACCCCACACGCTGAGATGAGAAAAAATCAAAGTTCATAGGCAGAAATACCTGGACCTTCTCACAACGAGGTTCAGGTGTCTAACTGGAAACATAAAAGTTCACACCCCCTTGATAACATAATCATTCCTCTTGATTCAGGAATTCAAACCAGATCAAATACCAGAAACTCATTTTCCTCTCAGCTTTTCTCTCTCAAATAGAGCCCAAAAATATCAAAGAAGTATTGAAAGATGCAGACTGGATTATAGCCAAGCATGAGGAACTCCATCAATTTGAGAGGAACAAGGTATAACACTTGGTTCCTTGACAAGCAGATTGAATCGTTATAGGAACCAGGTGGGTATTTAGGAAACTTAATGAGTTTGGAAACACAAGAAGAAACAAGGCAAGGCTTGTAGTTCAAGGCTATAATAAGGAAGAGAGGATTGACTATGATGAAACTTTTGCCCAGTCGCTCGAATGAAGGCTATCAGAATTCTTATTGCATTTGCATCACATATAGAATTCACATTGTTCCAAATGGATGTCAAAAGTGCATTTCTGAATGGCTTTCTAAAAGAAGAAGTCTTCATCAAGCAGCCCCCTGGATTTGAGAATCATGAGCATCCTGAGCATATTTTTAAACTCGACAAGGCCTTGTATGGGTTAAAGCAGGCTCCCCGTACTTGGTATGAAAGGTTGTCAAAATTACTTCTAGAAAATGGCTTTACAAGAGGGAAAATCAATAACACTCTCTTTCTGAAGAAACGAGGAAGGAACCTGCTCATTGTGCAAGTCTATGTTGATAATATCATTTTCGAAGCAACAGTTGGTTCCCTATGTGAAGAATTTGCAAAATTCATGGGAAGTGAGTTTAAAATGAGTATGATGGGGGAACTAAACTTCTTCTTGGGTCTACAAGTGAAGCAATCTCAAAAGAGAATAATGATAAGTCAGCAGAAGTACATCAAAGAGTTGTTGAAGAGATTTGACATGGAAATATAAAAAATCATTGACACTCCTATTTCCATAGCTACTCGACTAGACATGGATGAACCCGGTTCCTCTGTAAATCAAACCATGTATAGAGGTATCATAGGGTCTATCGCGCCCCCTTTTTCCTCTTCGAGTCTGGGTTTCAACATTCATTGGGAACAACTCATTTTCTTTTGGGAATTGGGTATGGAATTTGAAGAGTCGCCGCCTAACGGATTTAAGGTGTGTTAGGGCACCTTAAGATAGTAACTCATAAAAACCGGTTTGTATTACCAGATATTGAGTAAGGGCTCGAAATAACCTTGAGGGGAAGGTGTTAGGCACCCCTCGAGGTCCACAACGGTAGGTCCCGGCCGAACTCAAATTATGTGAATTAGTCTTATAAATAGATAAAGCAAATTAGACAAATGGACATTATATTTAAAACAAGGAGTAAAGGGGGGTCCTAGATTTTTTAGCCTACAGGATCACTTCTGTACAATGCTTGGTAATCGTCCCCAAGTTGGGGTACTACACAAAGCATTAGCGCACAGGTCATCATATCTTTAACTACCCAATTACCCTCCCCTTTGTGGTTATATAAGCGATTCTAATTAAACGTACTTTATGTGTGCATTACCCGTCCCTTTCTTATGGCCTTCGAGGTGTTTAGGACCTCTAATTAAGGCAGTTCTAGACTCTCCTAAGGTGTTTAAAAAGAGAAAATCTAAGTGACAAGAAAAAACAAATAGGACATTCACATAAAAGGGCAATTAAAGGCTCAGTTTTACCTCCCACACAAGCAGACAATAACACGTCTCAAACAACAAGATTTCAGATATTTCAAAGGATCCTAAAGCAGGATATCTAGGTGAGCACAAACAGAACATATGCAATGTTTATGAAAGCGGGGCAACAAGTACCTAATCAGTTTGCCTACAGATTTTATTACTTCTTGAATCTAGGCAGTTTTAGGCAGTAAGAAATAACCATTTTGAACCTACCATATTTGCCTAAATGATGAACGGACGAGATTTTATAGACTAGATGTCTAAACTGTGAACTGACTGCTAATTTTAGAGGTTGATTTTATCTTAAACCCTGTACGGATGATTTCTAAGTGTTGAAATATGCTGAAATCCTATTAGCATGAATTCTAAGTGCAGATTTTAATTTAAAACTTATAGGCATGGTATCTAAAAATGTAGGATTGATTTTGGAACCTATAGGCATGGTATCTAAATGCACATATAGCCTGTTTGGCCAAGCTTATTTTTGGCTAAAAGTGTTTTTTGGCCAAAAATTGAGGTGTTTGGCCAAGCTTCTGGAAGGAAAAAGTGCTTTTGAGGAGAAGCAGAAGCAGTTTTGGAGAAGCAGAAAAAAGTAGCTTCTCTCCAAAAGCACTTTTTGAGAAGCACTTTTGAGAAAAATACACTTAGAAGCAGTTTTTTAAAGCTTGGCCAAACACTAATTGCTACTCAGAAGTGCTTTTCAAACTAATTAGCCAAACACAAACTGCTTCTTACCAAAAGTAATTTTGAGAAAAGCACTTTTGAAAAAAAGCACTTCTCAAAATAAGCTGATTTTTGTAGCTTGGCCAAACGGGCTAATAATCAGACAAACATCACAATAACTTATAGGCATGGTTTCTAAGTATAAGAACTGATTAAACCCTATAGGCATACTATCTACCCGTTCCCAACAAAATATATATAAGAATCCCTCCCAGTTTTACTAATATCCGAATATCTGTTTACAAGGAAATTACTATTACAAACCAATTACAAAAACAAATGATACTACACTATAGGGAGCCTAGATAGGTCCAATGTAAACCTGGAAAAAACCAGGCCTTCAAACAGTCCAAAGTACCATATCCCATAGTGTCCGAGAGAGGGTATCCTAATGTATCAAAGTTCCAAGGGCCTTAGGGACCCCAGGAAATGCTCAAACCAAGATCCTCCTTAAAGAGAAACCGATTTGTGCAGTGTGGAATGGCCAGCCCCAGTGTGTCAGAGTTCAGAGGAGTCTCATGGACTCCTAAGCAGTGTTCACACTGGAGGGGGCAAGACCCTAGGTATTCTAAGAATAGGAGTGAGAGTGCTTTAAAAGAGTAGTGACAGTTTAAGGAAAATAATTTAGGAGTAAAACAGTTCAGAGGTTCCAGAGGGAAAACAACTCAAAAGTGGAAACATTTAAGGAGTAAAACAGTTCAGAACTGAAAACAACAATCAAAAGCATTCTAAGAACAATAACATAGTCACAAAGCAAGAATTCACATTGCCCAGGGTCAGAGAAGGAGTTTCAGCCTTGAACTCAATCAACAACAGACACGATCCATTGGTTCAACAAAGGTTTCTTGTGGTCTTGGTCCATTAACTAATACTAGGTAAACATACAGCCTTGTACCAATCATAGGGTAGTATGTTGGATCAAACAGTCACATATAAAGGCAAGCAAGTTGAGGGAATAGATACCATGATTTAATCAGGGGTTTATTTGGGATGAACATCTATAACAAGATAGCAATCATAGGTCTAATGACATAGGGGCAGACACATAGATATGTTGTAAGCAGGATATCACATAAGTCTAGTGAATAGAAACAGGCAGGTTGACATGCTGAAAACAGGACCCTTAGGTTTAAACATATGTGAGTAAGCATGCTAATTAATGCATTAACATATAGCATATAAGTCGTAGAAATAGGCATACTAATACCAAGGAAACATACTGATTCAAACAACATGAAAGTAGACATGCTAGGAACAGGAAAACACACAAGTCTTGGAAACAGACAATGTGGACATATTGAAGGCAGGGAAAAACCACATAGGTCTTAGTTAAGAGTAGGCAGGCTAAAATCAGGGTAACATACTGATTCAATGACATGAAAGTAGGCATGTTAAGAACAAGAAACATACTGATTTAGTAACATGCAAGTGATCATGTTGAGCAGGAAGTACATAAACTAAATCATATAGATTTCTGAATAATAATAAAGTGATGTATACCAGTTAGGAATTTGCAGTAGGAGAGTGAAGTAAATAGGATCCAAGATCTAGCCTTGGCTTTCAACCAGCTAGATAGTGCAATAGACAAATAGTAGTAGAGAGCAAGAGTTTTTAGAGGTGTTTTTCCTTAGGTCTATGTGTGTGTGTGTGTGTGTGTGTGTGTGTGTGTGTGTGTTTGAATAGAGTCATGTATTTATAGGAGTCGAGTAGTGTAAAATAAATAAGTCAAGGTGGTTCAACATACAATCAAACAGTCAATCAAGCTTGACAGGGCAGAAAATCAGGGAGTTATACCCAAAAATAACTCGGATTGAGTTTCAAATAAGGCAAGAAGTGAGTCTGACAGCCAATTAGGGTCAGAACACCATAAATCAAGCAATTAACCACACAAATAAGGTAACATAAGTAATTAGAGACCAATCTGGGGTCAAACACCCCATAATTTAAGCTTAATAGGCAAGGAATGTCAATTAAGAATCTCAAAACTAAGGAAAGCAGGCAAAATACAGTAAATCATCTCAGCAAAACATGAAACCTTAGATGGTTGAGTCAGTCAATCAACTATTCAAAAAAAAAATAACGGGCAAAATGTTGAAGTGAACAATGAATTATCAAGCAACTAAGACTGGAACACAGTCATTAAAGAAAGATTAATCAAACACATAAGGAATTTCAGAAAAGCCCTTTGCAAAAACCAAATGAAGTGGAACCCTAATTTTGAAAAACATTTAGAGTCGATTAACAGTAAAGAAACAAGAGATCTTAAAAGAAAAATCACTGACAAACTCATAATCACTCCAGATCTACAAAGATCTGGACAGATTCATGTCTAAAAGTTTAGGGTTTTGAGGAAAAGGGGTAGGGTAAAGAGAATCTGGTTTTGTACCAAAGATTCGAACCATAAAACTCAAGATAATAGCACTCACAAACGGAGGTGACTATAGGCGAACTCTTAAAGAGTCTCGAACAAGATCTGGGCTAGATTTCTTTGAGATCTCTTTCATGAGATAGCAAAATCAACAACCAGAAGAAGTAGGAGACCAGTAGAGGTCTGAAACAACCATGGAATCTCATCGAACAGGTAATAATCGAAGGGATTAGGGGTAGGTTTAGGTGGCGGAAATTAGGGTTAGGGTTGGTCTCAGACAGCACTGAAGAAGAGGGGATTCAAAGGCGGCTGGTGTGTGAATAATGATTAGGGTTAGGGGTCATTTGGAATAAAAAGGAAAGAATGAATGGTGGTCGTTGATCTGTGATCAACGGCCAAGATTAAAGTGGTTTGGGGGCCGGATAGAAGTCTTTCGGGTTTGGGATGCGTAGATTTTGGCCTGGTTTTTAATTGAATTGGATTGGGGGGTTCGATTTTGGGTATAATTAGGGGCTATTTGTTAAATACCCAATTTACTAAATAAAATAATTTTAAAAATATCTAATGAAATGATAAAAAATGATTTTCATTCATGAAGGTGATTTAAGATAATTACTTAATATTATAAAAATATAAAAAGTTATTTTCTGTGTAGATAAGGTAGTTATGCATATGTAGGGGCTATTTTTGCAAAATATGCAATTACAGTCTTTAAAAATGCAAATATAATTATAAAAAATGCAATTGAAATATTTGAACACTCATATAAACATAAATGATGAATTTAGATAAATAAATCATCATAAAATAATATGAGGGACAATTTTTAACATTTATGTAATTGAAAAATGCAGAAATAAACAGATTTAGGGACTTTAAATTTTAGAAAAATTGTAAAAACACTTGTGCATGTCTGTAAATGCATGTACAATATTTTGAAAGTGTATATGCACATTTAAAAATATATAAGAGAAAAATTGGGTATGAACAGCTGCCCCACGTTATCCGGGAAGGATGAAAGAGTTTTCGGATAAAGAAATAATGACCGAATAGGTGTTTTTTAAAAAATAGAGGTCGAAACCTAGTCTCTGAGTTGCCTACATATCTTTGGTTTTACAGGAATCAGACCATGTGTAGTTCTGGACCCAACGGTGAATGAAACCGATGGAAAAAGTTCTTTTGTGAAGTGTAATGTCGGATAGAGTTATGATTGTGAGTTTGGAGTATGGCGGATGCATTATAGGGCAGATATCTGAACTATCACAGAGTAAGGTGGGTAATTGATGGGAATCAGCTATAATGGCAAAGTGAAAATGGTATGAACGAAAACCGGAGCGAAGGTTGCTCCTGTTTGAAGAATGGTTACCTCCTGGATTACCTGCAAAACTTAAAATACGATGCATGTATAGGTGACTGCAAGAATTTAAACGTGATGCAAATTCCCTTTGGACCATGAAAGATTGTCTTTGGACAGTGCAAAGACGTCCTTAGACTATGATGTTCTGGGACATGAATTGTGAGATAGGAGATTCACTGGCCATGAAATGATGTTCTCGGGCCATAAGGATGGTGCCTCTGAACCATGACGCCTTTGAATAATGACGTGCGAGTATCGAGAGATCCTTAGGCCATGACATGGTGTCTTCAGGCTATGAGAATGATGCCTTCGGACTATGACGCCTTTGGACAGGTTGGCTATATGTCAGCACATGAAGTGCAAAGATATGATACTGAAAGTGATAGCAAGACAAAGCTTAGTCTTGTGCGGAGTTTTGGGGTAGAGCTTAGCCCGAGGGAAGAAGATAGTGTTTAGTTTAGAATGGAGAAACACTTATGCAGGGAGGGACAATGCTTAGTCCCGAGAAGGCAATGCTTAGCCTTATGCAAATATGTAGGCATGACTTAGCCTCATGCGAGATTGAGACAGAGCTTAGTCTTATGCAAAGAGAAGGTAGGGCTTAGCCTCATGCGAGATTGAGACAGAGCTTAGTCTTATGCAAAAAGAAGGCATTGCTTAGCCTTATGCAGATATAGAGGCATGGCTTAGCCTCATGCAGGATTTAAGATAGAGCTTAGTCTCATGCAAAAAGAGGGTAATGCTTAGCCTTATGAATATATGGAGCAGGGCTTAGCCTCATGCAAGATTTGAGACAGGGCTTAGTCTCATGCTTAGAGAAGGCAATGCTTAGACTTATGCAAATATGGAGGCAGGGTTTAGTCTCATGCAAGATTTGAGACAGGGCTTAGTCTCATGCAAGGAGAAGGCAATGCTTAGCCTTATGCAGATATGGAGGCAGGTCTTAGCCTCATGCAAAATTTGAGACAGAGCTTAGTCTCATGGAAAGAGAATGCAGCGCTTAGCCTTATGCAAATGTGGAGGCAGGGCTTAGCCTCATGCAAGATTTGAGACAGGGCTTAGTCTCATGCAAGGAGAAAGCAGTGCTTAGCCTTATGCAAATAGGGAGGTGGGGCTTAGCCTCATACAAGATTGAGACATGGGTTAGTCTCATGCAAAGAAAAAGCAATGCTTAGTCTTATACAAATGTGGAGGCAGGGCTTAGCCTCATGCAAGATTTGAGACAGGGCTTAGTCTGATGCAAAGAGGAGGCAACGCTTAGCCTTATGCAAATGTGGAGGCAACACTTAGCCTCATGCAAGATTTGAGATAGGGCTTAGTCTCATGCAAAGAGAAGGCAATGCTTAACCTTATGCAAATATGGAGGCAGGGCTTAGCCTCATGCAAGATTTGAGACAGGGCTTAGTCTTATACAAAGAGAAGGCAGTGTTTAGCCTTATGCAGTGAACAAGTAGCAAATAAGAGTAGAATATTTCTTAGCTGGAGATATATTTGTGTGTGGTGGCCTGATTGTTAGGACTCTAGTATGTGTATGTTTGTGAATACTTCTGTTATGTTCACTGTTCCTGCGTCCAAAGAAAAATTGTAAGTTTTGTTAGGATAGGTTGGTTTGTGCCTTCGTCTGTTGGCTTTGCTTTGCTCCGCTTTGGAGGCCTTGTTTGAGTTGTCGTGGGTAACGTTTGGCTATCACAAAAATAGAGTTTTTGAAAATATGCATTTATTGATAAAATTGGAGTTACTTTTTTAAGAATACATAGTGAAATATTAAGTGATTTTAGATGAACCAATGACTGTAACACATTTCAGATACGTTGCACCTTTCTTGCATTAGAATTTTGAGGGTCCCCCTCAAAATTCTGCCCCAGTTTGGTAAATGATCATTCGGCCGCTTTGCGTGTGACGAAACTTGCTGAACCTTCTCCGGAATTTTGAGAATCCTTCTCAAAATTCTTCCCAATTTCTTAACCAATTTCTGAATGTCTGGCACATGATGGCGTTGGCTGGACTTGCTTCAGATTTTTTAGGGTCTTCCTCAAAATTCTGCCCCAGTTTCTAGTGCTGGGGGAAATGAAATTTTTATTAAGATATGACCGAACCCACAGGGTTGCCTATGTATCCCCTCTTAAATGAGAATCAGGTCAAACATAGTTCAATTACATCATATACAAGAATATAAATAATCTAAACATAGTATCTCTTAACTGCGTCTGAATTGATTGGTTTCAGCCAAACTTCTCCGTCCATTTCTGCGAGTATGAGTGCTCCTCCTGTTAGCACCTAGTGAACCATGTAAGGACCTTGCCAATTGGGAGAGAATTTCCCTTTGGTTTCATCTTGATGCGAGAAGATCTTCTTCAACACCAACTACCCCGGTGCCAATTGTCGTGGTTTGACCCTTTTGTTGAAAGCTCTGGACATTCTATTTTGATAAAGTTGACCATGACATACTGCGTTCATTCTTTTTCCGTATATAAGGGCTAGTTGCTCATAGCGGCTCCTTATCTATTCTGCATCACTAAGTTCGGCTTCATGTATGATCCTTAAAGAAGGAATTTCTACCTCGGTTAGAATGATAGCTTCGGTACCATAAACCAGTAAATAGGGGGTTTTCCCAGTTAATGTGCAGACCGCAGTGCGATACCCCAATAAGGCAAATGGTAACTTCTTGTGCCATTGTTTGTGGTTTTCTACCATCTTCTTTAATATCTTCTTGATGTTCTTATTGGCAACTTCCACAGCTCCATTCATTGTAGGTCTGTATGTTGTAGAGTTTTTGTGCTTGAGTTTGAAGGTTTCACACATGGATTTTATCATGTCATTGTTGTTGGCAGTATTATCAGTGATAATGGACTCGGGAACTCCGAATCGGCAAATAATATGATCCTTGACAAAGTTTGCGATGACTTTCTTGGTTACAGCTTTGTAGGATGCAACATCTACCCATTTTGTGAAGTAGTCAATGGCCACTAAAATGAACCTGTGCCCATTTAAAGCAGTGGGCTCGATCAGACCGATGACATCTATTCCTCATGCAACAAAAGGCCAATGTACACTTGTTGTGTTGAGCTCGTTGGGTGGTACCCATATCATGTCTGCATGTACCTGACATTGGTGGCATTTCTGTACGTACCAGATGCAATCCGTCTCTATGGTCATCTAAAAGTATTCAGCCCTGAGTATTTTCTTGGCCAAGACAAAGCCATTCATATGTGGTCCACAAGTTCCAGCATGTACCTCCTCGAGTAGTCTAGAAGCCTCTTTTGCATCAACACACCTTAACAACCCTAGATCAGGAGTTTTTCTATACAGGGTCCCTCCGCTTTGAAAGAAGCGATTGGATAGTCTGCGTAGAGTGCGTTTTTGAGTATGGTTTTCCTACTCTGGATATTCTCCTCTTGCCAAATATTCTTTGATGTCGTAGAACTAAGGTTTTCCATTTGTTTCCTCTTCAGCATGAGTACAGTAAGCCGGTTGATTATGGATTTTTTTCGTGATGGGATCGATGAAATTCTTGTTTGGGTATTGTATCATTGATGATAAAGTGGCCAGTGCGTCTGCGAACTCATTTTGAATTCTGGGCACATGTTTGAATTCTATCTTTGTGAATCTCTTCATCAGCCTGCACATGATGCAAGTATGGTAGTATTTTGGTGTTCTTTGTAGCCCATTCTCCTTGAACCTGATATACTAGAAGATCCGAATCACCAATCTCTTCATCAATTCTTGCACATGATGCAAGTATGGTAGTATTTTGGTGTTCTTTGTAGCCCATTCTCCTTGAACCTGATATACTAGAAGATCCGAATCGCCAATTATGAGTAGCCCTTGTATATTCATATCGATGGCTAAATTAAGCCCTATGATGCAAGCCTTGTATTCTGCCATGTTGTTGGTACATGAAAACCTAAGCTTTGCGGATACCGGGTAATGTTGGCCTGTTTTTTATACCAAAACTGCTCCAATGCCCACTCCTTTAAAGTTTTCAGCTCCATCAAAGAACATTCTCCAACCGTCGTAGGCTTCAGCAATGTCTTCTCCTACGAACGACACTTCTTCATCGGGAAAATACATTTTTAAGGGTTCGTATTCTCCTCCCACGGGATTTTCAGCAAGGTGGTCTGCCAATGCTTGTCCTTTGACCGCCTTCTGAGTTACATAAATGA
Source organism: Nicotiana sylvestris (assembly GCF_000393655.2). Classification (NCBI taxonomy): domain Eukaryota; kingdom Viridiplantae; phylum Streptophyta; class Magnoliopsida; order Solanales; family Solanaceae; genus Nicotiana; species Nicotiana sylvestris. Next base: position 161,060,316 of record NC_091068.1, read on the forward strand.
TATTGAACTCACTTAACAATATCTACCACTTGGCTAACTTCCCGGTTGGCATGGGATTTTGGAAGATGTACTTCAGAGGGTCCATCCTAGTATGAGGTATGTGGTATAGGCATAGAAGTAATGCCTTAATTTCTGAGCTGTCAAGGTCAAAGCACAGCAAGTGCATTCCAGCAAAGAGTATCGTGCTTCGTAAGGTGTGAACTTCTTACTCAAGTAGTATATGTCTTGCTCCCTTCTTCCTGTCTCATCGTGTTGTCCCAAAACACATCTGAATTCTCCATCTAATATAGATAGATAGAGTAGCAAAGGTCTCCCAAGTTCTGGCGGGACTAGGACTGGCGGTGTAGATAGGTATTCCTTAATTTTGTCGAAAGTTATCTGACAATCTTCGATCCAACTTATTTCAGCATCTTTCCTCAACATTTTGAAGATGGGTTCACATATAACTATGGGCTCTGCTATGAAGCGGCTGATGTAGTTGAGACGTCCTAGGAAACTCATCACGTCCTTTTTGCTTTTTGGTGGTGGTAACTCCTGGATAGCCTTAACTGTGGACGGGTCCAACTCGATTCCTCGGTGGCTGACAATGAATCCCAGCAGCTTTCTTGCAGGAACCCCGAGTGCACATTTTGTGGGGTTTAATTTTAGATTGTACCTCCTTAGCATGTCAAAGAACTTTTTCAAATTCGATATATGATCTGCGGCCCTTTTGGACTTGATGATGACATCGTCAACATACACCTCTATTTCATTGTGTATCATATCATGGAAAATGGTCATCATGGCCCTCATATAAGTAGCCCCAACGTTCTTTAGACCAAATGGCATCATCTTTAGCAGTATACCCCCCACAGTGTGATGAAAGCTGTTTTCTCTGCGTCTTCTTCATCCATCCAGATCTGGTGATAACCCACGAAGCAATCTACAAAGGATTGGAGTTCATGCTTGGTGAAATTTTTGATCGGGATATGTATATTTGGTAGTGGAAAATCGTCCTTGGGACTTGCTCTGTTTAAATCTCGATAGTCAACACACACCCTGACTTTCCCATCTTTCTTTGGAACTGGTACAATGTTGGCTAACCATGTTGGGTACTCAACTACCCTAAGGACTTTAGCTTTGATCTGCTTAGTGACCTCCTCGTTGATTTTCAAGCTCATGTCTGGTTTGAATTTTCTGAGTTTCTGCTTCACTGGCGGACACATTGGATTGGTAGGCAATTTGTGATCCACTATGGATGTGCTCAGACTGGTCATGTCATCATATGACCATGCAAAGATATCCATATATTCCTTCAGGAAATGAATGTACTCTTCCTTCTCTAACGGTGATAAGTGAATGCTTATGCGAGTCTCCCTGACGGTTACGGCGTCTCCCAAATTTATTGCTTCGGTCTCGTCCAGGTTGGACTTAGGTTTGTTCTCAAAGCTTTCAACCTCCATGACAATTTCCTCAGGTATTTCATCTTGTTCTTCTGAGTCACTATCCTTATGTTGTGTTGTCTCATTACATGTCACATTCATCGGTTCATCAGGAAAAGTAATAATAATGTTGTAGAAAGAAAAACGTGAAAGATAACAATGAATAATAAATAGCAATGCATTGATTAAATTTTGAAAATATCCAAACAAGTACGACTCGATGAGTCGAGCAATTATTTTGAAACAAAATGCGTCTTTTAAACAAAATCACTGAAAACATCTGAAATGCCTAGCATGGCTATAGAAATAAATTAGGCTAAATTCCAAACTACCCAGGGACTTGGTGGGCCCGGGATGGTGTTGCAATCCAATTCCTGAGAACGACTCCTTTCTCCACAGTCTGAATGGTGAGGCCTTCTTCATCCTCCTCCTCAATTATCACACTGCAATCCATATCCTCGTCCTCTAGGAACAAATTTCTCAGCCTAGCTAAAGCTTCTTCCTCTACATTTTCCCATATTGTATCAGCCTGGTGAAAAGTCTGACCTAGATGTGGCACTGGTTGCTCGAGAGGGTAATAAGGACCACGCCATGGAGGCGACCAATCATCATATTCTTCCCATGTATGCTAGTATCCAAGCCCAAAAGTTTTGCCATAACGTTTCACCTGGATCAGTTTAGTAATGCCCTGGAGATCCTTTCCAAGTCTTTTGCCTGGTTCGTACCCAGACCATGCTAGTATGTTTTTTATCTTGTTACTCCACCATGTATCCTTCTCAACTACATTGACATGTTCAATGTAGTGATAAGTTTCCCCTCCTAGCCTTTTTCTATTCTCGATAACCAGGATGGTTTAACTTGTGTAAATAGGATTACTTCCAACTCCGTGAATGATCACCTCTTGAGGGTTCATTCAAACTTCATGGCCTGGTGTAGTGTGGAAGCCACATCCCTAGCGGCATGTATCCAAGTTCGACCCAACGGGAGATTGTATGTAGCTAATATGTCAAGCACTTGAAATTCACCATCGAACCAAGTTGGCCCCATCTGCAGGCAAAGATTAATCTCCCCAATTGTGGCCGTTTGAGACCCATCAAAGGCTTTCACGTTCATACTTCCTACCCGTATCTCATAAAACCTTTGCCAATCTTTTCAAGGTAGTCAATCTATTAGGACCCTGGCAATGAATTTGTCTTCAAATTATACTGTGATATGCAGTGCCCGGTTGTGACTTAACCCTTCATGCGGTAATTTATCCTCGTGGAAAGTGATCTTATGACTCTCCAGCACTTGCCCTACCATATTTTCCATTTCGCCACAGGTGATATAGTTGGGCACATAAGCTTCATTTAACACCTTCATCAAAGCATTCTTGTGTGCCTCTGAATTTTACAACAATGATAAGATGGATATTTGGGCGGGAAGTTTTTTCAAATGATCGACAACGGAGTATTCCCTCGCCTGTATTTCCCTCCAAAGATCATCTGGTCTAGTTTCAATGACAGGTTTCTTAGTAGCAACCTCCTTACTCGATCTTCCCAAGTGTTCAGGTGTATAGATCCTTCCCGTTCTGGTCATTCATTGTGCAATATCAGATTCTTCAATTTTTACTTTTCCTTTTCGCCTAGCTTCCACAACGTAATCCCAAGGTATGGCCTTGGAATTGAAAGGAGGTGTGGTTGATATTGTCACTATGAAAGGTGTTGCCACTTTTACCTCAAATGGAGCAGGTGTGGCTGTAGGCGGAACTACCTCTACCTCAAATGGAACCGATGTGGTTACCTCAACCTCGACTGATGGTTGCATCTACACCACAATAGAAGTGAGTGTGACTACAGGTTTAAAGTCATTGCCTTCTCGAATAAGCCCGACTGACCCCTCGGGATCCAATTCTTCATCCGTCTCTATAACATGGACCCTGTCACCCTGATGATCCAGGAGAGGATTGTTGTGAATGTTAGGCGCAACTTCCTTTACATGTATGACCTTGTTATCAATCAATGTCTAGATCTTATTTTTCAATGTTCAACACTCGTCAATGGTGTGCCCCTTCATACCGGAATGATATGCACAAGTTTTATTTGGGTTGACCCATTGAGGTGAGTTCTCCACTGCCACAACAAGAATATGAGTGACATAACCACTGGTTTTTAACCTTTCGTACAGCTGGTCGATGGGTTCAACGATTGCAGTGTATTGTCTGGGTGGTTTGCGATCAAAGTTTGGTCTGGGTTTCTGGTAATTTGGATGAGTTGGAGGTGAATGGTAGTAGGCTGGCTGGGTGTTTTAAGTGTGATAGGCGATGGCGAGTTGAGAATATCTAGGATATGAGGGTTGGTATGTGGGTGGAGGTGTTGGGACTTGAGCCACCATTACTTCCCCCATATTTCCTTTCTTTGATATGCCGCTTGATTGTAATGCTTTGTTCGTGGCCTGCAGTGCCTCAAAATTTGTCACCATCCCGCTTTTGATACCTTCTTCAATCCTTTCTCTGAGTTTGATGATGTCGGAGAACTTGTGATTCTCAATAACCATTAGCCTTTTATAATATTGTGGGTTGTGTGCCCTGACAAAGAACTTGTTCATTTGTTCTTCTTCTAGTGCTGGTCTAACCTTGGCTGCTTCTGACCTCTACCGAGTAGCATACTTGCGAAAAGTCTCAGTTGGCTTCTTCTTTAAGTTCTGGATGTAGAAGCCATCCGGGTCATTTTCCATATTGAACCTGAACTGGTCCATAAATTCTGATGCCATGCTTACACAATTGGCCTACTTCTTAGGGTTCTGGCTTATGTACCAGGACAAGGCATCTCCGGTAAGACTCCTCATGAAGAGCTTCATTTGGATCCTTTCATCTTTTCTGACCCCCACGAGCTTGTCACAGTAAGTTCTCAAATGAACCTTGGGATTACATGTTTCGTCAAACATTTCGAACTTGGGAGGTTTGTAACCCTCCGGGAGTTCCACGTCTGGTTGTATGCACAAATCCTCATAATTCTGACCTTTTATCCCTTTACCTCCTTCGACACCCTGAACTCGACTTGTCAATTTCTTGAGTTCCTCGGCCATGCTCTTGATAAGTAGGTCCTTATCAGCGGATTCTGGTGTATAGAAGATTGGTTGAGTAGAGTGAGGTACGGTTTCTACTTATATAGGGTTGTTTTGGTGAGCGCTAGGGATTTGGGTGTAGTAGTGGCCGTTGGTTTAGTTTTGAGGATCGAGAATTGGTTGTGGTATGTTTTGAGGGGTGTGGTAGGTAGTGGTTTGTAGGAACTGAATTGGTTGATTTTGGTGTTGTGGTAGAGTTGGTATTGGTAAAGGATTAGGATTTTGAGGTGGAGTTGCATGTTGATGTGGTGCGGGAGGATTTTATGGATGCTGGTTTGGTGTATTTTGGGGAGGTGCTGGGTTTTTGGTATTTTGTTAGTTGATGTCAGGGACATTCAGGGTGAGGGAGAGGTTTGCTAAGTTGCGGACCTGCTCAAGTTCTCTCTGTAACTCCAGCATCTTTTGTTCCAATCGGAAAACCAAGTCATTTGTGCCGGAGTACTCTGCCCGTCTGAAGTTTCTGTATTTTCAGCGTTTTCCTTTCGAATACCACTTAAGTCATCCATCTTAGCTTTTCCTCTGCTTTTCGTATTACTTGGAGGAGGATGAGGAGGAGGGCCTCTAGATCTGGTGTGATATGTTGATGATGCCAGTATGTGCGAACCAACTCTAGGGGATAGGAATAATAAAGAATAAAGAAAAACAAAAGGTAAACAAGTCAGTAAGGGTTCTGAAAAGTTTGTGGTATTAAAACACATATTGCGGGAATGTAAATTCGTGTCCTAATTTGGGAGCCTCGTTGTACCCGAGGTAGTCCTAGTGACAAATAGATTTGGAGAAATTTAGTGTCAGTGATTACCTTATTTCATTAATGTAAAAATAGACAACCCAAAACGATACTAAATAAGATAATGTCACTAATGACACTTTGCCTTATTACATTTGAAAAGCAAGTAAACCTAATCTACTTGGTCCTAGAAGAACCCTCTTCAGGCTGGATGTTCTTGACAATCAGATCCCCCAGTTCGTGCAGGTTCAGCAGTAAGAATGCCCTTGCCAAATGTCCTCCTTCGTTTCCCTCAACGTTCTGGCAATCGGTGACTCTCTTCCTCATTCTTCCTTTCAATTCCATCAGATTGTACTCCAGATATTCTAGCCTTTCGCTGGATTTAGAAACCTTCTCTTTCTATTCATTGATCATTTCCATATCGGCCTTATGTTTCTCCATATGCTCGGCTTCGGACTCGCGAACTCTTTTGCACAATTTGTTATACTTCACCTGTGCTTCGGCAAATTCGTCTATGACCTTGTTTCCTCCTTGGCTTGAATATTCCTGATATGTTATCATCCAACCATGAGGGGTAGAAGCATGATATCAATCCGGCTCGATGGTATTCTTTTCCATAATAATCTTCAAGTGCCACATGTGTTGTGCTTCATTTTTGTCTGGAATGGCGTCACCTTGGAAATCAGCTATGAAGTAACTCATTTTAGCAACTCGTGGTATGACCTGCCTCCTGCATGCCTGTCTCATAACTCTGAGGGGAGCATAAGTGTATATGCCCCTCAACCCGATAAGTACCAAGTGGGGAAAATCCTTGGATCTGATGATGAACTCGTCAGTAGGGAACCACTCGAATATCCATTGAACATGATCCTCGGTTAAATTGTTGAAAAACTGCACCCATCCTACAACATTCTTTGGTTGAGCAAACATGTTTGGGATATAGGTCATTTTCTTGGGATGATGGAAGGCTATATGATCATTCCACGGCCTTCGCGAAAACTCCTGACGGTATTGACCTTTTTGGAGATGCTATAACAACCAAACCTGCAGCAACAAGTTGCAACCCTCGAAGTATCTGAACCCCTTTTGACAACGCTCCAAGGCCCGATACATGTCTGCGATAATCATAAGGACAATGGTATATGTCTGCCCCTTGATCCCGTCCATCAAAGTTTTAGCCACCATGGCCAGCCTGGTGTGGATTCTATCCCCTTGGATCGGGAACACTAGCATACCTAAGAAACATACGATGAACATAAAGACCCTACGGTAAATCCAACCCAAAGAGGTAATGAAGAATTCAACATCGAAAATACGGTAACACCTGTTGTGACCATATCATTCATAGAGGAAATCGAAAGGTATGTAGGAGTTTTTTAGGCACTCCACGTCATCATTCTTCTCCAACCTCATCATCTTAAAAAATCCCCTAGTGGTGCGATTTCAGGTACCAATAGACCAGAGCTATCCCAAGGTAACCTAACAAATCTCCTTATTTCTTCCAAGAGAGGGGTTGTTTTTATGTTTCCAAAGCGGAACACAACCCTTTCTTTGTCCCACAACATGGTGGAAGCCTCGATCAACATTTTGTTTGGCTGTAGGTCCAATAAAGAAGGCAAATTTCCTCAGACTCTTTTCACATGATTTTGGTCACTTGACTGATGATCCCTCCACCAATCTAGCAAAAATGATGGTATGTTACCGACCATGCCGAACCTTGGGACTTAGTGCCTTATTTCTACAAAACAAAATATGGTTAGGCCCTTTCCCCCTCCAAGTTCGCCTATTTATACAATAATGATTAGCACATTGGCGCTTATTTCTCCAAAACTAATGCACACAATCGTGGTTGCGTCCGTTGGGATTATGAAAAATTCGATGGAATTTTGGGTGAGGCTTGTCTTAAAGGGTTATTATGCAGACAACATATTAACCCGGCTAGGTTTGACCATGATGCATATACAATTAATCAGAGTAAGGTTGCTATAGAGGTCTAGACAGGGACCCTCAAAAGGACAACTTGAGGGGAAAAGGTATAGAACTGTCGACTGCACCGCTGATCGACTAGTTTTATCGCAAATACGTCTTTCCATATTTAGTGGATGATATATATATAGGAAGAACGCAAACACTCATCAAGCGTTGTTATAGGATTGATTACGCACGAGTAGATTATGATGTTGAGCATGATTTATGCAACAATAAATAGCATGTTGTTAAGTATTTTCACGTTTAAAAATGATAAATGCAGTATTTAAATAATTGAAAGACAGTTAAAAAAAAGAAAACAAGGAGACAAGTCAGTTTCAGAAAATCATAAATGCTTGAGAAATAAACAATTAAATCCGAGTAAAGGGGAAAGGGAAAGGGTGCACATGTATTAATAGAATAGAGCATGCTTAAGACTAATTCAAAAAACAAGTTCGTTATAGTAAGAGCCTAAAATATCCCCAGCAGAGTCGCCATGTTGTTGCGCCCCCATTTTTTCTCACGGAGTCCGGGTTTCGACATTCATTGGGAACAACTCATTTCCTTTTGGGAATTGGGTATGGAATTTGAAGAGTCACTACCTAACAGATTTAAGGTGTATTATGGCACCTAAAGCAAGTAACTCATAAAAACCGGTTTACATTACTAGAGATTAGGTAAGGGCTCGAAATAATCTTGAGGGGAAGGTGTTAGGCACCCCTCGAGGTCCACAACGGTAGGTCCCGGCCGAACTCAAATTATGTGAATTAGTATTATAAATAGATAAAGCAAATTAGACAAATGGACATTATATTTAAAACATGGAGTAAAGGGAGTTCCTAGGTTTTTTAGCCTACAGGATCACTTCTGTATAATGCTTGGTAATCGTCCCCAAGTTGGGGTACTATACATAGCATTAGCGCACAGGTCATCATATCCTTTACTACCCAATTACCCTCCCCTTTGTGGTTATATAAGCGATTTTAATTAAACGTACTCTATGTGTGCATTACACGTCCCTTTCTTATGGCCCTATGGGTGTTTAGGACCTTTAATTAAGGCAGTTCTAGACTCTCCTAAGGTGTTTAAAAGGAGAAAATCTAAGCTACAAGCAAAAACAAATAGGACATTCACATAAAGGGGCAATTAAAGGCTCACTTTTACCTCCTCACACAAGCAGACAATAGCACGTCTCAAACAACAAGATTTCAGATATTTCAAAGGATCCTAAAGCATGATATCTTGGCGAGCACAAGAAAAACATATGCAATGTTTATTAAAGTGGGGCAGCAAGTACCTAATCAGTTTGCCTACTGATTTTATTACTGTTACACCCCTTTTTTAAACAAAACTTCACTAACCCTCTTAAAAATAATAAAAGGATTTTGTAAAGCTCGAAAAGGGTTTTTCAATTTTGAAAGTGACAAAAATGGTGTTCAAAAGGATATAACTCAGAGTCGCCACCTGACATTGATTTCGGTGTGCCAGGTCACCGTTTTATCAAAATGATTTTTTCCTTTTTAAATACTTTGGACTCCAAAAGTAAGTCTACACCAGAGATTCGGGTAAGGGGGTTCATTTGACTCGGGGAGAAGGTTTTAGGCACTCCCCAAGTCCCGTGAAAGTCACGGTTGCATACTCGATCTAATCGGCTTTTAAAATATTCAACTTGAGGTAAAAATAAATACAGAAAAGAAAAATAAGCACAAATGAGGCTCGAGGTCGTTCCCACCTAATAAAAGAAAAATGAAAATAAAAATACTACGAGTTCTACTTTCGGCCTCCAAATACAAATACTTCGGGGCATACCCCGGATAAAATAAAGACAAATTTCACGGGGCATTACCGGATAATAAACTAAAAGAAACGAACTCTCACCTCAAATACAAATGAAATAAAGAAAACCTAAGATTTTCCTACCCGAGTGACAACGACCTAAACATGTTGTTAGCGGATAATGAAAAAGATAGAAACAAAACTAAAATAAACAAATTTCCATTTCATGCTCATTTTATTTGGAATATACTCTAATCGACCTTAACACTCAAATCCAAATGAGTTGTTGTGATCTAACCCAATTCTATCTTATATTAAAATTGAAACAAATAAGCAGAAACTAACTTATGGAAACCTAGAAATAGTGAGTTATTAAATCCAAAATACGATGAAAAATAAAACTAACGTGATAATGGTCCATATTTCAACAATCAACAATATATATCCCATTTCAAATTTGCATTCAAGAATTTAGGATCATATTAGACAAAATTATTCAACATCTGTACAAGTTCAACTAATGAATCACGACAAACAAAATAGCCACAAAGATAAATTAAAACAAGATTTGGAATATAGTCAAGACTGAAACTACTTAGGCTAAGAGATCAGGTTAAGGATGGACCTTTAATTGAATTTGAAATTCAAATGCTTAGACTACTTTGAAGCACATGAGCAGCAAGATCGTGAACAGGACCTCGACAAGAGGCTGAATGGCCGAACTTCGCCGGAGAGACTCCAATCTCGCTGACAACTCGAACTCTAATTGTCCCGAAAAACAACGAAGCTCAAAGAGCTGACCAGAAGTGAAGTTTGATGCGTTTTCGGGGTTGCGGCGGGGCTGATTTGAGCTGGATTTTCATACTATTTTGAAGTTGTTTTCAGCTGGTTCTCGCGGCGAGAAGGACAGTGATTTAAAGATGAGCTCGTGACTGTGCTTGTTCGAGGACGGAGTGACTGATCGTTTGGAGGAGGGCAGCGGCGGTGGGGGGCTGGTTATTTGGTATTTACTACATAGTTAGGTTAGGTTCATGAAAGAAGATTTTGCGCTTGTACTCTAATGGTCAAAAAAATGAAGATGTTGTAAAAGAAAATTGTTTGAAATGGAGTTAAAAGGAATAAGTTTTTCAATAGAGAGGATGAGCTTTCCTCTTTTTCTCAATCCGTTCCCTCCTCTATTGTATCCCCTTTATGTTTTTTTACATTCTCCTTTTTTCAGTGTGTGCGCGTGCTTTGTTCCCAATTTTGCAGCTGAGTGGTGGTGAGGCTAGGTGACAGTGGGGTATCTGGCGGCCTAGGGTGGTTCAGGGATTGAAGAAGAAGCTCTTCATGGGGGTTGTTCTCTTAGTCCAACGACTGATCTCTCCAAGTCTAGGTCTAGGTTTTTTTTTACTTTTTCTCGTATATTATCTTAAATGGGTGTCTAGGTTTGGGCCTTTGAGTTAATGGGCTAAGGGATTGGTTTAACTGGGCTACAAGCAAGACTAAATTGGTCCAAAAACTAAATCTATTCTCTCCTCCTTTTTGTATATAAAAATAATATAGCAAACAAGATAACTATTAAAAATACTACTTAATCTTACTTAAGAAAATAACTATTAAAATAATACTAACCGTTTAAAACAAACCTATTTTTTGGTATTTTTTCAAGATTAAAAATGACTACAAAACCTTAATGAAACTATTTTCTGTAATTTTCATTTATGTGATAAAAAATAATGTAAAAGAGTCAAAATTAGTTGAAATAACTATATTAGGCCTAAACTAAGTATTTAAGTGCTAAAATATGTAAAATCTTGGAGAGGATCAAAAATCACATATCTACAGCTGCCCTTCTTTGACTGGAAATACGAAGTATTTTCAGACAAAGAACGACTAGATAGGTTTTTTGACCTGACCCTTATTTAGAAAGACCAAAAACTAAGAGAAAGGAAGAGAATGTGACCGAGCCCTGGTATCTGAGCTGCCTATGGGCTATAAAGGAATCAGGCCACGTGTAGTTCTGAGGTGAGTGAGATGACGGATTATACTGAGGTGGAGAGCCGGTCGAGGTGCCGTCGAGGTTCCGGTCCACGGTTCCTGCCATTACATCGAAAATAAAAGAAATAATTACAGCAGAAGTAAAAGAAAAATACAAGATCCTATCTACTTCTTGTCTTGAATCTTTCTTGAATCTCTACTTGATCTTCAATATGAAACTGAAAAATGGACCCTGTTCTTCAGGCAGGCTCCTGATGCTTCTTAAATTTGCGAATTGAAGTAACTCTAAAATGAATTACCTCGTTCTCTAGGTGGGCGTCTGCGACTAACTTGAAACTTGAAATGAATTCCCTCACTCTCCAGGTGGGTGCCTGCTAATGACTTGAACTCGAAATAAATTCCCTCGTTATCCAGGTGGGCGCCTGATTGCCAACAACTTGAATTGTATTCCCTCGTTATCCAGGTGGGCGCCTGATTGCCAGAAACTTGAATTGTATCCCCTCGTTATCCAGGTGGGTGGCTGATTGACAAAAACTTGAATTGTATTCCCTTGTTATCCAGGTGGGCACCTAATTACCAAAAACTTGAATTGTATTCCCTCGTTATCCAGGTGGGCGCCTGATTACCAAAAACATGAATTGTATTTCCTCGTTATCTAGGTGGGCGCCTGATTACTAAAACTTGAATTATATTCCCTCGTTATCAAGGTGGGTGCCTGATTACCAAAAACGTGAATTGTATTCCCTCGTTATCCCGGTGGGCACCTAATTACCAAAAACTTGAATTGTATTCCCTCGTTATCCAGGTGGGCACCTGATTACCAAAAACTTGATCGTTATCCAGGTGGGCGCCTGATTACCAAAAACTTGAATTGTATTCCCTCGTTATCCAGGTGGGCGCCTGATTACCAAAAACATAAATTGTATTCCCTCATTATCCAGGTAGGTACCTGATTACCAACAACTTAAATTGTATTCCTTCGTTATCCAGGTGGACGCTTGATTACCAACAACTTAAATTGTATTCCCTCATTATCCATGTGGGCGCCTGATTACCAAAACTTGAATTGTACTCCATCATTATCCAGGTGGGCGCCTGATTACCAAAAACTTGAACTGTATTCCCTAGTTATCCAGGTGGGCGCCTGATTACCAACAACTTTAATTGTATTCCCTCGTTATCCAGGTGGGTGCCTGATTGCCAGAAACTTAAATTATTTTCCCTCGTTATCCACATGGGCGCCTGATTGCTAAAACTTGAATTGTATTCCCTCGTTATCCAGTAGGCGCCTGATTACCAACAACTTGAATTGTATTCCCTCGTTATCCAGGTGGGTGCCTGATTACCAACAACTTGAATTGTATTCCCTTGTTATCCAGGTGAGTGCCTGATTACCAAAACTTGAACTGAATTCCTTCGTTATCCAGGTGGGCGCCTGATTGCTAAAACTTGAAACTATATTCCCTCGTTATCCAGGTGGGCACCTGATTGCTAAAACCTAAAACGGTATTCCCTCGTTATCCAGGTGGGCGTCTGATTGCCAAAAAGTTGAAATAATTTCCCTCGTTATCCAGGTGGGCGCTTGATTACCAAAAACTTGAAATAATTTCCCTCATTCTCCATGTGGGCGCCTGATTTCCAAAAACTTGAATTGTATTCCCTCGTTATCCAGGTGGGTGCCTGATACTAAAACTAAATCCCATTATCCAGTAGGGTCCTGAAAACTTGAAAACTAAATCTCATTATCTAGGAGGGTCCTGAAAAGACGAGAATGAACTTACCTGAGCCATGCTCTCTTCTTGGAGAATTCTGAACAGAATTTCTTGCCCCTGAGCCATGCCTTCTTCATGGGAGGGTCCCTGTGGATTAACAAATTTTCTTGCCCCTGTTTTAGACGAATAAGATTTTGTTAGTTTGAAAACGTGGTGGTTAGTTTGTGGCATCATTGCTGAGCGTCTGCTTCTGCCACTGCCATGATAATTTTGATTTCAACTTGGATGACCTTGACTGTTAGCGACTACCCATTTTCTTTCAACCCTTATCACAGAAAACACGTCTGCTCTATTTGATCCCAATATCCATTATCTGTTGCATTTTGCTCATGAATTGACATTTACCGAACCCTTGCATTTCACATGAATCCCAAAGCATGTTGATTATTACCAACTCAATGTGCATACCACTTTTCCCTGACTTATGCCACTTTGATGTGCTAGCCAAATTCGTTTTGTGCAATTGGAAAGCTGGTAGTAAATTTTGAAGTCATTTCTCACTTTTCTGATCAAACAGAGTCAAGAAGGGACTCAAACAAAACAAGAGGAACAAAATAAGGGACAAGGGAAATATATGATACCTAACAAGAAAATTACAAAGTAGAAATTTATCAGATGTGGATACCAACTCTAATGACCATGACATGCACCTTTGGACTAAGTGGCCTAATCTCTCAAGCAAGTCTAATATTCAACTCTTGTTGTACCTCTAAGTCGTGAAACTGGGCTTCGACGCTCCAGTTGTCCTATTTGATCCACGATCCTCAGTCGACTTGTAGTGCCCTAAAGGGTTTTCACCGTCAAGCCTCTCTCATTTTGCTCTTTTCTCAACTCACCGTCGCCTTACGGTGCCCATGAGGGTTTTCACCGATAAGACTCTCTCATTTTATCATTTTCTCTCATTGTGCTGAGAACAAAGGTATTACCCATGATGCAGGAAGATCATACTTTCACCACACACTTGATTTGACATCCTCAAAGATTGGTCAGACGGTCTTTCTTTGGACCGTAATGTAGGCTTTTGGACAGGGTTGGAAAGAAAGAGTGGCATGAAGGCTCAAAATAATTTAGGATGAAAGGGTTCAAAATTACAACTTTTGGAATCAGATCTTTTGGCAAAATTAAAACTTCTACCCCAGTTTTTGGAGTCTGGGATTTTTTTTAGATCTTTGCTTTGATGGGATTTCTAAGAAAAACTGCCCCACTCTTGGCTTCGGGGATTATGAAATATTTTATTTGGTACAACCGAACCGTAAGGCTGCCTAAGTATCTTATGGTGACAAGAATCAGGTCGAACGTAGTTCAAACAAAAAGTTGGTTTTTTTTCTTTCCTTTTCTTTCTTTTTTTTCTTTTTCTTTTTTTTCCTTTTCTTTTTCTTTTCTAGTTCCCAACTCTACTTCTGATTCCAAAAGAGGGGTATGAAATAAAAAAAAATTAGGGCTCAAAATGGGTAGCAAAGGATAAGTGTTTGGGTAGCAGAATAAAATGTTTTCGTCATACCAAACTTAAAAATGCCAAGTACAAGCATGCAATTTAAGATAAGCAAACAAATCACACATAATATCTATTGATGGCATCAACACAAGAAAAAAGTGCCAATGAGCAATACCTTTGTCCCAATGAATGACCATTGCCAGTTCGAAGTAGACTTGACTCAACCTTATCTTGATATGGAAGAATGCATTTCAGCACTGACTGATTTACCTGAAACTGCTTGAGAGGAATTTCCTTGTTGTATGCTCTTATCAACCTTTAGATTTCCCAGACTTACTGTCTTAGTTTCACTCAATTCAAAGTTCAGGTCATCTCAGAATGCATGAATCTTTAATTGTTTCCTCAAATGCATCCTTTTATCATATTCAAAACTGTGTCATTGCTTCAAGCTTAGGCTAACTTTCAAGATCAGGCTGAGAATTATGCGTGCATGTTATGTCACTAGAGTCGGCATGAAGAGAACTATAAAATAAAAAATGACCTAAACAAAAACTGACTAGTACTAATAGAAAATAAGAGATTGCATTAGATAGATTATGAAAAGGGTTTGAACAAGACAAGCAAAATATGCATGGGCTACAACTCTGGAACAATCCTAAATAACACTAGACGAATTACTACAACTAAACGAACTAGACAAAATGAAGAAGAGTTTGAACCACAAGGCAATGTCTGGATTACAACCCCGAAATAACCCAGACAACAGAAATGACAACAAAATAAACCACCAAAACTCCTTCCTAGCTAGCCAAGAAAGGAGTGTTTTTCCAATTACCAAGCTCGACATCTTAGCCACTGGGTTGCACATCAAAATTGTTGGGACCTTCAACAATTTCAATATCATTAACTTCAGTCAGCAAGTTTCCAAAAGGATTCTCATACTCCGTGTCACCACGCATCATCCCCATGAAGTGTGCATCATCGTGTCCAGGTAAAGGATTCTGCGCGATATTCTGGGTGTCACTGTCCTGGATCACAATTATCCCTTCTTGAATCATTCTTTCTATTTCTCTTTTCAAATCCCGACAACTTTCGACATTGTGCCCCTGGGCATTGGAATGGTATTCACACCTTTTAGAAGGGTCAAAACTTCTTGCACGCTTATCCACATGATTCGGAGAAATAGATGCAATCAGGTCATGATGCTTTAATTTCTCAAACAAGCTTGCATAGGACTCTCCTGTCGGTGTAAAATTATCTTTCAAACTTTGTTTACCTCTATACCCATGGCTTGGATGTGGGTTATGGGGCACCTGAAAATTTTGTAGAGGCTGGTAGAGATCTTGCAGTGCTCGCGCTTGCCTTCTGGGTTGTCTTGGTGGATGGACAAGATACTGGGGTGGAGTAACAAAGTACTGTGGGTTCTCAGGGGAATTGTCAAAAAACAAATGAGGCTGGTCATGCCTTCGAGATGTTCTTCTATGACCTCTTCTTGACCTTGATATCATCATTATTTCTTCAACCTTCTCATTCGTGCCACCAAAATTATCAAATTCAATTTGGATAGCCTGAGTTGCAGCTTTGAGAGCTGCTTGACTTATAATTTTGCCTGACTTAAGGCCATTCTCTACCATTTCTCCCATTTTGATTGCTTCCGAGAATAATTTGCCAACTGTGGACATCATGTTTTGAAAGTAATCAGGCTCTTGAGCATAAAGGAAGACAGTGGTTAGCTCATGTTCATCCATGGGTGGCTTCACTCTAGCTGCTTGTTCTCTCCATTTAATGGCATATTCCCTGAAACTTTCAATTGGTTTCTTCTTCAGATTTGAAAAGGAATTACGGTCCGGGGTGATATCAATGTTATATTGGAACTGTTTGACAAAGGCCTGGGCCATGTCATCCCAGACATGACAGCAAGATCTGTCTTGACCCATAAACCATTCTGAAGCTACACCCGTAAGACTTTCCCCAAAATAAGCCATTAGTAGTCCTTCATTTCTTCCCGTACCTCTTAGTTGATTGCAATACCTTTTCAGGTGGGCTATGGGATCTCCATGTCCATCGTACTTCTCGAATTTAGGGATCTTGAAACCAGGTGGTAAGTGGACATCGGGGAACATACATAGATCCTTGAAGGCAATACTCTTATGACCTGCCAACCCTTGCATTTTTTTCAACCATTCTTCTAAACCTTTAACTCTTTGGGTCATTTCTTCCTGTGCCATCTTTCAGGCAGACTTCTCAATGTTTGCAGGAAGATCAAACAAGTACGAGTGGTACTCAGGAGAGTGATACTGCTCTTGCTATGTAGCAAATTGTGACTCATGAGTTTTCCTCTGCACCACCGTCGGTTGTGGGATGGTAAAGACAGACATAACTGTAGTGGTTTTCTGATTGGTTGTCAATGGCACACTTTGGGAGTACGCAATAGAAGTTCCAACTATAGTCACGCAATTGGGATAAAGACTAAACCTAAATGGATAGAATTGATCGGACAATGAAACCGTAGTGGTAGTAGCCGATATGGGTGTAAACTCTGGGAAAACATAAGAAAGGGGTGGTCCTTGACCATTGGCCCATGCTTGACACATTTCAGACATTTGTTGTTTCAGCCTTTGGACCTCCTCTATCAATTCAGATTCCGACTCCATAATCTCCCTCGAGGGGTCGACAACCCCTATATCCAAGTCTTTGCCAGTCATGACTTCATTGCCTTTTGACCTTGTGTTGTACAGGCAAATCACCAAAGTGCCACAAACTAACCACCCTCTGTTATAATGAAAGTAACAAAGAGGAACAAAACAAAGCCATCAGGTTAGCGTTAGAGCATTTATCAGATAGAAATATCATATTACGTGCAATGCCCCTACTCACAGTTAACGGTTCTAGAATGGCTTCGAGGATGCGAAGGTCATATGGCATCATCCCAATTTCACTCTTCTTGCCCCATTTCCTTCTTCATCTTCCGTTCCAACACCGATTGGTTTTTCATTTCTTTCCCCCTCTTTTCTTTCTGATTATCGCTCTTTTCTTTCCTCTCATTTCTCGCGTCCCACAACTTCATTCTTTTTTTTTTGTTTTTTCTTTTTCCTTCTTCTTGTTTTTTTTTATTTTTTGAAAAATGATTCGATCGAACCCTATGTAGGTTGCCTACATATCATGTCCCTCATGAATCAGATCAAGCGTAGTTCTAAAAAAAAGTAATGGACAAATAAACTAAAAATAAAAATCTTTTTGGATTTTTCATTTATAATAATTTTTTTTGGTTTTTCAAATACAAAACAGGAAGTACTATAACAAAAGACTCGACAATCTTAACTAGACTGACAGACTCGATACTACTGTACAAGACTAATAATTAAAAGACAACATAAAATAGACTAAAACAAATAAAAAGTTTCTTCAAGCAGCTCGTGCGTGCAATGGTCTTGACTAGAATGATCCTCGGGTATTTGTCATGCTCGAGCTGTTGCAAATTAATCCATACCTGAATAAGACTAAAAAAGTTAATGACTCAAGACACTATGCAACACCACATCACCTCTTATGGACACATGCAAGACATGATTGGGCTATTTTTGAAAATTAACCTACGCGGCCAAGAGTGGCTAGAAATGCAGACTCAATAAAGGTGACCTCAAAGATATGAAAATACCTCACTAAAACTTATATGGACTCAAACTCCAACCAATCATGGCCCAAAAATTAATTTGTAGAAATTACCCATTTTGCAAAAACAACCGATATGGCCAAAAGTTGTTAAAGATGCAAACTCAAAAAGGAAGGACCTTAAAGTAATATGACACCGAGTTGTAGACTCAAGATCCTAAGACATGGGTAATTGAACCACTTTTGCAAAAATAACCCCGTTTTGCAAGAATGGCCGATGTGGCCAAAAGTGGCTAAACATGCAAGATTTGGCTAAGACCCCGTGAAGCCAATAACCTAAGACACACTAGGAATACCGGGCCCTATGTGGGTTGCCTACGTATCGCGTCTTGAAAGATAAGAATCAGGTTCGCGTAGTTCGGGAAGATTGAACATAGGAGAAAGCCTTTTAAAAATGCAACTAAATTGGAAAATCATATTTTTTTTGTCTTTTTGAGAAATGATGGAAAATGTAAAATCTTTTTGGATTTTCTTTTTCTCCTTTTTTTTTGAATTTTTGGAAAATAATGAAAAAGTGTAAAATCTTTTTGGTTTTTTTTTCATTTTTCATTTTTTTTTTGAATTTTTGGAAAATAATGGGAAAGTGTAAAATCTTTTTAAATTTTTTCATTTTCATTTTTTTTGATTTTTCTTGTAAAAGTTGTGAAATAAAAATATAACCGGACCCTACTTGCTCCATTTTTCACCCTTCTTTCCCAAATATCGGTCCGCCAAATGACCTTTCTACCCTAAAAAATACAACATGTATCACATAAGAATGATTGAATGTCTTTTTTTGGCAACAGGCCCATTTTTGACAAAATTTGGATAGGCTTCCTACAAAGGGACACGGTGCCTGGGACCGAGCCCTACTAGGTGTAAATGACATGATGCAAATAAAAATGACCTAAAGGCTGACCTAAGTTTGGGGTTCACTAACAAGACAATTCGGGGGAGCGTATGGTCGATGGTGGCTGCTAAAGCTTTCCACCCACTCTATACGTCTGACGGCCCCGCTCCTAAATTAAGGGTGACTCAACAAAGAGTCCGTGCACGTGACACGTACTCCGATACTTATTGTAGAAGGAAGACGCATGGTTATGCAAATGATGACAGTTTATAAAGCAGTAACACATTAAGAAAAGCGATAAACAAATAACCAACAAGACAAGGAAATAAGACAAACAAACCAAACAAACAAAGCAAATAAAGAAAACAAACACCTCAACCGAATATCCTAAAAGCCAACAAGATTAAGTATAAGCTCGAACCTGCAACTCCCCAGCAGAGTCGCCAGAGATGTCACAACCCTTTTTTAAACAAAACTTCACTAACCCTCTTAAAAATAATAAAAGGATTTTGTAAAGCTCGAAAATGGTTTTTCAATTTTGAAAGTGACAAAAATGGTGTTCAAAAGGATATAACTCAGAGTCGCCACCTGACATTGATTTTGGTGTGCCAGGTCACCGTTTTATCAAAATGATTTTTCCTTTTTAAACAATTTGAACTCCAAAACTAAATCTACACCAGAGATTCGGGTAAGGGGGTTCATTTCACTCGGGAAGAAGGTGTTAGGCATTCCCCAAGTCCCGTAAAAGTCACGATTGCGTACTCGATCTAATCGGCTTTTAAAATATTCAACTTGAGGTAAAAATAAAAACAGAAAACAAAAATAAGCACAAATGAGGCCCGAGGTCGTTCCTACCTAATAAAAGAAAAATAAAAATACTACGAGTTCTACTTTTGGCCTCCAAATATAAATACTTCGGGGCATACCCCGGATAAAATATATAAAATTTTACGGGGCATTTCCCAGATAATAAACTAAAAGAAACGAACTCTCACCTCAAATACAAATGAAATAAAGAAAACCTAAGATTTGCCTACCCGAGTGACAACGACCTAAACATGTTGTTAGCGGATAATGAAAAAGATAGAAACAAAACTAAAATAAACAAATTTCCATTTCATGCTCATTTTATTTGGAATATACTCTAATCGACCTTAACACTCAAATCCAAATGAGTTGTTGTGATCTAACCCAATTCTATCTTATATTAAAATTGAAACAAATAAGCAGAAACTAACTTATGGAAACCTAGAAATAGTGAGTTATTAAATCCAAAATACGATGAAAAATAAAACTAACGTGATAATGGTCCATATTTCAACAATCAACAATATATATCCCATTTCAAATTTGCATTCAAGAATTTAGGATCATATTAGACAAAATTATTCAACATCTGTACAAGTTCAACTAATGAATCACGACAAACAAAATAGCCACAAAGATAAATTAAAACAAGATTTGGAATATAGTCAAGACTGAAACTACTTAGGCTAAGAGATCAGGTTAAGGATGGACCTTTAATTGAATTTGAAATTCAAATGCTTAGACTACTTTGAAGCACATGAGCAGCAAGATCGTGAACAGGACCTCGACAAGAGGCTGAATGGCCGAACTTCGCCGGAGAGACTCCAATCTCGCTGACAACTCGAACTCTAATTGTCCCGAAAAACAACGAAGCTCAAAGAGCTGACCAGAAGTGAAGTTTGATCCGTTTTCGGGGTTGCGGCGGGGCTGATTTGAGCTGGATTTTCATACTATTTTGAAGTTGTTTTCAGCTGGTTCTCGCGGCGAGAAGGACAGTGATTTAAAGATGAGCTCGTGACTGTGCTTGTTCGAGGACGGAGTGACTGATCGTTTGGAGGAGGGCAGCGGCGGTGGGGGGCTGGTTATTTGGTATTTACTACATAGTTAGGTTAGGTTCATGAAAGAAGATTTTGCGCTTGTACTCTAATGGTCAAAAAAATGAAGATGTTGTAAAAGAAAATTGTTTGAAATGGAGTTAAAAGGAATAAGTTTTTCAATAGAGAGGATGAGCTTTCCTCTTTTTCTCAATCCGTTCCCTCCTCTATTGTATCCCCTTTATGTTTTTTTACATTCTCCTTTTTTCAGTGTGTGCGCGTGCTTTGTTCCCAATTTTGCAGCTGAGTGGTGGTGAGGCTAGGTGACAGTGGGGTATCTGGCGGCCTAGGGTGGTTCAGGGATTGAAGAAGAAGCTCTTCATGGGGGTTGTTCTCTTAGTCCAACGACTGATCTCTCCAAGTCTAGGTCTAGGTTTTTTTTTACTTTTTCTCGTATATTATCTTAAATGGGTGTCTAGGTTTGGGCCTTTGAGTTAATGGGCTAAGGGATTGGTTTAACTGGGCTACAAGCAAGACTAAATTGGTCCAAAAACTAAATCTATTCTCTCCTCCTTTTTTGTATATAAAAATAATATAGCAAACAAGATAACTATTAAAAATACTACTTAATCTTACTTAAGAAAATAACTATTAAAATAATACTAACCGTTTAAAACAAACCTATTTTTTGGTATTTTTTCAAGATTAAAAATGACTACAAAACCTTAATGAAACTATTTTCTGTAATTTTCATTTATGTGATAAAAAATAATGTAAAAGAGTCAAAATTAGTTGAAATAACTATATTAGGCCTAAACTAAGTATTTAAGTGCTAAAATATGTAAAATCTTGGAGAGGATCAAAAATCACATATCTACAGCTGCCCTTCTTTGACTGGAAATACGAAGTATTTTCAGACAAAGAACGACTAGATAGGTTTTTTGACCTGACCCTTATTTAGAAAGACCAAAAACTAAGAGAAAGGAAGAGAATGTGACCGAGCCCTGGTATCTGAGCTGCCTAGGGGCTATAAAGGAATCAGGCCACGTGTAGTTCTGAGGTGAGTGAGATGACGGATTATACTGAGGTGGAGAGCCGGTCGAGGTGCCGTCGAGGTTCCGGTCCACGGTTCCTGCCATTACATCGAAAATAAAAGAAATAATTACAGCAGAAGTAAAAGAAAAATACAAGATCCTATCTACTTCTTGTCTTGAATCTTTCTTGAATCTCTACTTGATCTTCAATATGAAACTGAAAAATGGACCCTGTTCTTCAGGCAGGCTCCTGATGCTTCTTAAATTTGCGAATTGAAGTAACTCTAAAATGAATTACCTCGTTCTCTAGGTGGGCGTCTGCGACTAACTTGAAACTTGAAATGAATTCCCTCACTCTCCAGGTGGGTGCCTGCTAATGACTTGAACTCGAAATAAATTCCCTCGTTATCCAGGTGGGCGCCTGATTGCCAACAACTTGAATTGTATTCCCTCGTTATCCAGGTGGGCGCCTGATTGCCAGAAACTTGAATTGTATCCCCTCGTTATCCAGGTGGGTGGCTGATTGACAAAAACTTGAATTGTATTCCCTTGTTATCCAGGTGGGCACCTAATTACCAAAAACTTGAATTGTATTCCCTCGTTATCCAGGTGGGCGCCTGATTACCAAAAACATGAATTGTATTTCCTCGTTATCCAGGTGGGCGCCTGATTACTAAAACTTGAATTATATTCCCTCGTTATCAAGGTGGGTGCCTGATTACCAAAAACGTGAATTGTATTCCCTCGTTATCCCGGTGGGCACCTAATTACCAAAAACTTGAATTGTATTCCCTCGTTATCCAGGTGGGCACCTGATTACCAAAAACTTGATCGTTATCCAGGTGGGCGCCTGATTACCAAAAACTTGAATTGTATTCCCTCGTTATCCAGGTGGGCGCCTGATTACCAAAAACATAAATTGTATTCCCTCATTATCCAGGTAGGTACCTGATTACCAACAACTTAAATTGTATTCCTTCGTTATCCAGGTGGACGCTTGATTACCAACAACTTAAATTGTATTCCCTCATTATCCATGTGGGCGCCTGATTACCAAAACTTGAATTGTACTCCATCATTATCCAGGTGGGCGCCTGATTACCAAAAACTTGAACTGTATTCCCTAGTTATCCAGGTGGGCGCCTGATTACCAACAACTTTAATTGTATTCCCTCGTTATCCAGGTGGGTGCCTGATTGCCAGAAACTTAAATTATTTTCCCTCGTTATCCACATGGGCGCCTGATTGCTAAAACTTGAATTGTATTCCCTCGTTATCCAGTAGGCGCCTGATTACCAACAACTTGAATTGTATTCCCTCGTTATCCAGGTGGGTGCCTGATTACCAACAACTTGAATTGTATTCCCTTGTTATCCAGGTGAGTGCCTGATTACCAAAACTTGAACTGAATTCCTTCGTTATCCAGGTGGGCGCCTGATTGCTAAAACTTGAAACTATATTCCCTCGTTATCCAGGTGGGCACCTGATTGCTAAAACCTAAAACGGTATTCCCTCGTTATCCAGGTGGGCGTCTGATTGCCAAAAAGTTGAAATAATTTCCCTCGTTATCCAGGTGGGCGCTTGATTACCAAAAACTTGAAATAATTTCCCTCATTCTCCATGTGGGCGCCTGATTTCCAAAAACTTGAATTGTATTCCCTCGTTATCCAGGTGGGTGCCTGATACTAAAACTAAATCCCATTATCCAGTAGGGTCCTGAAAACTTGAAAACTAAATCTCATTATCTAGGAGGGTCCTGAAAAGACGAGAATGAACTTACCTGAGCCATGCTCTCTTCTTGGAGAATTCTGAACAGAATTTCTTGCCCCTGAGCCATGCCTTCTTCATGGGAGGGTCCCTGTGGATTAACAAATTTTCTTGCCCCTGTTTTAGACGAATAAGATTTTGTTAGTTTGAAAACGTGGTGGTTAGTTTGTGGCATCATTGCTGAGCGTCTGCTTCTGCCACTGCCATGATAATTTTGATTTCAACTTGGATGACCTTGACTGTTAGCGACTACCCATTTTCTTTCAACCCTTATCACAGAAAACACCTCTGCTCTATTTGATCCCAATATCCATTATCTGTTGCATTTTGCTCATGAATTGACATTTACCGAACCCTTGCATTTCACATGAATCCCAAAGCATGTTGATTATTACCAACTCAATGTGCATACCACTTTTCCCTGACTTATGCCACTTTGATGTGCTAGCCAAATTCGTTTTGTGCAATTGGAAAGCTGGTAGTAAATTTTGAAGTCATTTCTCACTTTTCTGATCAAACAGAGTCAAGAAGGGACTCAAACAAAACAAGAGGAACAAAATAAGGGACAAGGGAAATATATGATACCTAACAAGAAAATTACAAAGTAGAAATTTATCAGATGTGGATACCAACTCTAATGACCATGACATGCACCTTTGGACTAAGTGGCCTAATCTCTCAAGCAAGTCTAATATTCAACTCTTGTTGTACCTCTAAGTCGTGAAACTGGGCTTCGACGCTCCAGTTGTCCTATTTGATCCACGATCCTCAGTCGACTTGTAGTGCCCTAAAGGGTTTTCACCGTCAAGCCTCTCTCATTTTGCTCTTTTCTCAACTCACCGTCGCCTTACGGTGCCCATGAGGGTTTTCACCGATAAGACTCTCTCATTTTATCATTTTCTCTCATTGTGCTGAGAACAAAGGTATTACCCATGATGCAGGAAGATCATACTTTCACCACACACTTGATTTGACATCCTCAAAGATTGGTCAGACGGTCTTTCTTTGGACCGTAATGTAGGCTTTTGGACAGGGTTGGAAAGAAAGAGTGGCATGAAGGCTCAAAATAATTTAGGATGAAAGGGTTCAAAATTACAACTTTTGGAATCAGATCTTTTGGCAAAATTAAAACTTCTACCCCAGTTTTTGGAGTCTGGGATTTTTTTTAGATCTTTGCTTTGATGGGATTTCTAAGAAAAACTGCCCCACTCTTGGCTTCGGGGATTATGAAATATTTTATTTGGTACAACCGAACCGTAAGGCTGCCTAAGTATCTTATGGTGACAAGAATCAGGTCGAACGTAGTTCAAACAAAAAGTTGGTTTTTTTTCTTTCCTTTTCTTTCTTTTTTTTCTTTTTCTTTTTTTTCCTTTTCTTTTTCTTTTCTAGTTCCCAACTCTACTTCTGATTCCAAAAGAGGGGTATGAAATAAAAAAAAATTAGGGCTCAAAATGGGTAGCAAAGGATAAGTGTTTGGGTAGCAGAATAAAATGTTTTCGTCATACCAAACTTAAAAATGCCAAGTACAAGCATGCAATTTAAGATAAGCAAACAAATCACACATAATATCTATTGATGGCATCAACACAAGAAAAAAGTGCCAATGAGCAATACCTTTGTCCCAATGAATGACCATTGCCAGTTCGAAGTAGACTTGACTCAACCTTATCTTGATATGGAAGAATGCATTTCAGCACTGACTGATTTACCTGAAACTGCTTGAGAGGAATTTCCTTGTTGTATGCTCTTATCAACCTTTAGATTTCCCAGACTTACTGTCTTAGTTTCACTCAATTCAAAGTTCAGGTCATCTCAGAATGCATGAATCTTTAATTGTTTCCTCAAATGCATCCTTTTATCATATTCAAAACTGTGTCATTGCTTCAAGCTTAGGCTAACTTTCAAGATCAGGCTGAGAATTATGCGTGCATGTTATGTCACTAGAGTCGGCATGAAAAGAACTATAAAATAAAAAATGACCTAAACAAAAACTGACTAGTACTAATAGAAAATAAGAGATTGCATTAGATAGATGATGAAAAGGGTTTGAACAAGACAAGCAAAATATGCATGGGCTACAACCCTGGAACAATCCTAAATAACACTAGACGAATTACTACAACTAAACGAACTAGACAAAATGAAGAAGAGTTTGAACCACAAGGCAATGTCTGGATTACAACCCCGAAATAACCCAGACAACAGAAATGACAACAAAATAAACCACCAAAACTCCTTCCTAGCTAGCCAAGAAAGGAGTGTTTTTCCAATTACCAAGCTCGACATCTTAGCCACTGGGTTGCACATCAAAATTGTTGGGACCTTCAACAATTTCAATATCATTAACTTCAGTCAGCAAGTTTCCAAAAGGATTCTCATACTCCGTGTCACCACGCATCATCCCCATGAAGTGTGCATCATCGTGTCCAGGTAAAGGATTCTGCGCGATATTCTGGGTGTCACTGTCCTGGATCACAATTATCCCTTCTTGAATCATTCTTTCTATTTCTCTTTTCAAATCCCGACAACTTTCGACATTGTGCCCCTGGGCATTGGAATGGTATTCACACCTTTTAGAAGGGTCAAAGCTTCTTGCACGCTTATCCACATGATTCGGAGAAATAGATGCAATCAGGTCATGATGCTTTAATTTCTCAAACAAGCTTGCATAGGACTCTCCTGTCGGTGTAAAATTATCTTTCAAACTTTGTTTACCTCTATACCCATGGCTTGGATGTGGGTTATGGGGCACCTGAAAATTTTGTAGAGGCTGGTAGAGATCTTGCAGTGCTCGCGCTTGCCTTCTGGGTTGTCTTGGTGGATGGACAAGATACTGGGGTGGAGTAACAAAGTACTGTGGGTTCTCAGGGGAATTGTCAAAAAACAAATGAGGCTGGTCATGCCTTCGAGATGTTCTTCTATGACCTCTTCTTGACCTTGATATCATCATTATTTCTTCAACCTTCTCATTCGTGCCACCAAAATTATCAAATTCAATTTGGATAGCCTGAGTTGCAGCTTTGAGAGCTGCTTGACTTATAATTTTGCCTGACTTAAGGCCATTCTCTACCATTTCTCCCATTTTGATTGCTTCCGAGAATAATTTGCCAACTGTGGACATCATGTTTTGAAAGTAATCAGGCTCTTGAGCATAAAGGAAGACAGTGGTTAGCTCATGTTCATCCATGGGTGGCTTCACTCTAGCCGCTTGTTCTCTCCATTTAATGGCATATTCCCTGAAACTTTCAGTTGGTTTCTTCTTCAGATTTGAAAAGGAATTACGGTCCGGGGTGATATCAATGTTATATTGGAACTGTTTGACAAAGGCCTGGGCCATGTCATCCCAGACATGACAGCAAGATCTGTCTTGACCCATAAACCATTCTGAAGCTACACCCGTAAGACTTTCCCCAAAATAAGCCATTAGTAGTTCTTCATTTCTTCCCGTACCTCTTAGTTGATTGCAATACCTTTTCAGGTGGGCTATGGGATCTCCATGTCCATCGTACTTCTCGAATTTAGGGATCTTGAAACCAGGTGGTAAGTGGACATCGGGGAACATACATAGATCCTTGAAGGCAATACTCTTATGACCTGCCAACCCTTGCATTTTTTTCAACCATTCTTCTAAACCTTTAACTCTTTGGGTCATTTCTTCCTGTGCCATCTTTCAGGCAGACTTCTCAATGTTTGCAGGAAGATCAAACAAGTACGAGTGGTACTCAGGAGAGTGATACTGCTCTTGCTATGTAGCAAATTGTGACTCATGAGTTTTCCTCTGCACCACCGTCGGTTGTGGGATGGTAAAGACAGACATAACTGTAGTGGTTGTCTGATTGGTTGTCAATGGCACACTTTGGGAGTACGCAATAGAAGTTCCAACTATAGTCACGCAATTGGGATAAAGACTAAACCTAAATGGATAGAATTGATCGGACAATGAAACCGTAGTGGTAGTAGCCGATATGGGTGTAAACTCTGGGAAAACATAAGAAAGGGGTGGTCCTTGACCATTGGCCCATGCTTGACACATTTCAGACATTTGTTGTTTCAGCCTTTGGACCTCCTCTATCAATTCAGATTCCGACTCCATAATCTCCCTCGAGGGGTCGACAACCCCTATATCCAAGTCTTTGCCAGTCATGACTTCATTGCCTTTTGACCTTGTGTTGTACAGGCAAATCACCAAAGTGCCACAAACTAACCACCCTCTGTTATAATGAAAGTAACAAAGAGGAACAAAACAAAGCCATCAGGTTAGCGTTAGAGCATTTATCAGATAGAAATATCATATTACGTGCAATGCCCCTACTCACAGTTAACGGTTCTAGAATGGCTTCGAGGATGCGAAGGTCATATGGCATCATCCCAATTTCACTCTTCTTGCCCCATTTCCTTCTTCATCTTCCGTTCCAACACCGATTGGTTTTTCATTTCTTTCCCCCTCTTTTCTTTCTGATTATCGCTCTTTTCTTTCCTCTCATTTCTCGCGTCCCACAACTTCATTCTTTTTTTTTTGTTTTTTTCTTTTTCCTTCTTCTTGTTTTTTTTTATTTTTTGAAAAATGATTCGATCGAACCCTATGTAGGTTGCCTACATATCATGTCCCTCATGAATCAGATCAAGCGTAGTTCTAAAAAAAAGTAATGGACAAATAAACTAAAAATAAAAATCTTTTCGAATTTTTCATTTATAATTTTTTTTTGGTTTTTCAAATACAAAACAGGAAGTACTATAACAAAAGACTCGACAATCTTAACTAGACTGACAGACTCGATACTACTGTACAAGACTAATAATTAAAAGACAACATAAAATAGACTAAAACAAATAAAAAGTTTCTTCAAGCAGCTCGTGCGTGCAATGGTCTTGACTAGAATGATCCTCGGGTATTTGTCATGCTCGAGCTGTTGCAAATTAATCCATACCTGAATAAGACTAAAAAAGGTTAATGACTCAAGACACTATGCAACACCACATCACCTCTTATGGACACATGCAAGACATGATTGGGCTATTTTTGAAAATTAACCTACGCGGCCAAGAGTGGCTAGAAATGCAGACTCAATAAAGGTGACCTCAAAGATATGAAAATACCTCACTAAAACTTATATGGACTCAAACTCCAACCAATCATGGCCCAAAAATTAATTTGTAGAAATTACCCATTTTGCAAAAACAACCGATATGGCCAAAAGTTGTTAAAGATGCAAACTCAAAAAGGAAGGACCTTAAAGTAATATGACACCGAGTTGTAGACTCAAGATCCTAAGACATGGGTAATTGAACCACTTTTGCAAAAATAACCCCGTTTTGCAAGAATGGCCGATGTGGCCAAAAGTGGCTAAACATGCAAGATTTGGCTAAGACCCCGTGAAGCCAATAACCTAAGACACACTAGGAATATCGGGCCCTATGTGGGTTGCCTACGTATCGCGTCTTGAAAGATAAGAATCAGGTTCGCGTAGTTCGGGAAGATTGAACATAGGAGAAAGCCTTTTAAAAATGCAACTAAATTGGAAAATCATATTTTTTTGTCTTTTTGAGAAATGATGGAAAATGTAAAATCTTTTTGGATTTTCTTTTTCTCCTTTTTTTTTGAATTTTTGGAAAATAATGAAAAAGTGTAAAATCTTTTTGGTTTTTTTTTCATTTTTCATTTTTTTTTTGAATTTTTGGAAAATAATGGGAAAGTGTAAAATCTTTTTAAATTTTTTCATTTTCATTTTTTTTGATTTTTCTTGTAAAAGTTGTGAAATAAAAATATAACCGGACCCTACTTGCTCCATTTTTCACCCTTCTTTCCCAAATATCGGTCCGCCAAATGACCTTTCTACCCTAAAAAATACAACATGTATCACATAAGAATGATTGAATGTCTTTTTTTGGCAACAGGCCCATTTTTGACAAAATTTGGATAGGCTTCCTACAAAGGGACACGGTGCCTGGGACCGAGCCCTACTAGGTGTAAATGACATGATGCAAATAAAAATGACCTAAAGGCTGACCTAAGTTTGGGGTTCACTAACAAGACAATTCGGGGGAGCGTATGGTCGATGGTGGCTGCTAAAGCTTTCCACCCACTCTATACGTCTGACGGCCCCGCTCCTAAATTAAGGGTGACTCAACAAAGAGTCCGTGCACGTGACACGTACTCCGATACTTATTGTAGAAGGAAGACGCATGGTTATGCAAATGATGACAGTTTATAAAGCAGTAACACATTAAGAAAAGCGATAAACAAATAACCAACAAGACAAGGAAATAAGACAAACAAACCAAACAAACAAAGCAAATAAAGAAAACAAACACCTCAACCGAATATCCTAAAAGCCAACAAGATTAAGTATAAGCTCGAACCTGCAACTCCCCAGCAGAGTCGCCAGAGATGTCACAACCCTTTTTTAAACAAAACTTCACTAACCCTCTTAAAAATAATAAAAGGATTTTGTAAAGCTCGAAAATGGTTTTTCAATTTTGAAAGTGACAAAAATGGTGTTCAAAAGGATATAACTCAGAGTCGCCACCTGACATTGATTTTGGTGTGCCAGGTCACCGTTTTATCAAAATGATTTTTCCTTTTTAAACAATTTGAACTCCAAAACTAAATCTACACCAGAGATTCGGGTAAGGGGGTTCATTTCACTCGGGAAGAAGGTGTTAGGCATTCCCCAAGTCCCGTAAAAGTCACGATTGCGTACTCGATCTAATCGGCTTTTAAAATATTCAACTTGAGGTAAAAATAAAAACAGAAAACAAAAATAAGCACAAATGAGGCCCGAGGTCGTTCCTACCTAATAAAAGAAAAATAAAAATACTACGAGTTCTACTTTTGACCTCCAAATATAAATACTTCGGGGCATACCCCGGATAAAATATATAAAATTTTACGGGGCATTTCCCAGATAATAAACTAAAAGAAATGACCTCTCGCCTCAAATACAAATGAAATAAAGAAAACCTAAGATTTCCTACCAGAGTGACAATGGCCTAAACATGTTGTTAGTGGATAATGAAAAAAATAGAAATAAAACTGAAATAAACAAAATTCCATTTCATGCTCATTTTATTTGGAATATACTCTAATCGACCTTAACACTCAAATCCAAATGAGTTACTGTGATCTAATCCAATTCTATCTTATATTAAAATTGAAACAAATAAGCAGAAGCTAACCTATGGAAACCTAGAAATAGTGAGTTATTAAATCCAAAATACGATGAAAAATAAAACTAACGTGATAATGGTCCATATTTCAACAATCAATAGCATATATCACATTTCAAATTTGCATTCAAGAATTTAGGATCATATTAGACAAAACTATTCAACATATGTACTAGTTCAACTAATGAATCACGACAAACAAAATAGCCACAGAGATTAATTAAAACAAGATTTGGAATATAGTCAAGACTGAAACTACTTAGGCTAAGAGATCAGGTTAAGGATGGACCTTTAATTGAATTTGAAATTCAAATGCTTAGACTGCTTTGAAGCACATGAGCAGCAAGATCGTGAACAGGACCTCGACAGGAGGCTGAATGGCCGAACTTCGCCGGAGAGACTCCAATCTCGCCGACAACTCGAACTCTAATTGACCTGAAGAACAACGAAGCTCAAAGAGCTGACCAGAAGTGAAGTTTGATGCGTTTTCGGGGTTGCGGCGGGGCTGATTTGAGTTGGATTTTCATACTATTTTGAAGTTGTTTTCAGCTGGTTCTCGTGGCGAGAGGGACAGTGATTTAAAAATGAGCTCGTGGTTGTGCTTGTTCGAGGATGGAGTGACTGATCGTTTGGAGGAGGGCAGCGGCGGTGGGGGCTGGTTATTTGGTATTTACTACATAGTTAGTTTAGGTTCATGAAAGAAGATTTTGCGCTTGTACTCTAATGGTCAGAAAAATGAAGATGATGTAATAGAAAATTGTTTGAAATGGAGTTAAAAGGAAGAATTGTTTCAATAGAGAGGATGAGCTTTCCTCTCTTTCTCTGTCTGTTCCCTCCTCTACTATATCCCCTTTAAGTTTTTTTCCATTCTCCTTTTTCCAGTATGTGTGTGTGCTTTGTTCCTAATTTCGCAGCTGAGTGGTGGTGAGGCTAGGTGACAGTGGGGTATTCGGCGGCCTAGAGTGGTTCAAGGATTGAAGAAGAAGCTCTCCATGGGGGTTGTTCTCTTAGTCCAACGGCTGATCTCTCCAAGTCTAGGTCTAGGTTTTTTTATTTTTTCTTGTATATTATCTTAAATGGGTGTCTAGGTTTGGGATTTTGAGTTAATGGGCTAAGGGATTGGTTTAATTGGGCTACAAGCAAGACTAATTTGGTTCAAAAACTAATTTTATTCTCTCCTTCTTTTTGTATATAAAAATAATATAGCAAACAAGATAACTATTAAAAATACTACTTAATATTACTTAAGAAAATAACTATTAAAATAATACTAACCGTTTAAAACAAACCTATTTTTGGTATTTTTTTCAAGATTAAAAATGACTACAAAACCTTAATGAAACTATTTTCTGTAATTTTCATTTATGTGATAAAACATAATGTAAAAGAGTCAAAATTAGTTGAAATAACTATATTAGGCCTAAACTAAGTATTTAAGTGCTAAAATATGTAAAATCTTGGGGAGGGTCAAAAATCACATGTTTACAATTACTTCTTGAATCTGGGCAATTTTAGGCAGCAAGAAATAACAATTTTGAACATACCAGATTTGCCTAAATGATGAACGGACGAGATTTTATAGACTAGATGTCTAAACATTAACTGACTGCTGATTTTAGAGGCTGATTTTATCTTAAACCCTATAGGCATGATTTCTAAGTGCTGAAATATGCTGAAATCCTATTAGAATGAATTCTAAGTGCAGAAATTAATTAAAATTTATAGGCATGGTATCTAAAAATGCAGGATTGATTTTAGCACCTATAAGTGTGGTATCTAGATGCACATAATCAGACAAACGTCATAATAACTTATAAGCATGGTTTATAAGTGTAGGAACTAATTAAACCCTATAGGCATGGTATATACTCGTTCCCAACAGTATATACCATGCCTACCTATAGGGATTCATATATATATATATATATGAATCCCTCCCAGTTTTACTAGTATCCCAATATCTTTTTACAGGGAAATTACTATTACAAATCAATCATAAACGAATTACAGAAATAAATGATACTATACTATAAGGAGCCTAGATAGGCCCAAAGTAAACCTGGAAAAAACCAGGCCTTCAAACAGTCCAAAGTACCATATCCCATAGTGTCCGAAAGAGGTATCCTAATGTGTCAAAGTTCCCAAGGGCCTCTGGGACCCTGGTCAATGCTCACAACAAGATCCTCCATAAAGAGCAACAGATTTGTGCAGTGTGGAATGGCTAGCCCCAGTGTGTCAGAGTTCAGAGGAGTCTCATGGACTCCTAAGTAGTGATCACACTAGAGGGGGCAGGACCCTAGGTATTCTAAGAATAGGAGTGAGAGTGCTTTAAAAGAGTAGTGACAGTTTAAGGAAAATAATTTAGGAGTAAAATAGTTTAGAGGTTCCAGAGGGAAAGCAACTCAGAAGTGGAAACATATAGGAGTAAAACAGTTCATGACTGAAAACAACAATCAAAAGCATTCTGAGAACATCAACATAGTCACAAAGCAAGAATTTCATTGCCCAGGGTCAGCAGAAGGAGTTTCAGCCTTGAACTCAATTAACAACAGACAAGATCCATTGGTTCAACAAAGGTTTCTTATGGTCTTGGTCCATTAACTAATACTAGGTGAACATACAACCTTGTACCAATCATAGGGTAGTATGTTGGATCAAACAGTCACACATAAAGTCAAGCGAGGGAATAGATACCATGATTTAATCAGGGGTTTATTAGGGATGAACATCTATAACAGGACAACAATCATAGGTCTAATGACATAGGGTCAGACACGTAGATATGTTGTAAGCAGGACAACACATAAGTCTAGTAAATAGAAATAGGCAGGTTGACATACTGAAAATAGGACCCTCTAGGTTTAAACATATGTGAGTAAGCATGCTGATTAAGGAATTACCATATAGCACATAAGTCTTAGAAATAGGCATACTAATACCATGCAAACATACTGATTCAAACAACATGATAGTAGACATGCTAGGAACAGGAAAACACACAAGTCTTGGAAACAGACAATGTGGACATATTGAAGGCAGGGAAAAACCACATAGGTCTTAGTTAAGAGCATACATGCTAACATCAGGGTAACATACTGATTCAATGATATGAAAGTAGGCATGTTGAGAACAAGAAGCATACTGATTTAGTAACATGCAAGTGATTATGTTGAGCAAGAAGTACATAAACTAAATCATACAAATGTCTGAATAATAATAAAGTGAGGCATACCAGTTAGGAATTTGCAGTAGGAGAGTGAAGTAAATAGGATCCAAGATCTAGCCTTAGCTTTCAACCGGCTAGACAGTCTAATAGGCAAATAGTAGTAGAGAGCAAGAGTTTTTAGAGGTATTTTTCCTTAGGTTTTTGTGTGTGTGCGCGCATTTGAACAGAGTCATGTATTTATAGGAGTCGAGTAGTGTAAAGTAAATAAGTCAAGGTAGTTCAACATTGCAAGTAAGGCAAGGAAAACAATCAATCAAGCTTGACAGGGCAGAAAATCAGGGAGTTATACCCAAAAATAACTCATATTGAGTTTCAAATAAGGCAAGAAGTGAGTTTGACAGCCAATTAGTGTCAGAACACCATAAATCAAGCAATTAACCCCACAAATAAGGTAACATAAGTAATTAGAGACCAATCTGGGGTCAAACACCCCCTAATTTAAGCTTAATAGGCAAGGAATGTCAATTAAAAATCTCAGAACTAAGGAAAGCAGGCAAAATATTGTAAATCATCTCAGCAAAACATCAAACCTTAGACGGTTGAGTCAGTCAATCAACTATTCAAAAAAATAACGGGTAAAATGTTGAAGTGAACAACAAACAATCAAACAACTAAGACTGGAACTAAGTCATTAAAGAAAGATTAATCAAACACATAAAGAATTTCAGAAAAAACCCTTTGCAAAAAACAGACGAAGTGGAACCCTAATTTTGAAAAACATTTTGAGTCGATTAACAGTAAAGAAACAAGAGATCTTAAAAGAAAAATCACTGACAAACTCAGAAACAATCCAGATCTACAAAGATCTAAACAGATCATGTCTAAAAGAATAGGGTTTTGTGCAAAAGGGGTGGGGTAAAGAGAATCTGATTTTGAGCCAAAGATTCAAACTATAAAACTCAAGATAATAGAACTCACAAATGGAGGTGACCATAGGCAAACTCTTAAATAGTCTCGAATAAGATCTGGGCTAGATCTCTTTCATGAGATAGCAAAATCAAACAACCAGAAGAAGTAGGAGACCAGTAGAGGTCTGAAACAACCATGGAATCCCATGGAACAGGTAAGAATTGAAGGGATTAGGGGTAGGTTTAGGTGGCGGCAATTAAAGTTAGGGTTGGTCTCAGACAGAACCGGAGAAGAGGGGATTCAAGGGCGGCTGGTGTGTGAAGAATGATTAGGGTTAGGGGTCATTTGGAATAAAAAAGGAAAGAATGAATGGTGGTCGTTGATCTATGATCAACGGCCAAGATTAGAGGGGTTTGGGGCTGGGTAGAAGTCTTTCAGGTTTGGGCTGTGTAGATTTGGGCCTGGTTTTTAATTGAATTGGATTGGGGGCCCGATTTTGGGTATAATTAGGGGCTATTTGTTAAATACCCAATTTACTAAATAAAATAATTTTAAAAAGAGCTAATTTAATGATTAAAAATAATTTTCATGCATGAAGGTGATTTAAAATAATTATTTAATATTATAAAAATATAATAAGTCATTTTCTGTGTAGATAAAATAGTTATGCATATGTAGGGGCTATTTTTTGTAAAATATGCAATTATTGTCTTTAAAATGCAAATATAATTATAAAATATGCAACTGAAATATTTTAACACTCATATGGACATAAATGATGAATTTAGATCATTAAATCATCATAAAATAACATGAGGGACAGTTTTGAACATTTATGTAATTGAAAAATGCAGAAATAAACAGATTTAGGGCCTTT
This sequence comes from Nicotiana sylvestris, assembly GCF_000393655.2. Classification (NCBI taxonomy): domain Eukaryota; kingdom Viridiplantae; phylum Streptophyta; class Magnoliopsida; order Solanales; family Solanaceae; genus Nicotiana; species Nicotiana sylvestris. The sequence goes on from NC_091068.1 coordinate 161,095,762, forward strand.
AAAAATTGTAGAAAAATTGTAAAAACACTTTTGCATGTTTTTAAATACATGTACAATATTTTGAAAGTGTATATGCACAATTAAAAATATATGAGAGAAAAATTGGGTATCAACAGGGTCACTCTTGTATCTTACTAGACATTGTGTTCAGTGTGATCCTCTGTGCAAGGTTCCAATCCAATCCAAAGGAATCTCATTTGAAGGCTGCCAAAAGAATATTGAGATATCTCAAAGGAAACAGGGTTTGGTTCTCTACTATCTCTCAAGAGACAACTTTGATCTTATTGGGTATGCTGATTATGCAGGATACGTGGATAGGAAAAGCACGTCTGGAATGGTACATTTTTGAAGTTCCTGCTTAATCTCATGGGTTACAAGGAAACAAAACTCGGTGGCACTCTCAACTGTAGAAGCGGAATATGTAGCAGCTGCTTCTTGCCGTACTCAATTGCTATGGATCAAACAACAGTTCGAAGACTTTGGAGTATTCTCTGACTGTGTGCCCCTCCTGTGCGACAATATAAGTGCACTCAACATGGCCAAAAATCCAGTCCAACATAAGAGAACCAAGCACATTGATGTGCATCACCACTTTCTTAGAGACAATGTTGAAAAGGGGCTCATCTATTTGAAATTTTGCAGCCTAGAAGATCAGATTGCAGATATATTCACCAAAGCCTTGAGCAGAGAACATTTTGAACGAAATCGCCTAGCACTGGGGTTGATAAAACCCAACTGAGAACCTGGTCCTTTGATGATTGGCTATGAAAGAAATGTCCAAGTAAAGTTAGCTAAAAAATATTTTCTAGCAAAGTCTAACTCATCTCTATACCGTTACAGGTAGACACACATGATGATTACAAAGCAAATAAGCAATTGATGCAGTGCACGCTGGTAAAAAGGGGTAAAGCTTACACGTACAAGATTCGCCAGGGAACCTGGTTCTCTTGACACAGGTTAGTAGTTTTTATGTTCTCTCATGCACAATTTGAACGGATAAAACAGTGCCACATCATTAGTGTGTCAGTTTCTTTTCTCTACATCTTTTGAATGCAAACGTCTCACCCGTTGGTAAGCAACCCGACTCCCAAAACTGCCGTCTTTTCTTAACCGGTCCCTCATCCATCTTAATTGCATCCATCACTATCACAATTCTTCACATCAAACTTCAAAATTTTCCTTCCTATTTCTCTCTTCAAACTACCAATCCCTCATCTTCAACTCATCACTCTCACCATGACTAAAAATCAAGAAAAATCGAGTGTTCCAAGTAACACCCCCATTGAGTCCTCACCAGTTAAAACACCAATGTTAGACTCCTCACTCAATATCACTACTAGCCAAAACCCTAGGGCAGATTCTCCTACCCAATCGAGTTCTGGTTATCATCGGAGCCATAAAATCTTGACTCCCAAAAGGTTTGTGGCTACGAGGTCTCCTCCTGACTCGCTAGAAAAAATGGGTTAAAAGGGTACAATTGACGAAGAGGAAAATCAGGAAATCTCCAATCTTCCTATGGACGAAGGCTCAAATGTAGACCAAACTGTTGGTTCTGAGAATGCTGACTCAACAAAGACAGTTCCTAATCTTGAGTCCACAGGTAACACTCCTCATTCTCCTACGTTTTCCATAGAGTTACAAGAGAAAAAAGCACTAGAAAACATGCTATCTATAGCTAGTGTAGGGATTATTATCGAAGGAGGTGAGGATGGGTCTGAGCCTTAGGGGAAAGAGTCAGACCTTGGTAGAAGGTAGAGAGCTTGTACCTGTTGAACAATCGGCACAGGATAATACTATTGAGGTACCTAATGAAGAACCTGATCCCTCCTGAGAGGATCCAACTCAGAGGTTTTCTCCAGAGCCCAGGTCAATATTGATCCTGCTCCCTCACCTCTTTTTTATGCTGATCGTTTATCTGTGGTGGTGCCTCAGATGAGATCTGTATCTAGTAAAGATAATGGAGATAGTGAAGAGGATTTCGATGATACAACTATTGCTAGCTTTATCCAGGCTAGACTTAGACCAGTTGCTACTCCATAGCCAACTCCTAAGCGACCCACTACAAGGTTGCAAAAAAAGGAGGCTCTTGAGTCTGTTCTTAAGAAAAGCCAAGTCAGTCAAAGGAGGAGGAAATTGGTGAAGGATGGGAATGTCATGCATGAGAAGGTAGTGCATATTGTCATTGTGGATGATGAAGTGGACGAGGAACCTAGTTCCTTGACTCACAAGCGCTCACAAAAGCACTCTCTCTCCAAGTCTAAAAAGAAATCTTTTGTGAGTGTTGAGAGTCTAAATAAGAGCGATGATGTTATCTCTAGTGAAAATTTGGTGGAAGAATCTGGTGACAAGATAGTTGAAGAAACTGGCGGAAAATCTGGTAACAAGGGGATGGAAGATTCTGGTGAACATGTGTTTGAGAAAACAGTTTCTGCAAAGTTCGTTGAGAAGGGAAAAACTATTCGCAAGTCTGTGAAAAGGAAAGTTGATGTCTCTGAGGAACCTGGTTCCTCCATGTAGGCCAAAGTTGGTGATCCCCAGAGTGCTGGGAAAGAGAAATTGAAGTATCAAAAAATGCTATGGGGCCGTACATTTGCCTCTGACATTTTGGAGGAGGCTGGAATACGACTATTTGTTGAAATTTGTGAGTTTTAACAGTGGATACTTGTTCACATGATATGCTCCCAAAGTATATGAGGAGGAAGTGCATAGCTTCTATGCTGACTTCTTCAAAGTTGAAGATGACATATTTGCATGATGGTGAATGGGGTAGATTTTTTGATGGATTCTGCGGTGCTGGGGTCTATTCTTAATGTACCTGCTGAAGGGTTGTCTACTCTTCAAGGCTCCTGCTCTACAAATTTTAGAAATGATATAGTTAAGGATAAGGCCATCAAGCAGGGGGAATGGGTACACAAGAAGGCTCTCCGTCCAGTATATCAATTGCTGTTTGAGATGGTGAATAAGGTTTTGCTCCCTCGTGCTGAGAGAAGGTCCATGGCATCCAGAGCCGACCCGGTTCTCATAGAAGCTCTGGATGGATTCACTGCCATTAACCTGCCTGAGATTTTGATTGAACATATGCAAAAAGTGGCAGAATTCTAAGATGGTAACCATGGGTTGCCTTAAGGGATCCTTCTCACCAAGGTTTTTGAGTTCTTCAAGGTCCTTCTGGGATAAGCAAAAGTGGGCACTAGGAAGCAAACCTTCTCCAAGACCACTCTCGAAGAATGTGAGTGCATTGGTAAGGTTGGAGGAGTTTGAAGAACTTCTACCATCTCTCAGCTGATCAACACTCAGAACAGTGCTATGAAGAAGATCAGAAAGTTAAAAACAAGGAATGCTATTCTTGAAGGTCAGCTCAGTCAACTTCATGAGGCACCTAGTTCCCGTAGTTCTCAAAGCTCAGAGGTTGCCTATCTGACTAAGGAGAATGCTGAGCTCAAGAAAAAAATGGAGGACCTGAAGGGGAAACTACTCAATGAGAAAATGTCGGTGAATGCTCGAATGGATTTAGTCCTTCAAACCCTTGCCTCTACCCCTAAGCCATCTCCTTCCAGTGCTCCCTAGACAGAGTCCCTTCAGTGTCAAGTCTTAAGTATCGGTCTCTTATGTTAGTTCATGATGATGTTTGTGGTACTTATTTTATCTTTTTGTTCTGAATTGTGGATGGTTGTTAGCAACATTGAATCTGCTCCCTGTCTTAAAATTCAAACTGTTTAATGGAAGCTTTTCCATTTTTGCTATATATGTCTTGCTTCTATGCTCTATTTTTAGTCATGTTGTATGCACATAAGTGGCATGAGTTACCTCAAGCTAGACTTCTTTTTTGCTTAAAGCCTGCTACTGATCTTTTTATGATGCCAAAAGGGGAAAAAATAATTCAGGGGGAACATGATGGGAAACAGATTTAGGGGAAATACAACAAATGCCTATGTCATTCTAGTTCTTAGGGGGAACTTGAATTATTAGTTTGTCATCATAAAAAAAGGGGAAATTGATAGATTATATGTGTATTCTTGTTAGGTTTTGATGATATAACAAACTTACTATTAAGAACCAGATAAGGAACCTGATACACGTCCTCAAGAACTTAAGGATCAACAAGTCTCTAGTTGGGGACACAATTCAACTCTTCAGAGTCAAAGGAACAATAGAGGGAATAGATAGCTACCAACTCCTGAGGAGACTGTACAAGTCAACTGCCCCAGCTGTAAAGTTGCTGCCTACACGTGTTATAGTATAGAAACAGTGTAGCAGTTAACTTCATGGGGAATGCCCTTTACCTAACTTGCTTACATCATTCAAAGTGATGTCACAAATGAATTATTAACATCAAGCAAGGTAAAACAAATTACTCGCACATTCAAGAATTGATCAAGCATTCTCTCAAGTCATCTATCAATCTTGCAAGTGACTCTCAAGGGCATTAAGAACAAAGAACAATATAGCAACGGACCAGTTCCCTTTATTGAGTTATTATATGTCCTTAGTTGTGTTGTACCTTTGTTGAAGTTCTTTACTTGCAATTCCTACTTATCTTAGTTAGAAGCATTGCGTAGGAAACCCTTTGTAAATTATAAACCCTTGTGTTTGTGTATTGGCTAGAATTAGTCGAGTTGTAAAGTTTTTGTAATAGAGTTATTACAAAGTAGCTTGTAATAGATTGTTACAAGTTAGTGAGAGATTAAGAGGTTAATTCCTAGGTTACAACAGGTTGTAATCTAAAGTTGCTCAGTAATGAAGTTGAAATCCTACAAAGATAGGTCATGGTTTTTTATCTCTTGAGCTGGGAATTTTCCACATAAAATTCCTCTGTGTCATTTACTTATTGCAGTGTACGTGTGTTCTGTGGGAACAAATAGAGAACCTGGTTCTCTATATAGTTGGACCCTTAAATTCTATCACTAAACATTTGAAGTATATATTTGGTCTCGAACCCAACACCTTTGGTTTGCTCCTTATTGGGGGTACGAACAAAGTCGCACGTTGATAGCTGAAAAGATTGTGAGTTTATATATAAGGTGTAGAGATCTCCTAATGTTGTAAGGTCTTTTAGGAAAAATTATGTGATCTTGGTCAAAAACGGATAATATCACACCATGTTAAAAGTAGATTTGGGCTCAGTTTGCTTATCCTTACGAGCTTGGAGACACGTACACAAGAAGAAACTAGTTGCGGGCTTCGCTGATGGGCCACGTGGAACTTAGTTAGAGGAAGAAATATTGGGTGTATGAACAAAGTCCCACATTGGTAGCTGAAAAGTTTGGGTGTCTACACATATATAATATAAGGTGAGAGATCTCTTAATGGTGTGAAACCTTGAATAATGTACGGATTTGGCCCAAAATAGACAATGTCTCACTATGTTAAGTGCCACGATCCAAATTAGGGGAAGCGTGGCTGACACCCGGTGCCATATTTGGCCCGAACCACTCTAAGACTGTAAACTCTGGAGGGGTAATCCTCAACTTAGGCCGACGAGGCCTACCTGTGAGCTGACAATAACAGTCAACATCAACGAGACCACTATGAATGTCTATAACCAGCAGTACCAAACTAACATGTACACAGGGATGGCAAGGCCACAATACTGATATACAAAATATACAGGACTCGTCTACAATCCTCTACAGATAACTGAACTGTATCATGGTCGGGATAGGACCTCGACTTACCCATCAAACTTGTATATATAAAATGGACTCCAAGGTCTAGACCTGGTAACTCCGAGGAAATGGAGCTTACCAGCCAAGCTGAGGTTTGACTCTCTCTACTGGGAAGGTCTATCTAGCTGTCTATTAGGACCTATATGCATGAAATATAGCGTCCCCGACAAAAGGGATGTTGGTTCGAAATAATATACCGAGTATGTAAGGCAATAGAATAACCGAAAGCTGAACTGAACTGATCATAATATAATAACTGAACGTAACTGGGAGTCAAAGATGATCTGAAGATATGATTACCTGCTGATAGTGACTCACTCTCTCAATATAGTAAGTAAAATAGTTGTTCGACCCTATAACACTCGGTAACTATAACTACTCAGTCGTAGTAGGCTCGTTCATCGACGCTCGGCCATACTAGGCTCTCCCACGTCTCCCCAGGTTTGGGGCGTGACATTAAGAGTATCCTTGGGCTGGTTTAGCCCAACAATTACTAGAATTAATTGCCTCATTTAAAAATTTGTTAAAGGAAGATGTACTTTAATTTTTTTTAGTTCTAGGTCAACATCAGAGAAAAGGGTAGGACTAAATGGACACGTTTGATCTCAAAGTATCCACATCTCTAAAAAAGTAACAACATATATGAGGAATATAATATAGCCATTAATGCAGACAGTGAACTAAAGAAAGTAACACAATGTACTACATGCATGCATGTTTTGGAAATGTGCCAAATAAATTGGGAGGCTCCACAATGGGTGGTTAATAATTAGCACTTACTTAGCAGGAAATGTTTGAGAATAAAGGTTCGAAAGATTGATGACTTTTGGTTGCAAGCAGTAGTCAGTCCATTATCGTTGATATTGGTCTAATTATCATGCACTTTTATTTGTAAGGCAAACTTCTTTTCTTAGTTGCCTTGCGCAACTAGATTACATGATTCGAGCTCTGATTAGTATTTTCAACAAAGTCATTCACTTTAAACAAGTTATACGATTTCAGAAGATTATTCAAAATTCAGTCACACTTATCATATGTTAGAGTTCTATATACCTTAAATGTAAAGTTAATTCATATCATTATTATGAAAAATTCATATCATTATTATGAAAAAAGTTCTGCATCTAATCTAAAACCTTTAAGTGAATTGAGTAAAGTAACTCAAGAATACTATGAATTCCTTCCTAATTATCAATGTGAGACGACGTATATCTCTAACAATTGTTTCATATTTTAATGATGATATAAATTACCGACTTAAAAGGGCACTACTCTACTTTTTAAAAACATTAATACATAAATAACAATTTTGGAAAGAAACTATAGATCCTGAGGCGGAGCCACTATTTGAACCTTATGAGTTCGGAATTGTAATCCTTTTAAGTTATTGGGTTTTAAATTAATAAGTTGTACATATTCAATGAATTTCTTAAGACAAATGCATAATTTAATTTGAACTATATCTATTGAATTCGGTCAAACCCGCATCCCGCACTCTACCTTCATCCCTTGCAGGGAGAAAGTGCTCAAATAAAATCACCAGGAGGCAACCATAATTTTTTTGGATAACTAATTAAATTTTGTTAATCACCAAGTGCAAAACTATACAAAGCCACAACTTAGGCACACCAAGTAAAACAAATTAAGAAAACAACAAAACTTCTAAGAGAAAGTAGGCACACCTCCTAGGGAGGGTGCTCTTTTTTTGCAGAGGCAGATTTAAAATTTAAATTTAGTGGGTTCAATTTATAAAATCTTTACCATTAAACTCGTTGTACTGTAAAAATTATGGATTTAAATCTGATACTTATTGAGATTCTAATTGATTTTTACACATAAATCTGTTTTCCGTATCGAAAATTAAACATTCAATCAGCCCATAAGCGAAAGGCTACCTTCGCCCCTGCTTGCTTCCTCTATGAAACAAGGGAATATAACTAAACAAAGTAACTACAGAACATTTATCTCCAAAATAAAATTAGAAGATATAGATCATATGACAAAACATTAGACTGCCTTCTAACATTTGCATTGACTTATATAATTTTATACAATGGTTTACGTTTCACATAAGATTTTCAGTTGGCTCAAAAAGGAACTTTATACAGTAATATAAAAGGTCAAAAAGTTTTAAACAAATAGAAAAAAATCATTTACTAAATAGTTATTCCAAAAAGAGAACTGGCGAAATATTTTGAAAATATCAAGGCAGGCGGTTGGCTTCCAAGTTCTAGGCAGCCGGACACAAAGCTAAGAAAAAAGTTTTGATAAAAGTGGACCGGTTATAAAACAATAAAAGAAGAAGAATATTGCAGAGAAAAGTAGGAAGAGAGAATTCTTATTGATTTTGGAGTGATTTACAATGGAATATAACTTCTTTATTTATAGGGAAAAAGTGACTTAACCACCAAGTAACAAACCCTAAGATCTCTCTAAAATGTAGACATTCACCATAAATAAAATACTATTTATAACACTCCCCCTTGAATGTCTATTCAACAGATAATGTGTCTCGTTAAAACCTTAACTAAAATAAAACTCAGTGAGAAAAAATTCTAGTGAAGGAAAAAGAGTACACATGTTTAGAAATATGCCTTTTGGTTGCCTCATTAAAAATCTTGCAAGGAAAACCCAGTGAGACAAAATCTTTGTCACGACCCAAACTGATAGACAGCGACGGGCACCCGGTACCTTTCTCGACCGAGTACCAATGTAACGTATTTTTTTAATTACATCAACATATACACGTGACATACGGGCCTAATAGGCCAACATAATCATTTATAAACCCAAAATACAGGCCGACAGGGCCGTACAATCTTTCACGTATACGACATATGTCTACAAGCCTCTAAGAATACATAAATATCATAAAGGTCGAGACAGAGTCCCGCCATACCAAACAATATACGTCTAACTCATACTAACCAAACAAGCAACTCCGAAGCAAATGGAGCGCACCAACATCTTCCGCTGAGCTGATAGCCTACATGGAGGGCTCTCGACCTGTCTATCGGGACCTGAGGGCATGAAACGCATTGTCCCAGGCAAAAGAGACGTCAGTACGAATAATGTAATGAGTATGTAAGGCACATAAATAAATACATAGGAGATATGGAAGACATATAGAGTACATGACTCAACCTGTAAGTCTGAATAACTTTGTAAATCATAAATTACTTTTAGCGTCATGCATATATGTATGAATGCCATGTCGTGCATAGGTACATGTTTCATAACATCATCAACCTCTGAGGGCATCCCATCATATCATATCGGCCACTGCGGGCAAAATCATCATCGTATATCAGCTGATCAGGTGGTGGTGCGTATATAACGCCATAACCTTTTCCATATCCCATATATATATATATATATATATATATATATATATATATATATATATATATATATATATATACGCGTATATAACGCCGTTTGAATCATATTTACATATATATGCGTATATAACATCGTTTGAATCATATCTCGGCCACTGTGGGCAACATCATCATCATATCCCAACTGATCAGGTGGTGGTGCGTATATAATGTCGTAACTTTTTCCCATATCCCATATACATATATTTACATATATACACGTATATAACGCCATCTGGTCATGGGTCAATGCACATGAATACAATGCATGAAAAGTACGTCAATAAAATCATTCGGAATGTCATAAGACCATTTTTCCTCTGAGTAATATCATAAAGTAAACTCTTTTCAACTTTCATATTTTTCTGAGACCCATGAACAGATAATAAAATATTATGGCACGTGAAAATTCAAGAACATAGGTATCTCTAACACTTCTATGAATAGAGTCATTAATAGAATTTGTGCATTTGCACGTTTCGTTCGTATCGTATGGATCATGTCAAAAGAAAGAAGGGATAGCCTTAACATACCTGGAGTAGGAAAAAAAATCCATATGACTGCAGACATTAAAGACATTATCACTTGGCAATTGGATTCAAGAACCAATTCACATTAGGCAAGTAAATACCACACCAAGAATCCCAGAACTCCTTTGAAACTGATATCTAAGGACGTTTGCATTCCACTGTTCTTGAGTAGGCTTGAATAAAACATAATCCTTGCACGTAACAGCCACTTGATCACCTTTGTAATAGCATGAATTTGAAATTGGAAAGGTGGAGTAACTTTCTTATTTTTTTGGAATTGAACGTCCTTGTTCTTGCTTTTTGTCCAGATAATGGAATAAGATCCATTTCCTTATTAAATCCCAAATTCCTAGATTGCCACCTAGACTAGATGACTACTTAGTCATTTCTAGCTTTTTGTGGCTTCTTGCCACGTGGTTGGGGGATAGCTATTAGGTTTTTATTCGCTTATTAGTTAATCGGGTAATGTCCCGTTACCCGGTAATTAACCAATTACCCGCATAATTTAAAAATTTCCCCAAATAACTTAAAATTCAACTTATTTTAATATACTTCATATATACTTTATATATTATACTACCGCGGTCATATGGTACCTTACATGGTACTAGTTCATAATTATCGGGTATTATCGCTCGACTCGTATTTTATTCCAAATTAACCACTTTCAACAAAACTCGTTTTCTTTAATCCGTGTACCCTCTTATTCTTCATAACACTTATTTATTGCTTGCTATAAATAACGTAAGTACGTTAACGTCAAGATGATCTCATCCCCGAGTTTTACATCGGTTAACTGAAAACGAAATTTTAACGTACAATACTTCAAGGTGAAACATCGTCGTAACTTAATACTGTGAAACGCGGCATCGCCGTAATGTAATACTGCTGGACATGACATCTCACTTTCGGGCTCTCATTAATTTATTTATGGCGTACTTTCATGTACGAAAATATGGGGTGTAACAATCTTGTAAGGGAAAAAGAGTGCAACACATATTAACTCCCCTTGATGAGAGCATCAATTCACATCTTTGACCCTTCACATCCCAATTTGTACACTAGCTTCGTGAAGGTTGATGTCGGCAGAGATTTGATAAACAAATCTTCCATATTAACTCCAATGAATATGTTGTACCTTGAATCATAAGCTCATGAAACACAGACCATCTAGTACTTTAAATCATCTGCAAATCTCGCATTCACTCTCGTAACAGGTAAACCCACTCTCTTAGGCAACCCAAATTCAAATTGCAACACAGATATTTCCCTAGTAACAGAGATCTTCCAATAAATAACATAAAGGATTACGCAAACTTCAGAACAATCCGCATGAGATAACCCATCTGCTTCGCCTCAAAAAACATCTCTTCATACCCTTCCACCAGCATAAACATTTCACAGTCACTTACTCTTCCTGAGTCTGAACTCATATCGCAACATGAAATTTACTTCACTTCCCAACTAGAAAACATAAAAAGATTCTTCACACTCCCATACCTCGGGGCTATACATCAATCAAGATGGAAATCAAGCACCAAATAGTCCTTTCTATCCTCAAGCAGACTCTTCTTGTTTCATTCAATTCATATGAACACATCTCTCAGTCACATCACACCCGTCACGTAGTTATCCAGTCATCCCTCCCACTAATAGGGGCACTATCGGACATATAGATCCAAAAGCACATGCTCACAAGATCAATGCCTCAGAGCTCAGGCTATAGGCAAAATCCGGCCTCAAGTCCTCCAGACTAGCCCAACATCAACACACGGAGATCACATCTCACCCCTCGATCAGGGAATCACAAGCCACCAATGCACAGCTGATACCGAGCGCTCATATGCGCATATGAACGCGTGGAAGGAATTCAAAGAGTTACATCTCAAGCTGAATCAAGGACGCACGATAAGAATTCAAGAATGTGAAGTTTTTCCTAAAGGTTCCGCAGCCTCCCGAGGATAAGTACAGACGTCTCCGTACCGATCCGCGAGACTCTACTAAACCTGCTCATGACTCGTGAGACCTATGTAACCTAGGCTCTAATACCAACTTGTCACGACTCCAATCCAGACTCGGTCGTGATGGTGCCTCTCGTGAAGACAAGGCCAACCGACATAATTTCCAAATTCATTTTTAACAATTTTAATAAGTCATTTTAAGTCATTGATAAGAAATAAATCCCAAAATTTAGCAAAATAGAACAAAACCAGCCCCTCGAGCTATATCTCATATCACAATGGGTAACCACGCTCACTAGGGGTGTACTGACTCCGGGAGAGGCCCCTCACAGCCCAAGCACAATATCAAGTCATCTCGTGGCATAATCAAATGGGCTCTCGGCCTCATATCAACAAGCCACCTCGTGGCGTACAATCTCAGACCCTCGGTCTCATAATCATAATCAGTGTATCTCTGCTGAGGCATGCAGCCCGACCCAAAGTATCCTCTCAACACAGGCCCTCGGCCTTACTCAGTCATAATCTCATAAGCTACTCGGGCAACAGTAAAACATGATGCTCAGCCCAAAATATTATTTAATATGTTAAAACAGAGTAAACAGTAGAATAAAGCATGACTGAGTACAAGTATATCGTCAAAACAATGAGGAAATAGCAGTAAAAATTCCCTAAGGGTTCAAATAGTTGGCACGAGGCCCAAATATGGCATTCAACCTAAAACATGATGATAGCAAATAGTTTTCAATCAAATACGCGGTAAAACAGTCATTCGGGATGGACTAAGTCATAATCCCCAATGGTGCACGACCCCACGCTCGTCATCTAGCGTGTCCGTCACCTCAATATAGCACAACGATATGCAATCCGGGGTTTCATACCCTCAGGACAACATTTACATTCATTACTCACCTAGATCCGGTCCAAACTCTAGCCCGCGAGGCCTTTGCCCTCTCGAATCGACCTCCGGATGCTCCAAATCTAACCAAAATCAGTACATAACCATTAAAATATGCTAAGGGAACAAAGCCCACTCGAAAATATTCAATTTACATCAAAACTTCCGAAATTGCTCAAACCCGACCCCCGGGCCCACGCCTCAAAATCCGATAAAAGTCACATCAATAAAATCTGCATCCTCCCACGAGTCTATACATACCAAGAACATCAAAATCAGACCTCAAATTCCCAATTTACATTCTCCAAATTCAAGCCCTAATCTCCTTAATTTTAGGCTTTAATTTTCACATATTTCATGTTTTAAACAAGTAAGAATCAACAAAGGATCGAGTATTGAGTTCAAAAATCTTACCTCCAAGTGTTAACCCTTGAATCCCTCTTCAAATCCTCTCAATAAGCTTCAAAACCATTCAAAAATGGTGAGAAATGGGCTAAAAATCGCGAAGATGGGTTTTCATACATTCTGCCTAGACATCCTCTTTCGCGAACGCGGAATAACCATCGCATTCGCGATGAACAAAAACACCGGCCATCAAAAATGCTTTATGTGTTCGCGGCACCAGCCTCGTGAACGTGATACACACTTGATACAGAACTACGCGAACGTGGCCCAAGACTCACGTACACGATGAAGAAAGTTCCTCCAGCCCAGCTCTTAGCTCGACTCTATGCAAACGCGATATCCCATAGCCGTACGCGAAGAAGTCCTCCCCTAACACTATGCGAACGTGGGACATACTTCGTGATCGCGAAGAGAAATTTGTTGTTTCCATAAGAATACACTACGCGTTCGTAACACTTGCCTCGCGAACGCGATGAAGAACTGAGACACCAGATATCAGCAGAATACAGTAGTGAAACATGAAGGAAAAATAGCCCGGAATCAATTCGAAAATGCGCCCGAGCCCCTCGGGACCACAACCAAACATGCCAACATATCCCATAACCTCATTCAAACTTGTTCCAACCTTCAGAACACACAAAACAACATCAAAACATCAAAATCACATCGGATTCAAGCCTAAGAATTCCAAGAACTTCCAAATTTTGCTTTCGATTAAAAAGTCTACCAAACCTCGTCCGAATGACCTGAAACTTTGCACACAAGTCACAAATGATATGATAGACCTACTCCAACTTCCGAAATTCCATTCCGATCCCTATATCAAAATCTCACCTATCAACCGGAAAACGCTAAAATTCCAATTTTGCCAATTCAAGCCTAAATCTACCACGGACCTCCAAAATACATTCCGGACACGCTCCTAAGTCCAAAATCACCTAACGGAGCTAACAAAATCATATAAATCCAAATCCGAGATCGAATACTAAAATCCAAACTTGGTCAAAGCTTTCAAATTTTAAGCTTCAAACTGAGAACTGTTCTTCCAAATCCATTCTGATTACCCTGAAAATCAAAACTGGTGATTTACATAAGTCATAATATATCAGACGGGGCTAGTCATGCCCGAGAACTGGCGAGCAAAGTGCAAAAGTACAAAACGACCGGTCGGGTCGTTACAACGGGTTTCTGTTTCTTGTGCTCATGATCATACATGACTTTGATCATGTCAAGACATAGAAATTTTACCACTTCGAGTGGTTATAATTTCTTACTAACTCCACTAGAGTTATAATCAAAATTTATTGTCTTTGCTTGTATTTAAAATCAAATTATAGAATAAAAGAGAAAAATACGGTAAAATACATACCTTAAATCCAGAAATTAATCATGAAGGAAGTTCATGGAACAATTGACAATCATTATGCTCAATCCCAAAGCTTCTACTCAATTGGTTAGAGTCTCGTGCTGATAACGTGTTATAAAACAATAAAAGAAGAAGAAGAATATTGTAGAGAAAAGTAGGGAGAGAGAATTCTTATTGATCTTGGAATGATTTACAATGGAATATAACCCCTCTATTTATAGGAAAAAAGTGACTTAGCCACCAAGTAACAAACCCTAAGATCTCTCTAAAATATAAACATTCACCATAAATAAAATACTATTTATAATAGGAAGAATTACACCAATAGATCACTCCATAAGGTGACCTTGCAGTATTTTAGCTCAGTTACAATTTTGCAAATGTGTAGCCAAATATCAATTAACTCATATCCGAATTTGTTTTTTTTTTTTGGATTCTCCAGATCTTCCAGCGTGAAAGATCCTTGAGTTTCCATTCTCCTTTTTTCCTCAAGTTTATACATACATATCCCATCTACAAAAATGCAAAAACAGACGCGAGAAACCTAAAATCTCTTCTCCTTCAATGCTAAACTTGTTAAATTTTAAATATGATTTTGTGAGAAATTTGGAGTGGGTATTGTTTGAACTTATTAGAAATAGTCTAAGTAGGTTGTATACAAAGTTTGAAGTCATTTAATGGAGTTTTGTATTAGTCTTGAACAAGAATTGCAAGTGAAATCGTATAAGAAGTTCGTCAGAGATGTTTATATACTTTTATACGACTATTACACTTTTATACAAAGAGGTACATTATGTATATAGTTGTATAAAAGTGTATAAAGATGTATAAGTACTGTAAAAAATGTCCGTAATACCTATGTATATACGTGTAGAAGAAGAAGAATATGTGAGAATTTTACTAAATACATGTAAATAATGTATTATTGTGTATGAGAGTTGTTTATACAATATTATATACCATTTATACAATTTTATACATTCTTATACAGATGAATCCTATCAATGGAGCTTCACATGTTCTTCTTCTTTCTTGGGGATCTTCTGAAATTTAACTCAAATCTAGCTTAAATTTACTCCAAAACACTTCAAATTTAAGTTTTGAACTACTTTTGATGATTCCAATCAATTGGGACAACACCCAATCCAAATAACTAACAAATCAAAAAACGCAATTTCTGAAATCGAAGCTTTGAAACACCTTTAATGGTGACTTCTATTTTCCAAGTTTTTAATCAACCACTGAAATTAGAATTACATGTGGAATGTGGATAAGACTGAGACCATGCCAATACCTTCTTTCTAGTTTGGTGATCCAACAACCTACCAAGTGAACCTCTTTAGTGCAAACACAGTTCTTTCCACTCCATTGAAGGAAGTGATCTTCTTATGACTCCAAAAAACTAATTCTTTTATGTATTATTTTTTCTTCTTCACCCAAATAGTGATTATCAGTTTTGAATCTGGAGGAGCTTTGATGGAGAAAGTTTGGGATGCAAAGTTGGGACACGAGGAGAAGAACAGAGAAAAGAGAAAAAAATTAAAAGGAGTGGGCTAATGGGTAAAAAGTAATTTTCACATTATATACAACCTGGGCTATATTGGATAAGGGCTTCAAACAGGGGCCATTTTTTGATGGGCTATTGAATTAAGTGATAAGGAGTGTAATTCTCCCTTTATAATAGGACCTATGATTTTCGTAGACAAATCAATAAACCAACGCAATTAAAGATAAAATACCAGAAGAACTTATATAAACTCAGTAGATCACTAAGGTTTATGTTAATGAGAGTTTTTACGTGTAATTTTAATTTCACTGTCTCCATTTATTTCTTTCTACATGTCGTAAAAATATTGTTGATGAAGGCAGACAAATTGAAGTCCTGAACTCAATAACCCGTACGCCATTTCGTTGCCTTAGCTTGTTCTTGTTTCAACATGACTAAACTCCCAAATGATATGTACACAACAGAGGATGGTTGTTTTGAATCAAGCCATTGTAGGACGCAGTTGCCACACCACGAAAATCTTCTAATGATCCGTTGGGAGAGAGTAATTTTGGGTACTAGAATAAAGGGCCTATAGTTTTGATGGGACAAATTTTGGAAAGATGCTACACGACCTCATGTTCAAGTTCTTGGAAAGTGTCCATTAGTGTGTTAGGACCGTAAAAGGCAAGTGTCATGCGGAAGCTAGCAAAGCAAACTTTGAAAGACGATAAATCATACAACAAAGGAGAAGTATCAAAAGAGACACAAACATTTAACATGGTTCGGTCAACTGACCTACATCCACGGTGGAGATGAGCAATCCACTATATAAAAGAGAGTACAAAATATCGAGAGAACAACCTCACGAAGAGACAAATACAAGTGACATACTAACACTTGTCCCGTAAAGTTCTCCCCCTAAATACTACTCTCAAGCCCCTATGGCTACATTGTGGATGCTACTGAATGAGAAACACAAATCTTCAATTTATAGAACTCCAAACTTTTTCCTACAAAAAAAAGTACTAGCCAAGTATAGGAGAATTATAATTTCCTTCTACAAAAAGGAAAACCCAATTAAGGTAATTATATTGTCCTTTCCTTCAACAAATAGGAAAACCAAATATGGTAAGAAAATTATGGCAAACACCTAACAATTCTCACCCTTGGCCGGAATTTTCTGACAAAATAAACTTGATCCACCTTCTTCACATAGCCTTCAACAGGTTGCATCTCCAAATCTCCACCACAAAGTTTGTCTCAATGTGCGTAGCACACCGGTCAAATTTCTCAAACAAAAATCACGATTATCGTCAAATATGTTGCGGCTAGAATTGAACCCGCCAAGATGAACCTATCTTGAAATTTGGTGTTCTTTATCTTCTTTATTTCGGGTTTGCCTCTTCCTCGACATAACATAGTGTACAAAATGGTTTGGACAATTTCTTGAATTGACCTAAAATATCACTCCTCAACATTGTATGGTAATGAGAAGGGTGCAAGAAGCTAGGAATTTAGTCATGTTTCGATAGAGGCATGGCTGGTAATTGAACATCAAGATCAGGTTGTGACGGAATAATAAGGAGAACGTACGTAAATCGCATATTAGATGTGGCTAATAAATCCAATATACATATTGAATACAACTTATAAATCGCATATCTTTCGATAAATGGGACTTACAAAAATTAAAGATCGGATATGTGGAACCGACACAAAAACCGCAACTTAAATGCTGACTTATAAACCAAATACAATGAATGTGACTTATAAATCGCATATCTTTCGATAAAAGTCTCCAATTATTTTGTATAGTGGAAAATATTCATAAGATTTTGGTTTTAAAATCGCAGAGAATTTCAAACTTCAAATTACAACAATGTATGGCTAAATGGAAACATAAGCGTGTTATCCTATTCTTCAATAGGGAGCATTACATTCTACGTACTATGCCAATAATGATTTTAGTTGGTTTTATATTAGTGAAAATATAATACTGAGATTTACGTAACAGCTAATATAGAAGTCTTATAATTTTAGAGTAAGATGGAATCTTATATCATTACAGCAAAATTTTCAAATTAAACAGAAAGAAACAGATCTAGATTTCATTTTTAGATGGGTTGGGGGAAATTTGGGAAGCATAACTATGCAAACTTAACAGAATAAAAGTAAAAGAAATAGGGACGAAGTGTGTGATTTCAGTAGCATAAGAATTGTGCTTTCACATATAGATTAATAAGCATGAGGCCTGCGAAACTTTGCAAAATAAGGGGAAAAATAGGCGGAATAATCAGTTATTAAGGCCGTGTTCAAAATTCAGCTTCCATTTGAAATGTAATGAAAATATAACTACATTTTAATACGAAAATAAAATTTAATAAAAATATCCTTAGCTAAAACACGAAAATCTTTAAAACGATATGTTGGAGTTCAAAAATTTACAAATGACACTGTCTGTAAACTCCATACTATAATACAGCTTTGAACTCAAGAACACAATCTTTAAGTTCTCAATCGTAGAATCATGAATTTTATGGCCCTTGACAGGGAATTATGGAGGTCGAGCATTAAGGTTGTAGGTTAGGGGAAAATTGTGAATATTTCTACAGCACAATAGAGTGAGACTAGCCAGTTAGGAGTTAGACTAAGAATGTCATTGCTCGTCTATTGATGCAGGGCTTTACCTGCTAGTTTTTACTATATCAGCCATCTATTTCGTATTTTGTATTCTGTATATCATATCTCCTATATTGCTCTTATTTTATTATGCATTTTTATGGTACTAATATATCGTCTCCTGTTGCTTTTTTGAGCCGAGAGCCTCCTGGAAACAGTCTCTCTACCCTTCAGGTTAGGGGTAAGGTTTGCGTACATATTACCCTCCCCTGACCTCACTTGTGAGATTATACTGGGTTGTTGTTGTTATTGTTGTTTCCTTAAATTCAAAGTTATTGAACCACAAATTAACTTCATGACAAAATCCTTGAGTTCACAGTTATAGAACAACAAACTCAAGGACTCTTTCAACTGAGTTCTCAGCTATAGAACTACGAATTACAAGACTCTTTCTGTGAGTTCAAATTAGCAGTTGATTGTGATCCGGATTATCAGAATTCTAGCTGTGAGCCAACTTGGGATGGCAATGGGGCGGGGTGAGTGCGGGGCAGGGCGGGTTTAAGTGTATGCTGGTGCTGTGTGGATTTAAGTGTATGCAGGTGTGGGGCGGTGCGCAGGTTATAACAATTATTTTTTAAATTCAGGCAGGGGCGGGGCAGGTTGCGGATTGCGGGTTGAGAAATCCAATCTAATGAGACCCATAATTTGAACTAAAACCAAATTACCTAAAATGGAATTTTCACTTTTCTGAATCTTTCCAGCTCTTTATATCCACGAATGAAGGTAGGGGTGTACAAAGGAAACTGACAAACCGCATCAACCCGATAATCCGAGTCAAATCGAGAAAAAAACCCGATTATTGTTTGATTTGGTTTGGTGTTGGAAAAAAAACCGACCATAATTGGTTTGATTTGATTTTAACCTAAGAAAGTCAAACCGAAACCAAGCCAACCCGACATTACATATATAGAAATTTTAGATATATTTAATATATAAATATTTATTGTGATGTAATTTATAAATATTTCTTAAAAAAATTCATAATTTTATCTTTTAAGATATTATTTCAAGGTTGGATTTAGAACTTTTGAATGTTCCAATAAGTTTTATAGCCATTAATATTAGTAAATTAAATAATGCTAACAAAAGCCCAAACCAAAATCAAATTAATACTAATGCTAACAAAAGATATTCAATTCAATATTACGAATGGGAATGTATTGAATATCTATTTTTTGTTTTGCAATAATTTTGGAAAAAAATGCATAACCTATTTTTATTTTTTCTTTAGCGTTTAGTCATGTAATTAATACTCCCTTATTAGTCTACTTATTTTAACATGACTTAGTAATTTTAAATTATGTTTATTTTTATTATGGCTTTTTAATTAGCAATATTTATATTACATAATTTTATTGTCTTTATTGTTGAATATTTTAGGATAATACCATGACACATCTCATATTTTATATTATTTTCTTGGAAAATACTTTATACAGTTGCATCTTACTAGGATTAAAGAAATATTTTGAGCACAAGTTATATGTTTTGTTCTACGAAGATTTTACCGGAAAAAAACCCGAGAAAATCCGAATAACCCGAGAAAACCCGAAAAAATCGAGATTGAAAAACCCGAGTTTTATTGGTTTGGTTTGGTCTTTAGATTTAATAACCCGACATAATTGGTTTGGTTTGGTAATTATAAAATCTGAACTAACCCGACTTATGTACACCCCTAATAGGGGTGTACAAAGGAAACCGACAAACTGCACCAACCCGATAGTCCGAGTTAAACCGAGAAAAAAAACTCGACTATGGTTTGGTTTGATTTGGTTTGGTATTGGGAAAAAAAATCCGACCATAATTGGTTTGGTTTGGTTTTAACTAAAGAAAGTCAAACCGAAACCAAACCAACCCGACATTACATATATAGAAATTTTAGATATATTTAATATATAAATATACTTATTGTGATGTAATTTATAAATATTTCTTAAAAAATTTCATAATTTTATCTTTTAAGGTATTATTTCAAGGTTGGACTTAGAACTTTTGAATGTTCCAATAAGTTTTATAGCCATTAATATTAGTAAATTAAATAATGCTAACAAAAGCTCAAACCAAAATCAAATCAATACTAATGCTAACAAAAGACATTCAATTCAATATTACGAACGAGAATGTATTGAATATCTATTTATTTTTTTGCAATAATTTTGATAAAAATGCATAACCTATTTTTATTTTTCTTTAGCGTTTAGTAATGTAATTAATACTCCCTTATTAGTCTATTTATTTTAGCATGACTTAGTACTTTTAGATTATGTTTATTATGGCTTTTTAATTAGCAATATTTATATTACATGATTTTATTGTCTTTATTGTTGAATATTTTAGGATAATGTCATGGCACATCTCACATTTTGTATTATTTTCTTGAAAAATACTTTATATAGTTGTATCTTACTAGGATTAAAGAAATATTTTGAGCATACATTATATGTTTCTACAAAGATTTTGCCGGAAAAAAACCGAAAATCCGAAAACCCGAGAAAAACTGAGATTGAAAAACCCGAGTTTTATTGGTTTGGTTTGGTCTTTAGATTTAATAACCCGATACAATTGGTTTGGTTTGGTAATTGGAAAATCCGAACCAACCCGGCCTATGTACACCCTTAATGGAAACTATTGAACACACAATTTTTACATAATACTATAGATATACACGTGAAAACTCTTGAGGTGTGTTATAAGTATTAAGTCTTTAATTCATATTCGTAAAGAGTTCGAAACCTTAAACCTTTCGAGTACTAATTTAAATTCTAAATCAGCATCTGCTTGTAATAGATAGGTACCACTATTGTATTCTCGTTGCAATGATAAGCAAGCTAGAAGCAGAAACATAGTCAAAATTTAAAGTTTATGCGCTATGAATATGCCACCAAACTCATAGCTCGATTTAATTATTGGATTCTCGATTATACTTGCTACCAAACTGAGGAAATGAACTGTTAGATTCATCCAAACCCATACCAATATTGTAGCTTCGCCTCTGACTAGAGGGATCAATTCTAGGAGTGTACAAATCGAATCGGAAAACCACACCAAACCGAAAAGTCAAACCAAATCGATTAAAAAATCCGACTAGATTTGGTTCGATTTGGCTTGGTATTGAGTAAAAAAATCCGTACCAAACCGACGTATAAATATATAATTTTTATATATACTTTTAAGATTTTATATAGAGTTTTCTTTAAATAATCTAGAAATATTTGGGATTTACTTACGGGATATAATATTCAATAGAATATGAAGTGCTCTATATTTATTAACTTTAAATAATAGGTTGTATAATGATTTTCTTATCAAGCGTTACTGAAATGGGTCAATATCTTTGTTCTTCCATATTCATATGTCAAGATCTATTAAATTCTTATATCTTTTTTGAATTTAAAGTGGTAATTATTACTTAGGTATCATATTGATTTTTATATTTAATTACTAAACTCGGTTAACCTTGAAAGTGTACATCAACTAAAAATTATTGTCAGACAACTAAAAAAATAACTATCATGTGTTAGCAAGAAAATTCTCCCATAAGAATATTTTAATAGATAATATGTGATATTGTGCTTAAAGTATATATATTTGTATGGATATCACCTCATATCTTGCTTTTGTTTCGTGGATTTAGGATGTGAAACGTGTTAATTTATGTTAATTTGATGTGTTTTCATATGTAGGAATGATCCGGGAGCAATTAGGGGCGGAATGTGCAAAATTAGAGCCAAAATGAATAAAAACAGGAAAAGGGCATATTTCAGCGCCACAAGTGGCGCCCAGCCCTACCTGTGGCGCCAGAAACAGAATCAAAAATATTACAGCGTCGTGGAGGGTGCCTGACGCCAGCCAGGGCGCCAGTGGCGTGAAAGTTATCCAAATTCGTCCTTTCGGCCCTAGATCTACCAAACACGTATAAAAGCAAGACTAAACTTATTTGTGAGAGGGACGCCACTTTGGAGGAAAAATACACACAAGAAACATCCGGAAGCAAGAACATCTTAGATTTCTTCATCTTTTCTAGTATTTTCAATTATTCAAAACTTATGCAATTGTTTGCTAGTATCATGAGTGGATAAAAACCTAATGTTCTTGGGTTGTGATTTAGCTATGAATATTATTGTTTAACATCGACTTAACCTTGATTATAATTCACTAATATATGGTTATTTCTGTAATTCTGTGATTAATTGCTTAATTTTCTGGCCAACAGTTAGATTCTATTTACTATCTATGCTATGCTTGGGAAAGTCGTGTTTAGATTAGAGAAGAATTGAAGAGAGCATGATCTTAACCTTTGGGGGCGAATTTGTGGTTAGGATAGGAATATACCTAGTCACCGTGCTTAATTAAATATCGTAATCTTAATGCGTTCTTAATAGATTGATTTCATAGAAATATAGGCGTTAATCTATTTTGAATAGGTGAGTAGTACTTCGGAAGAAGGCTATGAGAGCAATTATCGATTAATTAGCAACCATGGGTGAATTGTATGAGAGGGAGAGTTAACTAGAACACAATAGAATTGGTGAATCGATCACAACCCTGGATATTTGTCTCTATTGAATACATAATAATCAGTTTACTGCTTGATAATTTAGTTATTACTTAGAATTGTAGTTTAGTATAATTACACTCTTGAACTCGAAGTTAGCTTGACTGAATAACAATATTGGTGAGTTAGTGGGTAGTTGATATAAGTCTATGTGGGTTCGGCACTCGACTTATCATTGTATTACTTGTACGACCACGTATACTTGCGTGTGCGTTTGGGAGCAACACGTTTTTGGTACCATTGTCGGAGACTTAAAAAAAATTAGCTACTTTACTAACTTAAGCTTTTATTAGTTATTTGTTCAAGTTTTAATTTTCAGTCTACCTTGTTTGTGTTAACACATACTCTTCTCTTGAATGAGGAGGAGTAAAAGCGCAAACAATCTCCTTCCCCTTGATCCTGAAATTGAACGAACACTTCACAGAGTGAGGACAGAAGTCGAAGCTAGAACTAGAATAGAAAGAGAGTTGGACATCGTAGTTCAACCACAACCAATAGAGATGGTAGGTAATGCAGAGCATGCGGTGATAGAAGCCGCAAGGCCCAATCTTGCTAATATGACTTAGGCTATTGTGAAACCTGATATCACTGGCCATTTTGAACTCAAACAGTACATGGTACAGCTGATTCAGTCCACAGGGTAATATGTGGGTCTATCTCATGAAGATCCGCGGAGGCACATTTAGAATTTCTTGGAAATTACAGATACCTACAATTATCCGAACGTTTCCAAGGACTATGCCAGGCTGACACTTTTCCCTTTTCACTGACGGGGTAAGCTAAGGAATGGTTGCAGAAAGAGCCTGGGAACTCAATCCACACTTGGGATGATCTAGCAAGGAAATTCTTAATCAACTTTCTCCCCACTAAGAAGACAAAGTCGTTGAGGAGTCAGATTCTTGGGTTCGAACAACGAGATAGCGAGACACTTCGTCAAGCTTGGGAAAGATACAAGAAGCTACTTAAAGATTGCCCAAACCATTGTCAGACCGATGAGGTATTGGGACACACTTTTGTTGACGGGCAAAATGAGGCCTCAAAGATGAATCTTGATTCAGCTTGTAGGGGTAGTTGCATGGCGAAACCATATAGTGAAATCCAACTCCTGCTAAATAACTTCACTGCTAATGATCATAACTGGCAAGGAGATGGGGATTCACGAAAGGCAATTAAATAGAAAGCAGCCGGGTTGATTGAGCTTGATGATTTCTCAGCCATGACAGCTGATATAGCAAAATTGGCAAATCAGATGAATAGAATGTCAATGCAACAAACACAACATATGCAACATGTACAACATATGTCTCTTTGATGCGAACTATGTGGTGAAAATCATATGAGTGACATGTGCCCCACGAATCCTGAATCCATATACTATGTGGGGCAACAGAGCAGAGGTCCAATAAATCAGCATGCACAATTTTAGTTCTGAAACAGAGACGTTCTGAAAAAGTTTGTTTTATATCCTCTATCCAATTTTAGTTCTTTGATTATTTTATTCATGTATATGGCTATTCGTTGAATCCAAAGTAAAGTCAATTTTTTATTAATCATCATATGCATAGAATTATTACTAGAGTCTGGTTGCAGTACAATTAATTTACAATGGTAGATGATTTCCAACGTTGGGAAGAATGCATTGTTTTACTAAGTATTTATTGAGAAAAGAAAAATCTTAGAAATTAGTAATACGTTCCCTTACACTCGGTTTACATCTAAGAAAGTGTGAAAGAAAAGGTATACAAAAATGCAAAGAAAACCATATGACTTTCCTCTGAGTGTGTGCATCTCTGAGTACTTCTGTGTGTGTACATTATATGTATATGTTGCTAAAAATTGATCTGACAGAAGCAGATATCATCCCAGAGGAAAAGAATTATTATCACTAAATTACGATTATGTTGAATTAAGTATAAGATGATACAGAGACAGGAGTCTCATTGCGCTATCCAGGTAAACATTATTGTTCAGTAATAGTGCTTTTGGGGTTAAATTAGCCGCAAGTGCCATACTTTTCAATCTGGAACACTTACTGTACTTGCCATTTTCAGTAGCTCAAGTTGTGTTGATATTGTTCAAAGCAACCAGTTATCAAAAAATAATTATTTATTGAAAGCAACAGTTTGTTTCAAGCCAAAGATTTGTCAGACTACTGTTCTTATCTTTGTGCTTTCTTCCTTTTCTTGTTTACTTGCCTAAGAGTGACTGTTTAGATTTGCATCCTCAAAGGGGAGGGACAACATAGTTGTAAAGCTCCTCCATGTCTAACCATGAGTAAACCAAGAGTGACTGTTTATTGTCCTTGTTGAAGGAGTAAACCCTGCCTTTATCATTTGTTCCTTGAAAAAGCGAAGTTTACGTGCCATTTCTCCACATCTTTAAATCTATAGAAGTAAATACATACATAAGTTAAATGTGAATATGTAAACAGATAGTGAGTAGTATTGGTGCAAAGTTTGTCTGAACCATGATGCTAGTGGTACTCAGATTATAAGAATTGAGTAGAAATTGAATGTTTCAAATTGATGAAGTAGAAAGGCAGTGTTGATGAAAAGTCTGGTCAGTTTGAACTACTTCATTTAGACATTCAGATATTACACAGTGAATCATAGAAAAAGGAAGAACACACTTGAACAATTTATCTTAATCTCCTATATGATACAGAAGAGAAAGGCAAAAGCTTTTAAGCCCTTTTTTGAAACAAAACTACACCTAACACTTTCTGTTAGTGTTTGTTTGCCTTTCTCTGCCAGTATGGAAACAAACTTTTGCCTCAAAAGTTGAGACATGATGTTATAACATGACATTTCCTTGTGACGACCAAATCCAACTTCTATAACATGACAATTTATCCTGCTCTTTTTGCTATGGCAGTCTATAGTTTTTTTTACTTGCATTAGATTTTTAACCCAAAGGATTGATAATGATATGTCTAGTGCTACAGATGTTTGGATATTGGTGAACTCTGACCTAGGACCACTTGTTTGCTACCCGAAATTCTTGCTTGTAGAGCAGATAAAATCCTTTTTAAATAGTATTTTCTGTTATATAACCTGATTTATAGGACCCTTTTCTCTAAAGAATTCCAAAGTAGCAACTAGTGCTCTCGTGGGAAAAAATTTGGCTGGGGAAACATACCTACTCTATGATTTAGATGACAAGTAAAAGACCATATCCCTTCATTAAACCAAGGTAAATTACAAAAATTGGATTGCTCATGGATAGTCAAATAATGAAAATTAGCATTTTAACTGTTTTGGGAGGCTGACAACATTTTCAGAGTTGTTAAAACTCAAGTGATCTGGATCTGTTTCTTTTAGTTCTCAGCATTTTGTTAAGCCAGCTTTTCATTTTCCAAAGGATGCTTCGTTTTAAATAATTGTTAATATGTTCCCTTGCTTATGAGAACACGTAAGTTATTAGGTTTTCCTTCTAACAGATTATACATTTAATCTGTTATTTCATTGATGATCTACCTTCTTCATTTTGTCTTCCGTTGACTGTATTCCACATTTTAAAAAACTTTTCTTTCTTGGTTTACTAACTTCACTGAAATTTTCTATATTATTTATTTTCTTATTCTACTTCTTATAGTACATCAAAAAATATATATTTACGGACTCATACTCAATGCAGAGAACGAGTGAGCGAAACAAAACCAAATCATTCCCGGCAATTTCTTTTGAACAGGTAACATATGTCTTTATTTTTACGAGTTTTGATTAATTACTTATGTCGCTAGCTCTTACTATTTTTGTTTTTGACTCGTTCCCATATCATTCCTTTCCACTGATTTGTATGACAAATTAAGTTATGCAGTTTTATTATGTTTAACAGAATGGAGTTTCTGGTGGAATTCTCAACATTATTTCTAATTTAAGTGGTTCAAATGAGACAAGTCGTTCAAGACTTATGAATAACATCACGGTAAGAAACTTTGTCTAAGTCTTATAAAAATAAATTTGTTGGTTGATATTGTTCAATATCATGTTTGTGTTATAGTTTTCAGTTGCACTTTATTTAGTTCTGTCATCTGAGTTCAAAATCACCAAATTGAGATATTATGACCATAACATTTTATGTTTTCTGTGCTCTTTTATGTGAGATGCGCAACAATGAATGCTAAGTTAAATAGAAATACAACGGGTATAACGATACTATTTTATGAACAGTCCCCCAAACTTTACAAATTACATTTGTGCATTGTAATCACTACAATAGAGAAAGAGCATAGTTTTGCTTAATAGTTTGATAAAGAAAAAAATTGGAGTGCCTTGAAAGTTACTTGGAATTGTTATTTGTTCTGGTCCTAGTACTGAAAGATTGATTAGTCAGGCATGTATAGTACATGGTAGGATTTCTATAGTAGGTAGTTAGCTTTCCTCTTTTATGTTACATGGTGCAAGTTCGATCAATTTCAAGGCGATCGCCTTCCCTTGCCACAACTTTAGGTCCAGGGAATTGTCCATTTACTGTCACGATACTCTTGGTGTGGCATAGTCTTGTCACATTTTGCATTTTGATCTGAAATATAATCCAAAGAGATGAAAAACATGGAATAAGTAATGCTGATTCTTGCACAGAAAATATATAGAGATTTAATTTCTACATAACCTGCTACATCATGTAAAATACACCTATAGTATAAATTTTCTTTGGCAATGTCAAGTTCAATTCAATGCTATAAAATTGTAGGAAACTATGCAATAATATACATACTTCAAATTTATAATGCCTGGTTGCAGCTGAAACGATATGGAGGAGACATGATGTAATGAGAGAGACCAAAAGTATTCCAATATAGCACCCATTTTTGTAAAGAAAAAGATCTCTTTGCCTTTTCTCTCTTTGTAAAGTTCTTTCTGCTGTTATTCTGGATTTTGGAAGCGTATATGCAAGTCATGTATATATAGATTTTCATAGGATGTTTGGTTGACTTGGTGAAATAAAAAATAAAGGGATAATGCTGAAGAGAAAAGTGAAATAGATTGATTCTAAGCTATCTTTGGTTGGACCAACTGTAGTTGTAGAACAACATTTGGAGTGGTGTCAAAGAATACATATATTGTATACTTACTAATTTTGACATGTAAAATTTCGTTTTCGGTAGACTTTTGCTTCTTCATGAATCATGATCATCAGGTTAGATTAATAAAGGCTTCATAGACAACTAGCTTACTATAGGCATGATTTTGATAGTCTTCCATATAATTCTTACTTGATAATTTCTTAGTTTTAGCTTTGGTTATAAGAATTTTTTTATATCATTCATTGGTGCCCAAATTTTTCTTTTTTTAATCTGTACTTGTGTACTTTATAATTTTTTTTATAAAAAATATAATTATAATTTATCTTCTTTTGCAGGATGAGGATGAATAAACTAACATAGCTGACAATATGGTCCATCTAATGCTCAAGCTACTAGAAGAAGACTTACTTTTGGGTTGTTATTAGATTAGAAATTATGACCCTGTAAATGCTCTTGTTTTTATTTTTAAGTAAGAACATGTGTTTTAGTAGTATTTAGTTTTTGAAAGTATGTAAATACGTAGTGCATCAGTTGTATTGACCTTTACAAATATATATATCATATATTAATTTATATATATACACTTTAAAAGAAAATGCGATTTGTGTATGTAGCAACTACACATTTATTATTGCTAGTTGTACAACAAAAAATATAATATTATTGGCAAAAAGTGATTTGTGCCTACAACAATACTCGTTGCGAAAAGCCTTTATAACAGATTATTAATTACCGTCCTGTTAATTTTTTGCCACAATTAGTATTGTTGCGAAAATAATAATAATTTATCGCAACAATAATTTTTGTTGCTAAATATTTGTATAAGCCACAAGTGTATAATTAAAATATAATTTATGGCAATAATATTTCTTGTTGTGTTAAGTCGTCTTTTGGCAATGACAATTTTTGTTGTTGCAAAAACTTTTCCCATCAGCATTTATTGCAACGGCATGCAACAACTTTTTTGTCGTTGCCAAAAGTACTTTTCGCAACAATATCCAATATAAGGCAAATTGCAAATTCCACACTTTCTTGTAGTGATGGGAACACGTACAATCCAAATTGGAAGAATTATCCCAAATTCTCATGGGGTGAAAATCAGTCGAATAAATCATTATAGACCCCAAGAAAATTTCAATCAACCTCAGAACCCATCCCAACAAACAGAAGAGAGTACGAATGACTTACTGAAGAAGTTGTTGCTTGATAATCAACAGCTCAGGACCGATTTTAGAAATCTTGAGGGGCAAATGGGGCAGTTAGCAGCAAATCAAAATACTAGACCTGCTAGAGCTCTCCCGAGTGATACTGAGCCTAATCCTAAGGCTGAAGTTAATGCGGTTACTTTGAGAAATGAAAGAGAATTATAAGAAGTTCCAGAGAAAAAGAAGTATACAGCTAGACCTGAAGGAGAATTAGTTCCTCAGCCCGTTGAGGAGAATAAGAAAGAAAAGCCAAAAATTGTGACAAGGCCACTACCTCCGTTTCCACAAAGACTTCGAAAGCAAAAAGATGGTGCTATGTACAAGAAATTCTTAGATAATTTGAGCCAAGTGCATGTGAATTTGCCTTTGGTGGAAATTTTGCAGGAAGTGCCTAAGTATGCAAGGTATCTCAGATATATTGTGGCAAACAAAAGAAGACATACAGAGTTCGAAACAGTTGCACTTACTGAAGAGTGAAGTGCCAGAGTTCAGAGTAAACTTCCCCTTAAGTTGAAGGATCCTGGGAGTTTCACAATTCCTTTGTCTCTTGGAAAACAAGAAGTAGGTAGAGCCCTGTGTGATTAGGGGGCTAGTATAAATTTGATGTCATCCTCTTTGTTCAAACAACTCGGATTGGGGGTGCTTAGACCTACTACAATCACTTTACAGTTAGCAGATAGGTCACTAGTTATGCCAGAAGGAATTATTGAGGATGTGTTAGTTCGAGTGGGAAAGTTTATTTTTCCTGCTGATTTTATTGTTCTTGATTACGGGGCGGATGAGGAAGTACCTATTATTTTGGGGCGACCATTCTTAGCTACCGATGGAGCAATTATTGATGTGAGAGAAGGAAATTTAAAGATGAGAGTTGACGTTGAGGAAGTCACTTTTAATGTGTACAAGGCACTTAAGCTCCCTAAGCATAATGAGGACTTGTGCATGATTACTATGGTAGAATCGAAGGGGATAGAGCAAAGTCCTTATGTAAATTGTAGTGATCCAGATGGGACAACTGATTTAAAGGAGGTGGTGTTGCAAGCTGGGTGTGTAAAGATGATTGAGAAAAGAGCCAGAGATGAAAGAGGAGACCGTCTAAGAGCGTGCAAAAAGGCTAGACTTCATGAGAGAAAGAAAAAGAGAAAGCGCCCAGCCTAAGCAGAGTAGCAGAGTCATGCCATGACTATAAATAAGGCGCTTGTTGAGAGGTAATCCAGCCTGTATTTTAATTTTTTTTTTATATATAGTTTCAAGTTCTGTGTTGTTTTTATGTTGCAGAGTAGGAAAAGTCTGAGTACCAGAAGTTGAAGCTGAGGAGCATGTTTGAGCTTAAGTGTGGGGTCATCCCGACCCTTAAGATTGAGGATCATGTCCGAGCTAGGCTCGAGGGGGTCTCAGGGAGTATTTCTTACCCTTACTTAATATTTTTCTTTGTGATCATGCATTGAGGACTATGCATAATATAAGTGTTGGGTGGGAAAACTACTTTTCGAAGTGTAATTGTATAACATTAATTTTTTTTATATTATTAAATTTTTCTTTTAGGACTCGTAGTAGACATAGTCTAGGTTAAAAAAAATGAAAGTTGAAAACAAAATATTTTTAAGAAAAAGCTCAGATTTTTCCCAACGATGGATCTTTGGGACAATTTTCTTGAGGGATAAAGTCCGATTAAAAATACCAAAAAGATTTTTTTTTTAGAATAGTTAGGTAGTATTCCTTGGTTTTTCTTTGGGCACCGGTTCTTTTCCAAGGATGTAGCTCGAATCGGGTACTTTATTTTTTTTTTAGGAGTAGTTTATGAAGAAATTGAGTTGCTCTGAGAAACTCATTGACATGGTTGATGCTGGTACATTAGGATATGACATACGTTCCGTCTTTCCATGTATTTGGTTTGAATTGTAAAGTCTAAGTAAAGCAAATAGCCTATTTTGTGACGGTTTCTCTCAGTTGTTTGACTTGTATGCTATATTTTGCAATATTGCTTAAATTCCTCAATTATATGAGTTTGCTTAACTTGAGAGTTGAACAGAACCGTCTTGATTGAGTCATGTGCAACGTGTGTGTGAGGATTTGTGATTTTTTGTGCTATCCTGTATAGTCTAGAACTTGCTCCGTGTGTTAATTGAAGCGAAATTGTAAGTTGTGCTAATCTAGGAGATGACGTCGGCATTTTCTTGCTTGATCATAGGTGTGTTTGCCACATAAAAATAAAAAATTTCGTTGCTAGCGTCTTTGAGCCTATAGACCTTTTCTTTGGCAACCACATTACAAGTCATACCCC
Source organism: Nicotiana sylvestris (assembly GCF_000393655.2). Taxonomy (NCBI): domain Eukaryota; kingdom Viridiplantae; phylum Streptophyta; class Magnoliopsida; order Solanales; family Solanaceae; genus Nicotiana; species Nicotiana sylvestris. The sequence continues at coordinate 161,127,203 of NC_091068.1, forward strand.
TATTTTGTTCTTAGTTTGAGATTGATTGAACCTTTACCTCCTAAGGCACTTAGTTGCTAAAAGAAGTAAGGTGAGATATTGGGGAGTTGTTTTTGAGTGGAACCATGGAAAGGCCCTTGGTGCACTAAAAGTTGAAATCAAAAGTCACTAGCCGATGAACTTTAATGTATGGAGTATGTGAAAAAATAATAATAGTGAAAGTATGTAGAAAAATACACACCTCCAATTCTTAATAATTTGTGCTAGTGGAGTATAGAAGTGCTTAAATGAAAGTAAGGGCTATGTTGCATATGGTTTGTGGCAAGTGAATTGGTTGAGAAGAATATATGCTTGAATTGTGAATGTAGTGTATTAAAGTGCTTAGGAGGGTTAGTGACTATTTCTAAATGTATCATACTCGTCCCTTAGCCTACATTACAATATTAAAGTCCTAATTTGTCCTAGACTTGACTAGCTTAAATTAGTAGAGATATACACTACGGGCAAACTTATGGTACGACCACGAGATGCATATGAATTCTTTGTGAGAGTGAGCGAATTTTGTTCAATTGTGTGATGTCCTTAATCTATATTCAAAAGCATATTTGAATGTGTGGACTAATCTATATTCACTCTTTCGTTTGTTGGTGAGGGCACATGATCTCATGAATGATTGGTAATGTTGTAAACTTTCTTGTTGGGTGAGTACGTGAATTGAGGTTGCTTAGTGGCTACAAGTCAGTTTTTGAGGTTGGGTGGTGACAAATAGGTTGTTGGAATTGAGTGAATTGAAAGGTTATAATTGGGCATGCTTAAACGGGAAAAATGTAAAATTTTGTATGTTCATGCTTGTGTGCTTGTATTGATCATAGTCAAGGGTATAGTGTGTGGTTAAAATTTAAAGTGCTCCTCTATAATTGAGACTTATACGTAGTTGGGATTTATTTGATAGTCCCATTGCTCGAGGACGAGCAAAAGTTTAAGTGTGGGGTGTTGATGTTGTGCTTAAAGTATATATATTTGTATGAATATCACCTCATATCTTGCTTTTGTTTCGTGGATTTAGGATGTGAAATGTGTTAATTTATGTTCATTTGATGTATTTTCATATGTAGGAATGATCCGGGAGCAATCGGGGGCGATGTGCAAAATTAGAGCCAAAACGAACAAAACAGGGAAATGGCATATTTCAGCGCCACAAGTGGCGCCCAGCCCTACCTGTGGCGCCAAAAACAGAATCAAAAATATTACAGCGCCATGGAGGGCGACTGGCGCCAGCCAGGGCGCCAATGGCGTGAAAGTTGTCCAAATTCTCCCGGGACACAATTATTTTGGCTCTAGACCTACCAAACATGTATAAAAGCAAGACTAAACTTATTTGTGAGAGGAGGGACGCCACTTTGGAGGAAAAATACACACAAGAAACATCCGGAAGAAAGAACATCTCAGATTTCTTCATCTTTTCTAGTATTTTCAATTATTCAAAACTTATGCAATTGTTTGCTAGTATCTTGAGTGGCTAAAAACCCATTGTTCTGGGATTGTGATTTAGCCATGAATATTGTTGTTTAACGTTGACTTAACATTGATTATAATTCACTAATATATGGTTGTTTCTTCAATTATGTGATTAATTGCTTAATTTTCTGACCAGCAGTTAGGTTCTATTTACTATCTATGCTATGCTTGGGAAAACCGTGTTTAGATTAGAGAAGAATTGAAGAGAGCATGATCTTAACCCTTAGGGGGGGCGGATTTGTGGTTAGGATAGGAATATACCTAGTAATCGTGCTTAATTAAATATCGTAATCTTAATGTGTTCTTAATTGATTGATTTCATAGGAATATAAGCGTTAATCTATTTTGAATAGGCGAGTAGTACTTCGGGAAAAGGCTATGAGAGCAATTATCGATTAATTAGCAACCATGAGTGAATTGTATGAGAGGGAGAGTTAACTAGAACACAATAGAATTGGTGAATCGATCACAACCCTGGAATATTTGTCTCTATTGAATACATGATAATCAGTTTACTGCTTGATAATTTAGTTATTACTTAGAATTGTAGTTTAGTATAATTACACTCTTGAACTCGAAGTTAGCTTGACTGAATAACAATATTGGTGAGTTAGTGGGTAGTTGATATAAGTCTCTGTGGGTTCGACACTCGACTTATTATTTTATTACTTGTACGATCACATATACTTGCGTGTGCGTTTGGAAGTAACAATATGTTTGTCAATTTTTTAATATTTCACTAAATATATATTTACCTATCAAAAATATACTAATAAAATAAAATTAAAATAATATTTAAATAACAAAAAATTCTAAGAAACCCGAAAATCCAACGAAAGCGAATCATGATTTAATTTTGATAAACACGGAATCTGTTTTTTCCTCCAAAAAGAGTGTGCGCAGTGCCGAGAAGATTCTAGGTTGTTTTTCCCATTTGCTGAAAGTCTATGGAATCTGGATAACCTAAGAAGTCCAAGCATATAGCCAATTTAGCTCAAGTTTTTGTATCTATCTGCGTTGCTCCTGTCTTTTCTCTTATTTGAATATGTCATGTGGTCTCCACCAAAATTATTGATGGGTTTCAATACAGTTTATAATTGATAAAGAATTGGAAAGCCCTTTTATTGATATAAGTGAGTACTAATAGTTTGTTTGGCCAAGCTTCTCCAAGCCAAAAATACTTTTTCTTAATTAAAAAAAAAAGTGTTTTGTTCAAAGTTGAAGTATTTGACCAAGTTTTTAGAGAGGAAAATAGTGCTTTTGAGTAGAAGCAGAAGCAGTTTTGGAGAAGCAGAAAAAATTAGCTTTTCTCTAAAAGCACTTTTGAGAAAAATACACTTAGAAAGAGTTTTTAAAAGCTTGACCAAATATTAATTGTTGTTCAGGAGTGTTTTTCAATTAAATTAGTCAAACACAAACTGTTTCTTACCAAAAGAACTTTTGAAAAAAATACTTTTGACCTAATTTAGAAGCTTCCCAAAGAAATAACGTAGTAGCCACATTAATAACGCTTGGGAAGATTATAGGCGTGGCATTTCCCCTTTTAGCTATATAATCGTGTGGTTTTTGAGAATTTAAAATCCAATTTCCTTCATAAATTTTTCAATCCAAACGGCAGAGTTTATGGAGTATTTAATTTGACTTGTACCCTGATTCTTTTTTAATAATATCATCATTGATAGTATGATTTGTGCGCGTACGCCTACAAGGCTGCTAACTGAACCCAAAAATTAATTTCCACTTTTATAAAATAAAAAAAAATTCGCCGAAAGAGGGCACATTTTATCAGATTTACTAACTACTCCTCAGTCCTCTATTACCAGATGTGACCCCTCTCTTCTTTACCTCATTTGAAGGGTCATTAATATAATACTTCTTTCGTTTTAATTTATGTGAACCCATTTGATTCAGCATAAAATTTAAGAAAAAAGAGAATACTTTTGAATTTGTAGTGTAAAATGAGACACATATATTTTGTGTGGTTATAAATCATTATATAAAGGTAAATTATTTCCAAATATGAAAATGAATCATTTTTTTTTGACATGAACTAAAAAGAAAATAGGTTCACGTAAATTGAAACTAAACGAAGAGTTAAATACAAACTAAGGCGATGAAATGAAACGTGAAAAGATATTTGTCACATTATTGGTATGACCTATTTAGACAAAATATCTGCCACAGTGTTAGACTTCTCACCAAACAAGGGTGCAATTTTATTGAATAGTTGCAGGTAGTGGTGGCAAAATGGATAAAATAAAACAGTTATCAACCTACATTATTTGTAACAAAATAGATTGGATAATGAACTTTTTAAAAATGGGTCAAATATAGATAAGAATCATATTATTCACCTAGAAAATGGATAACCAATGGGTTTAACTGTTACATTTGTAAAGCCTCAAATTTGGGTTCTTCAAGTTTGGGAGACTAGGAATTCTCCCAAAAGTAATCATATTTAAGAAGCCGTGGATAATATGAATATTCATATTATCCGCCGATTAACTTATTTTTTTATCTTTATTAAATACGGATCGGATCAAATAATTTATTTTTACATTACTCATTTTCGACCGGTCACATACCCAATCAGACTTGTCCGTTTACCCCCTTAGTTGCAGGAATTGATTGTCTATTGGTTGAAGCATTAATGTATTATACTCCAAGGAGCTGTATAAGCAATTGAATAACTCATATGATCAGCAACTTCTAGAAAGTTGGATTATGAAACTTGTCTTGTTTATCCTGAAAAATACAAATGATTCTTACACATTGGTGAAGGCGCAAATTATGACACCCTTTAAGTTATGAAATTTGTCCTGTTTGTCGGTGGCTGAGCCAGAATTTTTGTCGAGATGTATCAAAATATAAATAATTAGATACATCAAAAAGTCAAGGGGAATCAACGTATAGTAAATATACATAAAATAAAATAAAAATTTATCTAACAATATAGTATAATTTTCCGGCGTAACGGGTGTCGCCTTGGTTCAATATGGCTCCGCCACTGCTGTTTGTGATCACATCTTTCAAGTCTGCATTTGTGGTAAAACAAACAAACACCCTTTATTGCCCTTTTCCTTTTTTATAAAATCAAAAAGTGCAAGAAAAATAAAAATGGTAGATGCGTAGGAATAGTATATCAGAACCTCGTATCCACAAAGAAAAATACAATTCGAGAGGATGGACCCGTGAGTCTATCAAAAGTCTTTATTTTTTGTCATATCGAAAGTCTTCATGTTATTGTATTCCCTGGTCCATCTTAAAGATTGAGAGTCTACATATAAGGTATATGGATTTTTTAATGGCGTGTGACCTTTTGGGAAAAACCATGCGGGCTTATCTCGTTGGGCTGTTTTAGCCCAACAATTGGTATCAAGGCCCAAGTTCGGCGGAAGGAGTATGGAGATGGCAAAGTGATGGTGCGGAGCGGTGCGCACACAAGAAGAAGCTAATTGTAGGCTTCGGTTGTCATTATACTAAAATAATGTGGGTGGCACACAATGAATTTCGGAGATTGGCCCTCGTGGATCGTGACAATGGGTCACGTGGAATTTAGTTCGAGGGGGAGATTGTTGGGTGTGCGAACAAAGTTCCACATTGATGGCTGAAAAGATTGGAAGTCTACATATAAGATGTAGGAATTTTTAAATTGTGCGAGGCCTTTTGGGAAAAACCGCGCGGGCTTGACCCAAATCAAACAATATCACACCATATTAAGAGTGTCGTTGGACCGTTGTAGCCCAACATGTGACTTGTGAATTGTGACAATAAATATAGAAAAAATTACGCGACATATCAAACATATATATATATATATATATATTTACCATTTATAGCTTTACTTTTAGAAAATTTTCACTCCTAACTGTATTTGAATTTTATAGCAAATCTGGATAAATTTTTTGATTATGTTTAACAAAACGTGCTATTCTCTCTTTCCCATTTTAGATGGCACATAATTTAAGAAAGAAAGAAATCATTTTAAAATTTGTGGTTAAAATATTTCTTATGACTGTAAAGCCATATCATTCAAGATAAGATAAAAAAGTTTAAGTTAAATTATTTTTATATATAAAAATATTCATTTTTATATGACAAATTAAAAAAATGTCATATAAAATGAAAGAAGAGTATTAATTTCTTCAATATCAAATCCTATATATTCCCTCTTAATTGCTCCTGAATTTTCACTAAGTAAATGAGTTTGTCCTAAGTAGTTTGAGAACCTCGGCAACTCAGTCTGTTTTACTTCTAATGATCGTCCAAATTCTTCTAGAATGTATCGAAAGAGTATAGTATAAGAGAATGACTGGAAATTTTCTAATTATAAAATACCCCTAAAGTATACAAACAAATAGATGAGACGACGAAAAATAATATTTAAGTGCATTTCAATTCGTATATTCTCCCGTTTCTTGGTAGCCAACCGATTTTTTCTTTTTAAATTTTTTTTTTGTCGCACGTAGAGAAAAGAGGGAGCATAGTGACCATTCATTGGTCCACAGGAAATTAATTCAATTCAAAATTGTCTACTAAAGTTGCACACAAAGTTTGATTCAGGCGGATCCAAAATTTAAACGTAATGAGTTTAACTTTTAAAATTTTAAGCGTTCGTAGTCATTGTATGGGTTCACTTATTTAGATTTTAGCTTGTTTTTGCATATAAATCTATATTCTGTGTCAAAAATAACAAATTCAGTTCAGTTGAACTCGTAGCTGAAAGGCTATCCGCCCCTCGATTTATATAAGTAGATCCCAATATCTCCACTCTTAGTGTAACACACTATTTTAACCTATATTTTCTCTTCCCTGTACTGCTTTCTTCCTCTGGAAAAAGAGTTAAGAATGGGATCTACAGTCAGTGAAGGTGCACTAGTTCATGTATTTCTGGTCTCATTTCCAGGTCAAGGACATGTTAATCCTCTTCTTAGACTAGGCAAACGCCTAGCAGCCAAGGGCCTTTTTGTCACTTTCTCAGCACCTGAAAGTTGTGGTTCAGAAATGAAAAAATCCAACCCTAAAATCACAACTAGTGAACCAATTCCTTATGGTAATGGTATGATGAGATTCGAATTTTTCGACGATGATTGGGATCATTCTAAGTCGAATGGAAACGGCTTAGATTCCTACTTACAACATCTTGAGTTAACTGGCAAGAAAATTCTCCCAAAAATGATCAAAAAATACGAAGAACAAGGTTGCCCTATTTCTTGTTTGATTAATAATCCTTTTATTCCTTGGGTTTCTGATGTTGCTGAAAGTCTTGGAATTCCTAGTGCTATGCTTTGGATACAATCTGCTGCTAGTTTTTCAGCTTATTACCATTATTACAATAATTTAGTTCCATTTCCTAGTAAATCACAACCTGAAATTGATGTTCAATTACCTTATATGCCTTTATTAAAGTACGATGAAATTCCTAGCTTCTTGCATCCTAGTACACCATATGGCTTTTTAAGAAGAGCCATTTTAGGTCAATACAAGAATTTATCCAAATTGTCCTTTCTACTTATGGAAACTTTCCAAGAACTTGAACTTGACGTTGTCAATTACCTGATTTCCAAAAATATTCCTATCAAAACTGTGGGCCCACTATTCAAATACCCTAAATTGGTAACTTCTACAAGTGATGATGTCCAAGGTGATTTTATGAAGGTTGACGAAAATTGTATAAATTGGTTAGATACAAAATCGCCATCGTCTGTGGTTTACATTTCGTTTGGTAGTATTGTTATTCTAAAAAGGGAACAAGGGGAGGAAATAGCTTATGGATTGTTAAATTCAGGGGTTAATTTTTTGTGGGTAATTAAGCCACCTACTAAAGTCCAAAATTTTGAGCCATTTGTGTTACCTAATGGATTTCTAGAGAAAGTTGGAGATAAGGGGAAAATAGTGCAATGGTGTCCACAAGAACAAGTGTTAGTGCACCCGTCAGTAGCCTGTTTCGTGACACATTGTGGATGGAATTCGACGATGGAAGCGCTTTCTAGTGGTATGCCGATTTTGGCTTTTCCTCAATGGGGTGATCAAGTCACGGATGCTAAGTATTTAGTCGATGTTTTTAAAGTTGGACTTCGACTATGTAGAGGCGAGGCTGAAAATAGGATTATTCCGAGGGAAGAAGTGGAGAAGTGCGTGAGGGAGGTTATTAGTGGACCAAAGGCGGCGGAGATGAAAGAGAATGCGTTGAAATGGAAGAAGGCGGCGGAGGAAGCGGTGGCAGACGGTGGCTCCTCGGAGAGGAACTTGCAAGCTTTTGTTGACTATGTTAGAAGTGAGCATGAGCAACATAAAGGTAACGTTAGTCAATCCATAAACGAGGTGTAATGTATTTTTTTAAAATGATAACCACATATCGTTGTCTCATATTCCATAAATAATTAGAGACCAAGGAATTTGTAATAACATATTCATGTCTCATATTCCATAAATTAATAACTATAGATATCAAGGAATTTGTGTATGACTGTAGTATGGAGATTTGCATTTAATTACATTATTATAAAGATTGTATATAATTATCTTTTATATTTTAATTGTAAGAAACTTAAACTCTTGAATATATGAGGTATTAATTGGATATAATAATTATATTTATGATGTACAGAACCGTGCTAAGCATAGCTAGTACTTGGCTCTCTCTTGGGCGAGGCTGGTGTAATGAAATTTTAGAGGATCAGTACAATTAGTACTTAGGCTCCCTTGTGCCCGGCTATTTCTCGGACCCGTGTATAACGGGAGCTTAGTTTAGTAGAATTACTATTAAACCCTAACTACTACGAGTAATTCGTATTTTCTTCTTGGCTGCTTCTAAAAAGGGGTCTTTTTCTAGAAGGAAATGTTGGCGGAAATTACGTGGTGGAATTTTGGTGTTTTTGGTTGGTAGCGAAAACTACAGTATCATATAATAATTGAAGTTGTTTAGCGTATTTCTAGATGGACACGCTAAATATTTATGCCTATTATAAATGATGCATCAGTAAAGTTTGTAATACTGAGTACACTTTAAAGTTTAAACCACGATAATTATTTGAGTTTTTACTCAATATTAGGCTTTTTAGGTCCCGTTTGGTCATAAAAAAAATAATTTTGTCAGAAATTTTTTACTTTTTTTTCGGAACAAGTGTTTGGCCATGAAAATCTCAAATTTTACTTAAAGTTGAATCTCAGAATTTTTTCAAAAATTTTAAAACTTCAAAAAACTGTTTTTCAAAGTTTTCCCTTTAAATCACTCACAAAAATTCAAAAATCGCTCCAATTTATATTCATGTCCAAACACAACCCTAATATTCAAATACTATTTTTACTTAAAAAAATTACTTTTTCCGGAATTTTACAATTCTTGTGTCCAAATGCTTACTTAGTATGAGGATATTAATCCACTCTTAATAAGATATATATATATATATATATATATATATAAAATCTCAAATTTTAATTAAAGTTGAATCTTAGAATTTTTTCAAAAATTTGAAAAACTTCAAAAAACTGTTTTCAAAGTTTTTCCTATAAATCACTCACAAAAATTCAAAAACAGCTCCAATTTATATTCGTATCGAAACACAATATATATATATATATGGCATGCATTATTGGTTGTTGATTGTTGATTGACATCGCTCTGGGGTAAGCTTGCTGGATCTAGATATAAAAGGGTCATTCTTCTTTAAACATATTAAAAGGAAAATTAGAGGAAAAGGAGAGAGTATAAAGTATTTATTTGTACTGTTTGCATAAATATTTAATTTGCCATTTCGAAAGCAAATCAATTGTTTCTTTGTTTAAAAGAATATTGTCTGTAAGCATATTAGAACTTCAAGCGTTAAATGAGGAAATCAATTTAAGGGAGATGGTATGTGGCGAAACAACACAAAGTTAACTTTTAGCACGGATTAAATGAGGAAATTTGGGACACATGGTTAGCATTAAATGAAATTGTTTTAAAAAATAAATGCTGGTCAAGTTCATTGACAATGATAAGTGGAAATGATTTGTGCGAATCCTTAAATATATCAATGTCGTCAAATTTGGAATTAATATTATATTATATTACCAATTCCAAGGAATACCAAGATTTACACCTCTTTAGTGAATAGTAAAAAAACCTAGGGACCAAAGTTCTACTATATCAGTGAAAGAGTTATAAAAGTTTTTCAAAATGACTAATATCAAAGTAAAATACGGAGTCTCAATAACAACAAGAATAATAACCAAACAAGAGAAGATCAGAAGAAAATCATGAAAAATGCAGCTACGGTTCACAGCTCAAAATTTGGAGCTACAGGACACTAAATCGTGCTCTTTAGTTTTTAATTGTAGATCAAGATGTTGGGAACACTAAGTTCAATTTTTAGCTTGCTCGGACAAAAAACAAAGTGGGAATCGAAGTTTTGGTTTGAAAAATCTACAAAGAGGGAATCGAAGTTTTGGTTTGCTCAAGCTGATTTTTCAGCAAAAAAACCTACACATCCTAGTTTATGTAGGGGTGTACATAGGTCGGGTTGGTTCGGGTTTTTGCAATTACCAAAACAAACCAATTGTGTCGGGTTATTAAATCTAATGACCAAACCAAACCAATAAAACACGGGTTTTTTAATCTCGATTTTTCTCGGATTTTCGGGTTTTTCGGGTTTTCCGATTTTTTTTGGTAAAATCTTCGTAGCATAAAACATATAACTTGTGCTCCAAATATTTCTTTAATCATAGTAAGATACAACTATATAAGGTATTTTCCAAAAAAATAATACAAAATATGAGATGTGTCATGGCATTATCCTAAAATATTCAACAATAAAACAATAAAATCACATAATATAAATATTGCTAATTAAAAAATCATAATAAAAATAACCATAATCTAAAAGTACTAAGTCATGTTCAAATAAGTAGACTAATAAGGAAGTACTAATTACCTGACTATACGCTAAAGAAAAAATAAAAGTAGGTTATGCAATTTTATTTAAATCATTGCAAAACAAAAAAATAGATATTCAATACATTGTCATTCAATATATGTAATGCCGGATTTGTTTGATTTCGGTTTGACTTTCTTTAGTTAAAACCAAACCAAACTAATTATGGACGAATTTTTTTTTTTCAATACCAAATCAAATCAAACCAAACCATAGTCTAATTTTTTTCTCGGACTAGTGCGGTTTGTCGGTTCCTTTGTACACCTCTAACTCTCTATTTTAGTTTAAAAAGGCTGCTCCCAAAGTGGGTATTTATTTATCCCATAGAAAGGAAAACAGACTTTAACAACCGACAAAGTATAACTTCTTAATTTTTTGGGGCGGGGATAAATTCACAATTATCTAGAGAAACCAAACAATTTACTCGACACCTATTTAGATTACTCTTAATTCTTAAAAATTGCACGGGGCGCCCTATTTGGTCACCCTCATTTAATCTATACCTATTTTTTATAAAAATTTAAACTTGTACCTACTTTTTAAATAACTTCACCCCCTTTCTCCTCCTCCTCCTCCTCCTCCTCTTTCTCCTTCTTCTTCTTCTTCTTCTTCTTCTTCTTCTTCTTCTTCTTCTTCTTCTTCTTCTTTCTTCTGTTGTTGTTGGTGCTGCTATGAAACTTCAGTTCATGGGACGATTGCCATAAATATGTTTATCAGATTATTTAAAAATAAATTATAAATAATTACGTAAGTTAGTAGACAATAATTTGTGAATATTTCCACGTACGTAAGTTAGTAGACAATGATAGTTCTGTTCTTTTCACGTTTATTGTTTTCAAAATTTATGATTTAGATACTGTTGGCAATCTGATTATTTATCTACTATGTTAGAAAGCTTTTTCAAAATCTTCAGCTTATATAGTACTGAAATTTTTACAAATGAACTAAATAACTTCAACATCTTCTGCTGAAGTTTCTGAAAAAGCTTTATGACAAAACTAATGAATCCAGGACAAAAAAACTTCAGCTTTTAATGCTAAAGTTTTTTCAAATGAACTAAATAACTTCAGCATCTTCTGCTGAAGTTTTTGGAAAAGCTTATCCAGGAAAGAAATTCCAGCTTATTAGTGCTGAAGTTTTTATAAATGAACTAAATAACTTCAGCATCGCTGTTGAAGTTTTTGAAAAAGCTTAATGACAAAACTAATGAATCCAGGACAAAAAAACTTCAGCTTATTTAGTGCAATTACAAACAAAAACTTCAGCTTATTTAGTGCAATTACAAACAAAAATTTCAGCAAATAAAGAATAAAACTTCAGCTACTATGCTTAAGTTCAGCAATTACAAACAAAAACTTCAGCAAATAGAGAACAAAACTTCAGCTACTATGCTTAAGTTCAGTAATTACAAACAAAAACTTCAGCACACTTGGTTCAGCATACTTGCTACTTCAAGCCCGCACGTCTGCTGAAGTTACAAGAAAAAGTGGGTACACTTGTAATTTTTTTTTGCAAAACTGACACAAGTTAAAACGTGACCCAAAAAGCGAGTATAGATGCAAATGCCCCTCTAAATACATACCCATAAAATAAAAAAAAATAGGTATGGAAAATAATAATGAGTTGAGTGAGTTGGGGGTTATGACCATGAATTGTTTAGCCAAAATTTCCACGCACTCTCACCCAAGCAAACCTAATAAAGGGTGGTGACCCAACAAGTTATAATTTCTACTCGTTTAAATCTGCCAAAATATAGTTTAACCTGCCCATTTAATTTGACACCCTTAGGTTGCATTTTATAAGCAAAATATAGTACTAGTTTGAATCTAATCCTTTTAATCTAGTGGCAGTGTATGCTAAATCTAACCACCTACACGATACAATGTGATAATAGCACGAGCTAGTCAATTTTTGGATTGGTAATTGAAAAATAGCTAGCGTTTGCAAAGTCATTGAAAAATAGTCACTATTTTGCTGCAATACGAAAAGTTCCAGCATAATATACTGGAGATTGGTGCACTTGTATATGAACTTCCAACATATTATACTGGAACTCCAACACACGGAAAGTTCCAGCATAATATACTGGAGATTGGAACACCTGTGTATGAACTTCCAGCATATTATGCTGGACCATCATATTATGAAACTTCATTATATTATACTGGAACTCCAGTATATTATACTGGAATATTTTTCGGATTTTGAATAATATTTTCGTTCAGATTTATCTTTACATGAAAAGTAGCTAAATTTCGATACTTTTGATATTATGATTATATTTCAATGACCACTTATAAATCTGGCTATTTTTTAATTTCAGTCCAGTACAACGGGAGAACTTCATTCTCAAATCAACTGAGGCCCAATCAGGAAAGCCCAAAACTCAATCAGTCAGGCCTAATCTTGAGAGCCTAAACTCAAATCAAGGCATAAATATTGGTACGTGTATAAATCATGATGAATTAACCCCAGTAGTCGCGCACCCAATTGCTTAAATTAACAATAGCCGGAGAAGGTATAATATAATATATATATATTATGCATAATGAATGTATAATCTACGTATATGGCTAGAAAAAGTAAACAGTAAATATGACCGGCTATTTTGTGTAAAGATCCCATAAATCATCTTATAGAAATGACGATGGATGGACCTTTTCAAAATTACTGTTTACATTTTGACCTTGTTAAGAAAATATTTGAAAAAATATTCCCGCATTAAAAGTTTAGAGCACGCTCGCCAGAATTTTGAAGCACCATAAATTTTGATGATCACCCGAATTTTGAATCACCGAAAATTCTGACGATCATCAAAATTTCAATCACGATGCTGAAAAATTCTAGTGATCTGTAAGGATTTGTGGCAAAACCCCGTTGATCACCATAATACATAAATTCTACCACTCGGTGCTTTAAAATTGTGGCAATCGAGAAAATCTTGCCCAACGTGTTCTTTGACATGCGGCTTCTCAAAATTTCTGTTACTGTGGTCAAAAAATCAATAATGACACAAAAATCATATTTTTATCATTCTCCTAATCATCTTATTAAGGATAAAATGAAAAGTTTGAAGTTAAACTTTTTGATACATAAAGATATTATTCTTTTGAGACGGGCTAAATAGAGAAATGGATCAGATAAATTATGATAGAGGGAGGATGCAACTAATATTTCTGTTGGAGTTAGTGTTAATCTAATGAGATGGGTTTTAGAACAAATTAATTTCTGAGAATTATTAAAGGAGAAAAAATAATACTTAATGGTAAGTTTCTTAGTAGCTATCTATTTATAAGGAATTGTAGTTCCTTTTACCCATCTAAAGTCCATCTTTTTAAATACAATAGAAGTCGACTTTTCAAATTACACAAAATTAGTTTAAGCTTAGTTGTTTGATAATTGATAATCTCACAACGTGTTAACTTTTAACATTTGGTTGTTATACTTGTTAATCAATCAATCCAAATCAGCTTGTAAGTTTGAACTACTCCCAAAGATTTGAAAACCTATCCATTTGAAGGGACCTACTGAATTTTAAAGTTTTTTGTCCTTTTTTTTCTTCTTCTTTTTGTTGAATATTTCCTACTTATTTATTATCTTCATAACTATGCTAAAATAGGCTATAGGTGAACCACCTCTTATTTTAATTTTATCTTTTTCTCCATTTATTACTTTTGTATGCCACTCGGTAGGTGTACATCCCCTATCACCTGCATTCATTTGGCCGATAGTCTAACAACAACTATCTTCTTAATTCTGAAATTCTACAAGTATTTTGATCATTTTTCTAAATAAGTTAAATTAACTTATGCAGCTCTATTACCAAAAATAAAATAAAATAATGCATTTCTCAAAATAACAACGAAGGTAATATAAAATATCCTTCTATACATGAAATGAGAAATTTGTAGCAGCCCATATATGACGCTCATGATAGCTTCAATATTATTTTGGAAGAGTTAATTTAAATAAAATATCATAATTCTTCTACTTTCTCATAATTCAGAATGACATATGCCTAAATTCGTTGTGCATAACTTCTATCAAGTGTATTACTATTAAATGCTTTAACTAATTTCAAACTTTAATTGTAAGTAAGAATATTTTACCTATTTGCATCCAATTTGTTAGATATTTGAAAAGGGCAATGGTATTAGGCAAGAAAATACTTCTTTGCACCCGTTTTTACATAACTAGTCTTTTGGTACGCGCGATGCACATATACCCTGTCTAAATAAATAAAAATATATTTAAAAATTACATTAATATTATATTAAACATTATGTTATAAAATTAAAATATTAAAAAAGGTTTAAATGCTTGAAAATATTATGAATATTAATCTTGTTTAGCTAACTTAATAAAGGAGACTCTGATCTAAAAAATCTCGACAGCCTAATTATATTAATTGCTCGCAATAATATTCTAGTCCTTCTATGACCTTATACTTATTTGAGGTCTGAGGAAATAACTTGAAAAATAGAGCATGAATGTCGCGAGTATGCAAGTTCTAAATTCTAAGAAGTTGTAGATATATCTTTTATATGACGAACATCAAAATTATGACCAAATGAAATGACAACTTTAAGATTCTTTCCTAAAAATATATCTTCATTACCATTATTTCTAATCTAATATCTCACAAACTAATCATCACAATTTATTTCTAGACCTAACAATAAATACGTTTTTTTTTTTTGCAGAAAAGATATAGCAACTTTGCTTCAGAATTATACCGTTTAGATGTATATAAGTAGTAGTAGTAGTAAATAAATAATTAAATCGATTATACTTGGAAGGAAGAATCCTAAACATAATAGAGTTCTAGGTGCACGATATTTTGTTTCCTACTTTGATTTCTCCCATTTAGGTGTCAACTTTGGTTTTTCCTTTTTTTTTTTTTGAAAAAAATTGTATTTGATATCAAATTCCTAAATATTAGAAAATAATTAAGCTACAATTTTGTCCAATAAAATTTCATAAATATTTCGCGAAAAGACTTAATGCTTCGGAGGAGAAGTTGAATTCTTGATAAACACATAATCCTAAATTTAAAAAGAGGTAAAGGTACTCTAAATTTAAAAAAAAAAAAAAAAAAACCAAAGAAAAAATCCTAAACCTAAAAGTGGTAAAAGTGCTCAAATATTTTACCTAAAATATTATTTTTAAAGGAATAATGAACTCTTTAACCAAATAATTTTAAATTAATTGGTTAACTTTTTAATAAATATTCCTAAACCTAAAAGGAGTCCAACGTGCTCGACAAATTTTCTAATGTGAATTTTTCATGTGTTATAAAAAAAAAAGCCCCAAAAAAAAATCCTAAATCTAAAAGGAGTTGAAAGTGCTAAAAAACCTAAACCTTTTTAAGGAATTACTCTCAAACGTAAAGATAAAGTGGAAGCGAAGAAGGTGGCTTACCTGCGGTTAGTGGGGAGCACTGGTGAGGAGGAGAAGAGAGCGAACATTGCGAGATATAAGGTAGCTAGGAAGGAGGCAAAGATGGCAGTGACGGAGGCAAAGACGGCAGGTTTTGCTCGTTTGTATGAGGAACTAGGGAACAAAGGCGGGGAGAAGAAGTTACTCCGACTCGCTAAGGTGAGAGAGAGGACGGCTCGGGATTTGGACCAAGTGAGGTGCATAAAAGATGAGGACGGAAAAGTTTTGTTGGGGGATGACCAGATAAAGAGGAGATGACAGACCTACTTTCATAAACTTCTAAATGAGGAAGGGGATCAGGATATTGTACTAGGTGAATTGAGGAACACCGACAGCCCCCATGAACTAAATGATTGTCGGGACATTGAGGTCGATGAGGTCATGGAGGCAATGCGTAAGATGAGAAGGGGCAGAGCTACCGGACCAGATGAAATTCCGGTTAAGCTTTGGAGGTGTGTGGGTAGAGCAGGCTTGGAATGGATTACTAAGTTGCTTAATGTTATATCCAAGACTAATAGGATGCCCGAAGAGTTGAGGTGGAGTACAATGATCCCGTTGTATAAGAACAAAGGCGATATCCAGATCTGTAACAACTATAGAGGTATTAAATTACTAAGTCATACCATGAAAGTCTAGGAGAGAGTGGTAGAAATGAGAGTGCGAAGGACAGTGTCTATTTCAGACAACCAGTTCGGGTTCATGCCGGGGCGATCTACCACAAAAGCTATCCACCTTATTAGGAGGAGGGTGGAACAATACAGGGATAAGAAGAAGGACCTCCACATGGTGTTTATCGATCTAGAGAAAGCGTACGACATGGTTCCTAGGGAGGTCTTATGGAGATGCTTAGAGGCTAAAGGGGTCCCGATTGCCTACATTAGGGCGATTAAGGACATGTATGATGGAGCTAAGACTCGGGTTAGGACAGCAGGAGGCGAATTCAGATTATTTTCCGGTTATTACGGGGTTGCACCAAGGGTCTGCGTTCAGCCCTTTCCTATTTGCCCTGGTGATGGATGCTATAACGCATCATATTCAGGGGGAGGTGCCATGGTGCATGCTATTTGCTGATGACATAGTCCTAATCGACGAGACACGACGCGGCGTCAGCGAGAGGTTAGAGGTTTGGAGACATACCCTTGAGTCCAAAGGTTTCAGGTTGAGCAGGACGAAGACGGAATACCTTGAGTGCAAATTTGGGGCAGAGCCGACGGAAGCGGGAGTGGAAGTGAGGCTTGATTCTCAAGTCATCCCTAAGAGGGGTAGTTTCAAGTACCTGGGGTCGTTTATTCAGGGGTCCGGGGAGATCGACGAGGATGTCACACACCGTATAGGGGTGGGGTGGATGAAATGGAGGTTAGCGACGGGAGTCCTGTGTGACAAGAAAGTGCCACTGTTACTGAAAGGTAAATTTTATAGGGCAGTGGTTAGGCCTGCTATGTTGTATGGGACCGAGTGTTGGCCGGTGAAGATCTCACACATCCAGAGGATGAAAGTTGCAGAGATGAGGATGTTGAGGTGGATGTGCGGGCATACAAGGAAGGATAAGATTAGAAATGAAGATATTCGAGAGAAGGTGGGTGTGGCCCCCATGGAGGACAAGATGCGGGAAGCAAGACTCAGATGGTTCGGGCACATTCAGAGGAGGAACACTGATGCACCGGTGAGAAGGTGTGAACGACTGGCGGTGGTGGGTACGAGGAGAGGTAGAGGGAGACCTAAGAAGTATTGGGGAGAGGTGATCAGGCAGGATATGGCGCGACTTAGGGTTACTGAGGACATGGCCCTAAACAGGGAATTGTGGAGATCGAGCATTAAGGTTGTAGGTTAGGAGAAATTGTGATGTCTTTTTTACAGCGCACTAGAGTGAGACTAGCCAGTTAGGAATTAGTCTTAGGATGCTATTGATCAACTACTGATGATGGGCTTTATCTTCTGTGTATTAATACCTTACATCTTTCTCGTATTTCCTATATCTCTTATATTGCTGTTACTTTGTTTTTTATGGTATTTATGTTATGTTATGGATTTTAGGGTATTTTATGTTATTTTATTATGAGTCTATTGATAGTGCTAATATAGTGTCTCTTGTTGCCTCTTTGAGCCGAGGGTCTCCTGGAAACAGCCTCTCTGCCCCTCGGGGTAGAGGTAAGGTCTGCGTACATATTACCCTCCCCAGACCTCACTTGTGAGATTACACTGGGTTGTTGTTGTTGTTGTACTCTCAAACGTAAAAGGAGTTCAAATGGATGTAATCAATTTTATTGAAATACTTTGATTTTCTCTTATTATTATTTTTCTTTTACAAATTTGTTATATTACCTAGTTTAAATATGGAAGAATATAATAAACAAAATCTAGTTGATTCGAAATTACTAAATATAATGAACTTTTTACCTAAATAATCTTAAAGTATTAACTGGTTTTTTTTTTTTTTTTTGAAAAATATTCTTAAACCTAAAAGGAGTTCAACATGCTCGAAAGTTTCCCAATGTGATTTTTTCACGTGTTATAACAAACAAAAAGACAAGATTCCTAAATCTAAAAGGAATGAAAGAGCTGAAAAAAACTTAAACTAATTATTTTAAAATTAACTGGTTAAAGTTTATAAAAACAAATGACTTCCAAAACATAAAAGGAGTTCAAACGAATGTAATCATTTTTATTGAAATACATTGCTTTTCTTATCCTAATTTTTAATGAATTGATTGGTCGAAATTAAACAAACAAAAGGCTCCCAAAAAGTAGGGGCGTTCATAAAAATCCGAAAATCCGAACCAAACCGATCGAAAAAATCGATACTTTTTACTTTAGTTTGGTTTTGGTTTTGAAATTTAAATATTAGAACCAAACCAAACCAATTAAGTTGGTTTTTTCTCGATTCAGTTTATGTTAGTTTTTCGGTTTTTCGGTTATTTGTCGGTTTTTTTCTTAAATATAAGATATACACTATCAAACACACATTTCAGCGACCACATTTTCAACGTAACACTATCAAATCAATTGCCCTTTGAGAAATCTATTATTTACCAAGATATTTTGATGATAATTGAATCAAACAGTGATGAATAATTTAAGGACTCAATTAAAAATATATTATTTTTAACATGAAATAAATTCTTACACTTAACAAAAGAAAACTACCAATTAAACTAAAATGTAAAGGTAAAGAACTGTACTAAAAGTGCAAACGATTAATATTTACTATAAAAAATTTAAAACTTTGTATAAAAGTATACATATATATAGGTGTAATAATAAATTTAAAATAGCTACTCCTATATTCGGTTTGGTTCGTTTTTTTTAATTGGGATAATTGCATAAAAGTACAGTCAGCGTAGGTGCTTTTCATCCACATAGCCATCATTTTAAGTTTCATCCGTGTAGCCCATAAAAGTTTCACAATATGACATCATTGTCCGGATATAATTTTACAAATCTATATGTGATTCTTTATTCTTTGCACACAACCAATTTAAGTCGATCATATACATTCCTATTGCAATTACAACAATGCAAACTAACTATAATACAACTTGAAAAAAATTTAAATTTTCTTCTGTCCTGAGTTCTAAATAGCAGAAACAAAAGAAATAAAAAATAAAATTGAAAAAAATGGCTACAAATTCCCAATTTGGCAGAGAAATCAACAAAAAAATTGACTTTATACATCGATTGTTCGAGAAAAAGTAAGAAAAAATTTAATTTCAGTTTTAAGTCCACATATGTTGTACATGTATAAAAATTTATAACTTAGTATAAACTCGTATATGGAATGTATAATAATGTATTCTAGTACTTCACCAACACAGAAAAGCAAAATTAGCTTTAACGCACATGTGAAATAGGAACTTACTTCAAAGAGAAAGACCACTGCACCAAAATCGAACAGAAATCGCGAATAGAAAGAGTAATGTTGTATAACACTACTTACACACCTAATATACAACATTATACAATATTATACACTTATTATAATTTTGTATAATGCTGTATAATATTGTATAATGATGTATAATGTTGTATATGAAAACTGAATTTCACTTTCAATTTCCTTTTTCAACTGGTATGATTCTCAAAACCAATGTTAATCAGGCTCAATCAATTCAGTACTCTAGATTCTAGTTACTAAAAGTTTTTTAAATATTTTTAGCTTCACCCAAATAATTTCACCGATATTAATCAACACCCATTTGATTTTTTTCACCAAAATACATCTTCCCCATGTCTATTAAAAAAAACTCATAAATTGGAATAGGCTTAAAATCTCTATCTAAAACTTCAATCTTGAAGAAATTTCAACAAAAATAAGAACCCAGTTTGGTTTTTTCAATCCAGAATTTCAATCTTGAAGAAATTTCAATAAAAATCAAGAACCCATTTCTTTTCCCAATTTTACCTCACCAAATTCGCTCTCAAAGAGTTGCAAAGTAGTCCAACTGAACCAAATCTCTAGGTTGAAGCTTCTTGGACTATTATCAATTAATTTCAATAGCACCCACTCGAATTTGAGCACGATTCTTTCATAAATTTTCGAATCTGAAAAGCTTCTAACTCCCTCAACCTAATTTTGGTTTGGATATCAAAATCTTGACTTCACAACAAACTTAGGAGAGGTGGCCACTAGAGTGGAGAGAAGAAGAGGAGAAAATCTAGAAGAGATGTGTAAAGATTGTTTAGGTTAAACATTGAAACTATTATTTCAAGATATATACAATATGGGCCTCAGCGTGTAAAATCCCAAAATGTGGGCTCTTTATGGTTATAGAAATGGGTCGGGTGATATACAGTGTAATTGTTCCTTTTTAATTAAAACCAAAACCAAACCAAATTTGATACTTGGTTTGATTTCTTTTTAGGGAAAAACCGATCCAAACCGAACCATGAACAAACGTAAAAGGAATTCAAACCGATGTAATTAATTTTACTGAAATACTTTGATTGTCTTTTATTATTATTTTTCTTCTACAAATTTGTTTTATTACATAGTTTAAATAAGGAAGAATTAATAAACAAAATCTACTTGATTTGGAATTACTAAATATTTGTAAAAATTGGTCTCTTAAAGTATTACCGATTTTTAATCCTAAATATTAGGAAGAATAATGAAATGACTATTTTATGAAGTGTGAACTTTATTTTGAATGGGTAAAAAAGGCGAACGATATTTCACTAAGAACCTTTGCGTTTTTAATATAGTATTTATATTTATATTTATTTATTTATAGCTTACATAAACTTTTATCATTTAACCATGGTTAAGTGATATGTACGTTCACGGTAATTTGTGGCTCTTAAAATTAATTATTTGGTTTGGTACAGTGAGGGGTATTGTTTTTATTAGACACCTTCACTTTTACCTTCTTTCTTTTATTCTGTAACCACATTAGTGATTACTCTTTCCTCTTCTGAACTTTTTGTTCTTCTAATTAACCCCAATTTCCAACTATAGAAGCTGCGCCGAATGCAATTAATTTGATTTAACCCCTGCTTTGCTGCTAATTGTTAATGGAGGTCAACCATGGAGATGCATTGAGAGGAAATGAGCGAGTGAGAGAAGGAGAAGAATGAATTCTCATTGAATCAAAAGCTGAATTACAAAAGCATCTAGAATTGAAGTATTTATACATGTAACTAACTAACTAACTCCTTAACTTAATTCTACACTAATGACAGCTCATTTATAGCTGGACACACACCTACACCACTACAACTAACTATCAGTCTCAACACTTCCCCTCAAGCTGAGGAATGAAATATGTTCTTCATTCCCAGCTTGCCTGCCAAATAATCATGTTGTGGCTTGCATAAGCTTTTTGTAAGCAAGTCAGCTAGCTGGTCCTTAGTTCCAACATGATGTGTTGGTATTTGCCTATCTTGAATTTTTTCTCTCACAAAATGACAGTCAATATCAAAGTGTTTGGTCCTCTCATGAAATATGAGATGAGCTACAATCTGAATTGCAGCTTTGCTGTCACAGAATAGTTGCACAAGCATATTCACCTTCACTCCAAGCTCTTTAAACAGTCCAATTAACCAAGTGATCTCAGCTACAGTTGATGCCATGCTTTTGAATTCTGCTTTAGCAGAACTTCTGGAAACAATACTTTGTTTCTTTGATTTCCAAGACACCAAGGCCTGCCCAAACTTCACCATATAGCCAGTTACTGACTTCCTGGTTTCTACACATGCTCCCCAATCTGAGTCACAGAATGCTGATAGTTCTGTGCTTCCATCTGCTGGCATAAACAACCCAAGCCCTGCACTGCCCTTAATGTATCTAACTACTCTCATAGCTGCATCCATGTGAGACTGCTTAGGAGCATGCATGTATTGGCTAAGTGTCACACCTCCTTTTTACCTACACTCGCAAGGGCATAAAGGAGTTTTTCCACTTAAAGGACAATCGGAACGGGATTTATTATTATTTTTTCAGAGTCGCCACTTGGGAGATTAATAGTGTCCCAAGTCACCGGCTAAATCCCGAACCGAGGAACATATGACTCTGTTAACAGTCCGCGAACCAGAAATCCGAGTAAAAAATTCTGTTAACCCGGGAGAAGGTGTTAGGCATTCGTGGGTTCCGTGGTTCTAGCACGGTTGCTCAACTGTCATGTTTAGCTTTTATCTTATTTTAATATATGTTGAACTTATGTGCCAATTTTAAAGATCATTTGCCGCTTTAATTAAAAAATTTAAGAAAGTGAACGTCGTTTAACAAACGTGTTTTCGGATCACGTCACATGAAATGTACCCGGATCCTTGACACATTTTTATATAACGTTTTAGGATTTGGATTTAGGTCGCATGAAATGCACACCCGAATTTAAGAATGTAATTTTATTAAAATCGCACCTAAAGAGTCTAACGCGTTATTATCTTTGGGGAGGGTCGTGAAATTCGCTAAACGACCCGTCCCTAAATCTAAGTATTTTAAACAAATATTTATTGAGGGCCCCGCAATTTTTCATTTTTATTCGGCGAGTCTCATGTCATTTTTATTTAAAGGCCAATCATAAAGAGACTATGATTTTCTACCTTTATTGTCTCTACTGATAAAAGAAAGGTCCTAATTAATTTGTTGTTGGACTAAGGCCAACCACATAATAAATCTGCACCAAAGCCATCGGGCTCTAAGACAAACCCAATGAAGAGAGTGTTACGCTCATGCTCACGCCAATGATGGGCTATGCGCTGATTTCAGCCTGGACCCAAATATACACGGCCATCAGAGATGGGCCTCGACTACTCATTCAAGGACTAAAAACTATATTGATTCAAAAGCCTAGATACAACAATTCCAATTGAGCAATTACTCCTGAGTTGTCTCAAGTTTATTCACTTAATTCAAGCTAGTATTGATTGTTTTGATTGTAGCTTCATACTCAGGCATGCAAATAACTGAAGGTATTTATTTGAAGGTGTTGATCAAATTAAGGGAGGTTATTAACTAAAGCAAACTACTAAACTCAATGAACCAATTTCATGAATCTGAATACTCACAAATCCTAACGTTAATTCAACGATAACAATTCAAATACACACATTAACTAAGTCCAGAACACTTATTCTCATGTATATGTTAAAAGGGTGGACAACCATATTACCAACCTAGTCCAATTAAACTATTATCACATCTGAGCTGACCTCAACATTAAATCATGACTGGGCTCAAATCAATTTTCAATTTGTAGTTAAACTTCTACTTTGAATTCAGTAACTTCAATTAACATTCAATAATATCAATTGGAAGTTTAAATCAGATCCAATTATCACCTAATGACTACAAAATTCGCATCAGAAGACCTTGAATCAGCTAACAGTCCATGAATAAAAATAAATCCACCGTTTGTATACAACAAATCACTACTCAACTATGCTTAACGATTCTAACATCTATTTAAATCCAACAGCCAGCAGCAGTTCTCAGAACCAAGCAAGTGTGCAATTTATTCCATGTTCAAGCTCATAATTACATCAGAATTTTGAATGTGTACCTGGAAATGAAAGAAGGAAGTAGAAAAATGAGGCATCAACAGTAACCAACAGCAACAGTAGTATTCAACACCAGAAAATGAACCAGTAGACTAATTTTGAAACCAAGGGATGTGATACGATAGTCAGACCTCAATTTCAGTCTTAGTGGATCAGCAGACCCCAAACCAGACTCGACTTAAACCCTTTTTATTATAAGCTAACCAGAAATTGCTTCCATATTAGAGGAAAACTTCAGAAAATACCAAATGACTCAATGAAACAGTGTATTTTTCTAAAATTCTGCAATCGTTTTTTTTATTATTTTTTTTTCTTTCTGTATCTATTTCTGTGTATCTCCCTCCTATATCTCTCTCCGAATGTTCTTCTTCCAATCTCTCTCAGTGTATCTTTCTCTATTTTCCAAGTACTAGACCCCCTTCCTTTCCTGAATTTCAACTCCCTTAAATGGGCATTCAATTAGTGCATTTTTCACTGCCAATTTAACTTTTCATTTCTTTAATCTCCACTCCATTGTCCACTCAATTATCCACTTAATTATTTAATCCATTAATGCAAATACTACCGTACTATCCACTAGAAACTTCTTAAGTAGGTGAACACTTAAATAATTCCCACTATTATCTTAAAGTTTCTGTTTTTAAACTTAAATTCATGGGCCAGGCTGAACTTAATTCATATTGTTTTAGGTTATTCAATCTTTATACAAACAAACTTTCCCAGCAGACTACCTAATAATTTCAATAAAATTAACAAGAATCAATTCAAGAACTACTGTGAGTTTAAACTACTGAGAAACAAAACAACACCAAACAAAATCAACAAACAATCTATTAACTAAAAACATAGAACAATACTGACCAAATAAATATTCTAATAACAGAAAGGAGTAGAAGAAGATAGTAATAAGAAAAATAGAAAAAATTAAAATTAGGAAATCTACCTCCAAAAATCTGAATACTGTCTCTAATTAGGCCTTTGATTTTCTTCGAATTTGTGGCAGAAATAGACCTTAATCGAGTGTTCTCGACTGAGAATACACAACTAAGGTCGATTTCGATCTCAAATCTTCAAGCATCTAACGATTTGGATTTTTGGGATTTGGGGTTCATTTTTTTTTCTTTCCAATCCAGATTCGAGGAGCTTCAAGGGTATTCGAGGGAAACTGGTGATAGATTAGGTATGAGGGGGTCAAGGCGGTTGTGTGGTGTTAATTTGGGAGGGATTGGAGTCGGCTAGGGTTCAGAGGTTTTGGGATTTGAACCTTAGATCTAAAATTCGAGAGGTTCGGGCAAGATTCGAGGGAAACGAGTCATGGATTTGGAAAGATGGGGTTGGGGTGGTTTTGGGGTGTGATTTTGGAGGGAAACGGAGCCGGTGCCGCCACCGAAAGGCGGTGGGGAATGGTGGCGGCTGGTCTCTAAGGTTTGGGGTGAGGGAGACGATAGACGAGATGGGGGGGTTCTGAGGGGGGCGGGGTTTGTTTGGATGTATATATACTGGGGTGGAATTGGATCCAGGCAGTTCGATCAAACGAGATCAACGGCTTGGATCATCTGACTAAATGAAGCGACGTCGTTTGAGTGAGCTGAAGACTGGATCGGTCTCAAATGAAATGGGTCGGATACGGGTGATGGGCAAAGCTTTGGGCCGTTCGATCAAATAAAATTGACGGCCCTGATCAAAGCGTGTCCAAACGATGTCGTTTGGTTCTGGTAAGGGCGGACCGGGTTGGGACGGGTCTGGGCTGGTTTTTGGTTGGGTTTGGCTGAGTTTTGGTTTTGGACTTCTTAAATCAACTTAAATTTGGCCCAATTCTGAAAACTTAAAACCAAAATCCTAAATTAAATTATAAAAACACCAAATTAACTTAAAAATACTAATTAACTCAAACTAATAATTATCACAAATAATTTAATGCCAAATTAAAATAAAATCACAATAATTTGACTAAAATTACAAAAAATATGTTATCATTTTTTTGAATTTTCATTTTTGTAAAACATCTAATTATTAATTAATTCCAAAAATGTAAAAATCAAATCTTAAATGAAAATGCTATATTTTTGTAATTTTAATGCATTAATAAAAACATGCACACAAATATATGCGAACAATTAGGGAAATCACACAATAATTCCTAAAAATAACACATAATTAAAGAAAAGACCTAATTTTGGGAATTCTTTTGGAGTAATTCGTATGAGGCAAAAATCACGTGCTCACAGCTGCCCCTCTTTGTCCGAAAACACGAAGAGTTTTCGTGCAAAGATAAAGTGAGCGGATACGAGCAATTTTTGCCTGTTTGAACACTCAGTGGGAAGCATTTTTGAAAGATTTGACCGAACCTCTGCTTCAAAGGTTTCCTACATATCCTTGGCTATAAAGGAATCAGGTCAATGTAGTTCGGGAAGTTTTGGTAGCTGGGACTACCATGGGACTGTGATGTTACTGCTGTTTTGCTGCTGCTGCTGCTGCTGATATTGCCTACTTACCTCCTTATTACACCATGACAAAAATGAAGAAGCTAGACTAAGCTATAATCTATGCTTTACAAAGATTTATTTCCAAACTTGATCTTGTGACTAATGTTGCCTTGTCGATTTGTGCTTCCTCCGCTGTTTCTTTTACTTCTGGCTCGACTTGTGGTCTTCCTTCTGATTTCTGTTGGGGACTTTTGTTGTAACCCTCCGCTTTACTGACTTCAAACTTCAATGTATTCCTCTGTTATATGGGCGGCCTCCCAACTTCAAAAGTTGAAAAATGTAAAGACTGAAATGTATTCCCTGCTCTCCAGGCGGGCTCTTGACTGCTAAACTTAAACTGTTTCTCCCTGTTCTCCAAGCGGGTACCTGATTGCTAGACTTGAAATGTATTCCTTGCTCTTCAGGCGGGTTCCTGACTGCTAACTTGAAATGTATTACCTGCTCTTCAGGCGGGCTCCTGAATTCAACCAAAATAGACGAAAACAAACGGAAATTTTTCTGCCCCAGTTTGGGTATCTGGGAACATATGTAAGTATAAAACACATCACATTACCAAGTATCAATAAGAACTAAAACTTGAATTGTACTCCCTTGTTCTCCAGGCGGGCTCCTGACTGCTGAACTTGAATGTATTCTATGCTCTCTAGGCGGGCTCCAGACTGCTGCGCTTGAAAGTATTCCCTGCTCTCCAGGCGGGCTCCTGACTTCAATAAAATAGATAAAACAAAGAAAACTTCCTGCCCTAGTTTGGAGGTTGGGCACATATATGAATGTTAAACTGAATCATATTACCAAATATTACTAAGAATTCGAAAGCTATGTCCCATTATCTAGGGGGGGGGGTCCTGACAGTTCTTATCTAAACGACAATTTTAAATCTAAGTTATATCTTCTAAAGGTGTGACTTCCGCTAAATCTTGTTATCTAAGAGGGACTTAAAGCTACATCCCATTATCCAGGAGGGTCCTGAAAACTCCTAATTACATCCTATCTTAAACATGCAAACTTTGAAACCAACTTATATTCCCTGGGTATATTTATGCTACTTATGATTGTTTTGATTTTTTTTAGACTAGGTCCCATTTTACAGGAGGGTCCTGAAAATATCCGACTAAATTTGGAAAAGGCGGAAAAAGATGGCGTTTCTGCTTGGGGAAAATGTTGAGGAAACAGAAAATCATAATCATTAATCTGGGAAATAAGAGAAGTCGGAATCTTTGTTCTCATGGGGTAATGTCCAAAGTGTATCTCAAACATACAAACTTCAAGGTTCCACTTATAATCTTCTAGGGTGCACTCATGCCAAATTCCGCTACTCATGATTATTTTGAATTTTAAACTAAGTCCTATTTTCCAGGAGGGTCCTGAGAATTTCTGCGATCAATTCTGCCTAGTACTTACTCTTCCTATGGATGATTTCCCGAATCAAATGCCATTTTTGCCCCTGTTTCACATCAAAGAAAATTTTGTCAGTTTAAAACGTGGTGGTTCATCGTGGCATTCCCGCTGGAGGTGGTTTTCTCTTTGCCATTCTTTGCTCCGTCCAACTGTTTTGGACTGATCGAAAAGAATGTTTTGACCTCCTGACTGATCCTTAACTGCAAGATCCCCAACTGCTATTCTCCCCTCCTGACCTTTCTGCCTGAAACCGTACATCTCCTGCGACATTACTGAACCATTCCACAGTTTTAACTTTTGCTTAGACCACAGGTCCCATCATATTTATTTTTTGCATGTTCCAGCTGCATTTTGCTTTGTGCAATTCCGAAAATGGTAGTAAGCTTTGAAATTCCTTCTTACAAGGCTAAACTTGGTAGAGCTTTTGGAGAAGTAAAATTAACAGCAATGAAATGCAAGGATTTTAAGAATAAAGAAAAGAATCCAAATTTGGATGAATGTTGGAGATAGGAAAAGAAACTTATCTGATCGGAATCATCGGCACCAATAATCATGGTATGCATTTGGATCAATCAGCCCATTCTATTTAACCAATCTCCTCTCCAATTGTTTTACTTTGTTCTCCAAGATTTCCACAACACAATTTTACTTTCCGCCAACTTACGGACCTCGTTCGACTTGCCGTTCCCTGAAGGGTTTTCACCGATAAACCTCTCTCATTTGTTGATTCCTAAATTACTTGTCGCCTGATGGTGCCCGTGAAGGTTTTCACCAATAAGACTCTCTCATTTTTATTTTCTCTCAGCTTTTGTCGCCTCATGGCGCCTATGAAGGGTTTTCACCAATAAGACTCTCTCATTTGTTTTTTTATTTTTCTTACTTAAACTGGAGTGTTGCCCCTAATATGAATTCTCTATACATTGCTCGAATTGGCATGTCTCAAACACTGATCGGAAGGTCTTTCTTTGGACCGTAATGTGGGCTTTTGGATGGGGTTAGAAAGAAAGGGTATCAAAGGCTCAAAGCAATTTTGACACGGGTTTGAAGTTACAACTCTTGGAATCACATTTCTTATTACAAATACAACTTCTGCCCCAGTTTCTTGCTTGGGGATCTTTGGATATTTTATTTTACTATGATCAAGCTGGGAAGCTGCCTACGTATCCTTAACAGGAATCAGGTCAAACGTAGTTCACACGTGAATTTCTTTGTTGTTATATTTTTCACTTCTTTTCTCTTCTCTTTTTCTTTTCTTTCTTTTTCTCTCTTTCTCGTTATTGATTCCAAAAGAGGGGTATGAAAGAAATAAATAAGGCTCAAAAAAGGGTAAACAAAGGGTGAAGTGTTTAGATAGTAGAACAAATTGCCTTCGTCATTCTAATCTTCGAAATAATGCCAAATACAAACAATCAACAGTTATAACAAAGAAATCATACATAATATTTTTTTACTGCATCAGAATTGATAGTCATGTCTATGCATTTTCCTTCGATATCTGTTAAACATAGAGCGCCATTGGATAATACTCTGGTCACAATGAATGGCCCTTGCCAATTCGGGGCGAACTTGCCTTTTGCTTCAAGCTGATGTGGAAGAATACGCTTCAGCACCTGCTGGCCCACTTCAAACTTCCTGGGACGTACCTTTTTGTTGTATGCTCTTGCCATTCTCTTTTGATACAACTGGCCATGACACACTGCTGCTAATCTTTTTTTATCAATCAAATTCAACTGCTCCAAACGGGTCTTGACCCACTCATTATTATCGATTTCAGCCTCAACAACAATCCGAAGGGACGGGATTTCAACTTCCGCAGGTATCACTGCTTCAGTTCCATATACCAACAAATAAGGAGTCGTACCTACTGAGGTACGGACAGTAGTGCGATAGCCCAGCAACACAAATAGTAATTTTTCATGCCATTGCCTGGAACTTTCTACCATTTTCCGAAGTATCTTCTTTATATTTTTGTTGGCGGCCTCAACTGCTCCATTCGCCTTGGGACGATATGGGGTAGAATTGCGATGTGTAATTTTAAACTGTTGGCATACCTCTTCCATCAATTTACTGTTAAGATTAGCACCATTATCCGTGATGATCACCTTTGGGATGCCGAATCGACAGATGATATTTGAGTAGACAAAATCGACCACTGCTTTCTTGGTCACTGATTTGAAAGTTTTGGCCTCAACCCACTTGGTGAAATAATCAATGGCTACCAGAATGAATTTATGCCTGTTGGATGCTGCTGGCTCAATTGGCCAATGATATCCATGGCCCAAGTAACGAAGGGCCATGGTGCCAACATCGTGTGCAATTCTGATGGCTGAGAATGAATCAAATCTCTGTGTATCTGGCATTGATGACATTTGCACACAAAACTGATACAATCTCGATCCATGGTGAGCCAATAATAACCTGCTAGGAGAATTTTCTTTGCCAGCACATACCCGCTTATATGTGGTCTGCAAACTCCTGAATGTACTTCGGACATGACAGTCGTAGCTTGTCTAGCATTTATGCATCTTAACAATCCAAGGTCTGGTGTTCTTTTATACAAAACTCTTCCACTTAAGAAGAATCCACTTGCCAGCCGTCGAATCGTTCTCTTCTGATCCCCCGTGGCTTGTACTGGATATATCCCCATTCTGATGTACTCCTGGATATCATGAAACCATGGTTCACCATCAAGTTCTT
This sequence comes from Nicotiana sylvestris, assembly GCF_000393655.2. Classification (NCBI taxonomy): domain Eukaryota; kingdom Viridiplantae; phylum Streptophyta; class Magnoliopsida; order Solanales; family Solanaceae; genus Nicotiana; species Nicotiana sylvestris. The sequence continues at coordinate 161,157,630 of NC_091068.1, forward strand.
CTTCAATCATGTTGCAGTAAGCATGCTGATCTCGTACTTGAATATGCAGATGATCGACATAAGCTTTGTTCGGATGGTGCAACATTGATGCCAGGGTAGCCAAAGTATCGGCAACCTCATTATAGACCCTCAGAATATGCCTGAACTCCACTGATCGAAACCGTTGACAAAGATCATGTAAACATTGTCAGTACGGTATAAGCTTCAAATCTCGTGTTTCCCATTCTCCTTGAATTTGGTCTACCAGAAGATCCGAGTCTCCCAAGACCAAGACTTCCTGGACATCCATGTCTGCAGCTAGCCTTAAACCCAAAATGCATGCTTCATACTCAGCCATATTGTTGGTACAATGGAATCGAAGCTGAGCTGTAACGGGATAGTGATTCCTTGTTTCAGAAATAAGCACGGCTCCTATCCCCACTCCTTTCATGTTAGCAGCCCCATCGGAGAAAAATTTCCAACCTGGTTTTTCGGCTTGTTCTAGCTCGTCAATATGCATCACCTCTTCATCAGGAAAATAAGTCCTCAGTGGCTCATACTCTTCATCGATCGGGTTTTCAGACAAATGATCGGCCAATGCTTGGGCTTTCATTGCAGTCCGAGTCACATAGATTATGTCAAACTCTGTGAGCAAAATCTACCACTTCGCCAGTCTTCCTGTCGGCATAGGCTTTTGAAAGATATACTTCAATGGATCCAAGCGTGAAATGAGGTATGTAGTGTAGGATGACAAATAATGTATCAATTTCTGTGCCACCCAAGTTAGGGCGTAACATGTCCTTTCCAGGTGAGTGTACTTAACCTCATAAGCTGTGAACTTCTTGCTAAGATAGTAGATGGCTTGTTCTTTCCTGCCGGTGACGTCATGCCGCCCCAGTACACAGCCAAATGAATTTTCCAGGACAGTCAAGTAAAGAATCAAAGGTTTCCCTGGTTCTGGTAGTACCAGCACAGGCGGGTTAGACAAGTATCCCTTTATCTCGTTGAATGCTTCTTGACACTCATCAGTCCACTTGATCGCAACGTCCTTCTTCAGCAACTTGAAAATAGGCTCACAAGTTGTCGTGAGCTGAGCAATAAATCTGCTGATATAGTTCAACCTTCCTAACAGATTCATCACTTCAGTTTTGTTCCTCGGAGGGGGCAATTCTTGTATGGCTTTGATCTTCGATGGGTCCAACTCGATGCCTCGCCGACTGACTATAAATCCCAACAATTTTCCGGATGGAACACCAAATGCACACTTGGCGGGGTTAAGCTTGAGGTTGTACCTGCGAAGCCTCTGGAAGAATTTCCTCAAATCTTCGACGTGGTCGGCCTGATGCTTTGATTTTATGATCACATCATCTACATATACCTCAATCTCTTTGTGTATCATATCGTGAAACATAGTAGTCATTGCCCTCATATAAGTTGTCCCAGCATTCTTCAAACCAAATGGCATTACCCGGTAGCAATAAGTTCCCCAGGGTGTGATGAATGCCGTCTTTTCTGCATCTTCTTCATCCATTAGAATCTGATGATACCCGAAATAACAATCCACAAAAGATCCAATCTCACGCTTGGCACAATTATCAATAAAAATGTTGATATTGGGTAGTGGGAAGTTATCCTTCGGGCTTGCTTTGTTGAGATTGTGATAATCAACACATACTCTGATCTTGCCATCCTTCTTCGGTACAGGCACGACATTAGCCAAACAAACAGGATATCGAGTGACCCGAATAACTTTCACATCCAACTGCTTGGTAACTTCTTCTTTAATCTTCACACTCATATCAATTTTGAATTTCCTCAACTTTTGCTTGACGGGAGGGAACGCCGGATCAGTGGGCAATTTGTGGACCACTAAATCAGTGCTTAAACCCGGCATGTCGTCATATGACTACACAAAAACATCTTTGTACTCGATGAGTGCTTTGATTAACTCCTCCCAGATTTTTGGCTCGAGGTGGACACTTATTTTAGTCTCTCGGACATTGCCTGTGTCCCCTAAATTGACGGCTTCTGTGTCATTCAGGTTGAGTTTGGGTTTTTCTTCGAAGTGAATTAACTCCTTACTAATTTCTTCGAAGTCTTCATCTTCATCATCGTATTCTGATTCGTAATCACAATCTACTTCTTGAACTAACATTTCGGAATCAGATTGATTTTTAAGACTGGGCTGAGGATTCCTTATGCATACCATGTCATTAGAACCAGCATAAAAAGAACTGTATAGAAAAGAAAGCAAAACAAAAAGGAAAACCATCAGGAATGATGGAGAAAGGGAAATTGTATTTTATTGAATGATAAAAAATAACAAGGTTTGCAAACTCAAACAGACTAAAAAAATGAAATCCAGATTACAACCCTGGAATAATCCGTACAAACTTAAAGGAAAATCAAAGCAAACTACCAAGACTCCTTCCGAGTAGGGAGAGGAGTAGCATTCCAATTATTAAGCTTTGTTGTTGGCCCGACAAATTGCACTTTCGCGTTGCTAGAACCTTTTCCAATTTCCACCATGTTCACACTGTCGAACAACTTCTCAAATCTTTCCATTAATTCCTTGTCTGGATCAATCACAGAACTAGGAATTGTTGTCACTGGGCGACTCCTCATACCGGACTTGACAAATGATCTGGAAAGGCGTGGGACCGGCTTTGGAAGAACCCATGTCCTCTGTTTCAATTTCTTGACTCTTTTTATGTTTGCGGCTGTGGGCTTGAATCCCAGACCAAATGTTCCCAAGTTTTCAGGAAGAGACGAGGCTGTATGATGCCTTGAAGATCTGACCCTAAACCCTTTCCTGGTACAAAACCATTCTTCAGCATTTCATACGCTACCATGACTGATGTGACGGTTATCTTTGGATTTGGGATACACTTCCCCTCTGGAACTTTCTCGACTGATATTGTGTCAGAAACTTGGTAGACCCATGGTCCCTTGTCATCTTCCACCTCAATGAATGGCACAATGGTGTTGCTGTGAGCGCACAAATTATCTTCGCTATGCACAACTATTTCCTGTCTGTCCCATTCGAACTTGACTATCTGATGGAGTGTTGATGATACTGCTTTAGCGGCGTGAATCCATGGTCGTCCTAATAGCAAATTGTAGGAAACAACTATATCCAGCACTTGGAATTCCATTGTGAATTCTACTGGAGCTATAGTCAGCTCCAACATTATGTCCCCGATTGAGTCTTTGCCTCCGCCGTCAAATCCTCGCACACAGATACTGTTCTTATGGATCCTCCCATCTTCTACTTTCAGCTTGCTTAGAGTGGAGAGTGGATAGATGTTCGCACTTGAACCATTGTCAACTAATACCCGGCTAACCACGGAATCCTCGCATTTTACTATCAGGTAAAGGGCTTTGTTATGCTCAGTACCCTCTATGGGCAATTCATCATCGGAAAAAGTGACTCTGTTTACTTCAAAAATCTTGCTGGCTATCTTTTCCAGATGGTTCACGACGATCTTGTCGGGAACATGGGCCTCATTCAGGATTTTCATCAATGATCGGTGGTGCTCATCTAAATGGATTAGCAATGAGAGCAATGAGATCTGAGCGGGCGTTTTCCTCAACTGCTCTACAATAGAATAGTCATGCACTTTCATTTTCCTCAAAAATTCCTCTGCCTCTTCTTTAGTTACAACTTTCTTCACCGGTGTTAGATCATCCTTAGTTCTTCTTAACTCCTCGGGAGTAAAACACCTTCATGAGCGAGTCAAACCTTGTGCTTCACAAACTTCTCCTTGATTTCTTTTCCTTTGTAAATCACCGTCACCCATTCATAATTCCAAGGAACAACTTTGTTGTTGATCACTGGAAGCTGAGTTACTGGTTTTATAATAACAGGCTCTGTGCGAGCCCCCTTCACGACCCATTAGTTACCTTTTCCTTTGAGCTGGTTTCACTAGAACGGACCATCATTACTGTCTGCGAGGGTTTCTTGGGATCCCCTCCTTTGTGTATCAACTCAATCATATGGGTCTCATGGTGAGCTGGCAGTGGATTCTGATTGATATTTGGTGCTTCTAGGGCCTGAACCTCGATCCGATGAGTATCAATAAGCTTTTGCACAGCTGTTTTCAGTTTCTAACATTTCTCTGTATCATGCCTCGGGGTTCCTGAATAGTACTCACAACTCACCGAGTGGTCAAGATTTCTACGAGGAGGATTTGACATTTTAGGCTCAATTGGATTCAGCATGTCCTACTGCCTCAACCTGTGGAAAAAACTGGTATATGATTCCCCTAGTGGAGTGAAAGTCTTTTGCTTCTGTAACCTCTCATTCTTGAAGGCTTGGTTTGGTCGGAAACCCGTTCCGGGGGGATTTTTGTAGGCTCTTGTGGGTGGATATGTATTTTATAGAGCCGGGTATGGATTTGGCGGAACCGGCGCACACCATTGTGCATGTGCCAGAGTTTGGGTATAGGTTTGTGCATGATGGACGGAAAAATGGGGATCTGGTGGTGGGTAGTACTGTTATGGAGGGCTATATGGAGTGTGGGGGTAATTTTGGTGGTAGGGTCGTGGTTGGCTATAGTAGGGTGACGGGCCTCTAGATCCGAACCAGGCACCGGATTCAACAATCGTGACATCTTCTTTTTTCTTCTTCCCAAGTACACCCCCAGTGCCGCTTTGAATGGCCTGAGTGGGTGCCTTGATCGCTGAATAACTCACGATTTTGTTGGACTTAAGCCCCTTCTCGACCATGTCTCCCATTTTTACAACCTCATTAAAAGACTTGCCAATTGCGGACACCAAATGACCAAAGTAAGTTGGCTCCAACGCCTGCAAAACGTAATCAACCATCTCGCTCTCTTTCATTGGGGGATCTACCCTTGCTGCTTGCTCCCTCCACCGGAAACCATATTCTCTAAAGCTTTCACTGTGCTTCTTTTCTAGTTTAGTCAAAGATAGTCGGTCTGGAATGATCTCAAGATTATACTGAAAGTGACAAGCGAATGCTTGTGCCAGATCATCCCATGTGTACCATCTTCCGTGATCTTGGCGGGTGTACCACTCCAATGCTGCTCCGCTTAAACTCTGACTAAAGTAAGCCATTAGCAATTCATCATTTCCTCTGGCTCCCCTTATCTTACTGCAAAAACCTCTCAAATGAGCCACCGGATCACCGTGTCCATTGTACAAGTCAAATTTGGGCATTTTGAACCCTGCCGGTAGTTGCACATTTGGAAATAGACACAGGTCTTTGTAAGCCACACTTACCTGACCTCCTAGCCCTCTCATATCCCTAAAGTATTGTTCTATTCTTTTCATTTTTCTGAACATCTCCTCATGTTCGGGATTTTTGGCTGGTCTCTCAGCTTCTCTCGGGAGATCAGAACGTGGATCGTAGGGGTAGGTTTCGGGAGCTTTCAAGGTGGGTTCCGTGGGATAATACTGGTTGTCCTGAGCTTGGAACACAGGTTCACTCAGGAATCTATGGAGTGTAGCTGGTGGAGATGCCACAAAGACAGGGGTGACTAGCGGAGAAGGGCATGGAATCGATTTTGGTGGTGGAGCTTGCGACATATGAGAAGTAGTGCCATGGTAGTGTTGATAAATGGGAAAACCTAGATTGGTGGCGGGATGATCCTGAGACTGAGATAATGGTGGGGTAAAAGCCGGGTTGGCTGGGTAAGACGGTGGTGATTACCCTTGGGACCAGGCTTGGTACATTTCGGCCATCCGTTGCTTAAGCTTGAACATCCCCTCTTTCATTTTATTGACGTCCAACTCCTCTACCTCAACACTAGTGTCGACCTCCGGGATAGACATGATTTCTAGTATTGGTCCCTTTGATCTGGTTTGGTAATGATAATGTGCCAGTATCCTCTAAATAAACAAACTGCTTGAACTCTCTGGAAAACAACAAACTTGTTAGTTCTTAGAGTTTAACACATATGTAATTACACGTTGGGATGCAATGCACCTAGGCAATTAACCATTTTCTATCATGCATTTGCTTCGGTTGCGTGCGTCATCCCGGCCTCTCATAATTGTACCCCTTCTTTTAAGCTTCTTTTATTCTATCATTCTTTATTTCCCCTTTTTCTTTTTAGTGGTGGTCGAATCCTATAGAGATTGCCTACGTATCATGTCCCCGCATGAATCAGACCGTGCGTAGTTCTATCAAAATAAGTGCGAAAGGCAAAGACACAATTTTTGGAAATTTTTGATTTTTCATAAATAAACATTTTATTACAAACTAGACGCTTTCGGAAAGGAAAATAACAGACTCGAAACCAAACCAAGTACAAACTCAAAAACTTCTGACAGACTCTGATGCGAAAGGAAAAACAGACTCTAACAGACAACAAACTCTAAGGAAAAAAGAAAATGCAGACTCGAACTACGAATACATTAAAGTTTTAAATTTTGGTGCCCGCGGGGCGTCATTCAGCCTTGCCGCGGGCTTAAGTGTAAGGACCTTTTCAAGATGTTCCAATTCATACATGATTTACTTCACAAATATCATTACTGTCGAGAAGAAAGTAGTGCGGGTCATGTTTTCACACACCCGACATTTCCTGGTAATAGTATGAGCAATAGTCAAAATCTTGTCCCTGGTTCGGTCTTTCTCTAGGAGTAGGCGTTCTATCTGATCCCCTCTAGCCTTCAAAACCCGAGAATCATGCAGATGTTATTTTTGTAACTGCTGTATTTCATCTTCCATCAAGTCCATTAGATCATAGCAGTGTTCACTTTCGGTTTCAAAAGCCTTGGCTTGTTTAGCTGCCTCGCTCTCTAGGGTGGTCACCTTCCTTTTTAGACTGACAATTGTCTTTTCATAATCCTTCCTCGCCTGCTGTAAGCACTGTGTGCGCTCTTTTGTTATTTTTTGCCCATTGTGCCTAGAGTTGTGCTATGGTACCCTCAGATTTTTTCAAATCATCCCGGCACTCACTGATTTCCTTTTTCAACCCTTTTATTAACCGCTCATCCAACCGACTCCTTTGTTGGTTGTCAGCATCTATCCTCATTTGTCGGATTTGGGCTTTCAGCGCCTCATTTTCTTGGGCCAATTTGTTCTTTTCTCCCTGATCGGCATCAACTTGCAGACTATTTTCAAATTCCAGGTCTTTAATTTGTTGCTTCAACTTGCCTATTTCTGCCCTGTAACTCTCTTCTTTTGCTAACCAACCCCATTGCTCTTGTGAATCATTAGTAAACTGTTGGACATGGGCTCTTTTGGCGGGCCTTTGGAGAATCTGGAACCTTTTCCCAAACCACGCATTATACTTCGGGTCCACCTCACCTTTAGCCAGATCTCGGACCATAGTCTTAGGCTCGAGGAACCGGCATTCGTTCCACAATCTGCGAATTTTATCTTCCGGGAATGTGGCTCTCGGACTTAACTCAATGACGTTCTTGCTCAAGTCTTCATCTTTGGGGATAACTTGAAACCTTCCCAGTTGGCGTAGTACCCGATGGGGAGCATACGGTTGGATACTCCGAACACCTATTAAAAGAATATGACACTCTCCTGCTGACATATATAGCACCTCGGTAACGGGCAACCACCCAAATGCCCTTTCAATTTGATCGGACGTCAATGAACTCAGTCGTATGAGCCAAGCTTCGGTACCCTCAGGAAATGCAATACCCCTTACCCGTTTTTCAAATTCTTCGATACAGCTTAACCCAGTCAGCCCATAGTTCATGTACCCCGCCCGGTGGCACAGATGTTCTTGCATCCACAACTGAAGTAATAAATTGCAACCTTGGAAAAATTGTCCTCCCTCCCTGCAAACAGTCAATGCTCGGTAAATTTCTGACAAAATCAGGGGAACTATAGTGCTATCTGCCCTTTTAATTGCAACATCAACCATCCCCACGAGACCTGTCTCTATTTTCTTATCTGCTTGTAGACAAATCACGATTCCCAAGAATGTCGTTATGAACGCCAAGGTTCGTCTTGCTTCCCATTTACTTCTATTCCCAGCATGGGTTAGTCCCAGATTTGGTTCTTCGAAACCCCGAGGATTACCATAACGCTGATATAAGAACTAAAGAGTGCAACATCCTTCCGACAAATCATCATTCTGAACACTCCGGCTGATGTTTAGCAAATCCAAAAATTTGTGCGGAGATACCGGTCTTGGTGACAGCAAATATTGACCCCTCAGATTTCCATTCAGACCCGCATAACCCGCGACTTCCTCCAGCGTGGGCGTAAGCTCAAAACTCCCAAAGCAAAACACATTGCGGGTCGGGTACCAAAATGGTATTAAGGCCTCGATGACATCTGACTTGGCCTTGACATTAAGTAGGCCGACAAGACCTCCTAGGATTCTAGCCACTATTTCTTTGTTGCCTTCTCCCAGATCATTCCACCACATGTGGAGCTGGAGGGGGACCTCATTAAGTATGGTGAAAGATTCATTTGCATTTGTGCTCATCCTGCACATTTATTAAGGTGACTAAGAAAAAGGTAAATTTATTTGATTCAAAATAAAACTACTATTTTTTTTTCAAACTAAAATGAAAGACCCATTTTTTCAAACACGGCCTTTCAGCACTTCGGAGACGAAGATTTTAAGGTTGTGTGGATTAACCGATCGAAATCTTAAAAATGACCAAAGGTGGTTATTTATGCAAAATCGGCCTTCCGACGTCCCTTTTAGGGACATTCGGCTATTTTTGACAAAAACGGCATCACCTGACTTATTTATGACGAAAACTAAAATTTGACATTTTTGGCTATTTTTACAAAAGGGGAGGTTGGACCCGATGAGGGTTGCCTACGTATCTCACATCCAGTGAGAATCAAACCTGCGTAGTTCGGGCAGAGAAACTAGCTATTTTTGAAAATAAGATTCTCTTTCCTTTGTTCTTTTTATAACAAACAAACAAACTATTTTTCTTCTCCGTTTTTGAAAACAAGACAAACTAAAATAAAAGACTCTTTTTCACGCATTTTTGCTTTTTGAGTAAAACAAACAATTTTAAAAACATAAAATATTTTCTTTTTATTTTCTCAAAATTTCGGCAAAGTTTCGACAGTATTTGGGCATTGGTTTTATTCTAAAAATAGGTAATTAACTCTCTACACTGCTATTTCCTCTCACTCCTTTTTCTTTTTCTCAAATTTCTGATATTCCCGAGATTCAAAAGTCGGTCAACATGCAAGTCTGAACAAATAAATGCACAGAAAACAAGTAGAATGCATCAGGATGGTCTTTTCATTTCAGGTTGCTTGTCCTAGACGGACCTAACCCCTGTGTTGAGTCCCCTAAGTCAAATGCACATGATGCAAATAAACGTTCCTACTAGGGATCCGACATGAGGTCCTGTTATACTAGGTTCAAAACCTGGGTTTATTGTTCTAGACCTGGCTTACCCGAGCAAACAGCTCGAGCCGGGGGGGGGGGGCAGCATACCGGGAATACAGAAGCTTCACCGGCTTTGCAACCTGTCCGAACCTCGTTCTAAATTTGGAATATGACTCTAACAGAAAAAAAGTCACACGAAGTGCACACTTCTTCATGATTTAGGAGACTCAGAGAGAGGAGGGATTTCGCAACAATTTATATACAGTTCACGGAATATCAAAGCGGTAAAAGCAATCAATTAGCACATTAGGCCCAAATCAGGTAACAAAGTCAGATAATGGATAAAGCCAACTATAACAGTTATTCTAAGCTCGAATTCTTGAACCCTGAACCAGAGATTCTGGGTTCGATCCCCAGCGGAGTCGTCAGAGCTGTCACACCTCCTTTTTACCTACACTCGTAAGGGCATAAAGGAGTTTTTCCACTTAAAGGGCAATAGGAATGGGATTTATTATTATTTGTTCAGAGTCGCCACTTGGGATATTAATGATGTCCCAAGTCACCGGCTGAATCCCGAACCGAGGAACATATGACTCTGTTAACAGTCCGCGAACCAGATATCCGAGTAAGGAATTCTGTTAACCCGGGAGAAGGTGTTAGGCATTTCTGGGTTCCGTGGTTCTAGCACGGTTGCTCAACTGTCATGTTTAGCTTTTATCTGATTTTAATACATGTTGAACTTATGTGCCAATTTTAAAGATCATTTACCGCTTTAATTAAAAAATTTAAGAAAGTGAACGTCGTTTAACAAACGTGTTTTCGGATCATGTCACATGAAATGCACCCGGATCCTTGACACATTTTTATATAACGTTTTAGGATTTGGATTTGGGTCGCATGAAATGCAAACCCGAATTTAAGAATGTAATTTTATTAAAATCGCGCCTAAAGAGTCTAACGCGTTATTATCTTTAGGCAGGGCCGTGAAATTCGCTAAACGGCCCGTCCCTAAATCTAAGTATTTTAAACAAATATTTATTGAGGGCCTCACAATTTTGCATTTTTATTCGGCGAGGCTCATCTCATTTTTATTTAAAGGTCAATCCTAAAGAGACTATGATTTTCTACCTTTATTGTCTCTACTGATAAAAGAAAGGTCCTAATTAATTTGTTGTTGGACTAAGGCCAACCACATAATAAATCTGCACCAAAGCCATCGGGCTCTAAGACAAACCCAACGAAGAGAGTGTTACGCTCATGCTCACGCCAATGATGGGCTATGCGCTGATTTCAGCCTGGACCCAAATATACACGGCCATCAGAGATGGGCCTGGGCTGCTCATTCAAGGACTGAAAATTATATTGAGTCAAAAGCCTAGACACAACAATTCGAATTGAGCAATTACTCCTGAGTTGTCTCAAGTTTATTCACTTAATTCAAGCTAGTATTGATTGTTTTGATTGTAGCTTCATACTCAGGCATGCAAATAACTGAAGGTATTTATTTGAAGGTGTTGGTTAAATTAAGGGAGGTTATTAACTAAAGCAAACTACTAAACTCAATGAACCAATTCCATGAACCTGAATACTCACAAATCATAACGTTAATTCAACGATAACAATTCAAATACACATATTAACTAAGTCCAGAACACTTATTCTCATGTATATGTTAAAACGGTGGATAACTATATTACTAACCTAGTCCAATTAAACTATTATCACATCTGAGCTGACCTCAACATTAAATCATGACTGGGCTCAAATCAATTTTCAATTTGTAGTTAAACTTCTACTTTGAATTCAGTAACTTCAATCAACATTCAATAATATCAATTGGAAGTTTAAATCAGATCCAATTATCACCTAATGACTACAAAATTCGCATCAGAAGACCTTGAATCAGCTAACAGTCCATGAATAAAAATAAATCCACTGTTTGTATACCATAAATCACTACTCAACTATGCTTAATGATTCTAACATCTATTTAAATCCAATAGCTAGCAACAGTTCTCAGAAACAAGCAAGTGTGCAATTTATTCCTTGTTCAAGCTCATAATTACATCAGAATTTTGAATATGTACCTGGAAATAAAAGAAGGAAGCAGAAAAATGAGGCATCAACAGTAACCAACAGAAACAATAGTATTCAACACCAGAAAATGAACCAGTAGATTAATTTTGAAACCAAGGGACGTGATACGATAGTCAGACCCTAATTTTAGTCTTAGTGGATCAGCAGACCCCAAACCAGACTCGACTTAAACCCTTTTTATTATCAGCTAACCAGAAATTGCTTCCATATTAGTGGAAAACTTCAGAAAATACCAAATGACTTAATGAAACAGTGTATTTTTCTGAAATTCTGCAATCGTTTTATTATTATTTTTTTTTCTTTCTGTATCTATTTCTGTGTATCTCCCTCCTATATCTCTCTCCGAATGTCCTTCTTCCAATCTCTCTCAGTGTATCTTTCTCTATTTTCCAAGTACTAGACACCCTTCCTCTCCTGAATTTCAACTCCCTTAAATGGGCATTCAATTAGTGCATTTTCCACTGCCAATTTAACTTTTCATTTCTTTAATCCTCCACTCCATTGTCCACTCAATTATCCACTTAATTATTTAATCCATTAGTGCAAATACTACCCTACTATCCACTAGAAACTTCTTAAGTAGGTGAACACTTAAATAATTCCCATTATTATCTTAAAGTTTCTGTTTTTAAACTTAAATTCATGGGCCAGGCTAAACTCAATTCATATTGTTTTAGGTTATTCAATCTTTATACAAACAAACTTTCCCAGCAGACTGCCTAATAATTTCAATAAAATTAACAGGAATCAATTCAAGAACTACTGTGAGTTTAAACTACTGAGAAACAAAACAACACCAAACAAAATCAACAAACAATCTATTAACTAATAACATAGAACAATACTGACCAAATAAATGTTCTAATAACAGAAAGGAGTAGAATAAGATAATAATAAGAAAAATAGAAAAAATTAATATCAGGAAATCTACCTCCAAATATCTGAATACTGTCTCTAATTAGGCCTTTGATTTTCTTCGAATTTGTGGCCGAAATAGACCTTAATCGAGTGTTCTCGACTGAGAACACACAAATAAGGTCGATTTCGATCTCAAATCTTCAAGCATCTAACGATTTGGATTTTTGGGATTTGGGGTTTGTTTTTTTCTTTCCAATCCAGATTCGAGGGGCTTCAAGGGTATTCGAGGGAAACTGGTGATGGATTATGTATGAGGGGGTCAAGGCGGTTGTGTGGTGTTAATTTGGGAGGGATTGGAGTCGGCTAGGGTTCGGAGGTTTTGGGATTTGAACCTTAGATCTAAAATTCGAGAGGTTCGGGCAAGATTCGAGGGAAACGAGTCATGGATTTGGAAAGAGGGGGTTGGGGTGGTTCTGGGGTGTGATTTTGGAGGGGAACAGAGCCGGCGCCGCCACCGGAAGGCGGTGGGGAATGGTGGCGGCTGGTCTCTAGGGTTTGGGGTGAGGGAGACGATAGACGAGATGGGGGGGGGATGTTCTAAGGGGGGCGAGGTTTGTTTGGATGTATATATACTGGGGTGGAATTGGATCCAGGCCGTTCGATCAAACGAGATCAACGGCTTGGATCATCTGACTAAATGAAGCGACGTCGTTTGAGTGAGCTGAAGACCGGATCGGTCTCAGATGTAATGGGTCGGATACGGGTGATGGGCAGAGCTTTGGGCCGTTCGATCAAATAAAATTGACGGCCCTGATCAAAGCGTGTCCAAACGACGTCGTTTGGTTCTGGTAAGGGCAGACCGGGTTGGGACGGGTCTGGGCTGGTTTTTGGCTGGGTTTTGGCTTTGGGCTTCCTAAATCAACTTAATTTTGGCCCAATTCTGAAAACTTAAAACCAAAATCCTAAATTAAATTATAAAAACACCAAATTAACTTAAAAATACTAATTAACTCCAACTAATAATTATCACAAATAATTGAATGCCAAATTAAAAGAAAATCACAACAAGTTGACTAAAATTACAAAAAATATGTTATCATTTTTTTGAATTTTCATTTTTGTAAAACATCTAATTATTAATTAATTCCAAAAAATGTAAAAATCAAATCTTAAATGAAAATGCTATATTTTTGTATTTTTAATGCATTAATAAAAACATGCACACAAATATATGCGAACAATCAGGGAAATCACACAATAATTCCTAAAAATAACACATAATTAAAGAAAAGACCTAATTTTGGGAATTCTTTTGGAGTAATTCGTATGAGGCAAAAATCACGTGCTCACACTAAGTACCTGAACTACAAAGGCAATATTAGGCCTAGTCATGGTTAGGTATAACAGTCTACCAATCAACCTTTGGTAGCTGCTTCTATATTCTAATTCTTTGTCAACTAAAGTTTCATTAGTGTGCAGAAAATTGTCTAGTTCTAGAGAGGACAGCTTGTGATTGAACTCTAGAGGTGTGGCAGTTGTTCTACTGCCTGCTAATCCCATTTCAGACACTAGCTCAAGTGCATACTTTCTTTGATTCATCAAGATTCCTTCCTTGTATCTCAAGAACTCAATGCCAAGAAAAAACTTCAGCTCTCCCACATCTTTCATCTTAAATCAGAGTTGTAGATCTTTCCTTACTTATTGAATAAGTGCCAAGCTAGTTCCTGTCACTAGCAGATCATCCACATATACCAGCACTACTACAAAATCACAGCCTGCCTTGTATGTGAACAGAGAATAGTCATAGTATGACTGAACAAAGACCATGTTAGTCAGTGCACTGGTCAGCTTCAAGTTCTACTTTTTGGGAGCTTGTTTGAGCCCATACAATGACTTATGAAGTCTACAAACCTTCTATAACTCTCCCTAGCTGACAAAGCCATCTGGAATGTGCATGTACACCTCTTCAAGAAGATCACCTTGAAGTAAAGCATTGTGGACATCCATCTGAAAAATATACCACCCAGATGCTGCAGCCAAAGCCACCACAGACCTAACAGTCACCATCTTAGCAACAGGAGAGAATGTCTCCTTGTAATTCAGGCCTTCAAGTTGACTATATCCTTTGGCAACTAGTCTAGCCTTATACCTTTCCACTTCACCAGTAGATTTGTATTTCACTTTAAAGACCCATTTGTATCCTATAGGAGTCTTACCAGGAGGGAGATCAACAATAGTCCAAGTCTGATTAGTTTCTAAGGCTGAAATCTCAGTCTTCATAGCCTTAATCAACTTGGGATCTGTCTTGGCCTCATCATAAGTCCTTGGTTCAGTGACAGCTGAATAAGCTGCAAGTGATGCCCTGCAGGTGGATGAGATTGACTCATAGGATACACACTATGAGATTGGGTGAGCACAGAAAGAGGGCTTAGACATCACAATGTAATCTTCCATCCATACAAGAGGCTTAGACGATCTAGAAGATCTTCCTAAATAAGCATGAGTAGGTGAAAGAAGAGAAAGAGAAAGAGAGGAAGAATGAGAAGTAGAAGTTGAAGATGGAGAATGATCAGAAGAGAGTGGAGAAGGAAATGGAGAAATATGAGGAACATTCAAGGGAGGTTGAGAAGGGGATGGAGAGGAAGATTGAGTGAAGACATCAGTAGAGGACAGATTAGGACATTCAACATCTCTGAACTCTAGAACTGGAACAAGGGAGATGGAGTTGTATGTAGGTATTTAAATGGAAAGATATCTTCTCTGAACACAGTGTCCCTGCTAACAAAGAAGATTTTGGAGCTCAGATCATACAGAACATAACCCTTTTGACTAGAGGAATAGCCTAGATGAACATCAGGAATAGCTCTAGGGCAGAACTTATCAGTTTTCTTCAAGTTGGTTGCATAACACAGACTCCCAAAGACTCCGAGATGTTGTAAGGAGGGGGACCGGTGAAATAGTCTTTCAAAAGGAGATATACCCTTCAATACAATAGTGGGCAACCTATTCAGAATGTACACAATAGTAGTAACACACTCTCCCCAAAATTTTAAAGGAACACAAGCCTGAAACCTTAAGGCTCTAGCCATATCAAGAATAGATCTATATCTCCTTTCAACTCTACCATTCTGTTGAAGAGTGTATACACAAGAACTTTGATGAACTATGCCATGTTCTTGTAGAAGTCCTGTTACCTGATTGTTAAAGAATTCTGTGCCATTGTCTGACATTAACAGGAAGTTTTTCAGAATCACAATAGTTTCTGCCTTGTCATTCATCAAGAAAAGCCAGATAAACCTTGAGTAGTCATCCACTAAAGTCATAAAATACCTCCTACCATTGTGAGTACGTACTCTGTATGTCCCCCAAACATTAGCATGTATGAGATCAAATGCATTAATAGAACATGCATTACTGGAAGAAAAAGGAATTCTGGTTTGCTTAGCAACAGGACGAACTGTACAGAAATGGTCCTTCAATTGAACATTTGGTAAACTTTCTATCCTTTTTAGAACCCTTAGTGGTGCATGACCCAACCTCTTATGACACAAAACAGTCTCATCTGGACACTCAGATGTATTCTTATTTTCAATACTAGCATTATTTGTTTGAAATTCACTACTAGTAGTATTTACAACAGAACTTGAATGAAATGGCCTAGAATCTGGCAACTGCTTGGGAACATCTTGTTCTTTGTGCTTCTCTGGCAGCTGCTTGGGAACATCTTGTTCTTTGTGCTTCAGAATGTAGAGGCCATGATCTTCTTTACCAATCCCCATCACCTTCCCAGTGAAGAGCTCCTGAAATATGCAGAAATCAGGAAAGAATGCCACTAGACATCTTAGCTCTTTTGTGATTTTTGACACTGACATCAGATTGAACTTGAAATTTGGAATATAAAGTACATGATATACTGATTTATCCTTAAACAATGATAGATCACCAGTGTGGATGATAATAACCTTTTCACCATTAGGAAGTTGAATTGAGTTCTGATCAATATCTGATAGCTTTCTAATGTTGCTCAGTAGATTCAGGTTGTGAGCCATATGATTAGTAGCACCTGTATCTATAATCCAATTATTACTCACTAGATGAGACATGAGGGCTGTTATAGTACCTGTAGTATTCATTGTTACAGAATTAGCCATAGTATCAACCTGCTTTCCTTTGTTCAGCATTTGCAAGATTTGATTGTATTGATCCTGAGTAAAGAAAGGTGTTGAAGAGACACCTGTTGTTACTGGAGAGCTATCAGTTGCTGAACCATATGTTGGGACCACATTAGCAACATTTCCTTGTTGAGGTGAGTCAAATGCTATGCTAGCAGTGTGTGTATATGCACCTTTGAAATCAAAAGTACCTCCTCCTCCTTTCCTACCTCTAAAATCAGTGGGGTAGCCATGAAGTTTGTAACAATTTTCTCTAGTGTGACCTTTAAGATGGCAGAAGTCACATTGAAGGGAGGGCTTTCCAAGGTTATTTCTGGGCTTATAGCCATGATTGTGACCACCAATAGGAGCTCTATTACTCAGCAGGGCTGTAGGATCACTAACACCAATAGTAGCATTGTTCCTTCTCTGACTTTCCACATTAATGATTATTGCATATGCCTGATTTATATTAGGTACTGGTCTAGTCATGAGGATCTGATCCTTGTATCAAAGGTACCATTTAGGCCAGTAAGAAACTGATACAACTTTCCAAGTTGATAATGTTTTGCATGTTTCCTAGATTCTGGACAACCACATGAAGGAGAAGGAACTAAAGCCTCATATTCATCCCACAACTCTCTCAATTTTGAAAAATATTCAGACACTGACAATAGACCTTGTGTTAGTTTCCCAATTTCCTTGTGTAAGTAGAAGGATCTAGATGCATTGACTTTATCAAATCTCTCATGAAGGTCTTCACAAACCTTGTGATCATCATAGGCGTATATCATAGAACTAAGCAGATTTGGAGCTATAATGTTCATTATCCAAGCCAACATAATAGCATTACACCTATCCCATAGCTCATGTAAACTAGGATCAAACATATGTTTTCTACATGTTCCTAGCACAAAACCTAACTTGTTTTTACCATGGAAAACAATCTTCATAGATCTATTCCACAGTGAATAATTCTCAGGACCTTGAAGTTGAGTTGAGATGAGAATTGTACCTTGTATATCAAATGGGTGACTGTAGAGTGGATGGTGGTGATGAACTAGATCTACATTCTGATCTAGTGTAGGAGCAGCTGGAGTAGCTGGAATAGAGGAAGTTTCATCAGCACCATTGTAGGGATCAATAACAACGAAATGTTAACAACTGAAATCGAATTACAGAGGAATTATCTCTGTAGGTCACAGATTCAAACACAGTGAAATAGAGCTGGAATTGAGCTCATTTTACTCAGCTTCTCTTCACATCAACCTTCTCCTAATTGCTGGGCATGAGAGTTTCACCTAAGCTCTGATACCATGTTAATAGAGGTCAGTCATGGAGATGCATTGAGAGGAAATGAGCGAGTGGGAGAAGGAGAAGGAGAAGGAGAAGAATGAATTCTCATTGAATCAAAAGCCGAATTACAGAAGCATCTAGAAATGAAGTATTTATACATGTAACTAACTAACTAACTAACTTCTTAACTTAATTCTACACTAATGACAACTCATTTACAGCTGGACACACACCTACACCACTACAACTAACTACCAGTCTCAACACTAATGTACGTCATTAAGAAAATAAGCAAATTAATTTGCTTGCGTTCTACAAACTTATAGTACACTTAAAATTAATGTGTACATTGGTAAGTGCTCTTCTTAAATATTGTTCAAGAACTCCTATGAGAGCTATCTTTAGTCTTCTTTGAGCATGTCCTTCTCCAATAAATATTCTAATTCTCAATTTATAGGATACTCTTTCCTTTTTAGTGCGTTTCAAAAAGAATAATATCTTTTTATATTTAATAAATTTAACTTTAGATTTTTTTATTTTATCTTTAACAGAATAATTTATAGGCACACATAATTTTCTATAGCTTGTTTATATAAGAAGTTTAAAAGTTTTTTGTCTTAAATTACGTGCTCAGTCAAAGATCCTCACATTAATTGGGTGAAATTTTTGCTGAAACAAGTTTTTACCAGACTTTAAGTAGGCGTTTGGACATAAAAAATATAATTTTTAAAAAATAAAGTATTTGGAATTTAAAATTATATTTGGACATACGTTTCACTTAAGAAAATATTACAATATTATAAGGAAAAAAATGAAATTTTACATGAAAAAGTGATAAAATCCACTTTTCAAACTTGAAAACCCATCTTCAAAAAGAAATTCAAAAATTCAGTCCAATATATAATCAAACAAGTTTTGAAAAAGTAAAAAACTGTACTAACTTGTTTCGGAAATAGGTAGTTTAATTTCTAATTGTACAAGGAAACCTAGAAATGGGAATGGAGCTGAGTACTGGACTTTCTAAATTAAGGAGACTGAAATGATCATTTCTTGTAGTACAGTTTGCTTGTTAGAGTACTCAACTCCCAAAGTGTCTACGGTAGGTCATATTTCTAAGAGTAAAGATCTATGGCAGTCCATATCAATTTCCAAAAGTTCGTTGGCTAGCTTTTAATCTCCACGTCACTACCTAACCATATTCTAATTTTTAATGTAACTCAACTTGTCCATTTTCTTCTTCCTTATTTGTTACTGGTAGGACCGCAAAAGGCAGGTGCTATGCGAAAGCTAGCAAAGCAAACCTTGAGCGACGATAAATCAGACAACAAAGAGAGATATACCAAAAGAGACACAAACATATAACGTGTTTCGGTCAACTGACCTACATCCACAGCGGAGATGAGCAATCCACTATAATAAAAAGAAAGTACAAAATATTGAGAGAACAACCTCACGAAGAGGCAAATACAAGTGACCCACTAACACTTGTCCCGTAAAGTTCTCCCCCTAAACACTACTCTCAAGCCCCTATGGCTACATTGTGGATGTTGCTGAATGAGAAGGAAGGATCCTCAATTTATAGAAGTCCAAACCTTTTCCTACAAGAAAAAGGACTAGCCAAGAACCCAATTAAGGTAATTATATTGCCCTTTCCTTCAACAAATAGGAAAACCAAATATGGTAAGAAATTATGGCAAACACCTAACAGTTACTCTACAGTACGAATTCAGGAATTTAAATTGCTACTCCCCCGTCCCATTTTATGTGATGTATGATCTAAAACACGTCATAAATATTTGTGTGACTAAAAGAAAACTTTATTGTGCAAAACGACCATAAAACAATTGAAATTTCTGATTACTGTAGTCGGAAAGTTGAAAAAATAATTATTTTTAAATATAAAAAAGTATTATTCTGTTTTGGAATAGACATAAAAGAAAAATGCATTGCATGAATTGGGACAGAAAGAGTACTATATTCATATGTTTCATGTTGAGTATGAAAATATAGCTACCTAACTTGAACTAACCTTTGGGATTTTGTGGGCTTTAGGCTCGACAACACTCACTCTTCTATCTTCGGCTAGTCTATTCTGCACTCTTCTAACAGCATTTCGTCAGTTTGAACATTGGAACAGATTAGTATAAATACCATTGGAACAGTTTAGTATAAATACATACTTAAAAAAATCTCCATGTGCTCTTTCTCTGTATATATAAAAATACAAATTGAGCTAAAGACAATGAGTATGCGTGAAGTCGCTAATAAAAGCATAGTTCAGCCCCTACTGTACACGTACTCCATGATAATTTATTGTTGCATGGTTGATACTATACATTTAAAGTATTTTAGCATATATGTAGAAAGAAGAAGAAGGGGGAGTTTGTACTTTCTCTTTGTTGTTTGAGTTAACTCAGGTTACATAGAGAGAGAGAGAGACAGAGTGATGACACCACCGCCGAAAGCAGATGAATTGGTGCCACACCCAGTGAAAGACCAATTACCAGGAGTCGATTACTGTGTTAATAGTAATCCTTCTTGGGGTATGTAATTTACATTAACACATTATATTCTTGATCACTTATAATTACTGATCTCAACTAGTATAGAATTAAAAAGTACTAGTTGATTGATTTATTGATCGATTACATACTTCATTTGTGTGACTTGTTTGTGGTAAGTGATCAATCTCCAGCTTTCCCTCAGTTGTTCTAGTAAAGCATCCTAGCTAGAGTCCTGCATTCAATTAGTTTTGCTTACTTTGAATCATTTAGTCTTGTGAAAATACGAATAAAAGTGGTGGCAAGCTTTAAAAGTAATACTACTCCGTTTAGCTAGCGTTTGGACATAGATTTGGTTGAAGTTTGTAAACATAATTTTTGAATTTGTGTTGAAAAATAATTTTTGAAAGTTGAAGTTGTAGTTGGATATGCATTTTATTTGAAAAAATTTATAGTTTTGTGAGTAGAAGAAACATTCACTGCCCTAAATCAGTTTTTGGTAAATTGATATTTTTTTTTTTTTAAAAAATTGATCATATTCCATGAACAAACAATATTTTCAAAAAAATTTGAAAAATAGTTGCCAGAATTTCTGGTAGAATGGAAACTTAGTATTGGTATGTAGCTGATTTGAATTTAGCATAATGAATATAAGGATTCATATAGCTGACTCCAATTGATAGGATTAGGGTGTCTCGTTGATTGATTGATTGACTGATTGGTATCGATCTAAGGGATGAGATGTTTTGATGTTCTTTCTTTGTTTAAATGCCCAAAAATATCTTGCAAACCTAAGTGGACAAACAATACAAAGCTTTTTTGACTCCCTACTTGTCTAAACAATGCAGCTGAGGCCATTATTCTGGGTTTTCAGCACTATTTAGTTATGCTTGGGACTACTGTAATCATCCCAACCGTCATTGTTCCTCAAATGGGTGGTGGCAATGTAAGTTGTCTACTAATTTTTGAGTAATCCCTTCCCTATCTTGAAAGCAATTTTGGGTTTACACGTTCGAGCCCAGGGAGTAATACTATTTGTACTAACAGTATATATGGTTTCAAAATTATATGTCATCCAGGAGGAGAAAGCTCAAGTAATTCAAACTTTGCTTTTCGTCGCTGGGCTGAACACTCTTTTGCAATCTTGGTTTGGCACCCGGCTTCCTGTGGTGATCGGCGGATCATTCACATTCATAGTTCCAACTGTTTTTGTTGCATTATCCAGTCGATACAATACATATCTTGACCCTCATGAGGTTGGAATCTGTTTTCCATTTTAATGCCGAACTCCAAACTGTATCCAACACTTTAGTTTTGATAAAGTAATTTTCTTCAGAGGTTTAAGCAGTCGATGAGAGGAATGCAGGGAGCTCTGTTGATTGCATCCATACTTCCCATACTAATTGGATTTCTAGGAATCTGGAGAATCGTTGTAAGGTGGTCATTTTACATCCTTTCGTCGCCATAGTTTAAGCATTTGTTATTGTAAATAGACTGTTTGATTCCATTTGTTCGACTATATATACGTAGGTTCCTATCCCCTCTCTCTGCAGCTCCACTGGTGTTGCTTGTTGGCCTTGGCCTATATGTGCAAGGTTTTCCGCTTGTAAGAGCTCTGATTAATTGGTCACTTCGATCTTTACATACGAAAATATCATCCTAATTAACATCTTCTTTTTCACTTCTGTTGATTGATATTGGCAGCTGGCAGAATGTGTTGAAATTGGCCTTCCGCAGTTGATTATTTTAATTTTGTTATCACAAGTACGCCTTTTCAGTTCTTAAGATCATGCATTACATTGCACTTATTACTGTCTAAAATAATGCATGATATAAATGATTTTTTATCCTTTGAATGGTAGATAAGATGATGCCAATATCTTGTTCTATTGGCATCATATTGACTTCTTTTTATGTGTGGGGGAAAAGCAGCACAAACTAAACAATAAATATGTTTGCAGTACATTCCTCATATGTGGAAATTAAAGTTTCCCATATTTGAGCGATTTGCTGTCCTATTATCAGTTGGAATAGTGTGGGCATATGCAGCTCTTCTCACTGTGACAGGTGCATACAACAATAGATCTCCACAGACTCAGTTCAGTTGTCGTGTTAATCGCTCCGGCCTCATTAGTGGAGCTTCATGGTATGATATATAGCGTCGGTTTTGGAAAGTAGTTTCTAATAACTAGTTTTATTTTCATTTATCTCAGGCTATTTTGATAACCTTTATGCTTATAAATAGTAGTAAGCTTGAGATTGTCTTTGAGTTGTTTTCTGCTCTCACACCGACTTTTGAGAAATGCAGGATAAGGTTTCCTTACCCATGGCAATGGGGGGCGCCCAAAGTTGAAGCTGGAGAAGCCTTTGTGATGATGGCTGCAGCTTTGGTTTCTCTTGTCGAGGTCGCTATATGTAGTCCTAACTTGGTTCATGTTTCTCTCTTGGTAGAAATAAACAGTTTAATCTATGTATAAGGTACATAAGCTAGCCTCTCGGCCTTCTTAAAGGCAGGGTAAGGTCTGTGTACACACTACCCTCCTCGGACCCCACGCGTGGGATTACACTGGGTTTGTTGTTGGTGTTTGTAAGCTAGCTACTTGAATATACTGAATTTTGGAAGAAGCCAATTATCCTTGTTAGTTACGACACTCTTTCAGTCTTTGACGCTCAACTTGGTTATTATATATATGTTGAGACTTGTTTCTGAAGATGAAACTTTTGTGCTCTATTTTTTGTTATTTTGGCAGTCTACTGGAGCATTTATTGCAGCTGCAAGATATGGTAGTGTAACACATACACCGAATTCAGTACTTAGCCGCGGAGCTGGTTGGCTGGTTGGTAGATGTACCAGGGTTATTATATATAAGCTTTTTGTTGATTTCCTTTTTCCATTGTATAATTTGTCTGCAGATCTCAAATTTGCTTTTTTGTTGCATGAAATGCAGGGATTAGGCATTTTGCTGAATGGTCTATGGGGAACTGCAACTGGTTCTACTGTATCAGTGTAATATATCAACTCTACTGCATCTAATTTCAAACACCATTATTTTTTCTAGGAATTTTATGCCCCCCATTAGATGCTTGACCATATGATCTAATGCTTTTTTATCTTGTGATCTATGTAGTGAAAATGTAGGTCTTTTGGCGTTGACGCGAGTTGGAAGTAGAAGAGTGATTCAAATATCTGCAATATTTATGCTGTTCTTTTCTGTGTTAGGTAAGATATTCAAGTATATTGTCCAAGTTAATAGTGTTTTCTAAGTGACACATTTAAGTCAAGGTATCCAAAGTGATTTGTACAGATTTGGGCTACTCAACTCCTCTGTTTTAAGTTTTGATTCACATAATGGTTATAGTGTAACCTTGAGGGGTCACGGGATTCTGTAAACTTTAGTGAAAATCTTGTATATGCATATATTTATATCTTGAAAATGGTTTAATTTAAATCACTTGGTATTTGAACACTAAAAGCCTTTAGGGAACACTGGTTGAGCAGTACCGGTGCCCCCATTGCGTTAAAATCCTGGATCCGCCTATGGTTATAAGCCATTTCGAGTCATGTCATTTCTCCTCTCTTTCTAATGTATGTTCATGCTTTTCTCTTCTCAACTCATTCTAACTAATGCTGCACCTTCTTGTCCATGAACAGGAAAATTTGGAGCTGTTGTTGCTTCCATACCACTGCCCATCATTGGAGCTTTGTACTGTGTCTTCTTTGCCCTCATGTGTATGGCTTCCTCTCTCACTACAAACATGCAATTTCTTCAATCAATATTACATAGTTTAAGTTATGGAATGTTGAACTATGTTACTCGGACTCTCCAAAGATGTTGCTGGGTGCGTATCGGATCCTTCAAAAATAGTGTATTTTCGGATGATCCGATACGGGTGCGGCAGTATTTTGGAGAGTCGGCGCAACATAGGTGTTGAGTATGAGAAATCAACATCACAAACTAAAATACAACGACAACAACATACCCAGTATAATACCACAAGTGACGTCCGGGGAGGGTAGTGTGTACACAGACCTTACCCCTACCTTGTAAAGGCAGAGATGTTGTTTCAGATGAAAACAGCGGTACACTAAACACCAATCCAATCTCGACGAAAAAAAGAAAAAGCAAGTACATCCTTAACGGCCTCTATTCCTGACGTGAACGACCGCTATCTTGGAACTAATTCACATGCACTTTCCATTAGTTAGACTTCACATACTATATAGACACTATTGAGTGCAAGCACGTAAATAGACCACTACGGATAGTTCAGGTGCGCTTAAAGTCAACTACAACTTCATTCATCATTTGCATTCAAGAAGAACGAGCGCTGCTTTTGCCTATATACTAGGAGCATATGATTTGTTATTTTAACATTTGATTTATTAATGCAGCTTCTGCTGGTCTTGGTTTACTTCAATTCTGCAACCTCAACAGCTTCAGAACTAAATTTATATTAGGTTTCTCAATCTATTTGGGTTTTTCTGTTCCACAATACTTCAATGGTTATGTGATAACAACGGGTGATGGCCCAGTTCACTCTAGCTCTGCCTGGGTAAGTACATATGTCAAATTCATGATCGAATTCCCTTTATCGACGTTTCTCATTCAATACAAGAATGTTTAGATGTTATCATATTGAGTGACAATTGTTTTTGGACTTAAAAACCACTTGCAGTTTAATAAAACAATGCAAGTGATCTTCACGTCCCCGGCCACAGTGGCGGGGATTGTGGCATTGTTCTTGGACATAACTCTTGCTCGCAAACATGCCACGACGAAGAGAGACAATGGCAGTCATTGGTGGGCAAAGTTCAAATACTTTGACAAAGATCCTAGGAGTGAAGAGTTCTATTCTCTTCCTTATGGCCTTTCCAAGTATTTTCCCTCAGTATAGTACCATTATTTTTTTTTGGTTTCCTACCCGGTGTCTGGTACTTGCATTGGAGCCCGACTATATCCGGATACGTGCCGCGTAGAGCCTCATTCTGGTGGAAGCGCTCCCTACCAAGGATTGTTTACAACAAAATATGTACATGTATGTTTGTTAGGATCAACTTTCTGGTTAAGTACAGGACTTGAAATGATATGATTTTACATTGATGTAAAGTTTGTACTGCTGTTATTTGATAGCCAATAATTGCTTAAAATAAAGATCGTTATGGTATATTTAGGTATGATTATACAGAATTTGCACGTTCAACCCACCGTTCGAGTGGCGAATTTCGTGCTTTCAATAGTTTTAAGAGAGATCTTCACAAATAGGATCAGTTAGTGCTAATATTTATATTTTGGCCCGTTAAGAAAAGTTCTGAAAAATAAGCATGCTCCAGAATTTTGAAGCACATTGCCAGAATTTGAAACGCGCTACCAAAACTGAAAATTCTGCTTTAAAATTCTGGCAGCAAACTTTAAAATTTTGGCGCGGAACTATTTTACCAAACTTTTCATACTGAGATCAAAATATAAATGGTAGATCTAAAAAGGTCTATCCGGCATACTTGCCTATAGCTTTAACCACACCATGATTATGATTTGGGAGCATGGGACATTGTTCATTTTCTTATTTCTGGTTCCAGTTTGTATTTGAATGTACGTACCATATATGGAAATTTCAACATTGTCAAATGACTAGATTTTGCTGTGGGTAAGAATTGAATGAAAGAAGATTGTGCTAGAACAAGAGGACAAGACAGTATGATTAACTACATTGCAAAGAATGTATACAATGTTAGTACTGTAGTTTAAGTAGTTGTAACTGGTTACTTACTATGCATCCAAGAGTGCAACTTAATCGTCAATGAAGTGAAAAAGATTTTAGAAGACCAAAATTAAAAAATTCGGCGACTGCTTTTTTCTCATCTGTTTAAGCATTAGTGGACGTGCACAGATGCTAATAGGAGGTAGCAAAAAGAAAAGTAAAGGAAAGAATGTGACCTAAGGAGAAGGACATCTTTTTAAATTTGACGGTTAGCTATCATGTAAATTGTTATCCTGAATTTGAACCTTATACGCTTTGGTTTATCCAAATAGCATACTCTATTTGTTAGAGAAAGTCTATAGAAATCTAATTTATCGGTGGTGATGTTTTATACTTCAATACCACACAAGAGGGGTTGATTTGTGTGGTGTCCAATTTTTCGCTTAAACTGATTATGGAAGGACCTATTTCTTCTATGTGTTCTTTATACTATTGTTGCGGAATAATAAATGCAGAAAGTAAAAAACACAAGTATTTTTTACGTGGAAAACACCCGGCTCAAAAGGTGAAAAAATCACGACCTACTACTCAGTAGGATTTTCCCAACACTTCACTAAATCACTGAGCCAAAACAGCATTTACAAAACTCTTTGTAAATGTAAGAATTACCTCTAATCACGTTGTAGAAACCAGCCTCTAACTGTTGCGACAATTTCAAGTTAACTCTAACTTGAATACTCAAAGTACCTATTACAATTGCTTCTGAATAAAGCTGAAAGGTACAATATAAAAATACCTACTACAATTGAACTAGAAATAAAGAAAGACACATAAAACTCTTTATAGAGGTGGTTCTTCAATCTAGTTCATGTAGTTTCAGGTTTGCACACTTGAATCATTCACAAACTGCTTGCAAAATTGTCTTGCTATTTTGCTCTCAATTCACGTTTAACTTCTGCATTTGTGCAACACCTGTAATGTGAGAACATCCTGCAATTTATAGAGTTAGTAGATGAAGAAATAACTAGAGTTCTAATGCTACTCTTCCTTGGTGGAAGAGTTCTAGTTGATTTCAACTTCTGACTCCTTCCCTATCTTAGATAATGTTTTCTTTGATTAAGGAGTCCTTCTCCTTATCAATTATGCAACCTTTTCGATCAGGAGATATCAAGAATACCAAGTTAAGCTTATCTCCTTCACGTGCATCTCACATGCTTGAATCTGCCCGTTTCTATGACTCAAGGGATGGACCTGGTTCATGCCTGAGTGCCTTTGTTAATCTTCAAAACTAACCTTTACTTATGCCAACAAATTCCCCCTTTTTGATTATGACAAACTCTTGTGCTTTTCATAAGCTTAGGCCCTATTTCAACTCAGCTCAACATCAACACAATGTTATAAATATTTTTTCTTTTTATCACTTATCATCAAGGACCAGGTACATTAAATTATAAACATTACTATTCAAAGTGTAAACATCACTTGTTTAAAGCACAGCCTTTTTTCCCCTTTTGGCATCATCGAAAAGTTGCATAAAAAATGTGAGATAACCAGATTTTAAAACTTACTCATGGCCACTGGGGCTACTTCAAATGCAAATATGGATTAATCATCATAGATCAAGCTAAGAATTTTAACAACCAAAGAAATATAAACAAACAGTTAGAGCAAAAATAGTGAATTTCATTGATGATTGATAAGATTCTACCACAAAGCATAAGAAGAAATAAAAATACTGAAAACATGAGCAAAAGAAACAAAAAGTCCCGAACTGAATCACTGGTTAATCTACACTAGGCTAGGAAGCTTAAGGATGGGAAGAACTAGGTGCTTGGTTTTTGACCTGGAGGAATTTCAGCATACCTTGAAGAATGTCATCATTCTTCTGTTTTTCTCTTGCTAGCTCAGTTCTGAGAGAATCTCTCTTAGTCTCCACCTCAACCAACCTCTTCTTCAGCCTTTCAATCTCAGCATCATTAGCCCCACTTTATTGCACCAAGGCTCTGACCTTGCTATTCACTGGTACCTTTTGGATGAACTAGGTTCTTTAGGAGTGACATTGACTTCATAATCCCAAGCAAGCAGAATATTAACCCCAAAATAATCCTTGCTTGTACTAACCTCCCACTTCTTCATAGGTACCTTGAAATGTGCAAGCATAGTTGTGAGAACAAAGCCATAGGGAATAGTATGAGTCTTGAAGCCATTTATAACCCGATCAGTAGGTCTGCGAGGGTTTCCTGTTTAGATGGAACAGGTTCATCTATATTTTTTCCAAATTGAACCAACCCCTCAATAGCTTTGTCAGACCCACTTCCCCCTGTTTTGCTCATACTCTCTTCTATTTCAGTAAATTCCTCTCCCTAAACAACCATTGCACCAGTTTCTTTTGATAGACCAACAGGAGTGGGTGAAGAATCAACCACTCTTTTACCCTTTCCCCTCACAGCACTCCTAGCACCCTTGCTTTCTTTTTCTTTTTTCTTTTTATTTTACCACCAACTTCTCCAGATTCTGTAGTCTCAACACCTGCTATGGATCCTACCAGTACAAATCTATTCTCCAAATTTGCAGCAACTTCAGAAATTGTCTCAAGAGTAACTTTAGAATGAGAAGATACATGTTCAGTTTCGGAAGAACTACTTTTCCCCCCTTTGTAGCAGACTTAAATGAATCTTCAGATTTCTGGGATTCTTCTTCCCTACCTGCTTTCAATTGCTTGTTTATTTTACTGATCTGCTCTCCTTCAGCAACAATCTTATGAGCTATCATCTTTACTCTACTTTTCTTAGAGATTGGTGTGGTTGAAGGAGTGATAGAAGGTGTGGAAGTGGTTTCCTGTGGTGGTGATGAAGGATTTTCAGAGGTGTTCAACATATCTGGGCTAGGGTATGGAAGAGAAGAGAATTAGATTGTGTTTGGAAGATGAAAGAAGAATGAGAGTTTTTGACGGCTTGAGAGAGATGAAGTAAGGAATACACTAAATCTGATCAATATACAGAGGAATAATTAATGGGCTAATGACAACTTTTCAGACTCTTAGAAGTCTAATCAAACTAAATTTCAATTTTGAAAATACATTGGAGTGTATCCTTAGAATCTAGGTACTTCCATTCGGTTAGGATTCTTTTGAACGGAACTGGTTCACTTGTAACGGATAAGTCCAAAAGGAGTTTGGAATTAGGTAGGACTCTGCTCATGATCCAAATATAATTATTTCAAATTATGCAGGGTGTAGAAAACAATTTATCTTGATGAATCAGGTTCTTCACTGAAAATTCTCTTGTGTAAGTCTAAATTTGCCAAAACAGAGAAAATATCATTACAGATTAATGAGTCATCTTAGCACATGGCACAATAGTATACTGTTGAAAGTATGAGACTGGGCAAGATTTAATCTAATTATATACAAATTTATAGACTTTCTAACCAATAATTTTTTTTCTCATTTAACTTTGAACTAGTCCTTTTAGGTAATCTTAATCATCCCTAATTCCAACATGTTCCTCTCAAAGTGATCTATAATTAAGGATTTTGTTTCTGAAGACCCATTTGGTGCCAATTACTTATATGTCATTGGGTCTTGGTACTAGATTCCAAACTCGACTCCTTTCGAATTGGTTGAGTTCATCTTGCATTGCATTTACCTAGTCTGCATCCTGCAAAGTCTCAGCAACATCTTTAGGTTCAATAAGAGATAAGAATGCATCAAAAGTACAAAGATTCTTTAATAAAGATCTGGTTTTAAAAAAAAACATATGCACTTTTTTCTACACACATAGTTCTTTTACTGTATATCTTGTAAGCTTTACTATGTGAAGAATATCCCAAGAATACTCCCTCATCACTTCTGGAATCATACTTACCTAGGGAGTCATTGCTATTATTATGCACAAAGCACTTGCATCTAAATGCCCTAAGATGGGATATATTTAGCTTTCTCCCTTTAAGTAACTCATTGGGAATCTTCTTAATAAGAGGTCTAGTCATGCAACTATTTATGATGTAGCATACAGTGTTCACAGCTTCTGCCGAGAAGCTATGAGGCAATTTATAGCAAGTAGCATAGTCCTAGCCATTTCCTCTAATGTCCTATACTTTCTTTAAACTACTCCATTTTGTTGTGGAGTCTTAGGAGAAGAAAAATTATGATCTATGCCATGCTCATCACAAAATTCAGCAAATTTAGCATTTTTAAATTCAGTTCCATGATCAGACCTAATTGATACAAGTTGATTACCTAGTTATTTCTGAGTTTTTTTAACAAAAGAAGTAAACATGTCAAATGTTTCATCTTTAGATGTTATAAACAATGTCCAAGTAAACCTAGAGTAATCATCAACAAGCACCATAACATATCTCTTACCACCTCTGCTCAGAGTTCTCATTGGTCCAATAAGAACAATATGGACCAATTCCATCATTCTTGTCACGACCCTAAACCCAGATCCGGTCGTGATGGCGCCTCTCGTGAAGACAAGGCTAGCCGACACATTTCGTAATTCATTTTTAAGCAATTACACAATAGAACTAAGCCTTAATCATGATAATAAATCCCCAAAAATAAGGTAACTAATACAGTTTGCGAAAAAAGACATAACCCAACATCGGGGTATCACCAGTCATGAGTATCTATAATAATACTACAAGTCTGAAAGAGTCTACTCAAATTATTATAGAACAATAATAAGAGAAAAGAAATGAGATAGGGGGAGAAACACGGGGCTGCGAACGCCGAGCAACTACCTCGTGAACTCTGAAATCTGCTAGAAGCTCTCAACCCTCGCCAGCAGGACCTGAAGCACCTGAATTTGCACACAGGGTGCATGGAGTAAAGTGTGTACTCCAACTCAGTGAGTAATAATCATAAATAAAGACTGAGAAATAAGAAATCACGTAAGGCACATCACCGACTATAAAAAACAGTAAAAGCCAGTAAAAATATGCAAAAAACACTTTAGTTTAGTTTAAGCTTCTTAAAATCCCTTTTTAGATAATTAAGCAAGTAAAAGACAGGCAACTAAAAAAGGTAAACACATAAAGAAACGCCCATCGGGCACAATACCAACAGAATCAGCCCCTCGGGCAACACATGGAACAATAACCATCCCCTTGGGCTATATCTCACATCACAATGGGTACCCGCGCTCACTGGGGTGTGCAAACTCCTGGTAGAGCCCCTTACGGCCCAAGCGCAATATCAAGTTATCTCGTGGCATCATCACTAGGCTCTCGACCTCATATCAACAAGCCACCTCATGGCATACAAATCTCAGGCCCTCGGCCTCATAATTATAATCAATATTTCCTCACAACACAGGCCCTCGGCCTTACTCAGTCCGAATCTCAAAAGCCACTTGGGCAACAGTAAAACATGATGCTCAGCCCAAAATATCACTTGAAATATCATTTTAAGCGCAAAAGCAGAGTAAACATGGCTGAATTATGAAAACAGTAGAATTTAGCATGTCTGAGCACAAGTATAAAGTCAAATCAGTAAGAAAATATTAGTAAAAATCCCCTAAGGGTCCAAATAGTTGGCACAAGGCTCAAATATGACATTCAACCCAAAACAAGATGATAACAAATATTTTTCAATCAAATACGCGGTAAAATATTCATTCAGGACGGACTAAGTCACAATCCCCAACGGTGCACGACCCCATGCTCGTCATCTAGCGTGTGCGTAACCTCAATATAGCACTACGATTTGCAATCTGGGGTTTCATACCCTCAGGACAACATTTAAAATCATTACTCACCTCAATCTGGTCCAACTCTAGCCCATGATGCCTTTGCCCCTCGAATCGGCCTCCACTCGTGTCGAATCTATCCAAAATCAGAATCACGATGTCAAAATATGCTAAGGGAACGAAGCCCAAGAGAAAATAATCAATTTACAACACAAATCCCGAAATTACCAAAACCGACCCTCAGGCCCACGTCTCGTAATTCGATAAAATTCACATCAACAAATTCCTTATCTCCCCACGAGTTCATACATATCAAAAGTACCAAAATCCGACCACAAACGGTCCCTCAAATCCTCAAGTCTAGGTCTCCAATACCAAGCTCTAGTTTCCCCAATTTTAACCCTTAAATTCCATTAATTACAGCTCTAATCCGCGAAATAATACCATAGGGACGCGTTTTAGGTCCAAAATCCTTACCTCAATGAAATCCTTCTTCAAATCGCCCAAAAAGCTCCAAAAGCCGACTTAGAAATGGTGGAATAGCTCAAAATCGCGAAAGAAATAATTTATACCTTCTGGCCTAGGCATTTCGCATCTGCGGCCCCTTCTACCACTTCTGCGGTACTGCTTTTGCGGTCTTCACTTAAGCCACTCAGACTTTGCATCTGCGATGCCTGACCCGCACCTGCGCCACCGCAGGTGCGGTTATTCTACTGCTTCTACGATTCCTGCCAACCTTCCACTTGGCCACATCTGTGATTCCCTTTTCGCTTCTGCGAGACCGCACCTATGGTCCCCTAGCCGCAAGTGCGGTTATGACAACAATTCCAACACTTCAGCTGCCAAACCAAATTTTCAAACTTTCTGCCAACTATCCGAAATCACCCCGAGGCCCCCGGAACCTTAACCAAAAGCACAAACATATCATATACCACCATCCAAACTTATACCAATCTTCAAAACACCTCAAACAACATCGAATCAACCAAAACACATCGGACTCAAGCCTAAGTTTCCAAAATCTTCCGAATTACGCTTTTGATCAAAAACCCAACCAAACCACGTCCGAATGACCAGAAATTTTTCACACACATCCCAAATGATACAACGGAGACGCTGCAACTTCCGGAATTCCATTCCGACCCCTATATCAAAATCTCACCTATCAACCGAAAAACGCCAAAATCCCAACTTCGCCAATTCAAGCCTAAATCTACTCCGGACCTCCAAAACACATTCCGATCATGCTCCTAAATTCCAAATCACCTTCCGAAGCTATCCGAACAATCAAAACATATATTCGAGCCCTTTAACAGATAAGTCAACATCCGGTTGACTTTTCCAACTTAAGCTTCCTCAAAAGAGACTAAGTGTCTTAAACCTTCTTAAAACCTTTCCGAACCCGAGCTAACCAACCCGTTCACATATAGAACCGATAAACAAAGCAACAAGAAGCATAAATGGGGGAAACGGAGCGGTATCTCATGAGACGACCGACCGGGTCGTCACATCCTCCCCCTCTTAAACAAACGTTCGTCCTCGAACAAGTCAAGACACATACTTGAAGCCTCAAACAGGTGAGGATATCTGCTCCGCATCTCCCGCTTGGTCTCCCAATTAGCCTCCTCCATGAGCCGACCCCTCCACTGCACTTTCACTGAAGCTATATCCTTTAATCTCAACTTTCGAACCTGACAACCCAAAATAGCTACTGGCTCCTCATCATAAGTCAAATCACCATCCAACTGAACCGTGCTGAAATCCAGAACATGAGAAGGGTCCCCAATATACTTCTAGAGCATAGAAACATGAAATACCGGATGCACACTCGACAAGTTGGGTGGCAAAGCAAGCTCATAAGCCTCCTTCCCAATCCTCCGAAGTACCTCAAAAGGTCCAATGAACCGATGACTCAATTTACCCTTCTTCCCAAACCTCATGACACCCTTCATGGGTGAAACCTTCAACAGAACCTTCTCCCATGTAGGACACATCCCGAACCTTCCTGTCAGCATAACTCTTTTGCCTCGACTGCGTTGTACGAAGCCTTTCCTGAATTACCTTCACCTTTTCTAAAGCATCTTGCACCAAGTCTGACCCCAATAGCCTGGCCTCACCCAGCTTGTACCAACTAAATGGAGATCTGCACCGCCTCCCATACAAAGCCTCATATGGAGCCATATGAATACTCGACTGGTAGCTGTTGTTATAAGCAAACTCTGTAAGCGGTAGAAACTGATCCCATGACCCTCCGAAATCAATGACACAAGCACGCAACATGTATTCCAATATCTGAATAGTGCGCTCAGACTGCCCGTCCGTCTGAGGGTGAAAAGCTGTGCTCAACTCAACCTGAGTACCCAACTCTCGCAGTACAGACCTCCAAAACTGCAAAGTGAACTGAGTTCCCCTATCTGAAATGATGGAAACTGTGACACCATGCAAACGAATAATCTCCCGGATATAGATCTCTGCCAACCGCTCTGAAGAATAGGTAGTATACACAGGAATGAAGTGCGCGGACTTGGTCATCCGATCCATAATCACCCAAATAACATTGAACTTCTTCAAAGTCCGTGGGAGCCTAACTACAAAGTCCATGGTGATCCGCTCCCACTTCCACTCCAGAATATCCATCTGCTGAAGCAAGCCACCTGGTCTCTGATGCTCATATTTCACCTGCTGACAATTGAGACACCAAGCTACAAATCCCACAATATCCTTCTTCATTCTTCTCCACCAATAATGTTGTCTCAGATACTAATACATCTTCGTGGCACCCAGATGAATGGAGTACCGCGAGCTGTGAGCCTCCTATAGGATTGGGCACACAAATCCTTCCCTGTATCCTCAACACCCCATCATCACCAATAGTTATATCTCTGGCATCATCGTGCTGAACTCTGTCCTTAAGGACAAGCAAATGTGGATCATCATATTGACGCTCTCTGATGCGATCATTTAAGGAAGACCGAGAAACCACACAAGCCAATACCCGAATGGGCTCCGAAATATCTAACCTCACAAACCGATTGGCCAAGGCCTTAACATCAACTGTAAGAGGTCTCTCCCCAACTGGAATATATGCCAAACTCCCCATACTCACTGCCTTTTGGCTCAAAGAATCGACCACCACATTGGCCTTCCCGGGATGGTACAATATAGTGATATCATAATACTTTAGCAACTCCAACCATCTCCGCTGCCTCAAATTGAGATTCTTCTGCTTGAACAAGTGCTGGAGGCTACGATGATCAGTAAACACATCACAAGACTCACCATACAAGTAATGCCTCCAAATCTTTACCGTGTGAACAATGGCAGCCAACTCCAAATCATGAACGAGGTAGTTCTTCTCATGGAGCTTCAACTGGCGAGAAGCATAAGCAATAACTCTACCCTACTGCATCAATACACACCTAATACCAACTCTCGAAGCATCACAATACACAGTATATAAATCTGAAGTTGATAGCAAACTAATACTGAAGTTGTGGTCAAGGCTGTCTTGAGCTTCTAAAAGCTCTTCTCACACTCATCCGACCATACAAATGAAGCACCCTTCTAAGTTAACTTGGTCAAGGGCGATGCGATAGATGGGAACCCCTGGACAAACTGGCGATAATAGCCTGCCAAACCAAGAAAGCTGCGAATCTCTGTGGCTGAGGACGATCTGGGCCAACTGTGAACTGCCTCTATCTTCTTCGGATCAACCTGAATACCCTCGCTGGACATCACGTGCCCCAAGAAAGCCAATGAACTGAGCCAAAACTCACACTTGCAGAACTTTGCATAAAGTTTCTCCTCCCTCAATCTCTGCAACACAACTCTCAAATGCTCCGTGTGCTCCTCCTGACTACACGAATACACCAGAATATCATCAATGAAGACTATGACAAATGAGTCGAGATAAGGCCGGAACATGGTGTTCATCAAATGCATGAACGTTGTTGGGGCATTGGTCAGCCCAAAAAACATCACCAAGAACTCATAATAACCATATCGGGTCTTGAAAGTTGTCTTAAGAATATTCAAGTCCCTGATCTTCAGCTAGTGATAACCTGAACGGAGATCAATCTTGGAGAACACTCTCACTCCGTGAAGCTGGTCGAATAAATCATCAATGCGAGGCAAATGATACTTGTTCTTAATTGTTACTTTGTTCAACTGCATATAATCAATGCACATCCTCATTGTGCCATCCTTCTTCTTCACAAATAGAACCGGCGCACCCCAAGGCGACACACTAGGCCGAATGAACCCCTTATCAAGGAGTTCTTGAAGTTGCTCCTTTAACTCCTTCAACTCCGCTGGTGTCATACAATATGACGGAATAGAGATGGGTTGAGTGCCCGACACCATGTCAATACCAAAATCAATATCCTTGTCCGGTAGCATGCCCGACAGGTCTGCAGGAAATACATCGGAAAAATTCCTCACAACTGGAACAGAATCAATACTAGGAGTCTCTACACTGACATCCTTCACAAAGGCTAGATACGAAAGACAACCCTTTCCCAACCATACACTGGGCTTTCAAGAATGAGATTACTCTATTGGGAACATAATCAGTCAAACCTCGCCACTCAATCCGTGGCACACGCGGTATAGCCAATGTCACTGTCTTAGCATGATAGTCCAGAATAGCATGACACGGAGATAGCTAATCCATGCCCAAAATAGTATCGAAGTCTACCATACATAATAACGATAGATCCACTCGGGTCTCCAGACCCCAATAGTCACCACACACGACCAGTACACACGGTCTACAATAATAGTATCGCCCACCGGAGTAGATACATGAACAGGTGAAACAAGAGACTCATGTGACATATCCAAATAACAAGCAAAGTATGATAACACATAAGAAAAGGTAGAACCGGGATCAAATAACATATATGTGGCAGACTAAGACAATACCTGTAATAACAACATCAAAAACAATATCATCAAGTCTAGCTGGAAGTGCATAGAAACGGGCCTAACTGCCACCTAATCGACCTCCCCCTCTAGGGCGACCCCTAGATGACTGACCTCTATCCCTAGCTGGGTGGGTGGTGATGAAGTAGCTGGCGCTGAAGCCGATGGCTGACTCCTCTGCTGAGTTGAACCCACAAGACAACAAGGACACTGCCTCCATATATGACCCATCTCTCCACACTCATAGCAACTCCCGGGTGCTGAAGAAGGGGACCGAAGGGAACCCCTAGCACTGGAATGACTAGATGATGCACCTGGCATAAGCTGGTTGAGCATGCCTGAATGGACGACCTCTACCGTGCTGAAACTGACCTCTCAAAGGAGCACTACTATAACTACCAGATCCTCGAGGCCTCCTGGCCTCCCTCTTTTCTCGCTCCTGACGACGAACAGACTCAATCCACGAGTAAATTCTACAACCTCCTCGAAGGTATCACCAGTCACTCTCTCTGGTCATGAGAATACGAAGCTGATAAGTGAGGCCATCAACAAACCTCCTAATCCTCTCTCTATCTGTCGGAACCAACCAAATAGCATGACGACCTAACTTGGAGAACCTCATCTCATACTGCATCACAGTCATCTCTCCCTGACGCAACCACTCAAACTGCCTGCACAGCTCCTCTCTGCGATACTACGGCACATACTTCTCCAGAAAGAGAATGGAGAACTGCTGCCAGGTAAGGGGTGCTGCACCAACAGGCCTATGCCTCTCAAAAGCCTCCCACCAAGTGAAGGCAGCTCCAGAAAACTGATAAGTAGTGAAAGTGACCCCACTGGTCTCCAGAATACCCGCTGTACGAAAGCATCCTTTGACACTTATCCAAGAAACCCTGCACATTCTCGCCCTCTGCACCACTGAAAGTCAGAGGTTGAAGTCTACCAAACCTCTCCAAACTACGCTGCTCATCCTCTGGCATGGCAAGAACTACATAGTCCTGAGCAGCTGCAACCGGTTGGGCTGGATTTGCCCCTAGTGTCTGAAGTCCCTGCACGACCTGCTCAGGTGCGCGAGCAGCGAGAGTATGAGTGCCTCCCCCCGCTTAAGAAGTAGTTGCGACTGTAGTAACTGAGACCGCTTGAGCTAGGCCAGTGCAAACTGATAGAATCTGAGCCAAGGCTTCCTGAAGACCCGGAATCACAATGGGCACAGCTGGTGCCTGAGCTGGTGCTACTAGAGTGTCCACAACTAGGACCTGATCCTGAACTGGGGTGGCTGGTGGATCTGCAGGTGCTGCCCTAGCTGCCGTGCAAGCCACACTTGTGCCCCTACCGTGACCACGACCGTGTCATCGGCCTCTAGTGGCCACAGCTGGTGGTACTGGTGGTCGTCCATCCTAACCGGTAGCGCGTGTCCTCACCGTCTGTGAGAGAATAGAATAACAGAAGTTTAGTACTCGGATCAACAGATTCGCACGACAAGAATTTCAAGAATATAAAGTTTTTCCTAAAGGTTCTACAACCTCTCGAGGATAAATATAGATGTCTTCGTACCGATCTGCAAGACTCTACTAAACCTGCTCGTGACTCGTGAGACCTATGTAATTTAGGCTATAATACCAACTTGTCACGACCTTAAACCCGGAACCGGTCGTGATGGCGCCTATCGCGAAGACAAGGCCAGCCGACACATTTCCCATTTCATTTTTAAGCAATTACATAGTATAACTAAGCCTTAATCATGATAATAAATCCCCAAAAATAAGGTAACTAATACAATTACGGAAAAAGATATAGCCCGACATCGAGGTGTCACCAGTCATGAGCATCTATAATAATACTACAAGTCTAAAAACGTCTACTCAAATTATTACAGAACAGTAATAAGAGAAAAGAAATGAGATAGGGGGAGAAGCACGGGGCTGCGAACGCCGAGCAACTACCTCATGAACTCCGAAATCTGCTGGAAGCTCTCAACCTTCGCCAGCAGGACCTGAAGTGCCTGAACCTGCGCACGGGGTGCAGGGAGTAAAGTGAGTACTCCAACTCAGTGAGTAATAATCATAAATAAAGATTGAGAAATAAAAAATCACGTAAGGCACATCACAGGTTATAAGGAAGCAGTAAAAGCCAGTAAAAATAATGAAACAGTAAAAATATGCAAAAGTTACTTTAGTTCAGTTTAAGTTTCTTAAAATCCATTTTTAAACAATTAAGCAAGTAAAAGACAGGCAACTAAAAAAGGTAAACACATAAAGAAACGCCCCTCAGGCACACCACCAACAGAATCAGCCCCTCGAGCAACACATGGAACAATAATCATCCCCTCGGGCTATATCTCACATCACAATAGTTACCTATGCTCACTGGGTGTGTGCAAACTCCTGGAGGGGTCCCTTACGGCCCAAGCGTAATATCAAGCCATCTTGTGACATCATCACTAGACTCTCAGCCTCATATCAACAAGCCACCTCATGGCGTACAAATGTCAAGCCCTCGGCCTCATAATCATAATCAATGTTTTCTCACAACACAGGCCCTCGGCCTTACTCAGTCTGAATCTCAAAAGCCACTCGGGCAACAGTAAAACATGATGTTCAGCCCAAAATATCATTTTAAGTGCTAAAGTAGAGTAAACATGGTTGAGTTATGAAAATAGTAGAATTTAGCATGTCTGAGCACAAGTATAAAGTCAAAACAGTGAGGAAATATCAGTAAAAATCTCCTAAGGGTCCAAATAGTTGGCACAATGCCCAAATATGGAATTCAGCCCAAAACATGATGATAGCAAATAGTTTTCAATCAAATACATGGTAAAACAGTCATTCAGGACGGACTAAGTCACAATCCCCAACGGTGCACGGCCCCACGCTCGTCATCTAGCGTGTGTGTCACCTCAATATAGCACCACGATGTGCAATCCGGGGTTTCATACCCTCAGGACAACATTTAAAATCATTACTCACCTCAATCCGGTCCAACTCTAGCTCGCGATGCCTTTGCCCCTTGAATCGGCCTCCAATCGCATCGAATATATCCAAAATCAGAATCACGACGTCAAAATATGCTATAGGAACGAAGTCCAAGCGAAAATAATCAATTTACAACACAAATCCCGAAATTACCAAAACCCGATCCCTGGGCCCATGTCTCGAAATTCGATAAAAGTCACAACAATAGATTCCTTATCTCCCCACGAGTTCATACATATCAAAAGTACCAAAATCCGACTACAAACGGTCCCTCAAATCCTTAAGCCTAGGTCTCCATTACCAAGCCTTAGTTTCCCCAATTTTAACCTTTAAATTCTATTAATTACAGCTCTAATCCGTGAAATAATACCATTGGGACGAGTTTTAGGTCCAAAATCCATACCTCAATGAAATCCCCTTGAAATCCTTCTTCAAATCGCCCAAAAAGCTCCAAAAGCCGACTTAGAAATGGTGGAATAGCTCAAAAATTGCAAAGGAAATAATTTATACCCTCTGGCCTAGGAATTTCGCATGTGCGGCCCTTTCTACCGCTTCTGCGGTACCGCACTTGTCGTCCCCTAGCCGCAGGTGCGGTTATGACAGCAATTCCAACACTTCAGCTGCCAAACCAAATTTCCAAACTTTTCGCCAACCATCCGAAATCACCCCGAGGTTCCCGGGACCTCAACCAAAAGCACAAACACATCATATACTACCCTCCAAACTTATACCAATCTTCAAAACACCTCAAACAACATCGAATCAACCAAAACACATCGGATTCAAGCCTAAATTTCCAAAATCTTTGAATTACGCTTTTGATCAAAAACCCAACCAAACCACGTCTGAATGACCTGAAATTTTGCATACACATCCCAAATGACACAATGGAGCCACTACAACTTTCATAATTCCATTCCGACCCCTATATCAAAATCTCACCTATCAACCGGAAAACGCCAAAATCCCAACTTCGCCAATTCAAGCCTAAATCTACTCCGGACCTCCACAACACATTCCGATCACGATCCTAAGTCCCAAATCACCTTCCGAAGCTATCCAAACCATCAAACTCACATCCGAGCCCTTTAACACATAAGTCAACATCTGGTTGACTTTTCCAAATTAAGCTTCCTCAAAAGAGACTAAGTATCTCAAACCTTCTCAAAACCTTTCCGAACTCGAGCCGATCAACCCGATCACATATAGAACTGATAAACAAAGCAATAAGAAGTAGAAATGGGGGAAATGGAGTGATATCTCATTAGACGACCGGCCGAGTCGTCATAGTTGTGGTGCTACTTACCATTTTCTTGCTTTTGAAAGAGGATCTTACCTGCTTCCTCTTTGCACAACCCTCAAAAACTTTGTCTTTCTTGAACTTAATGTTAGGCAGTCCTATCACTAAGTCCTTGGAGACTAGTTTGTTGAGTTGACTTAGACTGGCATGTCCAAGTCTTTTATGCTAAAGGAGGGGATCATTATCCAACATACTTAAACAAGTGAGTTTATTTTCTGAAAGTGTGGACAGATCTACAATGTAAATATTGTTTACTCATTTTCCCTGCAAAATAATCTTGTCAGTGGTAAGATTTATCATTAAATATTTAGTAGAGGTGAATGCTACCAAGTTACCTCTATCATAAAATTGTGATACACTGATTAGGCTATATTTTAGGCCATCTATCAAGTTGACATTCTCAATAGAGTGAGAGTCAGTCTTACCTACCTTTCCAACCCCAATGATCTCACCTTTCTTCCCATTTCCAAAGGAGACATTACCTCTTTTGAGGTCCTCAAGTGAAAGGAACTATTTCTTGCTACCTGTCATATGCTTTGAGCAGCCACTATCCATGTACCATATTTGGTTGCTCCCCTTCACTTGGACTCACAAAAGGAAATCAGGGGTTAGTCTTAGGAACCCAAACTAGTTTGGGTCCTTTTCTATAGGCAAAAGGGTGAATCAAATTCTTTTTGGCCCATCCGAGTAGCCTACTTTTCCTTGAACAAATATTTTATTCTTTTGACTAGCCTTTTCTTTTGCATTATATTCACTTTTGTAGTGACCAATCTTACCACAGTGTGTGCATATTCTGTTCTCGGGATGTGTGACGTACTTGCTTTTGGGATCCCACTTAGGTGCAAGGGTCCCATAGCCAAGTCCTCTCTTATTGCTATTATGGTGTTCATGTAGCCATGAAAGTGCATCTGAGGACCTATTCCATTTACCGGTTCTGTCTAGCTCGTGCTTAACCTTGCTTAGATCCTTCTTAAGGACTCTTATCTGCTCATCTCTTTTGTATAACTCGTCTTTCATTTTTCCTAGGTTTTCTTCTAACGTGAGTTGTGCGTGATCAGCTTTCTTTTTACCTGTTCCTAATTTCAGTTTTAGATTTTCAAATCTTAGCTCTAGGACAGTGGTGTCAAGTTCATGAACTTGGTTCTTTAACTCAACATTTTTACTATCATTTTCACTAGCCCTAAGTTTCAGATTTTTGCACTTAGATTTCAAAATCACACACTCCTTAAACAACTGTTCTTTTTCATTGTTTAGATCCTTAGATTCATCAATGAAATCCAAGAGTAACTTAGATAGCCTTTCTTTAGACAAAAATTTAATCTTGTCTTTGAGATGAATTATACTTACCTCAGATTCCTTATCGGATTCTCCAATTGTCATAAATGCTTGTTCATCTCCATCTTCATTCTCTTAGTCCTCATCTGAGCTTTTTCCCCAGGTAGCAACCATAGCCTTTATTAATCCTTTGTTCTTCTTGGGTTGAACTTGTTCCTTCTTCCTATTTCTTTGTTCAGTTTTTTCCTTCTTCCATTTAATTTCCCATTGAGGACAGTTTTTGATGTGGTGATCAGTCTTTCCACACTTGTAACACCCCTTATTGGTTTATTTTTCAAGAACCCTTGGTTTGTTGTCGCTTCCACTTCTTGAAGGACCATTTCCTCTCATTAGGTACTTCTTGAAGTCCTTTGTGATCATCGCCATTTCATCCTCATCTAGATCAGCACCTTCAGTGATTCTGAGTGCCAGGATCCTTCCTTTTTGGGTGCATCTATCTTCATGGTTTGATTTCTAAGTTCATAGGCAGTGAGATTTTCAATTAGCTCATCCAACTTAAAAGTGACAATGTTCTTTGATTCCTGAATAGCAGTGATTTTGCTTTCCCAAGAGACTGGCAGAACCCTTGTCAAAATCTTCTCAACTTTGTCTTCTTCAAAAATAACCCTTCCAAGAGACTTAAGTTCATTTGTTAGTGTGGTGAACCTTGTATACATCTCCTGGATGGTTTCCCCTCCCTTTATGGTAAAACTTTCATATTGAGAAAACAACAGTGTTCCTCTGAACCTCTTCACTTGAGGTGTTCCTTCATGAGCCACTTGCAAAGTGTTCTAGATTTCTTTAGCAGTGGTATAACTTTGAATTCTACTATACTCGTCTAGACCAAGTCCACACACAAGCCATTTTTTGTCCTTAGCATTCTTTTTTCATTTCCTCAAGTCCTCAGCATTGCAGTCAGCTCTTGTTTTTGGTACATCTACTCCTTCAGCATTCTTCTTCATGGTAGCTAGGGGACCATCAGTGACAATGTCTCATAGCTCATAGTCTTCTCCGATGATGTGATATCTCATCATATTTTTTCCACCAAGAGTAGTATTG
Source organism: Nicotiana sylvestris (assembly GCF_000393655.2). Lineage (NCBI taxonomy): Eukaryota > Viridiplantae > Streptophyta > Magnoliopsida > Solanales > Solanaceae > Nicotiana > Nicotiana sylvestris. The sequence continues at coordinate 161,200,766 of NC_091068.1, forward strand.
GCCATTAAAGAGTGGAGACCTATCAGTGGATTGCCCTTCCTAGTTTCCAGGTGGTGCGCTCATCTTGATATGTTCCTAACGTGTTAGCCTCTTCAAGGATAACCTGATCTGATACCAATTGATGTTTTATACTTCAATACCACACAAAAGGGGGGAGGGTAATTTGTGCGGTGTCCAATTTTTCACTTAAACTGATTATGGAAGGACATGATTCTTCTATGTGTTCCTTATATTATTGTTGCGGAATAATAAATGCAGAAAGTAAAGAACACAAGTATTTTTACATGGAAAACACTCGGGTCAAAAGGTGAAAAAACCATGACCTACTACTCAGTAGGATTTTTCGCAATACTTCACTAAATCACTGAGCCAAAACAACATTGACAAAACTCTTTGTAAACCTAAGGATTACATCTAATCTCATTGTAGCAACCGGCCTCTAACTGTTATGAAAACTTAAGTTAACTCTAACTGGAATACTCAAAGTACCTATTACAATTGCTTCTAGATAAAGCTAGAAGGTACAATATAAAAACACCTACTATAATTGAACTAGAAATAAAGAAAGACAAATAAAATTCTTTATGGAGGTGGTTCTTCAATCTGGTTCATGTAGCTTCAGATTTGCACACTTGAATCACACACGAACTGCTTGCAAAATTGCCTTGTTATTTTGCTCTCAATTCACGTTTAACTTCTACATTTATGCAACACCTGTAATGTGAGAACATCCTGCAATTTATAGAGTTAGTAGATGAAGAAATAACTAGAGTTCTAATGCTACTCTTCCTTGGTGGAAGAGTTCTAGTTGATTTCAACTTCTAACTCCTTCCCTATCTTGGATAGTGTTCTATTTGATTAAGGAGTCCTTCTCCTTATCAATTATGCAACATTTTTCGATCAAGAGATATCAAGTATACCAAGTTAAGCTTATCTCCTTCACGTGCATCCCACATGCTCGAATCTGCCCATTTCTATGCACACAAGGATGGACCTGGTTCATGCCTGAGTTCCTTTGTCAGTCTTTAAAACTAACCTTTACTTGGGCCAACAAGTTGTAACAAAGAGGAATTGTAGTTATATAACAAGGTAATAACATTTGCAAATAGAGATTCATTCACTTGGTCATTGCTAGAGGCAGATGTAGAGAACAAGTTACAGGTTCATCCGAACAAAATTACTTCGGCTTAAATTTGGTATATGTTTGAAAGAATTTACTTAATTATGGATTATGGTAGAATTACAAATTCGAACTCATAATATTCAAAAACATGGATCCGCCTCAGATCACTGCAGAGTGTAGATATTCAGATGAGAAGTCCCATTCAAAGTTGGCTTTTAGGGTTTTGACATAAGTCCATGGAAGATTCATTATTCTATCAGAATGATATGCATTATTGGGTTATATATAATAAATATAACACAACACAAAACTAGGCTCCTAAAAGGCATTATGTTTAAAAAAAAAGGAGGAAAACAAGACAAAAATGAAATTTTCTGTTTATAATTACTACTACATGGTGGAAAGATAATGTCAAGAATCTTTGCTAGGACCCCCTCCTCCAACAAAGAATAAAAGTAAAGATTGTCGTAGTCTTTAACAGATCAAACATCCAATCAACATGAGTTTCCTTAAAACCATTAGAAAAAAAGAGTGAAAACAAGACAAGAATGAAATTTTCTCTATATAATTGCTACTATAAGGGCAATAATCTTTTGATAGGACCCTCTCCTCCAACAAAGAATAAAAAATAAATAATAACATAGGCTTTAATAAAACATCTAATCAACATGTTAGTTTCCTTAAAAGACATTTTTTTAAATAAAAAAAATAGTAAAAACAAGACAAGTACGAAATTTTCTCCTTATAATTGCTTCTACGATTAAAAGATAAGAACCAGAATTTTTTATTGGAGTTCCTCTCAAATAAAGAAAAAAGACAAGACTTGGCATTGCGTTTAACAAATACAAATATACAATATGTAATTAAAATAGTAATAATTGTATATCTCGAAGATATACAATGGTAAGACTACTACGGTATATAACATGTGAATTATATCCTGGAGATATACAACGTACATACTTTTTGGATATTTTATAAATATTTTTCGCTAAATATGTATAAATTAGATACTTGTTAAAATGTGTATTTTCAAATAAGTATTTTGATCGCATGAGGGTTCCCGTTGATTTTCCTTTATCAAACTTGTAAGTACTATCTATGAAGAGATATGTATATTTTTAACCGTTTCTAGAAATAATATTTGATACATATTTTATAAATTTTTCGGTTAACGAATACAATTAATTTCATCCGATCAGCCGAATTTATATTTGGCCCATCTATGAAAAGAAAAGATGGAGCCCAGGTATGAGCTGGATTTGACATAGCCCATTAACAACAATTAATGAATGTAGCACTGCACCTATTCTTGCTTCTGCCCCTTCACATGCTTGCTTGCAACTGTTTCTTCTACTACTGGTGGAAATCAGACATAGATAGGGTTAAAGTTCTTGTAATTTCCTGTTTGTAATAACTCTGACTAGTTTTTTACTTGTTTTCAGTACTAGTGGAGTAACGCCTGTGCTGTGCACAAGCCCAAGTATCTAATAGCGGATTTAGAGGCATATCCAAGATTTAAATTTACTGGATTCAGTTTTTAAAATTTTTAGTATTGAATTTATTGTACTGTTAAAATTGTGGGTTCAGGAGTGTGTTTGGCATGAAGGAAAATATTTTGTAATTTTTCCATAGTTGGTTGGCTTAAATGTTCTAGAAAACATTTTTCTTATGAACTAATTTGAGGAAAATGTTTTCCTTATTAAGAGAAGGGAAAATATTTTCCAAAACTGCTTCTCAACTTTCCCCACCCTATTCTCCATCCTCACCAACCCACCCCACAACCCCCACCCCCTCTCCCCCGCCCTTCCCTTACAAAAAAGGAATTTTTTTTTTGTAATTTTAAATTTCTGTTTTGTTATTTTTCTGCACACCCCCTCCCCTCCCCCCAAAAAAATATTTTTTTTATTTATATATTTTCAGTTTTAGTTTTTTCATCTTTCGGTTTACAGATTCAAAATTTTACAAGTTCTAAAGTTATGAGTTCGGAAATTTATGAGTTTGAAAGTTTATGGGTTTAGAAATTATAAAGTTTGCGGGTTCGAAATTTTAGCGGTTCGGAAGTTTATGAAATTTGTGGTTTCGGAAGATTGTTGATTCGAAAGTTTATGGCTTCATGTTTATTGTATCTAAATTAATTACGAATACTCTTGAGAAGTTATTTTCCTTAATTTGTATACCAAACACCAAAAAATAAACAAGATTACTACTTGTTTTACGAGATAATATTTTCTTGAAAAATATTTTCCACAAAGAATATTTTCTATTATACCAAACACACTCCAGATCTAATATTTTTTGAGATTTTATTAGACTTTTACATATATTCTATACAATATATCAAAAGTTATGGGTTCAAATGAAATTATTACATGTAAGCTACACCCACCCCTGCAAAGGGTAATTTTTGAAAATACTTTTAAAAATGAGAAGATAACTATGCTTCTATAGTTAGATAATGATTAGAAGAGTATTGTAAACTTTATGAAATAGAATAGGAAATCAACTATTACAATTAATATTTTATCTGTCTCATTTATGTGGCATACGCTTTTTTTTTTCTTTTCAGTTTGTCCAAAATAATGGCACTATTTATAATACACAAATATTTGTGAGTATAATTTAGACTACAAATTTTAAAAGTCTTTTTTTTCTTTCTTTTTTAAAATTCCATTTGGAGGTTTTAACTCCCGTAACTAGGTATCATGTCTCTCTTATGTCAAGATTGACGTATTTGTTAGCGGCTTAGCCAGGGGCGGACCTACGTTGATGATTGAGGGGTCACGGGACCCCGTTAGCCTCGGCAAAACCTTTGTATATTATATTTTATGTATATCTCTGCATACAGCTGGAACCCCTTATTTTTCGTGTGCCCCTAGGAAAAAAAAAAGGCGACTGGAAGGGTGGTTTTGGAGGTCGTGGGTTCTAAACCCATTTTCACCACTTTCTCCTGCTTTACTTTTTACTTTTATCTTTTTTTCAATTCAATTATAGTTTAGTTTTAATATATAATAGTCAACTTACTTAATTTTATTGTTTTTCAAATCCCACCCTTAAAATTAAAAGCTTCAAATTGTAATTTATCGCGCTTCAGATGTACAAAAATGCAAATTCTAGTTTAGTTTTAATATATAATAGCCAACTTACTTAAGTTTAATCTTTTTCAAATAACTCCCTTAAAATTAAAAGCCTCAAATCCAATTTATCGCGCTTCAGGGGTAGAAAATACAAATCCTTCTTCCACAACTTTCTTCAACAATCACTTTGACAAAGTAGCAGATATTCGTCAACTCTGACTCGGCAATGACAACTAATTAAGAGTTTGAGGCTTTTCTTCAGTTTTTAAACTATTAGCACACTCTTAATCTTGATTTGTTTAGTAAGTTTTTTTTTTTTATAATTTTTGAAGTTCGAACACCCTTTTGATCATTGACCCCTTTTTTAATTGAGAAAAAACTAGAAATTTTAAAGTTTGAAACAATTTTAAATCAAATACCTTCCCTTTCCGTAGCACTTATTTTGCGAAGAAATCTCTCTCTTTGTTTTATGCTTTCTATTTCTTTAGAACTTCTTTTTATTTGTACTTGAATGATAAGTCATCATAATCATTGAATTTTCAAAAAGTTACCCGTCAAATTTTATCGTTAGTAATTAGCATACAATGGTGCCTCGTCGTACTCAAATACTGGGTCTGCCTCTGGGCTTAGCAGGTTGCATCTTTATAATCAATGTTGTTTGTATTTGCAGCACAATATCATGCAGGTAATGTATGAGACAATTTACAAATCAGTAATCTTATAGGCACAAAAATATCTATGGTATATTTTAGACTATAAATTTCAAAAGTTATTTTTCTTAAATCTGTACATAGTCAAACATCATTACCACAAAATGGGACAGAGAGACGTATTATACTGTGTCGTAGTTACTTTAACCATCAGTAATGCCATCTTCTTTATTTATTTAATTAAATTAAGAGTAATTTCTAACTAATAACTAATATGGCAACATAGATGGAATTTGAAGTAAAATATAACTCACAAAAAATTGATCGGAGAAGTAGTTTCTTTTTTATAGTATAATATTTGACGAGGCCAATATGTATTGGAATTTCCTGTTCGTACTCTGTCAAATTCTAATATAGTTTAAGATATCGTCCCACAGAGACTGGATAATCTATGCTACAGACTTGTAATATTTTAACTACTATTTGAGAGAATCAAATTGATGAAAAGTGAGTGAGGTATAAAACTTGTTAATTACTTAAACAAAACAAAATATTTTTGGAAGATTTATAATTTAAAAAGGAGTTGGGAATCATTGAATTCACTTGATAATATTACTATAATAAAATCTCAATTTCTACATTTATTTCTCTAAAGAATAATTGCTTATTTCTAATACAATTATATTTTGCTCACTAAGAAATAATCAATTAATAACACTCCGTGAGAATTATGTTAATTAATCAATTTAAGACTAGTGATGTTTAAACCGAAATATTTTTCTTGCTTGAATTGTGCTAAAAGAAAGTAAAAACTTCGTGAGAATATTTTTACCAAGGATCAATAATCTTGCCTACAACAATTTCTCCGTGAGAATTAAAACTGAGGCAAGCAAGATTACTGACTTGAAATAATAGTTTACTGAAAAATTACTTTCACACTACTATTTTATTCATCAGTTATTATATATTAATTTTGCTCCGCGAGAATTACAAAATTACTATATAAATAACTGAGAGATAAAATATGTAGATGTGATGATAGAGTAATTAAAAACCATTATTTCAGCACAGTATGAAATGTAAACAAAAAGTTTCAAGCCAAGAATATATAAAAACTAAGATAATATTTTAGAATATATCAAGCTTCATCAACTATCCCAACAAAAGAAATTACTCCATTATGGAGTAAGAAAAGCTAAGAAGGATATTTAGAAGACTAGAAATATTTAAAAGACTAAGGAAATATTTTTACTACAAAGAAAGAAGATCAAGACTAGTTCTTGTCTTACAAAGATTGGATATCCTTATACAAAGAGAGCTTGTTATTTATAGGAAAAGATGAGTAGCTTTTATATTGTTCCACTTTTGCGAAAGTGAAATCAATGTATGCGAAGTGACATTTGTGTACGTAGATTCTATATATGCAACTATGACACTTGTGCTTCACTTTGACTTCATGAGTTAGTCTTGCAAACGTAGCTTCCATGTATGCAAAGTGACCTTTGTGTGGGTAGATTCAATATATGCAAATATGGCACTTGTGTTTCACTCTTGACTTCATGAGTTAGTCTTACATATATAGGTTCCATGTGTGCGAATGTGACCATTGCAAATATAGATTCCACGCATGCATCTATGACTCTTTTGCTTCCATTCTTGACTTCATGACTTAGACTTGCAAATGTAGGTTCCATGTATGCGAATGTGACATTCGCGTATATAGATTTCACATATGCAACTATACTCATTTTCATCTCTAATTGTCTCTTTCCATAAGCTCATATGTATATTTCACATTTGCGAATATGACGATGATATGTGCAACTGTGACTTTGCTTCATTCTCTTGTCTTTCATAATTTTTTTTCGTACAAGAATTGTTAGAAAATATGCAAGAATAGGATATTATTATTCATATTTTATTTTAAAAACTTATTTTTTACATATGAAATTATATGAATAATTTATGTCCATCAATATTAATTTCATATCATATATGCATGGAAATACTGAAGCACAAATAGGAAAAGAAGGGAGATCTAGATACTTTAAAGCTACATAAGAGGTCGCTGGGAAGAAGAAAAAGAAAAAGAAAATAGAATACATGTTAATATGAGAAGCCTACTAATGGAGATGCAAAATACGACTCGTATTGTATATAGGAGTAATATAGAAAAATAAAAAGGTTCAATTACCAACCCAGTAAAACAAACGGAGAGCAACTGACAATAAGTGGGGCCTACATAGCCACAAAGCGGAAGTTTCAAGATGCTGCAAACGGAGGCGTGGCAAAATGGAAGTGGGGTCTACACGTGCCGCAAAAGTTATCCAAGTTTTTTGTCCAAGAAGACAATAATTCTCACGTGAAGCTATCATGTACAACACCTTTAAAGCACATAAATACTGTATTTCCAAGAATACCCTCGGTATCAAGCATGCATGTTGACGGAGAGGAGCCTGATAAGATAGTAATTATAAGATAGTAAGATAGAAAGAAAATGATCTTTCCTCGTCAAAAAAGAAGAAGAAAGTTCTTGTAATCGGAAAAGTTCTACTATACTATCCACAGAAATAAGTATAGTAGTCAAAAAAAAATATTTGGTAGATTTTTCTTTTAATTATTAATCATATAAGAGTGTTTACAACAGTTTTAGAATTTTAGTGACATCTTTAAGACACAATTAAGACACAATAGCTGAGAGTCTTTCGAAAACAACCTCTTCTTCATAGATAGGGGTAATATCTGTATACATATTATCCTTCACGGACCCTACTTGTGAGATTTCACTGGGTAGTTTTTGTTCTTTAAAACACAATAATTTTCCTGATCTAATTCTTCCAATAATATGTGTAACTTAGTATGTCAATATTAATGTATATTGTGTAACTTAGTATATATTTCAGTGTCGGTACTTCACTATTATACCAAATACCATATCTAATATCAATTTTTTTAAAAATATGAAATAAATACCATACCAAATACTAAAATATCAAATAACAAATACCAAAATTCTCGATTTCGGTAGGGTTAGTAGCTATTATCATATTATGCACAGCCCTACTATTCAGTACCAAACGTAATCCAATTTTTCCAGAACAAAATCTGGAGAGATCAGAAAAGGAAATAAGAAACAGAAACCAAAGCCTCAAGCTAGCACAAGACACCACACAACTAAAGAAATCAAAATAATATGATACTTTTTTCTTGACATTGGCAGAGAACATTGTATTGCGGTCAATATTAATTAGTACGTACACTATATAGTATAAAAGAAGCATTTCATGTGGCTATTCTCTTTGTTCAAATTAGGGTGTGCTTTGCTCTATTCCCTAAATCTTTCATGTGTCATCTTGTTCTTTCTTTGAACTCCTTATTTTTTTTATTTATTTTTTATTTTTATGTGGTTATTTTCGGCCAATATTACTAAGGAGGGTAAGAATGAGAAAATACTTGCATAAACCTATTTTTTAACATTAAATCAAGCAATTTAATTTGTGAGGACATAAGTTGAAGTGATACTAATATATATGATATCACTATAATCAAGTAATAAAAGTTTTTATATATAATACATATCTTGCAATTATTGATTTGAAGCAAATATCTTTCCGACGAAGATGTGCTAGCTCTAGTTTGAAAATAAGGAATGAGAATAAGCAAGAACCGAACATTGGAATGAGTATCGTCAGAAATTACAGGTAACTAAACAGTAATATTTCCGAGGGTCTATCGGAAACAGCCTTTCTGTCTCGACAAATAAAGATAAGATCTGTGTACACATTACTCTCTGAAATTTCACTTGTGAGATTATACTAGGTATATTATTATTATTGTTAACCGTAATAGTTAAACCAAAAAAAGCATGTACACTTGGGCAGGGAGGGTGAGGGGAGGAGACAATAGTAAATTTTAAGGTTGAAGTGTGTGCACACGTGCAAACATGTGTGTAAATCTGTTGGAAACTCCTCCCAAGTAACCATATGCACACGTGCATACATGTGTCTGTGAATGTGTGTAAAAATAAAAATGAGGGCATGTGAAAATTTATTGATAAAAACACAGTCAAATTTCAAGCAGAATGACTATATGTACAGTCACTTCAGATTTAGAGGCGGTTTCTTGGAGACGAGATCAACCTATTTTCTATTTTAATTTTAATTTAAAAGTGATGTTCAACATTTTTTTCAACTCTGCTCGCAAAAACTTAAAAATTATTACTTTATTCATTTTAATTTATGTGGCGTAGCTTGATTCAACATAAAATTTAAAAATAAGTAAACTTTTAATATTTGTGGTATTAAACATGTCATAATATTTATGTGGTTATAAGACTTTGGAAACTTATGATCTTAAATACGATATGACATTTGTGTTGCTATAAAAAAATTCTCATAAAATGAGAATTTAAAGTTAAATAAATTTTAAATATAATAATGTATCATATTTTTTTGGAACAAATTAATAAGAAAATTATGTTACATAAATTAAAACAAACAAAAGTAATTAACGTTGTATGTCTTTACTGAGGTTTAGGCTCTGACTTTCCATAGTATACTTTTAGTTTATTGACTACTAGGTTACACCTTTAGGTGCGCATATACACTAAAAAAATCAGGTTTTAGTGACGGACAAATTTCGTAGCTAAACAGAAAAATCCATTGCTAATCTCATTTAGCGTTGGATTAGCGACAAATTATCAATAATTTTGCTAGCCACGAACAATTTAGCGATGAAGTTCGTAGTTAATTCCAATTTTTTTTTTTTTTTTTTTGTAGTGACAAGAAAGTGGTTTTAGGGGCAAAATCCGCTGTCTTACGCATTCTGCATTAGCAATCAGAAGTGGACGCATAATTTAGAGTTAGTGATTTTTGTATATTAAGTACTTTGATTTACTAGATATACATTATTTAATTAAAATCAATGGAAATATAAGATCATTTGGACCAACACTGTTTGAAGGGCACACTTTTTAATTAAGTGCATAATTTATTTAAGTTCCACTTGCTTTTATATTAAACAACAGTATCATACTTTTTCTGGCGAACTTGCAGTATACAATGTTTGAACAATTAAAGTACTAGAATTGGGCACCTTCTAGTTTGACTGCTTCACTGACTAAGCTGACTGCCACACGTTCTTGATCATGTCCTTTTTCTGCCTAATACTATTTAATCTATAAAACAAACAAAAAAATCTAAATCCCATAGCTTCTTGTTAGGATCCATGCTAAACAGGTAAAGGGAAGCACGACATCGTAAAAAAAAAAAAAATACAATTAAAGGGAAGCACGACGTCATTAAAAAAAGAAGAGGAAATCATCTGGTATATAAAATATCTCGTATTCACGTAGGGTTAGGAAAAGGGCCGCACCCTAAGGGGTTCGATATAAACAAGCTACCATAATGTAAGATTGTAAGTATTAGCGGTAACCTATAGGTTACACTATTTTATCAAAAATATGAAACTTTTTTGTTAAATTAATTAAATACAATGGTGATGGATAAATCCTAATTAAACATAATAAGTTCTAGATTTGGCATGAATGTGTATAAATAGTATAGAATAGCATTGAGCCGGTTTAATACAATGAGCATTAAATAACGTTACCATAGGTGGATGGCAAGAAGGATGATGAGCAATAATTGCATTAAATGGCAATAAATGCAAATATGAGTGAGGAATCACCCAATTAGTGAAGAGGACAGAAGATTCCCATCTTCTAACAACGTTGGATCACACGAATGCTAAAGAATATTGCACACTTTCTTGGATATGATGGAAATGACAAATGGAATAATTCGCGAAAAGATAGTATCTCTATAAAAAGTAGTTCTTTGTATTTATCTTTGAATACTTCTCTTATAATCGAATCCCCCTCTCCTTTCTATCTCTTCCCCTATTTATATGAGATATTCCCGAAGGAACATAGAAAGTACAACTAGAGGGAATATTCTGTTGAATATTCTCTTCATAGATTCCAAAGCCAAACTGACCGTTGTTTCCCTTGCCTGCTTGATCTCGGCCCTAACGAGCCACTCTATGGCTCGTTCCGCTTGTCATCGACCTCGACTTTAATGAGCCCTTCAATGGCTTGCCCTGGTCGTACTCGGCCGAATCGCCCATGGTGAGCTACGATCTCCATGATGATCACCTTTGCGTACTAAGTTTCCTAGATCGATTCTCACGCATTTGGCGGTTATTTTTCTCAACTTTTGCGTCGGCATTTTCTATAAAAAGGGGGGAAATCTTCTCAATTGGAACTTTGCATTTTCGAGTTTTAAAGCTATTCATCTTTTTCCCTTACTCTTTCTGAGCTTTTTGCTTTCTGCAACTCCTTCTCTTGTCATGGTCGTTTCTTCTTCACTTTCAATCCCTTTGATCATATACGATCGTACAAATGGCTAGTGCATCTTCGAATTCTAAGGAAATTCTCAGCCCGAACCCGCTATCAGTGGCCATGCCCGTTCGTGTTGAGGAAGAAGCCATGACTACAGAAGATGATAGCTTTCCCACAGTAAGAGGAGATCGTTCCTCGTAGTAACAAGACTAGGCCCGACTTCTCAAATCCCCCCGCTAATGATCCTGTGCCCGTGAAATTTGAAATAGGAGTGGCACGTCTTTCCGAGCTCGGGGCCAAGTACGACATCCCCGCTCATATCGACCTGGTCCCGGCTGGGGACGATGTGATCCAGATTCATCGTCCTGGGTACTGCACATTTTATGCGTACTCGTTTCGAGTGGGCTATTCCCTTCCTCTTTCCCCATTAGCGGAGGAGTTCTGCCGCTACTACAACGTCTGTCCGGCCCAGCTCTCTCCTTATATTTATAAACTTTTCCTTATGTTGATAAAGTACGCAAAGTTGGCTGACCGCAGAATCTCTATCCGTTATTTGCTGCATCTTTTTGCTTCAAGCTTTCACCGAGGCACAATGACACACCTTCGCCACTGTGGAACCAAGGTACTGGTGGTAAAAATGGACGACAAGACCAATCACAAGGTTTGGGTCGACTACTTCTTTGTCAAAACCGAGCACGTGGTGGCGAACCCTACTGGTATTTCCTGAGGAGTGGAAATTTGCCCGTAAGTATTTTGTTGAATTGATTGTTTGTTGTCTTTCTTTAGTTAATCGTTCCTTTATGGTGCAGCCGAGAGGGAGCCTTACATGCTGGTTGCTAATATTCGTCATTGGGTGGCTCAGATTTTTCCCCACACAGTGGGGATCCGTGAATGGTCGTCCTTCAACAAAAAGTTTGGATGCCATCCTTCTTCGACCAGTAAGTCTAGCTCTAATCTTTGGTCGCTTGGACCTCAATATTGTTTTCCCTTTTCATTTAAGTCATTTTCTTTACTCTTAGGTCGACGGTCTCCGAAGAAGGCGAAGGCCCCCACTCCCGCTTTCCGTCAACCGGGTATTGCGAGTAGACCTTCGACCGATGTGACTATAGACGATCCTACACGGACCGTCACCGTAGCTAAAACCCCAGTTGTGCGTAGGCCTGGCCGTCGAGCGTTAAAAATACTGAAAGTTTCTGCATTATTTTGGATGAAATTGGTTGGAATTGTGTTTTGGTTTCTCTCTGCTAGTAAGAGCCTCAAAGTGTTCGAAAAATTGTTGGTTTTCTGGGTTTATGATTTTCCTAAGAAGCTGCCTATTGCTGTTTTGAGCTGTTAATTTGTTCACATTTCTTGCGTGCTGAACTCCTTCTTCCTTTTTGCTTTGTTTCGATATTCAGGTACACTTTCAAATCTTTGGAATGGGAGTGTATAAATGCTGAATGAAAGTTGATGCTCCAATATTTAAGCTCCAGTTTTCTTCTAAGTCTGATTCTAGTTCAAGTAGTTTTTATGTCATGGTTTAGTGTTCATCATATAGTTTTCTTTCCAAATCTAATTAAGCATGTTATAGCTATAGGTGTTTAACGGGTGGGCCGGGCCGGGCTGGGTAGGGAATTTTAGTACCCGTACGGGTTATGGTCTGGGCCGGTTACGGGTTGGGGCATACCGGGTTTAACATGTTTGGGTTCATCCGGGTAAAAATTAAACCGTAAGGGTTACGGGTTGATGGGGCCAGGCCGATTTTTTTTTGTATTTTGTATAACTATTGTAAGTTATATTAATATAAAGTAAAAATATAAGAATACAAGGAAGATGGGAAAAAATTACACTTATAAATTGCAAGTGCTACATTTATTTCAAAATTCAAACTTACAAATTAAAAGGTTTACATTTAACAACAAGTAAATTAACCAAAAAACAGTAAATTCAAAGGTTTTGCAATTGTAAGTTCTTCATAATAAATATGAACTGAGTGACCTTCTTCTGGAGTGTTAAATTCGGATAGGTTACCATGTGTTAATATATCTCCAAGCTCCTCGTCTTCTGGGCTATCAACATCTTCACGTCCTTGATTTCTTCGTTCCGATCTAATCCAATCTCTGAAACATACTAAAACTTCCAAAGCATTGCTTCCCAATGAGTGACGGGAGTCTCCAAGATTTCCAAATTAGTAACCTTGTAGAGTTGATTGATTTCCATCTCCATGAGATCCTCATTCTATAGTATGCTCAATTCTCATATGTCTACTAAGTGTCCCACTTAATGCTGCTCGGTGGGCCGGGCCTGAACCGGACCGGACCGGGCCCGCGGTCCTAACGGGCCTGGTGGGCCGGTCCTGGGTGGGCCGGTCTTGGTGGGCCTCTGAGCCCGTCACGGGCTGGTCTCCATGGTTGAGCCCACGAGCCCGGGACCGTTTGGCCCGGGACCGGCAGGCGGGCCTGGGCCGGTCCTGGCGGGCCTGGCGGGCCTGGCGGGCCCAACGGCTATTTTTCAAAAAAAAAAAAAAAAAATCAAACGGCCATATTTAAAATCTAGCCGTTTGGGCTGAAAATATGACCGTTTTTTAAGTTAAAAAATGGCCATTTGGCCCCCAAACTTTATTTTAACCCCAAACTTTATATAATTACACTTTTCCCCATTTCTCAACTATAAATACCCCCTCATTCTTTCATTTTTATTCACCAATTCATCAATATCTCTCAATATCTCTCAATCTCTCTCAATCTCTCTACTACAATTACTTAATTTATTGTTGAAATTTCGTGAAAAATTGTGAAGTTGTTGAATTGAAGTTTTCAAGTGTTCAACGATTTTCAATTTTCAAGAAGTTGTTCGGCAATCCGGTAAACTCGTTTCAACTCTTACGTTTTTAGAATATATTTTTGTGTGGTTTAGTTTGCATAATTATAATTAATATGGCATTTACTTTGAAAAAAATGTTTGGTAAAGGAAAAGATAAAACCGGTGAAAGTAGTGGCCAACCAACTACCCTTCCCCCGGCTCCCCGACCTAGAAAAGATAAGCAAGTTGAAAGTAGTCGCCAACCTAGACGTCCTCCTCCTTCCGTAATTCTTGATAGTGATCACCCTTGTTTTCAATTTACCGATAGTGAATTTTATCATAATGTTGCACCAGGTGATAGATTAGATGATGAAATTATGAATGCTCTTTATCCTAATGAAACCATCTTAGAAAATAATGAGGAAAATGAGGATGATGATGAAACTCAAGCACCGGATTTAGATGATACACCTACTAGTCCTCTTAATAACCCAAGTGATGCACCGGTCGACCCACCTGTAGAAACTCCTACTTTTAATAGAGAACCTGCTAAACGCTTAGAAACATCATTAGTTTGGAATTTTTTTACTCAAGTAAGAGAAAAAAATAAGGCTAAGTGTAAAACTTGTGGGAAATTAATGTCGCATAAATATGTAGGAGACCGTAGCGGCACAGGTAGTTTGACTAGGCACATAAAAACACACCCTAGAGATAAGGCTAGATTTTTTCAAATGAAAGCGCATCTAGAGGGGACAAGTGTAGATTCTGCGATTAACCCTAGTACAGGTTCAAATCTAGTTCAACCAGGAATTAACACTGTCACTGGAGGTATTTTATATTACGATCCAAATAGAGATCGTGAAGAATTAGCAAAGATGATTACTGTTATGTGCTTACCTTATACTTTTGCTTCTAATCCTAATTGGGTTCATTATATTAGAAGAGTGTTTAATCCTACTTATAAAGGTTGGCCTCGCGCAACAGTTAAGAGTGATATTTATAAATTCAAACATGAATATGAACAATATTTGCGTTATTTATTTACTCATATACCTAATCGGATTTCTATTACTACTGATATTGGTAGAAGTGGTAATGATTGTGATTACCTAACTGTTACAAGTCATTGGATAGATGAAGAATGGATAATGCAAAAACGCATAATTGCATATAGAATAATTAATTCGCGTCACACAGGTAAATTTATAGCTAACACTGTTGCAGATATTTGTAGATATTTTTGCTTTAGCGATAAAATAATGGCAATTTCAATGGATAATGCTTCTAGTAACACCAGTGCTATAGGCATGCTTACAACAACACTAAATCCTGCATTTACTAATATTTTCCATGTTAGATGTATTTGTCATATTTATCATTTAATTGTCGGTGATGGTATGCGAATATTAAACATAGAAATTGAAAAGGTTAGAATGGCTCTTAATTGGCTTTTTTATTCAAACCGTAGAAGTAGACTTAGAGAGTATTTTAAAAAATGTGATGAATATGGCCTTAGAGAAAGAAAGGTTCCTAAACCTTGCCCGACTAGATGGAATTGTATGTACGAAAGTTTAGTAGTAGCATATGAATATAGAAACCCAATTAATGCAACGTTTAATTCTCGGGTAGGTGGTGAAGATGATGATGAAATGCTTACCACTCAAGATTGGACTAATGTTAAAATTCTTTTAGATTTTTTAGAACATTTTCAAATTGCAACAAATGCATTTTCTGGGCAATATTATCCTACTATTTCAAACTGTTTAGTTTATATTGCAGCACTATCTGATTTGTTTGTTGAATTTAGTGAGGGTGGGGATATTTATGAACTTGCTATAAATGAAATGAAACAAAAGTTTAAAAAATATTTTTTTCCTATCCCTCCTATTTATGGTCTTGCTGCAATGCTAAATCCTACAATGAAATTGGGAGGTCCTCATTTTTGGTATTCAAATATTTATAAGGCTTTAGATCTTTCAAATGAGGAAATTGCGACACTTGCAGATGCAAAAGCTTCAATTAAGATTAACGCTCAAACAGTTTATAATGCTTATCAACTTGCCTTAGAGCATGCTAGGCCAACTATTCCAACCCCTACTTCGTCTAGCTCACAATCCTCTAAAAGAGTTGCGGGCTTAAAAGCTCTTAAATCTTGGACGGAGTTCAGGGGGTCTCAAGGTGAAAATTATGATGAAACTTCACATCTAAATGAGCTTCAAGTTTATTTGTCTCAGGGACTTGAAAAGGAGAATCCAGACGGCTCTTTTGATCTTTTGGAATGGTGGAAGGCAAGGGAAAAACATTTTCCTGTTCTTGCAAGGATGGCTCGGGATATTTTATCAATTCAAGCTTCAACTGTTGCATCAGAGAGCGCTTTCAGTCAAGCAAGACTGCAAATAGGTGATCATAGAGCGTCTATGAGGGATAGCTTGGAAAAATCAGTATTGTTTAGAGATTGGATCCGCTCGGAAAGAAGAAACTTTGGAATTGCAGAAGCACAACCGGCGATAGATGAAGCTTATGAAGAAATGATAGCGGAACTTGCGGAGGATTCGGCTTCGCCCGGAAGTGGTGATGAACAAGCTTCTTTTCCACCACCACCAACGCAACCTCCTCCGAACCTTGAAGGATTTATGAGATTTGTTAGAGATAATACATAGAATAATATGTAACTTGTATTTTGGCACATCTTCCTTAGTTTTTTTCCTTCTAATGGTGGTATTAGTACCTTGTTGTGCTCATTCCATTGGGGGAAGGATGACTAAGAAAGATATGTCATTTTTTGGTAATAAAATTTATTGCTTCTACCCATGAGCTTCTTTTCGCAATATTTCTTTGTCTATACTTAGAATTATTTATAAGCTACAATATATACATAATATACAATATATATACTACAAGAAAATATATAAGAGAATATATATACATAAGATACAATATAATATACTACAAGAAAATATATTATGCGAAAATATATACATAATATACAATATATATATACTACAAGAAAATATATAAGAGAATATATATACATAAGATACAATATAATATACTACAAGAAAATATATTATGCTACAATATATACATAATATACAATATATATACTACAAGAAAATATATAAGAGAATATATATACATAAGATACAATATAATATACTAAAAGAAAATATATTATGCTACAATATATACATAATATACAATATATATACTACAAGAAAATATATTATGCGAATATATATACATAAGATACAATATATATACTATAAGAAAATATATAAGAGAATATATATACATAAGATAAAATATAATATACTTCAAGAAAATATATTATGCTACAATATATACATAATATACAATATATATACTACAAGAAAATATATTATGCGAACATATATACATAAGATACAATATATATACTAAAAGAAAATATATAAGAGAATATATATACATAAGATACAATATATATACTTCAAGAAGTGATATTTATGCATGACAATTTAGTGTTTTACTATTGTTTTGTTATTTTCTTTTTCATCAAGCACTTTAATAATTAGATATACATATATACTACATATATATTTTTAATATAGCCATGATACTACAAGAAATTGTCTAAAAAAAAAAAAAAAAAAAGCCCGCTAGGCCCGCGAAGCCCACGAGCCCGGCCCGTTAAGCACATGACCATGTGGGCTTAGGCCCGTCACGGGCCGGTTCCACCCATTAGGCCCACGAAGCCCGGGACCGCCAGGCCCGGGACCGCCAGAGCCCGGGACCACGAAGCCCGGGACCGCGAGGCCCGGCCCGTTAGGCCCACTAAGGCCCGGGCCCGGGACAAAATACAGCATTAGTCCCACTCCCTAATTGTCCTCCAGTCTTATGTTTAAAAGTATCATTACAAAGTTTGCATTTAACTCTATCACTATTCGGTATGTCTTCAAAAACTTTCCAAACCTTACTTCTTTTGCTACGATTACTAGTCGGGGCCACAGGTGGTCTACTACTAGCACCATGACCACCACCCCTACTAGCAGCTCCAACACTACTAGGTGTAAGTGGTATCTCAACTTCCATTTCTAATTCATTATCTTTTATACCAAAATCTTCCTGAAATTATTCATAATCTATATTATTATCAGGTAATATTTCAGGAATATTTGAAGAGGTATTTAAATTACTACCAGATGTTGAAGCTGAAGTACTACCTCTTTTTTTATTTTCCCAATTAGTAACCTTGTTACAAACTCTTTTTGCAGCATTAAACATACTGTAAAAATTTAACTACTAGCAATAAATAAATATACAAATAAAATAGTAAATAAGAGAAAGAGTTGGAGGGAGTGCACCGAATTCGGCAATAAATTGAGTACTTGATGATTTCACAACTCCAATGTTACCACGAAGAAACGTCAATTGTTCCAATTTTGAAGTTCAATTGTTCAAACTTCAAATAATAAATACTACGATAAATTAAATTTCAAAAAAAGAGCCAAATAGTAGATTGCACTTTAATAGGTGAAGAATGAAGATTGAAGAATGAAAGAATATGAGAATTGAGATTGAGAATTGAGAGATGAGTGAAGAAATGAAGAAGAGGGGGGGGGGTATTTGTAGTTTTTCAAAGGGGGTTAATTTAAAAAAAAAAAACAAAATGGGCTAAATATGCATTTTCAGCCGTTGGGCAACAACCATATTGTGAAATAGACCGTTGCCAACGGTCAAAATCTGAGCCCACCTTTAATTTTTTTTTTTACCGTTAAACCGGTCTGGGCCGGTCCAGTTAACCGGTTGAAGAACACTGTCCATTGACCGGGTTTGACCGATCCGGGTAACCGGTGGTTCGAAAGTGAACGGTGCAAACCGCCCTACCCCTATAACCCAGCCCCACGCGGCCCCCTTCTATCGGTCCGAGTCGGTTCTGATTTTAACCGGTCTGGTCGGTCCGGAACCGGGCAGACCCGGCCCGTTAGACACCTATAGTTATAACTATTAGTGGATATGTGATATTGTTGTGATATTTATGACTTTAGACATTCAACCTAGCTTAGCGGTTTCACATGTATTTGAATATTTTCTTGTTCATCATTATTAGAGATCCGGATGCATAGTGGACTGTCGAAGAATAAGTGTATGCTTGAATAGGCAGGATCTATAATTCCAGCTGACATTTTATGTTTGATATACAAATAACAACATGCTTAGATCTAATGTAGTTTATGCATGAATCCAAGATTTAATTTTGATAATAAATACCTAGAATGTTCAAATGAATTAGCTATATATAATTGTTTGGATTAGAAGTCTATAATCTGTTTTGTTCATGTATGTTTAGTTTTCCCAGGATTTCATATAGTTTTCTGGTACTATTTGTTAATCAATAGGTGTGGGTTTCAGCCATTGCCTTGTTATATTAGAGGCCTTCTTGTTAATGTGTTGGGCTTAATTTTAGCCCCATAAGCTGGCCCGTCCATTACAAGTCTAGAGTGACCAGGTCTAGTCTTCTTCCGTTTTGGGCTCAATATCAAGCCCAACAGAGTTCAACCTTGGTTTTGTTTTTGCTTTTAATCAGATCTTACCTTTAATTAATTTCAAAATGTGTATTTTTGTGGGGTGTTTGGGCTTGGGCGTCAGCCCAAACGAAGTTGTCTTGACCGCATTAAGCCTGACAAGTGTTTCAAGGTCCATGTCTGTTGGACTCGATTTCGAGTCCATGCAGCCCAACGCTTTCCCCCTTTGTATGCCTGTTTAATAATATACTAGGTTAGCTATTGGCCCGGCACTTTGTCCTCATTATTATAGGCCTGCTTTATATTTCCTTGCCCATCATCAATAGCTTTAAATCCGAGATATTTGTGAATAACAACATCCTTAGGCCTAATTAAGTGTAGTTTCTCTAAAAATAGGTTGAGGTGTGCCATCTTAATTAAAATCGCTCATGGCCCTCACATTAATTTCATAACTTAGATACTAAAAAAGGAATATTCGTATTTGCTTTAAGCGCGTTTAATATATCGTTGTGATTGTGGACACGTTCGCATGACATGGTTACGATTCTAAAAACAAAATTGGAGTATGCGTTCGCGCAATTTTGACCAAACTTCATTAATAATAATAATAAAACATTACTGATTGTGGACACGTTCGCGCGACATGATTTTTGACGCGCCAAACAAATGGATACACGTGCGCGTGACCTATTTTCAAGATAATTTCTTAATTAAAAGGGATAAATGCATGTAGTTTCTAAAATAGTAATTCGACAATTTGAGTAAGCTAAGTATGATCAAAGCGGCTGTGCTAAAATCACGAAACCCGGGAATGCTTAACACCTTCTCCCGGGTTAACAGAATTCCTTACACGAATTTTTGTGTTCGCAGATCTTAAATATGAGTGGCTGGACCAGCAACAAGGCTGGGTAGACTTCAGTGCTCCCGATATGTTGCCCCCTCTTCAGCTCGAGTTGTCTGCTCGGGTAAGACAGTCAAGAACACAAACCTAGGTTATAAACCTAGAAAAAACACAGCCTCATGCGGATCCCTAGTAGGAACATTTGTTTGCATCACGTGCATTTAACTTTGAGGACTCAACACATGGGTTGGGTCTGTCTAGGACAGGTGTATCCAAAATAACAGACCACCCTGATGCAACCTATGTGCTATGTGAACATTTATTTGTTTCGGCCTGCATGTTGACCGGCTAGAAAAATAAATCAAGAGAAAAACCAAGAGTGATGTAATGAAGAAATAAAGTCCGATTCTGAAAAATCCCATGTATTTGGAAATGTCCTGAAACTCTGCCGAAAATTTTCAAAAAACAAAAAGAGGAAAAAAAAAGTGTCATTTCAAAATAAGTCAATATTGTGTCCCTTTCAAATGTGGCAAAACTAACCGAACTACGCAGGTCTGATTCTCACAATACGTAGGCAACCTACATAAGGTTCAGCCTTATTTTTCAAAAAATAAAAAAGAAGATAAAAAAAGAGTAAATAGTCAAATAAATGTATTTTAGGGTTTTGGTCAAAAGAATAAGCCGATCCAGCTTCGGTTATGTCTTAAGCCGTTCTTGTCGGGATAGCCTTAGAGTATCTTCAGTTGTCGAAGAGCTATTTTCGTAAATAATGGATAAGTCTATCGGTAAAATATCATTTTTCCATAAAGTACTTGTCCCCCGGCCTCAAAATTTATTTGGAATTGTGAAGGGGTCACGTTCGCAAAAATGACCACTTCTGCTAAAAGTAGCATAGAGGGGAGGGGGTCATGGTCCGTTGATTTAGAAATTGAAAAACCTGTTTTACAAAATTCCGCCAGAGTCAAACCTAACCTTAACCTTCCACAGGTACAAATGAACACTGTCCAGAATCCGTCAGAGTTGGTCATAGAACAGGCTCAGTTGCAGCTGCATATGTGGTGGAATGATCTAGATGAAGATGGTCGGGATTGGGTGAAAGAGCAGTTGGGTTCACTTATAAACATTCTGGAAATCAAACCACGGGAAGGTCTAATCAAGGCTTTGGTAACTTTTTGGGACCCCGTCCACAATGTTTTTTGTTTCTCGGATTTTGAGATCACCCCTACTCTGGAGGAAATGGCCGGGTATAGTGAGTTTGGCCGTGACTTGAGGAAACAACAACTTATATTCCTAAGGGATCCTTCTGTGCACAAGTCTTTGACCTCCTGAATATCAGTAAACAAATGAAGAAGGCCCATGTAAACAAAGAGTGTTGTTCTTTCTACTTCTTGTACTTCAGGTTTGGTCACTCAGCTGGGTTCGAAACGCATGAATAAGGTTTGAACAACAAACAAGATAAGGGCCTTTGGAAAATTCATCGTCGGTTCGCTTTCATTGTGGCGTTTTTGGGGATTATGGTCTTTCCAAATGTGGAAGGGACAGTGGATATTCGTATGGCCAGAATTGCACAAATCCTCACTACTAAGAAAGATCATACACTTGCTCTGTTAGTGCTGGTGGACATTTATCCAGCATTGACATTATGCAAGGCCGGGGCTCAATTCTTTGAAGGTTGCAATATTCTTCTACAAATGTGGTTGATCGAGCATCTCCGCCATCACCCCAAATTCATGAGCTATGGTTCGAGCACAGATAACTTCATCAAGGGCTATGAGGAAAGGGTGAAAGACTACAATGCTCCAGATGGGTTTGAAGCCCAGGTCTCCTACTTGAAAGCTCTAAAAGTAAGTCAGGTCGAGTGGACTATAGGATGGCTCCCGATGACAGAATCCATACATATGACGGCCACCAAGGGTTACCTAATGTTGATGGGTTTGAGGAGTGTCCAACCGTATGCACCGTAGAGGGTCTTAAGGCAGTTAGGAAGATATTAGGTGGTGCCCGAAGATGAAGATCTAACCACCCAGGTCATTGAGCTACATCCAGAAGCTACATTGCCCGAAACCTTAGTTCAGCAGGATTGGAATGGTTGCCGGTATATGAAAAATGGCACCCAGGTACCAAATGTTGCAAAGGGGGAGGTGGATCCAGATTACGCTGCATGGTTTGAGAAAAGGTCTTGTGCAAACAACGAGCCAGAGCCTTAGCCCGAGAGGCCTACGAAGAGACCTCATGTTCAAGTTTTTGATGATAAAATGCAATAAAGGTTGACCTGGGGAGGGAAGGAGAAAAAATATCAAGCTGTCATTCACACCTTGGAAGAGAAGTTAAGAAACATAAAATTCAATAAAGATCTCCAGGCACAAGAGGCTGAAGGTGAAAGAAGAAGGTTGGACCAAGAAAATAAAGCTCTCCGAGCCCAAGTTCGAAAGATGAGAATATCAGTTGAGAACCCGGGCAGAAGCAGAAAAGATAAAAAGCTCATCTACAGCCTTACGCAAAAAGTACGTGACTATGAGGACAATTTGCAAAAGACTGAAGCTGAACTAGCAAAGGCCCGAGCCAAGTTAGCTAAGAATGCGGAGGGACAAGAAAGTTTCATTGCAACTGAAGGAGAAGCACGACAAAGGGATAGTGGGTCTAAAGAAAAAGGTCAATGTCCTCGAAAACGAAATGGCCAAGCAGGCAAGATACTTCAAAGCAGAAAGGGAGCACTGCTATGCCCTGATGTCGCAGCTAGAAAAAGACCTCCAGCAGCTTCAAAAGCAAAATAATGCAGCCAAACAAATTTTGGAGGCCAGATCTTAGAATATTGGACGGTTGCTACAAGAGAAGGGTATCATCAGGGAGAGGGTTAGGAGAATTGCGGACTACATTCTGATGAAGTGCAACGAGTGCGAAGACATGACCCGGTCCATGTTCTTCGCTTCGGTTATGATTTTTGTCTGACAGATCATGGACGACCTATTTCGCCTCCAAGAAGATATGGTGCATAGGCCCGTAGTAAGGCCAAGTGGAGCAACAGTGGAAGCACTTATGTATTCTTGATTTTATCTTTCGAGTCTATATTGCGATTTCTTTTAGACTCGGTTAGTCCATTGCGAGTCTTGTTTTAGTTTTTGAAAATGTTTAAGTTTGTAGGGTGGAGTCATTGTAATAGTAAAAAACTAGAATGTTCTTATTTTATAAAAATTTGAAAAAAAAAAATCAAAGATGTTTCTTTATTTTATTTCGCATTTATCACATGAACTACGTAATAATCTGATTCATGCGGCATCATGATATGTAGGAAATCCCCATAGGATTCGATCATAACCATAAAATGAAAAGGGAAAAGAGGAGAGAAAATAAAAGAAAATTGAGTAGAAAGAAATAATGGCAAAACAAGAGAGAAAGACGAGTGCAAAATAAAAAGGAAGCAACCAAAAATAAGTGGGAAAGGCCAATAGTGATCAAAGAGAAGTTGGAGTGAAAAGAAAAAAAGAGAGAAGAGAAAGCAGAGTTAGTTAAAAGGCGGGATGAAACATGCAGCCGCTCAAATACACGATAAAAGCTTTAATTGTTTAGGTGCATTACATCCCAAATGTGAGGTTGCCTATCTGTTAAATCTTAAACACTAACAAGTTGCTGTTGTTATTGAGAAAATGAAGGTGGTTTGTTTGTTTGGCATTCAGGCAACCCATCCGTACAATAGTAGATCTAAAAATAAGTTGATCATGGCTGGCCAAGAACTGGATGCAAGTATTATTGATCCACCGAGAGAGGTGGAGGAGTCTGAGGTTGGTCTAAAAGAGGAGTTACATAAGTTGAGACACCAAATGGCAGAGATGTACCAGGCATGGATGAAAGGGCATACCCCACCATCATACCCCGCTAACCCTTCTTTCATCCCACCGCTAGCTCAGTCCCAAGAACCTCCCACTACAGATTCATCCCCGCAACATGCACCAAACTTCACCCCTTACCACCACTATCATGGCACCACTTCCCAAACCATATAAGCTCCACCAGCCAAAACAACCCCATACCCCCCCTCCACTAGCTACCCTTGTTTTAATAGCACCTCCACCAGCTACACTCCATCGATCTTCTAGTGAGCCATTATTCCAGACCCAAGAAAATTAGTACTATCCCCCAGATCCTACTTTCAAGGCCCCAGATCATTACTCCTACACTCCTCGTTTCGACCTCCCTGTTGAGGCTGAGAAACCACCTAAATAGGAGGAGATGCTTAGGAAGGTGAGAAGATTGGAACAACCTCTTAGAAACATGCAAGGGTTGGGAGGTCAAGTAAGTGTAGCCTACAAAGATCTGTGTTTTTTCCCTAATGTACAACTACCTGTTGGGTTCAGAATTCCCAAATTTGATCTGTATGATGGGCACGGACCCCGTGGCCTACTTAAGGGGATTCTACAGTGAAATGAGAGGAGCCGGTGGGAAGGATGAGCTGTTAATGGCATACTTTAGCTAGAGTCTAAGTGGAGCGGCATTGGAGTGGTACACTCGTAAGGATCACATCATATGGTATACCTGGGATGATTTGGCCCAAACATTCGCTCGTCATTTCCAATACAACATCGAGATTGTTCCATATCGTTTGTCTTTGACTAAGATTGAGAAGAAGCCTAGTGAAAGTTTCAGGGAATTTTCGCTGGAGAGAATAGGCAGCAAGGGTTAACCCTCCAATGGAGGAGAACGAAATGGTGGAATACTTTCTTTAGGCCTTAGAGCCTACTTACTTTGGTCATCTGATCCCTGCCATAGGTAAGTCTTTCAATTAAGTAGTAAAAATGGGAGGAATGATAGAGGAAGGGCTCAAATCAAGCAAGATCATGAGCTACTCGGCCATCAAAGCAACTACGCAGGCAATCCATAATGGCACCGGAGGTGTGCTTGGGAAAAAAAGAAAGAGGATGTCGCTATGGTCATTTCAGGATCATGGCATGGACTAGGGTATTCTCCTACCCACTACACCCAACCTCAACCCCAACTTCAAGCCTATACTCCAACTCCATATAGTCCACCCCAGCACTACTTCCCACCACCGGAGCCTCAATACTTAGTTAGGCCACCCCAATATCATGTCCATCATGAACAGTCATATGCTCAACTCCCTCATCACCCGCAATGGCGTGCGCCAGCTCCACGAAACCCTTACCCACCACCACAAACATATCGAAACCCTACTGGTCCAAATTTTCGAGCCAATCCAGAATTCAGGAATGAAAGGTTGCAGCGGAAGAAAACTTTTACCCCACTTGGAAACCTTACACCAGCCTATTTCAAAGGTTGAGGCAGTTATATGTTCTAAGGCCAATTGATTCAAAACTACCAAACCCCCTTTAAAGAACCTAGATTATTCTCTCAGGTGTGCGTATTGTTCTGATACTCCGGGGCACGACATAGAAAAGTGTTGGCACTTGAAGAACGCCATCCAAGAGCTCATTGATACGAACCAGATTGTGGTCCAGAGCCTAAAAGCACTCAACATCAATCAGAACCCATTGCCGGCCCATGCTGAAACGCACATGATTGAGATAGTGCACAAAGATGGGAAGCCCAAGAAGCCTTCACAATCTGTCATGATGATCCGTTCTAGTGAAAGTAAGTTGGTCAAGGACCCGGTTGTCACAAAAGTAACCTCTTTGATAGCTGAAGGATCGATGGACAAGTTGAGCATGGCAAATGATAAGCCAGTTGTGGTAGTTGAAAAGAGGTCCCCAAGTGATGTTGTAGCAAAGCAAGATAAGTCAAAGGTGATCGTGTCGGGGTCGCAACTAAACCAGTCATAATCATGGAGGGTGCTTGCACAGACCCTATCATTATCAAACCTGTGACGCAGCTGCCGATAGCTGACACCAAGACTGTCCCATGGAACTATGAGCAAGTGATAGTGACCTATAAGGGGAAGGAAGTGAAAGAGAAAGTTAACGAGGCCCAGGGATTAACTCGTTCAGGGAGATGCTTTGCCCCGGAAGAGTTAGGAAAGCTAAAACACTCAGAGACAATCCAGTTCTAATGAAGAAACCGGTCATTAAAGAAGAAACGGATGAGTTTTTGAGAAAAATAAAGGTACAAGATTACTCCATCATAGAAAAGTTGAGAAAGACTCCTGCTCAGATTTCCTTGTTATCTTTGTTGATCCATTCAGATGAACATCGCCGAGCCCTGATGAAGATTCTGAACGAAGCTCATGTCCCCGACAAAATCACTGTGAACCATTTGGAGAAGATTGCAATAAGATATTTGAGTCTAACCGGATCACATTCTCTGATGATGATTTGCCTTTGGAGGGTACAGAACACAATTTAGCCCTCTATCTCACAGTGAAATGCAAAGATTTTGTGGTCACAAGGGTGTTGATTGACAATGGTTCCAGTGCAAACATCTGCCCTCTCTCTACTCTGAATAAGTTAAAAGTTGATGATGAGAGGATTCACAAGAACAACATATGCGTCCGAGGTTTTGACGGAGGAGGAAAAAACTTTGTTGGCGACATCATGCTCGAGTTGACAATAGGACCAGTTGGATTCACTATGGAGTTCCAGGTGATGGATGTGGCTGTTTCTTACAATTTGCTATTGGGTAGGCCTTGGATACATGTTGCCTAGGCGGTTCCGTATTCTTTACACCAGATAGTGAAGTTCGAATGGAATAAACAAGAAATCATCGTGCATGGGGATGAGAATTTATGTGCTTTCAATGATACCTCCGTCCTGTTTATTGAGGCTGAAGAGGATAAGGGGTCATGGGTCTATCAGGTGTATGAGACGGTGTCAGTTGAAAAGGTTTCGAAAGGGGAATACATCTTGGGTACAAAGTTAGCATCTACAATTGTCATGGTAGCAACCGAGATGTTGAAAAATGGTTTTATGCCAGGCAAGGGTCTGGGTGCATCTTTGCAAGGTATCATGCAGCCAGTGTCCTTGCGTGAAAATCTGGGCACATTTGGTGTGGGGTTCAAGCCTATAGGGGATGATGTGAAGAAGGCTCGAAAGCTGAAAAAGAAGGCGTGGTCGCTCCCTAAGCCAATCCCACGTCTCTCCAAGTCTTTCATCAAGACAGGGGCCGTGAAGCATCTAGTGACATCAGTTTCAAAGCCTGTGGTTGATTTTGATGAGGAATTGGTTAAAAGGTTTTGGAGTCTATTTGATGAAGTGAACATGGTAGAAACTGGGGAAGGTTCCAGCAAAGCGGATGTGCAGTTTGTTGGCCCAAAAGTGAAGATTAACAATTGGGATGCCATTCCTCTCCCTACCCGGAAGGAATTTTGGTAGTTCGCTTTGTTTTCTTTCAGTTTATCTGTATTATTCCAGGGTTGTAATTTAGATTTTATTTTCCGTCTATTTTGATTTACAAACCCTTCTATCCTTTATTTTAATGAAATGCAATTTCCCTTTTCCATTACTCCTGATAGTGTCGTTTTCTTTTCTTTCTTTGTATAATTCTTTTTATGCTGGTTTCAATGACATGACATGCATGAGGAATCTTCAGCCAAGTCTTAAAAGCTAATCTAACTCTAAAATAATAATCCAAGAAATAAAGTGTGATGATGAAATGGAATATGATGATGAGGAAGCATTTGAGGAAATTAGTAAAGAGCTAAGTCACTTGAAAGAGAAACCAAGCCTAATTTGAATGAAACTGAAGCAATCAATTTAGGGCATCTGGATAATATCAGGGAAACCAAGATAAGTGTATACTTGGAACCACAAATCAGGGAGAAAATAATCAAAGCAATGTTCGAATATAAAGACATTTTTGCATGGTCATACGATGACATGCCGGATCTAAGCACTGACTTGGTGGTTCACAAATTGCCCACTGACCCGGCATTCCCTCCCGTTAAGCAGAAGTTGAGAAAGTTCAAAACTGACATTAGTGTGAAGATCAAGGAGGAAATCACAAAGCAGTTGAATGCAAAGATCATTCGAGTCACGCGATACCCCACTTGGTTAGCTAATATTGTGCCAGTGCCAAAGAAGGACGGCAAGACCAGGGTATGCTTTGATTACCACGATCTCAACAAAGCAAGTCCAAAGGATAATTTTCCATTGCCAAATATTCATATTTTGATTGACAACTATGCCAAGCATGAGATTGGTTCTTTTGTGGATTATTATACGGGATACCACCGGATCTTGATGGATGAGGAGGATGCGAGAAAAGACAGCGTTCATTACACCATGGGTTACTTATTGCTACCGGGTAATGCCATTTGGTTTGAAAAACACTGGGGCAACTTACATAAGGGCAATGACTACTGTGTTCCATGACATGATACATAAGGAGATCGGAGATTTGAGAAAGTTTTTCCAAAGGCTCTGCAGGTACAATCTTAAGCTTAACCCTGCCAAGTGTGCATTTGGTGTTCCATCTAGAAAACTGTTATGATTCATAGTTAGTCGCCGAGGCATTGAATTGGACCCATCAAAAATCAAAGCTATCCAAGAATTACCACCTCCAAGGAACAATACTGAGGTGATGAGTCTGCTGGGCGTTTGAACTACATCAGCAGGTTTATTGCTCAACTCACAACAACTTGTGAGCCTATCTTTAAGTTGTTGAAGAAGGATGCTGCTGTCAAATGGACTGATGAGTGCCAGGAGGCGTTTGATAAGATCAAGGAGTACTTGTCAAACCCACCCATGTTGGTCCCACTGGAACCCGGGAGGCCTTTAATTCTTTATTTGACAGTCCTGGATAATTCGTTTGGTTGCGTATTGGGTCAACATGACATCACCAGCAGAAAGGAGCAATCCATCTATTATCTCAGCAAGAAGTTCACATCTTATGAGGTTAAGTATACTCCCCTTGAAAGGACACATTGCGCTCTGACTTGGGTGACACAAAAGTTGAAGCACTACCTGTCATCCTAGACTACTTACCTCATTTCTTGCCTGGATCCGCTAAAGAATATCTTTCAGAAGCCTATGCCCACAGGAAGAGGTAGATTTTGCTCACAAAATTTGACATTATCTATGTGACTTGGACCGTGATGAAATCCCAAGCATTGGCCAATCATTTGGCCTAGAACCCGGTCGATGAAGAGTATGAACCATTGAGAACTTATTTACCCAATGAAGAGGTGATGCATATTGAAAAGGTGGAATAGGATGACAAGCCAAGTTGGAAACTTTTCTTTGATGGAGTCGCTAACATGAAAGGTGTCGGAATAGGGGTTGTGCTTATTTCAGAAATAGGGCATCACTACCCCATCACAGCCTAACTTCGTTTCTATTGCACCAACAACATGACTGAGTACGAGGCATGAATTTTGGGATTGAGGTTAGCAGTAGATATGGGAGTCCAGGAAGTCTTGGTCTTGAGAGACTCAGATCTTTTGGTTCAGCAGATTCAAGGAGAATGGGAGACTCGGGATTTGAAGCTCATACCATATCGGCAATGCTTGCATGATCTTTGTCAACGTTTTCGATCAATAGAATTCAGGCATATCCCAAGGATCCATAATGAGGTTGTCGATGCTTTGGCTACCTTGGCGTCAAGGTTGCACCATCCGTATAAAGCTTATGTTGACCCTCTGCACATTCAAGTTCGTAATCAATATGCCTATTATAATGTGGTCGAGGAAGAACTTGATGGTGAACCATGGTTCCATGATATCAGGTAATACATCAGGATGGGGGTATATACGGTACAAGCCAGAGGTGATCAAAAGAGAACAATTTGGCATTTGGCTAGTGGAATTTTCTTGAGCGGGGGAATTTTGTACAAAAGAACTCCAGATCTTGGGCTATTAAGGTGCATAGATGCTAAACAAGCCACGCCTATCATGACAGAAGTGAATTCCGAGGTTTGCGGGCCACATATGAGTGGGTATGTTCTGGCAAAGAAAATTCTTCGAACAGGGTATTATTGGCTCACCATGGAACGAGATTGCATTAGCTTTGTGCGCAAGTGTCATCAATGCCAGGTACACGGAGACTTGATTCATTCTCCGCCATTTGAGTTGCATACAATGTCCGCATCGTGGCCTTTTGTTACTTGGGGCATGGATTTCATTGGACCAATTGAGCCCGCGACATCTAACGGGCACAGGTTCATTCTGGTGGCCATCGACTATTTCACTAAGTGGGTTGAAGCTAAGACTTTCAAATCTGTGACCAAGAAGGCAGTCATCAATTTTGTTCATTCAAATATCATTTGTCGGTTCGGAATCCCAAAGGTAATCATCACAGATAATGGTGCTAATCTTAGCGGTCATTTGATGAAAGAAGTATGCAAACAGTTCAAGATTACGCATCGAAAATGCACCCCGTATCGCCCCAAGGTGAATGGAGCAGTTGAGGCAGCCAAGAAGAACATAAACAAGATACTTCGGAAAATGCTGCAAGGTTCCAGGCAATGGCATTAAAAGTTGCCCTTTACTTTGATGGGATATCACACTACTGTTCGCACTTCAGTAGGTGCAACTCCTTATTTGTTGGTATATGGTACTGAAGCAGTGATACCCGCGGAAGTTGAAATTCCATCTCTTCGGATTGTTGCTAAAGCCAAAATTGATGATGATGAGTGGGTCAAAACCCGTTTGGAGCAATTAAGTCTAATTGACGAGAAAAGATTGGCAGCAGTATGTCATGGCCAGTTGTATCAAAAGAGAATGGTAAGAGCATACAACAAGAAGGTGCATCCCCGGAAATTTGAAGTGGTTAAGCAAGTATTGATGCATCCTGCCATATCAGGCTGAAGCGAAAGGCATGTTCGCCCCAAATTGGTAGGGGTTGTTCATTGTAACAAGAGTATTGTCCAATGGTGCTTTATATTTAACAGATATAGAAGGCAAATGTGTAGATATGGCTATAAATTCTGATGCAGTCAAAAGATATTATGTATGATTTCTTTGGTTTGTCTAATTACTGTTTGTACTTGGCATGCTTTTGAAAATTTGAATGACGAAGGCATTTTATTCTGCTATCTAAACACTTTATCCTTTGTTACCCCTTTGAGCCTTATTTATTTTCTTTCATACCCCTCTTTTGGAATCAGTAGTAAAGTTTAAAAATACGGACACAAAAGGTAAATAAAGAAGAAAAAGAGGAAAAGATAAGAGAAAAAGAGAAAGAAAAGAATGGAAAAAAGTGAGAAAAGAAGAAGAAGAAAAAAGAATAAAAGAAAGGAAAAAAAGAGAGAAAGAAAAAGAAAAGAGAAAAGTAACAACAACAAAGCAATTCCTATGACATAAACTACATTCGATCTAATTCCTTTTTAGGATACGTAGGCAGCCTCACGGTTCAGTCCCATCAAAATAAAAATTCAAAAGCCCTCAGGCAAAGAAACTGGGGCAGAAGTTGTGGTTCTGTAAAAGATTTGATTCCAAAGGTTGTAATTGTAAATCCATTCGAGTTGTTTTGAGCCATTATCCTTTCTTTATAACCCTATCCAAAAGCCCACATTACGGTCCAAAGAAAAACCTTATGACCAATATTTGAGAGTACCAAGTCGAGCGAGATAGAGGTATGATTCGCATCAGGGGCAACACTCTATACTGCACAAGGTAAAATGAATAAATGAGAGAGTCCTATTGGTGAAAACCCTCACGGGCACCCTAGGGCGACAGAAAGATGAGAGAAATCAAAATAAGAGAGTCTTATTGGTGAAAACCTTCACCGGCACCGTAAGGCGACAATGAGTTGAGAGATGAACAAATGAAAGAGGTTTGGGCACCACAAGCCAAACAAGATCAGTGACTTGGCGAAGAGATTGGGTTATGGAGATCCCAGGGCATAAAGTATGACAACTGAGAGGTTAATCCGAAATGCATATCATGATCATTGGCGCCAGCTGATCTCACTTAGATAAGTCTCTTTTCCTTTTCTCTATCAAACAGTCATCTTGTTTCAAGTTTTCTTCTTTATTTCTTTACCCTCGAAGTCATTGCATTTAATTTCTTTTGGGTTTATTTCTCTAAGGCTTTTACAATGTCAACCTTGTTCAAGCAAGTAAGAAGTGATTTCAAAGCTTACTACCAACTTCCAAATTGCACAAAGCAAAGTGCGGCCAAAACATACCAGAAATAGCATAATGCAAAGTGAAAAATAAAGTGTTAGCGATAGTTCCATTGGTCGAGTGGTTTGGGAATTTTGTGGAAGATACAGAGTTCAGGTAGGAAGGACAGAAAAGTAAAACAGCGATATGAGTGCAGAGCACTCAGGTCATTCAAGGTCCTGTGGTTGAAATTCAGTCAGGAAGGCAAACAATTCTTGGCCAGTGCAAGGCAGCCAGTCAAAACAAAGCACGACAGTGAAAGGGCCACTTTCAACAAAAATGCCACAAACAAACCACCACATTTTCAAACTGATAAAATTTTCTTTGATTAAAACAGGGGCAGGAAATTTCGTTTATTCCGGAGGAATCCTCCATGGGGAAAGTATGCACCGGACAGGTTTAACCATAAATCTTCAGGACCCTTCTAGATAATGGGATTTAGCTTAAAATTTTTAGGACCCTCCTGGATAATAGGATTTAGTTTAAAATTTTCAGGGGCCTCCTGGATAATGGGATTCAATTTTTAAAAGTTCTTAGGACCCTTCTGGATAATGGTACTTAATTGAATTCCAAAGACCTTCATAGATAACAATATTTAACATAAGCTCTACCTGTAGAAAATATAAGTTGGCGTTAAAGCTTTCACTCTTAAGATGAGATTCAATTTGAAATTTTCAGGACCTTCTTGGTTAATGGAGTTTAGCTTTTAAATTTTTAAAGATTTTGGGTAACATGATTCGATTAAAACTCACAAATGTGCCCAAATATCAAACTGGGGCAGAAAGGTTTCATTGTTTGCCTGTTTTGTTGTAATCAGGCGCCCACCTGGAGAACAAGGGAATACAGTTCAAGTTTTTGGTAATCAGGAGCCCACCTGGAGAACAAGGAAATACAATTCAAGTTTTTGGTAATCAGGCACCCAACTGGAGAACAAGGGAATACAGTTCAAGTTTTGGCAATCAGGCGCCCACCTGGAGAACAAGGGAATACAGTTAAAGTTTTGGCAATCAGGTGCGCACCTGGAGAACAAGGGAATACATTCAAAGTTTTTGGCAATCAGACGCCCACCTGGAGAACAAAGGAATACAGTTCAAGTTTTGGCAATCAGGCGCACCTGGAGAATAAGGGAATACAGTTTCAAGTCTTGGCAATTCGGCACCCACCTGGAGAACAAAGGAATACAGTTCGAGTTTTTGGTAATCAGGCACCAACCTGGAGAACAAGGGAATACACTTTAAGATTTTGTAATCAGGTGTCCACCTGGAGAACAAGGGAATACAGTTCAAGTTTTGTCAATTAGGTGCTCACCTGGAGAACAAGGAAACACATTTAAAGTTTTGGCAATCAGGTGCTCACTTGGAGAACAGGGGAATACAATTAAAGTTTTTGGCAATCAGGCGCCCACCTAGAGAACAAGGGAATACAGTTCAAGTTTTGGCAATCAGGCGCCCACCTAGAGAACAAGGGAATACAGTTCATTTTTTTTGCAATCAGGCGCCCACCTGGAGAACAAGGGAATACAGTTTAAGTTTTTGGCAATCAGGCGCCCATCTGGACAACAAGGGAATACAATTCAAGTTTTGGCAATCAGGCGCCTACCTGGAGAACAAGGGAATACAGTTCATGTTTTTCGCAATCAGGCGCCCACCTGGAGAGGAATACATTTAAAGTTTTTGGTAATCAGGCGCCCACCTAGAGAACAAGAGAATACAGTTCAAGTTTTGGCAATCAAGCGTCCACCTGGAGAACAAGGGAACACAGTTCAAGTTTCGTCAATCAGGCACCCACCTGGAAAATAAGGGAACCCATTTCAGAATTCAATTCGCATTAGCAACAACAGAAATTCGCCTCGAGAGTGCAGGTTAGCAGTTCAAGATGAACAACAAAATGGTAGAAGCAACAACCAAGTTTGAAGATGGTAGATAGGATTCTTGTAATTCATAGATCATAGTTTAGCCTAGTTTCTTTTATTTTGCTTAAGTGTAATAAGGAGTTCAGCAAGCAGTAACAATAGCAGCAATAATGAAATCACAGCTTCCGGGTAGTCCCAGCTACCAAACCTTTTCGAACCATATTAACCTGATTCCTTTATATCCAAGGATATGTAGGCAACCTCGGAAGTAAGGTTCGGTCAGATCTTTCAAAAATGCTTCCAACGGAGTATTCAAATGGGCAAAAATCGCTCGTCTCCACTCACTTTATCTTTGCACGAAAAGTCTTCGTGTTTCCGAGCAAAGAGGGGCAGCAGTAAGCACGTAATTTTTGTCCTATATGAATTACTCCTATAAAATTCAAGAAAATAGGATTTTCCAGTTATTTGCCATTTTGTAGGATTTTTGTAGAGTTTTATTAATTGTTTGCATTTTTGTGCACGTTTAATTTCCATTAAAAATCATGAAAAATGCCAAAAATACCATGTATTGTATTTAGTTTTTTTTTTTTTACATTTTTAAGGTTATTTATTTATTTTATTAAAAAATAAAAATCACAAAAATGATCCATTGTTGCATTTTTAGCTTTAATTTTAGAATAGTAGTTTTTCTCTTTTGATTTAGGATCAAGGAATTTTTATAATTTTTAGGAAATTGACTAGTTTTTATAATCTAGATTAATTTAGGATTTTAATTTAGGTTTTTTATTTAATAAAATAAAAAATAAAAATAAAAGAAAACAACAAAAGAAAGGAAAATAAAAGAATTGAATAAAAAAATGGTTAATTGAAAGGGGTCTCATTTTGATTTTATTGGACCAAAGCCCAAACAAATCTTCCCCAAACCCGCCCAAAAACCGAGCCCAATACCCAATTACCCGGTCCAAGCCCCACTACAACCAAAACGACCCCGTTTCCCATGTCCTTGATCACAGCCGTTGGATCCTAGTGATCCAACGGTTCAGAACTAACCTCTCCCTAAGTATAAAAATGTCCTATTCGAACCCCTCCCACTCTCTTCGTCTCTCAAACTCAAAAACCCTAGAGACCTTAGCCGCCCCTAAATTCCCCCACCCTCTCCATCGTCGATCGCCAGCCGGAAATCGCCCCGGCGGCGATGACATCCCAAACACCACCAATTTAACACCCCAGAATCCCTATCATCTCCTTATTCTAAATCTCCGACTTGTTTCCTTCAAATCATCACCAAACACCCTGAATTTTAGATCTAAGTCCGGAACCCCTAAAACACTAAATCACCCAAATAACCTCAAACTCACACCATGCAACCCCCTACCCCGCCTCTTCCCAAATATCCCTTTGGTTCCCTATAAATAAGCCCCAACTCGGTCAAATTTTGAATCTAGGGCTCCGAAAAATCGTAAATTCCCTTCCCTCTGTTCTTGGTCAGTGTGTGGGCGTTTGAACCCCAAACTTACATTAATCGATTGTTCATTGTCAAGGACAATTGATTAATGTTTGTTGAAGGTTCATTTCATTCTTTGAAGAAAGTTGGTCGGGTGTTATATGGAGCCAGAGTTTAGCATAGGTAATTTCCCTTTTTGTTTCAATTTTTATTTCCTTTTCTCTGTTCTTTTCCTTTTCTTTCTTTTTGATATTCACATCGTCTGCCCAATATTTCTCATCTTGTTTGTCCGTGTCAATTCAGACTCCCGTTCATCTCTGTTTCTTTTAGTAATTGTCAGTAGTTAGTTTAATTTCACTCGAACCTTATAGGATAAGTAAAAAAATTAGAAAGTTAAATTCGATTTAGGCTAAGCTAGTTAATGGACTTGATTTGCATAGTTGTTTCCTGTGATTAGCTGGCATAAATTAGTTAGATTAATTGATTTTGTTTGTGATTAGTGTTTCATTTTGATTCCAATATTTGAGCTAAAGGTTAGGTGAATTAGAAGTTTTGCTCCATTTTGATCCTCTTTGTTTTGTTTGCATTATTCTGTAGTCATTATGACTTTGGGGGGGGGGGGGAATTGAACAACTAAGAACTCAGGGGGTTTAAGTTGGGAAATAAGAGCAAGGATTTTCAGATATTTCCTATTTGGAAGACTCTAGAAAGGGGGAGATGTCCCTATTTGGTTAGCACAAATATGCTTAGCCAATAAGGGACAACCAGTTGTCCCAGTTAGTTAAAAGATCCCTTTTCAGGCTCGGGATTTCCCTAATTTGTTTTGAGCACATGACCTTTTAGGCCTATAATTAGTGCCCTTTTCTTTCACACAAAAAACAAACTTTCAACACTATTCTCTACACCAAAATTCTGGAAAAAAAAACTTCAGAGACTAGACCTTAAAAATACTAAAAGTTTCTGCATTATTTTGGTTGAAATTTGTTGGAATTGTGTCTTGGTTTCTCTCTGCTTGTAAGAGCCTCAAAGTGTTCGAACGATTGTTGGTTTTCTGGGTTTAAGATTGGCCTAAGAAGCTGCCTATTGCTATTTTGAGCTGTTGATCTGTTTACATTTCTTGCTTGCTGAACTCCTTCTTCCTTTTTACTTTGTTTCGATATTCAAGTACACTTTCGAATCTTTGGAATGGGAGTGTATAAATGCTGAATGAAAGTTGATGTTCCAATGTTTAAGCTCCAGTTTTCTTCTAAGTCTGATTCTAGTTCAAGTAATTTTTATGTCATGGTTTAGTGTTCATCATATAGTTTTCTTTCCAGCTCTAATTAAGCATGTTATAGCTATTAATGGATATGTGATATAGTTGTGATATTTATAACTTTGGACATTCATCTTAGCTTAGCGGTTTCATATGTATTTGAATATTTTTTTGTTCATCATTATTTGAGATCTGGATGCATAGTGGATTGTCGAAGAATAAGTGTATGTTTGAATAGGCAGGATCTGTAATTCCAGCTTACATTTTATGCCTGATATACAAGTAACAACATACTTAGATCTAATGTAGTTTATGCATGAATCCAGGACTTAATTTTGATAATAAATACCAGCACCATGTTCCAATGGATTAGCTATATATAATTGTTTGGATTAGAAGTGTATAATCTGTTTTGTTCATGTATGTTTAGTTTTCCTAGGATTTCATATAATTTTCTGGTACTATTTGTTAATCAATAGGTGTGGGTTTCAGCCATGACCTTGTTATATTAGAGGCCTTCTTGTTAATGTGCTGGGCATAATTTTAGCCCCATAAGCTGGCCCGTCTATTACAAGTCCAGAGTGACCATATCTGGTCTTATTCCGTTTTGTGCTCAATATTAAGCCTAACAGAGTTCAACCTTGGCTTTTTTTTTTTTTGCTTTTAATCAGATCTCACCTTTAATTAATTTCAAAATTTGTATTTTTGTGGGGTGTTTGGGCTTGGGCATCAGCCCAAACGAAGCGGCCTTGACTGCATTAAGCCTGACAGGTGTTTCAAGGTCCATGTTTATTGGACTCGATAGGGAGGTTATACGGTTGGTCAGCTTTTGTACTTGTTTCTTACTAGTCAAGTTCTCTAGTATCCCTTCGATAGCTTTGATTTGATCGAGGTTGACTTCTATACCTCATTGTGATACGAAGAAACTGAGGAATTTTCCCGAAGTTACCCCGAAGGCTCACTTCTCGGGATTTAACTTCATGTCGTATCGTCTGAGTATGTCGAAGGCTTCTTTTAGGTGGTCGATGTGATCCTCCTTCCTCTTTGACTTGACCAGCTGATTGAGGCCAACCCTATACTACTACATAGTAGCAAGAGTGGTCGAAACAGCGTTTACCCGAGAAGGTCGGGATCAATTTCCATAGGGAGCTAGAGATTGGAGTTGAGTTTCTATCTAAATTGGAGTTGCGTAATTGTTCCTAATTGCACTTCTATTCATAATTGGTTTTGATATTACTTCTAATTTTATACTACTAAGATGCTAAATTAGGCTAAGTGAATCTAAGAGTAAACTATTGAAGGTTGTCTAAATAGGTAAAAGGCACCAGGGAAGTGACTGTCTCCTAGGTGGGTAATTGACAGATTCTCGAGTCTAAGGCTAGATTGTCATATTTGGGGAGTATGATATAACCATTGCATGATTCTACTCACTCTATACATCTTGGTAGTTCGAGTGATTTTACCCTAGTTGACTTTCTCAAGACCAATTGGGTATGATAATTTGTGCAAACAATAGAGGTTCAAGTCGGGTATTACTATCTGTAGATTTAACCCTTTTATTGGGGCTATCAATCTCTTGAATATGCCCCAATTCCTTGTTGGACCAATTTCATGGACTTAGGCTCTCTTTCTCAAGAAGAGCCAAAATCAACTAGTAATAAACTAGTGTTTGCAACCATTAATTCAACATATAAACCATAAATTAGTCCAAATATCAAACACCTATAGACATTCAAGCCTTAAAACACAAGACCCATCAATAACCCACACTAGGGTTGAGCCACAACCCTAGCTAATAGGTCTAGCTACTCATTATTATAGAAGAAAACAAAGAAATAGATGAAGAAAAATCCATAATAATTAATTACTAGATAAAATTTGAAGATTCAATAATGAAACTAAGCTAAAATTACTCAAAATAGAAAAGGAGTATTATTCACGAGCGCAGCTGATCGTTAAAATACAACTGATAACCTAAAAATGGGAAAAGAAACTATTTATACTAGGCTAAAAATTCTGGACAAAAATACCCCTGCGGGGCTAGTGTGGACCGCACAAAATCGAGTACGGTCGTACTAAGGCTCTTGACTGAAAATAATCTGCTCTCTGAAGTTGGCCACCGCCGGCCTCACAAAATGCATCGTGGCCGCGGTGGCTTCTATTGCGGTCCGCATAAAATGGACCGCAGTCCGTATTGGCAATGTTCCTCTGACTTGGCATCTCTCTGAACTTGAGCTTTGCGGATCGCACAAAATCGAGTGCGGCCGCAATGAAGTCAATGCGGCCCACTTGAAATGTTTTGCGGCCGCATTGCTTGGCTGCCTGAAATGAGCACTCTCTGAACCTCCTCTTTGCGGACCGCACAGAATGGTATGTGGCCGCACTAGTCCTGTTATACTGAGCTTGGCTTTGTTCTTGGTACTTGTGCATGTTTCACTCCTTTTTGAGCTGGTTTTGACAAATTGTCACCTTGTTGACCAAACACTTCAATCAAGTACAACATGTGAGCCTTTGGGACTATTTTGTATACATTTCTAATCAAAACTTAAGCAAGAAGGAGTGTAAAATGTGTCATAATCCCTAGTTATCAACTCCCCCAAACTTAAGCTTTTGCTTGTCCTCAAGAAAACAAAATAAGATCAATCCCTTAAGAGTAAATCCAAGAAAATTCAGCTGACCTAAAGTTACCTCATCTAGCATCAATTGGGACTAACAATTGCCCTCAATTTAAATGAATCATTAATAACATTCACTCTTTTAAACATCATGGATTTAGTATGACACAAGAGCCTCAAGAGTTTACTCAACACACCAAAGAAACTCTTTCTATTACTTCGATTATTGTGGAACCCAAACTCACACATCCTCGACTATCCCTAAGCAAACCTCACATTTGGAATAGTAGCACTCAGAACGAGGTTAATGGAAATACACTCATCTCTCTCAAAGAGAAATCACAAGTCCGGCTCTAAGTACCATATGCTTGCCCCTTATGTGATTCACCACTAATGTAAGCTTCATTCAACTCAAGATCTTATAGGGCTTTTGTGGAGACATAGTGAAGGCTTTTGATTCAGGGTCGGAAATGTTTGGTCTAAGTAGGTTCCATCTTCCCTTTAGCACTTCTTTTGCTTCGTTTTGGCACGCACTCACTTGACTTTTTAAGTCATTTCACTTCTTTCTGAAGGGTAAAAGAGACACACTGTCACTCTTTCTTGTTCATTTCAAATCTTTTCTCCTTTCTCAACTTTTCACACCTTTCATTCTTTGTTTTATTGAATCCCTTCATTCATTTCTACATTGAACATTCTTTTTGTATTTTTGCTTTTCTTTCTTTTTCATTGCCTTTCCTTTTCTTCATTTTGTACCTTTTTACCACTTTGTTGCAATCCTTGTCTCTCCCCCAACTTATACTTTTGCCATGTGCTAAGGAAAGATCGGGTGCCAAGAGAGGGTATCTTTAGAACGGGTAAAGTCTTGTATCGTGGTTCTTGAAGGAAAAAGGTCTAAGCTCAAAAGAGTTGACTGGTGATTTTATCATTGGTAGGCTATGGAAGTGTTCAAGATATCATTCAGATCAAGAAGAGCCTATAATCATGTCTCAAGTCAAATTACATTTAGGATTTCGCCTAGACAAACATTCAGGGCAAGTTCTAGACCAATGGCTCGGGACTTGGACTTGCAATTCAAATTCTCACCACACAAGCTATGGGATTGCTAAAGACACAGAGTCGCGGGCCCACAAAAACCTTAGATAAGATTTGAGCACACAATGGTCCCGAAAAACTACTTGATGATTATCGGCCAACACAAGAGTCTCAAGGTCACAACTTTCACTATCCTATACACAACGATTTGTTTTTGACCATAGGATCAAAGGCAAATGTGTTTGGTCCAAGTGAAGCTTTGCTTGAGGCAACCTTACCAACTAACTACTAAAAAGCAAAAAAGGAAAACAGACTCAAACCCTTAAGAAGGTTGTCATGTCATCCATCATCGAGAAGAGCCACCCGGTTCACACAAATTCTACCTTTGGAAAGAATCGTGACATTAAGAAAACCAAAGGCTTATTAGAAAACTCAAAACAAAAAGATACGAACATAAAATAAGAAACTAAGAAAGGAAAAATGCGGAAAGTAAAATGAATATATACAAGAGGGGATTTAATCGAATATTACAATAGGGGGAATGAATATATACATAAAAACGTAACTTTTATATACATACCCAAAGTAACAAGTACAAAAAGTGTAATGAAATGCTAAAATTATATACATACCAAAGATAAAAAGGAAAGAAAGCGTAAAATATTGTCATATGTACAGTCATCCAAATATCCAAATAGGGCTACCCCCTCAAATGAAAGCTGGTATTGTCCTCAATGCCAACTAAACAAAATAAGCACAAAAATAGAGAAGAGAGGAAAAAGAAACTCCCTATGGGCCCTCCGTCTACATGGGATCCTGAATCTGGGTCCTTGGGTCCTCTGTCTGCTTGGGAACCTGTGACTGGCCCCCTGTGATCTGTGGCTCTGCTGGAACCTAGGCCTGGACCTAGACTGAGCCCTGGGGCTGGCTGGAGGAACCTCCCTGCGGGTCCTCCAACTGAATAACTACATCGTCAAACCAGAGGATCACCCTCTTCCTCTTTGGAGGCCTCTCGAACTCTTGCTCTGGCTGGGGCTGGGTTGCTAGTGCTGGGTCATGCAATAACAAATCTAAAGGTAGGTGATCCACCTTTAATCTCTCAACCTCGACCCGTAGCTCCTTCACCGACTCTTTTGAAGCCCGAGTCTTCCTCATTTTCTTCGCCTCCCTAGCAAGTTCCTTGAGTGCCTTTCCATATGAAACAACAACGTCCGTAAGTAATTTCTGGTTCTCTAGGGTCTTCTTCTGGTTGTCCAGAAGATCCTTAAGAGTGTCCTCAATGGACTATGGGACCTATGGTGAGGGAGGTGCTGACTGAGCTGCCACCATGGTAGATGCTACAAGCAACTTAAAAGTAGTTGTCTGCATCCAATTGTTGATGCTAGCTAGGGCCTGGCTCAGACGATGTGCAGTCAATGGGTATGCATTGGTGGAGGGTATCTATAGAGATTTAGAAGTGGATGGACCTGAGTCATGTCTGCTGAGGTGGAAAGAGGCTGGGTAGGAGCCACTACCACTACTGGCTCTTCAGACTGGCCAGTCGAAGTAGTGGCTTTGCCATTGAAGTGCTTTCCCTTAGGGTTGTCATCACCCTGTAGGTTATACCATGAGAAATGTGCCTTTGCCTTTACTTTCATATCAAACTTCCGCTTTTCCACATCTAAGTCCTCCAAGTACATGGTTAGGAAGTTGGGGAAGGGATAAGATCTGTCACCTTCGCTCACTACCCGTGTAATAACCCGGGACATCACATTGCCGACGTTAATCAGGTACCCCGCCATGATAGATGCTACCAAAATCGCCCGGTGAATAGGGAGTGAGTTGTCGTGGGTGGTGGGGTCTAGCCTGCTGCACACAAATACCTCCCACCCCTTAGCCTCAAAGTTCAAAGTTCTCCTCAAGATCTTCACTCCCACAATCAACCAGTCTGGGGTGGTATCTGAGATTGCCAAGTACTCCACCATCCAAGTACGAGCTTCCTCACCCAATGCCACCTTCTCCAAGTACAAGGACTCATCCTCCTCCAAGAAGCCTAGGTAATCATTTATGGTTTTGCCATCGAATTTCACCTTCAAGTTCCGCACTTTGGTGACTGTGGTGCCCTTTTTGATGTGGGCCACATTTGTGTAGAACTCCTTCACTAAATGCTCATTGGCGTCCTTCACATGGCCTATGAAGTATTCCTATCCAGTTCTCTCTCTGAATTGCCTCAACATATTTGGGTTGTGAGGCAAAAGGTCCCGGGTGATAAATTTACGTTCAGGTATCAATTTCCTCTCGGGCCACCACTCTAGGAACTTGTGGTAGGCAACCTCACTTACAAACCAGTTCTGCTATGCCTCCGGATTTCTAGTCCTCTCTATCCCACCTACTTGGGGCTCACCCCCTTCTACTTCTTCTCCATCTTCTGCTACTGGACCCTCTCTAGATAGTGAAGTTGTAGGAGTGTTGGAGTATTCATTTCCACTGCTGGAAATTGAGCCCTTAGACTACTTAGAAGATATACGCACTGATGCTTGGGCAGTGGAAGAGCCTGGAGGTGTATCCCTCAACCTGTTCCTCTCCGGCCAGTCAGGAACATACTCTGGCACGGAGCCTGAAGATGCCTCCCGGGAAGGCTCATACTCACTCCCCGACTGGTCAATGGCTCTGTCAGCAACTCTTATGATCCTCCTTGTGTTCTTTATGTTTTGTCAGACTTGTGGGGTCAATCTTAGCATTCCTTGTCCCCTACCCCGGGAGGACTTTCCTCTTGCTGATTGTTTACCACCTTTGCCTCGAGATTTCTCCATTGTCTGCAAACACATTTAGTTATGCTTTGTTAGTATCAATAGAAACAATGAAATGCAAAGTTGCAGAAAAATTTGTTACAGACAGTTTAAATATTGCAGAATGCAGACCTCACAAAATAAGGTGCGGTCGCAAAGAGGATACCACAGACCACACAAAATCTATTGTGGTCCGCACAGAGGTGGGGTTCAGACTACCCACTCTCTGAATCTATGCACTGCGGACCGCACAAAAGGCATTGCGGTCCGCATTGAGGCACCGCAGACCGCACAAAATCCATTGCTGACGCGGTCCTCAAATGTCAGCATTCAGTACTTGGTCCATTGCGGTCCACACAAAATAGCATTGCGAACCGCACAAAATCCACCTCGGTCCGCACTGAGTGCCCAACAGCAATACCAACCTAGGGTTCATGTTTTGTTCATTTTTAATCCAATTATTCACTCATTAATGATTCCCTAAGTGTTGCCTTAGTGTTTTAACTACCTAGTCCTAATTAAAATAATATTTAACTAACCTATGCTAC
The DNA here is from genome assembly GCF_000393655.2 of Nicotiana sylvestris. Classification (NCBI taxonomy): domain Eukaryota; kingdom Viridiplantae; phylum Streptophyta; class Magnoliopsida; order Solanales; family Solanaceae; genus Nicotiana; species Nicotiana sylvestris. The sequence goes on from NC_091068.1 coordinate 161,244,602, forward strand.
AAAATTGAAAGAAAAAATGGAAGGGAAGGAAAGGAAAAAGGAACTAAGAAAAACAAAAATTCGAAAAAAAATAACAAAATTAAACAAATGAGAAGGAGTTAAAGTTACCAGAAATGAAATGCAGTGATGATTAATGAGCCTTAGCAGTTAATTGCATGCAATTTAGCGATATGAACAGTAGTTTTGTGCTTCTAAGACTAAAAATATTGAAACATTCAAATGGAGGGCCTCAGGTCTTATTTATAGAAAAACGTCCTGGCCCCCAGCTCACCTACCCACTGCGGACCACACAAAATGGCATCGCAGTCCGCAGTGCTCAAAATCATTAGGCACTAGCAAATTGACCATTGCGGACCGCAAGAAATCCAGTGCAGTCGCAGTGGACCAATGCGGACCGCACAAAATACAATGCGGCCGCGGTGGAAAACTTCAGAGACTTCCTTCTTTTGTCGAATCACTTTTGCGGTCCGCATTGATTTCTTGCCCCCGCACAAAGGCCTTTGCGGCCGCACAAAATGAGTGCGGTCCGCATTACCAACTTCAGAGAATGATCATTTTTTCATTTGTTCCTGCACTGCATCAACACAATCCTACAGCATCTCACAACCAGTCAGTCCAAAAATAAATCCTACGCTACAATGAAAATCAAAGAAAAACAAAAAGAAAGACACATGGGTTGCCTCCCAAGAAGCGCATAATTTAACGTCGCGGCACGACGTGGGTTACCATCAAATCACTTGAGATGAAGAAGTACCACCACGTGGCTGTCATCAATTTTTCCTAGGTAGTGCTTGACCCTGTGCCCATTCACTCTGAAAACTTTTCCATTTTTGTTCTTCAAGTCAAGTACCCCAAACGGAGTCACAAACACCACTTCAAAAGGTCCACTCCATTTTGACTTAAGCTTTCCTGGAAACAGACGTAACCGAGAGTTGAACAAGAAAACTAAATCACCCACTTTGAACTCCTTGCCACGAACATATTTATCATGAAGGTATTTCATCTTGTCCTTGTACTAGGATGAACTGGAGTAGGTAAGGAATCAGAATTCATCAAGTTCATTAAGCTGCTCCCCACGAAGATTTGCTGCCACATCTCATTCAACATTCAACTTCCTCAAAGCCCACATGGCCTTGTGCTCTAACTCAACCGGTAGATGGCAAGCTTTCCCAAATACCAACCGATACGGAGACATACCGATCAGAGTTTTGTAAGCAGTCCTATAAGCCCATAGAGCATTATCCAACTTTTTTGACCAATCGGTCCTATTTGCATTGACCGTTTTTGACAATATGCTCTTGATTTCCCTGTTTGAGACTTCAACTTGGCCACTCGCTTGAGGATGATAAGGAGTAGAAACTTTATGGTTGACACCATACTTTACAAGCAAAGTATCAAAAGCTCTATTACAAAAATGAGAACCGCCCCATCACTAGTGAGTGCATGAGGAGTGCCAAACGTTGTAAAAATGCTCTTCTTGAGAAACGCAACAACACTTCGGGCCTCATTATTGAGTAAAGCCACGGCTTCAACCCATTTTGAAACATAGTCAATCACCATAAGAATGTATGTGTTCCCGCACGAGCTAACAAACGAGCCCATATAATCAATGCCCCATACATAAAAAAATATCAACTTCAACATGGTATTGAGAGGCATCTCATCTTTCTTCAAAATTCCGCCCGCTCTTTGAGATTTGTCACACCTCTTCACTAGTTCACTTGCATCTTTATACAAAGTTGTCCAATAAAACCCACAACCAAGAACTTTGAAAGCCGTCCTCGCCCCTCCATGATGGCCACCATAGGGAGAGGAATGACAAGCCTCCATGATACTCAATTGCTCTTCCTCTGGGCATACCTTCGGATCACACCATCCGTGCAAATCTTGAACAAGTATGGCTCATCCCAATAGAAATCCAAACTATCCCGTTTGAGCTTCTTCCTTTGGTTAGAATAGAGGTCACGCGGGATTATACTAGTCACAAGAAAATTAACAACGTCCGCAAATCATGGCATACCATTCACCGACATCGAAAGGATTTGTTCGTCTGGAAATGAATCATTGATCTCTAGGCCATCACGAGGCCTCCCTCCTCCTCCAAGCGGGACAAGTGGTCCGCCACTTGGTTTTCACTACCCTTACGGTCCACAATCTCCAAATCAAACTCTTGAAGTAACAAGACCCATAGAAGCAGTCTAGCTTTGGAATCCTTCTTCGTCATCAAGTATCGGAGTGCGGCATGATCGGTATGGACTATGACCTTGGCACCCATAAGATACGGCCAAAATTTCTCCATGGCAAACAAAATATCCAAAAGTTCTTTCTCGGTCACCATGTAGTTCACTTGAGCATCATTCATTGTCTTGCTCGCATAGTACACCAGATGAAATATTTTGTTCATTCTTTGACCCAAAACCTCCCCAACCGCAACATCGCTTGCATTACACGTGAGCTCAAAGGTCAAGCTCCAATTAGGTTCGGTAATGATAGAAATGGTGGTCAACTTGTGCTTGAGAAGTTCAAAGGCTTGCATACATCTCTCATCGAACACAAACTTGGCATCTTTTTCCAATAGCTTGCATAAGGGGTTAACTATCTTCGAAAAGTCTTTGATAAATCTCCGGTAGAACCCCGCATGCCCAAGAAAACTTCTAACTCCCTTGACAGAGATAGGGGAGGAAGCCTTGAAATCACATCAATTTTTGCTTTGTCCACCTCAATACCATGCTTTGAAACTTTATGCCCAAGAACTATGCTCTCTTCCACCATGAAGTGGTATTTCTCCCAATTAAGAACAAGATTGGTTTCTTCACAACGAGCCAACACTCTATCAAGATTTTTGAAACACTCATCAAATGAATCACCCACAACACTAAAGTCATCCATGAACATATCCAAAATATATTCCACCATATCGGTAAAAATGGCCATCATACACGGCTGAAATGTAGCCGGTGCATTACACAATCCAAAAGGCATCTGAGAAAAGGCAAAGGTGCCATATGGACAAGTGAATATGGTATTCTCTTGATATTCCAAAGCAATCAAGATTTGGTTGTATCCAGAATACCTATCAAGAAATAGTAGAAGGCATGCCCAGCAAGTCGGTCTAACATCTGATCCAGAAAAGGCAATGGAAAGTGATCCTTGCGGGTTACTTTATTCAACTTACGGTAGTCCATGCATACACTCCAACCTGTGACAGTTCTGGTAGGAATCAACTCATTTTGCGAATTTGCAACCACGGTCATGCCACCCTTCTTCGGTACACATTGCACCGACGAAGTCCAAGAGCTATCAGATATGGGGTACACAACCCTGGCATCCAACCACTTGATCACCTCTTTTTTTTATAACTTCTTGCATTGCCTCGTTCAACCTCCTTTGATGTTCCAAGGAGTGCTTTGCATCATCTTCCAGAATAATCTTGTGCATACAGAATGCGGGGCTTATCCCCCGAATATTAGCTAAAGTCCATCCAATTGCCTTCTTCCGCTTTTGGAGTACCGCCAATGTGGTATCAACCTGCATGTTAGTGAGACAAGAGGAAAGAATAACTGGCAAAATAGAACTAGGGCCTAAGAACTCATACCTGAGGTGTGGAGGTAACGGCTTAAACTCCAACACCGGAGGTTCCTCAATTGAAGGTTTTGTTGGTAGAGTCTTCCTATTCTCAAGGTCCAAAGATAGTTTCCTAGGCTCATAAGAGTAAGAGCCCATCCTATGTAAAGTATTCACACACTCCACTCGGCCATCATCATCATTGACATCAAGATTCAACACGGCCTCTAGAGGGTCTTCCACATTGATCATTGAACTTGTATCATCAACTATCACTGCCGTAACAAGGTCCATAAAAGAGCACACCTCAGAACTGTTGGGCTACTTCATTGACTTGCACACATGAAAGACCACTTTCTCATCACCCACCCAGAAGGTGAGTTCCCCTACTTCCACATCAACTAAGGCCTTCCTAGTAGCAAGGAAAGGTCTCCCCAATATGATTGGAACTTCATAATCTACCTCACAATCCAAGACCACAAAATCAGCTGGCAAGATAAATTTGTCCACCCGGACATGGACATCATCAATAATACCTAATGGTCTCTTCGTCATTCTATCCGCCATTTGCAATCTCATGGAAGTCGTCCTCGATTGCCCAATACCCAAAGTTTTGAAAACTGAGTAGGGCATCAAGTTGATACTTTCCCCCCAAATCACATAAAGCCTTAGCAAAGTCCGCACTCCCAATGGTGTAAGGAATGGTGAAAGCACCGGGATCTTCAATCTTCAGGGCCATTGAATTCACTATTGCACTAACTTGGTGGGTCATCTTTATAGTTTCACAATCCATGGATCATTTCTTTGTCACCAAGTCCTTTATGAATTTAGCATATCCCGACATTTGTTCAAGAGCGTTCACTAAAGGCACATTAATGATTAAGCTCTTCATCATATCAATAAACTTTTTAAACTGATTCTCATTTTTCTACTTTTCAAGCCTTTGAGGGTAAGGTAGAGGTGGCGTTGGTAAAGGAGCCTTGACTTTAGGCACAACCGGCTCCGGCATGTCTCTTACGTGTTCCCTAGATGGGTTCATGTCATTTTGAGTTTCCACCTCGGTATCTTGAATATCAATCCTTACTTCTTCATTCACATTCTCATCAATCACATTTTCAACCACCAAAGGAATTTCATCTTCTTGCAACTCAACTTCATCACTCAAATTTGCTTTTGTTTGGCGGCAATCACATCACCACCTTGTCCACTCCTTGTAGTTATCGCCATAATATGATTGTTCCTACCCTTCGGGTTTACTACCGTATCACTTGGTAGAGCTCTCTTAGGGTGAGTATTCAAAGATTGTGAGATTTGGCCTAATTGAACCTCCAAATTTCTAATCGAAGTATTGTGGGAAGACAACTGAGCCTCAGAATCCGCATTCTTTTTAATCATCTATTCAAACATCATTTCAATTCTCCCTATATCATTGTTAGAAGAACTAGGAACTTGGGATGGAAATGGGGGTGGATTGTTCGGTTGTTGGTACATTGGGGGCCTTTGGAAGTCTTGCCCCCGATTTCCTTGATTGCCATTGTTCCAACCTCTTTGATTATTGTTACCACCCCAGTTGTTGTTGTTGCCATTCCAATTACCCTGATTGTTCTGATTGCTCCAATTGGAATTTTGGTTGTTCCCCCAATTACCATTGCCTTGTTATTGTTGATTGCCCCAATTGCCTTGGAGTCTCCATTGTTGTTGGTTGGAAGAATTTCCCCTTTGGCCTTGATAGTTGTTCACATATTGCACCTCTTCATTCTACCCATCATGACCATTATCTTGGAATCCACCACAATCACTGTCAAAATTGCTCCGAATTCCCTTGGTTCTGTTGACCTCTTTGTCTTCTTTTGTTGACTAGCATGTTGACATCTTCCATGACATTCACTTGGCGAGGATTTTGAACTTGTTGCAATTGTGTCTTTGCTAGTTGGTTCATTGTAGTTGTCAGTTCAGCTGTAGCCTGCCTATGATCATGTAACTCTTTGTGCAAAATGAGTGACTGTGGGGTCACCCTGGGGCACATTGGCTCTACTTTTCCAAGCGGAGCAAGTGTCAGTCATCTCGTCAAGAATGTTACAAGCCTCATCATAAGTCAGCTTCATGAAGTTGCCCCTAGTAAGTTGGTTCACTATGCACTAGTTTGTTGTGTAATGCCCCGGTAGAAAGTCTGTTGGATCATTGCCTCAGTCATATCATTGTTGGAGCATTCCTTTACCATTGTTCTATAGCGCTCCCAAATCTCATGTAATGGTTCAGTGGGCTCCTGCTTGAAAGCCAAGATCTCATCTCTCAATGCTGCCATATGTCCTGGTGAGAAAAACTTTGCAATGAACTTATCCGCCAACTCATCCCAAGTAGTGATGGAATGGTTGGGAAGTCGCTCAAGCTAATCCAATGCTTTCCCTCTAAGTGAAAATGGGAAAAGTCTCAACCGAAGTGCATCCTCAGACACATTAGTTTGCTTGCTCCCCCAACAGGTATCCACGAAACCCTTGAGATGTTTGTAAGCATTTTGATTGGCAACGCTCGTGAAATACCCACGCTGCTCCAGGAATGTCAGCATCATATTGGTAATTTGAAAATTTCCCGCCCGGATCCGGGGTGGGACAATTGCACTTGCATAGCCTTGGTTTGGAAGCACTCAAGGAGCCTCTCTTGGAGGTGGCGGAGGAGGGTCTGGAATATTGTCATTGGCATTGGCATGATGGCCTCTACGTTGTCCTTGAGGTACAAGAGGCACCTCATCATCTCCGACATCATCTACCTCCTCCCCCGCAATCATATTTCCAAGAGGGACATTGTTGTTTGCTTCCATTTTGTACCTGAAGTTGTGACACATACAAATTAGTAACGTAGAAGGAAAGAAGAACAATACACAAAACTATTTAGATAGATAGCCAAAACTGTTATCTCCCCAGAAATGGAGCCAAAAAGTGATCGAGCCAACCCTGTACTACTACAAAATAGCAAGAGTGGTCGAAGCAGCTTTTACCAGAGAAGATCGGGATCGATTTCCACATGGAGCTAGAGATTGGAGTTGAGTTTCTATCTAAATTAGAGTTGCGTAATTGTTCCTAATTGCACTTCTATTCATAATTGGTTTTGATATTACTTCTAATTTTATACTACTAAGATGCTAAATTAGGCTAAGTGAAGCTAAGAGTAAACTATTGAAGGTTGTCTAAATAGGTAAAAGGCACTAGGTAAGTGACTTTCTCCTAGGTGGGTAATTGACGGATTCTCAAGTCTAAGGCTGGATTGTTATATTTGGGGAGTATGATATAACCATTGCATGATTCTACTCACTCTATACCTCTCGGTAATTCGAGTGATTTTACCCTAATTGACTTTCTCAAGACCAATTGGGTACGATAATTTGTGCAAGCAATAGAGGTTCAAGTCAGGTATTACTATCTCTAGGTTTAGCCCTTTTATTGGGGCTATCAATCTCTTGAATACACCCCAATTCCTTGTTGGACCAATTTCATGGACTTAGGCTCTCTTTCTCAAGAAGAGCCAAAATCAACTAGGCATAAACTAGTGTTTGCAACCACTAATTCAACATTTAAGGCATAAATTAGTTCAAATATCAAACACCCATAGACATTCAAGCCTTAACATACAAGACCCATCAATTACCCACACTAGGGTTGAGCCACAACCCTAGCTAATGGGTCTACCTACTCATGATTATAGAAGAAAACAAAGAAATAGATGGAGAAAAACCCATAATATTTAATTACTAGATAAAACTTGAAGATTCAATGATGAAACTAAGCTAAAATTACTCAAAATAGAAAAGGAGTACTGTTCACGAGCGCAGCTGATCGTTAAAATACAACTGATAACCTAAAAATGGAAAAAGAAACTATTTATACTAGGCTAAAAATTCTAGACAAAAATACCCCTACGGGGTTAGTGCGGACCGCACAAAATCGAGTGCGGCCGTACTAAGGCTCTTGAATGAAAACAATCTGCTCTCTAAAGTTGGCCACCGCGGGCCGCACAAAATGCACCGCGGCCGTAATGGCTTCTATTGCGGTCCGCACAAAATGGACCGCGGATCGCATTGGCAATGTTCCTCCAACTTGGCATCTCTCTGAACTTGAGATTTGCGGACCGCACAAAATCGAGTGCGACTACAATGAAGTTAATGCGGTCCGGATGAAATGTTTTGCGACCGCATTGCTTGGCTGTCTGAAATGAGCACTCTCTGAACCTCCTCTTTGCGGACCGCACAGAATGGTGTGCGGTCGCGCTAGTCCTGTTATACTTAGCTTGGCCTTGTTCTTGGTACTTGTGCATGTTTCACTCCTTTTGAGCTGGTTTTGACAAATTGTCACCTTATTGACCAAACCCTGCAATCAAGTACAACATGTGACCCTTTGGGACTATTTTGTACACATTTCTAATCAAAACTTAAGCAAGAAGGAGTGTAAAATGCGTCATAATCCCTAGTTATCACCAGCATATCGTCGATGTAAACTTCCATTATTTTACCAAGTTGGTCTTTGAACATTCTTGTCACCAACCTTTGATATATCGCCCCTGCGTTTTTCAATCCGAACGGCATGACCCTATAGCAGTACGTCCCCTGGTGAGTAATGAAGGTGGTCTTTTCTTGGTCTTTCTCCTCCATGAGGATTTGGTTGTATCCCGAGTAGGTGTCCAAGAAGCTTAATAGCTCGTGCACGGCAGTTGCATTGATGAGTTGATCAATATGGGGCAGCGGGAACGGGTCATTTGGGCAGGCTTTGTTCAAATCTTTGAAGTCTACGCACATTCGCCATTTTTCATTTTTCTTTTTTACCATGACCACGTTGGCGACCCACTGAGGATACTTCGACTCTCTGATAGAACGGTTCTCTAGTAGTTTTTCAACCTCTTCGCGGACTGCATCATTTATTGCGAAGTTGAATTTTTGCCTTATTTGCCTTATTGGAGGATAAAATGGGTCGACGTTCAACTTGTGGATTGCTATCTCTTTTGGAATGCCTGGCATATCTGCATGGGAAAAGGTGAACAAATCTCTGTTGTTAGCTAAAAATTGATGGAACTTACCTGAATCCTGCAATTTGTGGCAGATGTAAGCTTTTTTATTGTTGTCATTTTTATCGATTTGGACTGGGTCGAGGTCCTCTACGGTGGATCTCATAGCTTCCATGACTTCGGGATCTTTGATTACATCTTGCGCGTTCTTGCTTGACCTCGACCCTATTGATTTTTATGCTTCTTTGGTTTTGCCTTTCAATTGTTGGGTGTGCGTGCAGTCTTGGGCAATGCGGTATCATTCCCTAGTGGTATGCTGCTCTCCTTGAATGCAGAATATCCCCCATAGAGTGGGAAATTTGATAATTTGGTATAAGCTTGAGGGGACGACTTTCATGACGTGGATCCAGGGTCAACCTATGATGGCGTTGTACGTCGTGTCTTGATCCATGAGGTAGAACGTGGTTTCCAACGTAACGCCACCGGCCAAGACGAACAATGTGATTTCTCTTGAGGTCCGCTCCACTGCATTGTTAAAACCCGTTAGTATGATGCAGCGTGGCACTATCCTATCCTCAAGTTTCATTTGAGTGAGAACTCGTGGGTGGATGATGCACATGCTGCTTTCGTCATTGACCATAATACATTTTACATCAGTGTCTAAGATGCGTAAAGTATTGACAAGGGCGTCATAATGAGGAAAAACCAAACCGTGGGTATTCGACTTATCGAAGATGATACTTTCTTCGAGTTTGTCATACCGTTCATGAGTGATCGACCTTTTGAGTTTGTGGGTAGTGGTGAACTTTACACTGTTGATTATGCATCATCCCCCCTTCGATGATCATTTGAATGGTTCGAGATGGGGAGGGCGGTTTGGGTGGACCCTGGTGCTGTTCTCGCCCACAGGCGAAGTTGGCCCTCCCTCAGTCGCTCATCATCTCTTTCAGGTGCCCTTGGTGGAGCATGTTAATGACTTCTTTTCTTAAGGCGATGCAATCCTCAGTTTTATGACCCCACTCTTGGTGAAATTTGCAGAGGGCATTTGATTTTCTAGTGTTGGGGTTGGAGCTCATCTTCTGCGGTCATTTTATTTTTGGGCCGAGCTTTTCCAGCACGTAAACTATTTCTGAGGGGGAAACACAGAAATTGTGAGCAGATAGTAAGGGCATACCTTTCTCACTTTGGTGAGTCCCTGTTCGCGGCCTGGACAGGCCTTCTCCGCGGCAGGGAGGTAGAATGAGAGTGCCTCGACTGTAAGGCTGATACTTTTCCTGTTCGGGTCGGGGCCCCAATTGATCTCTCTTATTGTCTCTCCTCCGGTCCTTTCTGGGTTTGACTTGTACTGAAGTTAACCGCTGAATTGGCCTGTTTAGATCATCCTCTTCGGCTCAAACTTTGGCGCAATAAGTATTATGTATTTCATCCCAAGTTGTAGGGGGATATTTCGTAAGGCGGCTCAGCAGCTTTCTGGTCGCTCTTGAACCGCTTCTGTTTAGCCCGTTCTAAAAAGCCGCCACGACCATTCTTTCCGACACATTTGGAAAGGTCATTCTTACTCGGTTGAATCGAGCGAGGAAATACATGAGTCCCTCTCCAGGTGATTGTTTGATGGCGAATATGTCATTTACTCTCGCCTCCGCCTTTTTTGCTCCAGCATGCGCTGTTACAAACTTATCAGCCATTTCCTCGAATGTTTCAATCAAGCGTGCAGGCAGCTGCGAGTACCAAGTCAGGGCTCCCCCGATGAGAGTTTTGCCAAATTTCTTCAGTAATATTGATGACACTTGTTCTTTGGCGAGGTCATTGCCTTTCACTGGTGTGACATAGTGGGCATAATCTTCTGGGTCCGTCGTGCAGTCATATATTTTCAAATACGACGGCATTTTGAAAGTTTTTGGTATGGCATGTGGCGCCGCCTCATCACTGTATGGTTGTTCCACAAACCGGCCGACATCCCTTTTCAGCATAAATTTTGGTGCGCCCAGTATCTTATCAACCCTTTCTTGATGTTCTTTCATTTGCTCTCAGAGCATCTTATTTTCATTCTCTATCTCCTCCATTTTCCTCAAAATGGTCATGATGGTGTCGTTATCTGCACCATTAACATTGTCAGTAATATATGTTGGGGCGGGAACATGTTGTTCGTTGAGAGTTAGCACAACGCGAGCCTCTGTGCTATCTTTGCTCGGCCTCTGGGCTGGCTTGTCGAGAATGCTGGTCAGCGTATTTGTCAACCACGCATTAAGTAGTTTCTTCATTGCGGGTGGTGCCTCCTCCATTGTGGACGTTGAAGCCGCCCTGCCATGTGAGGTCGTGATGCTACCGTGGGGAGGGGGCGAGCTGTTTCGCCGAGGAGATGCCTTCGGTGTCACGTCCTCGTCTTCCGTTTCGTTGATGGTGTGAAGGAGGTCGCTAGTGATGTCAGCTATTGCCTTCCTCTTTTCCTCTCCATTACCTGCCATGTTAGATTTGTGCATACGGCAGAATATACAGGGTTTTCTACGTGTTGTTTTTCTTTTCTTTTTCAAATCTAGAAGAAACTAAGATTTTAACTAGGAAATCCCACAAACTGCACCAAATTGTTTTTTCAAAAAATATGAAACTTTTTTTAAAAAAATTAATTAAATACAATGATGATGGATAAATCCTAGTTAAACATAATAAGTTCTAGATTTGGCATTGATGTGTATAAATAGTATAGAATAGCGTTGAGCCGTTTTAGTACAAAGAGCATTAAATAACGTTACCAAAGGTGGATGGCAAGAAGGATGATGAGCAATAATTGCATTAAATGGCAATAAATGTAAATATGAGAGAGGAATCACCCAATTAGTGAAGAGGACAGAAGATTCCCATCTTCTGACAACGTTGGATCACACGAATGTTAAAGAATATTGCACACTTTCTTGGATCTGATGGAAATGACAAATGGAATAATTCACGAAAAGATAGTATCTCTATAAAAAGTGGTTCTTTGTATTTATCTTTGAATATTTCTCTTATGATCGAATCCCCCTCTCCTTTATATCTCTTCCCCTATTTATATGGGATATTTCCAAAGAAACCTAGAAAGTACAACTAGAGGAAATATTCTGTTGAATATTCTCTTCACGGATTCCAAAGTCAAACTGACCATTGTTTCCCTTCCCTTCTTGATCTCGGCCCTAACGAGCCACTCTATGGCTCGTTTTGCTTGTCAATGACCTCGGCTTTCATGAGCCTTTCAATGGCTCCCCTGGTTGTACTCGGCCGAGCCGCCCGTGGTGAGCTACGATCTCCATGATGATCACCTTGTGTACTGAGTTTCTTAGATCGGATTTTAGCCCATACATATATAGCGACAACTTTACCGTTGCTTCAAGGGAAAAAAGCACGACATATTTCCAAATAATATCTCCTTTTTAATCTTAGTCTTCTCACTTAAAGTATATGGGACACATGCCCTACAAAAAAGACATATATAAATTTATAATTTAAATTTAATAAGTTCGAGCTGAAAATGAGTACAAAACTTTTTTGATGTTTTTTTTGGACAAAAATACTTTTATACTGCTTAAAAAAAAAGTTACATAAATGAGTAAAACGCAGTACTATACTGTGAACTACTACTGCGTTTTACTTTAATTTTTTTTTTGTAATTCGCAGTACCGTACTGTGTTTTACATCAATTTTTTTTTTGTAATTCGCAGTATAATACTGCGTTTTATAAAGTTGTTCGCAGTATTATACTGCGTTTTACTCTGGTTTTTGGCCCACCAATAATGAACTGACATAACAATAATTCAATACATAAAACATAGTATTGTACTGCGTTTTACATTCGGACTTGCCTTATTTAAAGGCGTTTCAATTTTATGAAAATTCATTCAATCTTCAAACTTACGTTCATACTTCTCTCTTCTTCTTATCAATTATTTTTTTACAATGTCTGAAGTGGCAAAAATAAGGGTTTCACTATATTGGGGGGGGGGTTAAGGTTGTGTTGGAGAATAACTCTGTGAGGTATAGCTCACCTCCACAATGTCATGTTAAATTGCCGCTTACTATGGAGTACGATAAATTGGTATTGTTGTTACGTAAAAAAATGAATGAGAGGTGGCGTTCGGTTAACCTTAAAATAACCGGTAGGTTTCTGTATTCAGTGACTCCGCACGGGTTTGCTTATTATTCTGAGTTTAACATCGAGGATGATGAAACTTTTAGAGATTTTTTGCAGGTTCCGAATGAATACAGGGAATTTATTGTAATAAAATTATTGGAAATGTATGTCAAGGTGGAAGACGTTCCCAATAATGAGGGCGTGCATAGTAGGGATAACCCCCAGTCATCGGGTGGTTATTCTGGAGCAGTTTTTGCCGGACAGATTGCTGATGAAAGAGCTTGCCTTGATTTAAACTTGTCACCACCAGCGAATGAGCAGCTGCAAAATAATTTTCGACTTTATACAATCAACAAGACGACTGGTAAACTTCAATTCTGTGGGTGCTTTAGCGATGTTTATTTTATGTTTTAATTGGATTTGTATTAACACTCATATTTTTCATAGGGGGTACCGTCCGGATACGAATTTTACAAGTTATGACCCCGCCCCTAGTTGGAATATGTGTATTTCTGGAGTATTGGACCACGGTGGTCCATCTGGGAGTCATCACCAACAAGCAAATATCCATCATGAAACGTCAAGACAGTACGACTTGTAAGTAAAGTGATATAGCTATATCTAAAGTATTTATCTAGTTGGGTACATTATCATTTTGTTATTTTTGTGCAGTGAAAACGAGATTCTTGAAGCTCCTAACCTCACACAATTGCCCATAGATGACGTATTTACTCGTGATTTGGCAGATGCACAGAGTCAGGAAGATGATAGTGATTATGACAACAATGCGGATGAGTCTGGGGATGACACACCCTTTCATAATGAGGGTGATGATGAGGAGGAAGTGAATGTTGAACCTGAGCTGAAGAGGGAGCGTGTTCCTCCACCTCCCGCTAGACCAAAAGTGTACGAGTCCCACGTGCCATTTCATGAGCGGAATATTCCCTACCTTGATAATTTTCCAAGCATGCCGAACGTGGATGCCCTCACAAGGGATTATGATGAATTTCGGTCAGCGATGTGGGATGAGTCTAGACCTGCTATTTTGACAAAGGGCATGTATTTCCCTGATAAAGCTCGCTTAATTAGGGTTGTAAAAATCTACAGTATAAGAGAATGCCGTGAGATGACAGTAAGTGAGTCAACTACAGAGAAATACAAGGTTGTATGCCGTAGAGACTTTATGGGTTGTCACTGGATGTTGCGTGCCACCAAGAAGAAATTAGGTTTGTGGAAAGTGAGTAAATTTATTAGCGAGCACAGATGTGAAATGGACACATACAATGAGAATCACTTCAACTTGGATGTGGACTTGATTTCTCTTGTCTTGATTCCATATTTGGAAGTGTCCATTAGGTTCAAGATTAAAGAGTGTATTACAGTCGTCCACTAGGAGTATGGTTGTACTATAACCAAAAGAAAGGCATATCTCGGTCGCAAACGTACCTTTGAACTTATTTATGGCGACTGGGATAAGTCTTTTTCAAATCTGCCCAGGTACATGGCCGCACCGCAACACTTTAACCCCGGGACTGTTGTTGAATGGAGGCGTGAGCGGAGTCTGGACAGACCCGAATATATTTTCAACTATGTGTTCTGGTCATTTAAACCAGCAATTGATGGTTTTGTGCACTGTCGTCCTGTTATTTCCATAGACGGTACTCATGTCTATGGAAAGTATGATATTAAGCTTTTGATTGCAGTTGCAGTAGATGCCAACGGGCAAATATTTCCACTAGCTTTTGCAATATGTGCCTACGAAAGTGAAGAGACATGGACACTTTTTTTGAACCACTTGAAGCAGCACGTTGTCAAATAGCGTTCAGGTATTTGTCTAATATCAGATCGGCATGGTAGTATTTTAAGTTCTGTACGTCACTTGCCTGAATGGCAGGAACCATATGCATACCACCGTCACTGTGTGCGTCACCTGAAGGCCAATTTCCAGAAGAAATATCCTGACAAGGCATTGCATGACTTAATGTGGATGGCTGCAACTGAGCACCAGCAGTGCAAATTCACGAGGCGTATGGAAGCGATCCGGCAATTAGAACCACGAGCCTATACTTGGTTGATGGGCCATGAGCTTCACATGTGGATATTACATGCTGATGTAGGAAGACAATGGGGAGCCCTCACTACAAACATGTCGGAGTCATTCAACGGCTTGTTGAAGTCTGCCCGTGGACTGCCTGTCACTACCATGGTCCGCATGATATTCAAACATAGTGCGGAGAGGTTTGTTGAAAGTCATGCAGCTGCATCAGCATTGATGGACAGGGGTGTTCAATTTATGCCAATACCCATGAGAAGATTTGAAAGGTCCAGGAGGCGAGCACAGTGGCATTCATTTATTCAGTATGATCATGAACGGGGTGTTTTTGAAGTTAAGACTGCTATCCGCGGACATCGTGGGAATAATCGATAGACGGTGAATGAAAATAGAAGGTTATGTTCATGTGGAATGGACCATCTACCATATGTCGTGCGCATATGCGTTGAAGTGCTTTCAACAAGTTGGATATGAGGCAACAAACTATATTGATAGGCAATACAGTGTTGCTGCATACGTAGACACATATAGTGGGAAGTTGCAACCATTAGGTGCTGAGCATTATTGGCCATCGGAACCTTTTAAGATGGTATGTAACAAGGACTATTTGCGCAAGCTGCAAGTGCAAAAGAGAACGCGTATACGGAACCAAATGGATATTGGTGACACCGTTTATACGCGTAAATGTGGCATATGTTCGCAACTAGGACACGACCGTCGTAAATGTCCTTCAGGTGGTGTGTGTGGCAGTGGTAATCCGGCTCCTGGTGCAAGTTCGTCGAATGTACCCAACTATCAAGGATACCCCTAGTCTTTTATTTTGGTTTTTTTTTGTAATACGTATTTGTACTTGTGTATGTTGCAATATATATCAAATAAAATTATGTTCCACAATTTGGAATAAGTGAAGAAAAAGCTGTTTTATTGTAGGAAAATGTAAATAAAACATTACTACATCACAAACACAAACATAACAGGACAACATAATAAAAATACATGAAATATGAAAAATACACTAAACACATACATGCCAATGTTTAGTCCCGGCTGCCATTTATTCTCCGCTCCAACCACTTAAATCGTTCTTCCATTCGTTCTTTTTCTTCTTCTACCTCTTTCAGTTTCGCCTTCACCTCCGCAAGTTCCCATTTATATTTTTCTTTTCGTTCTTTTTGTGTTTTACAATTCCATTGTGCTTTCCATTTTTCTTCTCCCACCTCCTTCAGTTTCGCCCTCATTTCTACAATAATTCTATCGCTTTCTCTTTGTGTTTCCCGTTGGCATAAACACATCTTATGAAGAAACTGCAGTTGTTCTCTGTAGCATTCCTGATAACATGGTTCATCAACCCATTCCTCAAAATCACAAATAGGTTCGCCGGGAACCTTGTATAATTGGTTCATACAGCACCAGTAGCGGCGTCCAACTTCACCACCGTCCCAACAATTTTGTATCGAGCATTCTTTTCCACAGTTGCACTTTGGTGGACGAAGAGGTTGAGCCATTTAATGAAATATTTGCTTTTAGTAAAAAAAACCTTACTTTTAATGAAATATTTGCTTTTACTAATTTTTGAGCACACAAAATAACTACAATGATGCTGTTATTTATAGGCAAAAAATTTAATACAGAAAGCGTGGTGTAGTACTGCATTTTATGGAGTTGTCTTGTCGTTCTGAAAAAGATGAAAACCATGTAAAAAAGCTGGTTTATTGCAGAAAAATTTAATACATAAAGTGTGGTATAGTACTGCGTTTTATGGAGTTGTCTTGTCATTCTGAAAAAGATGAAAACCATGTGAAAAAAGCTGGTTTATTGCAGAAAAATTTAATACATAAAGCGTGGTATAGTACTACATTTTATGGAGTTGTCTTGTCGTTCTGAAAAAAGATGAAAACCATGTGAAAAAAGCTGGTTTTAGTTATCCTTTGTGCAGTGATGGTTTTAGTTCTACTGTTTGTTTTTGTATTACGTTTGCAATGTTTGTGTTTCTTGTGTACTGTTTAAGTAAAACTGTTGTTCAAACGCAATTAAAATAAAAATGTTGTTAAAAAATAATTGTTATCATTATTTACATAATGCACTATTTACACAAACTAAAAACCTAAGTAAATCAGTGAATCCCGCAGCCTGTGTGCTTCAGTGCTGCTGCTGGCCTGAGTCGCATCCCCTGTCGCCCGGGTACACTATCTGGATCATCATCATCAAGCCGCCTCTTTATGTGAGGATGTGCAGCAGCATCGACACAATAGCTGGCAGGATCAGAAGAATAGGCCGTCAGCAACCTACAAAACAAGTACTAAACTTAGCAGGTGACAAAGTATATTTGTATTGTACGTGTTAAGTCAAAATATATATTCCCACCGTGGTCTCGTCGGCCTCCTGAATATATGCATCCGTGGTGTCCTCATCAAAGCATGTAGTGGCCCCAAAGATGGGCTGGGACGAAGCCTTCATAAAAACCTTAAAAATTAATTAATGGCAGCTCACTAAGGGAAAGAAAACAAATTGAAATTTTAAAGTAATACAAACATACCTTCGCCTGTGGTAGATCCGCATCAACCGCCGGGGATGAGGCATAACTCAACCTGCGCCCGCCATCCACATCCCGGGTGGGCCGATCCTCAGCTGCGGTAGATGGGCATGCAAAGTACTGGTATACATCCTCGTCGAATGTACCCGTGATCGACAATGCTCCTGACGGGGTGACCTGCGATGCTGGCAGAGATAGCTGAAGGTTGTACGAAGGCATGCTGCTGGAAGGCTCATCTTCCCGAGGTATATAACCCGGCTGATCATCTCCAAGCGCCAAAACTCCAAAGTCCTCATCATGTCCCTCAACATGTGGGTCGACAGGTGCCTCAACACCCCCTTACTAGGGACCACCTCCTCGCCGTCTCCCGCGACCCCCGCGACCCCGTGGGGCACCCCTCCCTCGTGGGATACCCCTACCCCGATGGTAGTCTTCTGGCGCCGCATACTGAGCCTCGTGGTCCAACCTCGCGGCATCTCTCACCTGAAACAGGGTCCGACGAGCCAACTGTGCCACCCGCCGGCCATAGTCAACGACTGCAGGGATGTCGGTATGCTGCTGCATCTCCTGTCACAACTGGTAGAGGTGATGATGGCCAATAGCCTATGAAATATTTAAAATATTAATTAAATAACGTTATATCACAATTATACGATATTAATAAGCCAAAAACATACCAGTGCCTCGTGTCTCCCGGCGTATGGTGTGTAGCGCTCGCCAAGTACATGAATGGGGTTCCCGATAATCAGTCGGGTGTGACGGCGGTACCATGACACATACATATGAATAGTGGCCTCCTGGGTAAATGTAGGTGCTGGCGGAATACGGTCAGCTCGGTACTCCTCCCAAATAAGGACCTGCTACTCTAGCCATCCCATATATATATCGTCCAGCCTGGCACGGTCATCCCGCTAATAGTGTATAGCCACCCATCCAGGATCCCTCGGTATAGGCTGGGGACAGTGAAACTGGCGAAGCACACGCTCTGTGGCATGATACTCAACCATATCGAAGAAGTTCATCGGGACGGAGGTGCTCCAAAGCATTCGATCGACTGAGCAATAAGAGGGCAGCTGAGCTGCCAACTCGTCGATGTATGGCGTCCAGATGAACTGCCAAATAATAACATAAAAGTGAGTATGCGCAACACAACTCAATTTAAACAAGTAAGTGTAGGTACATATCTACCTGTCCGTCCACCAGCATATCTCGCACATCCCTGATAAGGGGGAGATTATGATGAGCATCGGTCCCTCTGTAGTTCCCACGCCGGAGAATCCACCTAGAAGCTTGAGGGAGAAACGGATAAGCCTCACCAGGTGCAAGTGCTGGTAGAGGTGGCTGCAACGGCATGATCCGCTGCCAGGCCCAAACCTAAGATAAAAGGTTGATGTAAAATTTATGAGTCATTTCGACCATATAGAATTCGGAGAAATGAACAGAGTATTCGAAAATGTTGTCACCTGTAGGAGGTGCAGAAAACCACATATGTCCACCGCTGGTCCCATGCTCGCCCGGCACATGCTCCTATACAGGTATGCGAGAACAGCAGCACCCCAACTGTACTGGGGTAAACCATCCAACTCCTGAAGATGATGGAGAAAGCTCATACTCACTTTACTCCCCGAAGTGTTCGGGAACAAGACACACCCGGCAGGAGCAGAGCCAACCGCGTGTACCTCTCAATATGGAGATCCTCCGTCTCGCCGGTAATGTCTGGGTGCAAAAACGCCATATGATCTCTGATGGCTAACAAAGCAACGCGACTGCCCCCAGCGTCACCCTGAGGTCTATAACCAGTAAAATGCATCATCATATCCAAAAATTGTGCACACGTCATGGATCTAATGTACTGGGGCAGTGCTACGGTCGTCCATCTACGCGCAGCCCGTACAAAACCTGAACATCCTCCAGCGTGATGGTGGCCTCTCCAGTGGACAAGTGAAAAGTGTGCGTCTCCGGTCGCCACCGCTCTACCAAGGCTGTGATGAGAGACCAATCAAACTGCATCCGTCCAAGCTCAAAAATCGTATAGAAGCCCGTAGCCTGTAGACGTGCGACTACGCGGACATGGAAAGGATGCTCCCCGAGAGGCTGCATCGATAGTTCTCCCTCTCATACAAATGAGGACCTATGGTCGCCCTGCAACACTAGTAGCTAATCCTCGGCAGGTCCGGGATGCGCAGGCGAAGGAAAGTCCATGTCGTCTACTATAATTTAAACAAAATTAATTGTGTGTGTTAGCTTAATAAATTAAATAATTAATTATGATTAAAATTGGACTGAATAATTATGTACGGGTTCCAGGCTCGATATTTGAGGCCCGGTAGCATCGAGTTATCCTTAATTATTATGCGTGTTAATTTCAACATTTTTAGAATTGTGCCTGTTAGCTTAATAAATTAAATAAATAATTATGTTTAAAATTGGACTGAATAATTATGTATGGGTTCCAGGCTCGATATTTGAGGCCCGATAGCACCGAGTTATCCTTAATTATTATGCGTGTTAATTTCAACATTTTTAGAATTGTGCATGTTAGCTTAATAAATTAAATAATTAATTATGTTTAAAATTGGACTGAATAATTATGTATGAGTTCCAGGCTCGATATTTAAGGTCCGGTAGCACCGAGTTATCCTTAATTATTATGCGTGTTAATTTCAACATTTTTAGAATTGTGCCTGTTAGCTTAATAAATTAAATAATTAATTATGTTTAAAATTGGACTGAATAATTATGTATGGGTTCCAGGCTCGATATTTGAGGCCCGGTAGCACCGAGTTATCCTTAATTATTATGCGTGTTAATTTCAACATTTTTAGAATTGTGTGTGTTAGCTTAATAAATTAAATAATTAATTATGTTTAAAATTGGACTGAATAATTATGTACGGGTTTCAGGCTCGATATTTGAGCCCGGTAGCACCGAGTTATCCTTAATTATTATGCGTGTTAATTTTAACATTTTTAGAATTGTGCCTGTTAGCTTAATAAATTAAATAATTAATTATGTTTAAAATTGGACTGAATAATTATGTATGGGTTCCAGGCTCGATATTTGAGGCCTGGTAGCACCGAGTTATCCTTAATTATTATGCGTGTTAATTTCAACATTAGAATTGTGCCTGTTAGCCTAATAAATTAAATAATTAATTATGTTTAAAATTAGACTGAATAATTATGTACGGGTTCCAGGCTCGATATTTGAGGCCCGGTAGCACCGAGTTATCCTTAATTATTATGCGTGTTAATTTCAACATTTTTAGAATTGTGCCTGTTAGCTTAATAAATTAAATAATTAATTATGTTTAAAATTGGACTGAATAATTATGTACTAGTTCCAGGCTCGATATTTGAGGCCCATTAGCACCGAGTTATCCTTAATTATTATGCGTGTTAATTTCAACATTTTTAGAATTGTGCATGTTAGCTTAATAAATTAAATAATTAATTATGTTTAAAATTGGACTGAATAATTATGTACGGGTTCCAGGCTCGATATTTGAGGTCCGATAGCACCGAGTTATCCTTAATTATTATGCGTGTTAATTTCAACATTTTTAGAATTGTGCCTATTAGCTTAGTAAATTAAATAATTAATTATGTTTAAAATTAGACTGAATAATTATGTACGGGTTTCAGGCTCGATATTTGAGGCTTGGTAGCACCGAGTTATCCTTAATTATTATGCGTGTTAATTTCAATATTTTTAGAATTGTGCCTGTTAGTTTAATTAATTAAATAATTAATTATGTTTAAAATTGGACTGAATAATTATGTACGAGTTCCAGGTTCGATATTTGAGGCCCGGTAGCACCGAGTTATCCTTAATTATTATGTGTGTTAATTTCAACATTTTTAGAATTGTGCCTGTTAGCTTAATAAATTAAATAATTAATTATGTTTAAAATTAGACCGAATAATTATGTACGGGTTCCAGGCTCGATATTTGAGGCCCGGTAGCAACGAGTTATCCTTAATTATTATGCGTATTAGTTTCAACATTTTTAGAATTGTGCATGTTAGCTTAATAAATTAAATAATTAATTGTGTTTAAAATTGGACTGAATAATTATGTATGGGTTCCAGGCTCGATATTTGAGGACCGGTAGCACCGAGTTATCCTTAATTATTATGCGTGTTAATTTCAATATTTTTAGAATTGTGCCTGTTAGTTTAATTAATTAAATAATTAATTATGTTTAAAATTGGACTGAATAATTATGTACGAGTTCCAGGTTCGATATTTGAGGCCCGGTAGCACCGAGTTATCCTTAATTATTATGTGTGTTAATTTCAACATTTTTAGAATTGTGCCTGTTAGCTTAATAAATTAAATAATTAATTATGTTTAAAATTAGACCGAATAATTATGTACGGGTTCCAGGCTCGATATTTGAGGCCCGGTAGCAACGAGTTATCCTTAATTATTATGCGTATTAGTTTCAACATTTTTAGAATTGTGCATGTTAGCTTAATAAATTAAATAATTAATTGTGTTTAAAATTGGACTGAATAATTATGTATGGGTTCCAGGCTCGATATTTGAGGACCGGTAGCACCGAGTTATCCTTATTTATTATGCGTGTTAATTTCAACATTTTTAGAATTGTGCTTGTTAGCTTAATAAATTAAATAATTAATTATGTTTAAAATTGGACTGAATAATTATGTATGGGTTCCAGGCTCGATATTTGTGTTAATTTTACAACATATATTAATTTGTTACTTTTGTAAGTTTATTGTTATAAATTAAATAATTAATTTTGTAAAGTGTAATTGGAGTTAGTACATACTTAAACTACATAGACTCTACGCTAAAAGGCTCTACATTTTACTACGCTAAAAGGCTCTATATTTTACAACACTAAAAGGCTCTATATTTTACTACACTAAAAGGCTCTATATTTTACTACGCTAAAAGGTCAATATTACATATAAAAACAACTAACATAAAAAACAACTAACATAAAATACAAATATGAACAACAAACAAAATAAATAATATTAATTTTTTAATAATACAAATAATTTATCAAATTTTAACATTTTTTTTGTACCAAAGCTAATAAATCAGTCCGGGTATAAATAAGATACAAATTTAAACACAAACATGACACAAATTAACATGGAAACACATTAAATAATACAAATATGCATGTACTATACGAGTTTCGACATAAACAAAATCGAAATACCTTGATTTAAGTTTTTTGAATTTGATTGAAATCGAATTTTTGCACCCGAAAGAAGGAATCCAAAGCTTGTCTTGTATGTGGGACATACACTCCTTGCTCTTTAGGTGACGGGTGGGGCCGATTTTTTTTTTTTTTTAAGTTTGTCGCGGGGTGGCGGAGGGGAGGACCAGAACAATCGAAATTTTTAAAGGAGAAGGGGCTGCGTTCAGTGGTCCAAGGAAGAAGAAGGGGATGCGTTTTATAAAGCTGTTCGCAGTACGGTACTGCGAATTACAAAAAAAAGAAAAATTAAAGTAAAACGCAATATGGTACTGCGTTTACTTTAACAGACTAATTTCCGTTAACGTAGTTCGCAGTATAATACTGTGTTTTACTCATTTATGTAACTTTTTTTAAGCAGTATAAAAGTGATTTTTTTCCAAAAAAAACATCAAAAGCGTTTTGGACTCGGCCGAAAATAACAATTACTGTTGAGGGCGGGATCAATCAATCACATTCACTTCAATGGTTGGTTCCACTTCTATTCAAAAGGAAAATCAATATAACAAAATTTTCCCCCTTAAGGAACAAATTAACAGTTATTCTACCACCTTACAACATTGAGCAACATGGAAAGTAGAAATGTCAATTGGCAATACCAATTCTTGTAAACAAATTTAAGAGTAACATTACCACCACACAACACTAGTAAAAATGGGAAGTATAAATCAGCATAGGTTCAACCTTTTCATGTTTTCTGTGGTGATAGGATCTAGGAACATCACCCTTATGGGATGGAGGGATAAGTTGCACCAAGGATAGGAGTGGAGCTAGAATATATAGTTCAAATTCAATTTTATTAACACATCTATTAAATATATATATATATATATATATATATATATATATATATATATAATTAGATTCAGAAATCCAGTACTAACATCTACTATTACAATTTAAAATTTAAAACTTAAAAAGTTCAAATTCTGAATGGGATTGGAGTAACGGTAAAGTTGTGCATATGACCTATAGGTTATGGGTTTAAACCGAAGAATTGGTCACTAATTCTTACATTATGATAGACTGCCTACATCACACCCCCTTGAGGTCTGACTCTTCCTCAAACTCTATATGAATGTGAGATGGTATGTACACCGAACCAAGGACGGGGGTAGAGTACTAATTATAGGTTCGGATGAACCCAGTAACTTTTGCTTAGATCTTATATTTGTTATTAACTATATATAAATATTTAACTATAAACCCAGTAACTAAGATATGCTATAAGTTTGATGATAAATTCAGAACCCATAATTTTCAAATCTTGATTTTGCCTCTATATCAAAATATCTTTCTTTTAAAGGTTAAATTCTGAATTCACCGCTCCGTCGAAAAACACAGTCTCTTCAATACCTAGCATCATGGTGCAAAGTGGGATAGTGGAATGAAAGGATAGGTGTCAAAATAAGGAGGAAAGGGAAGAGGGACGTGTACCCTGTTTTGTAAAGAACGTACACAATGCCTCGCTGTTCACCATGTGATGGCCTTGTGCCTTCGTTCCCATCCTTTCAGTCTTTTTCTTCGTTTCTCTTACTATATATTCACCGTATGCAGCAGTTTAAACATGTAGCATTATTTAATTTGTCTATCACTAAATTGAGTTAGTCCACATATTCAAATTTGAGGTCGAGAAATTATAATAAGGATTCACCTGCCATTATTGAGTTAGTTCACATATTCATATTTGACGTTGTGAAATTTTAATACTATATGTTCAATATACAGATTTTCGAAGAAACAATATCGAATGACACCCTATTTTGTGTTTTTATTATCTTTATGTTGTTGGTACTGCTTTTTAGTATTTCTTTTTTATGGTTTCTCTATTATTACTGTATTTTTTTTTAATAATTCTATAACTATATTTTTCCCGACTCAATAATTTATCGAAAACAGTCTCTTTACCTTCACAAGAAAGGATTAAGGTTGTATGTGTTAAGATCGAAATAATCATGTGTCATACGTAAGCTAGTAAAGCAAACCTTGAACAACGATAAATCAAACAACGAAAGAAAAATATAACAAAAGAGACACTAATATTTAACATGGTTCGGTCAATTGACCTATGTCGGACGGAGATGAGCAAT
Source organism: Nicotiana sylvestris (assembly GCF_000393655.2). NCBI lineage: Eukaryota > Viridiplantae > Streptophyta > Magnoliopsida > Solanales > Solanaceae > Nicotiana > Nicotiana sylvestris. The sequence continues at coordinate 161,269,175 of NC_091068.1, forward strand.
CCACTGTATAAAGAGAGTACAAAATATCGAGAGAACAATCTCACAAAGAGGCAAACACAAGTGACACACTAATACTTGTCCCGAAAAGTTCTTCCCTAAATAAGACTCTCAAACCTCTTATGATTGTTACTAAATGAGAAGGAATGATCCTTAATTTATAAAAGTCCAACCCCTCAAGCCCTACTTGTGAAATCACTAGTAGTTTATTATTATTATTATTGTGGTTGTTGTTACTATAAGATGTACTTTGTCATGAAAATGAGTTTAAATCTAAAAAGATAATTTTCAAAATCTATACATAAAATTCAAGTTGAAATCCCTGAATACATCCGTACACGCTGCATTAAAACATACATATGCTCCTGTCAACCCTAAAAGCCAACTGGCACGTCCTGATTTAATCCAATAGAGATATCAAATGGGTGCGTGAGGACAAAAAACAGGTCTACGAATTTAAGCCTTCATTCTCCTCTTTGGTCTTTTCCTATCTCCACCTTAATTTCTTTTAGCCTTTCCCCCTCAAAATCCCAACACTACTTAATAAAGTGACTACTCATAACACTACATCACATAACACATTACACTTTCTTCTCTCTTAGCCAAAAACCAAAAAAAAAAAAAACACCCCTTTTGATTTTCTTGGTTTAGAAAAAAAAAGTATGGATTATGGAATTTTTTCAGATTCAGAATGTAGTAGTGGATGTGAGTCTGGTTGGACTTTGTACTTGGAAAATTCTGTTCTTCCTCCTATAAATTCTTGCAATACAAATAAATTTTCATCATTTTGTGAAGCTGAAAAGAGTGTAAAAACAGAACAAGAAGAAGAAGAGGAGGATTTGTCTATGGTTTCTGATGCATCTTCTGGACCTCCACATTTTAATGAAGAGGATCAAGATTATGGCCACAACAATAATGACTTCTTTTTTCATGCCCCAATTAATGGCACATTGCCTAAAAATAATCCCAAAAGGCAAAAATCAAAGGAAAAAAAACAGCAAACTTCTGCATTGGATGATACAGCTAGTTCTCCTTTCTTTGATTTCTCAAATGTAAGTTTACCTTTTTTATGCATATTTTTTACTAGCATTAATGGAAGAATGGGACTTTTTTTAAAGTTAACTTTCTTGAGGTGTTTACCTTATTACAGAACAATTTTACTATCACCAATGACACAGCTTCAGTGGATAATGTATTGGACTTTTCACAAGGTTACTCTACAACTCATTTTCAGGTACTTAACTAGTTCTTGCTATAGATGTAAATTTTGTGTTAACTAATTAGTTGGTGCGGAGCTAGGGTGGCTGAAGGGGTTCATTCGAATGTATTGGACTTAACTAGTTCTTGCTATAAAGGCAGCCTAGTGGACTAAGTTCCCGCTATACATGAGGTCTGGGAAAGGACCGGACCACAAAGGTCTATTATATGCAACCTTACCCTACATTTATGCGAGAGGCTTTTTTCACGGCTCGAACCTATCAAGGCAACACTTTTACCCGTTACGCAAGGTTCCCCTTCGAAATATTACACATTATATATAGTAGAATTGAACCCCTTTGGCTCGTTTGTGTCTTTATTTTTTTATATTCTGAATCCCCTTGGTAAAATTTTTGACTCAGTCTCTGCTAATTAACATTTCTCCATAAAGATTTGATTTGTTATAAGTTTATGTGCTCATCAGTAAATTTGTTTTATGCAGAGGAGATCTGCATATGCATATCAGGAGCAATATGATTTTTTCCAATCATCTCTGTTACCTGGAAACCAATTGCAAGAAAACCAGTTAAGTTCTTGATTTTTTTATTTGAACAAAAAAACTCTTAAGTTTTCAGTGCCAAAAAATGAGTTGTTGCTACATGACTAGTAGGTCATGTGTTCGAGCCGTAAAAACAGTCTCTTGCAGAAATACGGGTAAGGCTGCGTACAATAGACCTATGTGGTCCATCCCTTTCTGAACCCCGCGCATAGCGGAAGCTTAGTGCTCCGGAAGCCCTTTTAGTGCCAAAAAATCAATTTTGAATTTACTAACATTTCTTTGATTTTGATTTGATTTTTATCAGGTGGTTTGAAGGCAAAAGGTGGGGATATTAGCAGCTATCAGTTCTAGCAAATGTTGATGATGTCTGCAGCTAAATGAATGTTTAGAAAGAGGAAAGGAATTGGATCTCAAAAGAGATTTTTTTTCCTCTTCTTTTTCAATATTTTTTTTTAATTTTTGCTGTCAATGCAGTGGGAAACAACTTGAAATAAGAAGTTGGAATTCCTTTTCCTCTATCTTAGAATTAAGTTTGTTGCAAATGAATAGTGAAATATTAGATTTTGAACTCATGTTGGGAGTAATGGTTACATATTGCTTTTGAACTTCTGCTGAGCAAATTATGTGCAATGCAACCAAGTAAAATTGGCACATCACACCATGGGTTCGTGGAGTCGGCGGAACTCAGTGTTTTCAGCTTGAACTTAATATTTAATACTCATGAGCGAAAACAAATATATACTGTTAGATATACATTTCAGAATTTACTCTCTCAACTCAGAATCGAATTCGTCTAAATTCTGAATGTGCAACAGTATTCAAAACATTGTTCCTCATGGAGCTCCATGCTTTCATTCAACACATAGTGTATTTGTAACATAAATGAAGCTTGAACAAATAGGAAAAAGAAAAAGGGAAAAGGAAAAAAAAGTGCTGAAATTATTAACTAATCAAGGCAAATCTTGTTGCTTTGTTGACTGTCCTTGATAATCTATAATTGATTGAACATGTCATGAGTTCTCAATCCTATCAAGACATTTAGAGAGGGAGAGGGGACAAATTGAACTGTTTAGTCAAGCCAACCAAACCTAGTACTATAATCATGGTCCACAACAATAATTCTTTTCCTAATTGTTTTCCACTGCTTTGCTAATTTTATAAATAAATAAAAAAGGGGACAAGGGGCAAGTATATGATCCTAAGAACCTGTTAAACAAAAAAAAAAAGATTAGGACTTCTTGAAATTCATCTTTAAAATTGAGCAAAATATTGGAAAATAGGCTACTATAATGTGGCCAAAACCTAGACAAGAATCAACTTGATGCATTAATTTCAAGATATAAATATTTCATATTATAATGGGTTGTTCAAAAGGATTCATCAGTCCTTCAATTAAATATTCTGTTTTTTCTTAGATATTCAGGTTCAAATTAAGTGTCCATAGATTTGTTGTTTTTGCTTCCTAGTAATTCTTATTATGGATATTATCACTTTTAGTTCGCGCCAGAAACTATTTATATTTGATAACCGAAAAAGTATATAAAGCTTATATAATTTTGTATATAATATACAAAATGTATATATATATTTTATATATTTTTCGGATACTATTTTTACAGCGACTATATAGTATCATTTATCCTTCAAAAAATCATAGGTTAATAGATAAAGGAAAAATGCAAATGGATGACAATGAAAATGTTACAAGGGTAATGGGCAGTCAGAAAAGTACAGAAATGAGTGGGAAATTCCAAAAATAATGTCGGAATATTTCATATGTTACTTCAAGACCCTTTTTTAAGTGCAGAGATCCTGCCTGAGATCTTCCTGACCCAATGCTACATGCCATTTTTATTATAATATTAGCCTCTTTATAAATTATTTAAGCTATAGTATGTTTGCCCCCTCAATTCTGTCTCCTTTGAAGGTGTCATTGGACTTGAAGTCATACACAATTATATGCTCTTTCTTTCATTTCTTTAGTCTTTGGACTGATCCCAGTCAAATTCTATTTCTAAAAAAAGAAATTGAGGAAGTGATTAGTATCATGCATTTTCAAGAACTATGACACAAGTATGATAGATCCAAAATTTTAATTCTATTGGTTCAAAATTTTGGTTTCAACCACTAAACCCACACCTTGTTTGGTTCATAGCTCATTTTTTTCAGCAAGTTTAGTGAATTTTACACTGAAAATCCAGATCTAGCTAGAATAAAAGTTATGCGTTTAATTGAACCTATAACTAAGCTGTTGGATCCGCCCGTGATCATGTTTAATAGCTTACTAATGAGAGTCGTCCAAGTAGCGGAAGAAAATGGAAAGAAGTAAAAACTCTTAACACTGAATGTTTTAATTTTACCTTCTATTATACTGTAGGGTTATTCATACTCTTGTTGTTAGCAAATTGTTTCATATTTGTACTTGACTTAGGGAACTATAATACGGATTGAATGGACTCCATGTGTCACAATACTTTAGGAAAAAATGTGCAAATTTGCATGCCCTTATTTTTTGAGATGATTAAAAATTACCTTCCATAATACTTTTAGGTTAGAACTCCGTTAAAATTAAGGGCAAGTATGAGACTGTTTGCTAATGACAAGAATATGAATGACTCGAAAGTATAGGAAATAAAACTTAAGATCGTTTCATTTTTACCCTTTTCCCACAAAATAAAGATAAAGAAAGGATATGGATAGGCTATGGTTATTGACAGTCAATTATGGTATAGAGGAATCAAGAAAGTATGGGGCAAAACATTTTTGCCTTACCAACTGCCATCAAAACAAAGCCTTGAATTCAATCCCTTTTGATTGGCCTGTGGTGTTACTGAATTTTCACCTAAGGTTGTTTCCAATTCTCATGACAACAGTGTTCTTCTCCCAATAAAACTGTACATAGTTTCCAGTCCTTAACTTTTTGCCATATTTTCACTTTGTCAGGTCCCCAGTCATGTGTTATATAACAGTAAGGGTGAACATGCACAAAAGTGTACTTAAAATTCAGCCTTTAAATCAACCCCACCGCCACTGTAGTGAGAGGTCGATTTAGGATTTTAGTTCTATGGGTTCAGCATTTAAACTTATGAGTTCATATCTACTATTTATTGTAATTTTAGTTGTTTTTCACACATAAATTTGTTCTTCGCAGCGAATGTACTGGATTCAATTGAACCCGATAATTGTATAGTGCATCCGCCCTGACTGCAGTAACTTAAATTGCAGTAACAAGGCATGGATCTATCTTCCTGCTAAGCTTTACTGTTTTCCCCCCTCAAGTTGCCCATGATTTTTCAGAGTGCCGTGTAGGAAGAGGATAATGCACTTGATCCCAAAAGTAAGTAAATTGTGCTTGTTTGCTTTGTATTTTTCTTTCTTTTTTACTACATTATAGATGAGAATTTCGCCGGTGTGAGTTTGCGCACATAGCCCATCGGTCCTAAGACGAAAAAAAGGAGGGTTGTGTTGCTTCCAAACGCACATGCAAGTATATATGGTCGTACAAGTAATAAAATGATAAGTCGAGTGTCGAACCCACAGAGACTTGTATCAACTATCCACTAAATTCACCAAGATTGTTATTCAGTCCAGCCAATTCGAGTTCAATAGTGTAATTATACTAAACAATAATTCTAAGTAGTAACTAAATTATCAAGCAGTAAAATGGTTGTTGTGTATTCGGTAGAGACAAGTATTTTAGGGTTGTAATCAATTCACCAATCTATTGTGTTTTAGTTAACTTTCTCTTTCATACATTTCACTCATGATTGCTGGTTAATCGAACAATTGCTCTCATAGGCTTCTCCCGAAGTACTACTCGCCTATTCAAAATAGATTAATGCCTATATTCCTATGAAATCAATCTATTAAGAATGCATTAAGATTACAATATTAATTAAGCACGGTGACTAGGTATATTGCTATCCTAACCACAAATTCGCGCCCTCCCCCCTTCCCCTCAAAATTAAGATCGTGCTCTCTTCAATTCTTCTCTAATCTAAACATGGCTTTCCCAAGCATAGCATAGATAGAAAATAGAACCTAGCTGCTAGCCAGACAATTAAGCAATTGATCACATAATTTAAAAAAATAACCATATATTGGTGAATTATAATCAAGGTTAAGTCAACGTCAAACAATAATATTCATGGCTAAATCACAACCCCAGAACTATGGGTTTTAGCCACTCTTGATAGTATCAAACAAATTCGTAAGTGTGGATAATTAAAAATACTAAGAAAAGATGAAGAAATATGAGATATCCTTGCTCTCCAATATTCATCGTGTGTAATTTCTCTTCAAAGTCGCATCTCCTCCCTCACAAAAGTCACGTTCTCCCCCACAGAAGTGAGTTTAAAGACTATTTATATGGGATAGGGTTAGCATGGAGTGAAATAATACAAGCCCAATTCAAAACAACCTTTTTAGGTTAGCTCGAGAGTGAACGAGCAAAGTTCTTCTCTTTTTCTTTTTCTTCTAGGTATCTCATGCACTTCCATGCCTTTTGCTATACTTCACTATTTTTTTTTCAAGCTTTTCCTCAGTAGCTCGTTCACTCTCTCGTGTGCACGCGAGAGTGAACGAGCAAAGTCCTTCTTTTGTCTTTTGGTCCCGAATCAACTTCTTTTGCTCACATTTCGTCCAACTTGCTCCTAAGAATACACGTAATGAGCATAATTCACTACAAAAACTCAAGTAACCTATCGTAACCACACAAGTTATGAGTGAAAGTACACCGACAAATATGCATTTTTGACCATTTATCAATACCCCACACTTAAACTCTTGCTCGTCCTAGAGGAACCTTCTTCACTTTACAACAACACGATCTTTTTAAACAACTTTCATAAATCATCATACCAAGAATATTTAAAATAAACTAAGCACAATAGTGTAACATCCTCACCTCAAGATTTGACTTACAAGCACCACGCATTTTTCACAACCCGCTCACTTACTCTAACATAGAGATCAACGATATTACCTTTCCTTTATGAATCAAGTGTCCACACATAACAAAAGAGAGTAGTTCAACACACATAAAATTCAAAAATAATTAGGAACTCAATATAGAAAGAATTCACTCACTCTCAGAAACAACATTCATATGCCACAAAAGATGAACCATAGGCTTGCCCGTAGTGTACTACTCTACTAATCGAGCTCATTCAGTCAAGGATCAATTAGGACTTTATTTGGTTGTAATGTAGGGTGTGGGATGGGTAGGATACATTTAGATATACGAGTGACTATACCTCCCTAAGTATTTTAATACATACATTTTAACATTTAAAACCCCACACTTATGTCAAACCATAACTCCACTTTCATATCAATGTATATTAACTCCATACTCATATAAGCACAGTTACGTCAAGAGTACAACTATCAAGGAATATTTTTCACAATTATACAACTATATATATATATATATATATATATATATATATATATATATATATATATATATATATTAAATTTGACAAAGTTTATTACAATTCAAGTGCTCATGAGAGGTGAAAAAGTTCAAATAGATGGTTAATTCAAATAAATGTGTATGGTTTGTAATGTGGTATCCAAAGAAACAGGATTACTGGCTCAAAGGGTTAACTACGATACATAACAATTAGGCAGGTAAAATATATAACTGGTTCAACTAAAAAAATGCCTATATCACTTCCAAGACTGAACAAAACTACTATTTCACTTTGCAAATATACGGGGCAAGTTCTATACATCAAATGCAATGCACAAAATGACACAAACAAATCTCTCACACACATGATATATAACCCACTCAAGATTAGACTCATCAAGACACTCTAGTCAAAGCAATTAAGCAAAGTTAAGATCATACAATTTAAGGTACTTATACAATAGTCAAAAACTGAGCCTAAGGGTCACAACCAAAGTACTCACTATTCTCAAGGCATAACAAAGTCAAGAGAATTGCTTCAATTCCAGTCACAGCACATTGGCTCCTATGTACTCCTAAAAGAAATATAACTAACTTCACTTGGTTCAAACAAAATCCTTGGAAAACAACCGCATCACAAAGAAAAATCAAGGGGGAATTATTACACTACCTAACAAAAGAAAACATTTTTGTCTATTTTTATGGTCTTCTAAATGAGGAGGGGGACCGGGATATAGCGCTAGGGGACATGGGGCATTCGGAGAATCTCCTAGATTTTAGGTATTGCAGGCGCATTAAGGTGGATGAGGTCGTGAGGGATTTGCGTAAGATGAGTAGGGGTAGAACGACCGGGCCAGATGAAATTTCGATTGAGTTTTGGAAGTGTGTGGGTAGAGCAGGATTGGAATGGTTGACTGGGTTGTTCAATGTAATTTTTAGGACAAAGAGGATGCCGGAGGAATGAAGGTCGAGTACAGTGATACCGTTGTACAAGAACAAAGGTGATATCCATTGTTGTAACAATTATAGGGGTATCAGGTTACTTAGTCATAACATGAAAATCTGGGAGAGGGTGGTGGAGGTGAGGGTGAAGAAGACGACATTTATATCCGACAATCAGTTTGGGTTTATGCCGAGCCGCTCCACTACGGAAGTTATCCACCTTATTAGGAGGTTGGTGGAACAGTACAGGGATAAGAAGAAGGATCTGCACATGGTGTTTATTGACTTGGAGAAAGCGTATGATAAGGTTCCTAGGGAGGTGCTCTGGAGATGTCTTGAGGCGAAGGGCATACCGGTAGCCTACATACGAGCGATCAAGGACATGTATGATGGAGCTAAGACTAAGGTTAGGACTGTGGGAGGCGACTCGGATCATTTTTCCAGTTGTTATAGGATTACACCAAGGCTCTGCGCTTAGCCCGTTCTTATTTGCCTTGGTGATGGATTCTTTGACACACCATATTCAAGGGGAGGTGCCATGGTGTATGTTATTTGCTGATGACATAGTTTTAATTAACGAGACGAGGGCCGGTGTTACCGAGAGATTGGAGATTTGGAGACAGACTCTCGAGTCTAAGGGTTTCAAATTGAGCAGGTCTAAGACAGAGTACCTGGAGTGCAAGTTTAGCGCTGAGTCAAGAGAAGTAGGCGAGGACGTGAGGCTTGGGTCACAGGTCATCCCCAAGAGAGATAGCTTCAAGTACCTTGGGTCGATGATTCAGGGGGACGGAGAGATCGACTAGGACGTCACTCAACGCATAGGGGCGGGTTGGATGAAATATAGGCTTGCATCTGGAGTCTTGTGTGACAAGAAAGTGCCACCGATACTCAAATGTAAGTTTTATAGAGTTGTGGTTTGGCCAGCCATGTTGTATGGGGCAGAGTGTTGGCCGGTTAAGAACTCCCATATCCAGAGGATGAAAGTAACAGAGATGCGGATGCTGAGGTGGATGTGCGGGTACATTAGGTTAGACAAGATTATGAATGAAGATATTCGGAGGAAGGTGGGCGTCGCCCCTGTGGATGACAAGATGCAGGAAACGAGGCTCAGATGGTTTGGGCACGTGCAGAGGAGAAGCCTTGATGCACCGGTGAGGACGCGTGAGTGGCTGGCCGTGGTGGGTGCGAGAAGAGGTAGAGAGAGACCTAAGAAGTATTGGGGAGATGTGATCAGGCAGGACATGGTATGACTGCAGATTTCCGAGGACATGGCCCTTGATATGAAGGCCTGGAGGTCAAGCATTAGGGTTGTAGGATAGAGGTAGTAAAACTTTCCTTACTTCATACCGGGGGTGAGGCGGGATTGGATTAGGGTTGATCTTAGATGACTTGCAGTTTATGTTGAGCCCACACTATTCTTGTTGTTTATCTTAGCCCCGGGCCTTAGATTCTGGTTACTGTTATTGCATGTCATTCATCTTTTGGTTTTTATGCTTCTGTTACTATTATAGTTTCTACTAGAGTTACTAATGAATTCTCTTTTCTTGTTTTTTTTTGTTTTTTTCTTGTTTTTTATTTTATTTTCGTCTTTCTGAGCCGAGGGTCTATCGAAAACAGCCTCTCTGCCCCTATCGGGTAGGGGTAAGGTCTGCGTACACATTACCCTCCCCAGACCCCACTATGTGGGATTTTACTAGGTAGTTGTTGTTGTTGTTGTTGTTGTTGTTGTTGTTTGTCTATTTTTCTTTCAACTTAAATCCCTCAAGAAACCTGTCGAATGAGATCCATCATCAGGAGAATTTTCCAATTTTTCTACTTTTTTTTTGTTTTTTTTTTAAAACAAAAACTACTACACTCATAACAAATACTACAACTAAGCTAAGATAGCACAGAAAATCACACAGATAATCTCCTCACACCACACTTAAAATTGTGCAGTGTCCTCAATGCACACTATAAATAATAAGAGGGTAAAAGAGACTCCCTGGTAGGCCAAAGGTCGAAGAATTAACAGCTCACGTGATACTCAGACTTCTCTCAGGTATAATCCTTTATGTGGGCACCCCACACTTAGTTCTCACCATCAAGCTCGTTTTTGCACTCTTTCAATGACTTCATTTCCTATTCTTATCATCCTACAAAATCAAAACAAACACTACAAAATAATATAATAAAAATAAAAGAAAATAGTAAAGCTGGGTTGCCTCCCAACAAGCGCCTGATTTAATGTCGCTGCATGATGCAGGGCCTCGCTTACTCATCAACAAGTGCAACATTGGTCTTCTTACTATCAATTATTCCTTCCCAATAGTGCTCGATTCTGTGTCCATTCACTAAAAAATTCTTTTCACCATTTAAAGCACGCAACTCAATTGCACCATACGGAGTGACTCTCACTACCTCAAACGGGTCTGACCATCTCGATTTTAACTTCCCGGGAAATAACTTGAGCCTAGAATTGAATAATAATACTTGTTGGCCTGCCTCGAAGTGACGTGGCTTGATACGCTTGTCATGCCATATTTTCGTTTTCTCTTTGTACAACTTAGCATTTTCATAAGAGTGCAACCCGAACTCATCTAACTCATTCAACTGAAACAGTCTCTTCTCACTGTAAGCACGTGATTTTTGCCCTATATGAGAATTACTCCCAAAAAATTCAAAATAAAATGATTTTCCTTGGTGTGCAATTTTGTGATATTTTGTGATATTTTTGGGATAATTATTTGTATTTGTCTCTGCATGTTTATTTGTTAAATTAATAAAAAATACAAAAATATGTCGGATTTTGCATTTAGGATTTAATCCTACAATTTTTAGTAATTAAGTTTGTTTTACAAAAAATAAAAATTACAAAAATAGGCATCTTTTGCATTTTTAGCATTTAATGTCCAAATATACAATTTTATGCTTAATTATTACTTAATTGTGCGTTAATTATTATTGGGAGTTAATTTGCACTTTTATAACTTAATTTAGTTCTTAATAATAATTTAAGTATTTTTATAATTTAGTTTTAGAAAAATAAAAGAAGAAAAGAGAGCGAAAATATAAAGAAAATCGAAATTGGGTCTCTTCTTCAATTTCAAACCACAAGCCCAAATAATTGCCCAACCTTCCCCATGACCCAGTTCATTTCAAATTGGGTCGACCCAGTCCATAACCCCAAAGACCCAATACCCCCTATCTTGCAATTCAAAAAAAAAAAAAAACAAAACACAAAAAACACCCTAAAAACCTAGACTAACCATCCCCCCCTTCCTTATCTCCTTCTTCTCCATCACCTTCCCCAAGCAAGCAACCATGGTTCCCCCCCTGCTGCTACCCTACTGCCCAACGTCGACCACCCTCACACGACCTCCCCCTCTTCATCGTCCAAACAAACCCTCGAGACTCCAGCTCCTCCATCGCCCAACGACAGCCATGAACGACCCCAAGAACCATGGCTGCTGCTGCATCGTCCATCTGAGTCTAAAACAAACCTTCATCTGCCATGACTATGTTCTTCTGCTTCACCTCCTTCGTTTGCTTCTTAGGTTCGTCTTCGTCGTCGTTTGTTCGAGTTTTGGTTGGGGTCGTCAAAACAGTCCATACGAGTTCGTCACTGGTCAATCATTGTTCGTCGTTTCAATCCGGTTAGTGGGTTTTGAGTTTTATTTTGTCCGTATTTCGTTTTGATATTCTCGAATCTAAAAACGGTAAATGTTTGATTTTTGTTTTGTTCGTGTTCATTGTTTTGTTAATTTTTCAGTTTGTTCATGTGAAATTGTTAGTTTAATGTTTGTTAGATTCAAATTGAAATTTAATTAATTATTTCTTCAATTTGTTTCATGTGTTTTATGTATTTTTCAGAAATTATTAATGTTGTTAGATTCAAGTTTAAATTCATAATTGTTTCTTCTTCGGTTTTGTTTTGTTATTTGTCTCAAAGAATTTAGTGGTAATAGGGAAATATGTTGGTTTAATCATTTGAATCCGTCATGTTTGTTGTTTAAAATAGATTTAGTTCATGTTCATCTTTGTTTGAAGTTCATTTTTAATCCAGTGATTTAATGTGAGTTTATGTTTTGTTTTTGATTTGTTGATTTAGTTTGAATCATATATTGTGTTGTTACTATTGTTGTTTCCTTGCTCATCCATTTTTGGTCTAAGTTAACCAGGATTGGTTCCCAATATGGTTAATTTATTTCCATTAATTTAAAGTTGAATGATTCATCTGTGTTCATGGTTTGTTGTTGAGTTTGTTTAAGAAAGTGGTCTTATTAGCTATATTTTGGTTGAGTTTGATTTATTGATTGGCTATAGCTGATGGGGGTAAATTGGTAATTTTAGTAAGGTCGGAGGGGTATTTTTGGAATTAAACATTTGAACAATTGTTTAATATAATGGGGGACAAGACATAATGTAATGGGGTGTGGGTGATATAATTATTTATGTTAGGCATGGGGGACAAGAGGTAATGAGTTGGGGTTTGATATATTTATTTAATGTAGTGGGGGACAAAATATTAGGTAGTGGATTTAAAAGGGGGATGAGTGGGAAGATAATGGGTTTGGTAGGAGAAAGTTGTTGTTTTATTAATGGTTTAAAGGGTTTGGGATGGATAATAAATGGAAGGACTTGAATCAGATTTTAGGGGGAGAATACACAAGAAAAGGAGAGAATACAGAAAAAAGATTTTAACAGAATAAAAGAGGACAGAATAAAAAGATTGGAGAAATTTCAAAACTAAAGGAGAGAACAAAAACTGAAAAAAAAATCTTCTACTTTCCTTCATTGTTTGAAATCAGCATTAATTGTTGTTGTTTCATCGAAGCTTGAAGCTTCTTTTTTGGGATTACTACTCCACCGGTTTGCAAACTATGTTCCTGGGTTGTCACTGTTGTTGGGCTTTTGTTGTTGTGCTGTATTGTTATTACTGCTGCTGATTCTCATCTTCATCTTCTTTTGTTTCCAATACCAGGTACACGACTGTAATACTAGCTATTGCAAGCTAATAATGTGGAAGCATGAATACATATGAAGAATGAAATTTTGAAGTTTTAATTTCGTTTTTTTTGTTCCTTTTGTTGATTGTATTTAAGCTATTTCATGTATTATTGAATAATAATTGGAATAAGAAAAAATAACATAAGTTAGTCTTTAATGAATCGGTTTGGCAAAACGGGTTAATTCACTAGTTATGAAGGTTTCAAGGTTATCAACAGTAGGTTAATCATGAATAAGTAGCTAAATTTAGTTAAGGCATGAATTTAAATTAAATTTCGTAAATTAGGCATTAAGGCATGATTTGAGTTCAAGCAAGATTAGAAAAATGTAGTTGATTGATTAAATTAGTAACGATGTCACATATGTATAACTTCTTCATCTAATAATGTTAGTTTAAATTAATCAAAGAATAGTTAATCTGTTTTGATATTATGGTGTGTCAATCTCACGTTTTAGTATTATTGAATAATAGAATATAGAATGAAAGCAGTTTTTCTTTGTACAAACTCGGTCGCAATTTTCCATTCGCATTAGCCGTAAACTAATAATTAATAAGTTACGTTTTTAGCATGTAATTAATTAAGAGATTTTCTTTTATTTTAGAGACGAACTTAATAGGAAAATATAGTCACTGTAGGTTTATCCTTTTAAATAAAAATGAGACGAGCCTCGACAAACAAAAATGCACAAGCTGCGGGGCCCTCTAAATGTATATATTAAAATACTTAGAATTCGGGACAGGCCGTTTAGCGAATTTTACGGCCTTCCCAAAATAACAATACGCTAGTTGCTTTAGGCGCACCTTTAATAATTTAACCTTCTTAAACACGGGTGCACATTGATGTGACCCAAATCCAAATCTCAATAGAGTCAAAATGTGTCGACGACCACGGGTACATTGATTGTAACGCGGTTCGGGATATATTTTCACAACGTTGCAATTCCTTGTAGAAAATAATAATAACAATTATGAAAGCGGTAAAAAGTTAAAATTTGCACATAAGTTCATATTTGTATAAAATCAGATAATCAAGCCGAATATAACAGTTGAGCGACCGTGCTAGAACCACGGAATTCGGGAATGCCTAACACCTTCTCCCGGGTTAACAGAATTCCTTATCCGGATTTCTGGTACGCAGACTGTAATATGGAGTCATTCTTTTCCTCGATTCGGGATTAAAATTGGTGACTTGGGACACCCTAAATCTCCCAAGTGGCAACTCTGAAATAAATAAATAAATCCCGTTTCGATTGTCCTTTAATTAAAAAAAAACTCTTTGTACCCTCGCGGGGCGGAAAAAGGAGGTGTGAGAGCTCTAGCGACTCTGCTGGGGACGTAACCCAGAACCGCTGGTTCAGGGTTAGAAATTCGAGCTTAGATAAATTGTTATATTTGGTTCTATCTGATTTTGTTACATGGTTGGGCTCAATGTGCTAAATGCTGCTTTTACCGCTTTGATATTATTTGAACTGTATATAAACTGTGCCGAAACCTTTCTCTTCTTACCTCCGGGGATGTGCTCACTGGTTGAGACTCCCTATTCTGTTAGTGTCATACCCTAAATAAAAGAGGCTCGGAAAGTTTCTAAGCCGGCTGGCCTTTTGGTTCCCGGAAAGGAGCTCCTTCCTCAACTCGAGTTGTCCGCTCGGGTACACTGTCTAGAACACCGACCCAGGTTTTGAACATAGAATAACGTGACTTCATGCCGGATCCCTAGTAGGAACGCTTATTTGCATCACGTTGCATTTGACTTAGGGGACTCAACACAGGGGTTGGGTCCGTCTAGGACTAGCAACCTGATATGAAAAGACCATCCTGATGCATCCTATTTGTTTTCCGTGCATTTATTTGTCTCGCGCCCTCATGCTGACTGGTTTTTGAATATTAGGAATATTGTGAAATTGAAAAAAAAAAAAAGAAAACGAAACAGCGGTTAGGGAATTAATTGTTTATTTTTGAAAAACCAAATGCCCAAATACCGTCGAACTCAGCCGAAATTTTGAGAAAATAAAAAAAAATGTTGTATTAATTTGTTTTACTAAGAGCAAAGGAAAAATAGAAAAAAAAAGTCGTTGTTATGTCTTGTTTTCAAAAAACAATAGAAAAAAGAAAATAGTTTGTCTTTCCATGGAAAATGAAAATGAAAAAAAAGGGGGTATTATTTTTAAAATAGTTTTTTTTTTATTTTTATGAAAATGCCCAAAATCGAAAAGGAAAAGATCCAGAATTGGTGAAGAAATGTGGGTCTGTTTTTTATATTTGCTGCCAAAAATGAATGAAAAAAAAAATTTAAAATAGTTCAGTTAATTGCCGGAACTACGCGGGTTTGATTCTCACCGGATGTGAGATACGTAGGCAACCCTCATCGGGTCCAATCCCACCTTTTGCTAAAATAGCCAAAAACAAATAAATAATAAATAAATAACATGTCAAAATTTTAAAAAAAGGTCATAAATAAGTCGGGTGATGCTGTTTTGTCAAAAATAGCCAAATGTTCCCGAAAGGGACGCCGGAAGGCTGACTTTGCATAAACAGCCACTTTTTGGGTCATGTTTAGGATTTTGGTCCAGTTGACCCACACAGCCTTAAAAATCTTCGTCCCCGAGGCGCTGAAGGGTCATGTTTGCAACACCACGTTTTCATTGTAATTTGAAAAAAAAACAAAGAGTTAGCGGTCAGGTGAATACCGTTTGAATTTTTAGTCAAAAATAAGTCGAGCCAGCTTTGGCCGTGTCTTAAACCGTTCTTGCCGAAATAGCCTTAGAGTATCTTTCAGTTGTCGAAAGGCTATTTTCGTAAAAGAACGGACAAGTTTGTAAAGTGTCATAAAATAATCCTCCCCGGCCTCAAATTCATGTGAAATTTGGAGGGGGCCACGTTTGCAAAAATAACCGTTCGGTTGCATTTGTCAAACGGAGAAAGGAAGTTGGCCATTTGTTTTTGGAGTTTGTAAATCTTTTTATTAGAATATGTGGGTTGTTTGATTTTCGAGTTTGTAGGTCATCTTCAAACCTTTGAAACCCAGTTTGTTTTAATATGAAAATTAAAAAAATGTATATTATTGTTTATCTTTATTTGTCCGAACTATGCAAGATCTGATTCATGCGGGGTCATGATACGTAGGCAATCTCCATAAGATTCGACCACAACACAAAAAAATGGAAAAACAATCGGAAAAAAAATCGAAAAAAAAGAAAGAAAAAAGAATAAAGAAAAAAAAGATGTTGTTAATAATGGGGACCGACTGAGTCCATTCTAACCTGTTTTGTTTTGAATCGCAAGGAAAGTTAAGGTGGTTGGTTTGTGGTAAGCCGGACAATGACACCCAGAATATCGCAGAGAATCCTTTACCTGCACATCATGATACACACTTAGCGGGGATCAGGCTTGATAACAGAAGCACTCGAATCCTATTGGGGACTTGTTGACGGAGGTTGATAATATTGAAGCTGGTAATGGTCTTGGCAGTATTGATGCGAAGCTCAGTGGCTAAGATGTCAGTTTTGATAAAGTGGGAGGACGCTCCATTCCTTGGTTAGCAAGAGAGAAGCTTGTGGTGGCTTATTTTGTTGTCATTTCTGTTGACCGAATTATTCTTAGGGTTGTAATCCGGATATTGTCCTGTGTCAAACTTTCTTATCTTTCCATTTTGGCATAGCGGTTTGTTTAAGTTTTGTCTAGGTTGTTTTAGGATTTTATTCTGGTTTGTTTTTGTTTGTTTTGTTATTCAAACCATTTCACCGGTAGTCTAATGCAAATTCCGGTCTTTTATTATTTCTAGTCATCTTTTTGTTTAGTCCTTTTATCATTTTGTTCAGCCCCGATTCTAGTGACATGACATGTGCACGCAGTTTGGGCCTAATCTTAAAAGTTAATCATAAAACCCCGGAAAGGTGATCAGAACATTTAAAGAAAATAAGGACGGTTTGAGATTATTCGTAGCTCGAGTCATGTGGAACTAGGGCAAGTAAAACACAAAGAAAACCATTTAAAAGCAAGATTTGCCAAATTGGCATGAGGGTCGTTCATGATAATGAGAGTGAGAGTGTCGCCCAACGGTGCTTTAGAAATGACAAATGAAAAGCAAATGTTGAATATAATTGTCAAGTCCAGCACCATCAGAAGAGACTATAAATCTATGTTCAATTGTGTTGTGTTCACTTGGCATGTTTTTAAAGACTAGAATGACGAAGGCGTTTCGTTCTGCTACCTAAACACTTTATCCTTCGTTACCTCTTTTGAGCCTTGTTTATTTTCTTCTTTCATACCCCTCTTTCGGAATCAGTAGCAAAGAGTAGAAACACAAACATAAAAGATAAGAAAAGAAAAGGAAAAAGAAAAAAAACAAAAAAAAAAAAAAAAATCAACAAAACGACAAAAGAAAAATGAAAAAAAATAAGAAAAGAAAAATGATAACAAAAAAACAAAAGAAAGTCAAAAGAAAACAGATGAATTGGGAACTACGTTTGACCTGATTCCTCAAAAAAGATACGTAGGCGCCTCACGGATCGGTCATAGGGTGCATAGTGTGCATAGTGTGCATGGTGTGCATAGTGTAACAAAAAATTAAAAAATAAATAAATAAATAAATAATCCTCAAGCAAGAAACTGGGGGCAAGGGTTGCGCTTGTTGTAAACAAATATGATTTCGAAGGTTGTAATTTTGAAACCCAAATTTATTTTGTTTTTTTGAGCCTTTAATACCCTTTCTTTCTAGCCTATCCAAAACCCACATTACGGTCCAAAGAAAGACCTTCTGATCGGTCTTCAAAGGATGCCAAGTCAGACAAATGAGAGTCTTACCGGTGAACATAACATTCTGTTCCACAGCAGAAAGGACTCTAATCTCTAGCAGAGAGAGTCATACCGGCAACACTCCAAATCCCCAGCTGGAAAGTGATACAAAGAGAGTCTTATCGGTGAAAATCTTCACGGACACCATAAGGCGATGAAAGCTGAGAGAAAAACCAAAATGAGAGAGGCTTGATAGTGAAAACCCTTCGGGCACTACAAGTCGAATAAGATTGAGAATCAGATGGGGAATTGCCAATTGAAGGTCTTGAAAGACGATTGACGGCGGAGGATAGGCCACATGTGCATGTCATGACCATTAGAGTCGGTATCTGCGTTTGATAGGTTTTTATTTATAGTTTCTTTTGTTAAAGTGTCATCTTTTTCCTTTGTCTTTTATTAAGTTCCCCTTTTGTTTATCTTTCTCCTTTCATAGAAAAATTCCCCAGTAGAGTCTGTTTGGTCAGAACAAGTGAGAAATGACTTCAAAATCTGCCATCAGCTTTCCAATTATACAAGATGAGATCTGACTAATACATCCAAGTGGTATAGTCAGCAAGGAACAAGCGCGAGGCCAGTGTCAAGAAAGATATCTCCAGCAAAAGGAGATTGACAAAAGGATCAACGAGTGTCAAGAGGGATATCTTTGCCGAAATCAAAGGTTATAAACCTCAAAGCCGAGGCCCGTGGACAAAGCAAGGAGAGCAATGGGCATGATTTGGGAAATTCATGCAAGACTAAAAGGTCGGGGAAATGCCAGTTTCCGAGCTATGCCACAAAAGAAGAGGGATATCCCCAGCAGAAAGCGATTATCCCCAGCAAATAATATCATCCCCAACAAGTTGTGGAACGCAGAGCAAGGAAGGAGAAAGGGAAAACCATCCCAGTAGGAGTATCACAACTAACCATCGCGTTTTAAACTAACAAATTTTGTTTGATTTGAAACAGGTAAAGGAAATGGCATTGATGACAGAAATGCATGCCATAAGGGAGACTGTCAAACTGGGGTAGAAAATTTTCCTTTCATTTAGAAAATTTTCTAGAAGTCAGGTACCCATTCGAGGAAGAATAAAGATAACACCAGTCTCAAGGGAAGTGGTATTTGAACTAGTGTTGCCCCCAACATAATAAGTTTCAATGGAGGAAGTTGTTCCCCAGCAGACAGAACAAAGGGATGATACTTGTGCTCAGAAAAGCAAAAGGCCAGTATCATTCCCAACAGCCTTCCGAAGAGTGAAGCACTAGTTCTGAAGGAGTCAGAATCCCCCAGCAGTGTTATCCTCGACAACGTTATCCCAGTTGATAACATTCTATCCCCCAACAGGTAAGTAAATAATTCCCCAACAGGGTTATCCCCAGCAGTTTCGAGGAGTCCAACACAAGTTTGGTGAAAATCGGTATCCTCAGCGGTTCCTTTCGAGGAAAGGCAAAACGAGTCTTAAGGGAGGTAGTCTTCGAAGGAAGAAGCTATGCAAAAAAAAAAAAAAGGAGAAAAATGCTAAAAAAAAAAAGAAAAAAAAAGAGAAAAAAAAAGCAAAAAAAAGGGGGAAGTAGTTTGCAGAGGAATGAAACATCCCACTTAAAAGGAGGTAATTTTGGAAGGATTAAGATAACATATTTACTCAGCAGAGTTATCCTCAGCAGTGTTATCCCCAGCAGGGTTACTCAGCAGTTCGCAGTGTTATCCCCAGCGGACCATCGAGATGTAGAAGCATCCTCGACAGAGTTTCGACCAAGTTTCAAGAGGGTCGGACAACCCATAGTGGGTAAGGGAGAAAAGGAAAATTCATCCCCAGCAAAATAATCTCCAGCAGTTTCGAGGGAAGACAACACAGGTAAGTAAATAATTCAGGAATAAGGAAATGGTTTACCCATAGGAGAGGCATTTCCTTCTAAGTTTGTTTTACCCATAGGAGACGCATTTCCTCCTAAGTTTGTTTTTACCCATAGGAGAGGCATTTCCTCCTAAGTTTAGTTTTACCCAAAGGAGAGGCATTTCCTCATAAGTTTGTTTTTTTACCCATAGGAGATGCACTTCCTCCTAAGTTTGATTTTACCCATAGGAGAGACATTTCCTACTAAGTTTGTTTTTACCCATAGAAGAGGAATTTCCTCCTAAGTTTAGTTTCACCCATAGGAGAGGCATTTCCTCCTAAAGTTTAGTTTTACCCATAGGAGAGGCATTTCCTCCTAAGTTTGTTTTTTTACCCATAGGAGATGCATTTCCTCCTAAGTTTGTTTTTACCCATAGGAGAGGCATTTCCTCCTAAGTTTAGTTTTACCCATAGGAGAGACATTTCCTCCTAAGTTTAGTTTTACCCATAGGAGAGGCATTTCCTCCTAAGTTGTTGTTGAAATCAGGAGCCCGCCTGAAGAGAGGAAATACGTTTTATTTTTAAAAGTTGTTGAAATCTCGCCAACCTAAAGAAAGGAATGACATTTTATTTTTAAAAGTTGTTATTGAAGTCAGGAGCCCGCCTGAAGAGAGGAATGGCGTTTATTTTCAAAGTGGTTGTTGAAATCAGGAGCCCGCCTGAAGAGAGGAAAGGCATTTTATTTTTTTTAAAAAAAGTTGTTGAAATTTCGCCAACCTAAAGAAAGGAATGGCATTTTTATTTTAAAGTTGTTATTGAAGTCAGGAGCCCACCTGAAGAGAGGAATGACGTTTATTTTTAAAGTTGTTGTTGAAGTTAAGAGCCCGCCTGAAGAGAGGAATGACGTTTATTTTAAAAGTTGTTTATTTGAAGTCAGGAGCCCGCCTGAAGATAGGAAAGACGTTTTATTTTCAAAGTTGCTTGTTGAAATCAGGAGCCCGCCTGAAGAGAGGAAAGGCGTTTTATTTTTAAAAGTTGTTGAAATCTCGCCAACCTAAAGAAAGAAATGGCATTTTATTTTTAAAAGTTGTTGTTGAAGTCAGGAGCCCGCCTGAAGAGAGGAATGACGTTTATTTTCAAAGTTGTTGTTGAAATCAGGAGCCCGCCTGAAGAGAGGAAAGGCGTTTTATTAAAAAAGAAAAGTTGTTGAAATCTCGCCAGCCTAAAGAAAGGAATGACATTTTTTTTTAAAGTTGTTGTTGAAGTCAGGATCCCGCCTGAAGAGAGGAATGACGTTTATTTTAAAAGTTATTTGTTTGAAGTCAGGAGCCCGCCTGAAGAGAGGAAAGGCGTTTTATTTTAAAAGTTGTTGAAATCTCGCCAACCTAAAGAAAAGAATGGCATTTTATTTTTAAAGTTGTTGTTGAAGTCAGGAGCCCGCCTGAAGAGAGGAATGACATTTTATTTTTAAAAGTTGTTGTTGAAGTCAAGAGCCCGCCTGAAGAGAGGAAAAGCGTTTTTATTTTTAAAGTTGTTGTTGAAGTCAGGAGCCCGCCTGAAGAGAGGAAAGGCGTTTATTTTAAAAGTTGTTTGTTTGAAGTCAGGAGCCCGTCTGAAGAGAGGAATGACGTTTTATTTTTCAAAGTTATTGAAGTCAGGAGCCCGCCTGAAGAGAGGAATGACGTTTATTTTAAAAGTTGTTTGTTTGAAGTCAGGAGCCCGCCTGAAGAGAGGAATGGCGTTTATTTTAAAAGTTGTTTGTTTGAAGTCAGGAGCCCGCCTGAAGAGAGGAATGACGTTTATTTTAAAAGTTGTTTGTTTGAAGTCAGGAGCCCACCTGAAGAGAGGAATGACGTTTAATTTAAGAAATTGTTGAGGTCAGGAGCCCGCCTGAAGAGAGGAATGACGTTTTATTTTTAAAAGTTGTTGAAATCTCGCCAACCTAAAGAAAGGAATGACATTTTATTTTTAAAAGTTGTTGTTAAAGTCAGGAGCCCGCCTGAAGAGAGGAAAGGCATTTTTATTTTTAAAGTTGTTGTTGAAGTCAGGAGCCCGCCTGAAGAGAAGAAAGGCGTTTATTTCAAAAGTTGTTTGTTTGAAGTCAGGAGCCCGCCTGAAGAGAGGAATGACGTTTTATTTTTTAAAGTTATTGAAGTCAGGAGCCCGCCTGAAGAGAGGAATGGCATTTATTTTAAAAGTTGTTTGTTTGAAGTCAGGAGCCCGCCTGAAGAGAGGAATGACGTTTATTTTAAAAGTTGTTTGTTTGAAGTCAGGAGCCCGCCTGAAGAGAGGAATGGCGTTTAATTTAAGAAATTGTTGAGGTCAGGAGCCCGCCTGAAGAGAGGAATGGCGTTTTATTTTTAAAAGTTGTTGAAATTTCGTCAGCCTAAAGAAAGGAATGGCATTTTTATTTTAAAGTTGTTTCTGAAATCAGGAGCCCGCCTGAAGAGAGGAAAGGCATTTTATTTTTCAAAGTTGTGTGTTGATGTCAGGCGCCCACATGTATAACGAGAGGAATACTTTTCAGTCTTATACTGCAGATTTTGAAATCAGTAACCCCACCGGAAGGCAGAAGGTTACAACAGGAATCCCCAGCAGGAAACAATAAAAATCCCCAGCACCGGAAAGTACCAGGTTGCAACAAGAGTCCCAGCATAAACTCAAGTGCATGTGTCAAAAGGAAGAAAAAATGCATCTTGAAAGAAGTGGCATGTGAACATTAAATCATGCCCAGCATAACAAATCTGATGAAGAGAGTTGTATCCCCAGAGGAACCGCCGAAAAGCTTAATGAAGAAAGCCATGTCCCCAGCGGACCGAACAAAATGATGAAAACTGGTATTCAGAAAAGCAAAGGGCCAGTGTCATCCCCAAATTCACGGAAGAAAAGCACCGGAGGAAACACAAGCCGACAAGAAAGCAAGGCAACAAGAACAAGTTGTTGTCTAGCCTAGCTTCTTGTTTTATTTTAAGCACGGTATAACAAGGAGATCGGTAAGCAGTGGTAATAGCATGCAACATCAGTAACCTTGCAATCCCTCGGTAGTCCCAGCTACCAAAACTTCCCAAACTACATTGACCTGATTCCTGTTCAGCCCAGGATATGTAGGAAACCTTTGAAGCAAAGGTTCGGTTAAATCTTTTTCAAAAAATGCTTCATACGGAGTACTCGGATGGGCAAAAATCGCTCACTTTATCTTTGCACGAAAACCCTTCGTGTCTTCGGGCAAAGAGGGGCAACTGTAAGCACGTGATTTTTGCCCTATATGAGAATTACTCCCAAAAAATTCAAAATAAAATGATTTTCCTTGGTGTGCAATTTTGTGATATTTTGTGATATTTTTGGGATAATTATTTGTATTTGTCTGTGCATGTTTATTTGTTAAATTAATAAAAAATACAAAAATATGTCGCATTTTGTATTTAGGATTTAATCCTACAATTGTTAGTAATTAAGTTTGTTTTACAAAAAATGAAAATTACAAAAATAGGCATCTTTTGCATTTTTAGCATTTAATGTCCAAATATACAATTTTATGCTTAATTATTACTTAATTGTGCGTTAATTGTTATTGGGAGTTAATTTGCACTTTTATAATTAATTTAGTTCTTAATAATAATTTAAGTATTTTTATAATTTAGTTTTAGAAAAATAAAAGAAGAAAAGAGAGCGAAAATATAAAGAAAATCGGAATTGGGCCTCTTCTTCAATTTCAAACCACAAGCCCAAGTAATTGTCCAACCTTCCCCATGACCCAGTCCATTTCGAATTGGGTCGACCCAGTCCATAACCCCAAAGACCCAATACCCCCTATCTTGCATTTCAAAAAAAAAAAAACACAAAAAAACCCTAAAAACCTAGACTAACCATCCCCCCCTTCCTTATCTCCTTCTTCTCCATCACCTTCCCCAAGCAAGCAACCATGGTCCCCCCCCCTTGCTGCTACCCTGCTGCCCAACGTCGACCACCCTCACACGACCTCCCCCTCCTCATCGTCCAAACGAACCCTCGAGACTCCAGCTCCACCATCGCCCAACGACAGCCATGAACGACCCCAAGAAACATGGCTGCTGCTGCATCGTCCAGCTGAGTCTAAAACAAACCTTCATCGCTGCCATGACTATGTTCTTCTGCTTCACCTCCTTCATTTGCTTCTTAGGTTCGTCTTCGTCGTCGTTTGTTCGAGTTTTGGTTGGGGTCGTCAAAACAGTCCATACGAGTTCGTCGTTGGTCAATCATTGTTCGTTGTTTCAATCCGGTTAGTGGATTTTGAGTTTTATTTTGTCTGTATTTCGTTTTGATATTCTCGAATCTAAAAACGGTAAATGTTTGATTTTTGTTTTGTTCGTGTTCATTGTTTTGTTAATTTTTCAGTTTGTTCATGTGAAATTGTTAGTTTAAATGTTTGTTAGATTCAAATTGAAATTTAATTAATTATTTCTTCAATTTGTTTCATGTGTTTTATGTATTTTTCAGAAATTGTTAATGTTGTTAGATTCAAGTTTAAATTCATAATTGTTTCTTCTTCGGTTTTGTTTTGTTATTTGTCTAAAAGAATTTAGTGGTAATAGGGAAATATGTTGGTCTAATCATTTGAATCCGTCATGTTTGTTGTTTAAAATAGATTTAGTTCATGTTCATATTTATTTGAAGTTCATTTTTAATTCAGTGATTTAATGTGAGTTTATGTTTTGTTTTTGATTTGTTGATTTAGTTTGAATCATGTATTGTGTTGTTACTATTGTTGTTTCTTTGCTCATCCATTTTTGGTCTAAGTTAACCAGGATTGGTTCCCAATATGGTTAATTTATTTCCATTAATTTAAAGTTGAATGATTCATCTGTGTTCATGGTTTGTTGTTGAGTTTGTTTAAGAAATTGGTCTTATTAGCTATATTTTGGTTGAGTTTGATTTATTGATTGGCTATAGATGATGGGGGTAAATTGGTAATTTCAGTAAGGTCGGAGGGGTATTTTTGGAATTAAACATTTGAACAATTGTTTAATATAATGGGGGACAAGACATAATGTAATGGGGTGTGAGTGATATAATTATTTATGTTAGGCATAGGGGACAAGAGGTAATGGGTTGGGGTTTGATATATTTATTTAATGTAGTGGGGGACAAAACATTAGGTAGTGGATTTAAAAGGGGATAAGTGGGAAGATAATGGGTTTGGTAGGAGAAAGTTGTTGTTTTATTAATGGTTTAAAGGGTTTGGGATGGATAATAAATAGAAGGACCTGGATAAGATTTTAGTGGGAGAATACACAAGAAAAGGAGAGAATACAGAAAAAAGATTTTAACAGAATAAAAGAGGACAGAATAAAAAGATTGGAGAAATTTCAAAACTAAAGGAGAGAACAAAAACTGGAAAAAAAAATCTTCTACTTTCCTTCATTGTTTGAAATCAGCATTAATTGTTGTTGTTTCATCGAAGCTTGAAGCTTTTTTTGGGATTACTACTCCCGGTTTGCAAACTCTGTTCCTGGGTTGTTATTGTTGTTGGGCTTTTGTTGCTGTGATGTATTGTTATTACTGCTGCTGATTCTCATCTTCATCTTCTTTTGTTTCCAATACCAGGTACACGACTGTAATACTAGCTATTGCAAGCTAATAATGTGGAAGCATGAATACATATGAAGAATGTAATTTTGAAGTTTTAATTTCATTTTTTTTTTGTTCCTTTTGTTGATTGTATTTAAGCTATTTCATGTATTACTGAATAATAATTGGAATAAGAAAAAATAACATAAGTTAGTCTTTAATGAATCGTTTTGGCAAAACGGGTTAGTTCACTAGTTATGAAGGTTTCAAGGTTATCAACAGTAGGTTAATCATGAATAAGTAGCTAAATTTACTTAAAGCATGAATTTAAATTAAATTTCGTAAATTAGGCATTAAGGCATGATTTGAGTTCAAGCAAGATTAGAAGAACGTTCAAGTCTAATAAACTTTCTAATAAGCTTTAGTAATTATGGTTAAATCTAGTTTCAAATGGTTGTGAATAATTAATCTCAATAATTTTTTATAACAATGTTGAATTTTAATTTAGCTATATTTGATTCTTTTGAATATTAGTTGTCGAATTTTTATTTTATTTATAATTTCGAAATTTTGAGTAAAATTTCTTTTTCATCAATATTTGTATTAATTTAGCAATTAGCATGCCATGTTTTCTTAAAATAATAAAAAAAGCTAGTAATTAATTAGGATTTTCTTTATTTATTTTAGAGACTAATTTTAATAGAAAAATGTAGTCGCTTTAAGATTTGGCCATTTAAAATAAATGAGATGAGCCTCGCTTAATAAAATGTATAGATTGTGGGGCCCTCATAAAATGTATGTGTTAATTACTTAGAACTCGGGATCGGCCGCTTAGCGAACTTCACGGTTGTCCCCAAATAATAAATACGCTAATCGCTTTAGGCGCGATTTAATTAATCTTACCTTCTTAAACTCGGGTGCGCATTTCATGCGACCCAAATCCAAATCCCAAAACATTGAATAAAACTGTGTTCCGGATTGCGGGTGCATTTCATGTGACGCAATCCAAAGACATGTTTTTAAACGATGTTCACATTCTTTTAAAAATATAATAATAAAAGCGGTAAAGAGTTAAAACTTGCACATAAGTTCATATTTGTATAAAAATCAGATAATCAAGCCGAATATGACAGTTGAGCGACCGTGCTAGAACCACGGAATTCGGGAATGCCTAACACCTTCTCCCGGGTTAACAGAATTCCTTATCCGGATTTCTGGTACGTAGACTGTAATATGGAGTCATTCTTTTCCTCGATTCAGGATTAAAATTGGTGACTTGGGACACCCTAAATCTCCCAAGTGGCGACTCTGAAATAAATAAATAAATTCCGTTTCGATTGTCCTTTAATTGAAAAAAACTCCTTGTACCCTCGCAGGGCGGAAAAAGGAGGTGTGACACTCACCCGCGGCTGTAAGGTCCATATTCAACTTTTTAATGGCCCAGTACTGTAAGCACGTGATTTTTGCTTACCCAACAATCGCTCCAAAAGAAAATAAAAATAGTGACAAATGACTGCGCCATACAATGTTTCGAGTTTCCCGTGACATGTGTTGTTAATCATTTAGGGGTCTGTCCATTTTGCATCTAATCTTACCGATCGAAATACAAAGCATGTATGTCAGGATAATTAAAATCATAATTCGGTCGTTAAAAGAAAATCCACAAAAAATATGAAATGCATCTAGGTGGTGATTTAAACCTACTTGAATATTTCAATATGTGAGTGATAACTGTATTAAAGGTTTAAATTAATGATTGTTTTAATGTCAGTTTTTTCTATTTATTTAATTTCAAAATTAGAAAAAAAGGAACAAAAAGAAAAGAGTGCAAAATTAACCGGACTTGGGCCTGTTTGTTTTGAAAATTCTAAGCCCAAAAGCAGCCCAAATCAGCAGCCTAAGCGACCCATTCCACAGGCCATCAAAACGACGTAGTTCAACACCAAAACTACGTCGTTTCAGGTATGATTAATCTGAGCCGTTCATTTCCAGTGATCCGATGGCCCTTATTAGCCCTCATGACCCGACCCACTCCCATTTTAACCGACCCCCTACTTAACCAAAACGGCACCGTATTGATAAGCCTCCCCAATCCTGGCCATCAATTGTGATCAATCCAACGGCCAGGATTGAGTCACCCTCCCCGTATATAAACCTGACCCCTTACCCCACGCCCCAAGCCACACCCCCCTCCAGCCACTGCTCACCGTCTTCCCCAAGACCCCTTTCCTCTCAAACCCCAGCAGCCTAGGCTCTTCCCCATGAGCCCGGTGACTACAGTTCCGATGACCACCAAAATAACATCCCCGATGCACCCAGCCACCCTGAACACAAATCTGTTAACCGCTCACCTCGAATCAACCCGTAGCTTCTCGAATCTTCAAACGAAGATTCGAGCAAAAACTAGATCTACACCGATTGACCCCAAACTCACACCACAGCCCCTCCTGACCTCCCTCGCCCCCTGAGTGGCTTTGGTTCCGTTCGAATCTGACTGGAATTGAACGGTTCCCAAATCGAACCTCAAGAGCCCTAGGATTCAGATCTATGAGTTTTGTTCGAATCAGTGGCAGGATCAGGGTCTAGCAGACTTTTACCAAAGTGTTCTCAGTTGAGAACACTTCGGTTAAACTCCATTAGACCCCAAAATCACCTGGCCCGAGTTCGAACTTGAATCAATCTTAGTTTCATTTTCCTGAGGTATTTTTCCTTTTTCTTTTGTCCTCCTAAAATCTATCTGTCGTTCGTGTTCTGGTTTGTTTTGTTTCGTGATTCGTCTGTCCATGTGTGTACGTTTTAAGTTAATAATGAGTTTGTTGTTGGTTTTATTGGTTGTTTGCTGTATATTATAGCTTGTGTAGCCATCTAAATAAGTGTCGTCAACTGAATTCACTTGAAAGATGTTATAGCTTGTGTAGTCATCTAAATGAGTCTACATTTCAGTATTGATTGCTATGCCTGTTTCTTGTTTGTGTTACTTGTATCGGCATGACCAACTTGTACCCTTTAATTGGCACCCTTTGTTTGCTTAAAGTTTGAATCATTGCCTGAACTTAGGCAGAGAATTGGCAATTAGTTTTAGAAATCTAACAAATCAGCCTGAAAGCAGTTTGAGTTTAATGAGCTAGTAGTCAGGTATTGGCTGAAATTAGAGAGGTCTATATACTAACTATTAAGAGTTAGGGTAATACAGTAATATGCAAGGTATAAGGGTAATCTTGGCATAAGACAGGGTCTGATTAGGGGATAATTTCAGAATATGTCAAGTGATAATTAAAATAGGATTAAATTAATGCTAATGGGGGACCAGACCTAAGAGTATGAGAATTAATTGAATACTTAACTAAACCCATAACCCTTGATTAGAGTAATGAAGACAGGGCATGGGGGCTGATTAAGGATTCCAAGAAAGATGCCTTTAGGCATGGGGGTTTAAGGGGTATGGGCAGACTGCAAGTTGCAGATGAGGGCAGCTTAGCTGCACTTGGTCACTTTGGCTTATAAATAGGCCACTCGAAAACAAAAAGGGGCTGGACTTTTAGTCTTCAGAAAAAGGAAGAATTTTTAGTCTTAAAGCTGAAACTTTTAGTCTGAAGAAAGGTTTACTGAGTTTAAAGAAAGCTGGATTTTTTTTGTGAATCTTCAGAAAAGAAAAACAAAACAAAAAGGCTGAAAGAAAAAAAAACTTTAGTCTGAAGAGAGGTCTAGTGAGTCCCAAATCACAATAGCATAAACACAAGGTAGTTTCCAATAGACATTGTAACCAAACACTGCCTGAAAGTTGTATAAGAGTGCATATTGGTCAAAGCTGTCTTGGCCAAGTTCTGTTGCTTGCATTGGCTGAGTTGTTTATGGTTGTTGAACTGGTAGTTTTACTGCATTTGAACCCTCAGTTACTGCTGTTATTTCCCTACTCTTCGTCTGGAATTACTGGTTTGGCACTCGACTATTTGCTGGTTTCTTTTGTTCTGGGAATTATTGTTGGTTGTTCGTGGATTGTGGAAAACATTTGGTTGTTGGTTTGTTGCTGTGCTGTTGCTGTGTACCTGTTGTTGCTGTGTTTACTGCATACTGCCCAGCTGATCATTCCTTTCTTCTTTGTCCTCCATACCAGGTACACAATTACACTACCAATGTAACTCGAAAGTTTGAGCAATGAGTATAAAAGAGAAGATCTGCAGATGTTGTTTATATATATGTACTGGTGTGTTGAATGTCATGTAATGTCTAATAGCTCATATTTTGGGATACTGAAGTTAGCTTGCAAGCATAGTAGATGTCAATGTAGGGTATCGAATGATAATTGTATATGTATGCTGTCAGATAAAGGTGGTCTCAATGAATTAGTTTGCATCTCAGGTTTAGTTTACTTTGCCATATATGCTGTAATGTAGGCCAAAATAGGAAAACTATCCACATGAGTTAAAGTTCTTTCCCCTTTTGTTAGTTTGTCACATATAAATTGATAAAGAACAAAGAATCAGTTCTAGGCCTCAACCTCAGGAAGGCCGAGCCCAAATCAAAAAAATCAGCTAGGCCTGTATCGGAAAAACAGGGCCCAAGTCTGGCCATCTCGCATGAGCTAGTTTGGGCCCATAATTTGCGACTAGTTGTCTATAAGTGCAGTCACGTTTTATTATTCTGTAAAAGCATTTTAAATCCGGTTTTATAATCAACTAAGGCTATTTACTGCTTTCAATTGATAGAGACAAACACGACAAGAAACGTAGGTGCTATAGGATATCCTTTAAAAATAACAACGAGATGAGCCTCGATAAAAATAAACAAAACGCAGATGCGGGGCCCTTGTTAAATGTATATTAGTGAAGCATTTAGTTTCCAGGACGGGTTGTTTAGCAAATCTCACAACCCTCCTAAAATAACAACACGTTAGTCTCTTTAGGATACGCTTTAATGAACCTTACCTTCTTAAACTCGGGTGCACATTTATGTGACCCAAATCCAAATCCCAACGGAGTCGAAACATGTCTCTAGTCACGGGCGCATTGATTGCGGCGTGGCCCGAGATGCATTTCCATGACGTTGCAAATTCCTTTAAAAAATAAGAATGGAGATGAGCCTCGCCGAATAAAAATACAAATTGCGGGGCCCTCAGTAAATACTTGTTTTAAATTACTTAGAATTCAGGAGGGCCGCTTAGTGAATTTCGTGGCCTTCCCAAAATAATAACGCGATAGTCTCTTTAGGCGCGTGTTTAATAATTTACTTTCTTAAGCTCGGGTGTGCATTTCATGCGACCCAAAAATCCAAATCTCAAAACATCAAATAAAATGCGTTCCGGATTGTGGGTACATCTCATGTGACGCAGTCCAAAGACGTGTTTTAAGCAATGTTCACACTCTTGTAAAAATAATAAAGCGGTTAAAAGTCAAAATTTGCACATAAGTTCATACTTGTATAAAATCAGATAATCAAGCCGAATATAACAGTTGAGCGACCGTGCTAGAACCACGGAACTCGGGAATGCCTAACACCTTCTCCCGGGTTAACAGAATTCCTTATCCGGATTTCTGGTACGCAGACTGTAATATAGAGTCATTCTTTTCCTCGATTCGGGATTAAAATTGGTGACTTGGGACACCCTAAATCTCCCAAGTGGCGACTCTGAAATAAATAAACGAATCCCGTTTCGATTGTCCTTTAATTGGAAAAAACTCCCTTGTACCCTCGCGGGTATGTAAAAAGGAGGTGTGACAGCTCTGGCGACTCTGCTGGGGACTCTTTAACCCAGAACCACTGGTTCAGGGTTAAGAATTCGAGCTTAAAATAATTGTTATTATTTGGCTTTATTTATTATCTGGTTTTTTACGTGTTTGAGCCTAATGTGCTAAATGCTGCTTTTACTGCTTTGATATTATTTGGACTGTATATATAAACTGTGCCGAAACCCTTCTCTTCTCTCTTGAGGAGCGCACGCTGGTCGTGGCTTCTTTCTGTTAGTGTCATATGCCAAAATAGAACGAGGATTCGGAGGAGTTGCAAAATCGGATGGCCTTTTGGTTACCGGTACACAGCTCCCATCCTTGGCTCGAGTTGTCCGCTCGGGTAAGCCAGGTCTAGAACAAACACCCAGGTTCTGAACGTAGTATAACAAAGCCACATGCCAGGATCCCTAGTAGGAACGTTTATTTGCATCATGTGCATTTGACTTAGGGGACTCAACACAGGGGTTGGGTCCGTCTAGGACTAGCAACCTGATATGAAAAGACCATCCTGCTGCATCCTGCTTGCTTTATGCATTTACTTGTTTCAAGGCTTGCATGCTGACCGGTTTCGGAATAACGGATAAGGAGATAATTATTTTTGAGAGGACTCTGCCAGAATTTTGAAAAAAAAAAAAAAAAAGCAAATAGTGTGTCTTATTAATTTGTTTTAGCAAGGGTCTTTGATTCATCTCTAAGAGAAAAATAGTGTGTCTCCAAATTTCGGCTTATGCCTGAACTACGCCAGTTCAATTCTCGCAGGGTGCAAGATACATAGGCAACCCCCATCGGGCTCAACTCGTTTTTCAAAACATAGGTACAAACCAAATAACGAAAGTTTTAAGGTAACATCGTACTTTTCAGAAACAACCAAAATTTCGTTTTTCTAGAAAAATAGTGTGTCAATTTGTGTATTTGAGTCCAATGAGTCTGGATCTTTGCTTAATCACCCCAATAAACATGCAGAATGAGCATGAATCCAAGTTTGCCGGTAACAGTTAGAAGCAAAATCCCCCTGGAAGTGCGATTATGGTGGGAGGATTTGGAAAAGTCAGAGCAAGACAAGGTCAAACTGCACCTGGGAGGTTTGGTTGATTTGTTAAAAGTCAGGCCTCGGTGCGACATCATAAAGGCTTTGGTTACATTTTGGGATCCGGCCCACAACGTGTTCCGTTTCTCAGATTTTGAACTCACCCCAACCTTAGAAGAAATGGCGGGTTACATGGACGTCACTGAAGGTTTGAGACACAAATACCTGATCGCTCCAAGGGCTGTGAATTCACACAAATTCATGGATCTGTTGAAGATAAGCAAAGGAGTCCCATACGCTGAACTGGATAGAGGTTTTTCTACCCTACAATTCATATACCAGAGGTACGGGAGCAAAGGAGGATTTAATGATCCAGAAAGTGGTATTTGTAGCAGGGGAAATCTGGTAAAATGGAATGAGCATAGGCGGTTCGCTTTTATGGTGGCATTTTTGGGCCTTGTGGTGTTTCCCCGAAAAGATAGAAATATCGATCTAAAGGTGGCTGGAATCGTCAAAATCCTGATTACCAACGATAAAAGCATCCTTGCTCCCATGATAATGTCAGAAATATACCGAGCCCTCACAGCTTGTAAAGCTGGAGCAGACTTCTTCGAAGGGTGCAACTTGTTGTTACAG
The DNA here is from genome assembly GCF_000393655.2 of Nicotiana sylvestris. Classification (NCBI taxonomy): domain Eukaryota; kingdom Viridiplantae; phylum Streptophyta; class Magnoliopsida; order Solanales; family Solanaceae; genus Nicotiana; species Nicotiana sylvestris. The sequence continues at coordinate 161,301,817 of NC_091068.1, forward strand.
ATGTGGATGATCGAACACTTGTGTCACCATCCTCAGTATATGCACTACATGTCTACAAATGGGGGCTGCATCGAGGGTTATAGCCTAAGGGTTTCAGGTTTTCGATCGCCGGGAGGGTTTGAAGAATGGATATCCTATCTCCGGATCATCACCGCAGACCAAGTAAACTGGACTTTGGGTTGGCTTTCTGTGGAAGAAATCATATACATGCCCGCCACTGGTCCTCACTTCCTCTTGATGGGACTCAGGGGTATTCAACCTTATGCCCCTTACAGGGTAATGAGACAGTTGGGAAGATGTCAAGTACCACACCCGGACGAAGATCTCAGCACTTATGCAGTCGAGGTCAGCAGTGACGGCCAATTTCCTGAAAAGATAGTTCGTTGCATATGGAGTGAATGCCAGTACTTGACGGCAAATACCCGGGTAAAAGATATGTCTAGGGGTGAAGTCTCGCCGGCCTATCTCACTTGGCAGAACAAGAAGAACATCGTGAAACGGCCCAACCAAACGGCCTCACCTCCGAAATTTTGTTGAGTCATCGCAAGGACAATGGGACTGGCTCGCAAAAGAGGAGGGTTACCTGGTTGAAATTAGGAAGCTGAAGCGACAAGTTGAAAGGATTGTATTCGAAAACAACGTGCAAGTCGCCCAAGAGCAGGCTGAAAAAGATAAGCTAGCCCAAGAGAACCAAACCCTGAGGGCCCGCCTTCGTCAAGCCAGTAAGAATAACATCGACCGACAGAAGCGCTGCTCCGACGAAAGATTGATAGCCAGTTTGAGAAATCAGGTCATCCAGAGCCAAGAAGAATTAGACCAATCAGAGGCTTGCATAGCAAGGATGAGGGCCAAATGGGCAGAAGGTACAATGGCCCGGAGGAAGCGCCTACAGCAAGTCATGAGGAATTGTGAACTGAGCGTCAAAACAGCAAAGGAAACAAATGCTGCTCTGTAAGAGCGGATCTTCAAGCAAACACAAGATGCCCAAGCCGACCGAAGATGCTATTACAATGCAATGACAAGGATGGAAAGGCAAATGGATATGTTCCAGGATCAGCTCGCCACCAATGCACAAACGCTAGGATTGAAAAGCCGACAGATAAGGCAATTGTTCGCAGAAAGGGACAACATTCGAGCAAGAATTGACGAAATCGGGCATTACATCTACCTAAAATGTTTGGCATGCGAGCAAACACCTCGGGAAACCCTCATTGCTTCCATCATGGGCTGCGTCCACCGGATTATGAACGAGTTGAAGAGCTTGCAAAGAGGCCTTACACCTAGGGCCGCGAAAGGGCCGAAAGATGCCTCGTGGGTCCCTAAGTTGGAAAATTAGTTGACCAAGTCCTGGTCGTTTTGTTTGTTGTTTCCCCATATGTTGTTTTCTTTTCCTCAAACCAAGTTTAAAACCGAGGAGTCTGTACTGTTGCTATTTTGTTTGAAGTAATGTGTAATAGCAAATTTTGATAATGAAATTAAGTGACTCCGGAAGAATTTCTATGTGTCTTTACTTTGAGGCAGAACTACGCCTGGTCTGATTCACGCGGGGACGTGATACGTAGGCAATCCCCATAAGATTCGACCGCTTTTAATAAATAAAGAAAAGAAAATGTAAATAAAATAAAACGCAGGGTTTCGCAAAATACTTTAAAGAGACGAATGAGCAAACCGGGATGACGCATGTTGTTTGAAGCAAAGCATGTAGAAACGGTTAACTGCCTAGGTGCATTGCATCCTCTATGTGTTATGATCAAATCTGTTAAGCTCTAACACTAACAAAGTTTGTTGTTGTCTGATACCAGACAGTTAGTTGTTAAAGAATTCTGGCAACACATTCATACCAAACCAGATCCAAAGGACCGATAGCATCAAGCATGACTACTTCGGAGAATAGCAATGAAGAAGAAAGGCCGATGAGCCAGTTGTTAAAAGAAGCGATGGAAAAGATTGAAAGGATGGGACTAGAAATGAATGCAATGCAACTAGCCCTAGCCAAAACACAAAAGAGTCCTGAAACACTGGGACACATGCCGGAGTACCCTCACTCTGGCCCTTCCACAAGCCGCCCAAATCCCCTCTATCATCAAGAAAGAAGCCCTCATGATTCCCAAGCTCCACCACCCCATCAACCTCTCCCAACACCCAATATTCCCATTTTTGTGGGACCTGCATCAGCCCCTTTGCAGCGAACGACCAGTGAGCCATTGTTTCAGGCTCACGATACACAATACTATCCCCCTGAGCCTACATTCCATGCACCCGAACCACAGGCTTACAATCCCCATTTGGAAGTTCCGGCAGAGGTTGAGAAGCCGGTTAAGGCCCCTGAACAGGATGAAGTGTTGAGAAAGTTCAAAAGCCTGGAGCAATCCTTCAGGAACTTACACGGGCTGGGCAACCAAGTCAGCGTGGCATACAAAGATCTGTGCCCTTTCCCAGATGTCCAACTCCCGGCAGGGTTCAAGATGCCCAAGTTTGATTTATATGAAGGGCACGGTGATCCCATGGCACATTTGCGGGGATTCTGTAGCAAAATGAGAGGGGCAGGAGGCAAGGATGAGCTTTTGATAGCTTATTTCGGCCAAAGTCTAAGTGGATCTGCACTGGAATGGTATACCAGGCAAGATTTCAGCAGGTGGTACACGTGGGATGATCTGGCGCAGGCTTTTGCAGGTCATTTCCAGTACAATCTAGAGATAGTCCCTAACCGTCTCACGTTATTAAGAACTGGGAAGAAACCCGGGGAAAGTTTTCGCGAGTTCGGGTTCCGCTGGAGAGAACAAGCAGCTAGAGTCGATCCTCCCATGAGAGAGGGAGAGATGGTGGACTATTTTTTGCAGACATTGGATCCAACCTACTTTGGTCACTTGGTGACAACGGTTGGAAAATCTTTCAACGAGGTGGTCAAAATAGGGGTCATGATAGAAGAAGGTTTGAGGTCGGACAAGATCTTGAACTATTCGGCACTCAAAGCCACAACCCAGGCTATTCAAAGCGGCACGGGAGGTGCGCTAAGAAGAAAGAAAGAAGAGGTTGCCACGATCGAGGCAGGCAGTTGGTCCAGGGCTGGCAGGCCGCACTACAACCAACCCAGGCCTCACAGGTCAAACTACCCATACAACCCACCACAAAATTTCTATCCACCTCGAGAACCACATTGTTCCGTACACCAAGCCCAGGTATACACTCAGCCTCCGGTTCGCCCACAATGGCGCGCACCGGCTCCCCAGAACATATATGCACCACCACAAAACACCTACCCTCCACCAAGGGCATATAGAAACCCTTCAGGGGCAGGTTTCCGGGGAAATCCAGATGCTAGGAATGACAGGTTGCGGAAGCAAAGAACCTTCACCGAACTGGGAGAAACCTACACCGCTGTGTTCCACAAGCTGCGGCAATTGGGTTTGGTTAGTCCTGTCCATACTCGGGAACCAAATCCCCCGCCTCAGAATTTGGATCGTTCAATCAGTTGTGAATACTGTTCAGGGATGCTCGGGCACGATACCGAGAAGTGCTGGAAGTTAAGGCATGCCATACAGGATCTTATTGACACCAATAAGATCGACGTCCAGACACCAGAGGCTCCTAACATCAACCAAAACCCACTGCCAGCGCACCACGAAACTCACATGATTGAGTTGGTGTGTGAGGGAAGAGAATTAAGAAAACCCTCACAAACAGTGATGATGATCCAAGCCGCCCCGAAAGAAGCCTTAACCAGTGGAGGAACGAGTGTATAGTCGCAGGGAGAAGGCGTCAAGCCGGTAGTGATATTGGGGAAGAGCCCGTCCGTCATAGCAAGCAAACCCGAGCCAAGCAAGTTGGTAATACCAGGGATCCTGCCCACACCGGCAGTCGTGTTGAAAGGGGTATGTAGAGAACGGGTGACCATAAAGCCTGTGGTTCAACTGCCGATGATTGACAGAAGGGCTGTGCCCTGGAAATATGAAAAGGCAGTGGTAATGTACCAAGGAAAACAGGTGGAAGAAGTCAGTTGTGAAGCGCAAGGGCTGACTCGATCAGGTCGATGTTTTGCTCCGGTGGAGCTAAGAAAAACCAACCCAGTGGCAACCAAGAAGCCAGTGTCAGAAGAAGAGGCTGAAGAATTCCTGAGGAAGATGAAAGTACAAGACTATTCTGTGGTTGAGCAGCTGAGAAAAACACCTGCCCAGATCTCACTATTGTCATTACTCCTCCATTCCGAGGAACATCGTCGGGCCCTGTTAAAGATATTGAACGAGGCCCATGTACCCAGTGAGATTTCTGTAAACCACCTGGAAACCATTGCCAGCAAGATTTTCGAGGTGAACAGAGTGACATTCTCAGATGATGACCTGCCGGTGGAAGGAACGGAGCACAATAAAGCTCTATACCTAGCTGTCAAATGTGAAGACTCGGTGGTAACCCGAGTATTGGTGGATAACGGCTCAAGCGCCAATATTTGTCCATTATCCACCCTGGACCAGTTAAAGATTGACCGTGGAAGAATCCGGGAGAATAGCATCTGTGTCCGGGGGTTTGACGGAAACGGAACAGCCACTGTGGGGGATGTTGTACTTGAACTGACCATTGGTCCGGTCCTGTTTACCATGGAATTCCAGGTATTGGACGCCACGGTATCTTACAACTTGCTGTTAGGACGACCCTGGATTCATGCAGCTAAAGCGGTGCCTTCCACCCTACATCAGACAGTGAAGTTCGAGTGGGAAAGACAAGAGGTCGTGTTGCACGGCGAGGATACAACATGCACCATGAGCGGAACCATTGTGCCTTTCATAGAGACCACTGATGACAAGGGTCCCTGGGTCTACCAGATTCTCGATACAGGGTCGGCCAACAAAATTTCTGAAGGAGAAATCATCCCGCACCCTAGGGTAGCTGCCGCAACAGTCATGATGGTATCAGAAATGCTGGGTAATGGATTTGTGCCGGGAAAAGGCCTGGGAGTTGAACTTCAAGGGATAGTCCAACCTGTTTCCCTTCCTAAGAATCTGGAAACCTTCGGGTTGGGGTTCAAACCAACCGCAGCAGACAGGAAGGAGGCGCGAAGAATGAAGAAGAGGGTCTGGTTTCTGCCTAAACCAGTGCCACGCCTCTCAAGGTCTTTTGTTAAAGCAAGTGCCAAGGGGTCAGCGATCCCAAAGATTCGAGGACCTTTGATCGGTATAAATGAAGACCTGAATCAGAGTTTTGAGAGGCTATTCACGGATGTCAGTATGGTGGAAGCTGGAGAAGGTTCCAGCAGAGCAGAGATACAATTTGTGGGGCCTGAGGCCAAGACCAACAATTGGACGGTTACTCCTCTTCCTGTCCGAGGGGAGTCTTGGTAGTAGGCTTTGATTAATGTTTTGTTTGTTTGTTTGTTTGATCGGATTATTCAAGGGTGTAATCCAAATTTTTACTTTCGTTTTTGTAAAAGTGTGAACCCTTTTATCCCGCAAATTTAATAAAGTTCTCCTCTTTTGTCTCATTTTAATTTTTGTCTTGTTCTTTTTCTTTCTGAACAGTTCTCTTTTTACTGGTTCTAATGACATGGCATGCACAGCGGATCTGCGACCTAGTCTAATAAATCAATCTGAAACCGACTCAATGATGCAAAAGGTCGTTTGTGACGATGAATCTGAATGTGACGAAGGTGAAGCCTTCGAAGAAATAAACAGAGAACTGTGCCAATTTGAAGAGAAACCCAAGCCTAACCTAAATGACACCGAGGCTGTGAATCTAGGAGACGCTGATAACGTCCAAGAGACCAAAATTAGCATCCACATTGAGCCGAATGTCAGAGCAGAATTGATCAAAACTCTCAGGGAATTCAAAGACGTTTTTGCCTGGTCATATGATGATATGCCTGGATTAAGCACCAATTTAGTGGCTCACAAATTACCCACTGACCCGGCATACCCTCCGGTCACGCAAAAACTAAGGAAATTTAAAACGGAAATGAGTGTAAAGATCAAGGAAGAAGTGATTAAGCAGTTACAAGCGAAGGTCATTCGGGTCACTCGGTATCCCGAGTGGTTGGCCAATGTGGTACCAGTCCCAAAGAAGGACGGAAAAATCAGGGTGTGCGTTGACTACCGCAACCTCAACAAAGCAAGTCCCAAAGACAATTTTCCGCTACCCAACATTCATATCTTGATCGACAATTGCGCAGGGCGCGAGATCGGATCCTTTGTGGATTGCTATGCAGGTTATCATCAGATCCTAATGGATGAGGAGGATGCTGAGAAGACAGCGTTTATTACGCCATGGGGAACCTACTGCTATCGGGTAATGCCGTTCGGGTTAAAGAACGCTGGGGCAACATACATGCGAGCAATGACTGCGGTGTTTCATGACATGATACACAAGGAAATTGAGGTGTACGTCGATGATGTGATTATCAAATCTTGGCGTCAGGAGGACCATGTAGCAGACCTAAGGAGATTTTTCCAAAGACTCCGGAGGTATGATATCAAGCTTAACCCGGCCAAATGCGCATTCGGGGTTCCATCAGGAAAGTTGCTAGGATTCATCGTCAGTCGACGGGGGATTGAGTTAGACCCATCCAAAATTGAATCCATCCGAGATTTGCCACCGCCAAGGAACAAAACAGAGGTAATGAGTTTGCTGGGTAGACTCAATTACATCAGCAGGTTCATCGCTCAACTCACAGCAACTTGTGAGCCCATATTTCGGCTACTGAGAAAGGATGCTGCAGAAGGTTGGACGACAGAGTGTCAGGAGGCTTTCGACCAAATCAAAGGGTATCTGTCTAATCCACCCGTATTGGTCCCACCTAAGCCCGGGAAACCCCTAATCCTTTACCTGACGGTCTTGGAAAATTCATTTGGTTGTGTACTGGGGCAACATGATGACACAGGAAGGAAGGAGCAGGCCATCTACTATCTTAGCAAGAAATTCACAGTGCATGAGGTCAAGTACACTCAACTCGAGAAAACATGCTGCGCCCTAACTTGGGTAGCTCAGAAGTTGAAGCACTACCTGTCTTCATATACTACTTATCTCATATCCCGCTTGGACCCATTGAAGTATATCTTTCAGAAACCTATGCCCACGGGAAGGTTGGCAAAGTGGCAAATTCTGCTCACAGAGTTTGATATCATCTACGTAACGAGGACGGCCATGAAAGCCCAGGCACTGGCAGACCATTTGGCAGAGAATCCCGTTGATGAAAAATACGAGCCTTTAAGAACGTATTTTCCTGACGAAGAGGTGATGCATACGAATGAGTTGGAATTACCTGAGGAACCGGGTTGGAAGCTTTTCTTCGATGGAGCTGCAAACGCAAAAGGGGTTGGAATAGGAGCAGTACTCATTTCTGAAACAGGACGGCATTATCCTGTTACGGCTCAACTACGCTTCTATTGCACCAACAATATGGCCGAATATGAGGCTTGCATTCTGGGTCTGCGCCTGGCTGCCGACATGGATGTCCAAGACGTCTTGGTCTTGGGAGACTCGGACCTCTTGGTACATCAAATTCAGGGTGAATGGGAAACACGAGATCTAAAGCTCATACCATACCGACAATGCTTGCATGATCTGAGCAAGCAATTTCGATCGGTGAAGTTCAAACACATCCCGAGAGTTCACAATGAGGTTGCGGATGCCTTGGCCACCTTGGCATCAATGCTGCACCACCCTGACAAAATGTATGTTGATCCTCTACACATCCAGGTCCGTGATCAGCACGCCTACTGCAATGCCATAGAAGAAGAAGCAGATGGCGAACCCTGGTTTCATGATATCAAGGAATACCTCAGGATGGGGATATATCCAGAACATGCCTCTGGAGACCAAAAAAGAGCCCTTCGGCGTTTGTCGAATGGTTTCTTCCTCAGTGGGGGAATATTGTACAAAAGAACCCCGGATCTGGGATTGTTGAGATGCATAGATGCCAGGCAGGCAACAACGGTTATGGCAGAAGTACATGCTGGAGTTTGTGGGCCACACATGAGTGGATATGTATTGGCAAGAAAAATCCTTCGAACAGGGTGTTATTGGCTCACCATGGAACACGACTGTATCACTTTCGTGAGGAAATGCCATCAGTGCCAGATACATGGAGACTTGATTCATTCTCCGCCAACAGAGTTACATACGATGTCAGCACCCTGGCCGTTTGTAGCATGGGGCATGGATGTCATTGGGCCCATCGAGCCAGCAGCGTCCAACGGTCATAGGTTCATTCTAGTGACCATTGATTACTTCACCAAATGGGTTGAGGCTAAAACCTTCAAATCAGTAACCAAGAAGGCAGTGGTGGACTTTGTTCACTCCCATATCATCTGCAGATTTGGGATCCCAAAAGTGATCATCACGGATAACGGTGCGAATCTTAATAGCAGCTTGATGAGAGAGGTATGCCAACAATTCAAGATTACACACCGCAATTCCACCCCATATCGTCCTAAGGCAAATGGAGCAGTCGAAGCAGCCAATAAGAATATCAAGAAGATACTGCGAAAAATGGTGGAAGGGTCCAGACAATGGCACGAGAAATTACCCTTTGCCTTGTTGGGTTACCGCACTACCGTCCGGACTTCCATAGGCACAACTCCTTATTTGTTGGTGTATGGAACTGAGGCCGTGATACCAGCGGAGGTCGAAATTCCGTCCCTCCGAATTGTCGCTGAAGCCGGGATTGATGATGATGAATGGGTCAAAGCTCGATTGGAACAGTTGAGCCTGATAGATGAGAAAAGATTGGCAGCAGTGTGCCATGGTCAGCTGTACCAGAAGAGAATGGCAAGAGCGTATAATAAGAGGGTGCGCCCCAGGAAGTTTGAAGTAGGGCAGCAAGTATTGAAGAAGATCCTCCCACATCAGGTCGAGGCAAAGGGCAAATTCGCCCCAAATTGGCAAGGGCCTTATATCGTGACCAGAGTATTGTCCAACGGTGCTTTGTGTTTGACAGATGTCGAAGGTAGATGTGTCGACATGGCTATCAATTCAGATGCAGTCAAGAGATATTATGCGTAACTTCTTTAATTATGGCAATTTTTGGTTTATTTGTTTGTATTTGGCATTTGTTGAATAATGAGATGACGGAGGCAATTCTTTCTTCTATCCAAACACTTTTAACCCTCGCTTCCCCCTTTGAGCCTTAAGCAATTCTTTCAATACCCCTCTTTTGGAATCACTAATGGAAAAAAAAAAAGAGGAAAAGAAAGGAAAAGAAAAGAAAAAGAAAAAGAAAAGAAAAAAAAGAAGAAGAAGATAAAATCACAAGAAATACAAAACCGTGGGAACTACGTTTGACCTGATTCCTCATAGAGGATACGTAGGCGTCTCACGGCTCGGTCATAGTATGCATCATAGCAAATATAGGATGCATAATGTACATAGTGTGCATATTAGGCACAATGTGCGTAACGCACATAGCTCAACATAAGCATAAAAAATAAATTCCCCAAGCAAGAAAACTGGGGCAAAGGTTATGTTTTAAGTTCCAACAAAGGTTTGATTCCAAAAGTTGTAGCACATCACCCTTCAAATTGTTTTCATTTTTGTAGCCTTTTCTTCAATCCTACACCAAAACCAACATCAACCTCCAAAAGACCTCCCGATCAATGTTCGAGAGATGCCAAGTCCGGCGAATAAGGCCGAGGATAATACACTGATCCCAAGCAAAGAAGAGGATCGTAAGACTGGAAATGAGTTGATGGTCAAGGGAATCTCCAGAAAGGAGGGACGTATCTACAACACCCCGATTTCCCGAAAGAAATAAAATGAGAGAGTCTTATCGGTGAAGACCTTCACAGGCACCGAGAGGCGATGTAAGATGAGGGATATGAAATGAGAGAGTCTTATTGGTGAAAACCTTCACAGGCACCATAAGGCGCCGGGAGATGAGAGAAAAGAGAGAGTCTCATTAGTGAAAACCCCTCGAAGGGCACTATGAGGCGACAAGACAGATCAGCAAAGCTACCACATTCGAAACGAAATGAACACTCCTTTATCATCCCCAGCAAGTCAAACCATCGAGCAGATCAATTGATACAAATAGACTGGGTCGGAATCTATGGTGCACGCCATGATCACGGGGACCAGTTGTGTCCTCCAGATAAGTTCTTTTGATTGTCTCCTCCCACAAAATATTGGTTCAGAAAGATTTTCTCCTTTCCATATCTTTATTTCTTTTCCTAAAATGTGTCTTTAAAGGATTTTTCAAAGCTTACTACCAGAAACCGAAGGGGAATTCATCCCAATGCAGGATAATACAAACAGTCTTAAGGGCCGGTCCCAAGCAATGCAATGATTGTGCCCGGAAATTTTGGAAGAAGTAAGCTCCAAAAGGGAGTGGTTTCGGGAGTTAGAAGCAGACTCCCACATCATGTGTTTAAAGAGAAAGCAGAAAAGGGGATAAGTTGAAAACCAATCCCCAGCAGGCTAGAGACCCCCAACAAGCAACTTTGCCCGCCAACCAATTATGGGGACAAAGAGCAAGAAAGGGGGAAGAGAGAAAAATGGCTCGCCAGAAAGGCACCCTCTACCACCACGATTAAAACTGACTAAATCCTTTTGTCTGTTGCAGGAGAGCAAAGAATTGATGATGGCAGCAAGATGCAACGCCATGGAAGTCACCAAAAACCGGGGCAGAAAATTTTCTGCCGATTGTCGAAAATTTTCTCGAAAAAACGGGGAAGCAATTTCAATACATTTTAAGTTCTAGGTCGCCCACCAGTATAATGCGGGAATACATTTAAGTTCTAGGTCGCCCACCAGTATAATGCGGGAATACATTTAAGTTCTAGGTCGCCCACCAGTATAATGCGGGAATACATTTAAGTTCTAGGTCGCCCACCAGTATAATGCGGGAATACATTTTAAGTTCTAGGTCGCCCACCAGTATAATGCGGGAATACATTTAAGTTCTAGGTCGCCCACCAGTATAATGCGGGAATACTTTTAAGTTCTAGGTCGCCCACCAGTATAATGCGGGAATACTTTTAAGTTCTAGGTCGCCCACCAGTATAATGCGGGAATACTTTTAAGTTCTAGGTCGCCCACCAGTATAATGCGAGAATACTTTTAAGTTCTAGGTCGCCCACCAGTATAATGCGGGAATACTTTTAAGTTCTAGGTCGCCCACCAGTATAATGCGGGAATACATTTAAGTTCTAGGTCGCCCACCAGTATAATGCGGGAATCCATTTTAAGTTCTAGGTCGCCCACCAGTATAATGCAGGAATACATTTAAGTTCTAGGTCGCCCACCAGTATAATGCGGGAATACTTTTAAGTTCTAGGTCGCCCACCAGTATAATGCGGGAATACATTTTAAGTTCTAGGTCGCCCACCAGTATAATGCGGGAATACTTTTAAGTTCTAGGTCGCCCACCAGTATAATGCGGGAATACATTTTAAGTTCTAGGTCGCCCACCAGTATAATGCGGGAATACTTTTAAGTTCTAGGTCGCCCACCAGTATAATGCGGGAATACATTTTAAGTTCTAGGTCGCCCACCAGTATAATGCGGGAATACATTTAAGTTCTAGGTCGCCCACCAGTATAATGCGGGAATACATTTTAAGTTCTAGGTCGCCCACCAGTATAATGCGGGAATACTTTTAAGTTCTAGGTCGCCCACCAGTATAATGCGGGAATACATTTAAGTTCTAGGTCGCCCACCAGTATAATGCGGGAATACTTTTAAGTTCTAGGTCGCCCACCAGTATAATGCGGGAATACATTTAAGTTCTAGGTCGCCCACCAGTATAATGCGGGAATACTTTAAGTTCTAGGTCGCCCACCAGTATAATGCGGGAATACTTTTAAGTTCTAGGTCGCCCACCAGTATAATGCGGGAATACATTTAAGTTCTAGGTCGCCCACCAGTATAATGCGGGAATACATTTTAAGTTCTAGGCCGCCCACCAGTATAATGCGGGAATACATTTAAGTTCTAGGTCGCCCACCAGTATAATGCGGGAATACGGAAGGTTACAACAGATAGCCCCAAGCAGGAAAAACAATAAAATCCCCAGCACCAAGAAGCAGACAACTGCAGAGGCAAGCGCGCAATTCAAAAGGAAAAGGGAATGCGTCTCAAAAGAAGCAGTTTGGGAACGCTATGGCATGCCCAACATAACAATTCTGATGAAAAGCCATACCGCTGAAGAAACCATTGAAAGATTTAAGGAAGAAAACCATGTTCCCAGCAAATCAAGCAAAGTGATGAGAACTGACATTCAGAAGAGGTGAAGGGTCAGCATCATCTCCAAGTTCACAAAATAAAGGCGTCAGAAGAAAGCGTTAGCCGACAAGAAAGCAAGACAACAAGAACAAGTTGGAGATGGATGAGATCTCATACTCTAGCTTAACTTCTTGTTTTTCCTTTTAGAGCAATGTAACAGGGAGATCGGTTGAGCAGTAGCGTCCTACAGCAGCATGCGACAGCGCACAACAGCAGCAAGCAATACAGTCACACGGTAGTCCCAGCTACCAAAATTTCCCGAACTACATTGACCTGATTCCTGTTCAGCCCAGGATATGTAGGAAACCTCTGAAGCAAAGGTTTGGTCAAATCTTTTTCAAAAAAAAAAAAAAATGTAAATCACTCGCTTTATCTTTGTGCGAAAACCCTTCGTGTCTTCGTGCAAAGAGGGGCAGCTGTAAGCACGTGATTTTTGCTTATCCAGCAATCGCTCCAAAAGAAAATAAAAATAGTGACAAATGACTGCGCCATACAATGTTTCGAGTTTCCCGTGACATGTGTTGTTAATCATTTAGGGGTCTGTCCATTTTGCATCTAATCTTACCGATCGAAATACAAAGCATGTATGTCAGGATAATTAAAATCATAATTCGGTCGTTAAAAGAAAATCCACAAAAAATATGAAATGCATCTAGGTGGTGATTTAAACCTACTTGAATATTTCAATATGTGAGTGATAACTGTATTAAAGGTTTAAATTAATGATTGTTTTAATGTCAGTTTTTTCTATTTATTTAATTTCAAAATTAGAAAAAAAGGAACAAAAAGAAAAGAGTGCAAAATTAACCGGACTTGGGCCTGTTTGTTTTGAAAATTCTAAGCCCAAAAGCAGCCCAAATCAGCAGCCCAAGCGACCCATTCCACAGGCCATCAAAACGACGTAGTTCAACACCAAAACTACGTCGTTTCAGGTATGATTAATCTGAGCCGTTCATTTCCAGTGATCCGATGGCCCTTATTAGCCCTTATGACCCGACCCACTCCCATTTTAACCGACCCCCTACTTAACCAAAACGGCACCGTATTGATAAGCCTCCCCAATCCTGGCCATCAATTGTGATCAATCCAACGGCCAGGATTGAGTCACCCTCCCCGTATATAAACCTGACCCCTTACCCCACGCCCCAAGCCACACCCCCCTCCAGCCACTGTTCACCGTCTTCCCCAAGACCCCTTTCCTCTCAAACCCCAGCAGCCTAGGCTCTTCCCCATGAGCCCGGTGACTACAGTTCCGATGACCACCAAAATAACATCCCCGATGCACCCAGCCACCCTGAACACAAATCTGTTAACCGCTCACCTCGAATCAACCCGTAGCTTCTCGAATCTTCAAACGAAGATTCGAGCAAAAACTAGATCTACACCGATTGACCCCAAACTCACACCACAGCCCCTTCTTGACCTCCCTCGCCCCCTGAGTGGCTTTGGTTCCGTTCGAATCTGACTGGAATTGAACGGTTCCCAAATCGAACCTCAAGAGCCCTATGATTCAGATCTATGAGTTTTGTTCGAATCAGTGGCAGGATCAGGGTCTAGCAGACTTTTACCAAAGTGTTCTCAGTTGAGAACACTTCGGTTAAACTCCATTAGACCCCAAAATCACCTGGCCCGAGTTCGAACTTGAATCAATCTTAGTTTCATTTTCCTGAGGTATTTTTCCTTTTTCTTTTGTCCTCCTAAAATCTATCTGTCGTTCGTGTTCTGGTTTGTTTTGTTTCGTGATTCGTCTGTCCATGTGTGTACGTTTTAAGTTAATAATGAGTTTGTTGTTGGTTTTATTGGTTGTTTGCTGTATATTATAGCTTGTGTAGCCATCTAAATAAGTGTCGTCAACTGAATTCACTTGAAAGATGTTATAGCTTGTGTAGTCATCTAAATGAGTCTACATTTCAGTATTGATTGCTATGCCTGTTTCTTGTTTGTGTTACTTGTATCGGCATGACCAACTTGTACCCTTTAATTGGCACCCTTTGTTTGCTTAAAGTTTGAATCATTGCCTGAACTTAGGCAGAGAATTGGCAATTAAGTTTTAGAAATCTAACAAATCAGCCTGAAAGCAGTTTGAGTTTAATGAGCTAGTAGTCAGGTATTGGCTGAAATTAGAGAGGTCTATATACTAACTATTAAGAGTTAGGGTAATACAGTAATATGCAAGGTATAAGGGTAATCTTGGCATAAGACAGGGTCTGATTAGGGGATAATTTCAGAATATGTCAAGTGATAATTAAAATAGGATTAAATTAATGCTAATGGGGGACCAGACCTAAGAGTATGGGAATTAATTGAATACTTAACTAAACCCATAACCCTTGATTAGAGTAATGAAGACAGGGCATGGGGGCTGATTAAGGATTCCAAGAAAGATGCCTTTAGGCATGGGGGTTTAAGGGGTATGGGCAGACTGCAAGTTGCAGATGAGGGCAGCTTAGCTGCACTTGGTCACTTTGGCTTATAAATAGGCCACTCGAAAACAAAAAGGGGCTGGACTTTTAGTCTTCAGAAAAAGGAAGAATTTTTAGTCTTAAAGCTGAAACTTTTAGTCTGAAGAAAGGTTTACTGAGTTTAAAGAAAGCTGGATTTTTTTTTTGAATCTTCAGAAAAGAAAAACAAAACAAAAAGGCTGAAAGAAAAAAAAAACTTTAGTCTGAAGAGAGGTCTAGTGAGTCCCAAATCACAATAGCATAAACACAAGGTAGTTTCCAATAGACATTGTAACCAAACACTGCCTGAAAGTTGTATAAGAGTGCATATTGGTCAAAGCTGTCTTGGCCAAGTTCTGTTGCTTGCATTGGCTGAGTTGTTTATGGTTGTTGAACTGGTAGTTTTACTGCATTTGAACCCTCAGTTACTGCTGTTATTTCCCTACTCTTCGTCTGGAATTACTGGTTTGGCACTCGACTATTTGCTGGTTTCTTTTGTTCTGGGAATTATTGTTGGTTGTTCGTGGATTGTGGAAAACATTTGGTTGTTGGTTTGTTGCTGTGCTGTTGCTGTGTACCTGTTGTTGCTGTGTTTACTGCATACTGCCCAGCTGATCATTCCTTTCTTCTTTGTCCTCCATACCAGGTACACAATTACACTACCAATGTAACTCGAAAGTTTGAGCAATGAGTATAAAAGAGAAGATCTGCAGATGTTGTTTATATATATGTACTGGTGTGTTGAATGTCATGTAATGTCTAATAGCTCATATTTTGGGATACTGAAGTTAGCTTGCAAGCATAGTAGATGTCAATGTAGGGTATCGAAATGATAATTGTATATGTATGCTGTCAGATAAAGGTGGTCTCAATGAATTAGTTTGCATCTCAGGTTTAGTTTACTTTGCCATATATGCTGTAATGTAGGCCAAAATAGGAAAACTATCCACATGAGTTAAAGTTCTTTCCCCTTTTGTTAGTTTGTCACATATAAATTGATAAAGAACAAAGAATCAGTTCTAGGCCTCAACCTCAGGAAGGCCGAGCCCAAATCAAAAAATCAGCTAGGCCTGTATCGGAAAAACAGGGCCCAAGTCTGGCCATCTCGCATGAGCTAGTTTGGGCCCATAATTTGCGACTAGTTGTCTATAAGTGCAGTCACGTTTTATTATTCTGTAAAAGCATTTTAAATCCGGTTTTATAATCAACTAAGGCTATTTACTGCTTTCAATTGATAGAGACAAACACGACAAGAAACGTAGGTGCTATAGGATATCCTTTAAAAATAACAACGAGATGAGCCTCGATAAAAATAAACAAAACGCAGATGCGGGGCCCTTGTTAAATGTATATTAGTGAAGCATTTAGTTTCCAGGACGGGTTGTTTAGCAAATCTCACAACCCTCCTAAAATAACAACACGTTAGTCTCTTTAGGATACGCTTTAATGAACCTTACCTTCTTAAACTCGGGTGCACATTTATGTGACCCAAATCCAAATCCCAACGGAGTCGAAACATGTCTCTAGTCACGGGCGCATTGATTGCGGCGTGGCCCGAGATGCATTTCCATGACGTTGCAAATTCCTTTAAAAAAATAAGAATGAGATGAGCCTCGCCGAATAAAAATACAAATTGCGGGGCCCTCAGTAAATACTTGTTTTAAATTACTTAGAATTCAGGAGGGCCGCTTAGTGAATTTCGTGGCCTTCCCAAAATAATAACGCGATAGTCTCTTTAGGCGCGTGTTTAATAATTTACTTTCTTAAGCTCGGGTGTGCATTTCATGCGACCCAAAAATCCAAATCTCAAAACATCAAATAAAATGCGTTCCGGATTGTGGGTACATCTCATGTGACGCAGTCCAAAGACGTGTTTTAAGCAATGTTCACACTCTTGTAAAAATAATAAAGCGGTTAAAAGTCAAAATTTGCACATAAGTTCATACTTGTATAAAATCAGATAATCAAGCCGAATATAACAGTTGAGCGACCGTGCTAGAACCACGGAACTCGGGAATGCCTAACACCTTCTCCCGGGTTAACAGAATTCCTTATCCGGATTTCTGGTACGCAGACTGTAATATAGAGTCATTCTTTTCCTCGATTCGGGATTAAAATTGGTGAATTGGGACACCCTAAATCTCCCAAGTGGCGACTCTGAAATAAATAAACAAATCCCGTTTCGATTGTCCTTTAATTGGAAAAAACTCCCTCGCGCCCCTGCGGGCGCGGAAAAAGGATGTGTGACAAGTACGCTTTGTGTTCAAGTTCAATAGGCAAGCGACATGCCTTTCCATAAACAAGCTTATACAGTGACGCCCCAATTGGCGTTTTGTATGCAATTATATACGCCCACAAGGCATCATCTAACTTTGCAGCCCAATCCTTCCTATTCACGCTCACCGTCTTCTCTAAGATTTGCTTTATTTCTCTGTTAGACACCTTAGCTTGTCCACTTATTTTAGAATGATATGATGTAGCAACTCTATGGCAGACTCCATATTTAGTTAGAAGGTTATTCAACAACCGATTGCAAAAATGTGTCCCTTCATGACTAATCAAGGCACGCGGAGTCCCAAACCTCGAGAATATGTTCTTTTTCACAAACGCAGCTACTACCATGGCATCATTTGTTGGCAATGCGACCGCCTCTATCCATTTTGACACGTACTCAACTGCTAGCAAGATGTATTTGTTTCCTCTAGACAATGGGAATGGTCCCATAAAATCTATTCCCCATACATCAAAAATCTCGATCTCCAAGATGTTATTCAAAGGCATCTTATGCCTCCTTATGATTGTTCCTGTTCTTTGACATTGGTCACACTTCTTAAAAAATGCATGGTCATCCTTGAATAATGTTGGCTAAAGGAAACTGGATTGTAATACCTTTGCAGTTGTTATATCGCCTCCTTTAAGGCTCACATAAGGTGATGCATGACAATCATACAACATTGATTCCACCTCCTTTTCTGAAATGCATCTCCTCATCAACTGATCAGCACATTGCTTGTACAAGTATGGCTCATCCCAGCAGTAGAAGTTCACATTATGTAGAAACCTCTTTCTAGCTTGAGATTCAATTTCAGGAGGAAATACCCCACTTAAAAAATAGTTCACATAGTCCGCATACCATGGGGGAGGGTCTTAGGTGATAGCAAAAAGTTGCTCATCAGGAAATGCTTCTTTAATTTGTCCACCCTCCTCCACGTGGTCATGATTTTCCAGCCTTGATAGATGGTCAGGTACTTGGTTCTCTGTGCCCTTTCGATCTCATATTTCTACATCAAATTCCTACAACAACAAAACTAAGTGCATCAATCTAGCCTTAGATTCCCTTTTTTGTAAATAGATACCTGATTGTTGCATGATCGGTATGGACTATGACTTCCAAGTATGCCCGAAATTTCTCAAAGGCCCACACAACGGCTAACAACCCTTTTCAGTGTTGGTGTAATTCAGTTGTGTATTATCCAAAGTCTTACTTGCATAGTAGATGGAATAAAACACCTTGTCTTTCCTCTGACCTAGCACTGCCCCAATAGCATGGTCACTTGCATCACACATAAGTTCAAATGGCAAGGACCAATCCGGTGCCGCAATAATGAGGGCAACCACCAACTTCTTTTTAAGCTTTTCAAATGCCTTCGGGAAGGCGTCATTAAAATTGAAAGTTACATCCTTTTCAAGCAACCTGCAAAAAGGAGTAGCAATTTTTGAAAAATCATTTATAAAGCGTCGATAGAACCCCACGTGTCCCAAGAAACTCGAGACACCCTTAACTGAAATGGGTGGAGGTAATTTTTTAACCGCCTTTACCTTAGCCTTATCAACTTCAATGTCGCTTCTAGACACACTGTGACCCAACACGATGCATGCATGCACCATAAAATGGCAATTTTCCCAATTTAACACTAGATTTGTTTCTTCATAACGGGCTAACACCTTGATCAAATTCTTCAAACAGTCGTCATAAGAAGACCCAAAGGCAGAAAAATCATGCATAAAGACTTCCATAAATTTTTCCACCATAACAGTGAAAGTACCATCATGCATCTCTAGAAAGTGGCTGGACCATTACAAAGACCAAACAGCATACGCTTGAAGGCGAAAGTGCCATAAGGACAAGTAAAAGTGGTCTTCTCCTGATCGTCTGGGCATATGACAATCTGGTTGTATCTCGAATAACCATCAAGAAAATAATAATATTCATTCCCCACCAATTTGTCCAACATTTGATCAATGAATGGAAGTGGAAAGTGGTCCTTGCGGGTTGCTTTGTTGAGCCTTCTGTAATCAATGCAAACTCTCCATCCTGTCACGATGCGAGTAGAAATTAGCTCATTTTTCTCATTCTCTACTACAATCATCCCCCCTTTTTTGGGCACATATTGCACTAGGCTTACCCCAGTTGCTATTAGAGATAGGAAAAATGATACTTGCATTGAGCCACTTAATTACTTCCTTCTTCATGACCTTTTTCATAATGAGATTTAATCTTGTTTGCTGCTTAACACTAGGGCGGTCCGTCTTCCAAAATGATTTTATGCATGTAAAACGATGGACTGATTCCCTTAATGTCAGCAATTGTCCACTCAATAGCCTTTTTATGCTCGCGAAGTAGTCTGAGCAATTTTTCTTCTTGTATATTAGTCAAGACGGATAAGATAATCACTGGCAATGTCTCAGAGTTCCCTAAATAAGTATAGCACAGATGCGCTGGAAAGGGCTTAAGTTCTAGCTTTGGAACTTCTTCAATAGATGACTTAGGAGGAGTCAGAGTGACAGGCATGTCCAACTACTCAAATCACCCAAACCCAAGGACATAACTACAAGACATGTCAAGTACTTGCTCAATTTCTCCCATCATTTCATCTTCACTGTCTTCTTCATCCCCAATCAAAGCTCGTTGAAAAGTATGTATGGGGCTCATATAAGGCACCAATGACATAACATCACTTTCTACCACAGAAATAATGGATAGCTCATCATAGTGGGCTGGATATGAGTTCTTTATACACATTGAATACCTCCACTCGATCACCTACTCTCATCGTCATCTTTCCTTTGCATATATCAATAATAGCTCGGCCTGTGGCTAAGAATGGATGCCCCAAAATAAATGGGACTTCCTGATCAGGCTCGCAGTCCAAGATAATGAAATTATCATAGAATATGAAAGAACCAACTTGAACTAACATATCTTCAATCACTCCTTCAGGATGAGAAAGGGAGCGATCAACCAACTGTAAGATTACCATTGTTGGGCGTGGCTCACCCACCCCTAATTGTCTGAACATAGATAGCGACATCAAATTGATTATCTCTCCAAGATCACACAAAGCTCGTCCGACTGCATGCTTACCAATCAAAATTTGGATAGTGAAACTACTTGGATCCTTCAATTTCTGAGGTAGCTTGCTTTGAATTCTTGAGCTATATTCCTCAGTGAGTGCCACAGTCTTGAACTCGGTCAACCTCCTTTTATTTACTACTATGTCCTTGATGTATTTTGCATATTTGGCCACTTCTTGCAGGATGTATACCAGTAGAATATTAATTTGCACCTACTTCAAAATATCACGAAACTTTGTATGTGCGGCATTATCCTTCACTTTCTGCAATCTTTGAGGGAACGGATGTGGTGGCCTCACAGCTAATGGTGGGGGTTGCTTAGCCACCGCCTCTTCAGCTGGCTTCTCTACCTCCTTTGATTTTTCTAATTCTGACTCTATAGTGGCCGACTTCTCATTAAAGGTCACTTGTTTTCTCTTTTTCGACTGGACTTCTTCTAATGGTCTCCCATTCTTGATTGACACGACATTAATAGATGCCTTAGGATTAACCTCAGTGTCGCTTGGATGATCTCCAATTGGTCAAGTATTTTGGGCACTGGCACTTTGTCCCATTTGTCGCTCCAAATTTCTCATCGCTGTTGCTTGGTCCTACGAGTCAACCATTAATTTTTTTATCATCTCTGCTATTTGGGCTTGCTGATCAGCCATTAATTTATTCATCATCTCCTTAAAGTGATTAGTTTGCTTGTTGTTCCGTCTGCGGTGGTCTATATTGTTATTAAGGTGCGTGTGACCTGTACTGATTCTGAGCACCTTGGTTTCCACCCCAAGAGAAGTTTGGGTGGTTACTCCAGTTAGGTTTATAAGTGTTCTCATACTGGTTTGTTTGGCCCCTATTTGCATTACCCACAAAACAGATAGACTCTGGATTAACTGAGCATAAGTCGCTCGTATGACCTTCTCCACATACTTCACAAAACACTTGAACATGTTGAACTGTTGTTAATAACTAAGGTCATCTGATTGACTTGATTTGTCAATGTGGAAATCTGCACTAATAATACAGAGACGACATCTAGCTCGAGAACCCCTGCAGATTTTTGCACTGTGTGTCTGCCCATCTCTCCTTGCCAATCCGGATTGCTTTTGGAGAATTTATTCATAATGCATATATCTCATCAAAGCTTTTCTCCAATACTTGACCTCCAGCTGCAACATCTACCACAATCTTTGTCTTGGGATGTAGCCCTTCTATGAAAGTGTGAGCTAACGCTTCGTTTTTCTAATTGTGATAAGGGCGGTCTTTGAGCAACCCCTTGAACCTCTACCAAACTGAGTATAAAGACTCCCTTACTTTCTGTTTGAAGGCGACTATCTCACTTTTGATCTGTGCAGTTTTCCCTGAAGGGAAGGACCTTGCCAAAAATTTCCTTGCCAGATCGTTACATGATATAATAGAATTAGCCGATTTTGCCTTCAGTCATCGCTTTGCTTCGCCCAACAGAGAGAATGGGAAAAGTGTGAGCCTCACATAGTCTGGAGTGACTCCTTAGTGATATAAGTATCACTAATCTGCAAGAAGTTCAGGATATATTGTTGTGATTCCTCGTGTGGAAGACCCATAAACTGCCCATTCGTATGTAGTAGATGGATCATGCTCTATTTCAGTGTTACACCCCATATTTTCGTACGTAAAAGTATGCCATAAGCAAATTGGTGAAAGCTCGGAAATGAGATATTACATCCCGTATTTTTCGTATGTTAAAGTTTCATCGTAAGTTAATCGACGTAAGTTCGGGAATGAGATTATTTTAAGATTATAAGTATTTTATGCTATTTCAAATAAGTAATGAGTAAATTTGTGAAGGTGAGAAGTAAGAAAATCGAAGAAAAACAAATTTCGTCGAAATATGGCATTTTGGGATAAAATACGGCCCGAGCTAAAATACCCAGTATTTATGGACTAGTACGATACAAGGTACCCTATGGCCATGATAGTAAGGTGTATAAGGTATGTTAAAAATGAGTAGTATTTTAAGTAATTTGAGATAATTCTTAATTATGTGAATATTTGGTTAATTGTAAATTTTTGGTAGAAGATTAACCATGTAATTAAGGAATAAGTAGATAATTTTTTGAATCCTTATAAAAAATAACGTGGCAGCCTAGCCTTGATGGAGGTGTGACTCTTAAAAATATAAGAATAAAGTGGCATTTAAGATGGCTTAGTCATTAGGAAAGTGGGTCCCACATCCTTTTATAAGTAATATTAATCTTAAGAGACTTAAACTTAAAAGTCATACAACTAACGTTATGGTTCACATCCAAATTCACTATATCATCTATCACTTAAGAGTCTTGTGACTCTTAAGGAGCTTCATCACATTATTTTGGGTCATTTCATATGAATCTGCATATATCCAAGCAATGCAAGACTTCAATAATTCAAATCAAAGTGAGGATTTGCAGTTATAACGGAGTACAGTGTAATCTTTCTCAAGAATATCATACGAATTTTTTCCTACTCCGATCTTGACATTACGTGTTGTCACAATTAATGTGTATTGAAGGGATTTCCAAGAAAATCGACTCAAGTATGTTAAGATTATCCCTTCTTTCTTTTGGCATGATCCATACGATACAAATGAAACGTGCAAATGCATAATTTTCATACATGACTCTATTCATAGAAATATTAGAGATGCTTATGTTCTTGATTCCCCATGTGTCATATTATTGTATCATCTATTCATGGGTCTCAAAAAAATAGGTAAGTTGGAAAAGTTTACTTCATGATATTATTCAAAGGCATAATGGTCTTATGACATTCCGAAAGATTTTATTAACGTACTTCTCATGCATTGCATTCATGTACATTGACCTATGACCAGATGATGTTATATATACGTATATATGTATATTATATGTATATGGGATATAGGAAAAGGTTACGGCATTATATACGCACCACCACCTGATCAGCTGGTATACGTTGATGATTTTGCCCACAGTGGCCGAGATGATATGATGGGTTGCCCTCAGAAGCTTGATGATGTTGTGAACGCATATACCCATGCATGGTATGACTTTTATACACATATGCATGACATTTTAAATATTAAAAGATTCATAAGTCTGCTTCCAAATGCACACGCAAGTATACGTGGTCGTACAAGTAATAAAATGATAAGTCGAGTGTCGAACCCATAGAGACTTGTATCAACTACACATTAAATTCACCAAAATTGTTATTCAGTCGAGCCAATTCGAGTTCAAGAGTGTATTATACTAAACAATAATTCTAAATAGTAACTAAATTATCAAGCAGTAAATTGGTTGTTGTGTATTCAGTAGAGACAAATATATCAGGGTTGTGATCGATTCACCAATCCTATTGTGTTCTAGTTAACTTTCCCTTTCATACAATTCAGTCATGGTTGCTAATTAATCGAACAATTGCTCTCATAGCCTTCTCCCGAAGTACTACTCGCTTATTCAAAATAGATTAACGCCTGTATTCCTATGAAATCAATCTATTAAGAATGCATTAAGATTACGATATTTAATTAAGCACAATGACTAGGTATATTCCTATCCTAACCACAAATCCTTCCTCCCCCTACAGTTAAGATCGTGCTCTCTTTAATTTTTCTCTAATCTAAACATTGCTTTCCCAAGCATAGCATAGATAGTAAATAGAACCTAACTGATGGCCAGACAATTAAGCAATTAATCAAAGAGTTGAAGAAACAACCATATATTGGTGAATTATAATCAAGGTTAAGTCAATGTCAAACAATAATATTCATGGCTAAATCACTATCCCAGAACTATGGGTTTTAGCCACTCATAATAGTATCAAACAAATTCATAAGTGTGGATAATTGAAAATACTAAGAAAAGATGAAGAAATCTGAGATATCCTTGCTCTCCAATAGTCCTCGTGTGTAATTTCTCTTCAAAGTCGCGTCTCCTCCCTCATAAAAGTCACGTTCTCCCCCACAAAAGTGAGTTTAAAGACTATTTATATGGGATAGGGTTAGCATGGAGTGAAATAATACAAGCCCACTTCGAAACAACCTTTTTAGGTTAGCTCGTTCACTCTCTTGTGCACACGCGAGAGTGAACGAGCAAAGTTCTTCTCCTTTTCTTTTTCTTTTAGGTATCTCGTGCACTTCCATGCCTTTTTGCTATACTTCACTATTTTTTTCCAAGCTTTTCCTCAGTAGCTCGTTCACTCTCTCGTGTGCACGCGAGAGTGAACGAGCAAAGTCCTTCTTTTGTCTTTTGGTCCCGAATCAACTTCTTTTCCTCACATTTCATCCAATTTGCTCCAACACATAAGAATGCACGTAATGAGCATAATTCACTACAAAAACTCATGTAACCTACCGTAATCCCACAAGCTATGAGATGAAAGTGCACCGAAAAGTATGCATTTTTGGCCGTTTATCAGGTTGTCATAAGTAGACAGCAGAGGTGGGCCCATGATTCTTACGCTACGGAGGCACCATTAATTTTTTTATTAGTGCCTCTTAAAGACTTTTAATGTTAAGGGTGTCAATATAATTGTATAATCATTTTTTAAGATATATATAAGGGGTGTCAAAATATAAAGAAGTGTGTTAACAAGTCAAGAGGAGTCAACATAAAGTAATATATACATATAAAATAAAAATTACCGAACTACATAATGTAATTTCCGGACGAAGGGTGTCAATTTGACACCCCTTTGGATAAGGTGGCTCCGCCACTAATAAGATCTATGTCGGAGTTTACGGGGTTTGTTAACCCCTCAATAGTACAAGTAGGTCAGCCTTTGGTTGACAGCTAACACAGAAAAATTTTATTTTGTGCCTCACACAAATGACACTAGTTGTGTGAGGCATCTTTTTTGTTTCACAGCTGTGTGGGTCCCAGAATTTTGTGGACCCAGATGTGTAAGATATGGGTCCACAAATATGTGAGATAAAAAGAGGCCTCACACAAGTAGTGTAAGTTGTGTGAGGCACAAAATAAAATCACTCGCTAACACAAATTACTCAATTAACGATTCAGAATATAATATCGAACTACGACAAGCCTAAGTGAGTATTAGGGACATTGTAAAATGGGAAAAGGGCCAAAATTGTTCCTATACTATCGAAAATTAGTTACGTTTATACCCATTTTTACTTTCGGTCCAAATATAGGCCTGCCATTAAGAAATTAGACAAAATCGTCCCTAACCCTAACGGTTGTCCATGACTCAGCAACTAAAATGACACGGTAGACTCCATGTCACTATTTATTTTCCATCTGTAATAATAAATAACTAAACCCACTAAAATTAGTCATCTCCTTCTCTAACAACATACCACCATTGCTGCAAATTCAAGGTTCTTATCTTGCTCCACAAAATTATTTCATAAATTTCATCATTACCAGTCAGTGTTTGAACCACAACTCCAGCCGTCTTCCACCAAGAAAATATCCCATCTTCTCTCCACCTAGAAAATCATCAGCAATCACTCATCGGAAATACCCACCAAAAGCTTCAACAGAAACCATCCCTTTAAATACTACCAACCACTCATCAGAAAATCACCTTTCTTTTCTTCCATCTCTCGCTCCTCTTTACTGGTCATAACTGGCTAGTGACACTCCTTTTCCACAAAAAGAAGAAGAGCTAGATCCTAAGAAAGAAATCCTCCATAAAAACCCATTTACCGGTGACCTCATGTTTCTCTTTAAAATTCCACCCAAAGAAAAATTCTTTTTTTGCTAAAAAATTTCTTTACTACTTGAACATATCAAAACTAGTAAAATCTTGATGGAACAATCTTTTTCGCAAACAAAGAAGAATCAACCGGGTGAGAATCGTTTCGGGAATTTTTGATCTGTTTTAGACTGAATAGAACAAAGAATTTGACATTGGAATGCTAAAACTATTCAAAGCTGCAACTTGTTATTTAAATTAGAATTGGTTAAATCTTTGTGCTTTGAATCTTGAAAGTTAGAGAAGAAGACTAATTTTAGTGGGTTTAATTATTTATTATTACAAAAGAAAAAATAAATAGTGACATGGAGTCCACCGTGTCATTTTAGTTGCTGAGTCATGAACAACCGTTAGGGTTAGGGACGATTTTATCTACTTTCTTAACGGCAGGCCTATATTTGGACCGAAAGTAGAAACGGGTATAAACGTGACTAATTTTCGATAGTATAGAGACAATTTTGGCCTTTTCCCCTTGTAAAATTCATAGAGTCAAGCCCAATATTGCTTGAAATTGAGACCTAATTATTGTTATTATCGTACTGCTTTATAGATAAGATGTTTCAAGATTTTCCTTGTATTATTGTGTTAGTATATGAAGATGGACATGACAGAGCTGGAATTGTACTATAAAAGAGAGATCTTGATCTAGGAATATAATTCAGTTTTTTTTTTTATGTGGTGGGTTTCAGTATCCAATTTAAGACAGATCACAGCTGGCATTTGCACCACAAAGTTGAAGGCAGTTAAGGAGGTTTATGGACAGAAGCTCATAGGGCCACACAAACAGATTTAAATCTGATTCCAGGGTTCTGGAAAAAAGGAGTTGTTGAAGCCACCACATCCCGATGCATCTATTTTTGACAACATGCTTTGGGGTCACCAAAGAGTTTTCCTACATTTGAGTGGTTGTTGATAATCCTCCTTAATTTTCATGTCAATTATTGACCTTTGTATAATGTTGACGGTCAACATAATAGTTGTCATGCAAACAAATGTGTACTTTTTTTAAATAATAATAATAATAGTGAACATGTCAGCTTGCGCACAAAACAACTATTCTATTAGTACATGCTACCTTTTATTAGCATTGGATATGGGATGACTATACTCAAAAAGGTTTAGATAAATTTAAAAGAAAATCACTTAATTTCGTCAAAATAGCATGAGGTAGCCATTTTCGGATTGATAATTGAAAAATAATCAATATTTGCAAAGTCATAAAAAAATATCCGTTATTTTATGTGGAGATACAATCTGGACAAAAATACCCTAACTGACACATGGAAAGTTTCAGCATAACATGCTGGATTATGAAGCTCATACGTTTAAACTTCCAACATATTATGAAATTCCAGCACATTATGTTGGAATCTCATATATATATATAAATTCAAACTCCAACATATTATATTGGATTTTTTTCCGAATTTTAAGGGTATTTTTGTTCAAATATGTTCAAACTAACATTTTTTCGGATTTTATGGGTATTTTTGTTCAGATATGTAGAAATTGGCTAATTTTCGCTTACTTTTGAAATTGTGGCTAATTTTTAATTAGCAGTTGTAAATTAGGTTATTTCTGATTTTACCTCTTAATTACTACTCCCTCCGTTTCATATTAAATGAGCTAGTTTGACTCGACACGGAGTTTTAGAAAAAAGAAAAAGACTTTTGAAAGTTGTGATCTTAACAGCTTAAGGGGTAAAAAGTTTGTGGGGCCATGACATTTGTGTGTCTATAAAAACTTCTCATTAAAGGTAAATGGGTAAAATAAAAGAGTTTAAAATTGAATTATTTCCAAATTTAGAAATGTGTCATTTGTTTTGGAACAGACTAAAATGGAGAGTACCTCATTTCATACGAAACGGAGAGAATACTTGTTTCGGTTGTAAAATCCTTGTCTCTCATAAATTTCATTTAACTTCATTTGGGTGCCGCAAAGGAATACTATGTACTAAACATACGTCTTTTGATCAATCTGTCACTTTATCGCAGATCACTCAGTCATCTTCAGATTTTTCATCTGTCTTAAAAGTAAAAAACGGAAACGGGCCAAAACTACCCTTAGACGGTTTGATTTGGTATAAAAATGACTTTCATCCACATATTGAGCCAAACATAGCCCACTGTTATGTTAATGGCTCAATTATGGTCTTATTACTAACAGACTTATCTAAAAGAAATTAAAAAAAAAATTAATGAATATTCAAGTGTTACCGTTTCATTGGCCTAAGTATAAACCCTTTCTAAATTAAAAAGTAAAAACTACCATAACTTGGGTTTTGATTTACACGTCCCAATTTTAAATCCTATTAATCCAAACCATATTTTAAAAGACAATGTAACTTCTTCTTCATCGTTAGATTCTGCAAATGGAAGAATTTGTGCCACCACCACAACAACAAAAGTAACAATTAAAACAAGAAAATGTTGAATTTGAGAATGAAATGAAACGGGTATAAAAATAAAATTGGAATCTTGACTTAGGAAGGAATTCATTAAATGAAATCAAATGGGTATAAAATGGGTATGAGAAAAAAATTGATTATCTCCTCCTTTGATTCAATTTCATGGAGATTGGAGAAGAAAGAGGGAGTTGGCAATGGGGCATGTCTTTTTTTTTTTGTGGGGGAGGGGGGGGGGAGTTTGAAGAACCATACTGGTTTTTTTTTTTAAAATTTTTAGTAAAGATTTAAATTTAGACCAATGAGACGGTGACACGTGGATATTAATTAAAAATATTTTTTAAATAAGTCTACTAGTTAATAAGGGCATAAGTGAGTCATAAAGATAATGTAGGGACATTTTTGGCTTAATATGTGAACGGAGGGTATTTTTGGCTCAACAGGTGAACGGAGACATTTTTATACCAAATCAAATAGTCTAGGGGCATTTTTGGGGGAGTTTGAAAAAACCATACTGGGTGTTTTTTTTTTAAATTTTTTTAGTAAAGATTTAAATTTAGACCAATGGGACGGTGACACGTGGATATTAATTAAAAATATTTTTCAAATAAGTCTGTTAGTTAATAAGGGCATAAGTGAGTCATAAAGATAATGTAGGGACATTTTTGGCTTAATATGTGAACGGAGGGTATTTTTGGCTCAATAGGTGAACGGAGACATTTTTATACCAAATCAAATAGTCTAGGGGCATTTTTGGGGGAGTTTGAAAAAACCATACTGGGTGTTTTTTTTTTAAATTTTTTTAGTAAAGATTTAAATTTAGACCAATGGGACGGTGACACGTGGATATTAATTAAAAATATTTTTCAAATAAGTCTGTTAGTTAATAAGTGCATAAGTGAGTCATCAAGATAATGTAGGGACATTTTTGGCTTAATATGTGAACGAAGGATATTTTTGGCTCAATAGGTGAACGGAGAGTATTTTTGGTTCGTTACTCCATAGTCCAACCTCCAGCTTGCATTTTTGGCCAAATTTGCTCTCCGATATTCTTGGAGTCTTTGACTTTTAAAAGTAAAATTTTGAGGTTCATATTAGATCTGTCAAATGGGCCGGTTCGTGGGCATAACCCATTAAAATTGATCTTTTAATCGATCCATGATCCACAAAACTTTAACCAGACCAATCCATTAATTTAAGGGGCCTGGCCAGGCTATAATATTTTGATCCACTGAACCGAACCTGACCGAATTGGTAGCTGACCCATGGGTCAACCGGTCCGGACCAGCTCACACACACATATATATATATATATAGACAAGTGGTAAAAAATCAAATCCAAACATTGAAGAAAGAATATAGTACCAGACACTATCAAGCGTCTTGTCGAAATAGTCAAATTCCATATGTTTTAGACTAGTAGTTAGAAATAGTCGAATTTCATATGTTTCTCAAGTTTTAATGTTAATGAAATGTGGTTTTTCTTTCATTTTTATTCTAACTGGCTTCAAGCACATGTGGTAATTTCAAGTTCGTATATATGTATATAAAGTTTAAAATTCATATCATTTATTAGTTTTTAACTTTTTTTAATTAAATTGGATTCGGCCCATTAGGGCCCCGGGTTAAGGGGTTACGGGTCAGGTCAACATGTTTTGATGAACGGGTTAAATCCGGACCGGCCCCTATGAGAAAGTGAACCAGCCCGGCCCAGTTAAAGACCCACGGGCCAAGAGATAATGGATTCAGGTTCATGTCGGGTCGACCCATTTAACAGGTCTAGTTCATATCTAGTATACAACTAGTTTCTGAACATCCCATGCTCCCATGCTAATAAGTAAAAATATTTTAAAAGAGTATAAAAAATATTAAAATACGTATGTAATGAGTTATGTGAAATTTAAACAAAAAAAAAAGGTAAGCTCAAACTAATAAATAGTGATTATAGGGGATTGGTATTTATTATAATTGCAAAGCACAAATCTAGAAATTGCTTTCAAATAAATGGAATTATCTTTCATTCGCATATTTCTGAAAGTTAAATTCTAGGGAGAAATCTTTCTGTATTAGTATATTTTTTCTAAGTCGATTAGATGGATACTATTTATAATTATATTACTTATATTTTAAAATACACATGTATAGTAATATAAGCAAGATCTCTTTTACTTCCCAAAAATAAGTTAAACAACTTCTGAATTTATTGTTAGATATTTTTTAGAAATCACAGTTATTTTGGGTTAATTATGACCTAGGGACGTGGTTAAGTCTTGGAAAGCAATCTTCAAGCATTAAAATGTTCTAATAAACTTGTCCCAACAAAGCAACAGAAATCTCCTCAACTAAAATCGGGATACATAAATTGATGAATCACATATCTGTTTGCAAGTACAAGGAACATAACATATGATTTCAAGATGTCCTCAAATCTATCAAAGAAAATGCAACAAGAAAACTCAGAAAAATAAGAAAATATTTCACTTCCAAATAGTCGGAGTAACCATTACGCAATTAAGAATCATTTTTCTGATACATGGTTACTTGCCCAAATCTTTCCAAAGCGATGTCTTGTCAACTTCATAACAACAAAAGCAGCATTTAAAGTCGAGTATAGCAACAACAACAATGTCCTACATTTTGCATATATGTCACGCACAATGATAATTCCTTTCTGTGCTAAATTCAAAAGCGATCAGATTAGTAAAGTTGATGCAATGATCTTACCGTTTGTCTGTAATAAGAACCAAGCTGTTGACTGTCCTGTCATCTTCTAGAGCAGTTACATTGGATGTGAGCTGCCACAAAGAATTTACAGTGCCTTTTATTTATTCAAAGTTAATGACAAAAGGTATTGATAATATAAAATTATTCTACCATGAAGATGAACCTGGTGTGTTGTATACTTATTCATTTCCTAAAAAATCTTTACGTTTTGATAGAAATGAAGAGTTATTAATTTGGTTAATGCTGGGAGGTCAAAAGGCTTAGATTGTGGTAAAATATTTTTTTAATTAACAGTTCACCACAATCATTATTTATCATTTAATAGGATTCCCTAATTTTATTAACCAACTTAACTTTCTGTGCATTTATGCAAAATAATTAATGGCTATATTAGTGGAAACGTAATTGACATATCAAGAGGCCGAGAATAATTAATTAGCAGGTGAAAAGATCTTCCCATTAAGTACATACATTAGAATAGTTTGAAAATGACTGATAGTAGCAAATAATTATTTAATGAGAAGTAATTTTATTTGGGCAATTTGGTCATTCAAGCTTTGAAGGATTTTTTTAAAGTAAAATAACTTCACCTAAAAGTGTTCACACTTATAATATAGTACGATAACGCCTAGCGAAAATATGAATGTTTATTCAAAATTTGCACAAACGACCTCTTTTTAGGCTACTATCTAAATTCTGTCTCCCGTTAGTTCCCAAGGCTAAATTTGTCGGGCAAAATTCAAAAATAGTCAGATTTACAAGTGATAACTGAAAAATAGCCACAATTTCAAACGTAATCAAAGATAACCATTTTTCATGTAAAGATAAATCTAAACGAAAACACTATTCAAAATCCAGAAAATATTCCATCATGATATACTGGAGTTCCAACATAATATGCTGGAAGTTCATACACAAGTGCTCCAATCTCTAGTATATTATGTTGGAATTTTCCGTGTGCTGGAATTTCAGCATAATATGCTGGAAGTTCATACACAGGCGCTCCAATCTCCAATATATTATGCTGGAACTTTCTGTGGGCTAGAGTTCCAACATAAAAACTTTCATACAAAGGTGCACCAATCTTCAGTATATTATGCTGACACTTTCCGTGTTGCAGCAAAATAGTGGCTATCTTTAAATGACTTTGCAAACGCCGACTATTTTTCAATTACCAGTCCGAAAACTGGCTAGCCCGCGCTATTTTCACAAATTTGTCCGCACATAGACAAATTCATGCAACTACTTTTAAAGGCAAAGGAAACAGAATTCAAGATTAGCATCAGAAGGTCATGCGATGCAAATTATCTGTTTTGTGTTTATACCAGGTAAAGTTCAAAAATAGCCTTTTCGAATTTGTAATTGAAAATTAACCACAAATTCAAAAGTTATTGAAAAATAGCCAATATTTGGAATCCATGACATTGTTATGGATTTCAAACTTAAAAAGTGAAACTCCATGACTAAATCATGGACGAAATCCAAGACACTACCATGGAGTTTCACCTTTTTTAAGTTCGAAATCCAATTTCAAAAATCAGGACAGTACAAGGACATTGCGTGCCCGTAGCAAGATGTAGTCAAATGTACGGGGTCATTGTCCATAGGAAGTTGTACATTCTTATAACTTTGTCAGGACAAATACATATGGATGTTTAGAGGGGATGAAAACAGAATATTCAACAAGTACTATCTCCAGCTTCTCTTACTACAACAAATATAAATAGTTGTGGCCTTTGATTCACACTTTAATTATGTGATTTGCCACAATTAAGATGACAAGAGGCATAACATAAGAATAATAAAGGGTGGTGTTGCTATTTCAAAGATGCAACTTATGTCAAGAGAAACAAATGAATACATTAATATTTTGCAACGGTGAAACTAAAGAGGGTAACCGGAAAACCACCTATCAACCATGGCTAGGCATTGTTCCGGCTTGTATTCTGGAGCTGTATGACCCCCACCCTAAATTAAATGAAGTCAAGAAAACAATGAAAGGAGGATCACGATGTAATGGTTATTGGTTTTAGAGTACTTTTCGCGATAGGGATAGTCCTTACCTTAACAGTTGCATATGTCAGCTCATAATCATTTTGTGAATACTTAACCTTGTATCTACATAAACAAAGTATGAGTAAGATTAAGAACTATTTGTGCATGTTCAAGATTTGGGAAGTCAAAATACTTAAAGAGGTCAAGGACCAACCCTGCTACTTGACCGTCAACAAACCAAGGCTCCCAATCATCTGCAATAGGCAGTTTCAAAGAGTCTATCCATTCTTCCGTGCTCGAATGAGGAACAACCATGTCATGGTCACCACTGTCAAAGTCAAACAAATGTCAAATGGTCTCTTTTGGAAACTTTTTTCCAATGATTAGGCTTAACATATAGTACTAATAACTTTACAGCTTATTTTTCTTAAGCCAAAACACCCAAAGGTATAACACAATGAACGACTTTATTCGATATTCAAGATGAGCTATACCTCTTCTTTCTTTCCTTTTTGTTTTACCCTTATCTAGTGAACCCACACATCAACAAATTCATGTCACTAGGTTAGTTCGTTTATTGATGCACAAAACTATTGTTAACACGGTTTTAACACTTCTAACAAATTTGAGAGATTACGTAAAACATAGAGGAATATATTTCTAAGATTAGTGACTAATATGATCTTAAAGTCACTTAGAATGAAGAAGAAGACGAATAGTACCTATAAATTAGAGCTCGACAGGATTTGCTGATGAGATGCCGATGATCATCAATAACACTTTGTACATCATACACATATGATTCAGTTCTCTCTTTACCTCTATAATGCATGCTGTCATTGCATCTCACCCACTCCAATGCTGTTCCCTGATATTTTTCATGATCATATCACTTCAAAAGTCTTTCTTGCTTTCAATTTCTTTTTCTCGGCTGGACCTACTTGAAGACCAGCCGCGGGGGGAGGGGGGGGGGAACTGATAATGGACAGTGGGAATAAAAACGTAATTGTATACCTCACGAACGTTTAGTGCTTTCCGGACAGCTTTATCGTTTGCCCAAATGTAAGAGTATATGTAATTTTTTTCCTGGTTTTTGGGTTAAAAGAGTTAACTTCTGCACATTCTTGTATAATAAACCAACAGAATTAACACGATACATGATGCTAATGAGGCCTCATTAGGGGGAGAAACAGAGACTTACTCGACACCATGGTCCTTCAATGGGAAACAGCGACCGCACATTTGTAGGTGTTACTTGGAGAATGCTCATTAAAAATGGCAGGTCACACCAAGGTTCTAAAATATGTGCCCGGCGTATGTTCTTGAGACACTACACACATGCAACAATGGAATATTTAAGTCAAGACATCTTTGAAGATATATTAATATTTTGTAAGTGCTAAACATGCTCCCTTACCTTATCTACTCTCTGAAGATCATTTAGACATGATTCATTATTCGGATCAACGTTCACATAGTTTCCGTTGCAATTTGCTTTAGTGGACTACACAATAACATAAAGAAGATTAATTGTAGAATCATAATGAATTGAACGTAATATCTATTTGAACCATAATCAAGAAGCAAATTGTTTTAATTTGAAGACTTCAATTTGTTAGCATAACTGTAGAGCCAGGGGAGAAGCTGTTTTTTCCTTTCTAGACTGTCATTAACTAGCAGTTAGTTATTGAATGCTAGAGTACAGAGCATAAGCTATTATATCAGTACCTGATAGAGTTTATCTGAAATAAGTCCCATACGATGAGCATATATGACTCTACCATTGGCGTCGATGTAATGATCTGTTAGAGCGTTGCCTTGGATATATCCCTACATTCAATCCAAAACCTCATGTTTGAGGACAGAATTTAAAATGAGAAGTATCAATAATGAGAACAGCAGGAAGAGGTGTCCAACTGAAAGTATTGGAGTTCATACTTTGATATTCACTCGTGGCTTCTCACCAACTTCAATACCTTTAAAGAAAGAAAAAGGTCACAAAACAAGATAATAAAAAGACTGATCCTTAACTCAAGTACAAGATACAATACCATCATATATTCTGCGAGTAAGCAGTGCGACAAAAATGCCTGAGTAGGAATCACCACCAACATATTGTGGATTCTTGAGATACTTGGGATGATCCATAAGCCACTACAGCACAAGAAGTTCACAGTCTCGTGAATTTGCTTATAACAGTTTCATGCCTTTTGATTACCTTAAGCATTAGAATGAAAGTTCTGAACGATATTGAGACATGAGATGTGAGATAAATACATGCTGTTGGAGAATAAGATTCAAACAGGGTTTTCCACTTTTTTTCATCAGGTGTCAAATCATTAAGTTTCTTCGTTCAAGATTTAGAATACAAAATGGATAATGAATCCCACTACAACGAATCAAGACTTTCAGTCTTTCAGAACTGTATTAGAACCTTTATTCACATTTTTTAACCTAGCAGATCATGGAATTTTGGAATTTAGTCTTACACAGTAATGGAAATTGACCATATGTAAACAGTACTCAAGAGGAACAAAGATAAATACTCTTTCTCCACCTTCCCTATAAAGTAACATTTTCCTTTTTTATAGTGTGCCAGGCAACTAGCTGAGGGTCTTTCGGAAACAACTTTTCTGCCTTTCTATGGTAGGGGTAAGGCTGCGTACATCTTACCCTCCCAAGATCTCACTTGTGGAAATTCACTAGGTTTGTTGTTGTTGTATAGTGCCAGGCAACTAAAGGATATTACGTTCCAGAGTCAGAAAGGGTGCTTTTATTGGCAACGCCTTGACTTAACAGAAGATCACATTTTATTTTTATTCTCTGAAATATTAACTTTTATTAAGAATATGCATTTGTCATTAGCTAGCTAGAGTCTGAAACATCCAAAAAAAGGTAGATGTTTAACCATGTCATGAAGATCACAAGAAGCAATTTTAGCTATACGAATAAACTCGATGAACAACTACCTTCACAAAGGTAGGGGTAAGGTATGTGTACATCCTACCCTCCTCAAATCTCACTTTCTGGGATTACACTAGGTATGTTGTTGTTGTTATTGTAAAAGCTCGAAACATGCAGATAGATTTGCTCAGAACAAATTTCTCTCACCTTTCTAAGGAACTCATAAGTTAGAGTTACAGCCAGAGTATCGTTGCAGTTGTAAGCTTCCGAAGTCTTTGCGTAGGAGTATCCTGAGCCAGCAGGTTGATCTATAAATATTATGTTTGCCACCTAGTAATTAAAAGCAGATAATGCTTGCATAAACTAGTAACAGAGAAAATTCAAGGAAACGGTAAAAAGGTAAGGTTACAGAACCTTGGTCCAAGAATTTGAGTTCAACTCCAATTTCGGGAAATCTCCACTAGAATTTGCATAATCAAACATTAAAGGGCCTGAAAGCAGCATTAAGTGTCATTTTTGCAAGTTATTAACTTCTGAGACACAATAATCCAGACGAGAAGCATACACTTGTCCAGAACATTTTGTTTTTTTCCCCTTACTCTAATAAATGTTTTTTATTAATAGAACTCCAAACCTTGTGGAAAAATATTCAGCATTGTGCATATTTTTGTGTTCCTCTACTGCTGCTTGGTAAAGAAAGAGGTTAGTGCTACATTATTAACTCTTACATGCGAAGACGATCAATCAAAAACTTCAAAATATCCAACTCTTGAGCACAATTTAGGCCAAAGAAAAGGCACCAAATTATAGGTAAAACATTTCAGGCGACAAAAGAAACGGAAGTAAGAAAGAAAGGCCGATAATTTCATGAAAAGGAAACGAAAAGAAAACAACGATATAAAAATTTATATAGAAAGGAAGGCCGATAATTTAAAGGGTAAAATAAACATAGCATTTTAAAATCATCGATCAATGACTGAATATTCGGACAGGAGAAGAGAGTATCTACCCATCTTTTCATAATGTACCGGTTTATAGTATTGTACCGTATTATTTTGTTAATACAATATTTGAATAGATTGACTTTTAACATAAGTTTAATGGAGAAAGGATTTTCATCTAATGAAAAAAATGATATCTTGATATGTAATGATAACACTGGTAATAGAGGGAATCTGTTTTCTTGTCAAAAAGAAGATTTGGAAAAGCCCGTCAATTCTTGTACTTATATCCCTCTTTTTATACTTTTCTTTTGAATATACCGCGTCGATACTATGTTATGTGTTTGATTTGGCACAACGTTTAAGAAAAAAAAACTTTTAAAATTTATAGTCTAAAGTTTTAGATACTTTATGACTACAAATTATCTCATTAAAAATGAAATAAGAATTTTACGGTTAAATTACTTTTAAATATAGAAAAACATTTTTTTGTGACAAATTAAAAAGAAAAGTGTGTCACATAAAATGAGACATAACGTAAATTCATCTTTTGCAAGGGGCTCAAACTGCAAAGGTAATTTCATCCTCTAACCTTCTTTAAAACAAATACCATGCGACTATATTAAATGAATAATGAGCTATAAACCACTGCCCTTACCCTCTGGTTCTTCTCTATTTTTTTTAAATTAAAGTAGCTGTAAATATGTATTTTTCCACTAGGACGTGACGAAGAACCACGTGTATCATCACTCCTCAACCATTAAAGTGGACTATACTCGTTTAAAATAATCCCACACCTAATCAATAATTCAGGGGTTTAAGTAACCGGGAAATTCAAACTTTAAGGTTTCAATCCATTATATTTTTAAAGTTATGAGTTAATATTTACTATTTCTTATAATTTTAGTGAACTTCTACATGCATTAGATTCAGATAAACCTGAGTGTTTTCAAGGTGCATCCGCCCCTGCCTTCGGGAAAGTTAGTTTTGGAATAACAGTTTATTTAATTACTATAAAAGGTAGTAACATATAAGATGTAATAAAAAATTTACAGTCACTTATATAGGGCAGGACTATACTTGATGATAAAATTGATGGCAAATTAAAAAAATATGAAGGAAAGAGGAGAAAATGAATTAAACATACCGATCTCATAGACAAAGGAAGAGAGGCCGGAGCAACCAGGACCTCCGGTGAGCCAAAGCATAAGAGGGTCATTTTCTGGGTCTCTTTCTGACTCAACGAAGTAGTAATATAGCTGCACTTTTTCCTCTTCTCCAACACCTACATAACTGAATCAACATACCAATTATAACTATAGGGGAGGCTGCTGGGTTTGGGTTATCAGAAAATATGAAAATTAATAGTACTTGCCCAGTTTCGAGTTTGAAAGGAAGTTTTCCCTGGAAGCCTGGTAGATTTTCAACAATGAAGTGGGAAAAGACTACATAAGGAAGAAGTAACAGCAGTGGAAAAATAATGAGACGCAGCAGCGATAGCATTGGAGATTCAGATGACAATTGAAGATAGCTACGAATTCAGAAAATAAGGAAATTAAACAATGCTTTTTTAATTTGGGAAAGTTATGAAAAACAAAACAGCGCTCAGTGGCAGATGTCCGAAAAAATATTGCAAAATAGGACAATGGTGATGACACATGTGGGGTCCAACGTGAATACTTTTTTTTTATGTATATATAAATAAATAATACTAGCATGCACAGATGGTAGGTTTACACGAATAAAAAAATTGTGTATATAAAAGAAGCTGCATTTTCCTTATTTTTAATTAAGTTTTAAGAATATAGTATTAAATCTTGTATTATTGCCAGTAAAGTTGTTGTCAACTGATCAGTAGATCATGGGTTCGAGCCATGAAAATAGTCTCTAGTTAGATAGGGGCGTATTTAGGGGGATTCCATTGGGCACGTGAACACATGCTCTCCTCCCTAAATCATGTATAATAATGTTATATTTTCTCAATATATATATATATATATATATGCATCCATACACAAAATATTATATGACGTGATGGTTATTGGGTCTATCTCTCTAAGTGAGGTTGTGAGTTCAAATCTTATGTCAATCTTATTATTCTTTTCTTTTTTTAAAACTAGACGCCCATGGGAGATGGACACGTGCGGTGTCACCTTTTGTGTATTAATTAAGTAATTTTGCTTTTTATTTGTTTTTTTGTTTGAATTATTCTTTCAAAATTTTCAAACATTGAAATTCCTATTCTTCTTTTCTCACTGTATTATTTTTGGTAATTATATTTTCCATTAATCACCAATAAAATCTTTACAAAACAGTAGAGTCATCCTCGACTCACTTAATCTTTACACATATTCTAACTCTATCCTATACTATGAGCAGTACATAAGAACACTATACAAGAAGCTGGTTAGTTACTATACTGTTTTCAAAATATAAGTTGCTGCATTTGTGCCCTCATTCCTCCTTGAACTCTAATATTGCAAACACATGCCACTTCTCTTGCTATTTGATCTGCAGTCCTCGTTGTCTCTTCAAATATTCTACTGTTTCTCTCCCTCCATATCCCATAGATATGTTCTGCATATACCATTTTTAATATTTTGGCCTTACACAATTTCCCCTTAGCTTGTGTTATTACCCATGCAATCATCTGTGTATAAGATTGCATTGGATTCACATGAATTCGTATCCATTGCATAAGCCTTTCCCATACTAATTTAGTGAAACTGCATCCACCAAACAGATGTACATGTGATTCATCTGCTCCATTGCATAAACATCATCTTGGACTTACTTGAATTCCCCAGTTTGCAAGCCTATCTGTTGCCAGCAGTCTCCCATGACATTGCATCCACATAGTGAATATTGCCTTGGGTCTAGCTTTATTATGGAACATTAAGGTTCTCCATGCCACCTTGTTGTAGCTTCCCAGAATGCCTAAGTATATTTGCTTGGTACTACTCTGCATGTATTGTACTGTAGGCATTTGCTGAATCACCTCTCTTGCCTCCATGATCTTTCTCACCATCCAACTTGCTTGTTGGGGTATATTCATCTCCACTATGCTTTGCCCTTTTATGTAGTATGTGTGGATCCATTTTATCCACATTTTGTCTTTCTTCTATGCCAGATCCCAATATACATTAGTGATAGCAGTTCTATTCCAAACTCTGGTATTCAACAGATTGTACCCTCCACTATGCTTTGCCCTTTTATGTAGTATGTGTGGATCCATTTTATCCTTATTTTATGCCAGATCCCAATATACATTAGTGATAGCAGTTCTATTCCAAACTCTGGTATTCAGCAGATTGTACCCTCCAGCAGATTTAGGCAAACACATTTTATCCCATGCTATCAAAGCTCTCTTTGTAATTGTATTAGAGCCAGATCATATATAGCTTCTGCAATATGACTCTATTAGTTTCATCACTTTAGCTGGTAGAATAAATATTTGGGACCAATAAGATTGGATACCAAATATCACTGTTTGGACTAACTGTACCCTTCCAGCATAAGATAATTTTCGAGCTGTCTAAGAGGAAATCCTTGCAACGATTCTATCAATCAGTGGTTGCCATTGCATAGCTGATAGCTTCTTTGTGTCCAATGGGATGCCCAGATATTTGAAAGGTAACTCCCCAAGTGAGTATCCAGTATTCTGTAAAATTTCATGTCTAGTATCCTAAGCAACTCCTCCAAAATAGATTGCACTCTTAATGGGATTAGCTAACAGTCCAGATGCAGCAGAGAACTGCATAAAACAAGCATGTAGAGTGGAGACTGACTTACTATCACCCCTAGCAAATATCAGTAGGTCATCTGCAAAGCTGAGGTGAGTTATATCTAGCTTACCACATCTAGGGTGAAACCTATATTCTTTAGCATGTTTCAACCCTTTGAGCAGCTTGCTTAGGTATTCCATTGCAATTGCAAATAGAAATGGTGATATGGGATCACCCTGTCTGAGTCCTTTAGCAGCTTCAAAAGGTTTTGTCAGCTCCCCATTTATCATGATTGAATAACTCACTGATGACACACAAGCTCTCATCCAGTTATTGAATTTTGTTGGGAAGCATAGATATTCTAAAAATTGTTCCAAATACACCCATTCAACTGAGTCATATGCTTCATCATGTCAACCTTCATCATACATCTAGGGGAGATATGTTTCCTGCTATAGGCCTTAACTAGCTCATGAGCAAGAATGATATTGTCTGCTATTTTCCTCCCTGGGATAAATCCTACTTGGGCTTCATATATGATGTATGGCATGATCTTCTGTAATCTACCAGCTATGACTTTAGAGATAAGCTTGTATAACACAGTGCAACAAGCAATAGGCCTGAAATCCTTAATTGTCACTGGATTAGGAACTTTTGGCAGCAAAGTGATAGTAGTGCAGTTGATTGCTGGAAACATCACCCCTGTGTGAAAAAATTCTTTCATTGCAGCATACACCTCTTCTTTGATCATTGTCCATGCTTTCTTGAAGAATTCTGCATTATACCCATCTATGCCTGGTGCTTTATCACTTCCTATTCCCTTCAGAGCTTTATCTATCTCTTGTCTAGTAACTTCAGCAATCAGGTCTTCTTCTTGTTGCTGTGTTAAAGTTGGCCCTTCCCTCATTACCATCTTGTCCACAACTGAAAGTATATGTGCACTAGTTCCCATTAAGCTTTTTTAGAAGGATATAATCTCCTCCTTTATAGCTGCATGTTCTGTTATGGTACTTCCTGACAATGTTTGTAATTCCACAATTTGTTTTCTCTGCTGCCTCTCCTTTAATATTGTAGAAAAGAACTTATTATTGGCATCACCCAACTTGATCCAGTTTGCTCTTGCTTTTGTTGTAGTATCTTCTCTTCCACCATTGACCATGTTTCCAGCTTTTGCAACCATTCTTTCTCTTGAGCTTGCAGCAGGTCACTATAGCTATTTTGCATCTGGCTTTGTATGTGATGAATGGTTTGTCTTGATTGATCTATCTTCTCAGCTATTCTTTTGAACTCAGCTTCATTGAGTTGTCTAAATTGCCTTTTCATCCTTTTAAGCTTGGCCCAAATACTCTCCATCTTCCATGTTACTTTGTTGCTGCTCCATTCCTCCCTTGCTATTATTTCAAAATCAGGATGGCTTGCCCATACATTGAAGAATCTAAATGGGCTCTTGGTAAGCTTCCTAGGTTGCCTTATGTTGATGGACATGGGACTATGATCTGAAATATAAGGCTCCCCATACTCAGTGCTCAGATGAGTGTAGTTCATCATCCATACATCATTACCAAACATCCTATCTATACGACTCCACACCCTATCATCACCCTGCTGCTTGTTAGTCCATGTGAAATAATCCCCTCTCCATGGTAACTCTGCAATACCAATGTCATGGCATAGCTCAGCAAGGTCCTTTATATCAGTACTTTTCACAGGAACTTTAGAGATTCTATCTTGGACATTGAGAATAGCATTGAAGTAACCAAGGTCCTGTAGTATTCTATGCTAATCTTTTATTGTGCTCCCATAGATTTCTTCTTTGATCTGCATCATTATGATCATACACCACTGTGATATAGCAATACATCCCATTCTGCTTCCCAGTTATTAGGCAATGAATGAATTGATCTTGTTTGTCTAATGGTTGTACTGTATATACTTGCTCATCCTATATAATCCATACCCTTCCATTCACAGCATACTCATAATTTGTCATCCTATTCCAAACAGGGACTATTCTACTAATCACCTTCCCTGCTTTTTCTTCTTTCACCTTTGTTTCAACTAACCCAACCAGCTTGATGTGTTTATCTTTTATGTACTACTTTATTTCTTTTTGTTTATATCTCTTATTCAGTCCCCTAATATTTCAAATTATCCAAGTCATTGGTGAATGATTACTCCACCTCCCAAATCAGGTGTCCTAGTTTCCTCCATTCTTTCCTCTTCATGTTGCAATATCTGAAAGACATTTTTTGTAGTTATTGCTGTAGTTCCTAGTGTTAGTCTGCTATTGCTAGCCAGAGTTGGCCACTCCTCTCTTTGGTCAACATATTGCATTTCTTTTGCTTTTCCTTTATCCTTTGTTACTTGTGGATTTCCAACACTTTCAGTGATTGTAACTGCTTTATCATTATCCTGCCTCATTGTTTTGCTTGCTCCCTCATTTAGCTCTGTTTGTTGTTGTTGTCCTTGTCCTTTAACTTGCCACTTTGTGGTAATTTTCCCCTGCTTCTGTCTTCCTTTGTACTGATTTTCTTTGTTCACTTTCTTCTCCAATGTACAGTCATGTCCTATCTTCATGCAGTTTATACAATATTGGGGTTTCCATTCATACTCCACCTGCAGCTGAATCTTTTTCCCTGATGGTTCTTGCAATGTCAATTCTGTTGGAAGCTTTTTTGTCACGTTAGCTTCCACCAAGATCTTAGCATATGAGATACCTGTCTGTTTAGTGGTACATTCATCAGCAAAGAGTGGCTTTCCAATATCACTTGCTAGTTTGCTCAATGTCTTGTTACCCCAATAACTCATAAGAAAATTAGGAATAGTGATCCACAAAGGAATCTCTATCAGGAACTCTACCTTAATGTCGAAATTTGGAGTCCATTGTTTCAATATCATTGGCCTACCATAAATAGTATAAGGTCCTCCATAGAGTATGTCTTTCAAATCCCCTATTGTATCGAATTTTTCTATATAGTATCCTTCATCATGCAAATACAGATCTGGTATACTCACTCTACTTCAGGCATGAGCTATATATTTCTCCATGAATTTGTACCTTGGTGTATCCCCAATTACATAAATAATTAGGGTACACTCCTATTTTTTATTTTGTTCCTCAATTTCTTCCTTATCTACTTTTACTACAATATTACCATCAAAAATTTTCGGTGGGATATATGATAATACCATACCATTTTCTGAAGATCTGTTGCCAGCGAACATATTTGCCCATGTTTTCTCCTTCTCCGGTGCTGCTGCATATAGTTTTAGCTCATCCTTTTGCTCAGCTGTTACTGTTCCATTAGCATTCAGCTCAGTTGTTGTTGCTTTCTCCTTTTCCTTCGTAATCTCCATAACTGTACTTGCTGGGGTGCCTTTACATGAAGATGAAGACACATTCATCTGCACTGCACTGAGATCTATCCTTTTCGCCGGTCCCTTAATGTTACTAGGTGATACTAATTTCTGAGAATTAGGCTGGAATTGGTGTCCGATTGGTGTTGTTACTTGCTGAGTGGATCCTTTAGCTAAGATATTTGCAATTACTGTTGCACTGATGGCTTCGCCAGCCATCACGAGAGGCTCTCGTTTAGGTCGTCCTTGCTTTCTCGCCATGACTGTTTCTCAGACGGCGTACGTTAGCATAACGTGCGTCGAGAGCTTAGAGAGAGAAATCTTGC
Organism: Nicotiana sylvestris; assembly: GCF_000393655.2. Classification (NCBI taxonomy): domain Eukaryota; kingdom Viridiplantae; phylum Streptophyta; class Magnoliopsida; order Solanales; family Solanaceae; genus Nicotiana; species Nicotiana sylvestris. The sequence continues at coordinate 161,345,893 of NC_091068.1, forward strand.
TCTAACTTAGGTTCAAAATTTCTATTTTTGCCTTTTTATTTAATCACTGTAGAATCTTATATGATTAAATAAAATGTGTATGTTAAAACCAATAGCAGTGTATGATGTAACATATAGTAAATGAGTTCAACTGATCTCGATATTTTCAACATGAAAAATAGATATAGATGTATGAAAATTACTATTTTACAAAATAATAATTTTGAACATAGAATTCTAAAAGTGTAACGGGTGCGCAATAGTAAGAATGGAAAAGGGCCTAAAATGCCCTTTTACTAGATGAAATAGGACAAGCTAACCCTCCGTTAAAAGTTGGTCACTATTCTACCCTTGCCGTCAATAAATTTGCTTGTATATGCCCTCCATCACTAACGGAAGACTTATAAAGTCACGTGGAATATATGTGAAGACAAATTAAACCTAGTTCGAATTGTACAGGGGAATATATGAGTCAGTTATAATAGTCATTTCTCAAACACTTCACAACTCCATATCAGTTCCTATTTGACAACACCAAACTAATTATCATAGCAAATAAACTCAGTCATAGACACAATAAATGAACGGCAATGACTTTATTAAATCCTTATATAAAAACATAAAGCTTCATTACATAATAAAAGATAACAATTAAGCCACATTAACACTAACATTACATATCATTTCGCACTGATCCAAAGAACATAACAAGACATCCCATTATCACACACATCAAAATCCACATCTTCTTCCGAAGTTTAGCATCAAGCATAACTGAGTACTCTAAATCGGTCACTTTCTTCATTAGAACATTTCTTTCCAATTTCAAGGCTTCTATTCCTCCATGATCGACGAGCATCATAACATTCTCAAGATCAAATTTTTCTTTGGAGAGCATTTCTTTCACGGATTAGAGCTTCATTTTCCTTCTTTAAACTGCATATGAGATTTGAAACTCTAGGAGGAAGTTCTTCATCTTGCAATTCCCAATAGGAATATTTTTCATCCTAAAATCAAAAATAAATAAAACAAATTTACAAGCAAATCGGAATAATTAAAAGAACCCATCAAAAAATTTACTTACCTCATGCTTTGGGCACTTGAAAAAACCTTCTCCTAGCATTTAAAGGTGCCCATGCCATGAAATAATTGGCAGTAAGTCCGTAATAACACCTCCTATTCGACCCATTTGAGCTACTAGAGCATTCCGACATTGTCTTTTGTTGATTCGACCCCTTTGAGCTACTAGAATTTAATGAAGTCATTGCCGTTCATTTGAATGTTTTTGTCTATGACTTAGTTTATTTGCTGTGATAATTAGTTTGGTGTTGTCAAATAGGTGTCTAAGTAAACTGATATGGAGTTGTGAAGTGTTTGAGAAATGACTATTATAATTGACTCATATATGCCCCTGTATAATTCGAACTAGGTCTAACTTGCCCTCACATATATTCCACGTGGCTTTATGAGTTTTCCGTTAGTGATGGAGGGCATATACGTGCCCATTTGTTGACGGCAAGGGCAGAGTAGAGATCAACTTTTAACGGAGGGCTAGCCTGTCCTATTTCATAAAGTAAAGGGGTATTTTAGGCCCTTTTTTGTAGTAAGAAATAAATATTGAAATCCTGGATCCATCTCTTCTTAGTAGTGCACCTATCCTACCAAAATCCTGGATCTGCCTCTGCTGACAGAAATGCAACGTATGATTGCGTACAATAGATTTTTGTTGTCCGGCTCTTCCCTAGACCCCCGCACATATCGGGAGTTTAGTGCACCGGGCTGTCCTTATTTTTTTATTACTAATTTATTTGAGAAGTTTGAATCTAATAAGTGAAATAGGACAATATAATCCTGCAGAACAAGTTCTAATCTTGGTTTAATTAACTTCCTACTAGACAAAAATGGCCAACCTTGAAACCTGCATGCTGCCGATCGTGGTATCATTGAACCTTCAAACTTAAATTTGGTAGTACTAAATATTTAAAGTCTCAAAAAGTATATTATATTTACTGTTAGCAAATAGAAATTAAAAATAAAATTAGTCCTATTATTCTACTTATAATAAGCAAAAAGAATTGACCATACATTATTGATGAGTTCAATCGAATTCAACATTATTAGCACAAAGCATAGATACACATAAAAGAGTTGCTAAAATTGTCAACAAATATGAAATTCAAAATTCATAATGTCAATACTATAATAACTTCAACGAATAGAATGTTAAAGATTAATACATCAAATTTGAATTCTTGATCCGTTTCTGTTCACGGGAGCGTAACTTCTAGATCTTGGATAGATAACCTTATTATCATCCATTTCTTTGAAATCACAAGGTTTGTTTTCATCAATTATGCCTAATCGTCCAACCCCAATGCTATAGCTTCTCAAAGTAGACTCTATGGTTTGCTTCTTCACTTCTCTATTAAGCCTCGAATTTTCATTATTATTGCTGAAGCTCTTTGGCAAGTGAGGAGGTATTTGATGTGGAATTGTACATGTTACAACATTGCCAACTTGACCAACTTGCTTAGCACAATCAAACATGGTTTTCATGTACAATTCTCTGGCTTTGCCTAACACTTTGAAAGGTGCCACAATATATCTGACCATCTTGTTCTGCTTCTTCTTGCCTTTGGTTCCCATTTTAGACTTACCAATATACCAAAAGCTTTCGAGACCGACTTTCAGTAGCCCCTTTAGAATCTAAGTATTTTTAAGAAAGTGAAATTAACATAAGTTTGGTATGTTAAAAGTGGTCAGAAAATGGATTTTGGAGAAGTTGTATTATGAGGAGTGATATATATTTGTATGCTTAGGGGAAGATATCTTGAATTAGACGGCAAAGTGTTGAGGCAAAGGACAGTTTCAAACATGACTAGCTATTTACCATTGTTATAACCGCTTCGTGATAGTAATGACACCCAAATTATGCCAAAGAGTAGGAGACAGATTGTCACACAAAACACACGTCTAACTTTCTTTTCAATTGTAATAAAAATGTTTAAAGTTTTTGAGATGTGTTGGAAGAAAATCTTATTTGTAGGTTTTATTTTTAATAGTTGTATAGTGTTAAATTTAAAACGGAAAAGGCCTAAAAATGCCACTCAACTATCAGAAATGGTCTATTCATGCCATTCGTTAAAAAAAAATGTTTATTTCATGCCACTGCCGTTACACATTTGGCCCATCCATGTCATTATTGACTAACGGCAGTGACATGGATGTGCCAAATAAAAATTGAGTTGTTAATCAATAATGGCATGGATGGGCCAAATGTGTAACGGCAGTAGCATGAAATGAGCATTTTTTTAACGGATGACATGGATAGACTATTTCTAAAAGTTGAGTGACATTTTTAGGCCTTTTCCGAATTTAAAATAATAGGAATGAAATGAGTTGATATTCATCTAGGCAAAACACACTGGTAGGTCTTACGACGCTTCTCTCTATTCCTAGTCAGTATACATAAATTTTATATATGTATAAAATTTAAGGGATTAAGTAAGTAGCTATTTAGGTTAATTCTTCATTTAGGGATCGTTTGGTATGGTTTATAAGGCAACTAATCATGGTATACGAATTTATATTGAGTTAGTACATTGTCTGGTTGTGATTCCAAACGTAGGATAACTAATTCATGTATTATTGTATACACCAATTTGTCACGTCCTTAGTATTTAACTTAGTACATGTACGATACTTGACAACTCGCTCACGATCTTTCACAACATTGAACATACTCACGTTCTTACTATGCTTGTCACGACCCAAAATCCATTAAAGACCGTGATGGCACCTAAAACCGCCGTCAGACAAGCCAACAATAAAGGATTTTCTTAATTTCTCATGTTAGTATTTGAAATCATAATTTCTCTGTAATTATTACTTAGTACAAAATGGGAGTTACAATTGTGAGTGAAAGTATTTTCGTAACTACATTAATGAATAACCCGTAAGCACCCTCAAAATCCGGTATCACAAGTGTATGAACATCAACTAGGAAATACAGTAAAATACCACATTTGTCTGGAATATAATTAGATAGGAGAGTATAAATAACTCTGATGGAGACTCTGTGTGTTGCGGACTCGTAACAGGGAATGCAGCTCATCTAAGTCCCCACAAATAACTGCGCTTCTGCGCCCACAAGGCCACTAGACATATATGTACCTGCACAAAATGTGCAGCAAGTGTAGTATGAGTATGTAAATCAATGCGTACTCACTAAGTATCTAGTCTAACCTCGAAGAAGTAGTAACGAGGGGTCGACTCCGATACTTACTATGGGCTAACAATAAAATACCGATATTATAATTAAGCATGGATTATAATAAACAGCTGAAAACTACATGACAAGAAGTAAGTAAACAATTCTTTTATAAATAGGAAATTTCCAATTTTATTTTCATCATTTAACAAATTATATCTCAAGCCAATAAAGCAATACCAATTATTATTAGTTTCAAAGATTTATCATGCGCAAATCATACCGAAGTCGTACGACCCGATCCAATATAAAATATTTAAATTGTGTACTGCCGAGGGTCGAATGGCACGAACCATAGATGCATATATTAACTTGCCGAGGCGAACATCCCACTCCCATTAGAGTAGTGAAAATTTACCCCGCTAGCGGAATATATTTGCGATGCGGTTGAACATAGATTTCTCAAGTTATTAAAATGTATTCCTCAATTCTTTTCAAAAATACGAAATTCAAATGAAAACTTTTAAATCTTGAAATCCTCAATCTCAACTCTTTTCAAGGCAATTAATAAGCATAATCAAACAACAGTATCAACAAGGCATGGTGTAGACCTAAAACTACCCAAACATAAACATAATTAGTATCTACATACGCACTCTCGTCACCTCGTGCGTACTTAGCCACGCAAATAAGAGCACACATGAATTCAATTTACCTATGGGGTAAATTCTCTCTTACAAGGTTAGAAAAGAGACTTATTTTGCTCCGAAATTCCAACAATTCAAACCGATGCTAACGCTCTAAAACTAGTCAATAAATGTGCAAATTCATAAATATATACTCTAATACTCATTATAATCCAATTTACAATAATTTCCAACTTCGCTCGAAAAGTCGATAAAAATCACTCTCGGGCCCACGTGCCCGGATTCTAAAAATTTTCGAAGATAATCATTACCCATAATATTATGGACTCAAATATATAATTTATTCTCAATTTCATGCCCAAATTCATAGTCAAAATCCAAAAATACCAATTTCTAGGTTTTTCTTCAAAACCTCAAGTTTCAACAAATTTTCATGCTTGAATCCATATAAAAATCATGTATTTAACTTAAAATAGGTGGGAATAACTTACCTTGACGTAGATGATGAAAATCCACATTTGAAGCTCTCTGATAATCGCCCAACCAAGAGAGAATGAAAGAAAATGGGCCAAACCCCGTTCTTAAAGAGCCTTCTGCCCAACGACATCTCACACCTGTGTAGACATGTGATTTTTGACCCTTCCCAAGATTTTTCATATTTTAGCACGTAAATATTTAATTTAGGCCTAATATAGCCATTTTAATTAATTCCGACTCTTTTACTTTATTTCATTACAAGAAAACGAAAATTACAAAAAAATAGGCTCATTAAGGTTTTGTAGTTATTTTTAATCTTGAAAAATACAAAAAAAAATAGTTTTGTTTTAATGGTCAGTCTTATTTTAATAATTATTTTTCCTTAAGTAGAGCTAATTAATATTTTTTATAACACTTTTAGTTAATTAAGCTAATTTTAAACATAGCTAATCATAAATGCCCAAGTTTCTAGCCTATTCTTTAAGCTCAATATCCAATACCCATTAAGCTAATCCTAGGGACCCTTCTAGACTCTTCTTTGGAACAAAAAATAAATAAAAAGACCCTAAGAACTTAACACAAAAAGACCTAGGGACTAATTGGCAAAAGACACACAAATACACATTAGACCTAGACTATACCATAAAGAGAGGAGAGAAAAAACGATACGGGGGGGGGGGATCTCGGAAGAAATAGTGAAATCATCTTCATTTTCTTTAGCTCTGTGAGTTCCATTAAAACACATTAAATTTCTTCCACTTTCACCACTGAAGTCACCCCCAAGAATAGCTCAAAAACGACCTAAAAACAGCTTGTTTTCCAATGCGAAAATCAGTTTGAAACTACCAAAAAACCAGCTGTAAAAACAACCCAATAAACCCAGCAAAAACTGAGCTAAAAGCTCGATGAAACAGTCCCCTTTCGTGAAAAACGGCAGCTCCAAAAATTGAATTTTGTCGGTGTCGAGGTCGCCGACTTGGTTTTCGGTTTGAGGCGCATCTTAGTCCAGATTTTGTTGTCAATTTTCTCGTGTTTTTGCTCCTTTCAAATCATCATTGTGTAAAGCTTCGGGAATAAATGTTGGATTATAATGAGCAAAGCTTCTCGCTATAAGCTGAACCTCTCTCATCCTTTTGTCTGGCCTTTATTTGGCTTTCCGCTGCTTGTAAACTCAATCATAGCATAACTAGGTATGTTCTCTTTGTATCTATATTTTCAGATTTAGCATAATATGAAATTATGATTATTTTGATTTATTTGTTATTGTTGTTTGGATGTGCTGTTTCGAATTAGTCTAGTATAATAATTATCGAGTAGTTTTTTTTTGAGAATATTATTCCAATTGACTGAAGTTGTCCGCATGAAAGTGATTTAGAGTGAATTGTCGATTCAAATGTTAGACAATCCAAGTAATTCCTTGTGCATCGATAAAAGAATTTTAGGGATTTGATTTTTTATTTATTTAGCTGGTTCATGCCAAAGTAGCAAAGTCATAATTAATGCAGCATTGTTCTAATGAATTCAGCCTTTCGAGTTTTCAAGTTCTTGTTGCACGTATTGGCAGCATTTTGTGCATATTTGGATCATGCATGAGCTTAAATACATAATTAAGTGTGCCACAAAGTTGTTGCATATATATATATTTTTAAAAGTCTATTTTGCTTATCCTTTCAGTTGGTTTTGTCTGTGTTTGTCGTGATGGGCCTTTATTTACCACAATTAATTTTCATAACTTATGCCTTTGCAAATAATCTCAAACCTAGAAACAAACAATTGATGAACATCCATAGTTTGCTTTAGTCGAGTATAATCCTTAGAATAGATTGAGGCGTGCCGTGCCAAGTAAAAATTTCAAAATGCATGGCCCTCACTTAACTAATTTGAATCCTTAGAAACCGAGGCGTGCCATTTAGTTAAATTTTTCATGGCCCTCGCAAATTTGAATGTGCGCAGTTGCTTTAGGCGCGCTATTTTAATAATTAATTTCCTTAAACTTGGGTGTGCATTTCATGTGACCCAACTCCGATTCTCAACAATGTTAAATAAAATGTGTCGCGGACCACGGGTGCATTTCAAGTGGCGTGGTTCAAGGCGTGTTTTAAATAATGTTGAATCTTTCCTAAAAATAATTAAAAAGTGGTTAATAAGTTAAAATATACCATAGGCTAAAACATGTATTAAAATCAGATAATAGGCCAATTGTAATAGTTTAAGCGACCGTGCTAGAACCACGGAATCCGGTGGTGCCTAACACCTTCCCTCGGATTAACAGAATTCCTTATTCAGAATTTTTGGTTCGCAGACTTCAAAAGGAAAGTCGAAATTTCCTCGATTTGGGGATTTAAAATAAACTGGTGACTTGGGATACCAAATAAACTAACCCAAGTGGCGACTCTGAATAAAATAAATAAATAATCCCATTTCGAATAATGTCACTTAAAGTGAAAAAACTCCCTTATACTCCCTACCCTCGGGTGTGTAAAAAGGAGGTGTGACAACCTGCAGTCACTTGACCGCTTCTGCGGTTCCGCAGGTGCGTCCCAAAGAGCCTCTTCTGCGGTCCTCCTTCAGGTCCCTCATCCCTCGCATCTTCGGCCCAGTAGCATTCCTGCGCCTTCGCTTCTGCGGCTCTTCGTGTGCAGGTGCGATCCCGCTTCTGCGGAACTTGACCGCATCTCCAGTCCCGGCCTCCCCAGCAAATTCCGCTTCTATGCTCCTCTTGGCCGCTTCTGCGGCTCTGCATCTGCAGCCAAATTGCAGGTGCGGTTACTGTTGCGCCCCTTCTTTCTTTTGCGGAGTCCGGGTTTCGACATTCATTTGGAGAAACTCGTTTCCTTTTGGGAATTGGGTATTTTAAGAGTTGCCACCTAACCGATTAAGGTGCGTTAGGGCACCTAGAGCAATTAACTCATGTAACCAGTTTGCATTACCAGAGATCAGGGTAAGGGCTCGAAATAACCTTGAAGGGAAGGTGTTAGGAACCCCTCGCGGTCCACAACGGTGGGTCCCGACCGAACTTAGTTATGTGAATTAGTCATTAGCAGTCTAAGCACCCATTTGCAAATAAGGGAAGTTTATACAATCTAAGCACATATATAATCAAGGAAGTTTGGATGGTCCAAGCACACAAATGTAGATTTTAGACGGTCTAAGAACACATACTTAAATTAAAGAAGCTTGTACAGTCTAGGCATACTTACATAAATTAAGGAAGGGAAGTCCTAAGTTGGTTAGCCTATAGGATCAATCTGTGCAATGCCCGGTAATCCTGCTCAACTAGAGGGGATATACGTGACATTAGCGCACAGGTCATCATATCCTTTTACTACCCATTACCCTCCATTGGTGGTTATATAAGCGAGTTTAGTTAACGAACTCTAAGCGTGCTTTATCCGTCCCTTCCTTGTGGTCTCGGAGGCGTTTAGGACCTCTATACTTAGGTAGTTCTAGACACTCCTAAGGTATTTAAAAGGTAAAATCTAAGCGACAATAAAGAACACATAGGACTATCAAATAGGGAAGTAATTAGGGGCTCATATTTGCTTCCACACATAATCACATACATAGCACGTCTCAAAACAACTGATTTTAAAGAAATTCAGAAAGCCTTAGAACATGATATCTAGATGAACATCACAGATACAGAATATGCAGCAATTTGTTTAAAAGCGAAGTTGCAAAACCCTAGTCAGCTTGCATATTGATTTTATAGCCTGTTAAACTCGGACAGTTTTACAAATAAGCAGAATATAACTTTACAGTTTTAGACCATTAATTACTTAAGGCTTGCCTAGGCGCAGGTCTGTATGCAGTCACAATTCTAGGAACTAATTAAGACGACTTGAAATTATTTAATCCTATAGGCATGCTGATCTAGGCGATTAATGTTACAAAAAGACTGATTTCATGCATATTTGTACTAGAACATGATATATGTGTTGGACTATTTTAAAACCTTTGTATAGACATCTATTTATTCAAAACGACGTAGACATGGTTTAGAGCCAATGCAAACAAAGTCCTAAATCAGGATTTCTAATGCACACAGAGATGATCATTTTTATTAAGCACAATTACAACAGCAGTTTAATGACATGATTTCCAGGTGATAATAACTTATGCAGAGTCAGATAAAGAAGTGATGAACTTATAACATGTTTCTATTATGCAAAATATAAACGTGAGTGTCCTAAGACAGGTTTTCTAATGCAAATATTATAGACTTATGACATGTTTTGATGCAAGTAACATAGCATATGGTCCTAAAGCATGATTTCTATCATAACATAAACTTAAAGCGGGATTTCTGTTGAGAATATACATATAAACTAAGAGCATGATATCTACCCAGTTTCCCACAAATATCATATAAAACCCTCCCCTTTTACTAATCACCCCAACATCTGCTTACAAATAAAATTATTACAGACCAGGATCAAATGAATTACCTAAGTAAATGAAACTATAATATAGGGAGCCTAAATCAGGCCCAAAGTGAACCTAGGAATGCCAGACCTTCAATAGAGTCTCAGAAACCAAAGATTTTGCAGCCAATAATGTGTGTCTTGGTGTATCAGAGTTCCCTAAGGACCTCAAGGATCCCGGACAGTGCTCACACCAAGACCAATTCTCAAATAGGGATTGATTATGTGCAGTATGGAAGGGCCAGCCCTGGTATTCCAGACTTCAAAGAGATCTCAAGGACCCCTATGTAGTACACATATCAGAGGGGCAGAACTTAATAATCTAGGAGTAGGGTGAGAGTGCTTGACATATTGTTGAAAGACTTAGTAAACAATTTAGAAGTGAAAAAATTCAGAAACAGTTTTTAAAGATACTGGGAGTGATCGGTTTTGAGACGAATGGGCAACAGTTTTGGAGTCATTTTGAGGAAAGCATACTCAACAAACAACCCAATTGATCATAGAGTACCCAGATTAACTCAACAAGTAGACTTACAAACAAGAGTGAAGGGGATTGGGGACATATAAGGTTGAAACCACATAAATAGGGAAACATTTGATACAACAAATGTATAGAACAACTGGGATTCTACTGAACAAGTTGGTCATGGTAATAGACAGTTGAGACATAGAGAAAGAATGTAGCAAAATCATATTGAAAACAGAACTGGACACAATCAAGACCAATTGAATGCACTAGAAAACTAAATAACTAACATAGTCGTATCAATTAAAGGGAAGGGTAAGGGAACTAAGTAAACATGCTGGACAAATACCTAAGAACCAAATGAAGTCAGTCATGCTGATGACACATAAGGCAGGATTTAGACATGCTTAATAACAACAAACAGAGAAAACAAGTCGAATAACTAATACAGGAATAAACATAGATGTATTGGCATAGAACACATAAGGTTGAGTTTCAAAATCTAACTAGAGATATACCAGTTAAAGAAGAGAAATGCATAATGTAAAAACAGGTGCAACTCCACTTTCTAGCCTTGGAGTTCAGCCGGCTAGACCAACAGTTAGCACAAGTAGCAAAGAAAGAAGAGAGTTTGAATGTATGTGTGTGGATTCAGAACAGTGTGTTCGTGTGTTGAAGGAGCAGAATGAGAGTGTATATATAGCACTTAAGGGGTGAATCAAAATAAGGTAAAATGTCACGACCCCTATTTGCCCTTCGTGAACCATCGTGATGGCACCTATTCTCTACGACTAGGTAAACCAAATTTGCGGAAGAAAAACCAAGATTTGCAGAGATAAACAAATTTTAAAAAAATAGAAATAAGCAATAACAGTGTGTAAATGTGCCGCTCGGCATGCACCATGTTTAACTCTCAACACCAAACATAATCTAAGACCCGGAAACCACACAAGCTAGAACCCGATTGGGCTCCGAAAGATCCAATCTCACAAACTGGCTGGCTAAGGCCTGAATATTCATCGCCATAGGCCTCTCTAATGCTGGTAAATAATCAGTCATATAATCAATTCCCCTAGAGGAGTCCGGAGTAGACCCCTTAATTGAGGGGCAATCAATTAACGGTCAGAACTGGAACTCAAATAAGGCAATAAATCAACACCATACCATATAAGGATTCCATCAAATCCCCAAACTACTGATAACTAATTAAGGCAAATCTAGTTAGTCAAAATAGGGAAACTAGCAAAGATTCCGGAAAATACTGATTTTAACAGGAAAGAATTATTCAAATTCCCTAGATTTCTATCAATTTAAAAAGTAAATCCCAAAAGATGCTGGATTTAATAGGAAAATCACTCAAATCCCTAAATAGAATCAGTTAATACGACTGGTTCACAGACATAAACATAATAAATGAAAAAATTGAAGAAATTAGTGTTACCATTAGAAACATCTAGGGTTCGAGCATACAGATGAAAATTAACCAAACACGTAAAGAGATGACTAGATTGAACATTTGAAGGTAGAAAAACCTCTTGAAGAGAAGTCTAGAAAGAACCCTAATTTGAAAACACTTAAGGTTGATTGACAGTATAGAAATCAAAGGACCTTTAAAGAAAACAACAATGTAAACTTGAAACACTTCAAATAGGCAGGGATTCAAACAACAAATAACAAAGAAAACAAAAACCCTGGAATGACATAGTGCTGAAAATCGATTAATAGTAAGGAAGTAAGAGAACCTTAAATAAAATTAGTGATGAACTCAGAATCGCTCCAGATCTACAAAGATCTGAACCGATTCAAGTCCAAACATTAGGTTTTTGAATAAAAAGGAAAGGGTAAAGGGAAATCTGGTCTTGAACCAGAGATTTGAACCGCAAACATTGATAAAAAAAGCACTTACAGACCATTGACGGACTCTCAGAGGGCCTTAAACAAGATCTGGACTAAATCTCTTCGAGATCTTTCCATGAAATCACAAAAACGAGCAACCAGGAGACGTATGAGACAAGTAAAGGTCTCAAACAGCCATGGGAATCCATGGATCGAGTGAGGATCGAAGGGATTAGGGCTGGTTTTGGGTGGCGGCGGCTAGGGTTAGGTTTAGGTCTTAGAGAGAGAACTGAAGAGATGAGAGAACGAGGGCAACAGAGTGTGGTGAGAATGAGCTAGGTTGGGGGGGGGGTCATTTGCAATTAAAAAGGTAAGAAATGATAATGGTCGTTGATCTCTGTGATCAACAGCCAGAATTTAGAGGGTTTGGGGCCGGGTTTAATTTGATTTGGGCTTGGGGGTGGAAATTGGGCTGTTCAATTAGGCTAGATCCGAAAATAGGAGGGCTATTTATTAAATACCCAACTAATTGAATAAAAATTATTTTATAAAATAATTAACAATGAAAAAAAATAATTTTCATGCATAGAAGTGCCTTAGAATAATTATTTAATATTTTAAAAATATAATGGACCAATTTCTAGTAAAATAATGCAGTGATGTATGCATGAGCTATAATTGCAAAATTATTTCAACTGTAACCAAAAGATGTAAATTTGGCCATTTGTGAAATAATTTGAACTTAATATGGTTATAAATAGCAAAATTAAATCAATGAAATGTTATAGATCCATTTGTGATGCAATTTTGTAATTATTTATGTAAATAAAATAATACAATAAATTAATTTAAAAATATAGAAATTATGGAAAAATATCCATTGATGCTAATGCATAGTTTTGAAGGTATATATGCACTTTAAAATGTTATAGGGAAAAATTGGATATCAACAGCTGCCCCTCTTTACCCGGGAATGATGAAAGAGTTTTCGTGTAAAGAAATGATGGCGAATTTTGACCGAATGGGATGTTTTGAAAGATAGAGGCCGGACTCTGGTTTTTGAGCTGCCTACATACCCCTGGTTTTACAGGAATCAGGCCATGTGTAGTTCTGGATCCACCAGTGAATGAAGCCGATGGAGTTGTTATAGGAATGGTAGCCAATTTCGGCAAAGGTTCTTTTATGAAGGGTAATGTCGGATGGAGTTATGATTTTGGGTTTGGAGTGTATCAGATGTGTTATAGGTTAGATAACTAGATGTCACGAGGTAGGATGGGCGACTGATGAAAATCGGTAGTAAAAGTAGTATGAGCGGAAATCGGAGCGAAGGTTGCTCCTATTTGAAAAAAATGTTACCTTCGAGATCACCTGCAAACTCAAAATACGATGCATGCAAGTACGTAGATTACTGCAAAAATTTGAACGTGAAGCAAATTCCCTTTTGACCATGAAAGATTGCCTTTGGACGGTGTGGATGACGTCCTTAGACTATGATGTCCCGAGCTATGAATTGAGAGATAGGAGATTCGCAGGCCATGAAATAATGTTCTCAGGTCATGAGGATGATGCCTCTGAACCATGACGCCTTTGAATAATGATATGCAAGTTTGAGAAATCCTCAGGCCATGGCATGGTGTCTTCTGGCTATGAGGATGATGCCTTTAGACAATGACGCCTTTGGACAAGTTGGCGATATTTCAGCCCATGAGATGTAATTATATGATGCTAAAATTAACAAGACAAGGCTTAGTCTTGTAAGGTTGAGGGTAGAGCTTAGCCCGAAAGAGGAGCAAATAGATAGTACTGTAATAGAGCAACATTTATGCAAGGAGGGACAATGCTTAGTCCTATGAGAAAGCAGTGCTTAGCCTTATGCCAAATGGAGACAGAGCTTAGTCTCATGCCAGATGTGGGACAAGGCTTAGTCCCTTGCAGATGGAAGACATCACTTAGCCTTATAAAGATATGGAGGCAGGGCTTAACCTCATGCAAGGTTCGGGATAGGGCTTAGTCCCATGCAAGATGCGGGACAGGGCTTAGTCCCATGCAAATGGAAGGCAGAGCTTAGCCTTATGCAAATATGGAGGTAGGGCTTAGCCTCATGTAGATGGAAGGCAACGCTTAGCCTTATGCAGGATGCAGGACATGGCTTAGTCCCATGCGCATGGAATGCAGAGCTTAGCCTTATGCAAATATGGAGGCAGGGCTTAGCCTCATGCAAGATAGAGACAGAGCTTAGTCTCATGCAAATGTAACGACCCGACCGGTCCTTTTGAGCTCTAGTGCGTCGTTCAGCAGTTTGAGACCATGAGCAGCTTCACTTCAAGTATTATGATTTATACACATGGTTGAAATCGAATTCCGGGAAGTTCGAAGTTGATTTGGAAAGTGAATTCCCATTTTGGAAGCTTTAAGTTGAAAGAATTAACTAAGATTGGATGTTTTAGTAAACGACCTCAGAATCAGGATTTGAAGGTTCCAACGGGTTTGTGTGATGATTTCGGACTTGGGCGTATGTTCGGATTGGGTATTGGATGACCTAGGAGCGTTTCAGCGTCTATTGTGGAAGTTAGCATTTTTAGAAAGAGTTTTATAAGTTTGGGTTAAAGTGCATTTCAGTTTTATCGAGGTCCATTTGGGATTTCGAGACTGGGAATAGCTCCATACGGTGATTTTGGTATTGGGAGCGCATTCGGAAGTGAATTCGGAGGTCCATAGGTCATTTTGGAATCATTTTGCTAAAGATAAAAATTGGATGGTTTTTGAGAAGTTTGACTGGAAGTGTACTTTTTGATATCGGGTCGAATTCTGATTCCAGAAGTTGGAGTAGGTCTGTAATGTCAAATACGACTTGTGTGCAAAATTTGAGGTCAATCGGACGTGATTTGATAGGTTTCGGCATCGAATAAAGAAGTTTGAAGTTCTAAAATTCATCAAGTTTGAAATGGGGTGTGATTTGTGACTCTAGCATTATTTGATGTGATTTGAGGCCTCAAGCAAGTTCGTAAGGTGTTATGGGACTGGTTGGTGTGATTGGACGGGGTTCCGGGGGGCTCCGAGTAGTTAACGGATTAAACTTTAAATTTAAAGAAAAACTGAGGCAGCTGATATCTGGTGTAACTGCACCTAGGAGGTTGTGGCCGCAGGTGCGGAGCCACAGAAGCGACATGGGAGTCGCAGGTGTAGAATTGGGCAGCCAAGGGAAGGACCGTAGATGCGAGGCATTGGTCGCATCTGTGCAAGCACAGAAGCGAGGGAGCTGACCGCAGAAGCGGGAAGAGATCGCAGAAGCGGTAGTGGGGGCCGCACCTGCGGGATCGCAAAAGCGGTCAAGTGACCGTAGGTGCAGAAATGCTGGAGGTAGTGAGTTCTTTAAAAATCAGGATTTGGTCCATTATCCTTCATTTTTCTTCTTGGTTAGGAGATTTTGGAGCCTTTGAAGCGGGGGATTTCATCATCAAACATGAGGTAAGTTAATTCCACCCCTTGTGAGTTAAATACATGGATTATTGCATATTAAAGTATGAAAATTGGTAGAAATTTGGGGTTTTGGAGGAAAGACCTAGAATTTGTATTTTTGGATTTTGACCACGATTTTGGGCATGAAATTGAGAGCAAATTATATATTTTAGTTCGCGAGGTTGTGGGTAAACTTTATCTTCGAAAAATTTCGGAATCCGCGCACGTGGGCCCGAGGGCAATTTTGTCAACTTTTCGAGCGAAGTTGGTATTTTATATAAAATGAATTTTTATGAGTATTAAGGTGTATTTTCATTGGTATGACATTTTTTGGTTAGTTTTGGAGCGTTGGGGCATCGACTTGAGTCGTCGGAAGGGCTTGGAAGCCGGTTTTGGAACTTCGGAGCGAGGTGAGTCTCCTATCTAACCTTGTAAGAGGAAATTATCCCCATAGGTGAAATAATTAGTTATGTGCGTCTATTTGTGGGGGCTACATACACACAAGGTGACGAGAGTCCGTGCGTAATTACTTTTATGCTTAAGTCTGGGTAGTGTAGGACCCATGGAATATTTATAATCTTGTTGATAGTTTGAATTGCTTAAATCATATCAAATTAGTAAATGAATTTCTAAAAAGATTAAACTTCATTTCCTTAAATCGTTAAAAGAGAATTGGTTTTTCTTTGGATAATTGTTTCCTGATGACTTCTTGATTTTACTGTCTGTGTGTGTTTATTTTTGAAACAGGCCTAACGTCTAGGCAGATTAAATAGATGCATCTATAGTTCGTGCCATTCGACCCTCTAGCAGTGCACAGTTAAGTATTGTTGGATTGGGCCGTACAACCTCGGCATGATATGCACATGCTTGTTTTGTTTACCTAAGATTTATACATGTTGTTATTTGCCTTTCCTAGCCTGAGATAAAATGATAAAGATGATGAAATATAAATCTTTGAAATTCATTATTATTTGAGAAGTTGTTTACCTGCTTTCAGGATTTATGAGTTTATAACTGCTTTATAAATTCTATGATTTCCCTTACATTTTCAATATATTATTATTGGACCACTAGTAAGCGTCGAAGTCGACCTCTCGTCTCTACTTCTTAGAGGTTAGACGGGATACGTACTGGGTACACATTATTTTCGTACTCATACTACACTTGATGTGCATTTTTGTTGCACAGGAACATGTATGTCTAGTGGCTTAGTTGGGTGCAGCGGCATGGTTGATACAAAGACTTGCGAGACGATCCGCAGCCAGCAGAGTCTCCTTCAGGGTATTGTACTGTATTTTCGTTTCTATCCAATTTGTATTCCGGACAGTTATTGTATTTTATTTCACTTCCTAGTAAATGCTCATGCACTTGTGACATCGGGTTCTGGGATGACTATAGGACTATTCAGTATTTAAATTTGTTAAAGACACCATTATTTTCTCGGTTAAATTCATTATTTATCATTTAATGTAAGGAAAAGAAATTATTTCAAAATTATTAAAACGAGAATGTAATTAAGTATTTATGGTTGGCTTGCCTGACAGCGGTGTCCGGCGCCATCACGACCCATAGTGGATTTTTGGGTCGTGACAACATGGTATCATAGCACTAGGTTCCCTTAGGTCTCACGAGTCATGAGCGAGTCTAGTAGTGTCTTGCGGATCGGTACGGAGATGTCTGTACTTATCTTCGAGAGGCTACAGGGCTATTAGGAGCACTTCCCTTCTTGATTCCTCATCATGCGGTTTGATTCCTTTGAGGCTTATGCCCTCGTTTCCTTGCTACTCAATCTTATGCGACGCGAAGCCCTTATTATAAATCGAGAATTGAAGAATTTTAATGGTACTACAGATGTGGTGCAGGATATTTCTCCCAGCATAGTTGGTTGGGCTATTGTCGTCACCTTGCGGAAGGAAATTCTATCATTTCAGCTCAGTAGCTGCACTCCTGAGAGCTTTGAGGCTATGCGCAGATTTCTATGATTGCTCATGATTGGTCATCACAGGGTATTGACGTAATGGTAGGATACTTGCCTATGTGTTGGGGTAGCGAATAACTTGGAATGAGGTCTACCCACTACACGATTCAGAGATTCGATACTTCATTTTCGGCAGAGGAAAAACAATTGGCCTATGAATGTCCAAATTTGGATTGGTGGAGTCATGAGACTTGATGTTTTCAAGTGTGGTGGAATTTTTATCTGCGGCATGGTATCGTCGTCCTCGATTGAATATGTTAAGATCGCTAGTGTTAAGGTTTTCTTCAATTCGCCTTTGGGGCAGGGTATTGTGAAATGATATTGGAGAAGCAACTGTCAAGGATCGCGGTGTGTTGTGGTTTAGGATTGAACCGGTGTTTCTAGTGTTGATTGCTTAAGAAAGATGATCTTCAGAAAGGTTTAAAATTAGTAGCGATTTGTGGGTTCAAGTGCTACGAAGATAAATTTTTATTTAAGGCAATAACTAGGCAACGAAGGATGAGGAAGTACATGTGGGAGGTGCCATGCGATGGTTAAATTTTTAAGAAAGCCAGGTGTAAGAAGCAAAAGTCGAATAGTCACTTAAAGAAGAGGGTTAGGCCAAAGTGGGAGAGTGGCAGAGCAACATGTGGATTCAGTGGCAGGATAACTACACCCTTGAGGAAAGCTTGGAGTAATTTGGGAATTTTGGCGGACGATGATTGGGTCTACAGGCTTAATTTGGAATATTGGCTGGTATGCGGCAGGAGATTGGATATGATGGAAAGGAGTTGCTGGATATGAGGAAGGATGAAACATGACTTTGGATAAGAAGATATTGTCGCACATTTAGTTGAGGTCCAAAAGGAGCGAATGGACTTGTGCAGCTGATGAATGAGCACGAGCTCATGTGGGTGATCCCCTGCAAGTGGGTCAGCGGTCACGTGGTTGGCGAAGCTCCTGCGAAGGATTTTACTGGCTATCCGGTAAGAGGTTGAATATGTGAATGTTGATAGAGACTCAGAGTGTTAATAAAATGCTAATTGAAGGATTTCGAGGAATCTGGCGGTTTGATTGCGTAAGGTCATGTCAATAAGAGATAAAGAATCTTTGTGGGTTCCGGAGTCGTGTAATAGTGACTTCAAGCTAAGTGGGAGAGTCCCAACGCCTACAGTTGGATTTCATGGTCGTCTGCTTGTGAGGTTTTGGGTTATCAGCATATTGGTGAGTTATTTCAGTTAAGAGAAAAGGATATAAGTGGTAATTGAGCAAGGGAATTGTTAAAGGTGTGCTATAGTTGGCCTTGTTAACCCATGTTTAGGCTTGGGGAAGGTTCAAGGTTTATGCTTTGTATAGATACGAGTTTCAAGAAGAGTGATTTGTCCGGGTGCTTCGTCGAGAGGGTGTTCATATGCTAGGAGATTCTTGGAGTCGATTATATTTGGGACCAAGTTAGAGTAGGTGGCTCTCAACAACGGACCTAGTGGATCCAAAGGTTAAAGTGTGGTGTCTAAGGATTTCGAGTCCATAAGTATGGTTAAGAATCGAGCTTTTGCAGCGGATCATGATAACAGAATCAGAATGTTTTATGAAACTTTCGGCTTGCAATGCAGCATTTGGAGGAATGGGAGGAAACAGACTTCGGATCCATAGGGGGATCATTAGAATAGGTATACCAGTTGAGGATGCGTATATGCGCATAAGGAATGTAAGATATGGTTTGTGGGATTTGAGACAACATGGTCTCGTGATTCAAGGTCACTCGGGATGAGAGCGGATGGAGTGTGTTATGTGTTGAATTGAGTTATTATTATTTCTGAGTAGTTGAGGATAAATTAGAAGAGGTTGTATTGGTTTTCCATGGTTGAATTGGCATACTGGTGGCAATGATCAGTTCCTTCAGCGTGATTAAGTTATGCATGTGATTTGTGACAGTACGTGTGAGGCCTGACGGCCACCGTGATTGATCTTATTTGGAAGTATTCATCTATTATGGCCTATTATGGGTAGGCGGATCTCGGAAGGGCTATGGTGGCTTAGACCACTACTTGAGGATTTGCATGTTCTACAGTTATAAGGATTCACTCGCATGATGCTATGGTTCTCCTGAAATGAGTTAAGTGAAAAGTTTTTATATGATGAGGTATTAATCTATTAGTGGTCCAGGAGTTATGATGAAATTCTGGTGCTATCACATATTGGCGTGTTAGGTGCGGTGAGTGGTATGGAATTTGAAAGTGAGGATCAAGGTTGCAGTTCGATATTGACAAGGATGTCGCGAGCTCGGATGAGCAGGAAAGGAGTTTGGAAGTTTAAAGTAAGTTGGTATTGTCTTCAGCGTCATCTGAGATCACTGCCTTATACAAGAGGCTTCGTGTTTTTATTTGCGGATTCTTGATTTGCTTTATAGCATGGTATGGCCGGTGGTGAGGATGTGTAGACTTGTTATCTGGTACGGAAGGTCGTGGGGGTATGTCCCACAGGAAGATTGTATAGGTGTGGCATGTAGTCACTTGATTGAGTAAAGAATTAAACCAAATATGAAGATAATGGTGATATCATTAATTTGAGAATTTATGCCTGGAGGGCACTTGGTTTATTGAGTTTTGGACTATGGAGGATTGCTCCGGTTATAATGGTTGATCTTGTGTGTTATGGTAAAAGGGGGTTATTATGGACTCATGAAAGGTTATTAGCCTAGTTCCGTGCGATCAGAATCGGCTTGAGGTCTGTAGATGGATTTAAATATGAATATGGGCTCTATATCAGGCCAGATGTGTTCATTTCAGCATAGCACTCCTTATGAAGGAGTATTCAGACGTTGGATGCTATTCTATTGTTGGCTATTTCTTGTAATGCTACATTGTGCCGTGTGAGTTGTGAAACGACTTGATAAATTTCTTATGCGTTGAAGCTTCGCGTAGAGATGGTGTCATATGAGCAGGATGGATCTTGAGATTCAGATCATATATTACACCTCAATTGTGCTTGAGTTTTGTAGCTTATGGCGCTATATGTCTCTCTAGGGTTGGTATTATGCACTTAGCGTGCTTATGATCGATATTCGGTATTTTGTTGTAATGAGCAATTTAGCTCGATGTGTGTCTCCTTATGTGAATTTTATGTGTGGATCGGGTGGCACGCCGCCACATGTATGTTGTTTGGATCGGGTTGCACGCCGCAACAATGTGATGTTGAGTATAATTTTTATATTTTATCCTTTGGATGTTTTGTTTCCCATTTTTTGAGGATAGCTCATATTAGTTGTGTGAGTTGGGTAGTCCCTTCCAAAGTTCATTTTCCTTATGTATCACGTTCGAGTTGGTAGCCTATTGGCACATTGTGGCATCATATGAGACTTTTGGTCATGTCTGGATGGCTTATTGCCTGAGCAGTTAGTACTGGGTAAGACGAGATTATTGGAACTAAGATCAGTGCAATCAGATTACATGAAGAATATTAAAGAGCAAATACCATTATTTGGTTCAGAAAGAGGTAATGATTCTTGTCATGAGTATGGTCTCAATGATTTGTTGACTCAGCAGTTGGTTATGAATTTCTACGTGCATCTTCCATCATGGTGGTGTTGTAAGAGTTAGAGCAAGATGTATATGGGTCATGAGATGCATTGGGAGCGTCAGATTCGTGGAATTTCGACTAATTTGATCAGAGAATGTTATTGTGGTCCTGTGAGTAAAGTGATGCAAGGTGTGAATTCAGCAAATGTATACAGTCATGTTTTGGTACAATGTGTAGTGATTGATATGGTGATCGTATGTTGAAAATAGTCATGGCAGAGAATTACGGATGTTGGAATTGGGCTCTAAGCTTATTTGCTTGAATGAAAGAGAATATCTTCAAATTTGCTCAAGCTAATATGTTCAACGGAGTTGTGGTAGCATAGGTAGGTGATCGAGGTGTTAAACAGTGATTTCGGACAACTCCAGCGTAGTTCTCAGCACGTTCGAGGACGAACATATGTTTAAGTGGGAGAGAATGTAACGACCCGACCGGTCGTTTTGAGCTCTAGCGCGTCGTTCAGTATTTTGAGACCATGAGCAACATTTCTTCAAGTATTATGACTTGTACGCATGGTCGGAATCGAATTCCGGGAAGTTCGGAGTTGATTTGGAAAGTGAATTCTCATTTCAGAAGCTTTAAGTTGAAAAAATTGACTAAGATTGGATTTTTGAGTAAACGACCTCAAAATCTGGACTTGAAGGTTCCAACTGGTTCGTGTGATGATTTCGGACTGGGGCGTATGTTCGGATCGGGTTTTGGATGACCTAGGAGCGTTTCGGCGTCTATTGTGGAAGTTAGCATTTTTGGAAAGAGTTTCATAAGTTTGGGTTAAAGCGCTTTTCAGTTTTATCGAGGTCCATTTGGGATTCTGAGACGGGGAATAGCTCCATACGGTGATTCTGGTATTGGGAGGGCGACCGGAAGTGAATTCGGAGGTCCGTAGGTCATTTTGGAGTTATTTGGCTAAAGACAAAAATTTGAAGGTTTTTGAGAAGTTTGATCGAAAGTGGACTTTTTGATATCGGGTTCGGATTCTGATTTCAGAAGTTGGAGTAGGTCCGTAATGTCAAATACGACTTGTGTGCAAAATTTGAGGTCAATCGGACGTGATTTGATAGGTTTCGGCATCAAATGAAGAAGTTTAAAGTTCTAAAATTCATCAAGTTTGAAATGGGGTGTGATTTGTGATTCTAGCTTTATTTCATATGATTTGAGGCCTTGAGCAAGTTCGTAAGGTGTTATGGGACTGGTTGGTGTGATTGGACGGGATTCCGGGGGCTCGGGGTGGATTTGGTTAACGGATCGAACTTTGAATTTGAAAAAAAAATTGAGGCTGCTGATATCTGGTGTAACCGTATCTGCGAGGTTGTGGCCGCAGGTGTAGAGCCGCAGAAGCGGCCTGGGAGTCGCAGACGCAGAATTGGGCAGCCAAGGGAAAGACCGCAGATGCGGGGCATTGGCCACATATGCGCAAGCGCAGAAGCGAGGGAGCTGACCGCAGAAGCGGTCAAGTGACAACAGGTGCGAAAATGCTGGAGGCAGTGAGTTCTTTAAAAATCGAGATTTGGCCCATTATCCTTCATTTTTCTTCTTGGTTGGGCGATTTTGGAGCCTTTGAAGAGGGGGATTTCATCATCAAATATGAGGTAAGTTAATTCCACCCTTGTGAGTTAAATACATGGTATTATTGCGGATTAAAGTATGAAAATTGATAGAAATT
The DNA here is from genome assembly GCF_000393655.2 of Nicotiana sylvestris. Taxonomy (NCBI): domain Eukaryota; kingdom Viridiplantae; phylum Streptophyta; class Magnoliopsida; order Solanales; family Solanaceae; genus Nicotiana; species Nicotiana sylvestris. Next base: position 161,368,590 of record NC_091068.1, read on the forward strand.
TGGGGTTTTGGAGGAAAGACCTAGAATTTTTATTTTTGGATTTTGACCATGATTTTGGGCATGAAAGTGAGAGCAAATTATATATTTGAGTTTGGGAGGTTGTGGGTAAACTTTATCTTCGAAAAATTTTGAAATCCAGGCACGTGGGCCCGAGGGAAATTTTGTCAACTTTTTGAGCAGAGTTGGTATTTTATATAAAATAAATTGTTATGAGTATTAGGGTGTATTTTCATTGGTTTGCCGTTATTTGATTAGTTTTGATGCATTGAGGCATCGACTTGAGTCGTCGGAAGGGCTTGGAAGACGGTTTTGGAAATTCAGAGCGAGGTGAGTCTCCTTTCTAACCTTGTAAGAGGGAATTGTCCCCATAGGTGAAATAATTGGTTATGCGTGTCTATTTGTGGGGGCTACGTAAGCACGAGATGACGAGAGTCCATGCGTAACTACTATTATGCTTAAGTCTGGGTAGTTTGGGACCCAAAAGCATGCTATACTTGGAATATTTGCAATCTTGTTGACAATTTGAATTGCTTAAATCATATCGAATTTTAAATTAATTTTTAAAAAGATTAAACTTCATTTCCTTAAATCTTTAAAAGAGAATTGTTTTTTCTTTGGATAATTGTTCCTTGATGACTTCTTGATTTGACTGTCTGTGTGTGTTTATTTTTGGAACGGGTCGAACGTCTCCGCAGATTAAATAGATGCATCTATGGTTCGCACCATTCAACCCTCTTGCAGTGCACAGTTAAATATTATTGGATCGGGTCGTACGACCTCGGCATGATATGCGCATGCTTGTATTGCTTGCTTGAGATTTATACATGTTGTTATTTGCCTTTCCTGGCCTGAGATAAAGTGATAAAGATGATGAAATATAAACCTTTGAAATCCCTTATTATTTGAGAAGTTGTTTACCTGCGAGACGATCCACAACCAGCAGAGTCTCCTTCAGGGTATTGTTTTGTATTTTTGTTTCTTTCCAATTTATATTCTGACAATTATTGTATTTCATTTCATTTTCTAGTAAATGCTCATGCACTTGTGACACCGGGTTCTGGGATGACTATGGGACTATTCATTATTTAAATTTGTTAAAGACACCATTATTTTATCGGTTAAGTTCATTATTTATCATTTAATGTAAGGAAAAGAAATGATTTCAAAATTATTAAAACGAGAATGTAATTAAGTATTTATGGTTGGCTTTCCTGACAGCGGTGTTCGGCGCCATCACGATCCATAGTGGATTTTGGTTCGTGACAAATATGGAGGCAAGGCTTAGCCTTATGCAAATATGGAGGCAGGGCTTAGCCTCATGCAAGATGAAGACAGAGCTTAGTCTCATGCAGGATGCGGGACAGGGCTTAGTCCCATGCAAATGGAAGGCAGAGCTTAGCCTTATGCAAATATGGAGGCAGAGCTTAGCCTCATGCAACATTCAGGAGAGGGCTTAGTCCCATGCAAATGAAAGGCAGAGCTTAGTCTTATGCAAATATGGAGGTAGGGCTTAGCCTCATGCAAGATGAAGACATAGCTTAGTTTCATGCAGGATGCGGGACATGGCTTAGTCCCATGCAAATGGAAGGGAGAGCTTAGCCTTATGCAAATATGGAGGCAGGGCTTAGACTCATGCAATATGGAGACAAAGCTTAGTCTCATGCAAATATGGAGGCAGGGCTTAGCCTCATGCAAGATGGCGGTAGGGCTTAGCCTCATACAAGGTGTGGGACATGGCTTAGTCCCTCGCAAAGAATGAATAGCAAATAAGAGTAGAATGTTTCTTAGTTGGAGATACGTTTAGTGTCTGGTGGCCCGATTGATAGTGATTTTGCTCCGTGTATATATATTTGCGAATGCTACTGCTACGTCAGATGTGCCTGTGCTCAAAGAAAATTGTGAGTTTCGTAAGGGGAGGTTTGTTCGTGCCTTCATCTGCTGGCCTTGATCCTCCGTTCTGGACACCTTGTTTGAGTTTCCCTGGGTAACACCTGATTGTTACGGAAATAGAGTTTTCGAAAATATGCAATTATTGATGAAAACTAGAGTTATTTTATAAACATGGTGAATTATCAAATAATTTTAGATGAACTAGTGATTGTAACACATTTCAGCGACATTGCAGCTTTCTTATGTTAGAATTTTGAGGGTCCTCCACAAAATTCTGCCCCAGTTTGCTAGATGATCCTTCAGCCATTTGCGAGAACCTTCTTCAGAATTTTGAGGAATTTTCTCAAAATTCTACCCCAGTTTCTTAACCGATTTCTGATTTTCTAGCACGCAATGGCGTTGGCTGGACTTGCTCCATAATTTTGAGGGTCCTCCTCAAAATTCTTCCCCAGTTTCTGATTCTGGGGGGAAATGGAAATTTTATTATGATATGAACAAACCCACAGGGCTGCCTACGTACCCCTTCTTAAACGGGAATCAGGTCAAGTGTAGTTTAATTACATCAGATGAAGAAATGTAAACAATCTAAACATAGTATCTCTTGACTGCGTCTGAATTGATTGGTTTCGGCCAAACTTCTTCGTCCATTTCTGCGAGTATGAGTGCTCCTCCTGTTAGCACCCTGTGAACTATATAGGGACCTTGCCAGTTGGCAGAGAATTTTCCTTTGGCTTCATCTTGATGTGGGAAGATCTTCTTCAGCACCAACTGTCCTGGTACAAACTATCTTGGTTTGACCCTTTTGTTGAAAGCTCTAGACATTCTGTTCTGATAAAGCTGAACGTGACATAGTGCGTTCATTCTTTTTCCATATAGGGCCAACTGCTCATAGCAGCTCCTTATCCATTCTACATCGCTGAGTTCGGCTTCCTGTATGATCCTTTAAAAAGGAATCTCTACCTTGGCTGGGATGACAACTTTGGTACCATAAACCAGTAAGTAAGGAGTTGCCCCAGTTGATGTGCAAACTGTAATGCGGTACCCCAATAAGGCAAAGGGTTACTTCTCGTGCCATTGTTTGTGGTTTTCTACCATTTTCCTTAGTATCTTCTTAATGTTTTTGTTGGCAGCTTCTACGGCTCCATTCATCTGAGGTCTATATGCTGTAGAGTTTTTGTGTTTGATTTTGAAGGTCTCACACATGGCTTTCATTAGATCACTGTTAAGATTGGAGGCATTGTCAGTGATGATTGATTCTGGAACTCCAAACCTGCAAACAATCAGGTCACGGACAAAATCTACCACAACTTTCTTAGTTACGGCCTTGTAGGATGCGGCCTCTACCCATTTTATAAAGTAATCAATAGCCACCAAGATAAATCTGTGCCAGTTTGAAGCAGTGGGCTCGATCAAACCGATGACATCCATTCCCCAAGCAGCGAATGGCCAAGGTGAGCTTGTTGCATTGAGCTCATTTGGTGGCACTTTTATCATATCGACATGCACTTGACATTGGTTGCATTTTCGTACATACTGGACGCAATCTGTCTCCATGGTCATCCAAAAATAACCGGCCCTAAGTATCTTCTTGGCCAAGACAAAACCATTCATATGCAGGCCACAGGTCCCAAAATGTATCTCCTCAAGTAGCTTAGAAGCCTCTTTTGTGTCGACACACCTTAGCAATCTCAAATCAGGAGTTCTTCTGTACAAGTTTCCTCTGCTGTGGAAGAAGTGATCGGACAATCTCCGAAGTGTGCGTTTCTGAGTATGGTTCGCATGCTCCGGGTATTCTGCTTTCACCAAATATTCCTTAATATCATGGAACCAAGGTTTTCCATCCGTCTCCTCCTCAACATGAGCACAATAGGCCGGTTGATTATGGATTCTCACCGGGATGGGATCAATAAAATTCTTATCTGGATGTTGTATAATGGATGACAAGGTGGCCAAAGCATCGGTAAACTCGTTCTGAATTCTGGGAACATGCCGAAACTTTATCTTCGTGAACCTCTTTCTCAATTCCTGCACATGGTGCAGATATGGCAATATCTTGAAATTCTTGGTGGCCCATTCTCCTTGTACCTGGTGCACAAGCAGATCTGAATCACCGATTACTAGCAGCTCGTGAATATTTATGTCGATTGCCATGTTGAGCCCTAGTATGCAGGCTTCATACTCTGCCATATTGTTGGTGAAGGGAAATTTTAGTTTAGCAGACACCGGATAATGTTGGCCAGTCTTCGATACCAAGACGGCTCCAATGCCCACTCTTTTGAAATTTGCAGCTCCATCAAAGAACATCCTCCAGCCGTCGTAAGCTTCAGTAATGTCCTCTCCTACGAATGACACTTCTTCATCAAGAAAATATGTTTTCAAGGGTTTGTATTCTCCTCCTACAGAATTTTCAGCAAGATGGTCTGCCAGTGCTTGTCTTTTGACCGCCTTCTAAGTTACATAGACGGTGCCGAACTCACTGAACAGTATCTACCACTTGGCTAATTTTCCTGTCAGCATGGGCTTCTGAAAGATGTAATTTAGGGGGTCCATCCTGGATATGAGATACGTGGTATAGGCACATAAGTAATGACTCAATTTCTGGGCCGTCCAGGTCAAATCACAACAAGTGCGTTCTAACAGAGAGTATCATGCCTCGTAAGGTGTGAATTTCTTACTCAGGTAGTATATGGATTGCTCCTTTCTCCCTGTCTCGTCATGTTGTCCTAGAACACATCTGAAGGCTCCGTTTAATGTAGAAATATAGAATAGCAAAGGCCACCCCGGTTCCGGTAGGACCAAGACTGGTGGTGTGGACAGGTACTCCTTGATTTTGTCGAAAGCTTTTTAACAATCTTCGGTCCAACTTTTTTTGGCATCTTTCCTTAACATCTTGAAAATGGGTTCACATATAACTGTGGATTGTGCTATGAAGCAACTGATATAGTTGAGACATCCTCGGAAGCTCATCACGTCCTTTTTGCTCCTAGGTGGTGGTAACTCCTGAATAACCTTAACTTTGGACGGGTCCAGCTCGATCCCTCAGCGGCTATGAATCCCAGTAACTTTCCTGCGGGAACCCCGAATGCACACTTTATGGGGTTCAGTTTTAAGTTGTACCTCCTTAACCTGTCAAAGAACTTTCTCAAGTCCGCTTATGTGATTTGTGGCCCTCTTGGATTTGATAATGACGTCGTCAACATACACCTCTATTTATTTGCATATCATATCATGGAAAATGGTTGTCATGCTCTTATGTAAGTAGCCCCATCGTTGTTTAGACCAAATGGCATCATCTTGTAGCAGTACACCCCCAACGGTATAATAAAAGCTGTTTTCTATGCGTCTTTTTTATCCATCCAGATCTGGTGATAACCCGCGAAGAAATCTACAAAAGATTGGAGCTCATGCTTGGCACAATTGTCGATCAGGATATGTATGTTTGGAAGTGGAAAGTCGTCCTTGGGACTTGCTTTGTTTAAGATTTGATAGTCAACACATACTTTGACTTTCCCATCTTTCTTCGGAGCTGGTACAATGTTGGCTAACCAGGTTGGGTACTCCACTATCATGAGGACTTTGGCTTTGATCTGCTTAGTAACTTCCTCCTTGATTTTCAGGCTCATATCTGGTTTGAATTTTCTGAGTTTTTGCTTCATCGGCGGACACATGGGATTGGTAGGCAACTTGTGAGCCACTTTGGACGTGCTCAAACCGGTCATGTCATCATGTGACCATGCAAATATATCCTCATACTCCTTCAAGAAACGAATGTACTTCTCTTTCTCAGGCGGTGATAAGTGAATGCTTATACGAGTCTCCTTGACGGTTTAGGTGTCTCCCAAATTTACTGCTTCGGTTTCGTCCAGGTTGGACTTAGGCTTATTCTCAAAGTTCTTAACCTCTCTAACAATTTCCTCAGGTATTTCATCTTCATCATCTGAGTCACTATCCTTATATTGTGTCGCCTCATTACATGTCACAATCATCGATTCATCAGGAAAAGTAATAATAATGCTTTAGAAAAAAAGTGTGGAAGATAATAATGAATAGTAAATAACAATGCATTGATTAAAACTAAAAACATCCAAAACAAGTACGGCTCGATGAATCGAGCAATTATTTTGAAACAAGTGAGTCTTTAGAAACAAAATTACTGAAAATATCTTAGATTCCTAGCATGGCTATAGAAATAAAATTAAGTTGATTGCCAAGCTACCCAGGGACTCGATGAGCCCGGGATGGTGTGGCAGTCCAGTTCCTAAGAACAACTCCCTTCTCCACAGTCTGAATAGTGAGGCCTTCTTCCTCCTCCTACTCAATTATTGCACTACAATCCATGTCTTCGTCCTCTAGGAATAGATTCCTCAGCCTAGCTAACGCTTTTTCTTCTGTACTTCCCCATATTGTATCAGCTTGGTGAAAAGTTTGACCTAGATGTAGCACTGGTTGTGCTAGAGGGTAATAAGGTCTACGCCATGGAGGCGACCAATCATCATACTCTTGCCATGTATACTGGTATCCGAGCCCGAACATAGTACCATGACATTTCAGCTGTATTGGTTTGGTGATGCCTTGAAGATTCTTCCCAAGCCCTTTACCGGGTTCATACCTAGACCATGCTAGTATGCTTTCTATCTTGTTACTCCACCATTTGTCTTTCTCAACGGCATTGACATGTTCGATGTGATGATATGTTTCCCCTTCTAGCCTTCTTCTATTCCCAATAACCGGGATGGTTTGACTCGTGGCCCTTTGAGACCCATCGAAAGCCTTCACGTTCATGCTTCCTACCCATATTTCATGGAAGCCTTTGCCCAATCTTTTCAGAGTATCCAACGAAAAAATATTGAGGCTTGACCCTCCATCGATCAGGACTTTGGCAATGAATTTGTCTTCAAATTGTATCGTGTTATGCAATGCTCGGCTATGATTCAACCCTTCAGGCGGTAGTTCATCATCGTGGGAGATTATCTAATGACTTTCCAGCACCTGCCCTACCATGTTGGCCATCTCTACGCATGTGATATTGTTGGGTACGTAAGCTTCACTTAATACCTTCATCAAAGCATTCTTATGCGCCTCAGAATTTTGCAATAGTGATATAATAGAGATCTGGGCGGGGTTTTGTTCAAATGATCAAAGACGGAGTATTCACTCGCATGTACCTTCCTCCAAAGGTCATCTGGCCATGTTTCAATGACAGGCTGCTTGGTAGTGGCATCCTTACTTGGTCCTCCCAAGTGTTCAGGTGTATAGACCCATTCAGTTCTAGTTATTCCTTGTGCAGCATCAGACTCTTCCATCTTTGCCTTTCCTTTTCCCGTAGCTTCGGCAACATACCCAGGGTATTGCTTTTGAATCGAAAGGAGGTGTGGTTGATACTGTCAATGTGAAAGGTGTGGCCACTTCTACTTCAAATGTAACAGAGGTGGCAGCAGGTGGAGCTACCTCTACCTCAAATGGAACCGATGCGGCTACCTCAACCTCGACTGGTGACTGCGTCTGTACTACAATAAGAGTAAGTGTGACTGCAGGTTTAAAGTCATCGCCTTCTCGAATAAGCCCGATTGACCCCTCAGGATCCCATTCTTCATCTATCTCTATCACATGTATTCCACCGCCCCTATGATCCGAGAGAGGATTGTTGCAGACGTAGGGTGCAGTTTCTTTTGCCTGTATGACCTTGTTGTCAATCAGTGTCTGGATTTTATCTTTCAATGTTCGGCACTCATCGATGGTGTGCCTCTTTATAATGGAGTGATATGCATAGGTTTTGTTTGGGTTAACCCATTGAGATGGATTCTCCACTGCTACAACGGGAATAGGAGTGACGGAACCAGCGACTTTCAACCTTTCATACATCTGGTCGATGGGTTCAGCAATAGCGATGTATCGTCTACGTGGTTTGCGATCGAAATTGGGTCGTGGTCTTGGGTAATTTTGACGAGTTGGAAGTGAATGGAAATGAGATAGCTGGGAATTATAGGCGTGATAGACAATGGCTGGTTGGGAATATCTGGGAGGTGAGGGTTGATATGTAGGTGGGGGTATTTGGTATGTGGGCGGAGGTGCTTCGTATGTGGGTGGAGGTGTTTGATATGTGAGTGGATATTTTGGGCCTTGAGCCACCATTACTGCCCCCACGTCCTTCTTCTTTGATATGCCGCCTGATTGTAATGCCTTATTCGTAATCTGTACTGCCTCAAAGTTTGTCACCATCCCGCTCTTGATGCCTTCTTCAATCCTTTCACCAAGTTTGATGATATCAAAGAATTTGTGGTTTTCAATAACCATCAACCTTTCATAGTATTGTGGATCCTGTGCTCTGAGGAAGAACTTGTTCATCCAATGCTGGCCTGGCTTTGGCCACTTCTGACCTCCAACGAGTAGCATACTTGCGGAAAGCCTTGGTAGGCTTCTTCTTGAGATTCTGAATGTAGAAGACATCTGGTGCATTTTTTGTATTGAACCTGAATCGGTCCATGAAATTAGATGCCATACTCAAGCAGTTTGACCATTTCTTAGGATCCTAGCCGATGTACCAGGACAAAGCATCTCCCGTAAGACTCCTCATAAAAAGCTTCATCCGGATCTTTTCATCCTTTCCGACCCCAACAAGTTTGTCATAGTAGGTCCTTGGATGAACCCTGGGATCACCTATACCGTCAAACATCTCGAACTTGGGAGGTTTGTAACCCTCCGGTAGTTCTACATCCGGTTGTATGCATAGGTCTTCATAATTCAAACCTTCTATTCCTTTGCCTCCTTTGACACCCTAAACTCGACTTGTCAATTTCTTGAGTTCCTCAACCATGTTTTTGATGAGCAATTCCTTCTCAGCGAATTTTGGTGTATAGGAGATTTGTTGGGTAGAGTGAGGTACGGTTTCCACGTATATAGGGTTTTTTTGGTGACTGCCAGGAACCTGGGTGTAGTGGTGATCGTTGGTTGAGTTTTGAGGATCGGGAATGAGTTAGGGTATGTTTTGAGGAGTATGATAGGTAGTGATTTGTGGGTACTGGATAGGTTGGTGATGGTGTTGTGGTGGAGTTGGTACCGATAAGGGGTTGGGATTTTGAGGTGGAGTTGCATATTGATATGGTGCGGAAGGGTTTTGTGGATGCTGGTTTGGTGTGTTTTGGGGAGGCGCTGGGTTTTTAGTGTTTTGTTGGTTGATATTAGGGACGTTTAGGGTGAGGGATAGATTTGCTAAGTTGCAGACCTGCTCAAGTTCTCCCTGTAGCTCCAGTATCTTTTGCTCCAACCGTAAGACCAAATCGTTTGGTGCCGGAGTACTCCGACCATCTGAAGTTTCCACATTCTCAGCATTTTCCTTTCGAATACCACTTAAGTTATCCATTTTAGCCTTCCCTTTGCTTCTCTTATTACTTGGAGGAGGAGGAGGTGGAGGGCCTCTAGATCTGGTGTGATATGCTGATGGTGCCAGTATGTGCGAACCAACCTTAGGGGATGGGAATAATAAAGAATAAAGAAAAGCAAATAGGTAAACCAGTCAGTAAAGATTCTGAAATGTTTGCAGTATTTAAACACATATTGCGGAAATGTAATTTTGCATCCTAATTTGGGAGCCTCATTGTGCTCGAGGTGGACCTAGCGACAAATAGATCTAGAGAAATTCAGTGCCAATAATTGCCTCATTTCATTAATGTAAAAATAAATGACCCAAAATGACACTAAATAAGATAATGTTACTAATGACACTTGGCCTTATTACATTTTGAAAGAAAAGCAAGTAAACCTAACCTACTTGGTCCCAGAAGGATCCTCTCCAGACTGGATGCTTTTGTCGATCAGCTCCCCCAGCTCGTGCAAGTTCAGCAGTAAGAAAGCCCTTTGCCAAATGTCCTCTTTCATTTCCCTCAGCGTTCTGGCAATTGGTGACCCTTTTTCTCATCTTCCCTTCCAATTCCATCAGACTATACTCCAGATATTCCAGCCTTTCGCTGGATTTAGCAGCTCTATCTTTCCACTCATTAATCATTTCCATGTCGGCATTATGCTGCTCCATATGCTTAGTTTCAGACTCACGAACCTTTTTGCATAGCTTGTTATACTTCACCTCTGCTTCGGCAACCTCGTCTATGACCCTGTTTCCTGGACCAACCCTCGGCTCGAAGATCCCGGCTATGTTATCATCCAACCATGAGGGGTAAACGTATGAGTGACCCATATGATATTGGTCCGGTTCGATGGTATCCTTTTCCACAATAATCTTCAAAGTCCACATATGTTGTGCCTTATTCTTATATGGGATGACGTCGCCCTAAAAATCAGCTATGAAGTGACTCATCTTAGCGACTCATGGTATAACCTGTCTCCTGCCTACTTATCTCATGACCCAGAGAGAAGCATAAGGGTATATGCCCCTCAACCTAATCAATAGCAAGTGTGGAACGTCTCTGGATTTGATGATCAATTCGTCAGTAAGGAACTGATAACTAGGGATTTTGATATATTTTATACTCTTTCTTGCTTAAGTTTTGATTAGAAATGTGTACAAAATAGTCCCAAAGGCTCACAAGTTGTGCTTGATTGCAGGTTTGATCAACAAGGTGACAAGATGTCAAAGATCAGCTCAAAAAGGAGTGAAACTTGCACAAGTACCAAGACAAGACAAAGCTCAGGAAAAACAAGGCCAGTGCGGCCGCACACCATTCTATGCGGTCAGCACAAGTGATGTTAAGAGAGTGTGCATTTCCAGGCCAACAGGCATTGCAGCCGCATGGGGTTTTGTGCGGTCCGCATTGAGTTCATCGCGGCTGCACTCAATTTAGCGCGGTTCGCAAAGCTAGATTTCAGAGAAGGGCCAGTTCCAAGTTGAAGCACAATGCGGTCCACACTCTATTTCATGCGGACCGCGCTAGAAGCCACCGCGGCTGCACTCGATTCTGTGCGGTCCGCATTGCCCGAGTTTAGAGAGCCGTTTATTCAATTTCGGAGCCTTAGTGTGGCCGTACTAGCCCCGCAGGGATATTTTTGTCCAGATTTTTCAGCTTAGTATAAATATCTTCTTTTACCATTTTTAAGTCATCAGATAATTTTTGTACTGAGCTGTGCTCATGACTTCCGTTCCTCTAGAAAGTTTGGACAATTTTAGCTTCATTTCAACATTGATCTTCTAGTTTATTTTATCAATTAATTAACACGAGTTTTTATTCATCTATTTCTTTGTTTTCTTCTCTAATTATGAGTAGCTAGACCCATAAGCTAGGGTTGTGGCTCAACCCTAGTGTGGGTAATTGATGGGTCTTGTGTTTTGATGCTTGATTGTCTATGTGTGTTTGCCATTTGGACTAATTTCATGTTTAATTGCTGAATTAGTGGTTGCAAACACTAGTTTGTGTTTAGTTGACTTTGGCTCTTCTTGAGAAAGAGAGTCTAAGTATCTGAAATTGGTCCAACAAGGAATTATGCGGTACGTGGTGGTCCACTGCGGCCACAGTGCATTTAGTGCGGACCGCAGTGGCTGCCTTGGTTTGTACCTCATGACTTTGAGTAATGCGGATCGTATTGCCATTTTGTGCGGTCCACATTGGGGTAGGTAAGCTGGCCCCCAGGTCCTTTTCTATAAATAAGGCCTGAGGCCCTCCTTTTACACTTTTTTACCTTCTTCTCTCAAAATCGTACAAAAATCATTGTTCATCACAAGAATTGCACGATTTCATCTATAAAATCTCGATTAATCATCAACATCTCACATCTGGTAAACTTTTACTTCTTGTTAGTTGTTTAAGTTTATTATTTTTATTTAATTTTTGTCTTCTTAGCTTCCCTTTTGTTCTTCCCGTACTTCTTTTGATTTGGTAAAATTAGGTTAGTTGATTTCTTGATTAAAGTAGAATTAGGTAGTTAATAATACTGGGCAAACATATACGGACCTTTCTTAGGTGTAAAATTCAACTTAAAATCAAAATACATTGAACCCTAAGTTAGTGCTGCTTCTGGGCACTCAGTGGGGACCGCAGTCAATTCTGTGCGGTCCGCGGTGCCCTTGTGCGGTCCGCAATGGAATTTTGTGCGGACCACATTGCTGAAAGTCCTGAAACTTGATCTTCGAGGACCGCGGCCGCATTGCATTTGTGCGGTCCGCAGAGTAATTGTTCAGAGAGTGGGTAGTCTGAACCCCACCTCTGTGCGGACCGCATTGGCATTTTGTGCAATCCGCACTAACCTCTATGCAGCCGCACTATATTTTGTGTGGTCCGCCCTATGTAATACCTGCAACTGTCTACAACCTTTTCTTTTCTGCAACTCTGATCTTAATTACTTCTACTGATACTAACAAGCCTAATGGATGTTGTTTGCAAACAATGGTGAAACAAAGAGGCAAGGGTTCTAAACAAGCTGATCGAGGTGAATCCTCCCGCGGAGGGAAACAGAAAATGATAAGACTGACTCCTCAATCCCGGCAAAACATTAAAAACATGAGGAAGATCATTAAAGTTGCGATAGGGCCATTGACCAGCCTGGGAGTGAATACGAGCCCTCCCGGGATATATCTTCAGACTCAATCCCAAAGTACATCCCTAACTAGCCGGAGAGAAACGGACTAAGAGACACTCCTCCACCTTCCCCCGCTAGCCAAACGTCAGTAAATGTATCTTCTAGGTCGTCTGAGCGCTCAGCTGAAGGCAGTAGGGATGAATACTCCACCTCTCCCACAACTTCATTATCCGAAGAGAGTGCAGTAGGAGAAGAAGAGGTAGTAGGAGAAGGGGGTGAACCTCAGGTGGGAGGAATTGCTAGAACTAGAAAACCGAAGGTGTGGCAAGACTGTTTTGTGAGCGAGGTGGCTTACCATAAATTCAGAGAATGTGGCCTGTGAGGAAATTAATTCCGGAGAGAAGTTTTGTAGATAGAGACCATTTGCCTCAAACCCCAATGTGAGAAGGCAGTTTAGAGAGAGAGTGGGCTGGGAGTATTTCTTAATCAACTATGAGGATGCAAATGAGCACCTAGTTAAGGAATTCTACATTAATGTTGCCCACATCAAGAAGGGCACCAAAGTGACCAAGGTGCGTAATTTGAAAGTGTTGTTCAATGGGAAAACCTTAAATTACTACTTGGGCTTTGATGAGGAGGATGAGTCGCTGTATTTGGTGAAGATGGAATTAGGTGAGGAGGTCCGTCCTTGGTTGGCACAGTATCTGGCAGCCCCAGGTACCACCCTCGATTGGTTGAATGCGGGAGTGAACATTTTGAGGAGAAGCTTGAATTTTGACGCCAAGGGTTAGGAAACATTCGTGTGTAGTAGATTGGACCCCACTACTCATGAAAATTCACTCCCTCTTCACCGGGCAATATTGGTAGCATCACTCATGGCGGGGTACCTGATTAATGTCGGGAAGGTGATATCTCGGGTGATTACACAGGTAGGCAGTGAAGGTGATAGAAACTACCCCTTACCCAATTTCTTAACCATGTAATTCACAGACCTAAAGGTATAAAAGCTGCCATTTGATATCAAAGTGAAAGCAAAGGCCCTGTTCTCATGGTACAGCATGCAGGGTGATGACAACCCTAAAAGCAAGAACTACAAGGGAACAACTACTGCTGCAACTGGCCAGTCTGAAGAGCCGGTTGTTGTAGTGGCTCCTACTCAGCCTGCCTCCACCTCAGCGGATATTCCCCCTGATTCATCCAGTCCAGCAGCACCAGACATACCCTCCACCCAGGCCCACCCAGTGACTGTCCACCGTCTAAGCCAAGCCCTTCTCAGCATCAACAACTGGATGCAGACAGCTTCCCCTAAGTTGTCTGTCCTCACTACTATAGTAGTAACTCAGTCGACACCTCCACCTCCACAGGTCCCACAGTATATTGAGGACACCCTCAAGGATATTCTGGACAACCAGAAGAAAATCCTTGACACTCAAAAAGTTCTTACGGACACTGTGGAGTCTCATGGAAAAGATCTCAAGGAGCTTGCTAGGGAGGCCAAGAAGATGAGAAAGACGCGGGCTTCCAAGGAGTTCGTAAAGGAGTTGAGGGTTGAGGTTGACAGGATGAAGCCAGATCATCTGCCTTTGGACTTATTGCTACAGGACCCGATGCCAACAGCTCATCCCCAGCCAGAGCAGTCCCAGAGGCCTCCCAAGAGGAAGAGGATGATTCCCCGAGCAGATGATGCAGTCATCCAGTTGGCAGACCCACCGGAGACCTCCTCCAGTCAGCTACATGATGCAGCCTAGGAGCCTGTCTAGGTCCAGGCCCAGGTCCCAGCAGAGTAGTAGGCCATAGGGAACCAGTCTGAGGTTCCCGAGCATATTGAGGACCCAGGGACCACTCAGGAGCCCATGTATACAGACGGGCCGTAGGGAGTCTCTATATCCTTTTCCCTTTTATTTTTGGTGCTTATTTGATTTAGTTGGTATTGAGGACAATGCCAACTTTTATTTGAGGGGGTAGGCCCTACATTGATTTGTTGGATGATTGTATATATTTGACAGTTTTTATGCTTTCTTTATTTTTCATCTTTGGTTTGTATATAATTTTAATATTTCGTTACATTTCTCATACTTTTATTTTACTTTGGGTCTGTATATAAAGTTTATGTTACATTGTATATATTTATCCCCTCTATTGTATATTCGTTTAAATCCCCTCTTGTAAATATTTATTTTACTTTCCGTATTTTTCTTTTCTGTAGCTTCTTATTTATGCTCGTAGCTTCTGATTTTGAACGTTTGCAATAAGCCTTTGGTTGTCTTAATGCCGCGGTTCTTTCCAAGGGTGGAGTTTGTGTGAATCGGGTGGATCTTTCCAATGATGGATGGCGTGACAACCTTCTTAAGGGTTTGAGTCCGTTTTTTTTTTTTGCTTTTAGTAGTTAGTGGTAAGGATGCCTCAAGTAAAGCTTCACTTGGGCCTAGCACATTTGCCTTTGATCTCATGGTCAAAAACAAATTGTTGTGTTTAGGATGGTGAAAGTCGTGACCTTGAGACTCTTGTGTTGACCGATAATCATCAAGTGGTTTTTCGAGACCATTGTGTGCTCAAATCTTATCTAAGGTCGTTATGGGCCCCCGACTCTGTGTCTTTAGCGATACCATAGCTTGTGTGGTGAGTAATTGCATTTCAAGTCCAAGTCTCAAGCCATTGGTCTAGAACTTGCCCTGAATGTTTGTTGAGACGAAATCCTAAGTGAACTTTGACTTGAGACATGATTATAGGCTTTCCTTGATCCAAATGATAGCTTGAACACTTCCATAACCTACCAATGATAAGATCCCTAGTCACCCCTTTTGAGCCTTAGACCTTTTTCCTTCAAGAACCATGATATAAGCCTTTACCCATTCTAAAAGATACCCTCACTTGACACTCGATCTTTCCTTTAGCACATGGCAAAAGTATAAGTATGGGGGGAGAGACGAGGATTTCAACAAAGTGGTAAAAAGGTACAAACATGAAGAAAAAAGAATGAAAGGTGTGGAAAGTTGAGAAAGGAGAAAAGATTTGAAATGTATAAGAAAGAGAGACAGTGTGTCTCTCTAACCCCTTAGAAAGAAGTGAAAAGACTCAAAAAGTCAAATGAATTTGAGCCAAACTGAAACAAAAGAAGTGCTTAAGGGAAGATGGAACCTACTTAGACCAAACATTACCTACCCTAAACCAAAAGTCTTCACTATGTCTCCACAAAAGCCCTATATGATCTTGAGTTGAATGAAACTTACATTAGTGGTGACTCAGATAAGGGGCAAGCATATGGTATTTAGAGCCGGACTTGTGACTTTTCCTTGAGAGAGATGAGTGATTTTCCATTAACCTCGTTCAAAGTGCTACTATTCCAAAGGTGAGGTTTGCTTAGGGATAGCTGAGGATGTGTGAGTTTGGGTTCCACAATGACCAAAGTAATAGAAAGAGTTGTTTGATGTGTTAAGCCAACTCTTAATGCTCTTGTGTCGCACTTAATCCATGGTGTTTAAAAGAGTAAATATTGTTAATGATTCATTTGTATTAAGGGCAATTGTTAGTCCCAATTGATGCTAGATGAGGTCACTTTAGGACAACTGAATTTTCTTGGATGTTCTCTTAAGGGGTGAGTCTTATTTTGTTTGCTTGAGGACAAACAAAAGATTAAGTTTGGGGGAATTGATAACTAGGGATTTTGATACATATTGTACTCTTTCTTGCTTAAGTTTTGATTAGAAATGTGTATAAAATAGTCTCAAAGGCTCACAAGTTGTGCTTGATTGCAGGTTTGATCAACAAGGTGACAAGATGTCAAAGATTAGCTCAAAAAGGAGTGAAACTTGCACAAGTACCAAGACAAGACAAAGCTCAGGCAAAATAATGCCAGTGCAGGTGCACACCATTCTGTGCGGTTCGCACAAGTGATGTTCAGAGAGTGTGCATTTCCAGGCCAACAGGCATTGCGGCCGCATGGGATTTTGTGCAGTTCGCATTGAGTTCATCGTGGCCGCACTCGATTTAGTGCGATCCGCAAAGCCAGAATTCAGAGAAGTGCCGGTTCCAAGTTGAAGCACAATGCAGTCCACGCTCCATTTCATGCGGACCGCACTAGAAGCCACCGCGGCCGCACTCGATTCTATGAGGTCCACATTGCCCAAGTTCAGAGAGCCATTTATTCAAGTTCAGAGCCTTAGTGCGGCCGCACGTGATTTTGTGCAGTCCGCACTAGCTCCGCATGGGTATTTTTGTCCATATTTTTTAGCTTAATATAAATAGCTTCTTTTCCCATTTATAGGTCATTAGATAGTTTTTGTACTGAGCTGCACTCGTGACTTTCGTTCCTCTAGCTATTTTGGGCAATTTTAGCTTCATTTCAACATTGAATCTTCTAGTTTATCTTATCAATTAATTAATACGAGTTTTTATTCATCTATTTCTTTGTTTTCTTCTCTAATTATGAGTATCTAGACCCATAAGCTAGGGTTGTAGCTCAACCCTAGTGTGGGTAATTGATGAGTCTTGTATTTTGATGATTGATTGTCTATGAGTGTTTGATATTTGAACTAATTTCATGTTTAATTACTGAATTAGTAGTTGCAAACACTAGTTTGTGTTTAGTTGACTTTGGCTCTTCTTGAGAAAGAGAGTCTAAGTCTCTAAAATTGGTCCAACAATGAATTGGGGCGTACTCAAGAGATTGATAGCCCCAATTAAAGGGTTAAATCTAGAGATAGTAATACCCGACTTGAGCCTTGATTGCTTGTGCAAATTTGTATACCCAATTGGTCTTGAGAAAGTCAATTCGGGCAAAATCACTCGAACCACCGAGAGGTGTAGAGTGGATAGAATCGTGCAATGGTTATATCATACTCCCCAAATGTGTCAATCATGCCTTAGACTCAAGTATCCTTCAATTGACCACCTAGGCAAAAGTCACTACCCTAGTGCCTTTTACCCATTTGAACAACTCGCAATAGTTTAACCTTAGCTTACTTTAGTTTAATTGAGCATTGTAGTTTATATAATTAGAAGTAAATCAAAACCCAAAAATGTTTAGAAGTGCAATTTGGAGAAAATACACAACTCCGCTTTAGATAGACACCCGACTCCAATATCTAGCTCCCTGTGGAAATCGATCCCGACCTTAATCAGGTAAAAGCTGCTTCGACCCTCTCTCACTACTCAATAGTAGTGCAGGGTTGGCCTCGATCAGGAACCACTCGAACATCCATTGAACCTGGTTCTCGGTCAAATTGTTGAAAAGCTACCCATCCTACATCGTCCTTTGGCTGAGCAAACATGTCTGGGATAAAGGTCATTCTTTTGGGATGATGGAAGGCTATGTGATCATTCCACGGCCTTCGCAAAAATTCTTGACGGTATTGTCCCTTTTGAAGATGCTCTAACAACCAAACCTGTAACAGCAAATTGCAACCCTCGAAGAATCTGAACCCCTTCTGACATCGTTCCAAAGCTCGGTACATGTCTGCAATGATCATAGGGACAATGGTGTATGTCTGCCCCTCTATCCCATCCATTAAAGTTTTGGCCATCATGGACAACCTGGTATGGATTTTGTCCCCTTGAATCGGAAACACTAGCATGCCCAAGAAACACACAATAAACACAAAGACCCTACGATGAATCCAACCCAAGGAGGTGATTGAGAACTCATCATCAAAAATACGGTAAGAGCGACTCTGACCGTATCGTTCATAAAGGAAGTCGAAGGGTATGTCGGAGTCTTTCAGACACTTCAAGTTTTCATTCTTCTTTAGATCCATCATTTTCAGAAATCCCCTAGTAGTGTTATTTTCAGGTGCTAATAAGCTAGGGCTATCCCAAGGCAACCCGACAAATCCTCTTATTTCTTCTAGAAGAAGAGTCATTTCTATGTCCCCAAAGTAGAACACGACCCTTTCCTTGTCCCAACACATAGTGGTGGCCTCAATCAACATTTTGTTTGGATGAAGATCCAACAGAGAAGGAAAATTTCCTAAAACTCGTTTCACATGATTTTGGTCACATGAAGGAAGATCCCTCCACCAATCTAGCAAAAGTGAGGGTATGCTACCGACCATACCAAATCTAGGGACTTTGTGCCTCATTTTTCTGCAAAATAAAATATGGCTAGGCCCTTTCCCCCTCCAGGCTCATCTATTTATACATCAATGATTAGCATATTGACACTTATTTCTCCAAATTAATGCACACAATCGTGGTTGCGTCCGTTGGGATTATGGAAAACCCGATGGACTTTTGGGTGAGGTTTTGTCATAAAGGGTCATTATGTGGACAATATATTAACCCGACTAGGTTTGACCATGATTCTTGCACAACTAATCCGAGTAAGGTTGCTATAGAGGTCTAGACTAGGACCCTCAAGCGGAAAACTTGAGGGGGAAAGGCACGAAACCATCAAACGCACCACTGATCGATTAGTTTTACCGCAAATATGCCTTTCCAAATTTAAAAAGGGTGATGTATAGGAAGAGAGCAAACACTCATCAAGCGTTTCTATAGTATTGATTAGGCACAAGTGGAATATGATGTTGAGCATGATTTATGCAATAATAAATAGCATGTTGTCAAGTATTTGCACGTTAAAAAAATGATAAATGTAGTATTTAAATAATTAAAAGACAGTTACGAAAAAAGAAAACAAAGAGACAAGTCAGTTTAAGGAAATAAAGGAAATCATATATAAGCATTAAATACAAATAAGGGGGAGGGTGCACTGGATGAAGCATGGTTAAGACTAATTCACAAAAATAAGTCTGTTATGGTAAGAGCCTAAAAATATCCCCAGCAGAGTCTCCTTGCTGTCGCGCCTCTTTTTTCCTTCGCGGAGTTCGAGTTTCGACATTCATTGGGAACAACTCGTTTCCTTTTGGGAATTGGGTATTTGAAGAGTCGCTACCTAACGGATTAATGTGCGTTAGGGCACCTAGAGCAATTAACTCATGTAACCAGTTTGCATTACCAGAGATCAGGGTAAGGGCTCGAAATAACCTTGAGGGAAATGTGTTAGGCACCCATCGCGGTCCACAACGGTGGGTCCCGACCGAACTTAGTTATGTGAATTAGTCATTAACACTCTAAGCACCCATTTGCAATAAAGGAAGTTTATATAGTCTAAGCACATATATAGTTATGTAGATTTTAGACGGTCTAACCACACATATGTAGATTTTAGATGGTCTAAGCACACATACTTAAATTAAAGAAGTTTGTACAGTCTAGGCATACTTACATAAATTAAGGAGGGGAAGTCCTAAGTTGGTTAGCCTATAGGATCAATCTGTGCAATGTTCGGTAATCCTCCTCAACTAGAGAGGCTACACGTGACATTACCGCGCAAGTCATCATATCCTTTTACTATCCATTACCCTCCCTTAGTGGTTATATAAGCGAGTTTAGTTAACGAACCCTAAGCGTACTTTACCCGTCCCTTCCTTGTGGTCCCGGAGGCATTTAGGACCTCTATACTTAGGCAGTTCTAGACACTCTTAAGGTATTTAAAAGGTAAACTCTAAGCGACATTAAAGAACACATAGGACTGTCAAATAGGGAAGCAATTAGGGACTCATGTTTTCCTCCACACATAATCAGATGCATAGCACATCTCAAAACAAGTGATTTTAAAGAAATTTTGAAAGCCTTAGAACATGATATCTAGATGAACATCATAGATACAAAATATGCAGCAATTTGTTTAAAAGTGAAGTGGCAGAACCCTAGTCAGCTTGCCTATTGATTTTATGGCCTGTTAAACTTGGATAGTTTTACAAATAAGCAGAATATAACTTTACAATTTTAGACCATTAATTACCTAAGGCTTACCTAGGTGCAGGTCTGTATGCAGTCACAATTCTGGCAACTAATTAAGACGACTTGAAATTATTTACTCCTATAGGCATGCTGATCTAGGCGATTAATGTTACAAAAAGACTAATTTCATATATATTTATATTAGAACATGATATATGTGTTGGACTATTTAAAACCTTTGTATAGACAGCTATTTATTCAAAACGACGTAGACATGGTTTAGAGCCAATGCAAACAAAGTCCTAAATCAGGATTTCTAATGCACACAGAGATGATTATTTTTATTAAGCACGATTACAACAGCAGTTTAATTGACATGATTTCCAGGTGATAATAACTTATGCAGAGTCAGAGAAAGAAGTGATGAACTTATAACATATTTCTATTATGCAAAATATAAATGTGAGTGTCCTACGACAGTTTTCTAATGCAAATATTATAGACTTATGCCATGTTTTTAGGCAAATAACATAGCATATGGGCCTAAAGCATGATTTTTATCATAACATAAACTCAAAGTGGGATTTCTGTTGCAAATATACATATAAACTACGAGCATGATTTCTACTAGGCATCAACCTAAAGCATGATATCTACCCAGTTTCCCACAAATATCATATAAGAACCCTCCCCTTTTACTAATCACCCCAACATATGTTTACAAATAAAATTATTACAGATCAGGATCAAATGAATTACCTAAGTAAATGAAACTATACTATAGGGAGCCTAAATCAGGCCCAAAGTGAACCTGGGAATGCCAGGCCTTCAATAAAGTCTCAGAAACCAAAGATTTCGCAACCAATAATGTGTGTCTTGGTGTGTCAAAGTTACCTAAGGACCTCAAGAATCCTGGACAGTGCTCACACCAAGACCAATTCTCAAATGGGGATTGATTATGTGCAGTGTGGAAGGGCCAGCCCTGGTATGCCAGAATTCAGAGAGATCTCAAGGACTCCTAAGCAGTACACATACCAGAGGGGAAGAACTTAATAATCTAGTAGTAGGGTGAGAGTGCTTGACATAGTGTTGAAAGACTTAGTAAATAGTTTAGAAGTGAAAAAAATTTAGAAACAGTTTTTTAAAGATACTGGGAGTGACCAGTTTTAAGAAGAATGAGCAACAGTTTTGGAGTCATTTTGAGGAAAACATACTCAACAAACAACCCAATTGATCATAGAGTACCTAGATTCACTCAACAAGTAGACTTACAAACAGGGGTGAAGGGGATTGGGAACATATAAGGTTGAAACCACATAAACAAGGAAACATTTGATACAACAAATGTATAGAACAACTGGGATTCTACTGAACAAGTTGGTCATGGTAATAGACAGTTGAGACATAGAGAAAGAATGTAGCAAAATCATATTGAAAACAGAACTGGACACAATCAAGACCAATTGAATGCACTAGAAAACTAAATAACTAACATAGTCGTATCAATTAAAGGGAAGGGTAAGGGAACTAAGTAAACATGCTGGACAAATACCTAAGAACCAAATGAAGTCAGTCATGCTGATGACACATAAGGCAGGATTTAGACATGCTTAATAACAACAAACAGAGAAAACAAGTCGAATAACTAATACAGGAATAAACATAGATGTATTGGCATAGAACACATAAGGTTGAGTTTCAAAATCTAACTAGAGATATACCAGTTAAAGAAGAGAAATGCATAATGTAAAAACATGTGCAACTCCACTATCTAGCCTTGGATTTCAGCCGGCTAGAACAACAGTTAGCACAAGTAGCAAAGAAAGAAAAGAGTTTGAATGTATGTGTGTGGATTTTGAACAGTATGTTCGTGTGTTGAAGGAGAAGAATTAGAGTGTATATTTAGCACTTAAGGGGTGAATCAAAATAAGGTAAAAGAATCACAGTTCAATCAATTAGGAGCAATTAATTAGTCACAGAATCAATTCCCTTAGAGAAGTCCGGAAAAGACCCCTCAAAATAAGGTAATAAATCAACACCATACCATATAAGGAGTCCATCAAATCCCCAAACTACTGATAACTAATTAAGGCAAATCTAGTTAGTCAAAATAGGGAAACAAGTAAAGATTCCGGAAAATACTAATTTTAACGGGAAAGAATTATTCAAATTCCCTAAATAGAAATCAATTAAGCAAAAGAACATCCCAAAGGATGCTAGATTTAACAGGAAAATCACTCAAATCCCTAAATAGAATCAGTTAATATGACTGGTTCACAGACATAAACATAATAAATGAAAAAATTGAAGAAATTAGTGTTACCATCAGAAACATCTAGGGTTCGAGCATACATATGAAAATTAACCAAACACGTAAAGTGGTGACTAGATTGAACATTTGAAGGTAGAAAAATCTCTTGAAGAGTAGTCTAGAAAGAACCCTAATTTGAAGACACTTAAGGTTGATTGACAATATAGAAATCAAAGGACCTTTAAAGAAAACAGCCATGGAAACATGAAACGCTTCAAATAGGCAGGGATTCAGACAATAAATAACAAAGAAAACAAAAACCCTAGAATAACATAGTGCTGGAAATCGATTAATAGTAAGGAAGTAAGAGAACCTTAAAGAAAATCAGTGATGAACTCAAAATCGCTCCGGATCTACAAAGATCTGAACCGATTCAAGTTCAAACATTAGGTTTTTGAAGAAAAAGGAATGGGTAAAGGGAAATCTGGTCTTGAACCAGAGATTTGAACCGTAAACATCGATATAAAAAGCACTCACAGACCATTGAAGGACTCTCATAGGGACTTGAACAAAATCTGGACTAGATCTCTTCGAGATCTTTCCATGAAATCACAAAAACGAGTAACCAAGAGACGTAGGAGACAAGTAGAAGTCTCAAACAACCATGGAAATCCATGGATCGAGTGAGGATCGGAGGGATTAGGGCTAGTTTTGGGTGGCGGCGGCTAGGGTTAGGTTTAGGTCTCAGAGAGAGAACTGAAGAGATGAGGGAACGATGGCGGCAAAGTGTGGTGAGAATGAGCTAGGTTAGAGGGGGGATCGTTTGGAATTAAAAAGGTAAGAAGTGATAATGGTCGTTGATCTATGTGATCAACGACCAGATTTAGAGGGTTTGGGATAGGTTTTATTTGATTTGGGCCTGGGGATTGAAATTGAGTTGTTCAATTAGGCTAGATTCGAAAATAGGAGGGCTATTTATTAAATACCCAAGTAATTGAATAAAAATTATTTTATAAAATAATTAACAGTGAGAAAAAATAATTTTCATGCATAGAAGTGCCTTAAAATAATTATTCAATATTTTAAAAATATAATGGACCAATTCCTAGTTAAATAATGCAGTGATGTATGTATGAGCTATAATTACAAAATTATTGCAATTGTAACCAAAGGTGTAAATCTGGCTATTTATGAAATAATTTGAACTTAATACGGTTATAAATAGCAAAACTAAATCAATGAAATGTTATAGAGCCATTTGTGATGCAATTTTGTAATTATTTATGTACATAAAATACTAGAATAAATTAATTTAAAATATAAAAATTATGAAAAAATATCCATTGATGCTAATGCATAGTTTTGAAGGTATATATGCACTTAAAAATGTTATAGGGAAAAATTGTTATCAACAATTATACTAGATACCAGCTGCCTCATCATTCCCTTAGTCCAAAAATTGATCTGTTAACCATCCTGAATCCACCCGAGGCCCTCAGGACCTAAATCAAATATACCAACACGTCCCAAAACATGACACAAACTTGATCAAGGCCTTAAATCATATCAAACAATGTCAAAACCATGAATCGCACCCCAATCCAAGCTTAATGAACTTTAAACTTCAAACTTCTATATTTGGTGTCAAAACCTATCAAATCATGTCCGATTGACCTTAAATTTTGCACACAAGTAAATTCGACATTACGTACCTACTCCAACTTCGGGAATCAAAATCCGACCCCGATATCAAAAAGTCCACTCCCGGTCAAACTTCCAAAAACCTTCAAATTCCAACTTTCTCCAAATGACCCCAAAATGACCTAGGACCTCCGAATCTACATCCGGACATGCTCCTAAGACCAGAATCACCATATGAAGCTATTCCAAGGATCGAATTCCCAAAGAGTCACTGATAGCATTAAGATACACTTCAACCCAAATTTATGAAATTCTTTCAAAATGCCAACTTCACACAATAAGCGCTGAAACACTACCAGTTCATCTAAAACCCGATTCGGATATATACCCAAGTCCAAAATTATCATACGAACCTATTGGAACCTTCAAATTCCAATTCTGAGGTCGTTTATTGAAAAGTCCAACCTTAGTCAATTCCTCCAACTTAAAGCTTTCGAAGTTAGAATTTTCTTTCCAAATCAACTTCGAATTTTCCAAAATTCAATTCCGACCACACATACAAGTCATAATACCTAAATTGAAGCTACTCATTATCTCAAACTGCCAAACGGTGCGCCAGAGCTCAAATCGACCGGTCCGATCGTTACAATTCTAAATTAGCCTTACCTCACTCAAGATCGCTAAGGAAAGGTTAGAACACAAGAGAATTGCCAAAGGAAGCTTTGTATTAAAGAATACTTGAATTGTTTTTCACTGAGGTACAAATGAATAGCCTCCTTTATATACTACTCTCCTAGGGGCTACTGAGTAAATAATAATTATTATACAAGGCCCTTATTATTTATAAGTAAGTCTCTTCTCTTGAATTTTCTCCATAGCTAAAATCTTCTAAGTACTTTCCTAGCAATTTCATAGGGTTCTAAAGTCTTCCATGAGAGAACCTTCCTACATGTGCTAGTCTATTTTATACGTAAGCTTTCCATATATAAAAAATATATGCCAAGTAGAACTTACGTGGCATAATGATAATGTGGCGGGCCATGACACTTTCCCCCACCTCACAAAGCATCGACACATATGCACTCACCTCGCCTTGGTGTTGCCGAAGATCTTTGTCCATTAGCTAAGATGCTCTATGGAGTGGTTTGACTTCCCATGTCACTAGGTACTAGTCACCTTTTTTTCTTGCCCTGTTTGTTATTTGGATGGCTAGTAATGATGATCACAATCCTACGCCCATCAAATGCCTCTCCTTGCTCTTGGCCTGAATCACCCCATGACTCAACCAAGTCTAGTAGTTTCTCAAGCATAGGGTCCATGCTTTCACTTATTTGGCTGCCCTCTGTGGTCCCAGCCTTGTTGGAAAACTTGACCCCTCTGCATGGTGCATCGTCTAAGCCTGATAGTGTGCCATCACTTTGTAACTCGCCATCCTCTTCAGCTATGTCTGCCCAACTTTTCTTGTTACCGCCATGCTCCATTTGCATGGCACCAAGATAGGCTTTGGAATCCCTTATTTTCGGCTTAGATTCCAAGCGCATCCCCCAAATACAGGTGGTCTCTCCTGTGTCACCCTTGTGTGCCTGAGCAAAATTCCCGATTATTACTGCAAGCTTTCTCAACTTTGGGCATTCACTTGCCCGATGTGATCCTTTAAAGAAGTAGCACCCTCTCTTAGGCACGTACTCACTACCATTTTCCGGCCTCTTGCCGTTTCTCTTGGACCCCTGTTCATTATAGGATGACCCCTTGCCATTGCCCTTGTATATCTCGGCCATGCCTTTCTCGTTGTTCTTGTCATGATCTCTCCCACCTCTCTCGGCATTGCCTTCTTTGGACTTGGAAGGCTCTATCTTGAATTCAATGAGTGACTCATCTACAACTATGGCCTCGTCCATGTTGGCTACTTGATGTCTTCTTCACTCTTGCTTTACCCAATTTTTCAACACATCCATGAAGTAGAAGAGGGAATATTCCTCGTACAATGACACGATTTGTAACATTAAGGTAGTGAACTTGCGCACATACTCCCAAATTGTGGCCATCTGTTGGAGCTCCCTTAGCTTCCTCCTAGCTTCATACATCACATTCACCGGGTAGAATTGCTTCTTCAACCCCTTCTTGAATGTAATGAGCCGACCGGTCATTTAATGAGTTACCGCTCTGTTTCCCCCATTTTTGCTTCTTATTTCTTTGTTTATCGGTACTATGTGTGATCGGGTTGGTTGGATTGGGTTTGGAGAGGTTTTGGTAAGGTTTGAGACACTTAGTCTCTTTTGAGGAAGCTTAAGTTGGAAAAGTCAACCGGATATTGACTTATGTGTTAAAGGGCTCGGATGTGAGTTTTGATGGTTTGTATAGCTTCGGTAGGTGGTTTGGGACTTAGGAGGGTGATCGGAATATGTTTTGGAGGTCCGGAGTGGATTTAGGCTTGAATTGGCGAAATTGGAATTTTGGCATTTTCCGGTTGATAGGTGAGATTTTGATATAGGGGTCGGAATGAAATTTCAAAAGTTGTAGTAGGTCTGTGGTGTGATTTGGGATATCTGTGCAAAATTTTAGGTCATTCGGACGTGGTTTGATAGACTTTTTGATCGAAGCGGAATTTATAAGATTTTGGAATTCATAGGCTTGAATCCGATGCGAATTTGGTGTTTTGATGTTGTTTTGAGCGTTTAGAAGGTTGTAACAAGTTTGAATGATGTTATGGGATATGTTGTCATGTTTTGTTGAGGTCTCGAGGGCCTCGGGTGAGTTTCGGGTGGTCAAACATACTATTTCACGTTGTGGAAAGTTGTAGAAACTGCTACTTATGTGTTGCAGACAATTAGCCTTCGCGTTCGTATGTAGGCCCTCGCATTCGTGAAGGGTTAGGTTGTGAAGTTGGTCTTCGCATTCACGAAGGGGGTCCCGTGATTGTAAAGGGATCGCGAAGGGTTGAGGCTCGTGGTCATCGTGTTCGTGAGGTCCATGCCGCTTTCTCGTATAAGTAAGGTGAGCAGCTGGGTCCAGGTTGGTTTGTTCTTCGCGTTTGCAGATGGTGTATCGCGTTCGCGGTGAGAAAGAAAGTTAAGTCATCGCGTTTGCAAGGGAGTGGTCGCGTTCGCGTAAGAGGAAAATGTGGTCAATGTCAGGTTGTGCTTAGCGAACGCGAGGCTTTGACCACGTTCGCGAAGAAGGTTTTGAATGCCTGGGCAGAATGTTTAAATAGCCATTGTTCGCGATTTTGGGGCTAACTTTCACCATTTTTGAGCGATTTTGGAGCTTTTTGAGAAGAATTTAAGAGGGAATCAAAGGGAAACATTTGAAGGTAAGATTTATGGACTTAATACTCGATCCTAATGTGATTTCTACCTAATTAATCATGGAATTTAAGCCTAATATTGAAGAACTAGGGCTTTTAATTGGAGACCTAAAATTTGGAATTTGAGGTATCATTTGTGGTTGGATTTTGATGATTTTGATATGAATGAACTCAGAAAGTGATAAGGAGTCTATTGATGTAAATTTTAGCGGATTCCGAGACGTGGGCCCGAGGGTCGGGTTTGGCTAATTTCGGGATTTGTGTTGTAATTTGATTTTTTGAGTGGGCTTTGTTCCTCTAGCATATTTTGATGGTTTTGCACTAATTTTGGTTAGATTTGGAGCATCTGGAGGCCGATTCGAGAGGCAAGGGCATCGCGGGCTAGAGTTTGGACCAGATAGAGGTGAGTAATGATTGTAAATGTTATCCTGAGGGTATGAAACCCCAGATTTCACATCGTTGTGCTATACTGAGGTGACACACACAATAGATGACGAGCGTGGGGTCGTGCATCATTGAGGATTGCGACTTAGTCCATCCTGAATGACTGTTTTACCGCGTATTTGATTGAAAACTGTTTGTGATCATGTTTTGGGCTGAATGCCATATTTGGGCCTCGTGCCAACTATTTGGACCCTTAGGGGATTTTTACTGCTATTTTCTCACTATTTTGACTTTATATCTGTACTCAGTCATGTTATATTATACTATTTTCATAACTCAGCCATGTTTACTCTATTTTTAACACTTTAAATGATATTTTAGGCTAAGCATCATATTTTAATGTGCCCGAGTGGCTTTTAAAGATTTCTAACTGAGTAAGGCCGAGGGCCTGTATTGTAAGGATATTATGGGATCGGGTTGCATGCCGCAACAGTGTTGTACTGATTATGATTATGAGGCCGAGGGCCTGAGTTGTACGCCACGAGGTGGCTTGATATGAGGCCAAAAGCCTATTGATTAGGCCATGGAATGGCTTGATATTGCGCTTAGGCCGTAAGGGGCCCCTCTCAGAGTCTATACACTCCCAGTGAGCGCGGATACCCATTGTGATATGAGATATAGCCCTAGGGGCTGATGTTGTTCCATGTTATTGCCCGAGGGACTGATTCTGTTGACATTGTGCCCGAGGGGCAGATTTTATGTGTTTATCTTTTCTAGCTGCTTTTCATTTACTTGTTTAACTATTGAAAAGGTGTTTTAAAGAAGCTTATTCTGAACCGAGGTGTTTTGTAAGATTTCACTATTTTATTGCATTTATTTGGTTTTACTCTACTTCTTTATAGCATGTTATTGTGTTTTTACGTAATTTCTTATCGCTCAGTCTTCATTTATTGGTATTACTCACTGAGTTGGAGTACTCACTTTACTCCATGCACCCTGTGTGCAAATTCAAGAGCTTCAAGTCCTGTTAGCGAGGGTTGATAGCTTCCAACAGATTTCTGGAGTCCACTAGGTAGCTGCTCGGCGTTCACAGCCCAGTGTTTCTCCCTCTCATCATCATTTCTTTCTCTTGTACTGGATTTTGTAATAGACGATGTAGTCCCTTTTCCCATACTCCTAGACTTGTGTTAGATGCTAATGACTGGTGACATCCTAATGTCGAGCTATGTTGGTTTTTCCGCAAATTGTATTGTTTCACTGTTTGTTTGAGATTTAATCATGTTAAAGACTTAAATTGTGTTATTTTAATTGCTTAAATGAATTGGGTGTTGTGTTGGCTGGCCTTGTCTTCACGAGATGCACCATCATGACCAGGTCTAGGTTTAGGGGCGTGACATTGAACTGCCCCCGTGTCTCAATCTTGCATAGCCTTTCAACGCCACCATAACACAACAACCTCGGTCAAGTACATTGAGGCATTGCATACCTTAACAACTTCGTCATCCTCGTTGACTACCTTAAAGTACTTGTCCATCCTCCAAAGTAAGTCTGCCACCTCATGTGTGTCCTGTGCACCGCCATACTATTTTCGCTTAGGGACTTTCACATTGGTCCCTTTTGCAAGTACCACGCCCTTGGTAATTTTGATCATGGTTTCTTACAAAGCTTCCTTCTAGCAATCTCTCATATTCATTCTAATATTCCTTTAGTCATAACCTTTGCTCTTATACCACGTTGTCACGTCCTTAGTATTTAACTATGTACACGTGCGACACTTGACAACTTGCTCACGATCTTGCACAACTTACTCACGTTCTTACTGTCGCGCCCCCTTTTTCCCTCCCCTTTTTTGACGGGGGAAGAGGTCTGGGTTTCGACATTCACGGGGTGTAATGACTCATTTCCTTTTTGAAAATGAGTATTTGAAGAGTCGCCACCTAACAGATTATGGTGCGTTAGGGCACCTAGAGCGATTAACTCTTGCGTTGGTTTGCATTACCAGAGATTAGGGTAAGGGCTCCAAGTAACCTCGAGGAGAAGGTGTTAGGCACCCCTCTTGGTCCACAACTGTGGGTCCCGACCGAACTTATATTCACAAATTAGTCCATATAAATAGCTGAATCAAATAAATTGCAAGTAAAGCACGTTAGATAACTCAAGTAACAAGATAAAGGTTTGGACAAGTTGTAAAACAAAGGTTTAAATAAAGAGAGGATTTGGGTAAGGAGGGGTTCTAGGTTGGTTATCCTATAGGATTACCCCACACAATGTCCGGTAAATACTCCTCAATGAGGGGCTACACATGACATTAACGTGTAGTCATCATATCTCATGTCTACCCTTCCCATCCCCTTATGGGTCATGCAAAGCGAGTGTTTGGTCAATGGTTCCTATTGCGTGCTGCTATCCATCCCTTCTTAATGGTCCTGGAGGGAGTTAGGACCGCTACCTATAGAAAGTTATAGACATACCCCTAAGGTTTAGAAAGGCAAAAATTCTAAGGCGACAATCAAAACATTTAGGAATTTCACATAATGGGAGCAATTAAGAGGTTCAAAATTTCCTCCTCAAACAAACACACAAGCAGCACAACTCAAACATAGTTAAGGTCTTTATTGGATAATGTCCTAAAGCAGGATATCTAAATAAATATGCAGAAATAGCCAAAACCTTATTTAGACTCAGAAATTACACCCTAGTAGTTGCCTAGGGACTCTTTTAAAAAAAGCCTGTTAAAATCAGAAACGTTAAGCAACAGAGACAGTTTCAAAGAAATGCAATTGTTGAAAACGCCATAAGGCTTGCCTATATGCAGAATACTGGTGTCTATGTTAATGCATAAAACAAACAGATTTTGAAATAGACTCCTTTAATACCTATAGGCATGATATCTAATGAGGTTGAGGAAATTTGAAAGAGCTTATTTCAGAAAATGCTTAATACTTAATAAGACAAGTTTAAAAATGAACTAGGCGTAATGAGGTTGATTTGTTAGACTAAATTAAATTGTCAGACAATATTGCGAGTAGAGATCCCTATAGGCATAATATCTTGGTGGATTACTGATTGTTAATGATTTACATGCATAAAAACATACATAAATTCTCATTGTAACTGAATTCCTATAGGCATGGCATCTATGATTGAATCTGATTTTAAGACATGATTGTTTTGGACCAAGAAGCATGGTTTCTAACATGTCAGAATGCAAACCTTATAGACATGGTTTCTACTTGGGCAAAGTAATCAGATTAAAGAGTGAAACCCTATGAGCATGTTTTCTATTTAGGCAAAACAAATAGATTAAAGAGTAAAACCCTATGAGCATGT
Source organism: Nicotiana sylvestris (assembly GCF_000393655.2). Lineage (NCBI taxonomy): Eukaryota > Viridiplantae > Streptophyta > Magnoliopsida > Solanales > Solanaceae > Nicotiana > Nicotiana sylvestris. Next base: position 161,399,594 of record NC_091068.1, read on the forward strand.
TTTCTATTTTGGCAAAACAAATAGATTAAAGAGTAAACCTATGAGCATGTTTTCTATTGAGTGGAGCATACAAACTTAAAAGTAAGGATCTAAGTGCAGGATTTCTACCCGTATTACCCCAGAAAGTATGCATCTACCCACCCTTTTTTACTAGATACCCCAAATATATGTTTACAAATTATTACAGGCCAATGAATGAATTACATAAATAAAATAAAAAGATCAAAAAGCTATTCTATAGGGAGCCTTCAATTAGGCCCAAGTTTCCCAAAGTCTTCAATGGTCTCATAAGCCTCAGTTCCAATAGACAAATTAGAGTCTAGGTGCATCAAAGTTCCCTAAGAGTCTCAAGGACCCCGGGCAGTGCTTACACCTAGACTTAGTAACCAAAGAATTGAACAAGTGCACTGTGGAAAGGCCAGCCTCAGTACACCAGAGTTCATAGGATTCTCAAAAGGATCCCAATATAGTAAACATACTAGAGGGGCCAGAACTTATTGACTAAGAGTAAAGTGAAAGTGAAGGACACAAGTTGAAAAAGATTTTAGTAGGACTGTACTTTAACAAAAGTAATTCAGTAAAGCAACATAGGTTGTTTGAAGAAGATATTGGAGTAGTTAACAAAGTTCAAACACCTTAGGATAGGATCATACGCAGCTAGTTAATAGAACTAAGTGAATTCAGTAGTCACACAGGGGGTCAAGGGGTTTGGGACACATAGAACATTTGGATGCAAACACATAACCCAACAAAGGTCTTAGGACTGGTTGAGACATGCTTAGAAACAGCTGACACTGGCATAGTCACAGAACCAGTCATAAAGAACACAAACACATAGATGAGTGATAAGGATTTGGGGATCTATAGGATATTAGATGGTAAGTATACAATAAGTAAGGGACAATTGGTAAGGCATGCTCAGAAACACATATAAGGGGGATGCATTAATCTAAAGGAAGGGGGAGACATAATAACATGTTGATAAGGTAACTTTTAACTACAAATTTCACAATAGAACCACAAATAGAAGCAAACCAGAAACAAGAGAAACTGAAATAATAATAGAAGCATGTTGTTGTTGGAACTCTAAATTGAAATTAGGACATACCAGTGAAGAGGAGAATAAACAAAATGAAAGAACAACAGAGCAGAGATTTTTTAGTAAGAGAGATAGTTTTTAAAACCAAGTGTTCGTGTCCTGTGTTAATAAAAGACTTAGAGTATTTATAGTTTTGAAAATAGGCGGAAAATAAGTAACATGTAAAGGTTTAGCATAATTATTGAAGTAATCACAATTAGAATCCAATTAATACAAGTACTCCCCTTTAATCAAGGAATCAAAGCTTAAACGGATACCAACATGGATAATCAAGGAAAGAAAATCAGTTGAGAAAGACTAATTTTTACCATATAAGGGGTAGTAAAAGTATAGAGCATATGAATGAGTCTAAGTACAGAATAAACTAATTAAGGAAAGGATTCAGTAAGAATGAAGTACCATAAAAAATAAGGAAATGGAATCAGTCAATTTAAACAGACGAGGCAGAGTTTTAGGGTTTTAAAAGAAAATCTTTCAATCAAACCATCAATTAAGACAATTAGAATCAATCAAGAGGGAGTCATGATTCTATATTTTAACATATAAATAGAAGAGAACAAACTAACATAGCAAACAGGCAAGGTCATCCATATCGATAGAAAGAAGCAAGAGATCAACAATCAGGATGAATACAATCAGACATAGGTGACACAAGTAGGCAAAAGACTCAGTAGAAAACTCAGTAGAAGCATGGTAACCACAGAAACTTAATAAAAATCAAGTAGTCATGCTAACACACAGAACAAAACAAAGAAGATCTAAAAAATTAGGGCTTTTAACAGAGTCGAGTTGAAAAAGCATTAAGAACACAAAATCAGTCAAGATATGCAAGGAATGAGGTTTAAACATAAAGAAAAATCGGTTTAAACAAGTGTAGAAGAAACTCCTAGAAACCCTAATTTTAAAGAAAGTAAAAGCGGTTTAAAGTTGATGATTTTTCGAAAGAAGTTTGAGAATAGTATAAAACATATAATGAAACAGGCTTAAATCGTTAAAAAGAGCACAGATCTGAGAGATACAAACGAAAGTTAAGGTTTCAAAGGAAACCCAAATAGAAACGGAAGAACCTGATATAAACTTCAAAGATCGTAACATAAATGGTGTGATTTTGCCCAAAATCACACTGGAGAAGCCATGAATAACCAAACCAGAAACCCTAGATACAAATCGGCATGGCCCAGGGCCCTTGAAGGCCTCAGAGATGATGAGCAAGGTGATGGAGGGAGCACTGGAGGCTTGGGGTTGAAAGATAGTCGCCGGAGATGGCCAGAGAGGGAGGCGGTGGTTGTAGAAGTCTAGGGTTAGGTTGAGAGAAGAGAGAAGACCAGAGGATCCAAAGGCGGTGTGTTTGGAAGAGTGATTAGGGTTGGGGGTTGTTTAGAGTTAAAAAAGGAAAGGGAAAATGAGGGCCGTTGATCTTTTAGATCAACGGTCGGGATTTAATGAGGCTTTGGGTAAGGTAGGAGTAATTGGGGCCTGGATCGGGTATTTTACTCTGAAATTGGGCTGGGGATTGGGTCCAATTTGGTTAAAATCGAAAGCCAAATCTGGCTATAAATTAAATAGCCAATTTTCCCTATTTTAGTTATAATAAATAATAAATAGTTTTATGAAAATAATTTTTCTATACAAAAATGATTTAAAATATTCATTTATCATTTTAAAAATATAGGCGCCAATTTTACACATACAAAATATAATTATATATTAAAATGGGCCAACATTGCAATTATGTGCAATTTAGATTAAGAATATTAAATATAATTATAAAAATGCATAAAAAATATATTAGCCATATTTTGGCATAAGTATAGAAATTAGATGAATAAATCATCATAACAATAATTTTGAAAATAATTATTTTGGATTTTATGAATAAAAGGGGAGAAAATAAATCAATTTAAACCCTTAAAATTATGGCAAAAATTATAGAAACCTTGTGCATGCTTATATATGCATACATATGCTATTTTGAAGTTATTTATGCATATTTAAAATATATAGTAAAAAATTTGAGTATCAACAACTGCCCCTCTTTACCTAGGAAGAATGAAAGAGTTTTCGGGTAAAGAAATGATGGCCAATTTTTATCGGATGGGATATTTCAAAAGACGGAGGCCGAACTCCAGTTTTCGAGTTGCCTACATATCCCCATTTTACAGGAATCAGACTATGTGTAGTTCCGAATTTACCTGCGGATTATGCCGATGAAACTACTGCAAGAACGGACACGAGATGTGGAAGTGGCTATGATGAGTGGTTGAGGTTCGGTACGGTTGGAGGGAACTGGAGCAAGATCACTCCTACTAGGATAGCGGTCTGGTTACCTGCAGATAAGAGATGCTACAAATGTACTTGCGGAAATTTAAACATGATGCAGATTCCCTTTGGATCATGAAGGTTGTCTTCGGACGGTTATAGATGACGTCCTTGGACCATGACATCCTGGGTCATGAATTATTTAATGAAGGATTTGCAGGCCATTAAATGGTGTTCTCGGGCCATGAAACTGGTGCCTCTGAACCATGACACCTTTGAATAATGATATGCAAATTTGAGAGATCCTCAGGCCATGGCATGGTGTCTTCCGGATATGAGGATGGTGCCTTTAGATTATGACGCCTTTGGACCGATTAGCGATGTTTCAGCCCATGATATGCGATAATTTGATGTAACAAGACGAGGCTTAGTCTTGCGAAGTGGAGGGCAGAGCTTAGCCTGATTGAAAAGCAAGTAGATAGAAGTAGAAATAGAGCGATATCTGTGCAAAAAAGGGACAGTGCTTAGTCCCGTGCAAGTGGGGAGGTAAGGATTAGCCTTATGCAAGTGGGGAGGCAAGGATTCGCCTCATTCAAATATGAAGTCAAGGACTAGACTCATGCAAATATGGAGGCAAGGATTAGCCTCATGCAAATATAGAGTCAGGGCTTAGACTCATGCAAGTATGGAGTCATGGATTAGACTCATGCAAACGTGGAGTCAGGGCTTAAGACTCATGCAAGTATGGAGTCAAGGATTAGACTCATGCAAGATTCGGGATAGGGCTTAGTCCCATGCAAATGGAAGGCAATGCTTAGCCTTATGCAAATATGGAGGTAGAGCTTAACCTCATGCAAAATTCGGGACATGGCTTAGTCCCATGTAAATGGAAGGCAATGCTTAGCCTTATGCAAATATGGAGGTAGAGCTTAACCTCATACAAAGAGAAAGCAGTGCTTAGCCTCATGCAAATATGGAGTCCGGGATTAGACTCATGCAAGATTGGAGACAGAGCTTAATCTCACGCAAATGTGGAGTCAAAGATTAGACTTATGCAGGAAGAAGGCAGTGCTTAGCCTTATGCAAATATGGAGGTAGAGCTTAACCTCATGCAAGATTTGGGACAGGGCTTAATCCCATGCAAATGGGAAGTCAGAGATTAGACTCATGCAAGATTGGAGACAGGGCTTAGTCTCATGCAGAGAGAAGACAGTGCTTAGCTTATGAAAATATGGACGTAGAGCTTAATCTCATGCAAGATTCGGGACATGGCTTAGTCCCATGCAAATGGGGAGTCAGAGATTAGACTAATGCAACGAGAGAATTGCATATAAGGGTAGAGTATGTATTAGCTAGTATATGTTCAGTGTATGATGGCCGGATGGATGGGGAATTTGTTTTGTGTATATATGCTTCGCGAATGCTACCGTTATTTCAAATGTGCCTGCGTTCAAAGAAAAATTGTAAGTTTTATGAGGGGAGGTTGGTTCTTGCTTCGTCTGCCGGCCTTGCTCTACTCCGCTTTGGAAGCCCCCTTCGAGTTCCCCTAGGTAGCACTTGATGGTTATGAAAAATAGAATTTTCGAAAAATATGCATTGATAAAATAGAATCGTTTTTGGAAGCGTATTGATATATCAAGTAATTTTGATGAACTAGCGATTGTGACACATTTCAAAGGTATTGCAGCTCTCTTATGTTGGAATTTTGAGTGTCCTCCTCAAAATTATGCCCCAGTTTGGTAGATGATTTTAACTGTTTGCGGATGGCGGACCCTGCCGAATCTCCTTCGGAATTTTGAGAATCCTTCTCAAAATTCTATCCCAGTTCTTGACTGATTACTGACTTCCTGGCATGTGATGGCGCTGGCTGGACTTGCTCCGGAATTTTGAGGACCCTCCTCAAAATTTTGCCCCAGTTTCTGACTTTAGGGGAAATGAAAATTTTATTATGATATGACCGAACCCATAAGGATGCCTACGTATCCCCTCTTAAATGGGAATCAGGTCAAGCGTAGTTCAATTACATCAGAAAAGAAATGTGAAATAATCTAAGTATAGTATCTCTTGACTGCGTCTGAATTGATTGGTTTTGGCCAAATTTCTCCATCCATTTCTGCAAGTATGAGTGCTCCTCCTGTCAGGACCCTGTGAACCATGTACGGACCTTGCCAGTTGGGAGAGAATTTCTCTTTGGCTTCATCTTGGTGTGAGAAGATTTTCTTCAATACCAGCTGCCCTGGTGCGAACTATCTTGGTTTGACCCTTTTGTTGAAAGTTATGGATATTCTGTTTTGGTAAAGTTGGCTGTGACATATTGCGTTCATCCTCTTTCCATCAATAAGGGCCAATTGCTCATAGCGGCTCCTTATTCATTCTGCATCACTGAGCTCAGCTTCCTGTATGACTCTTAAAGAAGGAATCTCTACCTCGGCTGGGATGACAGCCTCGGTACCATAAACCAGCATGTAGGGGGTTGCCCCGATTGACGTGCAAACTGTGGTGCGGTACACTAACAGAGCAAAGGGTAACTTCTCATGCCACTGCTTGTGATTCTCTACCATTTTCCTTAGTATCTTCTTAATGTTTTTGATGGCGGCTTCTACGGCTCCATTCATCTAAGGTCTATATGTGATGACCCAAAAGGTCATCACTTGTTTTAAAATGAAATTCCATGTTCTGAGGCCTTGAAAACCTAATTTAGAGTCACCTTGATTTGCGTCCGCAGTCCGGGCACGTAGCCGAAAAGCTTAAATATGAAATTTTGTGAAAAATGATAAGTTTTGACTGTAAAATGAATAAATTTGACTTCGGTCAACACTTTGGATAAACGGACCCAGATCTGTGATTTGACGGTCCCATAGGGTCCGTAGGAAAATATAGGACTTGGGCGTATGCCCGGAATCGAATTCCGAGGTCCCGAGCCCGAGAAATGAATTTTTAAAGGAAATTGTTTTCTGAAAATTTTTAAGGAAATTTGAAATGAAGTTTGATTAGAAAGAGATGATATCAAGACCGTATTTAGGTTTTGGCATCCAGTACAGGTCTTATATATGGTTTAAGTCGTTTCTGCAAAGTTTGGGTGAAAACGGACGTCGTTTGACGTGATTCAGACCTAAATTGCTAAATTTGATACTTGATGAAGTTTGAGAAAAAGTTCTTGACTTTGAGGTTTGATTCATTGTTATTGAGGTTATTTTGGCGATTTGATCGCACGGATAAGTTCGTATGATGTTGTTGAGTTAGTACGTGTGTTTGGTTAGGAGCGCCGAGGGCTCGAGTGTGTTTCGGATGTGTTTCGACAAGTTTTGAACTTAGGAAAAAGTTGCAGATTCAGAGAAGTTGCAGGTCTCTGAAGCCAGGTCTCGCGGTCCGCAGTGGAAACTTCACGGCCGCGGTGGGGACTCCGCGACCGCGGTAGAATTTGTACGGTCCGCGGTGAGCAAGGCTAAGCCTCCGCGGCCGCGCTCGATTTCTTGCGTTCCGCGGCCGTAGTCCCTTTTTATGCGGCCCGCAGAGAGGGTCTGAGAGGAGTATATTTAAACGGACTTTTCAGTTATTTTTCACTTTTCAAAACCCCAAAAACATAAGAGGTGATTTTTCATATAACCCTTATTCTCCAAATCAATTGTAAGTAATTTTTAACTAGTTTTCTTCAATCATTAATATCTTTTAACATGATTTCAACTTCAAGTCAATTATTTTCATGGAGGAATTGGGTGTTTTGGGTAGAACCTAGGTTTTTCAAAAATTGGGGATTTGGACCTCGATTTGAGGTCTGATTTCAAAACAAAGTACATATTTGAGCTCGTGGGGGAATGTGTAATCGAGTTTTGGTTCGAACCTCAGGTTTTGACCATGTGGGCCCGGGGGCGATTTTGACTTTTTGGGTAAAACTTTGGAAAACTCATTTTCATGCATTCAAATTGATTCATTTAGCATTTATTGATGTAATTAAGTAACTTGTGGCTAGATACGAGCGAATTGACAGAGGAATCGAGCGGTAAAGCTATAATTGAAACTTGAGTTGTGTTCGAGGCATCGAGGTAAGTGTTTGTTCTAACCTTAGCTTGAGGGATTAGGAGTTGTGTCCTATTTGCTATTTGCTTCTTGTCGAGTACGACGTATAGGCATGGTGACGAGTATCTATACGTTAGTGTCAAGCATGACCGTGGGTATTATATTGTGATTTTCATTATTTCGTTGTATTATTCATGTATTGGTGAAGATTTCTAATTGTTGTATAAAGTTTGTGGAAAGAATTGTGACCTATGAACATTGAGGAGCATTGGCTCAAGTTGTATAGCGAAATTGTGAAAGTATAAGTGACAATTGAACTTTTAGAGCATTCGGCTCGAGTTGTGAAATGAGTTGTGGAAGTATAAGTGATAATCGAACCTCTAGAGAATTGGCTTGAGTTGTGAAGGGAATTGTGAAGTAAAATTAAGAAAGAGAAGAGATCATTATGTTGTCACCCTTGCCGGGCTATTGTTGATTTATTTTTTGTTCCCTTGTCGGGATTTAATTGTTTAATTGTTGTTCCGTTGCCGGGATTTAATTATTTAATTGTTGTTCCCTTGTCGGGATTTAATTGGTGACTTGTTGTTCCCTTGCCGGGATTCTAATTGCAAATTTCCTTTATTCCCTTACCCTATTGTTTGTGATTATTGTTTGGGTGAGAAAGAGAGTTAAAGCACGAAGGGGGATGCCGTGCATTGTTTGTTATTGTGAGGAAAGAGTGTAAAGCATGAAGGGTGATGTCGTGCTACATGATGTACCATTCCGTGCCGATTTTATTGATTATATGGTGAGGAAAGAGAGTAAAAGCACAAAGGGTGATGTCATGCACATTTTTATTATATGATTGCTTTGGTGAGGACGAGAGTAAAAGCATGAAAGGTGATGCCGTGCATTTTTTGATTTCTGATTCTTTGTTGATATCCGAGTTATGTTGTTTCTTTCATTACTTGTTGTTATTTGATTTACTTTGAGGTTATAGATTCCTTTACCCTATTTGCCTTATGATTGTTGTTTGGGTGAGGAAGAGCGTAAAGCACTAAGGGTGATGTCGTGTATTGTTTTGGTGAGAGAGAGTAAAAGCACGAAGGGTGATGCCGTGCACTTGTTTTTGATTTCCTAAATTTTATTGATAACTGTGTTACGGTTTCTCTACACTAAATTGTTGATTTCCTGTTGGTACTTGTTGTACCTTGCAGCATGATTTCCCCTTCCTATTTCCAATTGAACTGTGGAGATCCTCATATTTATTTGTTGCTCTTCTGTACTACTCGATGTTTCCCTGCATCATGTTTTCCCCCTCCCATACTTGATTGTATATGAATATTTCTTTCTATACTTCTTTTCTGCTGTATTTAGTTAAATTGCACAGGTTTATGTGGTAGTCTGGTCCTAGCCTCGTTACTACTTCGCCGAGGTTAGACTAGGCACTTACCAGCACATGGGGTCGGTTGTGCTGATACTACACTTTACACTATGTGCAGATCCTAAAGCAGCTTTTGGACAGTAGTTTGAGGGCTTCCTTCAGTCCACTCGGAGACCCAAGATAGATCTGCAGGCGTCTGCAGGCCCTGGCGTCTCCCTCTATCTCTATTTCCTATTTCATTTCCTTTTGTTCAGAAATAGTGTATTGCATTTCTTCAGACTTTGTATGTAGTAACTCTTAGACAGTCTGTGACACAGTGACACCATATTTTAGGGTATTGAGGTTTTAAAAGTTGTAATAGACGTAGCTTTAAGTTATATAAATGTTGACTTCCGCTTTATTTCTTAAAATTCTGCTTTTATTATGTTGTCGCCTTGTGTTTGTTAAACAGAAGCAAAAAAAAGAAAGTGTAGCAAGTAGTTAAGGTTTGGCTTGCCTAGCTCCCATTAGTAGGCGCCATCACGACTCCCGAGGGTGGGAAATTCGGGTCGTGACAAGTTGGTATCAGAGCTCTAGGTTGCATGGGTCTCACATTTCATAGACAAGCTTAGTAGAGTTTGAGAGATCCGTACGAAGACGTCTGTATTTATCCCCCAGAGGCTACAGAGTTAGGAACGAACTTCACATCTATTTTTTCTTGTCGTGCGATTTTGATCTCTCAATGCTAAATTGCAACCTCTACTCTTGTCCTTTCGCAAATGGCGAGGTCACGTACCGCTTCTTCAACCGAACAACAGCACAAACCAGTGATAGATCAACTACGTTCCGGAGGCTTTATGGAGGTTAGATAGGTTTCACCAAGCTCTTCATTACTAATTTCACCAGTGCATCTTCTGAGGATCCCCAAAATTATTTAGATAACTGTCATGAGGTTCTTAGAAACATGGGTATAATTGAGGCAAATGGGGTCGATTTTGCTATTTTTCTCTTGTCTAGATCCGCCAAGACTTGGTGGAGAGATTATTGCTTGGCTAGACCAGCTGGATCGCCGGCTTCGACTTGGGAGCAGTTCACGCAGCTATTTCTGGAGAAGTTTCTCCCATCACTCAGAGAGAGATATTAGAGGGGGAGGTAGAGGTATTAGAGGGGGAGGTGCAGGTATTGTTCTGGTTTGTGGTAGATAAGCTTCGATTTTATTTTGCGCCGTATCTGGTCATGACTAGTTATTCTTTGAGTGCCCCTGTTTATGTGTCTACGCCGGTGGGTGATTCTATTATGGTGGATTGCGTCCATTGCTCGTGTATAGTGGTTATTGGATGTCTTGAGACTCGTGTAGATTTGCTTCTTCTAGACATGGATGATTTCGGTGTTATATTGGGGATGGACTAGTTATCACCTTGCCATGCTATCTTGGACTATCATGCCAATAATGTGACCTTATCCTTACCGGGTTTACCTCGTTTAGAGTGGAGAGGGACTCCTGGTCATTCTAACCGTAGTGTTATCTCTTATGTGAAGGCTCGACGTATGGTCGAGAAGGGGTCTTTGGCCTATTTGGCATATGTTCGTGATTCTAGTGCTGAGGTTTCTTCTATTGATTTTGTGCCATTGTTCGTGAGTTTCCCGAGGTATTCCCTTCAGACCTGCCGGGTATGCCGCCCGACAAGGATATTGATTTCTACATTGATTCGGCTCCGGGCACTCAGCCCATTTCTATTCCGCTGTATCGTATGGCCCCGCCTGAGTTGAAAGAGTTGAAGGAGCAGTTGCTTACTTGAAAAGGGTTTCATTAGACCCAGTACTTCGCCTTGGGCTGCGCCAGTGTTGTTTGTTAAGAAGAAGGACGGATGAATGAGAATGTGTATTGAGTACCGACAGTTGAACAAGGTTACAATCAAGAATAAGCAGCCATTGCCGAGGATTGATGATTTGTTTGATCAGCTTTAGGGTGCCAAAGTATTTTCGAAGATTGATTTGAGATCTGGCTACCATCAGTTGAGGATTAGGGCATCTGATGTCCCTAAGACAACTTTCCGCACTCGGTAGGGGCATTATGAGTTCCAGGTCATGTCATTTGGGTTGACCAGTACCCCAACAACTTTTATGGAATTGATGAACCGAGTGTTCAGGACTTATTTGGACTCGTTCGTGATAGTCTTCATTGATGATATTTTGATATATTCCCGCAGCCGGGAGGAGCACGAGCAACATCTTAGAGTGGTTTTTCAGACCTTGAGGGATAATCAGTTATATGCTAAGTTCTCGAAGTGTGAGTTCTGGGTGAGTTCAGTCGCATTTTTGGGTCATGTTGTATCAGTAGAGGGTATTCAGGTTTGATCCTAAGAAGATTGAGGCAGTTAAGAACTGACCTAGACCAGCATCAACTATAGAGATTCGGAGTTTCTTGGAATTGGCAGGCTACTACCGTCGGTTAGTGGAGGGGATCTCATCTATCGCATCCCCGATGACCAGGTTGACCCAGAAGGGTGCCCAGTTTAGATGGTCGGATGAGTGTGAGGTGAGCTTTTAGAAGATCAAGACGGCTTTGACTATGGCACCGGTGTTGGTTTTGCCTACAAGTTCAGGGCCCTATACAATCTATGGTGATGCATCTCGTATTGGACTTGGTGTAGTGTTGATGCAGGATGGCAAGGTCATTTCCTATACTTTACGGTAGTTGAAGATTCATGAGAAGAACTATCCGGTTCATTATTTGGAGTTGGCATCCATTGTTCACGTATTGAAGATTTGGAAGCATTATATGTATGGCGTGGCACGTGAGGTGTTCATGGATCACAAGATTCTTCAGTATTTGTTCAAGAAAAAGGAGTTGAATTTGAGGCAGAGGAAGTGGTTGGAGTTGTTGAAAGACTATGATATCACTATCTTATATCATCCGGGAAAGGCCAATATGGTGGCCGATGCTTTGAGTAGGAAGGCAGCCGGTATGGACAGTCTTGCTTAAATTCCGATCAGTGAGAGACCGCTTGCTTTGGATGTTCAAGCTTTGGCCAATCAATTCTTGAGGTTGGATGTTTCTGTGCCCAGTCGTGTGTTAGCTTGCACAGTCGCTCGTTCTTCATTATTGGAGCGTATCCGAGATCGGCAGTATGATGATCCCCATTTGTGTGTCCTTAGAGACACAGTGCAGCGCGGAGGTGCCAAGCAGGTAACCTTAGATGATGATGGAGTTCTGAGATTGCAGGGTCGAGTTTGTATTCCTAATGTGGATGGGCTCCAAGAGTTGATTTTAGAGGAGGCCCATAGCTCCCGGTACTCTATTCATCCGGGCGCCGCGAAGATGTATCAGCATTTGCGGCAACATTATTGGTGGCGGAGAATGAAGAAGGATATCGTTGCATATGTAGCTTGGTGTTTAAATAGTCAGCAGGTTAAGTATGAGCATCAGAGGCCTAGTGGTTTATTCAGAGGATTGAGCTTTCCGAGTGGAAGTGCGAGCGGATCACTATGGATTTCGTTGTTGGAATCCCGCAGACTCGGAGGAAGTTTGACGCAGTATGGGTCATTATTGATAGGCTGACCAAGTCAGTGCATTTCATTCCTGTGGCGGTCTCCTATTCATCCGAGAGGTTAGCTGAGATCTATATCTGGGAGATTATTCGTCTCCATAGTGTGCCTATATCTATCATTTCGGACCAAGGTATGCAGTTTACCTTGTGTTTCTGGATAGCAGTTCAGCGAGAGTTAGGCATCCAAGTTGTGGTGAGTATATCATTTCATCCTCAGACGGACGGCCAGTCCGAGCGGACTATTCAGATTTTGGAGGATATGCTCCGAGCTTGTATCATTGACTTTGGAGGCTCGTGGGATAAGTTTTTGCCTTTAGCAAAGTTTGCTTACAACAACAGTTACCAGTCGAGTATCCAGATGGCTCCTTATGAGGCTTTATATGGTAGGCGGTATCTATCTCCTGTTGAATGGTTTGAGCCAGGGGAGGCTCAGTTGTTAGGTACAGATCTAGTTCAGGAGGCCTTGGACAAGGTCAGGATTATTCAGGATAGGCTTCGTACAGCTCAGTCCAGGCAAAAGAGTTATGCAGACCGCAATGTTCGAGATGTGATTTTTATGGTCGGTGAGCGGGTGCTGCTCCGAGTTTGTCTATGAAGGGCGTGATGAGATTTGGAAAGAAGGGCAAGCTTAGAACTAGGTTCATTGGTCCGTTTGATATTCTTGATCGATTGGGAGAGGTGGCTTATAGACTTGCATTGCCGCTGATCTTATCAGTCGTGCGTCCAGTGTTTCATGTGTCCGTTCTGGAAATATCACGGCGATCCATCCCACGTGTTAGATTTCAGCATTATCCAGTTGGACAAGGACTTGTCTTATGAGAAGGAACCGGTAGCTATTCTAGACCGGCAGGTTCGTCAGTTGAGGTCGAAGAGTTTTCCTTCTGTTCGTGTTCAGTGGAGAGGTCAGCCTCCTGAGGCATCGATCTGGGAGTCCAGTTCGATATGCGGAACCGTTATCCCCATCTTTTCCCCGACTCAGGTACTTCTTTCTTCTGTCCGTTCGAGGACGAACAGTTATTTTAGAGGTGGAGAATGTGATGACATTTAAAATGAAATTTCGTGTTCTGAGGCCTTGAAAACCTCATTTAGAGTCACCTCAATTTGTGTGCGCAGTCCGGGCGTGTAGCTGGAAAGCTCAAATATGAAATTTTATGAAAAAATGATAAGTTTTGACTGTAAAATGAATAAATTTGACTTAAGTCGACACTTTTGGTAAACGGACCCGGATCTGTGATTTGACAGTCCCGGAGGGTCCGTAGGAAAATATGGGACTTGGGCGTATGCCCGGAATCTAATTCCAAGGTCCCGAGCCCGAGAAATGAATTTTTAAAGGAAATTGTTTTCTGAATATTTTTAAGGAAATTTGAAATGAAGTTTGATTAGAAATAGATGGTACAAGGACCGTATTTTGGTTCCGGCGCCCGGTACAAGTCTTATATATGGTTTAAGTCATTTCTGTAAAGTTTGGTTGAAAACGGGCGTCGTTTGACGTGATTCGGACCTAAATTGCTAAATTTGATACTTGATGAAGTTTGAGAAAAAGTTCTTGACTTTGAGGTTTGATTCATTGTTGTTGAGGTTATTTTGGCGATTTGATTGCACGGATAAGTTCGTATGATGTTGTTGAGTTAGTACGTGTGTTTGGTTAGGAGCCCCGAGGGCTCGAGTGTGTTTCAGATGTGTTTCGACAAGTTTTGAACTTAGGAAAAAGTTGCAGATTCAGAGAAGTTGAAGGTCTCTGAAGCCAGGTCTCGTGGTCCGCGGTGGAAACTTTGCGACCGCGGTGGGGACTCCGCGACCGCGGTAGGATTTGTGTGGTCTGCTGTGAGAAAGGCCAAGCCTCCGCGGCTGCGCTCGATTTCTTGCGGTCCGCGGTGGAGCTCCACGGCCGCAGTCCTTTTTATACGGTTCGCGTAGAGGGTCTGAGAAGAGTATATTTAAACGGACTTTTCAGTTATTATTCACTTTTCAAAACCCCAAAAACATAAGAGGCGATTTTTCAAATAACCTTTCTTCTCCAAATCAATTGTAAGTTATTTTTAACTAGTTTTCTTCAATCATTAACATCTTTTAACATGATTTCAACTTCAAGTCAATTATTTTCATGGGGGAATTTGGTGTTTTGGTTAGAACCTAGGTTTTTCAAAAATTGGGGATTTGGACCTCGATTTGAGGTCTGATTTCAAAACAAAGTACGTATTTGAGCTCGTGGGGGAATGGGTAATGGGGTTTTGGTTCGAACCTCGGGTTTTGACCATGTGCGCCCGGGGGCGATTTTGACTTTTTGGGTAAAGCTTTGCAAAACTCATTTTCATGCATTCAAATTGATTCATTTAGCGTTTATTGATGTAATTAAGTAACTTGTGGCTAGATACAAGTGAATTGGCAGAGGAATCGAGGGGTAAAGCTATAATTGAAACTTGAGTTGTGTTCGAGGCATCAATGTAAGTGTTTGGTCTAACCTTAGCTTGAGGTATTAGGAGTTGTGTCCTATTTGCTATTTGCTTCTTGTCGAGTACGACATATAGGCATGGTGACGAGTATCTATACGTTGGTGTCAAGCATGACTGTGGGTCTTATATTGTGATTTTCATGATTTCATTGTATTATTCATGCATTGGTGAAGATTTCTAATTGTTGTATAAAGTTTGTGGAAAGAATTATGACCTATGAACATTGAGGAGCATTGGCTCAAGTTGTATAGTGAAATTGTGAAAGTATAAGTGACAATTGAACTTTTAGAGCATTGGCTCGAGTTGTGAAATGAGTTGTGGAAGTATAAGTGATAATCGAACCTCTAGAGCATTGGCTCGAGTTCTGAAGGGAATTGTGAAGTAAAATTGAGAAAGAGAAGAGATCATTATGTTGTCACCCTTGCCGGGCTATTGTTGATTTATTTGTTGTTCCCTTGTCAGGATTTAATTGTTTAATTGTTGTTCCGTTGCCGGGATTTAATTATTTAATTGTTGTTCCCTTGCCGGGATTTAATTGGTGACTTGTTGTTCCCTTGCCGGGATTCTTATTGCAAATTTCCTTTATTTCCTTATCCTATTGTTTGTGATTATTATTTGGGTGAGGAAGAAGTTAAAGCACGAAGGGTGATGCCGTGCATTGTTTGTTATTGTGAGGAAGGAATGTAAAGAACGAAGGGTGATGCCGCGCCACACGATGTACCATTCCATGCCGATTTTATTGATTATATGGTTAGTAAAGAGAGTAAAGAACGAAGGGTGATGCCGTGCACATTTTTATTATATGATTGCTTTGGGGAGGACTAGAGTAAAAGCACGAAGGGTGATGTCGTGCATTTGTTGATTTCTGATTCTTTGTTGATATCTGAGTTATGTTGTTTCTTTCATTACTTGTTGTTATTTGATTTACTTGGAGGTTATAGATTCCCTTACCCTATTTGCCTTGTGATTGTTGTTTAGGTGAGGAAGAGCGTAAAGCACGAAGGGTGATGCTGTGCACTTGTTTTTGATTTCCTAATTTTTATTGATAACTGTGTTATGGTTTCTCTACACTAAATTGCTGATTTCCTGTTGATACTTGTTGTACCCCGCAACATGATTTCCCCTTCCTATTTCCAATTGAACTGTGGAGATCCTCATATTTATTGGTTGCTCTTCTGTTGCTATTCGATGTTTCCCGGCATCATGTTTTCCCCCTCCCATACTTGACTGTATATGATTATTTCTTTCTGTACTTCTTTTCTGTTGTATTTAGTTAAATTGCATAGGTTTATGTGGTAGTCTGGTCCTAGCCTCGTCACTACTTCGCCGAGGTAAGGCTAGGCACTTACCAGCACATGGGGTTGGTTGTGCTGATACTACACTCTGCACTATGTGCAGATCCCGAAGCGGCTTTTGGACAATAGTTGGAGGGCTTTCTTCAGTCCACTCGGAGACCCAAGGTAGACCTGCAGGCGTATGTAGGCCCTGGCGTCTCCCTCTATCTCTATTTCCTGTTTCATTTCCTTTTGTTCAGAATATTTCTTCAAACCTTGTATGTAGTAACTCTTAGACAGTCTGTGACACTGTGACACCAGATTTTAGGGTATTGAGGTTTTAAAAGTTGTAATAGGCGTAGCCTTAAGTTATATAATTGTTGACTTCCGCTTTATTTCTTAAAATTTCGCTTTTATTATATTGTCGCCTTGTGTTTGTTAAACAGAAGCAAAAAAAAAAGAAATTGTAGCAAGTAGTTAAGGTTTGGCTTGCCTAGCTCCCATTAGTAGGCGCCATCATGACTCCCGAGGGTGGGAAATCTGGGTCATGGCTCTACAGGCGGTGGAATTCTTGTGTTTGATTTTGAAAGTTTCACATATAGATTTCATCAAATCACTGTTGAGATTGGCGGCATTGTCAGTAATAATGGACTTAGGAACTCCGAATCGACAGAAAATACGATCCTTGACAAAATCTGCGACGACTTTCTTGGTTACAGCTTTGTAAGATGTAGCTTCTACCCGTTTTGTGAAGTAATCAATGGCTACCAGAATAAACCGGTGTCCATTTGAAGCAGTGGGCTCAATCGGACCGATAACATCCATTCCCCAGGCGGCGAATGGCCAAGGTGAGCTCGTTACATTGAGCTCGTTTGGCAGCATTTTTATCATGTCAGCATACATGTTACAACCCATATCCACATGTGTTAGTTCATGCCATATATTAGTTAACATAAATCCAAGAAGGAATTATCTTTTAGATGATAAGAAGTCAATCCTATTGGTCTTAAGTGATACAAGAGTGTATAAGGGTGATTAACCAGTATTAGAAGTTAAACGAATCAAGGATGTTGTAACTCGTATTTTCAGGTAATCTAGCGGTGCTTAATACACTCAAGAGGTCATTTATTAAGGTATTTTAATCATATAATATCCGTATCATAAGTCTTGAAGTCAAACGAGTTATGAAACAAAAGTCGACAAAAGTTGTCGCAACTTAGGTTCATAATTTTACTTAAACATTGGGTCAAATGTTTCTAATCTTTTCTCATAATTTACAAGGAATTACGGGGTGATCTACCAACCAAATTAAATATCTAGGAGTCTAGTTTCCAACGCATTAAACCGTTCATCGATACGATCTCGGAGTAGATAGATATTCGCGTTTTCGCGAGACTGCGCCAAGCACCTCTCTATGGGGCCCACTAAGTCGGTTTAAGATATTTGGACCTATATAGGATGACTACAACCCGTTTTAAGTCATTTCGTTTCACTATTTTCAGACCTTAGAACCCTAGGAACATCCTCTCAAGGTTCTCTCAAGATTCAAGACCCAAACAAAGGGCAAACAACACAAATCAAGTGTCGGGAATTCCGTGGCGCTAGTAAGTCTCTTGTTCTTCTTGTTGTTGCTCATTTTTGTGTCATTCCAGCCCGTGTGGGAGGTTGTTTTAAAGGGTTTATGTTCTGTAAATACTCCCTCATGTTCTTAATATCAATCCTAGGTGATTTCAAGCCTTCTAAAGTGATTCTAGTGCCGAAAAACACTAATTGATCGCTAGTTTCATTTTTTTTGTTGTGTGGCAGCATTGGAGGGATATTTCATGGAAATTTAAGGTCAAATTGGAGTTGTTCTTTCTGTATAAAGGTAAGGAACCTCTTACTCTATATGTATTTAAGATTATCCAAGTTGCGGCTAAGCCATTGAAGCTAGAACTTGTGAGATATATATCGAAAGGTTTGGTAGTAATGTTATTGTTTTGTGGACTGTTTTGCGTTGTTGTTGGGCTGCGTATTTTACTACTATCTTGTGGAGTTTTGGAGGAGGAAGGGTGTGGGGAAACACCATATATATGTAGGGTTATGGGCTGATAGTTATTCGTAACATTTCCAGATTGTTTGACACGACTACGGTGGTCGTCGTATGTATGGAGTGATTAGGCTGTGTGTGGACTATATTGGGAGGCTCAATATGTTTATTATTGATGTTGTTTGGGCTGTTTGGTGACTATTTTGAATGGTGTGAGGTCATATATATAGGGGAGGTGCTGTCCGTTTCATCGTAAAATAGGTTGTGGTCGATACATAATAGTTATGACGCTTAAATGATAACGATAGTATCGTTTCTCTTATTGTAGACTAAGGAGTTTTGACAATTGCATAGCTTGAGATTGGGGCAGTATATACAAGGTATGTGAGGCTATCCCTTTCCTTCTTTTGCACGACTCCGATTGCACATAATGTAATGAACGATCTTCCAAGATACTCTACTCTTAGAAGCTAGCAGTACTTACATTGTTTTCCCTCTTATGGAACGATTGATGTTAATGTTGCTTCTCTTAGTCTTATGTTATCAATGTTGTTGGTACTTCCTGATTCTTATAAGGTTCATAGTGAAGAGTTAGTCCTAATAACGTGTACAGAGGATACCGACCTTACGTCACTCCGAAAGGTTTAGAATGTGATTCCATGAGTCGAGCATGCATTATATATATGTATCTATTTTACTCTACCGAGCCACGCTATAGTTGGCTGGGTACGGCACCTATTGTGCAACCACTGATCAGTTGGGTTTTACCGAGCTCCACGTGGCCGGGTACGATTCTACCGAGCCTATTATGGCCGGGTACGATATGATGATGATGATGCCCACAGAGGCGAATGCTTTAAAGGTTTATGTATTTATACATATGTATCATGCATTTCATGTAAGTAGCCCTCAGAGGTACTAAGATGTTACAGGTTGTATATTCTCTATCCTTGCTTACATTACTGATCGTATTTATGGTTCCTTGCCTTACATACTCAGTACTTTATTCGTACTGACGTCCTTTTATTTGTGGACGCTGCATGTCGTGCTGCAGGTCCTGATAGACAGGCAGGTGCAGCTCCCCCACCACAGTAGACTGTCCAGTTCAGCGGTGATTGGCGAGATCCCTTCTCCGGACTTGCCTTGGTCTTGGTATGCAATTTTTGTTATAGACATTATGGGTATGTCGGGGCCCTGTTCCGGCTATGTTGCAACACTTATGTTCTTTTAGAGGCTCATAGACAGGTGTCGGCTCATGTATAGTTTGGTATGCCTTGTCGGCTAGTTTTTGTTGTATAGTCTTTCATAGTAGCGTGGTAGCTCATACCTTATATGTAGTTTCTTGATTGTCTGGTCATCCCCTGCTATGTATGTTCATGCCGTCATATTTTATTGCTGGTTGTCCATGATCTAGGTCTACCATTTATATTGATCTCTTTAGCCTTAAAAGATAATAATGAAGGTTAGATGAAATGTACGTTGGTGCTCGGCAAGTGTGGTCGGGTGCTAGTCATGGCCCTTCAGTTTGGGTCGTGACAAACTTGGTATCAGAGCAAGTCTGTCCTAGGGGTTGTCTATGAGCCGTGTCTAGTAGAGTCTTGATTATGGATGTGTAGCGCGCCACATTTATAATCAGGAGGCTACATGACATCTAGGGTTGTTACCTTCTTCCTGAATCTAGATCGTGCGTAGAGTTGAGTCGTAAGTGTTCGTCTCTAATATTCTCCTTGTTTTTTTTCAGTGATGCCTTCGACTAGGAAGCAAACGATTAATAGACGGCTTGATACAACAGCGGGAAAGGGTACCAGTCAGGTGCCCCAAGTCAGAGCAGGACAAAGTGAGGCTCAAAGTGAGATGCCCTCTCATACCTCATCTACTCCATCTCCTCCAGAGGATATTAGAAGGCACCCAGCGCCTCCAGTTCCTCCGTCTGGCACTCCAGACCAGGATATGCAGAGTGCTTTGCAGTTATTGACTAGCTTGGTAGCTGCTCAGGCTCAGAGGCAGAATACAGGTGCTGCTGAGAAACCAGTTAGTACAAGAGTTCGTGATTTTATTAATTTAGACCCTCCAGTGTTTACCGGATCAGACCCCAAGGAGGACCCACAGACTTTTATTGACCAGGTTCATCGTACACTTCGGGTTATGCATGTTAGTGATACAGAGGCAGTAGAGTTGGCTTCTTATCGGCTACGGGATTTAGCGGTTCTCTGGTATGATAGTTGGGAGAGATCCAGGGGTCCGAACCCTCCTCCAGCTGTGTGGAAGGAATTTTCTGAGGCCTTTCTTCGTCACTACTTGCCAGTTGAGATACGACGAGCTAGAGCTGATAAGTTCTTGAACCTTAGACAAGGTAATATGAGTGTGCGAGAGTACAATATGCAGTTTGATTCTTTGGCAAGGTATGCTCCCCATATGGTGGCCGAGATGAGTGATAGGGTGCATATGTTCGTGAATGGGTTGGGACCACATCTAATAAATGAGTGTACGACAGCCTCCTTGGTGGAGGGCATGGATATTTCCCGTATTCAAGCTTATGCCCAGACCCTAGAGGATCGTAAGCGCCAGCAGAGGGCAGTTAGGGAGCAGGATAGAGGCCAGCATAAGAGGGCGAGATTTGCAGGGTATTCTGATGACTTCAGAGGCCGCATCAGGCCACAGTTTTCGAGGAGTTCGGCGCCACCTGTAGCTAGTGCTCCTCCACAGTTTCAGAGGCCTCGATATGATCGATCCTATTCTGGTCCAGGTCAGAGTTCGCGGGCATCTGGCTCGCAACATCACAGGGATACTAGTCAGATGAGACCCCCAACACCACATTGTGATCAGTGCGGCAAGGCCCACTTTGGACTGTGTCGTCGAGGTTCTGATGCATGCTATTCGTGCGGGCAGCCTGGCCATATGATGCGGGATTGTCCTAATAGAGGAGGTGATGGTATGGCTCAGCCGACTGGATCTGTGTCTGGTTCTTCCTCATCAGTTCGACCTCCAGCACGGGGTTTTCAGCAGTCGACAGGTCGTGGTAGGGGTAGAGGTGCAGTGCCGAGTTCGAGTGGTGCTCAAAATCGAACCTATGCTCTAGTAGGTCGACAGGATCTCGAGTCGTCTCCAGATGTTGTTACAGGTATTATATCTGTGTTTTCTTATGATGTATATGCGCTGATTGATCCGGGATCTACATTATCATATGTTACACCCTTTGTGGCTAATAAGTTTGGCATTGAACCTGAATTGATAAGTAAACCCCTCGCGGTATCTACTCCGATAGGAGATTCTGTGATTGCTAGAAGGGTATATAGAGGTTGCACTGTGATGATTTGTAGTCGTCAAACCTCGGCAAATTTATTTGAGTTAGAAATGGTTGATTTTGATGTGATAATGGGAATGGACTGGTTGGCCTCATGCTATGCAAATGTTGACTGTCGTACGAAGATGGTTAGGTTCCAATTTCCGGGTGAACCCATCATTGAATGGAAAGGGAACATTGCTACACCGAAAGGTAGGTTTATTTCCTATCTTAAGGCAAGGAAAATGATCTCAAAAGGTTACATTTATCATCTTGTTCGCGTTAGGGATGCGGAGGCGAAACCGCCTACTTTACAATCAATCCCTGTGGTTAACGAATTCCCAGATGTTTTCCCAGATGAACTCCCGGGCCTTCCTCCTGAAAGGGAGATTGAGTTTAGCATTGATGTGTTGCCTGACACTCAACCGATCTCTATTCCTCCATACAGAATGGCCCCGGCAGAGTTGCGAGAGTTGAAGGTGCAGTTGAAGGACTTGCTGGATAAGGGCTTTATTAGGCCTAGCACTTCACCTTGGGGTGCACCAGTCCTATTCGTGCGGAAGAAAGATGGGTCGTTACGGATGTGTATCGACTATCGACAGTTGAATAAGTCTACTATAAAGAACAAGTATCCACTTCCAAGAATTGATGACCTGTTTGACCAACTCCAGGGTGCCAAGTATTTCTCTAAGATTGATTTACGTTCAGGGTATCATCAGGTGAGGGTTAGGGAGAAAGATATTCCAAAGACGGCCTTCCGGACAAGATATGGGCACTTTGAGTTCTTGGTGATGTCGTTCGGGCTAACAAATGCCCCAGCAGCTTTTATGGATCTCATGAATACTATATTCAGGCCCTATCTTGATGTGTTCGTGATTGTATTCATTGATGACATTCTAGTGTATTCTCGTTCGGAGGCGGAACATGCGGGCCACTTGCGGATAGTATTACAGACGCTTCAGGATCGTAAGTTATATGCTAAGCTCTCCAAATGTGAATTCTGGCTGAACTCAGTAGCATTCCTTGGCCATGTGATATCTGATGAGGGTATTAGTGTCGACACTCAGAAGATCGATGCAGTAAAGAATTGGCCGAGACCTACAACACCATCAGAAGTCCGCAGCTTCCTAGGACTAGCAGGATATTATAGGCGGTTTGTAGAAGGATTTTCCTCTATATCATCACCATTGACTAAGTTAACACAAAAAGCTACCAAATTCCAGTGGTCTGACACTTGTGAACGTAGTTTTCAGGAGCTGAAGAATCGATTGACATCTGCACCAGTGCTCACTCTTCCTGAAGGAACAGAAGATTATGTGGTATATTGTGATGCCTCAGGTATAGGTTTGGGGTGCGTATTGATGCAGCATGGGAATGTGATTGCTTATGCATCAAGACAATTGAAGAAGCATGAAAAGAATTATCCAACCCATGATTTGGAATTGGCTGCAGTAATATATGCTTTGAAGATATGGCGGCACTACTTATACGGCGTCCATGTTGACATCTACACAGATCACAAGAGTTTACAATACATCTTCAAGCAGAAAGAGTTGAATTTGAGGCAGCGTAGGTGGCTTGAATTATTGAAAGACTACGACGTCGAGATATTGTATCATCCCGGTAAAGCCAATGTTGTGGCAGACGCTCTCAGCCGTAAATCAATGGGAAGCTTAGTACATATTGAGGCAGGTAGATGGGGGTTGATTAAAGAGCTTCATCAGCTAGCCAATATGAGAATCAGATTGTTAGACTCTGATGACGGAGGTGTTACTGTACAGAATACATCAGAATCATCTTTGGTAGCCGAGGTAAAAGCACGACAATATGAAGATCCTATCTTAGTACGATTAAGAGAAAGCATTCAACAGTGTAAAAGTATGGCTTTTGGGATCGGAAAAGATGGGGCACTGAGATACCAGAGCCGATTGTGTGTGCCTAATGTGGCAGGGTTGCGAGAGAAGATTATGAATGAGATTCATCAATCCCGATATTCCATCCATCCCGGCTCGACAAAGATGTATCATGATGTCAAGGAGCAATATTGGTGGGATAATATGAAGAAGTCTATTGCAGAATTTGTAGCCCAGTGTCCCAATTGTCAACAAGTAAAGATAGAACATCAGAAACCCGGTGGATTGCTTCAAAATATAGAGATTCCGACCTGGAAGTGGGAGGTGATTAATATGGACTTCATTATTGGATTACCTCGCTCTTATCATAAGTTTGACTCCATCTGGGTGATAATTGATCGACTTACAAAATGTGCCCATTTTCTGCCAGTAAAGACAACTTACACGGCTGAAGATTATGCAAAGTTGTATATCAAGGAGATTGTTAGGCTTCATGGTGTGCCCATATCTATTATATCAGACCGAGGAGCTCAATTTACGGCTAACTTTTGGAGGTCTTTCCAGAAGGGTTTAGGCACACAAGTAAATCTCAGCACTGCATTTCATCCGCAGACTGACGGACAGGCTGAACGTACCATTCAGACACTGGAAGATATGCTACGAGCATGTGTTCTAGATTTTAAGGGGAATTGGGATGATCATCTTCCACTCATAGAATTCGCCTATAACAATAGCTACCATTCCAGTATTAAAATGGCCCCATACGAGGCACTATACGGGAGGAGATGTAGATCACCAGTTGGATGGTTCGAAGTCGGTGAAACAGAATTATATGGGCCAGATTTGATTCACCAAGCTATTGAGAAGGTGAAAGTGATACAGGAGCGATTGAGGACGGCACAAAGCAGGCAAAAATCTTATTCTGATGTCCGACGTCGTGATCTAGAGTTTGAGGTTGGTGATTGGGTTTTCCTGAGGATCTCACCAATGAAGGGTATTATGCGTTTTGGGAAGAAAGGTAAGCTGAGTCCAAGGTATATCGGGCCGTATAAAATTCTTCGACGGATTGGACAGGTTGCTTATGAGTTAGAATTGCCATCCGAATTGGAATTTGTCCACCCGGTATTCCATGTATCTATGTTGAGAAAATGTATTGGAGACCCTTCTCGAGTCGTCCCTATCAAAGATGTACAAGTTACAGAGGACCTATCATATGAAGAAGTGCCAGTGGCGATATTAGATCGGCAAGTCCGCAAGCTGAGAACAAAAGATGTAGCTTCCGTCAAAGTATTGTGGAGGAACAAAAATATGGAAGAAATGACATGGGAAGCAGAAGAGGAGATGAAGTCTAAATACCCTTACTTATTCCAGAATGAAGATAACAAGGATGCTGGTGGAAGACAGGATACATTGGAAGAAGAAACGGCTCTATGAGGTAAGCAATAATTTGAGAATACTCCTCCTTAATACAAAATGGTGATATGTAGATAATGTAAATACGCATAATGCTTTGTGTAGACTTGTGAAACCATATGTTGGGCTTAATTACTTGCAAGTTTTGCTAGTGACCATTTTATAGGGGAAAATTGATCGGAAATTTCCATTGGAATCCACGATGATTTAAACTCCCCATAAACCCTTACATTCGAGGACGAATGTTCCTAAGGGGGGGAGGGTGTTACAACCCATATCCACATGTGTTAGTTCATGCCATATATTAGTTAACATAAATCCAAGAAGGAATTATCTTTTAGATGATAAGAAGTCAATCCTATTGGTCTTAAGTGATACAAGAGTGTATAAGGGTGATTAACCAGTATTAGAAGTTAAACGAATCAAGGATGTTGTAACTCGTATTTTCAGGTAATCTAGCGGTGCTTAATACACTCAAGAGGTCATTTATTAAGGTATTTTAATCATATAATATCCGTATCATAAGTCTTGAAGTCAAACGAGTTATGAAACAAAAGTCGACAAAAGTTGTCGCAACTTAGGTTCATAATTTTACTTAAACATTGGGTCAAATGTTTCTAATCTTTTCTCATAATTTACAAGGAATTACGGGGTGATCTACCAACCAAATTAAATATCTAGGAGTCTAGTTTCCAACTCATTAAACCGTTCATCGATACGATCTCGGAGTAGAGAGATATTCGCGTTTTCGCGAGACTGCGCCAAGCACCTCTCTATGGGGCCCACTAAGTCGGTTTAAGATATTTGGACCTATATAGGATGACTACAACCCGTTTTAAGTCATTTATTTTCACTATTTTCAGACCTTAGAACCCTAGGAACATCCTCTCAAGGTTCTCTCAAGATTCAAGACCCAAAAAAAGGGCAAACAACACAAATCAAGTGTCGGGAATTCCGTGGCGCTAGTAAGTCTCTTGTTCTTCTTGTTGTTGCTCATTTTTGTGTCGTTCCAGCCCGTGTGGGAGGTTGTTTTAAAGGGTTTATGTTCTGTAAATACTCCCTCATGTTCTTAATATCAATCCTAGGTGATTTCAAGCCTTCTAAAGTGATTCTAGTGCCGAAAAACACTAATTGATCGCTAGTTTCGTTTTTTTGTTGTGTGGCAGCATTGGAGGGATATTTCATGGAAATTTAAGGTCAAATTGGAGTTGTTCTTTCTGTATAAAGGTAAGGAACCTCTTACTCTATATGTATTTAAGATTATCCAAGTTGCGGCTAAGCCATTGAAGCTAGAACTTGTGAGATATATATCGAAAGGTTTGGTAGTAATGTTATTGTTTTGTGGACTGTTTTGCGTTGTTGTTGGGCTGCGTATTTTACTACTATCTTGTGGAGTTTTGGAGGAGGAAGGGTGTGGGGAAACACCATATATATGTAGGGTTATGGGCTGATAGTTATTCGTAACATTTCCAGATTGTTTGACACGACTACGGTGGTCGTCGTATGTATGGAGTGATTAGGCTGTGTGTGGACTATATTGGGAGGCTCAATATGTTTATTATTGATGTTGTTTGGGCTGTTTGGTGACTATTTTGAATGGTGTGAGGTCATATATATAGGGGAGGTGCTGTCCGTTTCATCGTAAAATAGGTTGTGGTCGATACATAATAGTTATGACGCTTAAATGATAACGATAGTATCGTTTCTCTTATTGTAGACTAAAGAGTTTTGACAATTGCATAGCTTGAGATTGGGGCAGTATATACAAGGTATGTGAGGCTATCCCTTTCCTTCTTTTGCACGACTCCGATTGCACATAATGTAATGAACGATCTTCCAAGATACTCTACTCTTAGAAGCTAGCAGTACTTACATTGTTTTCCCTCTTATGGAACGATTGATGTTAATGTTGCTTCTCTTAGTCTTATGTTATCAATGTTGTTGGTACTTCCTGATTCTTATAAGGTTCATAGTGAAGAGTTAGTCCTAATAACGTGTACAGAGGATACCGACCTTACGTCACTCCGAAAGGTTTAGAATGTGATTCCATGAGTCGAGCATGCATTATATATATGTATCTATTTTACTCTACCGAGCCACGCTATAGTTGGCTGGGTACGGCACCTATTGTGCAACCACTGATCAGTTGGGTTTTACCGAGCTCCACGTGGCCGGGTACGATTCTACCGAGCCTATTATGGCCGGGTACGATATGATGATGATGATGCCCACAGAGGCGAATGCTTTAAAGGTTTATGTATTTATACATATGTATCATGCATTTCATGTAAGTAGCCCTCAGAGGTACTAAGATGTTACAGGTTGTATATTCTCTATCCTTGCTTACATTACTGATCGTATTTATGGTTCCTTGCCTTACATACTCAGTACTTTATTCGTACTGACGTCCTTTTATTTGTGGACGCTGCATGTCGTGCTGCAGGTCCTGATAGACAGGCAGGTGCAGCTCCCCCACCACAGTAGACTGTCCAGTTCAGCGGTGATTGGCGAGATCCCTTCTCCGGACTTGCCTTGGTCTTGGTATGCAATTTTTGTTATAGACATTATGGGTATGTCGGGGCCCTGTTCCGGCTATGTTGCAACACTTATGTTCTTTTAGAGGCTCATAGACAGGTGTCGGCTCATGTATAGTTTGGTATGCCTTGTCGGCTAGTTTTTGTTGTATAGTCTTTCATAGTAGCGTGGTAGCTCATACCTTATATGTAGTTTCTTGATTGTCTGGTCATCCCCTGCTATGTATGTTCATGCCGTCATATTTTATTGCTGGTTGTCCATGATCTAGGTCTACCATTTATATTGATCTCTTTAGCCTTAAAAGATAATAATGAAGGTTAGATGAAATGTACGTTGGTGCTCGGCAAGTGTGGTCGGGTGCTAGTCATGGCCCTTCAGTTTGGGTCGTGACAATACACTTGACATTGAAAGCATTTGCATACATGCTGAATACAATCCGTCTCCATGGTCATCCAAAAATAACCTGCCCTAAGTATCTTCTTGGCCAGAACAAAACCATTGATCTGCGGACCACATGTCCCAACATGCACATCCTCAAGTAGCTTAGAAGCTTCCTTTGCGTCGACACACCTTAGAAAACCCAAATTTGGAGTTCTTTTGTACAAGTTCCCTCTGTTTTGGAAGAAGTGATTTGACAATCTCCGAAGCGTGCATTTCTGAATGTGATTTGCATGCTCCGGGTATTCTCTTTTTGATAAGTACTCCTTGATATCATGGAACCAAGGCTTTCCATCTACTTCCTCCTCGACATGAGAAAAATATGTTGGCTGATTATGGATCCTCATCGGAATGTGATCAATATCGTTCTTATCTGAATGTTGTACCATGGATGACAAAGTGGCTAATGCGTCGGCAAACACATATTGAATTCTGGGCACATGTCGGAATTCTATCTTTGTGAACCTCCTTTTCAATTCCTGCACATGGTGCAGATATGGCAGTATTTTGGAATTCTTGGTGGCACACTCTCCTTGTACCTGGTGCACAAGCAAATTTGAGCCACCGAACACCAGCAACTCCTAAATGTTCATGTCGACTGCCATGTTGAGCCCTAGTATGTAGGCTTTATATTCCGCCATGTTGTTGGTGCAGAGAAATCTGAGTTTAGCAGATACGAGATAATGCTGACCCCTTTCTGACACCAAAACTGCTCCAATTCCTACTCCTTTGAAATTTGCGGCTCTATCAAAGAACATCCTCCAACCGTCATATGATTTAGTAATGTCTTCTCTTACAAATAATACTTCTTCATCATGAAAATACGTTTTCAAGGGTTTGTATTCTCCTCCTACCGGATTTTCAGCGAGGTGATCTGCCAATGCTTGTCCCTTAACTGCCTTTTGAGTTATATAGATGATGTCGAACTCACTCAGCAGTATCTCCCATTTAGCCAACTTCCCAGTAGGCATGGGCTTCTGAAATATGTATTTCAGGGGATCCATGGATATGAGGTATGTGGTGTAGGCATAGAAATAATGCCTCAATTTCTGGGTTGTCCAGGTCAAAGCACATCAAGTGCGTTCAAGCAGAGAATACCGTGCTTCATAAGGTGTGAATTTCTTACTCAGGTAATATATGGCTTGATCCTTTCTTTCTGTCTCGTCATGTTGTCCCAGAATATATCCAAAGGCTCCATCTAACACGGATAGATAAATTAGCAAATGTCATCCTAGTTCTGGCAGGACCAGAACTGGCAATGTGGACAGGTATTCCTTGATCTTGCCAAAAGCTTTCTGACAATCCTCGGTCCAACTCATCTTGGCATCTTTCCTTAGCATCTTGAAGATAATCACATATTACTGTGGACTGTGCTATGAATCTGCTAATGTAGTTGAGCCGTTCCAGGAAGCTCATCACGTCCTTTTTGCTTTTAGGTGGTGGTAACTCCTGAATAGCTTTGACTTTAGTAGGATCTAGCTCGATCCCTCGGCGACTAACAATGAATCCCAATAACTTTCCTACGTGAATCCCGAATGCACACTTTGCGGGGTTCAACTTCAAATTGTACCTCCTGAGCCTGCCGAAGAATTTCCTCAAGTGTGCTATATGATCTGCGGCTCTCTTGGATTTGATAATGACGTTGTCCACATATACCTCTATTTCCTTGTGTATCATATCATGGAAGATGGTTGTCATGGCTTTATATAAGTAGCCCCTGCATTCTTTAGACCGAATGGCATCATCTTGTAATAGTATACACACCAATGCATAATAAAAGCTGTCTTTTCGGAATCTTCTTCATCCATCCAGATCTGGTGATAACCTGCGAAGTAATCTACAAAGGATTGGAGTTCATGCTTGGCGTAGTTATCGATTAGGATATGTATATTTGGTAGTGGGAAGTCGTCTTTGGGACTTGCTCTATTTAAATCCCGATAATCAACACATACTCGGACCTCCCCGTCTTTCTTTGGAATTGGCACAATGTTAGATAACCATGTCAGGTACTCAACCACCCTGAGAACCTTGGCTTTGATTTGCTTGGTAACTTCCTCCTTGATTTTCAGACTCATGTTTGGTTTGAATTTTCTGAGTTTCTGCTTGACTGGTAGGCATATGGGATTGGTAGGCAACTTGTGAGCTGCTATATATGTGCTCAAACCGGTCATATCGTCATACGACCATGCAAAGATATCCTCATATTCCTTTAGAAAATATATGTACTCTCCCTTTTCTGTTGGCGACAAGTGAATGTTGATGCAGGTCTCTTTGATGGTCTCAGTGTCTCCCAAATTTACTGCTTCTATTTTGTCCAAGTTGGATTTAGGCTTGTTCTCAAAATTCTCAACTTCTCTGACAATTTCCTCGAGTATCTCATCTTCTTCCTTTGAGTCACTATTCTCATGTTGCGTTGCCTCATTACATGTCACAGTCACTGGTTCATCAGGAAAAGTAATAATAACACTATCGAAGGGAAAAGTATAAAAATAGTAATGAATAATGATAGAGGACAAATGCATTTGATTAAAATTGAGAAAATTGTTCAAACAAAGCTTGACTCAATGGGTCGAGCATTTATTTTGAACAAAATTGCTGAAAAAATTTAAATGCCAAGAATAATTATAAATTCTGCTAAGCTACCCAGGGACTCAGCGGGCTCGAGATGGTGTGGCGGTCCAATTGTTGAGAACAGCTCCCTTTGCCACTGTCCGAATGGTGAGGCCTTCTTCCTCTTCCCCCTCAATTATGGCACAACAATCCATGTCCTCATCTTCCAAGAACAGATCCTTCAGCCCAGCTAGTGCTTCTTCTTCTGCAGTTCCCCATATTGTGTCAGCCTGATAGAAAGCTTGTTCCAAACGTGGTGCCGGTTGCACAAGAAAGTAG
Organism: Nicotiana sylvestris; assembly: GCF_000393655.2. NCBI lineage: Eukaryota > Viridiplantae > Streptophyta > Magnoliopsida > Solanales > Solanaceae > Nicotiana > Nicotiana sylvestris. Next base: position 161,430,029 of record NC_091068.1, read on the forward strand.
TACGGTCCACACCATGGAGGCGACCACTCCCTGTACTCTTGCCATGTATACTGGTATCCGAGTCCAAAGTTGGTACCATGATTTTTTAGCTAATAGTAATACCCTGGAGGTTTTTTCCCAACTCTTTGCCGGGTTCATATCTGGACTATTCTAGTATGCTTTCTATTTTGTTGCTCCACTACTTGTCCTTCTCGACAACACTGACCTATTCAATGTGGTGATATGTTTCTCCTCCTAGTCTTCTTCTATGTCTAATGGCCGGGATGGTTTGACTAGTGTAGATGGGGTTACTCCCATCTTCATGGATGATTACCTCCTGACGGTTCCATTCGAATTTTATGACTTGATGTAGTGTGGAGGGCACGGCTCCAGCAACATGGATCCATGGGCGGCCCAACAAAAGGTTATATGAGGCTGGTATGTCAAGCACTTGGAATTCAACATCGAACTAAGTTGGCCCCATCTGCAGGAAAAGTCTGATTTCCCCGATCGTGGCCCTCTAGGACCCATCGAAAGCCTTCACATTCATGCTTCCTGACTGTATTTCATGGAAACCTTTGTCCAACCTTTTCAGGGTATCCAACGGACAAATAGTTAGACTTGAACCTCCATCAACCAGGACCCTGGCAATGAGCTTGTCTTCAAATTGTACTGTAATATGCAATGCTCGATTGTAATTCAAACCTTCCAACGGTAGCTCATCTTTGTGGAAGATAATCTTATGTCTCTCCAGCACTTGACCAACCATGTTGGCCATTTTTCCACCAATGATATTATCGGGTACATAAGCCTCACTCAGTACTTTCAACAAGGCGTTCTTGTGTGCCTCTGAATTCTATAATTGTGACAAGATAGATATCTGAGCAGGGACTTTGTTCAGATGGTCAACAACAGAATAATCTTTTGCCTGTACTTTCCTCCATAGGTCATCTGGCCCGATCTCAATGACAGGCTACCTAGTAGTGGCATCCTTAATTGAACCTCCCAGGTATTCAAGTGTGTAGACTCTTCTAGTTCTAGTTATTTCTTGTGCGACATTAGATTCCTCTATATTATTCTTCCCTTTTCGCCGAGCCTTGGTGACATAATCCCAGGGTATTGCTTTTGAGTTGAATGGGGGTATGGTTGACACCGTCACAGAAAAAGGTGTGACCACTTCTACTTCAAATGGAGCGGAGGTGGCTATGGGCGGAACTACTTCCACCTCGAATGGAACTGATGCAATTACCTCAATATCAATGGGTGCCTGAGTCTGAACCACAATAGGAGTAAGTGTAACTGCAACCTTAAAGCCATCGCCTTCTCGGATAAGCCCGATTGACCCCTCAGGGTCCCATTCCTCATTTGTTTCTATAACATGTATACCGTCACCTCTATGATCAGGGAGGGGATTGTTGCGGACATTAGGTGCGGCTTCCTTCACTTGTATGACCTTGTTTTCAATGAGTGTCTGGATCTTATTCTTCAATGTTCGGCACTCAGTAGTGGTGTGCCCTTTCATACCAGAGTGGTATGCACATGTTTTGTTCGGATTGACCCATTGGGATGGATTTTCTAGTGCCACAACGGGAATAAGAGTGACGTAACCTACGGCCTTTAACCTTTCATACAATTGGTCGATGGGCTCAGCAATGACGGTGTATTGTCTAGGTGGCTTGTGATCGAAATTGGATCTTGGTCTTGGATAATTTTAGCGAGTTGGTGGTGATTGGAAGTGGGAGGGTTGGGAATTATAGGTGTGCTGGACAGTGGCTGGTTGGGAGTATCTGAGAGATGAAAGCTAATATGTAGGTAGTGATGCTTGGTATGTTGATGGAGGTGTTTGATAGGTGGGGAGGTGTTTGATATGTGGGTGGAGGTGTTTGATAGGTGGGTGGAGGTATCTGGTATGTGAGTGGAGGTTGATGTGTATGTGGGTGGAGTTTTTGTGCCCTAGGCCACCATTACTACCCTGGCATCTCTCTTCTTTGATATGCCGCCTGATTGGAGTGCCTTATTCGTGGCTTGCAGTGCCTCGAAATTTGTTACCATCCCGCTCTTGATTCCTTCCTCGATCCTTTCCCCGAGCTTGATGATATCAACAAATTTATGATTTTCGATAACTATCAACCTCTCATAATATTGTAGATCTTATGCTCTGACGAAGAATTTATTCATCTTTTCTTCGTCCAAAGCGTGAATAAATTCTTCGTCCAAAGCGGGCCTGACCTTGGCGACTTCCTACCTCCAATGAGTAGCATATTTGCGGAAAGTCTCAGTAGGTTTCTTCTTGAGGTTCTGAATGTAGAAGGCATCCAGTGTATTCTCCGTGTTGAACCTGAATCGATCCATGAAATCTGACGCCATGCTTACCCAATTTGACCATTTCTTGGGATTCTGGCTGATTTACCAAGACAAAGCATCCCCAGTAAGGCTCATCATAAAGATCTTCATTCGAATCTTTTCATCCTTTCCAACCCCGACAAGCTTGTCACGGTAGGTCCTTAGATGAACCCTGGGATCACCTGTACCATAAAACATTTCGAACTTGGGAGGTTTGTACCCCTCTGGCAATTCCACATCGGGCTATATGCACAGATCTTCATAGTTCAAACCTTTTATTCCTCTATCGCCTTCAATACCTTGAACTCGACTTGTTAACTTCTTGAGTTCTTCGTCCATGTTCTTAATGAGCAGGTCCTTTTCGGAGGGTTCCGGTGTATAGGAGATGGGTTGGGTAGAATGTGGTATAGTTTCCATGTATATGGGGTTGCTCTGATGGGTTCCAGGAACTTGGGTATAGTGATGGTCATTGGTGGAGTTTTGTGGATCAGAAATGAGTGGTGGTGTATTTTGGGGAGTGTGGTAAGTGGTAGTTGGTGGGTACTGAATCAGTTGATGATGTTGTTGTGGTGGAGTTGGTATTGGCAATGGATTGATATTTTGAGGTGGAGTTGCTTATTGATTTGGTGCGGTAGTATTTTGTGGTTGTCAGTTTTGTGTGTTCTGAGGAGGTGTTGGGTTCTTTGTATTCTATTGGTGAATATCAGGGACATTGAGGTTGAGTGACAAGTTTGCCAAATTGTGGACCTACTCAAGTTCTCCTTGCAGTTCTAGTATCTTTTGTTCCAATTTCAAAACCAGGTTATTCAGGGCCGGAGTACTGCGGCCGTCGGAAGTCTCTGTTTTCTCACCGTTTTCCTTTCGTATTCCACTTAAACCAGGTTTTCCTTTTGTGTTTCTGATGAGGCCAGTATGGATGAACCAACCTAAGGGGATGGGAATAATAATAAAAATAAACAAAAACAAAAAGGTAACAAGTTAGCGAAGATTCTGAAATGTTTGATGTATTTAAACACATATTGCAAAATATGAACTTGTATCCTAATTTGGGGAGCCTCGTTGTGCCCGAGGTAGGACTAGCGACAAATAAATTTGGAGAACTTCAAATGCCAATAAATGCTTCATTTCATAATATAAAAATAAACGAATCCAAAAAAGACATTAACGTAATAATAAAACAAATCACTACTGGCACTTGGCCTTATTATATTTTAAGAAAAGTAAGTCTAATCTATTTGGTCCCAGAAGAACCTTCCCCAAATTCGATCTTCCGGACTCCATGAAACAGATCTCCCAGCTCGCGCAGTCCCACCGCAAGTAGGCTCAGGCCAGATGTCCTCCCTCAGCTCCCTCAGCATTCTGGCAGTTTTCGATCCTTTTTATGACTTTGCCCTCCAGTTTCACTATTCCTCGCTCTAGATATTCCAATTTCCTATTAGAAGTGACTGCCATCTCTTTCCATTCCTCAATCAACCTCACGTTCCTCTCATGTATTCCCGATGCTTATTCTTAGAGTCGTGGACCTTCTTGCGCAACTATTGTATTTGACTTGGGGTTCAGCTTCCTCGTCTATGATTCTATTCCCTCGACCAGTCCCTGGTGTCACCGTTCCTTTAAGATTATCCTCCAACCATGCCGGGTAGAGATGTTCGCTGTCACGCCCCAAAAACTGAGGAGCACGACCGGCGCTCAACCAAGTAAACCCGACTGAGCAAGCCTGCTAGGTTTCATCCTACCCAAACTAATTCACGAACAAGTAGGAGATGGACTCCATTAATCATACTTAGTATGTATTTCCTTATCAACTTCCATTTCATTTCCATTAGCAGCTTAAATCATAATTATCAAAATATTACAAGTTTTATAAATCTTTGCAAAACATCAATATTTCTACATTAATTCCAATACCCGACACTACCCACAACCTGTCTACGGAGCCTCTAAACACAACTGAACAGTAATGTAATATGGAAATGCCGGTAACAAGGCTCCGGCTATACCTCAAATACAAAGTACATGATGAACTGATGAAACAGGACCCTGAAACGAAGTGGGGCTCACCAAGTCAGTTGAAAGGATGATGCGGCACTAGCTGCGACCAATACTGCCTGCTATAGAAACACCTACATCCATTTAAAGACGTAGCGCCCCGGCAAAAAGGACGTTAGTGCCATCGAATAGCACTAGTATGTATAACTAAACACCATCTAGTTAGAAAGAACTTTCATACGAGAATAAAGAGGAAATCATAAAGACAACAAAGTTTCAAATAAGTACCATGTCAACAATATAAGGAGGTTCACATGATTTTCACATAGTTCTTGAAATTTTAGATTGGAGCATCCCACACCGTTGCATCATTATCCATAGTACTACCACTTCCGTGAGCGGAGTCCGATCAAGACCCGATCGGCTAAGCCATCTCCCCGAGACGTTACCATTATTTCATTCACACTTCCCAGTTTCAATCATCAATACATTACCACCGCGTGTATATATCATGGCGTCCGATCACGGCCCGATCGGCTAAGCCGTCTCCCCGAGACGTTACCACTTTCCATCAATCATCTCAATTCGATCCTTGTTTCACATATATCATTTCATAGGCACTTGGGGCCAAAACTATCACGTCATATATTTGGCACTAGGCAACATTTCACATCATTCCCAATTTCAATGTTAGATTTGTGGTTTAGGATGATATGTGTACACAAGGGAAAATAAAATTGTAAGCATAGATGAGACTTCACATAGAGGACACAACATATGCAGCTTCAATCTTAATTTAAGGTCTAAGCATTTCGATATATGATTCATATTCCATAATTCACGTTTCACATTGTTCCCATTTTCAACATTTACTTTTCCACTTAAGATCATAGGCGCATACAAAGGCAATTTAAATCATAAGCATAGAGAGGAATTCGTCAAGTTTGGCATATTAGTCCCAAAGTAACCTTGGCATGACATTTAGACATTTAGCATATAGATCATGTTCTCCACACATCCTCAATCTACAAATAATAACACATTAAACACATGAAGAAGTACCTACCACATACACTTTCACAATAATAATCCACTTAACATAACAAGTACTGTATCAATCACGTTTCGAACTTACAACATTTACACGGGCACCATGGAAGCTCAATTTCTAAGAGACGGGGTTTTAGCCATACATACCTCAATGGATCTTTCCTTAAATCTCTACAATACACCGACACCTCTAGCAATAACAATCTATAAGGAGATAGTGGAAATCGATTAATAATTAGGAAGATTATCCATGGTGTAACTCTCTTAGGAATTTCATCAAACACCTAACATGTGAAGTAAACTACAAGGTTTAGAAATGACAATTCCTTCCTCCCTCAACCAATTTTAACATGAACTACCCATATTAGTTCTTTAACATCACATACTACAACTTAGTCCCACATGCATGACCTATTTCTGACCCCCACAACATGTTTGAACCTTTAACCTATTGCACGAAGTTTTGGAAGTAGGACTTACCCGGATGGAGGACAATCTATGGTTATCTTCCTTGATTCTTAAAGACTTGAGCAAGATTTGGATGATTATAAAGTTGGTCCCCTTCTTTATCTCTCTATATGCTCTCATCTCTCTCTAAAATCAGTAGAAAATGACCCCAAAATGAACCCCAAAGCCTATATATTAAAATGGGGTCGGGTTATAAAAAGAGGAAAAATAACCCTCCGAAACCGGGTCTGCGATTGCAGAATGGACCGCAAAACAAGAATGTGGGCCATAGAATGCACCGCAAAATAGGTGCCCAAAACTGGGCAACATGGCCCAATTTGCGACAGATCTGCGATCGCAAAGTCAAAAATGCGACAGATATTGCAGATTCGACACATGATCACATTTTTCCAGCCTTTGGTAATTTAATCATAACTTTGTGTAGGAATATCCATATGACAAATGGTTTGAAGCGTTAGAAACTAGACTCAAATACCTTTCATTTGATAGGTTGTTCATCAAATAAAACCTTATACATATTTAGATATGCTTGTTCAAATGTGGTCTTGTGAAAACTCAGTTGGAATCTTAGCCTATTATGAAAGTTTCCAATGTGACTTAGGCTTAGGCCTTTCCTTGGGCCCCAAATTACTTACCATAAGACTTGTACACTTGTTTACCAAATCCAATTGATGCCCACCATGTTAATAGCACAAAAAATATTATAATTAGCTTACGCGGCACCACGAAATCCTAGATTACTTAGCGAACTTTTCTGGGGCCTTACACTCGCACCCCGTATGATATCTGTCTGGCTCAATAGTGCTTTTATCCACAATGATTTTGCAGTGTTACATGTGCTGAGCTTGGAACTTGTAAAGTATGTTATCGTCTTAGAAATCCGCCCTGAAATGACTCATCTTGACGACCCTTAGTACAACCTATTTTCTGCCTACTTGCCTCATAACTCGCATAGGGTCATATGGATATATCCCTCTTAACCCGATCAACACTAAGTGCGGAGCATCCCTGGACCTGATAATAAACTCATCTGTTGGGAACCATTCAACCATCCACTGCACTTGTCCCTCGGTCAGATTATCAAAGAACTCTACCCATTTGCTGTCACTTTCCGACTGAGCTAATCTATCCGGAATGTAGGTCATCTGTTTGGGGTGATAGAAGGCAATGTGATCGTTCCAAGCCCTTCGTGGAAATTCTTGATGATAGCGACCCTTTTGGAGATGCTCCAATAGCCATAACTGCAGCAATAAATTACAACCCTCGAAATGCTGGATCCCTCTTTGACAGCACTCCAGGGCATTGTAGATGTCATCTATGATCATGGGGACTATGGTATATGTTTGCCCATTAATCCCTTCCATCAAAGTTTTGGCGACCATGGACAACCTAGTGTGGATCCTTCTCTTTTTCATTGGGAACACTATCAGCCCTAGAAAGCATACAATGAACACGAACACTCTACGATGGATGTGACCTAGTGAAGTGAGGGTGATCTCATCATGGTAAGTGCGGAAAGACTTGCTATGGCCATACCTCTTGTACAAATATTCGAAAGATATGTGGGAGTCCTTTAAGCACACTAGGTCGACATTCTTTTTTAGCCCCATCATCTTTAAAAATCCTCTGCCCGTACGGTTTTCTGGCAACAAAAGCCCAGGAATGTCCCAAGCCAACCCTGCAAGTCCTCCTATTTCCTCTAGGAGCGGTGTAATCTCTATGTCACCGAAGCAAAACACAGCTCTTTCACTATCCCAGAATAAGGTAGCAGCCTTGATCAATTTGTTGTTTAGTTCAATACCTAGCAGGGAGGGAAAGTTACCCAAATAATTTTTCACATGCTTCTTGTCACTTGAGGGAAGGTCTTCCCACCAATCTAGCAACAAAGGTGGGATGTTTCTAACCATAACGAATCTGGGGACCTCTTGCCTCATTTTCTAAAAGGCTAGACCTTTCCCCCAACGAACTCGACTATTTATACATTTATGATCAACAAATAGGAGTTTGGTTCTCCAAATTAATGCATAGAATGTGATTGCATCCGTTGGAAATATGGAAAACCCGATGGACTTCGGATAAGGCTTATCTTAAAGGATCATTATGTGGACAACATAATTGATCCAACTAGGTTTGACCATGATGCATGCACAATTTAAACAGAGTAAGGTTTCTATGAGGTTTTAGACTGGTACCCTCAAGCAGACAACTCGAGGGGGAAGGCACAGAACCGTCGACTTCACCGCTGATCGACTGGTTTTACCGCAAATAAACCTTTCTGAATTTAAGGGTAGTAAATAGGAAGAGCGCAACTACTCATTAAAGCGTTGCTATATGATTTGAGACTCACAAGTGGAATATGATGCGGAGCATGATTTATGTAGCAATTAATAACATGTAGTCAAGTATTTTCACGTAGGAAAATAAATACAGTATTTAAATAATTGAAATACAGTTATAGGAAAAAGGAAATAAAGAGACAAGTCAGTTTCAAGGCAATAAAGAAATCATAAATGCTTGAAAAATAGACACTTATATTCAAATAAGAGAGAAGGGTACGGGATAAACATGTTTGGACTAATTTGTAAAAGACAAGTTCGTTATGGTAAGAGCCTAAAAATATCCCCAACAGAGTCGCCATGCTGTCGCGCCCCTTTTTTGACGGGGGAAGATGTTCGAGTTTCGACATTCACAGGGTGTAATGACTCATTTCCTTTTTGGAATTGGGTATTTGAAGAGTCGCCACCTAACGGATTATGGTGCGTTAGGTCACCTAGAGCGATTAACTCTTGGGTTGGTTTGCATTACCAGAGATTAGGGTAAGGGCTCGAAGTAACCTCGAGGGGAAGGTGTTAGGCACCCCTCTTGGTCCATAACTGTGGGTTCCAGACGAACTTATATTCACAAATTAGTCCATATAAATAGTTGAATCAAATAAATTGCAAGTAAAGCACGTTAGATAGCTCAAGTAACAAGATAAAGGTTTGGGCAAGTTGTAAAACAAAGGTTTAAATAAAGAGTGGATTTGGGTAAGGAGGGGTCCTAGGTTGGTTATCCAATAGGATCACCCCACGCAATATCCGGTAAACACTCCTCAATGAGGGGCTACACATGACATTAATGCGTAATCATCATATCCCATGTCTACCCTTCTCATCCCCTTATTGGTCATGCAAAGCGACTGTTTGGGCAATGGTTCCTATTGCGTGCTGCTACTCATCCCTTCTTAATGGTCCTGGAGGGAATTAGGACCTCTACCTATAGGTAGTTCTAGACATACCTCTAAGGTTTAGAAAGGCAAAAATTCTAAGGCGACAATCAAAACATTTAGGACTTTCACATAATGGGACCAATTAAGAGGTTCAGAGTTTCCTCCTCAAACAAACACACAAGCAGCATGACTCAAACACAGTTAAGGTCTTTATTAGACAATGTCCTAAAGCAGGATATCTAAATGAATATGCAGAAATAGCCAAAACCTTTTTAGACTCAGAAATTACACCCTAGTAGTTGCCTAGGGACTCTTTTAAAAAAAAGCCTGTTAGAATAAAAAACGTTAAGCGATAGAGACAGTTTCAGAGAAATGCAATTGTTGAAAACGCCATAAGGCTTGCCTATATGCAGAATACTGGTGTCTATGTTAATGCAGAAAACACACAAATTTTGAAATAGACTCCTTTAATACCTATAGGCATGATATCTAATGAGGTTGAGGCAATTTGAAAGAGCTTGTTTCAAAAAACGCTTAAAACTTAATAAGACCAGTTTAAAAATAAACTAGGCGTAATGAGGTTGATTTGTTAGACTAAATTAAATTGTCAGACATTATTGCGAGTAGAGATCCCTATAGGCATGATATCTTGGTGGATTACTGATTATTAATGATTTGCAGGCATAAAAACATACATAAATACTCGTTGTAACTGAATTCCTATAGGCATGGCATCTATGATTGAATTTGATTTTAAGACATGATTGTTTGGGACCTATAAGCATAGTTTCTAACATGCCAAAATGCAAACCTTATAGACATGATTTCTACTTGGGCAAAGCAATCAGATTAAAGAGTGAAACCCTATGAGCATGTTTTCTATTTAGGCAAAACAAACAAATTAAAGAGTAAAACCGTATGAGCATGTTTTCTATTTAGGTAAAACAAACAGATTAAAGAGTAAACCTATGAGTATGTTTTCTATTGAGTGGAGAAGACAGACTTAAAAGTAAGGACCTAAGAGCAGGATTTCTACCTGTATTACCCCAGAAAGTATGTATCTACTCACCCCTTTTTACTAGATACCCCAAATATCTGTTTACAAATTATTACAGGCCAATGAATGAATTACATAAGTAAAATAAAATGATCAAGAAGCTATTCTATAGGGAGCCTCCAATTAGGCCCAAGTTATCCAAAGCCTCCAATGGTCTCATAAGCCTCAGTTCCATTAGACAAATTAGAGTCTAGGTGCTTCAAGTTCTCTAAGAGTCTCAAGGACCCCGGGCATTACTTACACCTAGACTTAGTAACCAAAGAATTGAACAAGTGCAGTATGGAAAGGCCAGCCTCAGTACAACAGAGTTCAGAGGGTTCTTAAAAGGATCCCAAGACAGTACACATACTAGAGGGGGCAGAATTTATTAACTAAGAGTAAAGTAAAAGTGAAGGACACAAGTTGAAAAAGATTTTAGTAAGACTGTACTTTAACAAAAGTAATTCAGTAAAGCAACAGAGATTGTTTGAAGAAGAGATTGGAGTAGTTAACAATGTTCAAGCACGTTAGGATAGGATCATACACAACTAGTTCACAGAACCAAGTGAATTCAGTAGTCACACAGGGGGTCAAGGGGTTTGGCACACATAGAACATTTGGCTGCAAACACATAACCCAGCAAAGGTCTTAGGACTCGTTCAGACATGCTCAGAAATAGCTGACACTGGCATAGTCACAAAACTAGTTATGAAGAACACAAACACATAGAGGGATGATAGGGATTTGGGGATCTATGGGATATAAGATGGTAAGTATACAATAAGTAAGAGACAATTGGTAAGGCATGCTCAGAAACACATATAACGGGGATGTATTAATCTAAAGGAAGGGGACGAAATAATAACATGCTGATAAGGTAACTTTTAACTACAAATTTCACAACAGAACCACAAATAGAAGCAAACCAGAAACAAGAGAAACTGAAATAATAATAGAAGCATGTTGTTGTTGGAACTCTAAATTGAAATTAGGACATAGTAGTGAAGAGAAGAATAAACAAAATGAAAGAACAAGAGAACACAAATGGTTAGCCTTGGCTTGTAGCCGGTTAACTGTAGCAAATAGCACAAGAGAGAGAGTAGAGATTTTTTAGTAAGAGAGATAGTTTTTGAAACCAAGTGTTCGTGTCCTGTGTTAATGAAAGACTTAGAGTATTTATAGTTTTGAAAATAGGCGGAAAATAAGGTAACAAGTAAAGGTTTAGCATAATTATGGAAGTAATCATAATTAGAATGCAATTAATACAAGTACTCCACTTTAATCAAGGAATCACAGCTTAAACGGATACCAACAGGGATAATCAAGGAAAGAAAATCAGTTGAGAAAGAGTGATTTTTACCATATAAGGGGTAGTAAAAGTATAGAGTATATGATTGAGTCTAAGTACAGAATATACCAATTAAGGAAAGAATTCAGTAAGAATGAAGTACCACAACAAATAAAAAATGGAATCAGTCAATTTAAACAAACGAGGCAGAGTTTTAGAGTTTTAAAAGAAAATCTTTCAATCAAACCATCAATTAAGGAAATCAGAATCAATCAAGAGGGAGTCATGATTCTATATCTTAACATATAAATAGAGGAGAACAAACAAATGTAGCAAACAAGCATGGTCAACCATATCAACAGAAAGAAGCAAGAAATGAACAATCAGGATGAATACAATCATACATAGGTGACACAAGTAGGCAAAAGACTCAGTAGAAAACTCAGTAGAAGCATGGTAACCACAGAAACTTAATAAAAATCAAGTAGTCATGCTAACACACAGAACAAAACAAAGAAGATCTAAAAAATTAGGGCTTTTAACAGAGTCGAGTTGAAAAAGCATTAAGAACACAAAATCAGTCAAGATATGCAAGGAATGAGGTTTAAACATAAAGAAAAATCGGTTTAAACAAGTGTAGAAGAAACTCCTAGAAACCCTAATTTTAAAGAAAGTAAAAGCGGTTTAAAGTTGATGATTTTTCGAAAGAAGTTTGAGAATAGTATAAAACATATAATGAAACAGGCTTAAATCGTTAAAAAGAGCACAGATCTGAGAGATACAAACGAAAGTTAAGGTTTCAAAGGAAACCCAAATAGAAACGGAAGAACCTGATATAAACTTCAAAGATCGTAACATAAATGGTGTGATTTTGCCCAAAATCACACTGGAGAAGCCATGAGCAACCAAACCAGAAACCCTAGATACAAATCGGCATGGCCCAGGGCTCTTGAAGGCCTCAGAGATGATGAGCAAGGTGATGGAGGGACCATTGGAGGCTTGGGGTTGAAAGATAGTCACCGGAGATGGCCGGAGAGGGAGGCGGTGGTTGAAGAAGGCTAGGGTTAGGTTGAGAGAAGAGAGAAGACCAGAGGATTCAAAGGCGGCGTGTTTGGAAGAGTAATTAGGGTTGGGGGTTGTTTAGAGTTAAAAAAAAGGAAAGGACAACTGAGGGTTGTTGATCTTTTAGATCAACCGCCGGGATTTAATGAGGCTTTGGGTTGGGTAGGAGTAATTGGGGCCTAGGTCAGGTATTTTACTCCGAAATTGGGCTGGGGATTGGGTCCAATTTGGCTAAAATCAAAAGCCAAATCTGGCTATAAATTAAACAACCAAGTTTTCCTATTTTAATTATAATAAATAATAAATAGTTTTCTGAAAATAATTTTTCTATAACAAAATGATTTAAAATATGCAATTATCATTTTAAAAATATAGGGACCAGTTTTACACATATAAAATATAATTATACATTAAAATGGGCCAACATTGCAATTATGTATAATTTAGCTTAAAAATACTAAATGTAATTATAAAAATACATAAAAAATAGATTAGCCATATTTTTGCATAAGTATAGAAATTAGATGAATAAATTATCATAACAATAATTTTGAAAATAATTATTGGGGATTTTATGAATAAAAGGGGAGAGAATAAGTCAATTTAAACACTTCAAATTATGGAAAAAATTATAAAAACCTTGTGCATGCTTATATATGCATACATATGCTATTTTGAAGGTATTTATGCATATTTAAAATATATTGAAAAAAATTGGCTATCAACACTAATTATGTCAACTCAGCCTTACCACACTCAAGATTGCTAAGGGAATGTTAGAACACAAGAGAATTGCCAAAGGAAGCTTTGTATTAGAGAATACTTGAATTGTTTTTCTTGATGAGTAGTTACAAATGAATAGCCCCATTTATATACTAGTCCCCTAGGGGTTAGTGAGTAAATAACAATTATTACACAAGGCCCTTATTATTTACAAGTAACTCTATTCTCTAGAATTTTCTACATAGCTAGAAAATCTTCTAAGTACTTTCCTAACAATTACATAGGGTTCTAAGGTATTTCAATATAAATCTCTGTATTAACCTTCTCACACGTGCAAGTCTATTTCATATATAAGATTTCCATATGTCAAAAATATATGCCAAGTGCCACCTACATGGCATGATGATGTGGCGAGCCATGATAAATTAGTATATTATTTTATTCACCACTAACATGGAATAACTAATTTATATGCATAAGCTATATATGGATAAAGCACCAAAAGGATAAAACTATCTTTGTCTTTTCTCAAGAATCATAGGAAGACCAAACATCCTAGGGTATAATTGTAAATTCATTATTTTTAGTTTAATAAGTAAATAAATAATATAGATGATACTTTGTATGCTCAAATTTAGTGCAATGAAATAAACACCCAACAAAAAATAATTCATGTATTATTAGTTCATGCATTGCTAATCTTTACATTACAATAGCTAATCCATGTATAACTTGTCTTTGAATCAAGAGGAACTTTCATAAGTATCACATTTTAAAATATATACAAATTCCTAGCACCATTAAATTTATTTCAATGGTGGCAGTGTATTATTTACGTAAGTAGTAGAAACTTAAAAATAAGTTGGCATCCCTTAAATGTTCAAGAATGTCGCAATTTCCTATCCTAAAAATCTCTCCAAACAATTAGGACTACAATTTTATCTCCTTAATTTTCTTGCTATCATCTCCTAATCATATTCATTGCAAACACATCATTCCCCTCCCCCCATAAATTATTTTTAATTTCTCCCATATTCTTTTCTAAATCAACCTCTTAATAAATAGTACAATATATATTAAATATAGTATACATATATATCCGTCTATTGTATGTACACATGTACTCCCATATCTTCCATTTCACACCCAAACTCGACACCCAGGTAGTATAGCTAACCAAGTAAATTTTAATCAAGTATAAAGTGCATACCATTTTTATACCTAAACAAATTAAATAAACAAAAATATACCATGTATTTTGAAGACAAAGTACATAGTATTTTTTGCCTAGACACAATTAAAATACATGGTATTCTGTTTATTTAATTGTATTTAGGTATGATTTTTTTTTTTTACGTATTTTATCTTCAAAATACATGGTATATTCTATTTATTTGATTGTGTTTAGGCATAAAAATCTTATGTACTTTGTCTTCAAATATGTGGTATATTCTATTTATTTAATTGTGCTCGGTATAAAAATGGTATGTACGTTCTCTTCAACATAGTTAACATATAGTATTTACTTATGTTAGGTATTAAAATGTATATATGTATGTTAATAAAGTTCTTTGGAGCCTGGTCTATCAACTTGATTTACTTTTGAATAGAAAAAAGAATTTATTGAAGGCACATTTGGTAGCAATTATGAAGCAAAGTTAACTATAAAAACTTTTCCACGTATGATGAAAGAATAAAGAGAAACCCTAAAGAGAGAAGGTGAGAAACAAACTTGATAGTGAATTATGGAAGAGAAAGAAATTAAAAGACGATTTTTCAGTCGTTATTTAAAGAAGATAGAGAAAAGATGAAATTTTTCACTTGGTATATATCCCTTAATTAGTGGGATACAGACGTTATAATTTACAACTGTGATTGCTGCTATAGTTCCAACATGCTATATTTGTTATTAAATCTGCTAATCCTATAATATTTAAAAGTATCTATTATCATCTATATCTATATCTATATATATATATATTAAAGCAAGAAAGTTACCATATATATTTGACATTATGGTTAAGCCATGTGGCAAGCTAATAAATGTCAATAGTATATGGTAACTTTATTCTATATTTGACTATTTTAGTTAAATATAAATATAATATAATATTAGAAAAGCCTTTCTCAGCTCTTCCTTCTTTTTCTCTCTCGGCGCACGTTAACATGGACCAGCTAACATGCACTTCGAAGCCATGGGAGGGAGAGGCAGGCCTAAGAAATATCAGCAGAAGAACGTTGTTGATGAACAACGATCAACGGAGACGAGGAACGCAGTACTAGAACTATTTGTGTCACCTAAGGGAGTTCGAATTGAAGATCAAGTTGGAAATCTCACTCCGAGGAGCATGCAGAGTGAGATAAGCAAAGAGGAAGAAGATCCATCGCGGAATAAGGACAAGTCGAAGGCAATTGCAGTTACACCTACAACTACTCAAGCTATTGGAAGTGGATCTGGGAACGGGAAAACTCAAGAGCAAGCCAAGAACAACACCAGCAATGGAACAGTACCATGCAACTATAGTACTGTTGAGAGCAGCAAAAATGATGAATCAAAGGCTGTCAAACAGGATCAGTCATGGGCAAATGTGGTAGCAGAGAATAAATTAGCCATGAAGGGTATGGATCTACAGTTTATGGCTCCAATCTTTCAAAATCTATATATATATATATATTAAAGCAAAAAAATTGCCATATATATTTGACATTATGGTTAAGCCAAGTGACAAGCTAATAATGTCAATAGTATATGGTAACTTTATTCTATATTTGACTTTTTTAGTTAAATATAAATATAATATAATATTAGAAAAGTCTTTCTCGGCTCTTCCTTCTTTTTCTCTCTCGGCGCACTTTAACGTGGACCAGCTAATGTGCGCTTGGAAGCCATGGGAGGGAGAGGCAGGCCTAAGAAAAATCAGCAGAAGAACGTTGTTGATGAACAACGATCAACGGAGACGAGGAACGCAATACTAGAACTATTTGTGTCACCTAAGGGAGTTCGAATTGAAGATCAAGTTGGAAATCTCACTCCGAGGAGCATGCAGAGTGAGATAAGCAAAGAGGAAGCAGATCCATCATGGAATAAGGACAAATCGAAGGCAATTACAGTTACACCTATAGCTACTCAAGCTATTGGAAGTGGATCTGGGAACGGGAAAACTCAAGAGCAAGCCAGGAACAACACCAGCAATGGAACAGTACCATGCAACTATGGTACTGTTGAGAGCAGCAAAAAAGATGAATCAAAGGCTGTCAAACAGGATCAGTCATGGGCAAATGTGGTAGCAGGGAATAAATTAGCCATGAAGGGTATGGATCTACAGTTTATGGCTCCAATCGTTCAAAATCTATATATATATTAAAGCAAGAAAATTGCCATATATATTTGACATTATGGTTAATCCAAGTGGCAAGCTAATAATGTCAATAGTATATGGTAACTTTATTTTATATTTGACTTTTTTAGTTAAATATAAATATAATATAATATTAGAAAAGTCTTTCTCAGCTCTTCCTTCTTTTTATTTCTCGGCGCACGTTAACATGGACCAGCTAACGTGCGCTTGGAAGCCATGGGAGGGAGAGGCAGGCCTAAGAAAAATCAGCAGAAGAATGCTGTTGATGAACAATGATCAACGAAGACGAGGAACGCAATACTAGAACTATTTGTGTCACCTAAGGGAGTTAGAATTGAAGATCAAGTTGGAAATCTCACTCTGAGGAGCATGAAGAGTGAGATAAGCAAAGAGGAAGCAGATCCATCGCGGAATAAGGACAAATCAAAGGCAATTACAGTTACACCTACAGCTACTCAAGCTATTGGAAGTGGATCTGGGAATGGGAAAACTCAAAAGCAAGCTAGGAACAACACCAACAATTGAACAGTACCATGCATCTGTGGTACTGTTGAGAGCAGCAAAAATGATGAATCAAAGGCTGTCAAACAGGAACAGTCATGGGAAAATGTGGTAGCAGGGAATAAATTAGCCATGAAGGGTATGAATCTACAGTTTATGGCTCCAATCGTTCAAAATGGTGAGAAAATTGTAAAATTAGAGGCTGAGGATGTTGAGCAGGAAAATGATAAATGGAGATCTGCGATTATTCTGTATGTGATAGGGGATTCACCTACCATTGGAGATATGGAGAGATTTCTAAGCTCAGTAGGTAATTTCTCGAGGAAGCCACAGATCTACTATCATAATGAGGGTTATTTTGTGATAAGGTTTAGTAATCTGGAGGAAAAGGACCAAGTGCTGTACTCTAGACATCACACAGTGAATAATAAACCTATAATCATGAAAGCATGGACTGAAGATTACAATGTACACAATGAGGTATTGAAGACTATCCCATTATGGGTGAGGTTTCCCAATTTGCCTCTTAATTTCTAGAGCATGAAAGCACTAAGCAAGATAGGAAGTGCTTTGGGAAACCTAGTGTATGCGGATAAATATACTACTGGAGCAATGAGGATCTCGTATGCACGAATGCTAATTGAAATGGACATAACTATGCCATTGCCTAGAAGTGTGAAATTACAGGATCCTAAGGGGAGGCTAATTCAACAGGAGGTTGCCTATGATTGGGAACCAACATACTGCTCTAAATGTTTGAAAATAGGACATGATTGAGCTAAGATCAAAAGGACACAACCACAGAGAATGATCCAACAAAGGAATGTAGCTAAAGGTAAACAGGTTTGGCTAAGTACTGACAGAATTGGAGCTAATGAAAAGAACGAAACAGAACAAAAGGAAATGATTGAATCTGGCCAGCTGGGAGAGCCATAACCTATAGAGAAAGAAGTACAAAGGATGGATGAAGGGTGGATTACAGTACTTGGAAAATCAGCAACAAGGGCAACTAAGGCCAGACAAAATGAAGAGCAGGAAGTTGCAGGAAAGAAAGAGACCCAAAGCTTGACAAACAATACAAATTATGATGAACCAGGTACAAGCAAAATGCAAATGAGCAGTCAAAGGGTGCAGGAGTTGTATTATGAACCTTTTTTTTATACCAATATGAGTGTGATAACTTGGAATATTAGGGGGTTAAATAAAACATATAAGCAAAAGGGGTGAAGGAGTTTATAAGAGGTAATAATAAAGCTCTAATAGCGTTGGTTGAACATAGAGTAAAGGAGCACAGAACCAATGATATACTCAAAAAGATAACATCTGGTTGGCAGTGGATATCAAATTCTAGTCCAAGCAATAAAAGTAAAATATGGGTAATATGGGATCCTATATGATTTTGAACCAGAAGAAGTTGATGAGCAGTTGATACATGGTCAGATTAGAATCATATCAAAGGCATTCACATTTGGGTTTTCGGCAATATATGGATTACATACTATCAAAGATAGACTAAGTATGTGGAGGAAGTTGAGACAGATACATAGTTTACAACAAGGGCCCTGGTTAGCAATAGGGGATTATAATGTTGTTCTTCAGGCACAGGACATACAACATGGTACTGAGGTACGAGCAATGGAAACAAGAGATTTTAAGGAATATATGCTTGATACAGGGATGCATGAATTACAATATGTGGGAAGGAATTATACATGGACTAACAATCACACTTATAGTAGAATAGATAGGGGATTAGTAAATGCAGCCTGGATGATGATAATGCCTAATATGAAAGTACAAGTCTTAGAGCCATTAGTGTCTGATCATTCACCATTAAAGCTAATGACAACACAAGTGCAGGGGAAGAAGAATAGACCATTCAGATTCTTCAATTGTATAGCTGATCATCATCAATTCATAGAGAAAATGGAACAAGCCTGGGAAGGAAGGAATACTTGTGGTATGATGCAATTAGTATGGAATAAGCTCAAGAAGGTAAAGGAGGCTATTAAAAAGATTAACACACAGCATTACAAAGGAGTTGATGAGAGAATTAAAGGGATCAGGAAAGAGCTTCAGTTAGTACAGGAAGAAATGAGTTCCAATCTACAGAAGCTAGAGCTAATTGAGAAGGAAAAAACATTGAAGGAGGATCTAGAAAAATGGGTACTGATTAAGGAAAGCATATATAGACAAAGATCAAGAGTGCAATGGTTGAAGCTGGGGGATTCAAACTTGGCTTATTTCTTTGCTCAGATAAACAATAGAAGTAATTTGAATGGAATACAGATACTAACTAATGACATGGGGAACCAGCTAGTGTTGGAGGAAGATATAGAGGAAGAAATCATGGGGTACTACAAGAAGTTATTGGGTTCAAGAGCAGACAATCTTCCAGTTATTAATACAAATGATATGAAAATGGGGGTAATATTGAATAGGGAACAACAACTATAGCTTACCAAGCAAGTGTCTCAGGAAGAAATATGGGAAGCAATAAAGGATATTAGTGATCTAAAAGCCCCTAGATACGATGGGCTAAATGCTGTTTTCTTCAAGAAATCCTGGCCAATCATTGGACAGGATGTGACAAAGGCTGTGTTGGAATTTTTTGACTCAGCACAAATGTTCAGGCCTATCAACTGCACTGCCATTACCTTAATAAAGTCAAAAATCTTGCAAGCATTAAAGAATATAGGCTTATTTCATGTTGTACAATCTTGTACAAAGTGATATCAAAGATTCTGTCACGACCCTAACCCCGAACCCGCTCATGATGGCGCCTCTCGTGAAGACAAGGGCAGCCTGACCAAAACAGACCACCTCTTTTAAACAGTTAAATACCATAAGTAGTTCTAAAAAATGATATAATAACCATAATTTGTGGAAATAACAATAACAATAGTAGAAATCATCCTGACACAGCCCAAACCGGGGTTTCACAAGTCACGAGCATCTATTAGAGCATAAGTACGACTACAAGGTCTGAATGTACAAAACAGGACTGATGAAAAAGAAGGGAGAAGAGTGGTACTGCGAACGCTGGTAGCTACGTTGCTAAACTCCGATGACTCAGCTTCCGATCAGCTCAACACTAGCTACCGAGTGAATAAATACATGTATCTGCACACGAGGTGCAAGGAGTAAAGTGAGTAATAAAGGTAAATAACAACTGAGCAATAAGAAATCACGTAAAGCAAACCAACATGTTGTATAGAAGCGGTGTAAAATCCTTGAGAAAAATAGTGAAGCTATGAAATCTTTAGAAATATCTTAACTCAGTTTAAACCTCTTTTAAAAATGGCTTTTACAACAGTTATGCAAATGAATGCAAAACAATTAGTGCAGATAAGCACAGAAATCCGCCCCTAGGGCTCAACACTCAATTTAACAGGTAATGTCAGACAATCAGGAAGATAACACATAAAGTAACACAATCAACAGGTAATGGCAGACAAATGGAATAAAAGTAAACATATAGAACACTACCAGCCCCTCAGGCTCACTCTCAGAACACTCTCAGCCCCTCAGGCTCACTCTGTGATCACAATGGGTACCCGCGCTCACTGGGGGTGTGCAGAGTCTGGGAGGGGCCCCTTACGGCCCAAGCGCAATATCAAGCAATCTTGTAACATCACATCTAGGCCCTCGGCCTCATATTACTCAAGCCACCTCGTGGCGTATAAAAGTATCTCAGGCCCTCGACCTCATATCACTCAATATATCCTCACATATAGCCATCGGCCTCACTCAGTTCGAAAATCATCACAAGCCCCTCGGGCATTAGTAAAACAATAGTTATCGGCCCAAACCATCATTTAGAAATATCATTTAAGTTCCAAAATCGAGTAAAAAGTGGCTGAGTTGTAAAACAGTACAACTGAGTTCAAGTAGTAAGTCAAAACAGTGTGAAAATAGTGATAAAAATCCCCGAAGGGTTCAAATAGTTGGCACGAAGCCCAAATATGATAATCAGTCCAAATAATGATGATAACAAATAAGTTTCAATCAAATACGCGGTAAAATCATCAATCGGGACGGACCAAGTCACAATCCCCAATAGTAAACGACCACAAGCTCATCATCAAGCACGTATCTCACCTTAATATAGCACTATGATGTGCAAGTCCGGGGTTTCAAACCCTCAGAATATCATTTACAATCATTACTCACCTCGAACTGGCGAAATCCCTAGCTCGCGACGCCTTTTCCCCTCAAATCGGCCTTCACGTGCGTCGAATCTATCCAAAATCAGAACGAATACATCACAATATGCTAAGGAAACAAAGCCCAAGTGAAAACACTCAATATCGGGCACAAATCCCGAAATTACAAAAAACCCGAGCCCCGGGTCCACTTCTCGAAACTCAGAAATTTTTATATCATTAGATTCCTTATCACCCCACGAGTTCGTACTTACCAAAAGTTCTCAATTCCGACCTCAAATGGTCCTACAAATCCCAATTCAAAAGTTCAAAATCACAAGCCCTAGTTCTTCCATTTTTTGTTAGCTTAGTTCCATGAATTTCTAGGTGGATTTCACAATAATAATCGAGTATTGAGTTTAAAAATCTTACTTCTAGGTGATTCCCCTTGAATCCCTCTTCAATTTCCTTCAACAAGCTCTCAAAATGATCAACAATGGAGTAAATGAGCTTCAAAATGGCGGATGAAACGAATTAAAACATTCTGCCCAGGGATTTTTTGCATCGGTGAACAAAAGCCCGCTTCTGCGGTACCGCTTCTGCGGAACCGCATTTGCGGTCTAGCTTCCGCTTCTGCGGAAATCACTTAAGGGACCATATTCTGCATCTGCGGTCCACGAGCCGCATCTGCGACTCCGCAGGTGCGGTCCATATGCCGCATTTATGTTCCTGACTACTCTTCCCAAATCCGCTTCCGCGGCTCCCTTTCCGTATGTGTGTCACCGCACTTGCGGTCCCCAATCCGCAAGTACGAAAATACCAAAAGCACCAATCTTCTAAAATATCTCAAGTCCAAAATCTTCCCGTTAACCATCCGAAGTCACCCCGAGGCCCCCGGGACCTCAACAAAAAGCACCAACACAACCCAATACCTCATTCAAACTTGTTTCAGTCATCAAAACACCTCAAACAATGCCAAATCCATCAATTCACATCGAATTCAAGCCTAAGTTTTCTAAAAACTTTCGAAATACACTTTCGATCAAAAACCCAACCAAACCACGTCCGAATGACCTGAAATTTTGCACACACATCACAAATGACATAATGAAGCTACAACAACTCTCAGAATTCCATTCCGACCCTCAGATCAAAATCTCACCTATCAACCGGAATTCGCCAAAATACTAATTTCGCCGATTCAAGCCTAATTCTACACCGGACCTCCAAAACCAATTCCGATCACGCTCCTAAGTCATAAATCATCAAACAAAGCTAACCAAATTATAAAAATTCTGATCCGGGCTCATATACAAATAAGTCAACTCTTGGTCAAACCTTTCAAATTCAAAACCAATGATCTACATCAGTCATAATACATTACACGGGGCAAGTCATGCCCAAGAACTGGCGATCAAGTGCAAAAGCTCAAAACGACCGGTCGGGTCGTTACATCCTCCCCCACTTAAACACACGTTCGTCCTCGAACGTACCCAGAGTTGTTCTAGAAGCCAACCAATAACTGAATAACTTTACCATGCATATATCGGGGGTGATCCCACGTCACCCTATCTCATATAGGTCCAATAACACATTGCAACTAAAATTACACAATCCAGTAACCACATTTCCACTTCTGAAACCATCAATACGATAAAAACCTCACACCTATACTCTAAATAAACATGAACCAGTTGTAATAACCCATGCCTGCAATCTCGGGAGCAATCCCATGATATACCACATAACCCAAACACTCGTAGCGATAATTTCTATTCACAGCAACTGTCCACCACAACCGAATACTGGTAGAAAACCTCTTATCAGCCAAAATCTCATTCCAACACTGTCATATACTACCAACGATAAATGAAATACGCAATAAACCATAAATATTTTCTCAGATCACCCATTTATGAAGCGACTTCTCCTCTGACAAATACCATAGCAAATTTTCGAGTCGAACCTCGATATTAACCTTCCAACATGCTGAAATCGAATCCATTCGTATTCATTGATGATCCCAACGATCTCCTCTAATCCAACACACCACTCTGGTGACATGACACATCAATAGAGGACTAAGCCACAACTCAAGCTCACCAGTGCCACCACAACACAAGGCTGAGAACCCATCTCACATCATAGAATTGAACACATGAATCTAACCCGCAAGGTCATATCCCACATAGCTTCGCTGCAATGTGCGATCCTATCAAAACACTGCTCCACATGAGACACCTCAAGTCACTATGCTCAAAATTGACAACCATGCACAATTTGATGTCTGGAACCAAAGTAGACCATTACACCCACGGTGAAACAAGTAACATATACCACGCAAACCCGATAGGACATAACCAATACGCTGTTCACCGAGCAACACCCAATTACTTTTCCCGCTCGACTTCCACTATGAACCCTAATAGAACCGCACCATATGTGCCCATAACCAACAAATCATAACGTCTCACAACACAGAAAGGCAACTCATAGATCTCCCAGGTCACTAGTAAGCTCAATAATAGTCGAATCAACCTGTCCCTCAACAATACAGTTTGGGGCCAACTAAGCCGACTCAGCTAGAACACGCATCCGCATTGGCCTGCCAACGAACTCCTTATCAAGGAAGCCTGAAGTTGCTCCTTCCACTACTATAACTCCTACCGGAGCCATACGATACGGTGCCCGACACCAAATCAATACCAAAATCCGCAACCTTGCCCGGCGACATGCCCGACCACAAGAAACACATCTGAAAAATTCCTCAACACCGGAATTGAATCAATGGTAGAAACCTATGCTCTGACATTCATCACGAAGGCCCAATTAAGAAAGGCAATCCTTCCCAGCCTTCCGCTAGGTCCTTGAAATATAAACCACTCTACTAGAACATAATCCGATGCACCTCGCCACTCAACCCGTGGCATTTCCAGCATAGCCCAAAGCGCAATAGTCCGGAATAACCCAACACGGAGACAACCAGTCTAAACCCCAATATCATATCCAAAATCTAATATACCAAGCCAAGAAAGATCCACTCGGGCCTCCAAATCCCGGTAGTTGCTAAACAGTGCCGATACACGCGATCTAAAACCCCATCATAGCCTGAATATGAGAACTTCCATCTCCATATCCACACGGCACATGAATCACCATATTTGATCCCAATTTCTCCATCCGAACACATGCCACACCTTTAATACCCAATCATCCCACGATAGATACTCTAAAATTCCCAGTGCCACCAAGCAATCCCGAATATCACCAGTCGATCTAACAAAAAAGTGTCGCAATACTACCAAAATGCCATTAGCTTAATCACATTGCCCTTCTACTGAAACATATACTCTCGTCAAATCACTTCTAATTAGCAATACCATTTCCTTAATCATCTGAGGCTACCCGATGCTTAAGGGTTTCATGAACTTCCTTTCAGAACTGACCGTAACTTTACACATGCAAATCTCGATCCTCACAACATACCGCGTATACCATACCATCCTAGGATAACATGATAACTTCATCTCCCTTCCGAGCCACAGACAACTATGCACTCCACTAGTCAAAACTTTCCATTGGCCCCATCTAGAAGAAAAAACACTATACATCGCATGTCCATAGAAGATATACATCTCCAAACCTCGGTAAAAAACATCAAGAACTCTCCGAGTTCCTTTTGCACAAATCAGACCTGTCAGGGCTGAATCCTTCTAACTCAATCAAGCTAAGTAAGCCATCAAAACCTAAGAGCATCGCCGCAAAATACCTGAAAGAACTTATTACCTCGAACACGCACAAGGAATTATTCATATCCTTACCATACCGCTTCGGTCTACTATCAAGCTACTCCATCTATCTAAATTTCCTTCTGATTCATCTTCAGCTTGATATTCTCTCTTGTTGTAGCACCAAAATTCCTCAACCCAGGATTCCCACATGAGATCCAAGCATAAAACCACACTGTCTAAGACCCATAAGCCGCTGAATACTCTCTTAAATATTCCAAAAGCACCACATTCGAAATACTTTGCTCTGAAGAACTTCCTGCGAAACTAAATCTGTTACCTCCAGATACTAATACATGGAATCCCACAATTAATATATAAAACACCACAAGTCTTGACATCTTCCAATGAAACTCAGTCTCTAACCACATATACAACTTTAAATTACCCTATTGTTACATGTAGAATCTTGAACACATTAGAACCATTCCCTTGAGTTATTCACTCTACTCAAACTGTAATTAGTCTGATCAAACGAACCGATCAACCTGTGCTTCATTAGCACTGTGACACCGCAGAATGTGACATCATTCCATTACAACCAAGCAACTTCCTGCTCTATGCGTCGAGCATCCTTTACCAATAACAAATCAAGACATTTCGTGATTCTTACACACTTATGAAGCATACTATATACCTTGTTAAGAATTTTTCCTTTACTCGAGCCATCCTCGGTCTCAATCCCCGTAGGCTATAACTGATTTGCCTGAACACCTCGAACTAGGACCAACATAGTACATAAACGTGCAATCAACTAATCAATAGCATACTCCCCCACTTGGCCCGAAGCCATAGATCAAATACACTCAATAACTCATAACGCATATACTCTATTGCTGCCATAATACCATAGTGAGATTAACTCAATCCTTCATAAGCTCGTGGAACACAGACCATCTGGTACTTCATATCTTCTACAAATCTTGCATTTACTCTCGTAACAATTAAACTCACTCTCTTAAGCGACCCAAATTAAATTCACACATATGTTTCACTTGTAAATGGGATTTTCTAACAGACAACATAAAGATCACACAACTCGAGAACACTTCGCAGGGGATAACTCACCTGCTTCGCCTTAAACTAACTTTTATCTATACCTTCCACCGTCATAACCATTACGCAGTCACTTAGTCTTCCTGAGTCTGAACTCATACCGCAACATGAAATCTACTCCACTCCCAACTAGGAGACATGAAAAGATTCTTCACACGCCCATAACTTGGGCTATAACTCAAATCAAGACGGAAATCAAGCACCTAATAGTTCTTCTATCCTCCAGCAGACCTTTCTCGTCACTTCCAAATCATATGAATACATCTCGCAGCACTAACATTCCCATTACATAGCCATCCAGCCGTCACTTCCACAATAGGAAAAAATTACCGAACATATAAATTCAAAAGCACTTGTTCACACAATCAGCACCTCAGTGCTCAAGCTATAGGCAAAAAAAAATTTGGCCTCAAGTCCTCCAGACTGGCCCAATATCAACACACAGAGATCGTATCTCGCCACTTGATCGGGGAATTACAAGCCATCAATGTATATCTGATACTGAGCGTTCATGCGTGCATACGAATGCGTGGAAGGAATTTCAAAAGTTAATTTTCAAGCTGAATCAAGGACGCACGATAAGAATTCAAGAATGTGAAATTTTCCTAAAGGTTCTGCAACCTCTTGATGATAAATACAAACGTCTTTGTACCGATCCGCGAGACTCAACTAAACCTGCTCGTGACTCGTGAGACCTATGTAACCTAGGCTCTGATACTAACTTGTCACGACCCTAACCCCGAACCCGATCGTGATGGCACCTCTCATGAAGACAAGGCCAGCCAGACCAAAACAGACCACCTCTTTTAAATAGCTAAATACCATAAGTAGTTCTAAAACATGATATAATAACCATAATTTGCGAAAATAACGATAACAACAGTAGAAACAATCCAGACACAGCCCAAATCGGGGTGTCATAAGTCACGAGCATCTATTATAGTATAAGTACGACTACAAGGTTTGAATGTACAATACAGGACTGATGAAAGATAAGGGAGAAGAGCGGTGCTGCGAATGCTGGTAGCCACCTTGCTAAAATCCGATGATTCGGCCTCCGATCAGCTCAACACCCGCTACCGGGTGAATAAATACATGCATCTACACACGAGGTGGAGGGAGTAAAGTGAGTACTCCAACTTAGTGAGTAATAAAGGTAAATAACAACTTAGCAGTAAGAAATCACGTAAAGCAAACCAACATGTTGTATAGAAGCGTTGTAAAATCCTTGAGAAAAATAGTGAAACTGTGAAATCTTTAGAAATATCTTAGCTCAGTTTAAACCTCTTTTGAAAATGGCTTTTTCAACAGTTATGCAAATGAATGCAAAACAATTAGTGCAAATAAGCATAGAAATCCGTCCCTCGGGCTCAACACTCAATTTAACAGGTAATGCCAGGCAATCAGGAAGATAACACATAAAGTAACACAATCAACAGGTAATGGCAGACAAATGAAATTAAAGTAAACACATAGAACAGTACCAGCCCCTCGGTCTCACTCTCAGAACACTCTCAGCCCCTCGGGCTCACTCTGTGATCACAATGGGTACCCGCGCTCACTGGGGGTGTGCAGACTTCGAGAGGGGCCCCTTACGGCCCAAGCGCAATATCAAGTCATCTCGTGGCATCACATCTAGTCCCTCGACCTCATATCACTCAAGCCACCTCGTGGCGTATAAAGGTATCACAGGCCCTCGGCCTCATATCACTCAATATATCCTCACATATGGCCCTCGGCCTCACTCAGTCCGAAAATCATCACAAGCCCCTCGGGCATTAGTAAAACAATACTTCTCAGCCCAAAACATCATTTAGAAATATCATTTATGTTCCAAAACCGAGTAAAAAGTGGCTGAGTTGTAAAACAGTGGAAAACATTACGACTGAGTTCATGTAGTAAGTAAAAACAGTGAGGAAATAGTGATAAAAATCCCCAGAGAGTTCAAATAGTTGGCACGAAGCCCAAATATGATAATCAGTCCAAATAATGATGATAAAAAATAAGTTTCAATCAAATACGCGGTAAAATCATCAATCGGGATGGACCAAGTCACAATCCCCAATAGTAAATGACCCCACGCTCATCATCAAGCACGTGTCTCACTTCAATATAGCACTATGATGTGCAAGTCCGGGGTTTCGAACCCTTAGAGTATTATTTACAATCATTACTCACCTAGAATCGGCGAAATCCCTAGCTCGCGACGCCTTTGCCTCTCAAATCGGCCTCCACGCGCGTTGAATCTATCCAAAATCAGAACGAATACATCACAATGTGTTAGGAAAATAAATCCCAAGCAAAAACACTCAATATCGGGCACAAATCCCGAAATTACCATAAACCCGAGCCCCGGGCCCACTTCTCAAACCTCAGAAATTTTCACATCATTAGATTCCTTATCACACCACGAGTTCGTACATACCAAAAGTTCTCAATTTTGACCTCAAATGGTCCTTCAAATCCCAATTCAAAAGTTCAGAATCTCAAGCCCTAGTTCTTCCATTTTTTTTTAGCTTAGTTCCATGAATTTCTAAGTGGATTTCACAATAATAATCAAGTATTGAGTTCAAAAATCTTACCTCTAGGTGATTCCCCTTGAATCCATCTTCAGTTTCCTTCAACAAGCTCTCAAAATGATCAATAATAGAGTAAATGAGCTTCAAAATCGCGGATGAAACGAATTAAAACATTCTGCCCAGGGGTTTTTCGCATCTGCGAACAACAGCCCACTGCTGTAATACCGCATTTGCGGTCTAGCTTTTGCTTATGTGGAAATCACTTAAGGGACCATATTCTGCATCTGCGGTCCACGAGCCGTATCTGCGACTCCGCAGGTGCGGTCCATATGCCGCATTTGTGGTCCCTGACTACTCTTCCCAAATCTGCTTTTGTGGCTCCCCTTCCGCATGTACGTCACCGCATCTGCGGTCCCCAATCCGCAGGTGCAGAAATACCAGAAGCAGCATTCTTCTGAAATCTCTCAAGTCTAAAATCTTCCAGTTAACCATCCGAAGTCACCCCGAGACCCCGGGACCTCAACCAAAAGCATCAACACAATCCAATACCTCATTCAAACTTGTTCCAGTCATCAACACACCTCAAACAATGCCAAATCCATCAATTCACATCGAATTCAAGCCTAAGTTTTCTAAAAAAGTCCGAAATATGCTTTCGATCAAAAACCTAACCAAACCACTGAATGACCTGAAATTTTGCACACACATCACAAATGACATAATGAAGCTACAGAAACTCTTGGAATTCCATTCTGACTCTCGGATCAAAATCTCACCTATCAACCGGAATTCGCCAAAATACTAATTTCGCCAATTCAAGCATAATTCTACACCGGACCTCCAAAACCAATTCAGATCACGCTCCAAAGTCATAAATCACCCAACAAAGCTAACCAAATCATAAAAATTCCAATCCGAGCTCATATACAAATAAGTCAACTCTTGGTCAAACCTTTCAAATTCAAAGCTTTCATCTGAGACTGTTCTTTCAAATTCATTCCGATTTTCCTGGAAACCAAAACCAACGATCTACATCAGTCATAAGACATTACACGGGGCAAGTCATGCCCGAGAACTGGTGATCAAGTGCAAAAGCTCAAAACGACCGGTCGGTTCGTTACAGATTCTTACCAAGAGGCTACAAAGTGTAATGGACATACTGATTGATAGTACACAGTCAACTTTTGTTCCTGGCAGAGTAATCACAAATAATATTATTCTGAGTCATGAGCTTGTAAAAGGATATGGGAGAAAAGGGGTATCACCTAGATGTATGATGAAATTGGATATGCAAAATGCCTATGATTAAATAGAATGGGCTTTTATGGAGCAGATATTACATGCATTAGCATTCCCAAAGCAGTTTGTAAGATGGATCATGAACTATATGGAAATTGTCACATATACAATCATGATTAATGGTGCACTAACTAAGCTATTTGAGGCTAGGAAAGGATTAAGACAAGGGGACCCCCCCCCCCACCATTTCTATTTGTGCTTGCAATGGAATACTTGACAAGGAAACTAAAGAAACTGGCTGAGATCCCAAATTTCAACTTCCACCACAAGTGTGCTAAGATGCAAATCTTGCAACTTGGTTTTGCTGACGATCTTTAATTGTTTTGCAGGGAGATATTGGATTAGTTAAAATACTATTTCAATGCTTTATGGAGTTCTCAAAAGCCTCTGGATTGATGATTAATAAAAATAAAAGCTCAATTTTCTTTGGAGTAGTCACAAATGAAGATCAGGAGGAGATCCTAGAATTTTTAGGAATTCAGAGAGGTGTACTACCAGTTAGATACCTTGGTGCGCCACTGAGCTCCAAAAGAATATCCATAGCTCAGTGTCAATCACTTATTAATAAAATAGTGGGAAGAATTACTTCATGGACTGCAAAATTCTTGTCCTATGCAGGAAGGATCAACTCATAAAAAGTATTCTGTTCTCCATCCAAACCTACTGGGCTCAAATATTTGTCCGACCAGAGAAGATTACAAAACTAATTGAGTCAATATGCAGAAGCTTCCTATGGACTGGAGAAGGTACAGTTTCAAAAAAAACACTATTAGAATGGGAGAAAATATGCCGTCCCAAGTCAGTAGGTGGATTCAATGTCATGAATATAGCAATCTAGAACAAAGTTGTTATATGTAAGCAATTTTGGAACTTATGTAAAGAGAAGAAGAAGTTGTGGATACAGTGGGTACATAGTTATTATATTAGAGGAAGGAACATCTGGAAAATACAGTTAAAACAAACTTCATGGATGGTAGGCAAGATCATGAAGGCACAGAAGACTATGATGGAAGCAGGATTCAGCCAGGATGATATCACAAATATGAACAACTGCTCTGTCAAACATATTTATCACAGGCTGCGAGGTACGTTTGAGAAAGTAAGTTGGAGGAAAGTAGTATGTCACAATGGTGAATGCCCCATATGGAACTTTGTACTAACTATGATACCACATGGAAGATTATATACAAAGGATAGATTGCAAAGATGGGGAGTATCAGTTGATCAAGATTGTATCCTGTGCAACAGTGAAAAGGAAACCATACAACACTTATTCTTTGAATTTCCACATGCAAATATACTGTGGAGTAAACTGTTAGAATGGAAAGGCATTGACAGATCAGTACAAGGATGGGATGAGGAGCTAAAGTGGGCAGAGAAATGGGCCAAATAGAAGAAATGCAACAGCTGAATTATACAAGATGGTATTGGCAGCTACAATATATTATGTGTGGCAGGAAAGAAATGGCCAAATCTTTAAAAACAAGACAAAAGGATGGGAGACAGTTTGTAAGCTGATAATCCAAGAGATACGCTGTCGTAGCAACAGGAAAGTAGAGAACATTCTGCATAGCTTAAATTGGTATCCAGTGTAATAGATATAGATATTAAAAAGGTGGTATGGGGAGAAATTAGAATGATAGGCAACTATGTAAGGGTTTGATTTACTTGTAAATATTTTCCATGGTAAATGAAAGATTTAATTACCAAAATATATATATACGGAATTTGAATTAAAAGATAATTTTGAATTTATAGATAAAGTTCTAAAATTTGAATTTAAATTAAAAATAAAATTTATCTTTTTTTATCATGTTATCATACTTAATTCGATTAATGATCATATGCAATCATGTTAGGAACATTTGTTATATTTTATAATTATTTAAATACTACTTCGCCTCTAGAAAAAAAAGTACTCCATATAACTATAAAACTCTTCCACATTTAAAATCCTATAAGTATAGTTCTTTGAAACACTGTAGCTAGATTTGAATAAAACAAAATTCTTTTAAAATAAATGTAATATATAGGGTACACGTCTATGTTTATCTAAATAACAAAAAAGAGTTTACAAAATCAAATAAAAATTTACTTACATATATAATAAAGTAAACATACATGCTGGAGAAAGAAACATCATAAAATCAGTCAATATTAAAAAAAAGATGTTTCTTTTTTCTTCTTGAAGAATATATATTTGAAGAGTCAATTTGCATAAATGGACATCAAACAAATAACAAAATTTTGGCTATACAATTGCTATCATTAATTTCAATTTAGCACATTCAAGAAATTGAAGGGTATAAGTTTAAACTCCTTCATTTAGCTGTAGTCAAGCCAATATTGCAAGGGTATAATATCTTTTTCGTTGAAGAATATTAGTTTTGAATCATTGGATTATGTAAAAGGTTTTTTTTCAAACTCAATAAGAGATAAATTGGTTTCCAATTGATAGTTTTTATTGCGACTTTTAATTGTAAGAAAGAGTATATATAAAGAAAAAATTGGTATGACGTGAAATATCTTTTTCTTAAATGTAAACAAATTATTTTAAAATATCTCTTTACTTTTTTAATTCAAAGATAATAAAAAGATAATATTTTTTTAACATTAATAGAGAGTTTTAAAATTATTTTAATAGAAGTTATATCATGGATAAACTCAAAAAAACTGAAATCTTATGGAATATTTACATAAAATTCGGCCATATTTATTGTTTACTTTTTATAGCTAATATAAATAGATGACATACCGACAACACACGATTATACACATATTATATATGGACTATACATAAATTACACATCATTCAATTTTTTAATTTAAGTGGTTAAGTGAGCACCTATTTAGGCTGATTAGATAAAGCCAAAAGAAAAATATGAAATAATTTCAACCAAAGACTAAAATATAATTAAAGTTCATATGTAGACAATTTTTTATTAAAACTCATCCTTTTATAGTGAAATAAATTAATTTTTTGTAACAACAGAAATAACGACATAAAAATAAATAAAATAAAATAAATATTGAAAACAATAATAGAAAGATCTAAAAACGAGAAATAAAAGATGACAACAAATTTCTTCTTATGTTTCATCTTTGTTGAGTATAAAAAAATTTGAAAGTTAATCTCATCGATGTCAAATATATTTTTTTCAACTCAAATACATAGATTATAAGATAAGGATATTTTCGAATATTTTTTTAATTTACATTATGTGTCGTTTTTAAAAAATCACTATTACTAACAAACTGATATGATATTCGAATTTGAATTGGAATTCAATTTGAGTAGTTTGCACTGAGTTTAAGCCAAGTATGGTGTCGAAAAATAAATTACTTGACAATTTTAAGACAATATATGCAATGTTTTATAATAATAATCAATTAATTTAGCATTTAATGATTCAAAGAACAAAATTTTTGTATATATAGGGTATTAACAATTTAAATTCTGGGGCTAGAGATATTGATAAACTTAAAGTGGAGTCATACTGAAATAAATCCGGTCAAAGAATCATTTAAATTTTTAGATATGTTTTAAAATAATAAAAGTAGAAGAACAATATTACAGAGAAAGAGAGAGTAATTCTTATTGATATTTTGGGATGATTTACAATGGGGTAAGAACCCTCTATTTATAAGGGAAAAATGACTTAGCCACAAAGTAAAACTCTCTACAAGATAGACATTCACTCTAAATAGAATTCTATTCATAATACTCCCCCTTAAATGTTTACTCGATAAGTAATGTGCCTCATTAAAACCTTAATTAAAATAAAACTCAATGGGAAAAATTCTAGAAAAGGAAAAAGAGTACACATCTCTAATAATATGCCTTTTGGTTGCCTCGTTAAAAACCTTTCAAGGAAAACCCAGTGGGACAAAATCTTGTAAGGGAAAAAGAGTGCAACGCGCATTAACTCCCCCTGATGAGAGCATCAATTCACATCCTTGAGCCTTAGCATCCCGATCTTGTACACTAGCTTCTTGAAGGTTGACGTCGGCAGAGTTTTGGTGAATAAATCAGCCATATTAACTCCAATGAATATATTGCACCTTGAAAATCCTCGCTATCACATTATCATGCTTATAGTTATAGCAAGATACAAAGGTACACAAATTGCACTGAGAAAGTGGTACTTAACGATCAAGAATTGTATATGCTTTAAGCAACTTAAATCATTCATGGATTGTCATATAAGTTAAGTCATATAAGCCATCTAAAGAGACTTTATATGTATATCAAGTTTTCATGTCATGCTAGACTTATAAGATATCGAAAACTGATTGCACATACCATTGACTTTATACTTGCAAGTATTTGAACAACATAGACAAAATTATATGTCTTTTATATGAAACCAATTCTATTCGAATTGTGTCTCTTCCATTTGGCCAATATTTTTGTGTCTATATTCGATAGACTTAAGATCCTCATATATACTTAGCGCTATGATAGATGTCGTCGACAAATATTTTATATCGGTTCCAATATTTTTTCATAAAGACATAACATAGAGATCTCTTCATTCATATATCCAGGTACCTGAATCTCTCATGAGATTTTATGAAGTATTATGTCATGTGATCTTCTAGATCACTTGCCTCCTTATTATGATCAGTCTGATTATTTGCTCATCTTCTTTATCAAGAAGTTTATTTGAAACCGATTTGTCTATATGGTTTAAGCGTACCATAGACTTTGTCCTTCTAGGACTTAATAGGAGCATTTGCAATGAGAATATAGTTACTTTCTTTGGGTCAGCAAATGCGTCTAGCATACTTTGCAATATATTGCAGATGAATTATCTTTTTATGAACTTCAAGTTCATATTATCGTATTTGAGGATCTAGATATACAAATGATAATCAATTCCAAGTAACTTTTTCTCAACTGTTTATCATGTCTCCCCCTCATGTTAGAAAAACTAACTTGCTTCCTCAACTTTGAAAGCCCATCTTTGTGTGTCATGGTGTTAATCAAAACATACACCGCATATCAATAATAATAAGATGAAATTATTTGGTTCTTGACCCTGAACCATTTATGAGGGGAGAATGTAATATACTTTAGTATATAACCTATATCAAACTGATATAGATAACTTTGTTCTCATAAGCATTGTTTAGCTATTAAGTGGAGGCACTCAATAAATCATTTTGCTAAACCAACTGTGATGTAAACCAACTTATCAAGATGAACTATCTTGAATAAAAAAATTTGGAATATGCTCTAAATTAAATTATTGAGCAGTTACCTCGCAAACACCAGGTTGTAGGTTAATAATAATCGCACATGTAACCATCTCATAGATGCATCTTGCGTGGTATACATGGCAGGTGAATGGGCCTATATTCACCTTTGATATTTCCAGTATTCATGAGATTCAATTCCAATTTTAGTTGGTCAATTAATTAATGAGAACAAGCAATAAGAGAATTCTTAAAGAACTTTCTAGTTCTTTAAAATTTACCCATGTGAATTCTCTATTATTTTTGCACATCATACTTAAATTGATATGGCTAAACCAATTATGCCAACTGAATAAATTATCAATATTGATAAACTTAAGATTTACACCATGACGTGTGCAATTATCAATAAACTCCAAGTTTATTATGATATGGGTTTTTATATCAATAAACATTCACTTTATTGTGGTATTCTTTTATTTGTGTAGTACAAAATGAAGAATAAAACGGGTAACTTTCCACATACATAGTACCCCGCTACAAGTTGTAGTAATAGAAAATATTAAATCTTTCCTTTATTTATAGTCTCAATATAATCAACTGCTTTCGCGCATACTTTAAAAACTGAATAAATTTCTTTAAGACTTACTACAACACAATACCTTATTGGTAATCAATTGTGTTTCTCCAAAATAGTAATAATTGGCTCTTCCAGAGCTCTCAATTAATTTGGTACTACCACATATTCATCAACATTCATATGGTGAATATCTCTGTTAAAGAGAAAGTTATACCATTATGGTTATGTTCAAAATTATATGCAAGATCGGTTTCTTGAATCATTGTTGTCCTTTAATAATCACATTACCAACTTATTTTGGCGTACAATAGGTACATGATCAGTGATCATTCATGCCAT
Organism: Nicotiana sylvestris; assembly: GCF_000393655.2. Classification (NCBI taxonomy): domain Eukaryota; kingdom Viridiplantae; phylum Streptophyta; class Magnoliopsida; order Solanales; family Solanaceae; genus Nicotiana; species Nicotiana sylvestris. The sequence goes on from NC_091068.1 coordinate 161,465,960, forward strand.
AATAATGATATTATTTTCTTATTTCCTCTCAAACCTCATTCTAGAGGTGAGCGTGGTATATTCACTACCACTAGCACGTTCATATTCTTCCAAGAATGAATATGTATTTATAAATTACGTGTTATCACATTCAAAATGGACCATAATCATCTATATGTGCTTTAAAATATCATGTCAAATAGATGACAACTATTATTTTCACAAAGTGAAGGATTATTTGAGAATCCTTATTGTTTTCATTATCACAATGATGACGATTATACTTTCGTCTATTGCCACGTCCACATTCATTGATACCTTCACGGTAATAATTTTTTCTTCTTTCAGACTTATCACATATTGCTATCACATTCTCTTAAGGGAATGAGAATGGAGAAAATTTAATGGGACGGATTTAATTCTTTGCCCACAATCATACATGAATTTGATCATGGCAAGGCATAGAAACTTTACCACTTTGGATGGTTGTAATCTCTTTCAAACTCCATTACAGTTACAATCAAAAAATTTCGTCTTCGTTTGAATTTTAAATCAAATTATAGAATAAAAGAGAAAAATACGGTAAAATACATACCTTAAATCCAGAATTTAATCATGAAGGAAGTTCATGGAATAATTGACAATCATTATGCTCGATCCCAAAGCTTCTACTCAATTGTTTAGAGTCTCGTGCTGATAACATGTTATAAAATAATAAAAGTAGAAGAACAATATTACAGAGGAAGAGAGAGTAATTCTTATTGATATTTTGGGATGATTTACAATGGGGTAAGACCCCTCTATTTATAGGGGAAAAATGACTTAGCCACAAAGTAAAACTCTCTACAAGATAGACATTCAGTCTAAATAGAATTCTATTCATAACAAGATAGCCGATTAAAGTGAATTTTAAATTAAGGATAATATCTTCACTTGCATAATTATAAAGATAATAATAATTATAATATATATATAAAGTTTTAGAAATTAAAATTTCAAAATAGAAATATTTTTTAAACAATAAAATCATACCAAATAAGAGTTCAAGTCGTAGTATAAGAGTCACGTTGTAATCAAAGAATCGTTTATATCATGTCAACCTTTATGCTTTGCCATAAATATGAGTTATTATTTCACTTTGTGGCTATATTTAGGTTCCAATGACACCTATGAGAATAGTGCAAAAATAAAATTATCACTACGAGAATTGAGAAAATGTTAGTGTTTTTTCATGTAGTGTTTCTTAATTAATATCTGACGATTATCTATCATTATTTAGAAGGTTTAGATGTTAAGGTTATTTACATATAATTCAAATAACTCAAATACTTAACATGGTTAATGTCAAATATCAAAATGGAGTAAAAACATTCACTAGCTAAAGAATTTTTTATATTTTTCGATAGCCAACTAAAATGAGTTTTGAATTAAGAATAATATTTTCAATTACATTATTATAAAAATAATTATTATTGAAAAATAATATTTTAGAAACTAAAATTAGGAAATAGTTTTTAAGAGATATCAACACACCAAATAAGAGTTCAAGTAGTAGTAAAAGAGTTAAGTCTTATCCAAAGAGTCGTTCATTGTCTCAACATTTGATTGTTTTGCCATAAATATGAGTTATTATTTTGCTTCCTGACTATTTTTAGGATCCAATGTGTGACGATCCGATCAGTCGTCTCATGAGTCACCGCTCTATTTTCCCTATTTCTACTTCTTTATGCTTCTTTATCCGTGTTATGTGGTATCGGGTTGGTCAGATCGAGTCCGGAATGATTTTGATAAGGTTTGAGACACTTAGTCTCTTTTAAGAAGGTTTAAGTTGAAAAAGTCAATCGGATGTTGACTTATGTGTCAGAGGGCTCGGATGTGAGTTCCGATGGTTCGGTTAGCTTCGGGAGGTGATTTATGTCTTAGGAGAGCGATCAGAATGAATTTTGGAGGTTCAGAGTAGAATTAAGCTTGAATTGGCGAAGTTGATATTTTGGCGATTTTTGGTTAATAGGTAAGATTTTGATATAAAGGTCGGAATGGAATTCCGAGAGTTGTTAAGCTTCGTTGTGTCATTTGGGATGTGTGTGTAAAATTTCAGGTCATTCGGACGTGGTTTGGTTGGATTTTTGATCAAAAGCGTATTTCGGAGGATTTTAGAAACTTAGGCTTGAATTCGATGTGATTTGGTAGATTTGATGTTGTATGAGGTGTTTTGATGATTGGAACAAGTTTGAATAAGGTATCGGGTTTTGTTTGTGCTTTTGGTTGAGGTCCCGGGGGGCCACGGGATCATTTCGGGTGGTTATCAGAGAAATTGGAACTTGATTGCATCAGTTGATATTGCTGCTTCTGGTGTTTTCGCACCTGTGGTTTGGGGAACATAGGTGTGGTGCCTCACGTGCGGAAGGAGAGCCGCAAAAGCAGATTTGAGAGGGAAGTCTAGAACCGCAGATGCGGTAGGTAGACCGCACCTGCGTAGCCGCAGATGCGGCGAGTGGACCGCACCTACGTAGCCGCAGATGCGACGAGTGGACCGCAGATGCGATATAGGGTCTTTTAGTGATTTCCGCAGAAGCGAGGATTTGAACGCATATGTGGTACTGCAGAAGCGGATTTTTGGACCGTAGATGCGGTTAGACCTGGGCAAAATGTATATATTTCTTCCTTCACGATTTTTGAAGGGTTTAACCATTTTTCACTTTGACTTGAGAGCTTTTGGACGATTTGGAAGGGAGATTTCAAGGGAACTTCGTTATGGTAAGATTTTGAACTTAAAACACATTTCTATGGTAGTATTTCATGGATTAAGACAGAAATTAAAGGAATTAAAAGGCTAAAATTGAAGAACTAGGGCTTGAGAAATTGGACTTTTGATTTGGGATTTGGAGGACTATTTGGGGTCGGATTTGAAAACTTTTGATATGTATGAACTCGTGGGGAGATGAGGAATCTATTGATGTAAAAATTTCTGATTTTTGAGAAGTGGGCCCGGGGCTCGGGTTTTGGTAATTTTGGGATTTTAGGTATTTTTTGATTGTTTTTGCTTGGGCTTTGTTACCTCAGCATATTGTGACGTATTCGTTCTAATTTTGGATAGATTCGACGCGCGTGGAGGCCGATTCGAGGGGCAAAGGCGTCGCGAGCTAGAGATTTAGCCGGTTCGAGGTGAGTAATGATTGTAAATGATGCTTAGAGGGTTTGAAACCCCGGATTTGCACATCGTAGTGCTATATTGAGGTGAGACACACACTTGATGACGAGCGTGGGGTCGTGCACTATTGGGGATTGTGACTTGGTTCGTCCTGATTAATAGTTTTACTGTGTATTTGACTGAAACTTATTTATTATCAACATGATTTGGGTTGATTGTCATGTTTGGGCTTTGTGCTAATTATTTGAACCCTTCGGGGATTTTTATTACTGTTCCTCAATGTTTTAACTTATTACTTGAACTCAGTCATGTTATTTTTCACTGTTTTACTACTCAACCATTTTTACTCAGTTTTGAGACTTAAATGATGTTTTGGGCTGAGAAATACAGTTTTACTAATGCCCGAGGGGCTTGTGATGATTTTCGGACTGAGTAAGGCCAAGGGCCTAGTTGTGAGGATACACTGATACTGATATGAGGCCGAGGGCCTAAGATACATATATACACCACGAGGTGGCTTGATTGATATGAGGCCGATGGCTTAGATTTGATGCCATGAGATGGATTGATATTGCGCTTGGGCAGTAAGGGGCCCCTCCCGGAGTCTGTACACCCCCAGTGAGTGCGGGTACCCATTGTGATGTGAGATTGAGCCTGAGGGGCTGGTATTGTTTTGAGTTTGAGCCCGCAGGGCTGGTACTGTTCTAAGATATTGCCCGAGGGACGGATGTGTGGATACTGAGCCCGAGGGGTGAACTTCTATTTGATCACTTTATCTTAATTATCTATCATTTTACCTGTTTACTAGTTGAAAGAGGATTTTACTTGACTTTTACTGTCTTTACTGATTTTAAGAGATTTTTCTGCTTCATTATAGAATGCTTTGTGCCTTGTATGATTTCTTACCTTTAGTTGTTATTTACATTTGTTACTCACTGAGTTGGAGTACTCACTTTACTCCCTGCACCCCTGTGTGCAGATTCAGGCATTGTTGGTTCCGCTCCTGAGTGTTGATTCCTCCAGTTCCAGGCAGTATTCAGAGACTACGAGGTAGTTGTTGGCATCCGCAGCCCTGTGTCTCTATTATCATTTCATTTCTATATCTATCAAATACTTGTATTAGTATTGGATTTAGCAGACTTGTGTACGATTTATAGATGCTCGTGACTTGTGACACCCCAGTTAGGGCTGTGTCGGGTTGGATTCCATTTTTTGTTATCTATGTTTCCGCTACTTATAATCATTAAATCATGTTTTAGACTGCTTTTATATTATTTGATTGCTTTAACAAGTGAACTGAGTTTAATTGGCTGGCCTTGTCATCACGAGAGGCGCCATCACGACCGGGTTCGGGGTTAGGGTCGTGACAAGTTGGTATCAGAGCCTAGGTTACATAGGTCTTTCGAGTCATGAGCAGGTTTAGTAGAGTCTCGCGGATCAGTACAGAGACGTCTGTATTTATCCTCGAGAGACTGCAGAACCCTTAGGAAAACTTCATATTCTTGAAATTCTTATCGTGCGAACTTGTTGATCCGAGTACTAAACATCTGTTATTCTATTCTCTCACAGATGGTAAGGATACGCACTACCGGACGGGGTGAACGACCCCCAACGCCACCAGTTGAGGCCACCAGAGGCCGTGGATGCGGTCATGGTCGAGGCAGAGGCAGAGCAGCGAGGGCAGCACCTGTAGATCCACCAGTTGCCCTAGCTCCGGATCAGGCTCCAGCTGTAGATGCTCCAGCAACACCAGTTCAGGCACCAGCTGTGCCCATCATGATTCCGGGTCTTCAGGAGTCCTTGTCATAGATCTTGTCAGTTTGAACTAGCCTAGCTCAGGCGGTTTCAGCCACTACAGCCACAGGTACTTCACAGGCCGGGAAGGCAATCAGACTCCCACCGCTCGCACACCTGAGCAGGTAGTGCAGGGACTTCAGACGCCGTGGGCACCTCCAGCCCAGGCAGTTGCAGCTGCTTGTGACTATGTGGTTCCTGTCATGCCAGAGGATGAGCAGTGAAGGTTGGAGAGATAGGGTAGATTGCAGCCTCCGACCTTCAATGGTGCAGAGGGCGAGGATGCCCAGGGTTTTCTAGATAAGTGTCAGAGGATGCTTTGTACTGTCGGTATTCTGGAGACCAGCGGGGTTGCTTTTACCACCTATCAGTTTTTAGGAGCTACTTTTACTTGGTGGGAGGATTTTGAGAGACGTAGGCCTGTTGGTGCAGCACCCCTTTCCTGGCAGCAGTTCTCCGTTCTCTTTCAAGAGAAGTATGTGTCGTTGTCCAACAGAGAGGAGCTGCATAGATAGTTTGAGTGGTTGCGATAGGGGGATATGACTGTGTCACAGTATGAGTTGAGGTTTTCTGAGTTGGCTCGTCATGCCATCTGGATGGTTCGGACAGATCGAGAGAGGATCAGGAGATTTGTTGATGGTCTTACTTAACATCTCCGTATTCTTATGACCAGAGAAAGGGTGACTGGTGCTACCTTCGAGGAGGTTGTTGATATCGCCCGTAAGATTGAGACTATTCGCTGTCAGGAGTGAGAGGAGAGGGAGGCCAAGAGGCCTCGAGGATCTGGCAGCTATAGTGGTGCTCCTTCGAGGGGCCAATTTAAGCATAGCAGAGGCTGTTCATCCAGGCCCGCTCAGTCAGCTCGGGGTGGAGGTCAGTCAGCTAGGGGTCGCCCCAGAGGTGGAGGTCGATCGCCATCAAGCCCGTTTCTATGCACTCCCAGGCAGACCCGATGCTATTACTTCAGAAGCTGCCATTACAGGTATTATTTCAGTTTGTCACTGAGATGCCTCTGTATTATTTGATCTGGTTCCACCTTTTCCTATGTGTCATCATACTTTGCTCATTATTTGGGTACGCCCTGTGAGTTTCTTGCTTTACCTGTTCATGTATCTACCCCGGTGGGCGATACTATTGTTGTCGACCATGTGTACCGGTCATGTGTGGTGACTATTGGGGGTTTGGAGGCCCAAGTGGATCTGTTATTACTGATTATGGTGGATTTTGATGTCATTTTGGGCATGGATTGGCTATCTCCGTGTCGTGTTATTCTGGATTGTCATGCCAAAACAGTCACATTGGCTATGCCAAGTGTGCCACAGATCGAGTGGCGAGGCGTGACTGATTATGTTCCCAGTAGAGTGATTTCTTTCTTGAAGGCCCAACATATGGTTGGGAGGGGTTGTATTTCATATCTAGCGTTTGGGAGGGATGTCGGAGCTCAGGCTCCCAGTATTGATTCTGTTCCAGTTGTGAGGGATTTTCTCGATGTGTTTCCTGCATACCTGCCAGGCATGCCACCAAAAAGGGATATCGATTTTGGTATTGATCTGGTGTCGGGCACTCAGCCCATTTCTATTCCACCGTATCATATGGCACCAGCGGAGTTGAAAGAATTGAAGGTGCAGCTTCAGGAACTCCTAGATAAGGGGTTCATTCGGCCTAGTGTGTCACCTTGGGGTGTGTCGGTTCTGTTTATGAAGAAGAAGGATGGCACAATGAGAATATGCATTGATTATAGGCAATTGAACAAAGTAACAATCAAGAACAAGTATCATCTGCCTCACATTGATGATTTATTCGACCAGCTTCAAAGAGCGAGGATGTTCTCCAAGATTGATCATATATCGCATCGCCCTTGACCAAGTTGACTCAGAAGGGTGCTCTATTTGTATGGTCGGACGAGTGTGAGGAGAGCTTTCAGAAGTTCAAGACAGTTTTGACCACAACTCCAGTGTTGGTTTTGCCATCAGCTTCAGGTTTATATACCGTGTATTGTGATGCTTTAAGAGTGGGGATTAGTTGTGCGTTGATGTAGGAGGGTAGAGTTATTTGTTATGCTTCTCTTTAGTTGAATCCCTATGAGAAGAACTACCCTGTGCATGATTTGGAGTTGGCTGCCATAGTTCATGCATTGAAGATTTGGAGGCATTACTTGTATGGCGTATCTTGTGAGGTATTCACTGATCATCGCAGTCTTCAGCATTTGTTCAAGCAAAAGGATCTTAATTTGAGGCAGCGTAGATGGTTGGAGTTGCTTAAGGATTATGATATCACTATATTGTACCATCGGGGAAAGGCCAATGTGGTGGCCGATGCTTTGAGCCAAAAGGCAGTGAGTATGGGGAGTTTGGCATATATTCCAGTTGGGGAGAGACCTCTTGCAGTTGATGTTCAGGACTTGGACAATCGGTTCGTGAGGTTAGATATTTCGGAGCCCAATCGGGTGTTGGCTTGTATGGTATCTCGGTCTTCCTTATATAATCGCATCAGAGAGCGCTAGTATGATGATCCACATTTGCTAGTCCTTAAGGACAGATTTCAGCATGATGATGCTAGAGATGTGACCATCGGCGATGATGTGGTGTTGAGGATGCAGGGCTAAATTTGCATGCCCAATGTGGATGGGCTTCGGGAGTTGATTCTGGAGGAAGCCCATAGCTCGCAGTATTCCATTCATCCGGGTGCCGCGAAGATGTTTCAGGATTTAAGGCAACACTATTGGTGGATAAGAATGAAGAAAAATATTGTGGGATTTATAGCTCGGTGTCTCAACTGTCAGCAGGTGAAATATGAGCGTCAGAGACTGGGTGGCTTGCTTCAGCAGATGGTTATTCCCGAGTGGAACTGGGATAGGTTCACTATGGACTTTGTTGTTGGGCTTCCACGAACTTTGAAGAAGTTCGATGCTATTTGGGTGATTGTGGATCGGCTGACCAAGTCCGCGCACTTCATTCCAGTGTGTACTACATATTCTTCAGAGCGGTTGGCAGAGATCTATATCTGGGAGATTGTTCGTTTGCATGGTGTTCCAGTTTCCATTATTACAGATAGAGGTACTCAGTTTACTTTGCAATTTTGGAGAGCCATGCAGAGAAAGTTGAGGTCAAAGGATATAGCTTCAGTGAAAGTGCAGTGGAGAGGTCGGCCCGTGGAGGAGGCTACCTGGGAGACCGAGCGGGAGATGCGGAGCAGATATCCTCACCTATTTGAGGCTTCAGGTATGTTTCTTAACTCGTTTGAGGATGAACGTTTGTTTAAGTTGGAGAGGATGTGACGACCCGGTCTGTCGTCTCATGAGTCACTACTCCGTTTCTCCATTTCTGCTATTTATGCTTTGCTATCCATGTTATGTGGTATCGGGTTTGTCGGATCGAGTCTGGAATGATTTTGATAAGGTTTGAGACACTTAGTCTCTTTTAAGAAGGTTTAAGTTGAAAAAGTCAACCAGATGTTAACTTATGTATTAGAGGGCTCGGATGTGAGTTTTGATGGTTCAGTTAGCTTCGAGAGGTGATTTATGGCTTAAGAGTGTGATCGGAATGAATTTTAGAGGTTTGAAGTAGAATTAAGCTTGAATTGGCGAAGTTGATATTTTGGCGATTTCTGGTTAATAGATGAGATTTTGATATAAGGGTCGGAATGGAATTCCAAGAGTTTCTATAGCTTCATTGTGTCATTTGGGATGTGTGTAAAATTTCAGGTCATTCGGACGTGGTTTGGTTGGGTTTTTTATCAAAAGCGTATTTCGGAAGATTTTAGAAACTTAGGCTTGAATTCGATGTGATTTGGTAGATTTGATGTTATTTGAGGTGTTTTGATGATTGGACCAATTTTGGATAAGGTATCAGTTTATGTTTGTTCTTTTGGTTGATGTCCCGGGGGGCCTCAGGATCATTCCGGGTGGTTATCGAAGAAATTTGAACTTGGTTGAAGCAGCTGATATTGCTGCTTCTGGTGTTTTCGCACCTGCGGTTTGGGGACCGCAGGTGCGGAAGGAAAGCCGCAGAAGTGGATTTGAGAGGGAAGTCTGGAACCGCAGATGCGGTAGGTGGACCGCACCTGCGTAGTCGCAGATACGACGAGTGGACCGCAGATGTGGTATAGGGTCTTTTAGTGATTTCCGCAGAAGCGAGCATTTGACCGCATATGCGGTACCGCGGAAGTGGATTTTTGGACCGCAACTGCGGTTAGGCCTGGGCAGAATGTATATATTTCTTCCTTCGCGATTTTTAAAGGGTTTAACCATTTTTGACTTCGGCTTGAGAGCTTTTGGACGATTTGGAAGGGAGATTTCAAGGGAACTTCGTTAAAGTAAGGATTTTGGACTTAAAACACATTTCTATGGTAGTATTTCATGGATTAAGACTGAAATTAAAGGAATTAAAGGGCTAAAATTTAAGAACTAGGGCTTGAGAAATTGGACTTTTGATTTGGGATTTGGAGGACCATTTAGGGTCGGATTCGAGAACTTTTGATATGTATGAACTCGTGGGGAGATGAGGAATCTATTAATGTAAAAATTTCTGATTTTCGAGAAGTGGGCCCAGGGCTCGGGTTTTGGTAATTTTGGGATTTTAGGTATTTTTTGATTGTTTTCGCTTGGGCTTTGTTCCCTCAGCATATTGTGACATATTCGTTTTGATTTTGGATAGATTCGACGTGCGTGGAGGCCGATTCAAGGGGCAAAGGCATTGCGAGCTAGAGATTTAGCCGGTTCGAGGTGAGTAATGATTGTAATGATGCTCTGAGGGTTTGAAACCCTAGATTGCATATCGTAGTACTATATTGAGGTGAGGAACACGCTCAATGACGAGCGTGCGGTTGTGCACTATTGGGGATTGTGACTTGGTCCGTCCCGATTGATGATTTTACTGCGTATTTGACTGAAACCTATTTGCTATTATCATGATATGGGCTGATTGCCATATTTGGGCTTCGTGCCAACTACTTTAACCCTTCGGGGATTTTTATTACTATTTCCTCACTGTTTTGACTTATTACTTGAACTCAGTCATGTTATTTTCCACTGTTTTACAACTCAGCCATTTTTACTCAGTTTTGAGACTTAAATGATATTTTAAATGATGTTTTGGGCTGAGAAATATTGTTTTACTATTGCCCAAGGGGCTTGTGATGATTTTCGGACTGAGTAAGACCGAGGGCCTAGTTGTGAGGATACACTGATACTAATATAAGGCCTAGGGCCTGAGATACATATATACGCCATGAGGTGGCTTGATTGATAAGAGCCCGAGGGCCTAGATTTGATGCCACGAGATGGCTTGTTATTATGCTTGGGCCGTAAGGGGAACCTCCCGGAGTCTGTACACCCCCAGTGAGCGGGGGTACCCATTGTGACGCGAGATTGAGCCCGAGGGGCTGATATTGTTCTAAGATTGAGCCCGAGGGGCTGGTACTGTTCTAAGATGTTGCCCGAGGGGCAGACTTGATGATACTATGCCTGATGGTCGTACTCGATTTGTTTACTTTATCTTAATTATTTATCAATTTACCTGTTTTACTGGTTGAAAGCAGATTTTACTTGATTTTACTGATTTTAAGTGATTTACTACTTAATTATAGAATGCCTTGTGCTTTACATGTTTTCTTACTTTCAGTCATTATTTACATTTGTTACTCACTACGTTGGAGTACTCACTTTACTCCCTGCACCCTGTGTGCAGATTCAGGCGTTGTTAGTCCCCCTCCCGAGTGTTGATTCATTCCAGCTTCAGGCGGATCTTCGAGGATTCTTTAGGTAGCTGTTGACGTTCGCAGCTCGGAGCTCCTCCCTATCTATTTCCTTATGTTCTTAGTTCATTATTTAAAACTATGTAGTTACATTTGAGGATTTGGTATGGTTAGATGCTTGTGACTTGTGACACCTCGGTTAGGGTTGTATTAGGTTGTACTTCCGCACTTTATTGGCATTATTCGCTACTTGGTATTGTTATATCATATTTTAGACTGCTTTTTTGTTATTTAACTATTTAAAAAGGTGAATAGGGTTTAATTGGTTGGCCTTGTCTTCACGAGAGGCGCTATCATGACCGGGTTTGGGTTTAGGGTTGTGACAAGTTGGTATCAGAGCCTAGGTTACATAGGTCTCACGAGTCATGAGTAGATTTAGTAGAGTCTCGCGGATACGGAGACGTATATATTTATCCTCGAGAGGCTGTAGAACCTTTAGGAAAAACTTCGTACTCTTGAAATTCTTGTCGTGCGAACTTGTTGATCTGAGTGCTAAACTTCTGTTATTCTATTCTCTCACAAATGGTGAGGACACGCGCTACCGGACGGGCTGTACGGCCACCAGTGCCACCATCTGAGACCACCAGAGGTCGAGGACGTGGTCGTGGTCGTGGCAGACGCAGAGCAGCGAGGGCAGTACCTGTGGATCCACTAACTGCCCCAGCTCAATATTAGGCTCTAGCTTTGGATGCTCCAACAGCACCAGTTCAGGAACCAGCTGTGCCTATCATGATTCCGGGTCTTCAAGAAGCCTTGGCATAGATCTTATCAGTTTGCACTAGCCTAGCTTAGGCAGTTTCAGCCACTACAACCGCAGCTACTTCACAGGCCGGGGGAGGCAATCAGACTCCCGCAGCCCGCACACCTGAGAAGGTAGTGCAAGGACTTCAGATGTCAGGGGCGTATCCAGCCCAGTCGGTTGAAGCTGCTCGTAACTATATGGTCCCTATCATTCCATAGGATGAGCAGTAGAGGTTGGAGAGATATGGTAGATTGCAGCCTCCGACCTTCAGCGGCTCAGAGGGCAAGGATGCCCAGGGATTTCTGGATAAGTGTCAAAGGATACTTCGTACTGCCGGTATTCTGGAGACCAGCGAGGTCGTTTTTACTACCTATCAGTTTTTAGGAGCTGCTTTTACTTGGTAGGAGGATATTGAGAGGCGTAGGCCTATTGGTCCAGCACCTCTTTCCTGGCAGTAGTTCTCCGTTCTCTTCCAGGAGAAGTATGTGCCGCAGCCCCGCAGAGAGGAGTTGCATAGGCAATTTGAGTGGTTGCGACAGGGGGATATGACTGTGTCACAGTATGAGTTGAGGTTTTCTGAGTTGGCTCGTCATGCCATCTAGATGGTTCTGACGGATCGAGAGAGGATCAGGAGATTTGTTGATGGTCTTACTTACCTTCGAGAAGGTTGTTGATATTGCCAGTGAGATTGAGATTGTTCATCGTCAGGAGCGAGAGGAGAGGGAGGCCAAGAGGCCTCGAGGATCTGGCAGCTATTGTGGTGCTCCTTCGAGGGGCCAGTTTCAACACAACAAAGGCCGTTCATTCAGGCCTGCACAATCGGCTCGCCCAGGTTATCGTAGGGCATCTTCGGGTCATGGTTATCATGGATCTCAGCAGGGCCAGTCATCACTCAGCGCGCTTCCAGCTCAAAGTGCATCTCGTGCTCTATCGGTTCAGGGTTCTTCTATGCCGAGTGTATCTGCTAGTCACTCCAGTGCGAGGGGTTCCCTTCAGTCCCCTTCTCTAGCACCTGGGAGTTATTATGAGTGTGGAGAGATGGGCCATATGTGGAGGCAGTGTCCTCGTCATGTTGCTAGTTCATCCTAGCAGAGGGGTCAGCCTTCGGCTTCAGCGCTAGTTTCTTCACCACCACCCGCTCAGTCAGCTAGGGGTAGAGGTCAGTTAGCCAGGGGTTTCCCTAGAGGGGGAGGTCGATCAGGGAGCGGTCAGGCCCGTTTCTATGCACTCCCAGGCAGATCCGATGCTATTGCTTCAGATGTAGTTATCACAGGTATTGTTTCAGTCTGCTATAGAGATGCCTCTGTATTATTTGATCCCAGATCCACCTTTTCTTATGTGTCATCATACTTTGTTCGTTATTTGGGTATGCCCCGTGAGTTTCTTGCTTTACCTGTTCATGTATCTACCCCGGTGGGCGATACTGTTATTGTAGACTGTGTGTACCGGTCATGTGTGGTGACTATTGGGGGTATGGAGACCTGAGTGGATCTGTTATTACTGAGTATGGTGGATTTTGATGTCATTTTAGGCATGGATTGGTTATCTCCGTGTCGTTCTATTCTGGACTATCATGCTAAGACAATCACATTGGCCTTACCGGGTGTGCCACGGATTGAGTGGCGAGGTGTGACTGATTATGTTCCTAGTAGAGTGTTCTCTTTCTTGAAGGCCCATCGTATGGTTGGGAAGGGTTGTCTTTCATATCTAGCATTTGTGAGGGATGTTGGAGTTGAGACTCCTAGTAATGATTTTGTTTCAGTTGTGAGGCATTTTCTCTACGTGTTTCCTGTAGACCTGTCGGGCATGTCACTGGATAGGGATATTGATTTTTGTATTGACCTGGTACCGGGAAATCAGCCCATTTCTATTCCATCGTATCGTATGGACCCAGCGGAGTTGAAGGAATTAAAGGAGCAGCTTTAGGAACTCCTGGATAAGGGGTTCATTCGGCCTAGTGTGTCACCTTGGGGTGCGCCGGTTCTGTTTGTAAAGAAGAAGGATGGCACCATGAGAATGTGCATTGATTATAGGCAATTGAACAATGTAACAATTAAGAACAAATATCCTTTGCCTCGTATTGATGATTTATTCGACAAGCTTTAGGGAGCGAGAGTGTTCTCCAAGATTGATCTCTGTTCAGGTTATCACCAGTTGAAGATCAGGGACTCAAATATTCTTAAGACAACTTTCAGGTTCCGATACGGTCATTATGAGTTCTTGGTGATGTCTTTTAGGCTGACCAATGCCCCGGTAGCGTTCATGCATTTGATGAATAGTGTGTCCCGGCCTTATCTTGACTCGTTTGTCATAGTATTCATTGATGATATTCTGGTGTATTCGCGTAGTCAGGAGGAGCACGCAGAGAATTTGAGAGTTGTATTGCAGAGATTGAGGGAGGAGAAGCTTTATGCAAAATTCTCCAAGTGTGAGTTTTGACTAGGTTCAGTGTCTTTCTTGGGGCACATGGTGTCCAGTGAGTGTATTCAGGTTGATCCGAAGAAGATAGAGGCAGTTCAGAGTTGTCCCAGACCGTCCTCAGCCACAGAGATTCACAGCTTTCTTGGTTTGACACGTTATTATCGTCGGTTTGTCCAGGGATTCTCATCTATCACATCGCCCTTGACCAAGTTGACTCAGAAGGGTGCTACATTTGTATGGTCGGACGAGTGTGAGGAGAGCTTTCAGAAGCTCAAGACAATTTTGACCACAACTCCAGTGTTGGTTTTGCCATCAGCTTCAGGTTTATATACCGTGTATTGTGATGCTTCGAGAGTGGGGATTAGTTGTGCGTTGATGTAGGAGGGTAGAGTTATTTGTTATTCTTCTCTTCAATTGAAGCCCCATGAGAAGAACTACTTTGTGCATGATTTGGAGTTGGCTGCCATAGTTCACGCATTGAAGATTTGGAGGCATTACTTGTATGGCGTATCTTGTGAGGTATTCACTGATCATCACAGTCTTCAGCATTTGTTCAAGCAAAAGGATCTTAATTTGAGGCAGCGGAGATGGTTGGAGTTGCTTAAGGATTATGATATCACTATATTGTACCATCGGGGAAATGCCAATGTGGTGGCCGATGCTTTGAGCCTAAAGGCAGTGAGTATGGGGAGTTTGGCATATATTCCAGTTGGGGAGAGACCTCTTACAGTTGATGTTCAGGACTTGGCCAATCGGTTCGTAAGGTTAGATATTTCGGAGCCCAATCGGGTGTTGGCTTGTATGGTATCTCGGTCTTCCTTATATGATCGCATCAGAGAGCGCTAGTATGATGATCCGCATTTGCTAGTCCTTAAGGACAGAGTTCAGCACGATAATGCGAGAGATGTGACCATCGGCGATGATGTTGTGTTGAGGATGCAGGGCCGGATTTGCGTGCCCAATGTGGATGGGCTTCGGGAGTTGATTCTGGAGGAAGCCCATAGCTCGCGGTATTCCATTCATCCGGGTGCCGCGAAGATGTATCAGGATTTGAGGCAGCACTATTGGTGGAGAAGAATGAAGAAAAATATTGTGGGATTTGTAGCTCGGTGTCTCAACTGTCAGCAGGTGAAATATGAGCATCAGAGACAGGGTGACTTGCTTCAGCAGATGGTTATTCCTGAGTGGAAGTGGGAGAGGATCACTATGGACTTTGTTGTTGTACTTCCACGAACTTTGAAGAAGTTCGATGTTATTTGGGTGATTGTGGATCGGCTGACCAAGTCTGCGCACTTCATTCCTGTGTGTACTACCTATTCTTCAGAGCGGTTGGCAAGGATATATATCCAAGAGATTGTTTGCTTGCATGGTGTTCCGGTTTCCATCATTTCGGATAGAGGTACTCAGTTTACATTGCAGTTTTGGAGGTCTGTGCAGCGAGAGTTGGGTACTCAGGTGGAGTTGAGCATAGCTTTTCATCCTCAGATGGACGAGCAGTCTGAGCGTACTATTCAGATATTGGAGAAGATGTTGCGTGCTTGTGTCATCGATTTCGGAGGGTCATGGGATCAGTTTCTACCGCTTGCAGAGTTTGCTTATAACAACAGCTACCAGACGAGTACTTAGATAGCTCCATATGAGGCATTGTATGGGAGGCGGTGTATATCTCCAGTTGGTTGGTTCGAGCCCGATGAGGCTAGGCTATTGGGGACTGATTTGGTGCAGGATGCTTTGGAGAAGGTGAAGGTGATTCGGGAGAGGCTTTGTACAGCGCAGTCGAGGCAAAAGAGTTATGCCGATAGGAATGTTCGAGATGTGTCCAATATGATTGGCGAGAAGGTTCTATTGAAGGTTTCACCCATGAAGGGTGTTATGAGATTTAGGAAGAAAGGGAAATTGAGTCCTCGGTTCATTGGATCTTTTAAGGTGCTACGGAGGATTGGGAAGGTGGCTTATGAGCTTGCTTTGCCACCCAGCTTGTTGAGTGTGCATCCAGTATTTCATGTTTCTAATCTCCGAAAGTATATTGGCGATCCGTCTCATGTTTTGCATTTCAGCACGGTTCAGTTGGATGATGATTTGACCTACGATGTAGAGCCAGTAGCTATTTTGGGTCGTCAGGTTCGAAAGTTGAGGTTAAAGGATATAGCTTTAGTAAAGGTAAAGTGGAGAGGTCAGCCCGTGGAGGAGGCTTCCTGGGAGACCGAGCGGGAGATGCGGAGCAGATATCCTCAACTGTTTGAGGCTTCAGGTATGTTTTTTGACTCGTTCGAGGACGAACGTTTGTTTAAGTTGGGGAGGTTGTGACGACCCGGCTAGTCGTCTCATGAGTTACCACTCCATTTCTCCCATTTATGCTTCGTTATCCGTGTTTTGTGGTATTGGGTTGGTCGGATCGAGTCCAGAGTGGTTTTGTTAAGGTTTGAGGCACTTAGTCTCTTTTAGGAAGGCTTAAGTTGGAAAAGTCAACAGGATATTGACTTATGTGTTAGAGGGCTCGGATATGAGTTCTGATAGTTCAGTTAGCTTCGGGAGGTGATTTATGACTTAGGATTGTGATCGGAATGGGTTTTAGAGGTTCGAAGTAGAATTAGGCTTGAATTGGCGAAGTTGATATTTTGGCGATTTCCGGTTGATAGGCGAGATTTTGATATAGGGGTCAGAATGGAATTCCGAGAGTTGCAGTAGCTTCGTTATGTCATTTGGGATGTGTGTGCAAAATTTCAGGTCATTCGGATGTGGTTTGGTTGGGTTTTTGATCAAAAGCGTATTTCGAAAGATTTTAGAAACTTAGGCTTGAATCCGATGTGTTTTGGGTGATTTGATGTTTGTTTGAGGTGTTCTGATGATTGGAACAAGTTTGAATAGGGTTTTAGGATATGTTGGTGCTTTTGGTTGAGGTCCCGGGGGCCTCGGGATGATTTTGGGTGGTTAATGGAGAAATTGGAATTGTGTTGCAGCAGTTGATATTGCTGCTTCTGGTATTTCCGCACCTGCGATTTGGGGACCGTAGGTGGGGCACCGCATATGCGGCCGCAAAAGCGGATGAGAAGGAATTTGTCAAGGACCGCAAAAGCGGTCAGGATAGCCGCATCTGTGGTGTCGCAGATGCGGAGAGTGTAACGCAGGTGAGAAATCTGGTCCCTTAAATGATTTCCGCAGAACCGGAGGGTAGACCGAAAATGCGGTACCACAGATGCGGTAAGGCTTGGGCAGAACATATAAGTTATTTCATTTCGCGAGTTTGAGTTATTCCACCATTTTTGACTTCGGCTTGGCAGCTTTTGGACAATTTGGAAGAGGGATTTCTAAGAAACTTCGTTAAGGTAAGGATTTTGGACCTAAAACACATTTCTATGGTAGTATTTCATGGATTAAGATTGAAATTATAGGAATTAATGGGCTAAAAATTTAAGAACTAGGGCTTGAGAAATTGAACTTTGATTTGGGATTTGGAGGACCATTTGGGGTCGGATTTGAGAACTTTTGATATGTATGTACTCGTGGGGAGATCAGGAATCTATTGATGTGAAATTTTTTGATTTTTAAGAAAGCGGGCCCGAGGCTCGGGTTTTGGTAATTTTGGGATTTTAGGTATTTTTTGATTGTTTTTGCTTGGGCTTTGTTCCCTCAGCATATTGTGACGTATTCGTTCTAATTTTGGATAGATTCGACGCGCGTGGAGGCCGATTCGAGGGGAAAAGGCGTCGCGAGCTAGAGATTTAGCCGGTTCGAGGTGAGTAATGATTGTAAATGATGCTCAGAGGGTTTGAAACCCCGGATTTGCACATTGTAGTGCTATATTGAGGTGAGACACACGCTTGATGACGAGCGTGGGGTCGTGCACTATTAGGGATTGTGACTTGGTCCGTCCCGATTGATGATTTTACTGCGTATTTGATTGAAACCTATTTGCTATCATCATGATTTGGGCTGATTGCCATATTTGGGCTTCGTGCCAACTACTTGAACCCTTCGGGGATTTTTATTACTATTTCCTCACTATTTTGACTTATTACTTGAACTTAGTCATGTTATTTTCCACTGTTTTACTACTCATCCATTTTTACTCAGTTTTGAGACTTAAATGATATTTTATATGATATTTTGGGCTGAGAAATACTATTTTACTATTGCCCGAGGGGCTTGTGATGATTTACGGACTGAGTAAGTCCAAGGGCCTAGTTGTGAGGATATACTGATACTGATATGAGGCCGAGGGCCTGAGATACATATATACGCCACGAGGTGGCTTGATTGATATGAGGCCGAGGGCCTAGATTTGATGCCTCGAGATGGCTTGTTATTGTGCTTAGTCCGAAAGGGCCCCTTTCAGAGTCTGTACACCCTCAATGAGCGCGGGTACCTATTGTGACGCAAGATTAAGCCCGAGGGGCTGGTATTGTTCTGAGATATTTCCCGAGGGGCGGACTTGTTGATGCTGTGCCCGAGGGGAAAACTCGATTTGTTTACTTTATCTTAATTATCTGTCAATTTACCTGTTTTACTGGTTGAAAGAGGATTTTACTTGATTTTTACTAGTTTTACTGATTTTAAGTGATTTACTGCTTCATTATAGAATGCCTTTCTCTTTACGTGTTTTCTTACTTTAAGTCATTATTTACATTTGTTACTTACTGATATCACACCTCCTTTTTCCTACCCTCGGAAGGGTATAAAGGAGTTTTTTCTAATTTAAGTGACAATCAAAATGGGATTATTTTATTTAAAATTCAGAGTCGCCACTTGAGATAATTTATAGTGTCCCAAGTCACCGGTTTAAATCCCGAATCGAGGAAAGATTGACTCTGTTTACAGTCCGCGAACACAGAAATCCGGGTAAGGAATTCTGTTAACCCAAGAGAAGGTGTTAGGCATTCTCGGGTTCCGTGGTTTTAGCACGGTCGCTCAACTGTTATAATTGGTTTATTATCTTATTTTAATACATGTTTTAGCCTATGGTATATTTTAACTTGTTAGCCACTTTTAATTATTTTTAGGAAGATTCAACGTTATTTAAAACACATCTTGAACCACGCCACATGAAATGCACCCGCGGTCCATGACATATTTTATTTAACGTTGTTGAGATTTGGATTTGGGTCACATGAAATGCATACCCGAGTTTAAGGAAATTAATTTAAATTACGCGCCTAAAGCAACTACGCACTTTCAAGTTTGCGGAGGCCATGAAAAATTCACTAAATGACACACCTCAATTTCTAATGGATTAAAGTTGATTAAGTGAGGGCCATAAATCATAACTTATCTAATATAGCTCGCCTCAAGCTAAACTAAAGTCACGATCAATTAAAATAAGAAAAGAACTTCAGCCGTGTTGTATTCTATTTACATTGTTCCAAACCAAACCTATGTGATGCATTATATCTACAATTAAACTTTGGGGGGGATAAATCCTAACTTGTTACAGGTCTGAAAGCCAAAACATCCTTTTAAAAAAAAGGGGGTTGGGCTGGAGGGACAGCCCAAGATTTTGAGTGCAAAATGAGAAACCTCGAGGACTTAGCTGGGCCAACTCGAATCTGGGCCTAAGTCATTCCCTGAGGCTTATTACCATATTGTTACACATCTTGATAATTCTAACAAAACATGCTATTGATCAACATAAGAGGACCATTTTCTGAAATTTTACTCCAAGACTAATCCTCACCCCGTTTATTACGCTTAACAGTGCAGCTACACGATTTCACATTCAAAAGCCCTTGCAAAACAGCTCCAAACAATTATGATCATTAAGTAGCTAACTATCAAGCATTATGAATCAGATAAGGTCCTAAATCATGTGTATATCATACAGTCCAAATCAAATACATGACATGAGGGATTTAACCCAAAAAAAACTGAACCTACATACTAACTAGAGTTCAACACAGCCTCAAAATACTGTCAGCAACATGTGTGAATTCCATAGATCATACGATAAAACTCAATGTAATGCAGGAAACAAGCTAGATTCTAAACAAACTCAATTAACATTATGCTTAAACTCTACATTTGAATACATGCTTCAGTTTTGAGCTTTAATAGATAATAAGGTCCAGAAGGGGTACCTGAATATCAAAAGAATCCAAAGAAAAGTGAGGACTTAGCAGCAGTAACAGAGAAGATGAATCAGCAGCTCCAAAACTCAGCCAGGCTCAGATCTTAAACCATTTTTACCCAGATAAACAAGAGTTCTTCGAAGCTTTTGAATTCCAGCTAACACTTAAACTAAAGAGCAGATTTGGAACCAATTTCCACCCAAAAGATGCAGAAATATCAATGTATTTTCAGAACAACTCTCTCAGCCATTTTCTGGTTTTTGTGTGTTCTCTTAAAATGTAATTCCAAGCAGTTTTTGACCTAAATTAATGCAGAGAATTTTCAGTTTTTTTTTTGTGTGTCAGCCCCTGTGTTGAATAAGGGAAAGGCTTTATTTATAAGACAAGGGTCTGTTGTGTGCCTTCCAAGACAGGGCAATGGTATTTTTTCAAAATACCCCTCACAGGGTATCTTTTCTCAATAGAAAATGGACAGTTGTCCTTTTCTCATTGGCTTCAGCACCTCAGCTAACCAAATGAGGCCAACTGCCCTTGTTCTAGACTAATCTGATATTTTTCCAAAGAGATAAATCCTAAATTACCCTCATACAGCCTGTTTATTACAGCCCCTACCTAACCCCTTATGACCCCTTTAAGTTTTCATACTTACAATTAGCCCCCTACAGATCCCTAAGGACTGACAAACGTGACCAATCAAAATAAATAGTCATCAATCGGATCAAAAGCAGACTCACAGGCCCAAAACTTTGAACAATTTTAAAGTTTGAAAACAATCCTAAGATGAACCAAGTTCATAATCAAACCCAGGCAACATGAGCTTTATACCAGAAACATTTAATCTAATTAAAATATGCCTAAGCAAATTAACAGAAGAATCAACTGCAACACCAACTTCAATTTAAACTAACATGATTTAACTGTTCTAAACACCTAATTTAATTGAGACGACTACCTGAAATCTCAACAACCGGTAATTAACACTAAAACAACTGTGGTGACCCAAAAGGTCATCACTTCTGTTGCAAGTGCATTCAGTGTTCCAAAGCCTAAAAACCTCCCTTTTTATCCCACCTTGTTTTACATGCGTGGTCCTGACCTATATCCGGAAAGCCTTCTATGTGAAAATATGAGAAATAGAAATTTTAAAGTTAAAATTTTGATTATTGTTGACTTTGGTATATATTTTTAGCAAACGAACCCGGATCCGTATTCCGACGATCCCGGGAGGTCCACAATAAAATATGAGACTTGGGCGTATGCCCGGAAATAAATTCTGAGGTCCCAAGCCTTAGAAATCAATTTTTGAAAGAAATTATTATCCTAAATTATCTAAGAAATAAAGAAAAAAATTAATGTTTGAAACCACTGTTATCGGGCCCGTATTTTGGTTCCAGAGCCCGGTACAAACTTGTTATAGTATTTGAAAGTTAATTGTGAAATTTGGTGAAAACGGAGTTTATTTGACGTGAGTTGCACTTTCGGTTGAAGAGTTATGAACTTTGAGAGTTCTTGATGAAAATGTTGAGTTTTGAGGTTTAACTCATGATTTTACATGTTATTTTGATGATATGATCGCACGAGTAGGTCCATATAATGTTTTCGAGTTAGTATGCACACTTGGTTTAGAGTTTCGAGGGCTCGGGTGAGTTTCGGGTAGGTTCCGGGATGTATTAGGCTTAAAAACATAGGTGTTGCAGGTTCAGAGAGGTGGAAGGCCTCTGAACCGACCAGTGCGGTCCGCACAAAAAGGAATGCAGCCGCGGAGGGGCTTGTGCGGCCGCACTGGATTTTGTGCGCACCGCGGTGAGGGCCTGTGCGGCCACACTAGATTCTGTGTGGTCCGCGGTGAAGAACATTTCACTAGTCCGACTTCGGAAGCCTATATCTTTTGATCTACAAGAAAGATTGAGATGATTAAAAAATGAAAGTTGTATCCCTTCGTGTCTAGTTTCCATAAAGGTAAAGAAATCATAATTTGGACATATGTAGGGAAAGTTATGGCCAAAATACTAAAGTATGTCACTGCAGTCCACAAGAAGGGTTGTGCGGCCGCAGTCGATTTTATGCGGTCCGCATAGGGGGTCTGAGAGGGGTATATTTAGACGGAATTTTCAGTTATTTTTCATTTTTCAAAACCCCAAAAATATAATAGGCAATTTTTCAAACAACCTTTCTTCTCCAAAACGTTGTTAAGTGATTTCTAACTCATTGTCTTCACTCCTTAACATCTTTTAACATGATTTCAACTCAAAATCAATAATTTTTATGGGGGAAATTGGGTGTTTTGGTTAGAACCTAGGTTTTTCAAAAATTGGAGATTTGGACCTCAATTTGAGGTCCGATTTCAAAATAAATTATATATTTGAGTTCGTGGGGGATTGGGTAATCGGGTTTTGGTTCGAACCTCGGGTTTTGACCATGTGGGCCCGGGGGTAATTTTTGACTTTTTTGGAAAAACTTTGGAAAACTCATTTTTATGCATTCAAATTGATTCATTTGGCGTTTATTGATGTAATTAAGTAACTTGTGACTAGATACGAGCGAATTGGTGGTGGACTCAAGGGGTAAAGCTATAATTGAATCGTGAATTGTGTTTGTGGTATCGAGGTAAGTGTTTGGTCTAACCTTAGCTTGAGGGATAAGGAGTTGAGTCCTATTTGCTATGTGTTAATTGTCGAGTATGACGTATAGGCATGGTGACGAGTATCTATACATTGGTGTCTAGTATGCCCGTGAGTCTTTATATTGTGATTATCATGACTTCGTTGTATCTTTCATGCCTTGGTGATGGTTTCTAATTGTTGTATAAAGTTTGTGGAAAGAATTGTGACCTATGAACATTGAGTAGCGTTGGCTCAAGTTGTATAATGAATTGTGAAAGTATAATTGAAAATTGAACTTTTAGAGCATTGGCTCGAGTTGTGAAATGAGTTGTGAAAGTATAAGTGGTAATTGAACCTCTAGAGCATTGGCTCGAGTTGTGAAGTGAATTGTGAGGTAAAAAAGAGAAAGAGAAGAGATTATTATGTTGTCACCCTTGCCGGGCTATTGTTGATTTATTTGTTATCTCCCTTGCCAAGATGCGGATGTTATTGATGTTGTTCCCTTGACGGGATTTAATTGTTGACTTGTTGCTCCCTTGCCGGGATTCTTATTGAAAATTTTCTTTATTTCCTTGCCCTATTGTTTGTGATTGTTCTTTGGGTGAGGAAGAGAGTTAAAACACGAAGGGTGATGCCGTGCATTGTTTGTTTGGTGAGGAAAGAGTGTAAAGCACAAAGGGTGATGCCGTGGCGCATGATGTACCATTTCGTACCTATTATATTGATTTCATGGTGAGGAAAGAGTGTAAAACATGAAAGGTGATGTCGTGCCGCACGATGTACCATTACGTGCCTATTGTATTGATTCTTATGGTGAGGACGAGAGTAAAAGCACGAAGGGTGGTGATGTGCACTTGTCCTAGATTTCCCTGATTCTTACTGATAATTGAGTTATGTTGTCCTTTACGTTTATTTACCAATTTTCTGTTGTTATTTAATTTTATTTCGAGGTTATAGATTCCCTTACCCTACTTTCCTTGTGATTGTTGTTTGGGGTGAGGAAGAGCGTAAAGCACGAAGGGTGATACCGTGTATTATTTTGGTGAGCGAGTGTTAAAGCACGAAGGGTGATGCCGTGTATTGTTTTGGTGAGATAGAGTAAAAGTACAAAGGGTGATGTCGTGCACTTGTCTTTGATTTCCTAATTCTTATTGATAACTGTGTTACAGTTTCTTTACACTAAATTGTTGGTTTCCTGTTGATACTTGTTGTACCCCGCAGCATGATTTCCCCTTCCTATTTTCAATTGAACTGTTGTGATTCTCATATTTATTTGTTCCTCTTCTGTTACTATTCGATGTTTCCTCGCAGCATGTTTTCCCCCTCTCATACTTGGCTGTATATGACTGTTTCTTTCTGTACTGTTTTTCTGCTGTATATAGTTAAATTGCACAGGTTTATTTGGTAGTCTGGTCCTAGCATTGTCACTACTTTACCGAGGTTAGGCTAGGCACTTACTAGCACATGGGGTTGGTTGTGCTGATACTACACTCTGCACTCTTTTGTGCAGACCCCAGTGTTGTAGACTTCGGACCGTAGGGGGATTGTTGATTCATGCTCATCAGGCGACCCAAGGTAGTCCTGCAGGCATCCGCAAGCCTTGGAGTCTCCTTCTGTCTACTATTCCTGTTTCTTTCATGCATTTTCAGAAACAGTGTACTGTTATTTCTTCAGATTTTGTATGTAGCAATCTTAGATAGTCTGTGACACTGTGACACCAGGTTTTGGGTGGTTAAGGCTTAAGTATTTGTAATAGATACAGTTTTCATATATTTTATTGTTTTTCTTCCGCTTAATTAAATATTTCGCTGCTTATACGATGTCACTTTATATCTGTTAAAAGAATTAATTGGACAATGAAGTAATTAGTTTAAAGGATTGGCTTGCCTAGCTCTCATTAGTAGGCGCCATCATGACTTCGGAGGATGAAAAATCCGGGTCTTGACAAGTTGGTATCAGAACTCTAGGTTACATGGGTCTCACAATTCACAGACAAGCTTAGTAGAGTCTGAGGGATCGGTACGAAAACGTCCGTATTTATACCCCAAAGGCTACAGAGTTAGGAAAAGTTTCACTTCTATTCTTCCCTGTCGTGCGATTTTGATCTCTCAATGCTAAATTGAAACCTCTACTCTTGTCCTTTTGCGAATGGAGAGGTCATGTACCACTTCTTTAGCCGAGCAACAGCACAGACCGGTGATAGATCAGCTATGTCTTCGGAGGCTTTGTGGAGGTTGGATAAGTTTCACCAAGCTCTTCACTACTACATTTAGCAGTGCATCTATTGAGGATCCCTAGGATTATCTAGATAGCTGTCATGAGGTTCTCAAGAGCATGGCGATCGTGGAGACCAATGGGGTCGATTTTGCTACCTTTCGCTTGTCTGGATCTGCCAAGACCTGTTGGAGAGATTATTTATTGGCTATACCAGTTAGGTCATCAGCTTCGACTTAAGAACAGTTCACGCAGTTATTTCCGGAGAAGTTTCTCCCCATCACTTAAAGAGAGGCCTAACGGAGGTAGTTGAGTGTCTCCAGCAGGGTTTTATGATTGTTACTCAGTACAAGATCAGATTCATCGACTTGGCCCGTCATGCTCTTATCATACTTCCCATTGTGAGAGAGAGTGAGGAGGTTTATTAAAGGACTCGTACAGCCCGCTCAGTTAGCTAGAGGTTGAGGTAGAGGTATTAGAGGTGGAGGTAGAGATGCTAGAGGTGGAGGTAAAGGTATTAGAGGTGGAGGTACAGGTATTGTTCTAGTTTGTCGTAGAGAAATTTCGGTTTTATTTTGCGCCTTATCTGGTCATGCCTAGTGATTCTTTGAGTGCCCCTATTTATGTGTCTACACCGGTGGGTGATTCTATTGTGGGGGATCATGTCCATTATTCATGTATAGTGGTGACTGGAGGTCTTGAGACTCGTGTAGATTTGCTTCTTCTGGACATGGTTGATTTCGATGTCATAATAGGGATGGACTGGTTATCACCTTACCACGCTCTCTTGAACTGTCATGCCAATACTGTGACCTTAGCTTTACCGAGTTTGCCTCGTTTAGAGTGGAGAGGGACTTCTGGTCATTCTACCCGTAGTGTTATCTCTCCTGTGAAGGCTCGGCGTATGGTCAAGAAGGGGTGTTTGGCCTATTTGGCATATGTTCGTGATTCTAGTGTTTTTCACACCTCCTTTTTGCGCGCCCGCCTCGAAGGGTTAAATGCGCGAGGGAGTTTTTCCAATTTAAGTGACAATATTCGAAATGGGATTATTTATTTAATTCAGAGTCGCCACTTGGGAAAGGTTTGGCTTTTGGTGTCCCAAGTCACCGGTTTATCTTGAATCCCAAATCGAGGAAATTTTCGACTTTCCAAATGAAGTCTGCGAACCAGAAATTCTAAGTAAGGAATTCTGTTGACCCGAGGGAAGGTGTTAGGCACCCTCGAATCCCGTGGTTCTAGCACGGTCGCTTAAATTGTTATAATGGCTATATATCTGATTTAAATGCATGTTGTGACTTATGTGCTTTTATTAAGTTTAAACCGCTTTTATTATTATCATTTATTTTTATAGAATTGCAACGTCGTGAAAATGCATCTCGAACCACGTCACAGTCAATGCACCCGTGACCGTCAACGCATTTTGACTCCGTTGAGATTTGGATTTGGGTCACATCAATGTGCACCCGAATTTAAGAATATAATTTAATTAAACCGCGCCTAAAGAGTCTAACGCGTTATTATTTTTGGAGAAGGCCATGAGATTCACTAAACGGCCGGTCCTGAATTCTAAATATTTATTATGGTTAGTTATTGAGGGCCCCGCAATTTGCATTTTTATTTGGCGAGGCTCGTCTCATTATTTTTTTTTAGAAAAAAAGGATATCCTAAAGCGACTACATTTCTAATGCGTTTGTCTCTAAAAAATAGAAGAAGAAAAATACATGCTAATTCAAGTATATGCTTTGGCCTAATCCGGATCCTTATCAATTAATTATTTACAAAATGAAGAGACGGCATACCTTATGAAAAATGCTTTAATTGGACAAAAAGTTACATACGAGATTGACGAAATACAACACTTAATCCGAACAACATCCTTAAGTCGGATTTAAATTAACTCGCTTAAACATGATTAATAGAATTCCTTATTAAAGGATATTACCAATAATGTTCAAAACTTGTTCATAAACTGCCTAAAGAAACCGAAACTGGGTGATTCAAGACTATATTGTATTTGGCTAGATTTAAAAGCCATTTGCCCTTACTTATTCAAAGTATGCTGAAAGAGTGAGTTTAATTTTAAACAATCGTATTAAATGGTTTCACAGTCCATGAGTTGTATTTACATCCTGTATGCTCCTAAACGAATCAGATATCGCAGTTTCAGATCAACATAAACTTTAATGAAGTACAAACTTACTAATGTATTCTCTATTAGACTAACAAACTAAAATTTACACAGTTTGACAACATTTATAAAATTTGTAAGTGAAGCAACAGATGATTATAATTCCTTCAGATCTTTCGATTCAACTTTCATTGCGACATCAGTTACATCAGACAGATTCGAAATGTGTACCTAAGGAGATGCTTACAATGAAAGAAACAGGAGAGTCAGTTGAGCAGCAGTGTAAACGAAAACAGCAGCAGTAATGGATAAATAGCAGCAGGACAAAATTCTAGTGCAAGATGCGATTATAGACGAGGAAAGAGGCAGCCAAATGACAGCAATAAGCAGGGGAGTAGAATCAGAATTCAGACACTCCAATTCCAAAAGAAACAACCAATACGAATCAAACAAACAAACTTAGCTGATACTTGAGGGGAAATCAGAATTGATTTGAACGGGTTGAACCAACTAAGAATCGAACAAACAGTAGGAAGAAAACAGTTTCTGATTTTTGTGATATCCCTCTCTCTATCTCCTTTCTTTTCAAAATCCGATCTCAATTTTCAGTCTTGAAATCTATTTTTAGCTATCAAAAGAATTCTTTCTCAGTATTCTCTTTTTCAGAACTCAACTCTTAAAAATGTTCAGTCTCAGTTCCTTTTTCTATGTCTGTCTCCCTCTATCTATTTCTCTCTATGTATTCTCCCCCCACTAAACTGATGGAAGTTCTCCCTTTTATAAACCTAAAATCAACCCTTTAACAGCCTGTTAGACCATCAGAACACCCCTCCCATGTGCTATCTTCTTTTCAGTTTCCACTTACTATTTAAATAAGAACACAACCCCATGATATTCCCTGGCAGACTTACCTTTTGAGTAAGGTTTATTATTTCTGAAACTAAAGCAGAATATGGGCAGCAGAATGTAATCTGACAGCATATGCTGTCAAACTTATTTTAAAGTTAACAAAAGCCTTTATGCAGGACACAGGTTGTGCACAAATGCACATGTGGTGCGCAAGTGCACATGTTGTGCACAAGTGCACATGCCCTCCAATTCAGAACTGTAACTAAACAAAACATTCCTTTTACATTTCTGATTCAAATTAACAACTATAAGTAACTAAACTCAGTTCCTAATTGATTCAGGCAATGCTTAGCAGAAGCAAGTCAATTTGTTATTGTTCAGACAGCTGAAACTAATTGACGACACATGTCGACTCGACTATATTAATCATAACATGTACAATCGTAGCCAAAAATCAAAAATCCAAGAGTATCACACAAGGGGTTCAGATTGCAATGTTAATACAGAAATGACCTTGGGAGCTAATTGAATGACCAATTATGAATTCAATTGAACATACAGTTTACACACACATATTATGAAGAAAGACTTGACCGAATACAGGAGTCCGGGCAAGGTGGACAATCAACAGTTGATAAAAAATTCAAAGACAAATTACACAAAAAATGAACAGACCTTTAATCATCACATGGACTAAAATAAAGAAAAAGGAAAACAAAACTCACCTTAAATCCCAAAAAATCAAAAAGTCTTGGCTTGGATTCGAACAGGCCCTTCTTGGGGTTGAAAAGACTTTAATCGAAGTGTTATCAATGAGAACACTTCGACTAAAGTCCATTAGACCCTAAATACCTTGGCTCAAACGGATACAGACCAGTGACGAGGAACCCTAGGGTTCCAAAAATCAGATCTGGGATTCATGTTTCCCTGGTCAGATTCGGACCAAACCAAGCATGGTTTGGTCACGAGGGGGTCTGGGGACTGTCTGGTGTGAAACTGGGGTCAATCGGTGTAAGTCAGGTTCCGACTCGAATCTTCAAATGAAGATTCGAGAAGGTGGGAGGGGATTCGAAGTGTGTAGTTGGTGGATTTGGGTTCAGGACAGTGAGGAGCATCTATGGTGTTAAGGTGGAGGTCACCGGTGTTCATGCCGCTGGGATTAATGGCGAGGAATAAGGGGGCGGCTAGGGTTTCGTAGGGAAGGGGATGAGGACGAAGGCGGGGTCTTGGATAGGGGGGCAGGGTATGGTAGGAGGCTTATATATGGAATGGGTGGGCTAATCTCGGCCGTTGGATGAGGCACGATGAAGGGCTAGGATCCTTCAACTAACGGGAAACGGTGTCGTTTTAGACCTAAGGGGGTTGGGTCGGTCCGAGCGGAATGGATCGGGTTTGTTCATGGGTTAATGGGGAAGTGATCTTGGCCGTTGATCAATCTGAGATCAACAGCCTAGACCAAGCTAGGTCACTATGACGTCGTTGGATGCCCTGGGTGTCAGCTGGTGTGGACCGGGTTACACATGAGGTTTTGGGTTTGAGTTTGGGCCTCGAATTTAAAATGAAAATGAGCCCAAACTGATTTTCAACCCAATTCTGCATTCTCTTTTATTATTATTTTTTTATTTTAAAACAAAACCTAAGTAAATCAAATTAAAATTAAATAAACACTTAATACAATTATTTGCACACATATATTAAAATATTTAAAGCAGGTAAAATCAAACAAAACAACAATCATGGACAAAGATGCCTATTTATGATTTTTCTCTTTAATAATCGGGTTACGGTTCAAACTGCACATGACACACACACATTTTTTTTTGTATTTTGTTTCAATAATAATAAAAATGGACAAAAATCATAGATAATTAACAAAATGCCACGTGAAAGATCCGAAAATTGTACAGCAAGACCGATCGCTATTTTTTTGTTTCTTTTGGAGTGATTGTCGCGTAAAACAAAAATCACGTGCTCACAGCTGCCCCTCTTTTTTCGGAAACACGAAGAGTTTTCGTGCAAAGATAAAGTGAGCGGATATGAGCGATTTTTGCCTATGGACTACTCCGTGTGAAGCATGTTTTGAAAAATCTGACCGAATCTTTGCTTCAAAGATTTCCTACATATCCTGGGCTAAACAGGAATCAGGTCAGTGTAGTTCGAGAAATTTTGGCAGCTGGGACTACCATGGGATTGCAATGCTTACTGTTACTGCTGTTGCTGTTGTCACCGTTGCTTTACTGACCGCCTTATTACAACCAAAGAAAAATTGGAACTGAACTAAATACTTATATGCATGTCAACTGCTAGTTACAAGATTCCTATCTATGATTCTTTTGCGACTTGATCATGGGTCTTAGCTGATTTTGCTTGGAGACTTCGATCCGAATCTTGATGCTTGCGAGTTGTAGGTGCTTGTTTAATCTCTTGGATACTTAGTGAGACGTGATTGGCAGAGTTCTGGACCTTAATCAAATCTTGGAGCGATCCGCCTTCCATTTTCTCTGGTATCTCGGGACATTTCTTTTTGTCTTTTTCTTCTTAGATTCTGAGTTGAGACTCATCTCGTGGGTCGTTTCGATCCGTGTGGCTCGAGGTTAGACCTGCGGGGAAGAACAAATTATTTGCCAGGAAGTTCGTAAAATTGATGAAAGATGATATGAATGATCAGTTCAGGGTTGGAGTCCTAGTACCGGCTAGCTGGGGAGAAGTTAGAGTTGAAACTCTAATACTGACCAACTGGGAAAAGTTCAGTTTAGGGTTTAAAACCCTAATGCTGATTAAAGGAAGAGTTCAGTTTAGGGTTTAAAACCTTAATGCTGACTGAAAGGAAAAGTTCAGTTTAGGGTTTAAAACCCTAATGCTGACTGGCTGGAAAAGTTCAGTTTAGGGTTTAAAACCCTAATGCTGACTGAAAGGAAAAGTTCAGTTTAGGGTTTAAAACCCTAATACTGACTGAAAGGAAAAGTTCAGTTTAGGGTTTAAAACCCTAATGCTGACTAAAAGAAAGAGTTCAGTTTAGGGTTTAAAACATTAATGCTGACTGAAAGGAAAAGTTCAGTTTAGGGTTTAAAACCCTAATACTGACTGGCTGGAAAAGTTCAGTTTAGGGTTTAAAATCCTAATGCTGACTGAAAGGAAAAGTTCACTTTAGGGTTTAAAACCCTAATGTTGACTAAATGGAAAAGTTCAGTTTAGGGTTTAAAACCCTAATGCTGACTGAAAGGAAAAGTTCAGTTTAGGGTTTAAAACCCTAATGCTGACTGAAAGGAAAAGTTCAGTTTAGGGTTTAAAACCCTAATGCTGACTAAAAGAAAAAGTTCAGTTTAGGGTTTAAAACCCTAATACTGACTGAAAGGAAAAGTTCAGTTTAGGATTTAAAACCCTAATGTTGACTGGCTGGAAAAGTTCAGTTTAGGGTTTAAAACCCTAATGCTGACTAAAGGGAAAGAGTTCAGTTTAGGGTTTAAAACCCTAATGCTGACTGAAAGGAAAAGTTCAGTTTAGGGTTTAAAACCCTAATGCTGACTGAAAGGAAAAGTTCAGTTTAGGGTTTAAAACCCTAATGCTGACTGAAAGGAAAAGTTCAGTTTAGGGTTTAAAACCCTAATGCTGACTAAAGGAAAAGTTCAGTTTAGGGTTTAAAACCCTAATGCTGACTAAAAGGAAAAGTTCAGTTTAGGGTTTAAAACCCTAATGCTAACTGAAAGGAAAAGTTCAGTTTAGGGTTTAAAACCCTAATGCTGACTGAAGGAAAAAGTTCAGTTTAGGGTTTAAAACCCTAATGCTGACTAGAAGGAAAGAGTTCAGTTTAGGGTTTAAAACCCTAATGCTGACTAAAGGAAAAAGTTCAGTTTAGGGTTTAAAACCCTAATGCTGATTGGAAGGAAAGAGTTCAGTTTAGGGTTTAAAACCCTAATGCTGACTAAAGGAAAAAGTTCAGTTTAGGGTTTAAAACCCTAATGCTGACTGGAAGGAAAGAGTTCAATTTAGGGTTTAAGACCCTAATGCTGACTAAAGGAAAAAGTTCAGTTTAGGGTTTAAAACCCTAATGCTGACTGAAAGGAAAAGTTCAGTTTAGGGTTTAAAACCATAATGCTGACTAAAATAAAAAGTTCAGTTTAGGGTTTAAAACCCTAATGCTGACTAAAAGAAAAGGATCAGTTTAGGGTTTAAAACCCTAATGCTCATTAAAGGAAAAAGTTCTGTTTAGGGTTTAAAACCCTAATGCTGATTAAAGGAAAAAGTTCAGTTTAGGGTTTAAAACCCTAAAGCTGACTGAATGGCAAAGTTCAGTTTAGGGTTTAAAACCCTAATGCAGACTGGCTGGGGACAAAGTTCGAGAATACTAATCGACCTCTTTTTTTTGAATTTTCTTGTTTTAGAAGATAAAAGGGAGTTTCGTGGAAACTTACCTTTCGAGTGAATTCCTTATTTCCAAAATATTTCTTGTACCCATGTACCTTCTCCTTTGGGAGACACCTGTTTCTTGCACGGTTGTCTTGGATTATACCTGTTTCAACTTTTCAGACAAAGAACAATTGTTAGTTCGGAAATGACGGTCGGTTCGGTGACCTTGATCGTTCCTAGTTGCTTTGTTGCGTCTTTATTTCTATTGCGAAGTCCCGCCATTGATTTGATTCAAATGGCGAAACCCTTTAGACTGCTCAGGCTTGTATTTCCAGATTCTGTGATGACTTGCCTCGTAAGGCTCTTTTTTTTTCTTTTTTTTTTTTTTTTTCGTCCCGTTTTGCTTGGAGATTCTCAACGGGGATTTTATTGGAGGTATTCTGTGGGGATTTGTACAAAAGGAAGCTCTGTGGGGGAATATTTACAAAGTGAATTCTTTGTGTGGATTTTTATACAATGGGGCATGCTGGGGATTTGTTTCAAAGCGGGCTTTCTAGGATTTGTTGGGGTAAGCTTGTTGGGGAATTTTACAAAGGGACTCGCTAGGGACGTGCTGGGGAAATTCCATTATTTTTCTTTTTTTTTAACAAAGGGAAGAACCTGGGGGATCTGTACAAGGGAAAATCTGTGTGGATTTCGCTGGAGCAGACCTTTTGGGGAATATTTACAAAGTGGATTCTTTGTGCGGATTCGTACAAAGGGAAGCCCTATGGGGATTTGTCCGAGGCGGACTTGCTGGGGAAATTTATCTCGTTCCTCTTTACTTCGAACGCCATCAAGCATCATGACTCATCAAGTTTGGACAGACGTACCAACGAAACGGGGGGTTTTCCTTCATGAAACGGAATTCCGTGAAACCAAACCTGCCACCTGCCCTTTCTGGTGTATCTGGAACTTGGGGTTAAACATAAAAAGGGATTTGAAGAAAAACAAATAAAGGAGAAAACAAATTTCAGGAAAGGAGTGTCCCTTTCGGGACGAGAAAGACTTATCTGAGGAAGATAATGCTGGCTTTAAATGACATGACATGCTCTTTGGACTGGACGCCTGACCTTCCATGAACTTGCGTTTCCCTGAACCAAAATGGATCTGTGATTCCAAACCGGTGGAACTTTGCCGAGACCTTCTTGGGTGGAGTCATTCCTTCGGCCAACAGCGCCCTTTGGGGGTTTTCGCTGGCTGACCTCTCTCATTTCTCTTCCTGTCATCGCTTGATAGAACTCTTTATGAGTTTTTACTAAACAAGCTCTCTCATTTTGGTCTCTCTACTCCCGTCGCCTCGTGGTGCCCGAAAGTTTTCAACAACGAGACTCTCTCATTTTATCTCTCAATTTAGAGTGTGTCGGTCTCCATTCGTGACGCTTATTGGCTTCCCACTATCTTTGGTAATTTGATCTGAAAGCTTGTGCTTGGCAAAGAAAGGCAGATGATACTAACTTCTAGGCCGCTTGACGTGCCCCAGTTTCAATTTCAGGGTGAATGGGATTTTATTGTTGGTGTGACTGAACCTCAGGGAGAGGCTGCCTACGTATCCTTTCGGAATCAAGTCAAATGTAGTTCAGGCCTCAATCAATGTTTTGTTGTTTTTTTTTTAATCATCGCCGAAGGGATGTGACCGGCTCAAATGGCTTGTAGAGAGAGTTGGTAGTGTTTGGGAGTAGTGGGGAATAAAACCTTCGTCATTTCAAATGTGTTAAGACCACTGGAGTATAATTCAAACGTAGTATCTCTTGACTGCATCCGCATTTACTGCTGTTTCAGGGTCATTTCCTTCGATATCGCCTAGATACAATGCTCCTCTCGGCAATATCTTCCTTATGATGTATGGGCCTTTCCAATTTGGAGCAAACTTCCCTTTTGCTTCCTGGTGATGTGGCAGAATACGCCTCAGTACCAGCTTACCTACTTCGAAATTCCTGGGTCGGACTTTCTTGTTGTAAGCACGGGCCATTCTTCGTTGGTACAACTGTCCGTGACAAACCGCGGCCATTCGCTTTTCATCGATCAAAGTCAACTGCTCCAATCAAGTCTTGACCCACTTGCTGTCTTCGATTTCCGCTTCAACAATGGTTCGAAGAGAAGGAATTTCTACTTCTGCTGGTATCACAGCTTCAGTCCCATAAACCAAGAGATAAAGGGTTGCCCCTACTGATGTGTGTACCGTAGTGCGATACCCCAACAATGCAAATGGTAACTGCTCATGCCACTGTCAGGAACTTTGGATCGTTTTCCTCAAAATCTTCTTGATGTTTTTGTTCGCTGCTTTTACAGCACCATTGGCCTTCGTCCGATAAGGAGTAGAATTCCTATGCATTATCTTGAATTGCTCGCATACATCTCCCATCAAGTGACTGTTCAAGTTTGTTGCATTATCTGTAATGTTAGTCGCAGGAATACCGAAACGACAGATAAGATTTGAGTGTACAAAATCCACTACAGCTTTTTTAGTGACCGACTTGAGAGTGACAGCCTCAACCCATTTTGTGAAGTAGTCTATGGCAACCAGTATAAATCTGTGTCCATTTGAAGCCTTTGGCTCGATTGGTCCAATGACGTCCATGCCCCAGGCGACAAATGGCCAAGGCGCAGACATGGGATGCAGTTCTGTGGGAGGTGCGTGAATCAAATCACCATGCACCTGACACTGATGACACTTCCGAACGAAGCTAAAGCAGTCCTTTTCCATGGTCATCCAGTAATAACCTGCTCGAAGGATTTTCTTCGCTAAGACATACCCGTTCATGTGAGGTCCGCACACACCTGCGTGTACTTCGTGCATAATCTTTCTCGCCTCCTCGGTGTCGACACATCTTAGGAGGTTGAGGTCCAGGGTCCTCTTGTACAACAATTCACCACTCAGAAAGAAACCACTTGCATGCCGCCTAATGGTTCTCTTTTGATCTCCAGTAGCATGCTCGGGGTATTCTTGCGTCTTCAAGAACCTTTTGATGTCATGGTACCAAGGCTGCATATTTGATCCCGCCTCGATTACATTGCAGTAACCGTGTCTTTCCCTGATTTGGATCTCCAAAGGATCGACGTGGGCGTTGCCCGGGTAGGGTAGCATTGAAGCCAGAGTAGCAAGTGCATCTGCCAGTTCATTGTGACACCTCGGGATATACCTGAATTCTATTGATTTAAAACGCTTGCCGAGGTCTTCCACGTGCTGTTGGTAAGGGATAAGCTTGACATCCCGAGTTTCCCATTCACCTTGGACTTGCCGGATAATCAGGTCAGAATCTCCCATAGTCAGTAAGTCTTCGACATCCTGATCGATCGCCATATGCATGCCCATGATACAGGCTTCATACTCAGCTGTATTGTTTGTGCAAAAGAAATGCAGTCTAGCTGTGGCGGGATAATGCTAACTGGAAGGCGAGATCAAAATTGCCCCGATCCCTACACCTTTGGCATTCACGGCTCCATTAAAGAACATCTTCCAAACATGAGCGTCCTCCGAGACCACTTCTACGGTGCTTACTTCTTCATCTGGAAAGTTGGTACTCAATGGCTGGTATTCCTCATCGACCGGATTTTCGGCCAAATGATCTGCTAGCGCCTGGGCTTTCATTGGCGTGTGAGTGACATAGACTATGTCGAATTCAGTAAGCAAGATTTGCCACTTGGCCAGTCTCCCAGTAGGCATCGGTTTCTGAAATATATACTTCAAAGGATCCAGCCTGCTTATGAGGAAAGTAGTGTGGGCTTGGAGATAATGTCTCAGCTTTTGAGCAACCCACGTCAGAGCGCAACATGTCCTTTCCAGCAGAGTGTATTTGGCCTCGTAGCCGGTGAATTTCTTGCTCAAGTAGTAGATTGCTTGCTCCTTCTTTCCGGTTATGTCGTGTTGCCCGAGGACGCAACCGAAAGAGTTCTCCAAGACTGTCAGATACAAGAAAAGTGGTCTCCCTGGCTCTGGAGGGACCAAAACTGGGGGATTCGAAAGGTATTCTTTGACTTTATCAAAGGCTTCTTGACACTCAGTTGTCCATTTGATCGCCGCATCTTTCCTTAACAGCTTGAATATGGGTTCACACGTGCTTGTCAGCTGGGCAATAAATCGACTGATGTAGTTCAACCTGCCCAACAAACTCATCACGTCTTTCTTCGTTCTCGGGGGAGGTAGATCTCTGATAGATTTTATCTTAGTTGGATCTAGTTCGATACCTCTCCTGCTTACGATGAAGCCCAAAAGTTTGCCCGACGGAACTCCGAAAGCACATTTGGCTGGGTTCAACTTCAAGTCGTACTTCTTTAGTCTCTTGAAAAACTTCCTCAAGTCTTGGATGTGATTATCCTGCGTCCTGGACTTGACTATCACGTCATCCACGTACACCTCTATTTCCTGATGCATCATGTCATGAAAAATGGCAGTCATGGCCCTCATGTAAGTAGCCCCGGCATTCTTCAGACCAAATGGCATGACCCGATAACAGTAGGTGCCCCAAGGCGTGGTGAAGGCAGTTTTCTCGGCGTCCTTTTCATCCATCAATACCTGATGATACCCAGCGTAACAATCTATGAAAGACTGTATTTCGTGTTTGGCGCAATTTTCAACGAGGATGTGGATGTTGGGCAGTGGGAAATTATCTTTGGGACTCGCTCTATTCAAATCTCGGTAATGTACACATACCCGAGTTTTCCCTGTCCTTTTTCGGTACTGGAACCACATTTTCCAACCATGTTGTATACTGGACTACCCGAATCACTCCCGTTTTTTAGTTGTTTGGTGATCTCCTCTTTAATCTTGTCACTGACCTCAGTTTTGAACTTTCGTTGCTTTTGTTGAACCGGAGGACAATCGGGATGAATCGGCAATTTATGAACCACTAGATCAACACCTAGTCCCGGCATGTCATCATATGACCAAGCAAACACGTCTTTAAATTCTAGAAGAAGTTGAATTATCGCATCTCGCGTTTTCTTGTCCGTGTGAATGCTTATTTTGGTCTCCCGGATTTCTTCCGGAGTTCCTAAATTAACCGGTTCAGTGTCATTCAGATTTGGCTTAGGTTTATTCTCAAAATGTTCCAACTCTCGGTTTATTTCCCTAAAAGCTTCTTCCTCATCATATTCCGGTTCTGGGTTCATTAATTCACAGATAAATAGCTCGTTGTGATCTGGGCGTGAAGTCCGCAAGCATGTCATATTTAAAGCCGCATTATTATAACTGAAAGGAAAGATAAAATGAAAAATAACAAAAATCAGAACAAAAGAAAGAATGGGAAAGCAATGATGATTTTTTTTCTATTTTCTTTGGAAAGTTGGAAGACAACAATGTTTACAACTTAGGAATTCAAAACAACAATTGAAAGGAAGAAAACGTTCAAGTTATGTCCTGGAGACAACTTGTGACACAGGAAAGGTGGCAGGACAGGTCTACCCGGACTTCCGTCTAGTCGGGAATGGCGTGGCCTCCCAGTTTCGAAGTTTGGCATTCGGCCCCACGTACAGCATCTCAACAGTGCTTGTGCCTTCATCTGTTTGAACCATGTGAGTCTCGTAGAGCATTTCTCTCATCGCCCCACATATCTCCTCGATTTCCTCAGCTGTGAATACCTCATCGTCTTCTTCTTTGGCGTACCTTGGCCTGATGAAAGTTGCATATAAATCTGGCGATGGTCGAGGTAACTTCCAACCCTCATTTTTCCTTTTCTTTGCCCATTCTTCGTCTGCTGGAGTAGGTTTGAAACCTAGTCCAAAAGGTTTCTTGGTTACTAGCAAGGTGATGGGTTCTGTTATTCCCTGCAGGGTTCGTCCAAGCCCTTTCCCTGGCCTAAATCCGTGCCGGATCATCTCTTTGGCCACCATAACCGAGGCATTAGACAAGAAAGGATGGGGGCAGGGTATTCCCTCCTCGTGCTGTTCTGCCAGCACAATCTCGAAAGCTTGATAGACCGTATGTTCGCTCCCTTCTCTTGGTTCAAGATATGGGATGGATGGGTCCCAATAAATAGCATGCTCATCTTCTCCATGGACCACGATCTCTCGGTCTTCATACTCAAACTTCACCATCTGGTGAAGAGTGGAAGGCACAAGCTCCTGCCGCATGGATCCAAGGTCTGCCGAGGAGGAAATTGTAGGATGTATCCATGTCGAGCACCTGGAAGGTTACTTCAAACTCGACTGGTCCTATGACCAACAACAGGTCTATTTCCCCCATGGTATCTCTCTTGATGCCGTCGAAAGCCCTTACGCAGACATTGTTGGGTCGGATTCTTCCGGTCCCAATTTCCATTCTTTGTAGCGTGGAGAGCGGGCAAATGTCAACACCTGATCCCCCATCCAACATTACCCGCTTGACATAGTAGTCCTCGCATTTAACTGTTAGATGCAAGGCCTTGTTGTGTGCCGCTCCTTCCGGGGGTAAATCGTTCTTGCTGAAAGAGATTTGGTTGACGGCGAAGAATCTTTCTGTCATCCGCTCTAGTTGTTCAACCGAGGTTTCAACTGGCACGTATGCTTCATTCAGGGTCTTCAGTAAGATCTTTTGATGCTCGGCCGACCTCATCAACAATGATAGCATGGACACTTGCTCGGGGTACTTGCGCAGTTGATCTATCACTTCGTAATCCGGCATTTTCATTTGTTGGAAGAACACTTCCGCTTCTTCAATGCTTACAGGCTTCTTTGGTGGGAAGCGCCTTTGTGTGGCGTTGTTCAGCTCTTGGGTATTTGAATACCTTCCAATGAAAGTATTTTCTGGAAGTTCTCCCATGACCTCTTTACCTTTGTACATTACCAAAGTCTTTTGATAATTCCACGGCACTGTGGACGGGTTGGTCATCTGCTTTTGTGGCACGCGTCCGATAACCACTGGCTCATTCAGCCGAAGTGGTTGAATCGTCCCCCGGACCACATAGGCCCCTTTTGGCACGTACATAGGTTTTGCCTTTTTGATCCCGAAGTTCTGCGTCTTCTCAGCTCGACCTCGTGGTATGTAAAGAACTCCATCCTTTACCGGTACCACTTTCTTCTCCACCTTCTTTTCAGGATCGCTTTTTACAGCATTGGCCTCCTTCCCCTTTTCTGGTTTCTGGTCTGTCTCAGGCCTTTTCCCCGTGTCAACAATGGCGATTATAGCTTTCAAAGCAGGGTCGAACTCTTTGTCTTCACAAATCATTCCGATCAGTGGCCCATTATTGTGAGTAGGCAATGGATTGTTAGTCACATTTGGGATCTCCTCGTCCCTTAGCACTATTTTCCCTTGCTCTATCAAATTCTCGACCACTCTTTTCAACGACCAGCAGTCATTTGTATCGTGCCCCTCGGCCCCTGAATGATAGGCGCATCTGACTCCAGCTTTGTAAGAAGGTGACGTCGGGTTTTGCCTTGTTTGAGGGACTGGTTGCAGGAAGCCCAACTGGACTAGCTTCGGGAACATAGTAGAGTATGGTTCACCGATGGGCGTGAAAGTTCGCCTTCTAGGTGGTTCCTGAGGGCGGAAGTTATTCTGCGGAGGTTGTGGGTTATAGTGGTTGCGGTAAAGAGGCTGATTTCTAGGAGGTGGAGCTTGGCCTCGGTTGGCTTGTTGCGACGGATGGGCATAAGGTTGGGCATTCATGACCATATAGGGTTGATGAGAATATGCCAGATTTGAGTGGGGATAGTAGTGTTGTGGGGTTCTTTCCGGAAAACGGGGCCTGGGATTACGATATTCCCTTGCTTCCGAGGCTGCCATGGTCGTTTCTTCCTTCTTCTTCCCTCTTGCCATTCCCCCGGACCCGCTTTGGACGGCTTGGGAGGTCGCCCTTATGGCTGCTTGACTCAGAATCCTACCTGTTTTCAGACCATTTTCCACCATCTCTCCAATCTTAATTGCTTCTGCAAACGGCTTTCCCATGGCTGACATCATGTTTTGGAAATAGTCAGACTCTTGAGCCTGGAGAAAAGTAGTGACCATTTCTACCTCATCCATGGGAGGCTTCACCCTCGACGCCTGCTCACGCCACTTAATAGCGTATTCTCTGAAGCTTTCTGAAGGCTTCTTCTTCAAATTCGACAGAGAATTTCGGTCTGGTGCAATGTCGATGTTATACTGGAATTGTTTCACAAAATCTCTGGCGAGATCATCCCATATATGCCATCGGGACATTTCCTGGTCCATATACCATTCCGAGGCTATCCCTACTAGACTTTCCCCAAAATATGCCATTAGCAGTTCTTCTTTTCCGCCGGCTCCCCGCAATTGGTTGCAGTATTTCTTAAGATGTGCAATGGGGTCACCGTGCCCATCGTATTTCTCAAACTTTGGGGTCTTAAAACCCACTGGCAGGTGCACGTGAGGGAACATACATAGGTCGGCGTAAGAGACGCTCTTCTGTCCGCTCAAACCTTGCATATTCTTCAAACTTTGTTCAAGGCTTCTCATTCTTTTGGCCATCTCATTTTGTTCTGCAATTCTGGGGTTCTGATCCTGCACGGGTGCAAGCTCGCACTGAGGCGGTGGAGGATTAGTGTTGGTAGCTAACCTAGTTAGTTCCATTGAGAACGAGGGTGCCTGGAATGTAAAAGAGGATGAGTCAAAGCTTGGCTTGTACGTAGCAGGCTGTGCCGTAATCGGTCAGGGCGGTGCAGTAAAGAGGTTCATGCTTGCATCGGTGGCTGACATTCGGGGATGAGGCTCAGAAGGTGATCCAGCAGAGAAGGCTGAAGTGGCTGGGTACCCGAATGGGGTAGCGGGATAATTTATGGGGACATTAGAAGTACCGCTTGACCTGGAGAATAACTCAGGGAATCCGGGGACGACACTTGGCGGTTCTTTTCCGTTATTCCAGTCGTCCAGCATTTCCAACATACAGAGTCGTAGGATTCTATTTTCTTCCGCAGTTGCGGATTCAGGTGTGAGGACGGCCGAGATCGAGCTCTCCTCGGAAACAGGGATTGTTTGCAACGGAATTTCTGAAGACATTTCCACACTTCCTTTTGACCTGGTGAAGTAAGTGTGAGTACTGCTTCCGGTCTTAACAACAGGTAGTTGAACACTTCTCTTTGACCTCGTGAAGTATGAGTGCGAGGCCAGACTTTCACCAAACCAACCGTCTTTTCCTAAAACCTAGAAGATCTCAACGACACACGAGTGGTTAAACCGAAATAAATAACAGATAGGCAACCTCACGTTGAGCATGATGCACCTATACAGTTAAGTGAATTCTACATGTTTGCGACGAAAGCATGCGTCATTCCGGCATTCTTTTTAAGCTTCCCTTTTCTTATCATTTTTTTTTCTTTTTGTTTTTCTTTTATGTTTTTTATTTTTGCGGTAAAAATGCGACCGGATCCGATGAGGATTGCCTACGTATCACGACGCCACGTGAATCAGATCATTACGTAGTTCAAAACACAAATGAGCGTAAAAGAAGCAACCTTTTTATTGTTGAAATGGTCTATTACAAACTACATTTTG
The DNA here is from genome assembly GCF_000393655.2 of Nicotiana sylvestris. Taxonomy (NCBI): domain Eukaryota; kingdom Viridiplantae; phylum Streptophyta; class Magnoliopsida; order Solanales; family Solanaceae; genus Nicotiana; species Nicotiana sylvestris. The sequence continues at coordinate 161,507,470 of NC_091068.1, forward strand.
CAAAAGAAAGAAGCAAACTTTGAAAATAAACCTAGACTCAAAATAGACTAAAAATCACCCTTATGGGAAAAACAGGCAGAAGATGCTAAGATACAGACTTGACTTATGAGTACATTATGGTTTTGAAAATTGGTGTCCGCGGGGCATCGTTCGGCCTCGCCGCGGTCCTAGGTGTGAGATCCCTCTCAAGTTGCTCCAGCTCATGCATAGTCTGCTTGACATAACCCATCACTGCCGAGAGGACGGTAACGCTGGTCATGTTCTCACATCGTAGACATCGTCTGGTGATGGCATGGGCAATGGCCTTGATCCTATCTCTGGTTTGCTTCTTCTCTATGAGTAGGCGTTTTATCTGATCGCTACATATCTTGAATACCTGAGCATCCTGCATATGCTGATGCTTCAGTTGCCGTACTTCTAACTTTATCTGGGCCAACAAGTCGTACCAGTATCTGCTCTCAATTTGGAAATCCTTGGCCTGATTAGCTGCTTTGATCTCAAGTGTAGCCATCTCTCTCTTCATTTTAGCAACAGTTTTCTCGTGGTCGCCTTCCAATTGATTCAAGTATCGGCGATGCTTATCTGCTCTTGTATCCCACTGTGCCCTGAGCTCTGCTATGACGTTTTTAGATTTCTCTAAATCCTCTTGTCATTCCCTGACTTTGCCTTTTAGCCTTTTTATCAACTACTCATCTGATCGACCCCTTGGCTATTTATCTGCATCCATCCTTATCTGTTTGATCTGAGCTCTGAGCATTTCATTTTCCTGAATCAACCTGTTCCGTTCTCCCAGGTTGGTAGCAACTTGCACGTTGTGATCATATTTCAGGCTTTCCACTTGTTGCTTTAACCTGCTGATTTCGGCGCAATAGCCTCTTTCTTTTGCTAGCCAATCCCACTGCTTTTGCGATGATTCGGCGAAATTCAGGATGTGGGGTCTCTTAGCCGGCCTTTCATGCTCAAGTTCCCTTTTATACCATGCAAGGTAACCCGGCGCCGTCTCACCTTTGGCTCGATCCCGCACGCAAGTATCTGATTTCAAATATTGACACTCACTCCAGATTTGGCGAATCTTCGCTTCTGGAAACTGTCCGTTAGGACTTATCTCAACTGCTTGAGTGCTAAGATCTTCCTCATGAGGTACTGTCTGGCATCTTCCAAGCTGTCTCAAAACTCGGCAGGGCGCATAAGGTTGAATGCTCTTAAGCCCCATCAGTAAGAAATGAGTTTTAGCTGCCGGCATATATATGACCTCATCAACAGGCAACCATCCCAGCGTCCATTGTATTTGGCTGGCAGTAAGAGCTTGAAAGAACGAGGTCCATGCCAGGACTCCTTTGGGCAAACTGATCTCTTTGGTTCTCGTGTAAAATTCTTCTATGCAAGTCTTTTCCGGGGAACCATGGCTCAAAATCTCGGAACGATGGCAGAGGTGCTCGGTCATCCACATTTGTAGGAGCAAGTTACAACCTTCGAAGAAATTTCCCCCAGCTTTACAAGCTGTGAGAGCTCGGAAGATGTCAAATACCACCATAGGCACGAGAGTACTGTCACTTTGCGTGAGTAGGGTGCTGACGACCCCGGATATCTTCAAATCAATGTTTCCGTCTTTCCTTGGAAATACCAGAAGGCCCAGGAACATCATCATGAAGGCTACCCGTCTGTGTTTGTCCCACTTCTGACGAATACCTTTGCTGCACAGTTTGTTGATTGGATTATTGAATCCCTCTTCATGACCGTACCTATCATATATGAAGCATGGAGTACAAAACCCGGCAGCCAAATCCGGGTTGTGGACCGTTCTGGGTATCTTCAGCGAATCTAGGAACCGATGCACCGTGACAGCTCTTGGGGCAACCAAGTATTTTTGCCTTAACGGAAGTTCAGCAATTCCGATGTACCAAGCCATTTCTTCCAAAGTCGGGGTGAGTTCAAAATCAGAGAAATGGAAAACATTGTGCGCCGGGTCCCAGTAGGTAACCAAAGCTCTTATGATATCTCCCCGAGGCTGGATTTCCAACAAACCCACGAGACCTTTCAGATATTTCTTGACCTCATTTTGTCCTTCAGCACCTAGATCATTCCACCATAGCCGTAACTTGACAGGGATTTTGGTCATTATTGAAAAATGTTCATTTTGCATTGTGCTCATCCTGCACATTTATTAAGGTGTCCTTTAACAAAACTAACTTGACTCAAAATATTTTACCAGGAGGATCAAGTTTCCGAACACGGCCTTTCAGCACTTCGGGGACGAAGATTTTGAGGCTGTGTGGGTCAATTGGATGAAAATCCTAAAAAAATGACCCGAAGGTGGTTATTTATGCAAAGTCAGCCTTCCGGCGTCCCTTTCGGGAACATTTGGCTATTTATGACAAAACAACATCACATGATTTATTCGTGACAGAATTAAAATTTTGACACATTTTTATTATTATTATTATTATTACTATTTGTTCGTTTTTTTTAGTAAAAGGTGGGGTTGAACCCGATGGGGGTTGCCTACGTATCTCACATCCGGTGAGAATCAAACCGGCGTAGTTCGGTACATCATGAATAGAGAAAATCAATTAAATCCAGAAAGCAAGAACATTTTTTGAAAAGAGGTAAAGACTAAAGAAAATATTTATTATATATATATATATATATTTTAAGGAAATATTTAGACTATTAGTCTGAGTTTAGAAAGGAGGTACTACGAAAGAAACAACATTTTTTTTTGAATTATGAATTTCCCGTTTTTTTTCTTTTGCTTTTAAATAAATACCCTTTTTTTTATTTTGAAAGTGATAAAAAGAAAAAAAATATATGTTTTTTTTTAATAAATCAAACTAGAAGAAAATTTTTTTTTTTTAGGAAAATTCCGGTGAGGTTTTGACACTGCTTGGACATTGGTTTTATTTTTCCAAAATAAGTAATTATCTCCCTACACTGCTATTTTCCCTTTTTTAGAAACCGGTCAGCATGCGGAACCGAAGCAAATAAATGCGCAAAACAAATAGGATGCAGCAGGGTGGTCTTTTCATTTCAGGTTGCCTGTCCTAGACGGACCCAACCCCTGTGTTGAGCCCCCTAAGTCAAATGCAACGTGATGCAAATAAACGTTCCTACTAGGGATCCGGCATGAAGTTTCGTTATACTAGGTTTATACCCTGGGTATTTGTTCTAGACTGTGTACCCGAGCGGACAACTCGAGTCGAGGAGGGGGCTACGTACCGGGGACCCGCGAGATCGTCCGGCTTTGTAACTTGTCCGACCTCTTTCTTATTTCAGGTATTGACACTAACAGAATAGGGAGTCTCGACCAGCGAGCTTCTCCCCGGAGGTAAGAAGAGAAAGGTTTCGGCACAGTTTATATACAGTTCAGATAATATCAAAGCGGTAAAAGACAACATTTAGCACGTTATGCCAAAACATGTAATAAAGATCAGATAATAAAGCCAAATATAACAATTATTCTAAGCTTGAATTCTTGAACCCTGAACCAGTGGTTCTGGGTTAAAAATCCCCAGCGGAGTCGCCAGAGCTGTCACACCTCCTTTTTGCGCGCCCGCCCCGAAGGGTTAAATGCGCGAGGGAGTTTTTCCAATTTAAGTGACAATATTCAAAATGGGATTATTTATTTAATTCAGAGTCGCCACTTGGGAAAGGTTTGGCTTTTGGTGTCCCAAGTCACCGGTTTATCTTGAATCCCAAATCGAGGAAATTTTCGACTTTCCAAATGAAGTCTGCAAACCAGAAATTCTAAGTAAGGAATTATGTTGGCCCGAGGGAAGGTGTTAGGCACCCTCGAATCCCGTGGTTCTAGCACGGTCGCTTAAATTGTTATAATGGCTAAATATCTGATTTAAATGCATGTTGTGACTTATGTGCTTTTATTAAGTTTAAACCGCTTTTATTATTATCATTTATTTTTATAGAATTGCAACGTCGTGAAAATGCATCTCGAACCACGTCACAGTCAATGCACCCGTGATCGTCAACGCATTTTGACTCCGTTGAGATTTGGATTTGGGTCACATCAATGTACACCCGAATTTAAGAATATAATTTAATTAAACCGCGCCTAAAGAGTCTAACGCGTTATTATTTTTGAAAAGGCCATGAGATTCACAAAACGGCCGGTCCTGAATTCTAAATATTTATTATGGTTAGTTATTGAGGGCCCCGCAATTTGCATTTTTATTTGGTGAGGCTCGTCTCATTATTTTTTTTTTAGAAAAAAAGGATATCCTAAAGCGACTACATTTCTAATGCGTTTGTCTCTAAAAAATAGAAGAAGAAAGATACATGCTAATTCAAGTATATGCTTTGTCCTAATCCGGATCCTTATCAATTAATTATTTACAAAATGAAGAGACGGCATACCTTATGAAAAATGCTTTAATTGGACAAAAAGTTACATACGAGATTGACGAAATACAACACTTAATCCGAACAACATCCTTAAGTCGGATTTAAATTAACTCGCTTAAACAGGATTAATAGAATTCCTTATTAAAGGATATTACCAATGATGTTCAAAACTTGTTCATAAACTGCCTAAAGAAACCGAAACTGGGTGATTCAAGACTATATTGTATTTGGCTAGATTTAAAAGCCATTTTCCCTTACTTATTCAAAGCATGCTGAATGAGTGAGTTTAATTTTAAACAATCGTATTAAATGGTTTCACAGTCCATGAGTTGTATTTACATCCTGTATGCTCCTAAACGAATCAGATATCGCAGTTTCAGATCAACATAAACTTTAATGAAGTACAAACTTACAAATGTATTCTCTATTAGACTAACAAACTAAAATTTACACAGCTTGACAACATTTATAAAATTTGTAAGTGAAGCAACAGATGATTATAATTCCTTCAGATCTTTCGATTCAACTTTCATTGCGACATCAGTTACATCAGACAGATTCGAAATGTGTACCTGAGGAGATGCTTACAATGAAAGAAACAGGAGAGTCAGTTGAGCAGCAGTGTAAACGAAAACAGCAGCAGTAACGGATAAATAGCAGCAGGACAAAATTCCAGTGCAAGATGCGATTATAGACGAGGAAAGAGGCAGCCAAATGACAGCAATAAGCAGGGGAGTAGAATCAGAATTCAGACACTCCAATTCCAAAAGAAACAACCAATACGAACCAAACAAACAAACTTAGCTGATACTTGAGGGGAAATCAGAATTGATTTGAACGGGTTGAACCAACTAAGAATCGAACAAACAGTAGGAAGAAAACAGTTTCTAATTTTTGTGATATCCCTCTCTCTATCTCCTTTCTTTTCAAAATCCGATCTCAATTTTCAGTCTTGAAATCTATTTTTAGCTATCAAAAGAATTCTTTCTCAGTATTCTCTTTTTCAGAACTCAACTCTCAAAAATGTTCAGTCTCAGTTCCTTTTTCTATGTCTGTCTCCCTCTATCTATTTCTCTCTGTGTATTCTCCCCCCACTAAACTGATGGAAGTTCTCCCTTTTATAAACCTAAAATCAACCCTTTAACAGCCTGTTAGACCATCAGAACACCCCTCCCATGTGCTATCTTCTTTTCAGTTTCCACTTACTATTTAAATAAGAACACAACCCCATGATATTCCCTGGCAGACTTACCTTTTGAGTAAGGTTTATTATTTCTGAAACTAAAGCAGAATATGGGTAGCAGAATGTAATCTGACAGCATATGCTGTCAAACTTATTTTAAACTTAACAAAAGCCTTTATGCAGGACACAGGTTGTGCACAAATGCACATGTGGTGCGCAAGTGCACATGTTGTGCACAAGTGCACATGCCCTCCAATTCAGAACTGTAACTAAACAAAACATTCCTTTTACATTTCTGATTCAAATTAACAACTATAAGTAACTAAACTCAGTTCCTAATTGATTCAGACAATGCTTAGCAGAAGCAAGTCAATTTGTTATTGTTCAGACAGCTGAAACTAATTGACGACACATGTCGACTCGACTATATTAATCATAACATGTACAATCGTAGCCAAAAATCAGAAATCCAAGAGTATCACACAAGGGGTTCAGATTGCGATGTTAATACAGAAATGACCTTGAGAGCTAATTGAATGACCAATTACTAATTCAATTGAACATACAGTTTACACACACACATTATGAAGAAAGACTTGACCGAATATAGGAGTCCGGGCAAGGTGGACAATCAACAGTTGATAAAAAATTCAAAGACAAATTACACAAAAAATGAACAGACCTTTAATCAACACATGGACTAAAATAAAGAAAAAGGAAAACAAAACTCACCTTAAATCCCGAAAAATCAAAAAGTCTTGGCTTGGATTCGAACAGGCCCTTCTTGGGGTTGAAAGGACTTTAATCGAAGTGTTCTCACTGAGAACACTTCGACTAAAGTCCATTAGACCCTAAATACCTTGGCTCAAACGGATACAGACCAGTGACGAGGAACCCTAGGGTTCCAAAAATCAGATCTGGGATTCATGTTTCCCTGGTCAGATTCGGACAAAACCAAGCATGGTTTGGTCAAGAGGGGGTCTGGGGACTGTCTGGTGTGAAACTGGGGTCAATCGGTGTAAGTCAGGTTCCGACTCGAATCTTCAAATGAAGATTCGAGAAGGTGGGAGGGGATTCGAAGTGTGTAGTTGGTGGATTTGGGTTCAGGACAGTGAGGAGCATCTATGGTGTTAAGGTGGAGGTCACCGGCGTTCATGCCGCCGGGATTAATGGCGATGAATAAGGGGGCGGCTAGGGTTTCGTGGGGAAGGGGATGAGGACGAAGACGGGGTCTTGGATAGGGGGGCAGGGTATGGTATGAGGCTTATATATGGAATGGGTGGGCTAATCTCGGCCGTTGGATGAGGCACGATGAAGGGCTAGGATCCTTCAACTAACGGGAAATGGTGTCGTTTTAGACCTAAGGGGGTGGGGTCGGTCCGGGCGGAATGGATCGGGTTTGTTCATGGGTTAATGGGGAAGTGATCTTGGCCGTTGATCAATCTGAGATCAACGACCTAGACCAAGCTAGGTCACTACGACATCGTTTGGATGCCCTGGGTGTCAGCTGGTGTGGACCGGGTTACACATGGGGTTTTGGGTTTGAGTTTGGGCCTCGAATTTAAAATGAAATTGAGCCCAAACTGATTTTCAACCCAATTCTGCATTCTCTTTTATTATTATTTTTTTATTTTAAAACAAAACCTAAGTAAATCAAATTAAAATTAAATAAACACTTAATACAATTATTTGCGCACATATATTAAAATATTTAAAGCAGGTAAAATCAAACAAAGCAACAATCACGGACAAAGATGCCTATTTATGATTTTTCTCTTTAATAACCGGGTTACGGTTCAAACTGCACATGACACACACACATTTTTTTTTGTATTTTGTTTCAATAATAATAAAAATGGACAAAAATCATAGATAATTAACAAAATGCCACGTGAAAGAACCGAAAATTGTACAGCAAGACCGATCGCTATTTTTTTGTTTCTTTTGGAGTGATTGTCGCGTAAAACAAAAATCACGTGCTCACAGTGTTGAGGTTCCTTCTATTGATTCTGTGCCCATTGTTCGTGAGCTTCCTGAGGTAATCCCTTCAGACATGCCGGGTATGCCAGCCGACATGGATATTGATTTCTGCATTGATTTGGCTCTGGCACTCAGCCCATTTCTATTCCGCTATATCGTATGGCCCCGCCTGAGTTGAAAGAGTTGAAGGAGCAGTTGCAAGACTTGCTTGAGAAAGGTTTCGTTAGGCCAAGTGTATCACCTAGGGGTGCGCTGGTGTTGTTTGTTAAGAAGAAGGATGGGTCGATGAGAATGTGTATTGATTACCGGCAGTTGAATAACGTTACGATCAAGAATAAGTATCCATTGCCGAGGATTGATGATTTGTTTGATCAACTTAAGGGTGCCAAGGTATTTTCAAAGATTGACTTGAGATCTGGCTACCATCAGTTGAGGATTAGGGCATTCGAGGTCCCTAAGACAGCTTTTCGCACTCGGTACGGGCATTATTAGTTCTTGGTTATGTCATTCAGGTTGACAAATGCCCCAACAGCCTTTATGGATTTGATAAACCGAGTGTTCAGGCCTTATTTGGACTCATTCGTGATAGTCTTCATTGATGATATTTTGATATATTCCTGCAGCTAGGAGGAGCACAAGCAGCATCTCAAAGTGGTTCTTCAGACCTTAAGGGATAGTCAGTTATATGCTAAGTTCTCAAAGTATGAGTTCTGGTTGAGTTAAGTTGCATTCCTGGGTCATGTTGTATCAGCAGAGGGTATTCAAGTTGATCCGAAAAAAATTAAGGCAGTCAAGAACTCACCTAGACCAGCATCAGCTACAGATATTCGGACTTTCTTGGGATTGGCAAGCTACTATCGTCGGTTCATGGAGGGGTTCTCATCAATCGCAGCCCCGATGACCAGGTTGACCCAGAAGGGTGCCCAGTTCAGATGGTCAAACGAGTGTGAGACGAGGTTTCAGAAGCTCAAGACAGCTCTGACTACGGCACCGGTGTTGGTTTTGCCCATCGGATCAGGGCCTTATACAGTTTATTGTGATGCATCTCGTATTAGTCTTGGTACAGTATTGATGCAGGATGGCAAGGTCATTGCCTATGCTTCGCAGAAGTTGAAGATTCATAAGAAGAACTATCCGGTTCATGACTTGGAGTTGGCAGCCATTGTTCACGCGTTGAAGATTTGGAGGCATTATCTGTATGGCGTGGCATGTGAGGTGTTCACGGATCACAAGAGTCTTCAGTATTTGTTCAAGCAAAAGGAGTTGAATTGGAGGTAGAAGAGGTGGTTGGAGTTGTTGAAAGACTGATATCACTATAATATATCATCCAGGAAAGGCCAATATGGTGGCCGACGCTTTGAGTAGGAAGTCAGCCAGTATGAGCAGTCTAGCTTATATTCTGGTCGGTGAGAGACCGCTTGCTTTGGATGTTCAGGCCTTGGCCAATCAGTTCGTGAGGTTGGATGTTTCTGAGCCCAGCCGTGTGTTAGCTTGCACAGTCACTCGTTCTTCATTATTGGAGCGTATCCGTCATCGGCAGTATGAGGATCCCCATTTATGTGTCCTTAGAGACATGGTGCAGCACGGAGGTGCCAAGCAGGTTACCTTAGATTCTGAGGGAGTTTTGAGATTGTAGGGTCGGGTTTGTGTGCCTAATGTAGATGGGCTTCGGGAGTTGATTTTAGTGGAGGCCCATAGCTCCCGGTACTCTGTTCATCCGGGCGCCGCAAAGATGTATTAGGATTTGTGGCAGCATTATTGGTGGTGGAGAATAAAGAAGGATATCATTGCATATGTGTCTTGGTGTTTGAACTGTCAGTAGGTTAAGTACGAGCATCAAAGGCCTGGTGGTTTATTTCAGAGGATTGAGTTTCCCGAGTGGAAGCGGGAGCGGATCACTATAGATTTCGTTATTGAACTCCTATAGACTCGGAGGAAGTTTGATGCAGTATGGGTCATTGTTGATAGGCTGACCAAGTCAGCGCATTTTATTCCTGTGGCAGTCTCTTATTCATCCGAGAGGTTAGCTGAAATCTATATCCGGGAGATTGTTCGTCTTCATGGTGTGCCTGTGTCTATCATTTCGGACCGAGGTACGCAGTTTACCTCGCACTTCTAGAGAGCAGTTCAGCAAGAATTGGGCATACAGGTTGAGTTGAGCACAACATTTCATCCTCAGAAGGACGGGTAGTCCGAGCGGACTATTTAGATTTTGGAGGATATGCTTCGAGCTTGCGTCATTGACTTTGGAGGCTAGTGGAATCAGTTTTTGCCTTTAGCAGAGTTTGCCTACAACAACGGCTATTAGTCGAGTATTCAGATCACTCCTTATGAGGCTTTATATGGTAGGCGGTGTTGGTCTCCGGTTGGATGGTTTGAGCCGAGAGAGGCTCGGTTGTTGGGTACAGATCTAATTCAGGATGCCTTGGACAAGGTCAGTATTATTCAGGATAGGCTTCGTACAGCTCAATCCAGGCAAAAGAGTTATGCCGACCGTAAGGTTCGAGGTTTGGCATTCATGGTCGGTGAACGGGTATTTCTTCGAGTGTCGCCTATGAAGGGCGTGATGAGATTCGGGAAGAAGGGCAAGCTTAGCCCTAGGTTCATTAGCCCATTTAAGATTCTTGATCCGGTGGGAGAGGTGGCCTATAGACTTGCGTTGCCGCCGAGCTTATCAGCCGTGCATCCAGTGTTTCATGTGTCCATGCTTCGGAAGTATCACAGCGATCCATCCCACGTGTTAGATTTCAGCACTGTCCTATTGGACAAGGACTTGTCTTATGAGAAGGAGTCAGTAGCTATTCTAGACCGGCAGGTTCATCAATTGAGATCGAAGAGTTTTCCTTCTGTTCGTGTTTAATGGAGAGGCCAGCCCACTGAGGCATCGACCTGGGAGTCCTAGTCCGATATGCGGAGCCGTTATCCCCACCTTTTTCCTGACTCAGGTACTTCATTCTTATGTCCGTTCGAGGACGAACGGTTGTTTTAGAGGTGGAGAATGTGATGACCCAAAAGGTCATCACTTGTGTTGCAAGTGCATTTAGTGTTCTGAGGCCTAAAAACCTCCCTTTTTACCCCACCTTGATATACGTGCATGGTCCGGACCTATATCCAGAAAGCCTTCTATGTGAAAATATAAGAAATAGAAATTTTAGAGTTAAAATTTTGATTACGTTTCACTTTGGTAAATATTTTTAGCAAACGGACCCGGATCCGTGTTCTGACGATTCCGGGAGGTTCGCAGTAAAATATGGGACTTGGGTGTATGTCCGGAAATGAATTCCGAGGTCCCAAACCTTAGAAATCAATTTTTGAAAGAAATTGTTTTACTGAATTATCTAAGAAATAAAGAAAAGAATTAATGTTTGAAACCATTATTATCGGGCTCGTATTTTGGTTCCAGAGCCCGGTACAAACTGGTTATAGTATTTGAAAGATAATTGTGAAATTTATCGGGCCCGTATTTTGGTTCCAGAGCCCGGTACAAACTGGTTATAGTATTTGAAAGATAATTGTGAAATTTGGTGAAAAACGAAGTTTATTTGACTTGAGTTGGACTTCCAGTTGAAGAGTTATGAACTTTGAGAGTTCTTGATGAAGATGTTGAGTTTTGAGGTTTAACTCATGATTTTACACGTTATTTTGATGATGTGATCGCACGAATAGGTCCATATGATGTTTTCAAGTTAGTATTCACACTTGGTTTGGAGTTCCGAGGGCTCGGGTGAGTTTCGGGTAGGTTCCGGGATGCCTTAAGCTTAAAAACATAGGTTTTGCAGGTTCAGAGAGGTGAAAGGCCTCTGAACCGACCAGTGCAGTCCGCACAAAAAGGAAAGCTGCCGCGGAGGGGCTTGTGCGGACCGCGGTGAGGGCCTGTGCGGCCGCACTAGATTCTGTGCGGTCCGTGGTGAAGAATATTTCACTGGTCCGACTTCGGAAGCCTATATCTTTTGATCTACAAGGAAGTTTGAGATGATTAAAATACGAAAGTTGTAGCCCTTCGTGTCTAGTTTCCAGAAAGATAAAGAAACCACAACTTGGAAATCTGTAGAGAAAGTTAAGTCCAAAATACTAAAGCATGTCATTGCAGTCCACAGGAAGGGCTGTGCGGCCGCAGTCGATTTTATGCGGTCCGCACAAGGGGTCTGAGAGGGGTATATTTAGACGGGATTTTCAGTTATTTTTCATTTTTCAAAACCCCAAAAACATAAGAGGCGATTTTTCAAACAACCTTTCTTCACCAAAATGTTGGTAAGTGATTTCTAACTCATTTTCTTCCCTCCTTAATATCTTTTAACATGATTTCAACTCAAAATCAATGATTTTCATGGGGGAAATTGGGTGTTTTGCGTAGAACCTAGGTTTTTCAAAAATTGGGGATTTGGACCTCAATTTGAGGTCCGATTTCAAAACAAATTATATATTGGAGTTCGTGGGGGAATGGGTAATCGGGTTTTGGTTCGAACCTCAGGTTTTGACCATGTGGGCCCGGGGGTAATTTTTGACTTTTTGGGCAAAACTTTGGAAAACTCATTTTTATGCATTCAAATTGATTCATTTGGCATTTATTGATGTAATTAAGTAACTTGTGACTAGATACGAGTGAATTGGTGGTGGACTCAAGGGGTAAAGCTATAATTGAATTGTGAATTGTGTTTGTGGCATTGAGGTAAGTGTTTGGTCTAACCTTAACTTGAGGGATTAGGAGTTGAGTCCTATTTGCTATGTTTTAATTGCCGAGTACAACGTATAGGCATGGTGACGAGTATCTATACATTGGTGTCTAGCATGCCCGTGAGTCTTTATATTGTGATTATCATGACTTTGTTGTATCTTTCAGGCCTTGGTGATGGTTTCTAATTGTTGTATAAAGTTTGTGGAAAGAATTGTGACCTATGAACATTGAGGAGCGTTGACTCAAGTTGTATAACGAATTGGGAAAGTATAAGTGACAATTGAACTTTTAGAGCATTGGCTCGAGTTGTAAAATGAGTTGTGAAAGTATAAGTGGTAATTGAACCTCTAGAGCATTGGCTCGAGTTGTGAAGTGAATTGTGAAGTAAAAGTGAGAAAGAGAAGAGATTATTATGTTGTCACCCTTGCCGGGATTTAATCGTTGACTTGTTGATCCCTTGACGGGATTCTTATTGCAAATTTCCTTTATTTCCTTGCCCTATTGTTTGTGATTGTTGTTTGGGTGAGAAAGAGTGTTAAAGCATGAAGGGTGATGCCGTGCATTGTTTGTTTGATGAGGAAAGAGTGTAAAGCACGAAGGGTGATGTTGTGTCGCACGATGTACCATTCCGTGCCTATTATATTGATTTCATGGTGAGGAAAGAGTGTAAAGCATGAAGGGTGATGTCGTGTTGCACGATGTACCATTCCGTGCCTATTGTATTTATTCTTATGGTGAGGACGAGAGTAAAAGCAGGAAGGGTGGTGCCGTGCACTTGTCCTTAATTTCCCTGATTCTTACTGATAATTGAGTTATGTTGTCCTTTACGTTTATTTACCAATTTTCTGTTGTTATTTGATTTTATTTCGAGGTTATAGATTCCCTTACCCTATTTTTCTTGTGATTGTTGTTTGGGTGAGTAAGAGCGTAAAGCACGAAGGGTGATGCCGTGTATTGTTTTGGTGAGAGAGAGTAAAAATACGAAGTGTGATGTCGTGCACTTGTCTTTGATTTACTAATTTTTATTGATAACTGTGTTACGGTTTCTCTACACTAAATTATTGGTTTCCTGTTGATACTTGTTGTACCCCGCATCATGATTTCCCCTTCCTATTTTCAATTAAGTTATGGTGATTCTCATATTTATTTGTTGCTCTTCTGTTACTCTTCGATGTTTCCCCGTAGCATGTTTTCCGCCTCTCATACTTGACTGTATATGATTGTTTCTTTTTGTACTTATTTTTTGTTGTATATAGTTAAATTGCACAGGTTTATTTGGTAGTCTGGTCCTAGCCTTGTCACTACTTCGCCGAGGTTAGGCTAGGCACTTACCAGCACATGGGGTCGGTTGTGCTGATACTACACTCTGCACTCTTTTGTGCAGACCCCAGTGTTGTAAACTTTGGACCGCAGTGGGATTGTTGATTCTTGCTCATCAGGAGACCCGAGGTAGTCCTGCAGGCGTCCGTAGGCCTTGGCGTCTCCTTCTATCTACTATTCATATTTCTTTCATGCATTTTAAGAAATAGTGTACTTATATTTCTTCAGACTTTGTATGTAGCAATCTTAGACAATCTGTGACACTATGACACCAGGTTTTGGGTGGTTAAGGCTTAAGTATTTGTAATAGATACAGTTTTCATATATTTTATTGTTTTTCTTCTGCTTAATTAAATATTCCGCTGCTTATACGTTGTCGTTTTATATCTATTAAAAGAATTAATTGGATAATGAAGTAATTAGTTTAAAGGATTGGCTTGCCTAGCTCTCATTTGTAAGCGCCATCACGACTCCCGAGGGTGGGAAATCCGGGTCATGACAAAAACTGAACCAGTAATTAACACTAACAAAACTGAAACCTAAAGACAAAACGACTTAACTAAAGGAAAGAAAAAAAGAACAGAAATGACCTAGAGCTATACAAAGCATGGTTCCGAAAAATGAGAGTAACCCTGAACATGTGGGAAAAAAAACCTAAAGAAAGGGAGGAGGAATAAAACTCTCGAAATAATAAGAGAACAAAGATTTACCTGAGAAGAGAATCAAGGGGTTCAACTCCTATTGGATTGATGCAAAGGGCCGGAACTATCTCGAAATGACCTGAAATTGAGGCTAATTAGTTGTCCTTGCCAAGAACAACTAACCAGCCTGTGTTTCCGGCTAATTCGAAGCTTGAAAACAAACCGAGGCTTTCTGACTGGTTGTAAATTTAGGATTTGGGGTTTATGGCAGGGTTATTTGGGAAAACGACGAGGAAATCACGATGAGGGAGGGTCAAGGATGATGGGATTTGATTTTTTGAGTAATTTAGGGAAGCTAGGTTTTTAGTCGCTTTTTTCAATCTAAAATTCGAGCCAACTTAAAGGGATTCGAGGATAGCTGGTCGAAGATTGGTGAAGGGGAGGCCACGAGGATGTTGTGGTGTGAAGATGGGGGTGATTGGAGTGGTGTAAGACGTCGCCGCCAGCGGAGGGTCTTAAGGCGGCGTCTCTAGGGTTTTGGACGTTAGAGACGAAGATGGGAGGGAGAGGGTCTGAGGGGGGTAGGGGTAGGTTCAGACAGTTTTATACAGGAAAGGGGTCGAGTTCTGGTCCGTTAGATCGAATGAGATCAACGGTTGAGATGGGAAGGGTGGAACGACGTTGTTTTGATTAGTAAAAGGGGGCAGACCAGGTTAAGGTGGTTTGGGCCTAGACTTGAGCGGGTTTGACAGGGGGAAATTCACCTGGACTATTACAATTTGGCCCAAAACAGCCTTCTTAATTTTTCCTCTTAATTTCAATTGTTCTCCCTTTTTTTCAAATTAATTTAAATACTAAATTAATTTCTAAAATTAAACTAATTACTCAACCTAACATTTATAATAATTAATTAATTTCCAAATTGAAAAAAGTACAAAATTAAAAATTAAAAAGTTAAAAATGCAAAGATGAGTCATTTTTTGTGATTTTAATCATTTTTATGAGACAACTAAATTGTTAATTAACCTAAAAATGTAGAATTAGATCCTAAATGCAAATGCAAAGTATTTTTTTATTTTTCATGAATTAGAATTAAATTAAACATGCACAGCCAAAGGCAAACAATTAACAAAATGCTACAAAAATCTACAAAATTGCCCATAATGGGAAAATTTATTTTGAATTTATGGGAGTAATTCACATAGGGAAAAAATCACATGCTCACAACTGAGTTGGAGTACTCACTTTACTCCCTGCACCCTGTGTGCAGATTCAGGCGTTATTGGTCCCACTCCCGAGTGCTGATTCATTCCTGCTTCAAGCGGATCTTCGAGGAGTCTTTAGGTAACTGTTGACGTTCGCAGCCCGGAACTCCTCCCTATCTATTTCCTTATGTTCTTAGTTCAGTATTTAAAACTTTGTAGTTACATTTGAGGATTTGGTATGGTTAGATGCTCGTGACTTGTGACACCCCGATTAGGGCTGTGTTAAGTTATACTTCCACACTTTATTGGTATTATTCGCTACTTGGTATTGCTATATCATGTTATAGACTGCTTTTATGTTATTTAACTGTTTAAAAAGGTGAATAGGGTTTAATTGGCTGGCCTTGTCTTCACGAGAGGCGCCATCACGACCGGGTTCGGGTTTAGGGTCGTGACAATTTTTCAATGAATATATTTGAATTAAGTTCAATTAGTTTAAATTTGAAAGCATAACATAATTTTTGAAAATATAGTCCAATTAAGAGAATAGAATGATAAAAATTATTTGAATTTGAGATCAGAAAGTTTTTAAATTTTTATCTATATTATATTAGAATGACTGTGGTAAAAAGAGATACTAAATTCAAACAGGCTAATAAAAATTCATATGACAATGTAATAATATTTCGTATTGAATAATATAAAATCAAAAATAAAGAATAAATAGAGAAAAAAATAAAAATTCAGATTTTTTATCATAGGAAAAAGGGTAAAACTTATTTAAATTTGAGATGAGAAAGTTTTTTATATTATACTAAGAAAAGTCATAATATAAGTCCACGTAAATCAAGTCTAATAGTTAAAATCAAAAACTAAAAAAATTGAACAATAAAAATAAATTAGAGATAATGTAAGGACATTTATAAATCATAAGTTTAGAAAATAAAATAAAATAAATATGCAATACTTAAAAATATTATTAAATTTTAAATAATTTAAAATTTTTGAGCAATGTTCTTCAAACAAAATAAATATTTATTTCATAATTAAAGAAATTATATATTTATCATATATTATTAAAGAAAAGTAGTTGATAATGATATTACATAAATTTACAAATTAACGAAAAGTCACATAAAATGTAATAAGACTATATATTAAATTAAAAATAGCAAAATTATGTTAAATTATTAGAAATTTACTATTAGAAATTAAAAGAAAATACTATTTGAATTTGAGATTAGAAAGTTTTTAAAACTATGATGTGAATGCTCAAATTATGGATAATACCACGAAATTAATGTCTTACTTATGAAAATTAAAACAATAATAAAAAAATAAATTTTTTAAATTACAAAATAAATTTCTAATATAGGTAATTTACAAAAATTAAATTTGTATCTTAAAACTAAAAAAGAAAGAAAATTTATGTAAAGAAATAAAATGACAGTGAAAATATTATTACAACATTTAGATATAATATGTTCAAACAATTAAGAAAATATTTTTCTATGATTAATATCTTAATCGAGTGCAGTTAGTTTGAGTTTGAATGCATAGCATCATTTTTTAAAAATGCGGTCCATTTTAGAAAATATAATGATAAGAATTATTTGAATTTGAGATGAGATTATTTTTTTTTGTTTTTTAAAATATTACGTAAAGAACTAAAATGACAGTAAAAATATTACTACAATATTTAGAAATAATGTGCTCAAACAATTAAGAAATTTTTTCTATGATTAAATAAAATTTTAAAAATACAAAACAAATTTCTAATATTGGTAATCTTACTAAAGAAAATTATAAATTAAATTGTATCTTATAGCTAAAAAGGAAAGAAAATTTAACTGCATCTAGTACAAAATTAATTATAAGAGAACTCAATACATTTGGAACATGATAATCAAATAACTTATGTATTAATATTTTAGACTAATTAAAAGTTATAAATTAAAACAAATCTATATTATATTAAAAAGGAGAGTAGTATGCATTGTGGTTAAGCCAAGTGGCAAGCTAAAATGAAGTCACTTGGCAATTGTAGGATAACATAAATAACTAGAAATTATATATAAAAACATAATTAATGGAAGTAATTTAATGAATCTTATACATAATCTAAATAGATCTTAAACAAATTTAATCTATATATTTATAATTAAATTTATGTGTATATTTGTATCTATATCTATATCTATATTTATATTTATATTTATATATTGATCTACTCATAGTTTTTTCTATATTAGCTAGAAATATGGAAGTGAAAAATTAATTAAAAACTATAATAGAAAAAAATAAAAATATATAAAGACGTAAATTGAGATAACCTATAACTATTTATACTTTGGAGTAAGTTAAAATATAAAATAAAACTAAAATTTACTTAAGAAATTAAGGATTTATCGAGTTTAAAAATTAAATAATGTCAAGCAGCAAAATAAGATCTTACATAAAGTATACAAATTATCTATCTATATTTGTCACGACCCCAAACCGGCCCGGTTGTGATGGCGCCTCTCGTGAAGACAAGGTCAGCCGACACAACACCCATATTAACCCTTTAATCATTAACAGTCAATTTTAAGCCTTTAATTAAATAATATCACATAAGTCTGAATGAATAGTGCGGAAATAACATACAAGCCCGACATCGGGGTGTCACTAGCCATGAATATCTAACAAGGTCTGAATACAGCAAAAACAGTCAAGATGTACTAAGTACAGAAATGAAAATGAGAGAAAGGAAGCAGTGCGGCGAACGTCGTGCAGCCACCTTGCAAACTCTGATGACTCCGCGTCTAAGCAACCAACACCCGCTACAGGGTTCCGAAATACCTGAATCTGCACACGAGGTGCAGGGAGTAATGTGAGTACTCCAACCCAGTAAGTAATAAGAGTAAATAAAGACTGAGAAATAGGAAACAATGAATCCACATTTATGTTAAACTCAATAAGCACTACATGCTTTTAAATCAGAATACGAGTCAATCGCCTCATTTAAAATCTAGCTTTTGGTAAAATCATTTAAAAATGCCTTGCAACAGTCTTAGTAGAGGTTCAATACCATTTTTAATAAAAGGAACTAAAAACCATAATCGGTCCCTCGGGCAAAACATAAGTCGTAAACACCTCATAACAAGAAAATCTCAGTGGAAATAACAAACAAAAAAAAAGCCAAATCAGTGATTAAGTTCTGAACATCTCATAAAAACCAGCTTAAAGGATAGTTGTTTAAAAACATTTATTCAACGCTTTCGACAGAGGCTCGGTATAAAGATGATTGAAAGCAGTCAATAAATCAACATATTCGATAGAAACTCACTTAAAGAGGAGTAAAAATCAATAAGTTCATAAACATGCCTCTCAGTCCAAGCATCCCTCAGGTGCATGTATATATACCCATCGCCCCTCAGGCTAGATTCTCAGTCACTCGTTACACTCAGCACTCACGCTCAATAAGTACCATAAAGTAACCGCTGCGGCGCACAGTCCGATCCATATATCGCTGCGGCGTGTAGCCCGACCCATATATCGCGTCGACAGCGCTCACTACGGGTGTGCAGACTTCGGAGGGGCTCCTACAGCCCAAGCGCTATATCGCTGCGGCGTGCAGCCCGATCCATATAAGTATATATATTACTGCGGCGTGCAGCCCAATCCATAACTATATAATCCTCACAGCCAGGCCCTCGGCCTCTCTCAGTCATTAACCTCACAATCAGACTCTCGGTCTATCTCAGTCATCAACCTCACGATCACTCGGACCATCAGTAAAACAGGGAATTCAGCCCAAACAATTTTCATATTTTTAATAAATAAAGTGATAAACCAGATTTAAACAATACCAGGGAAAAACATTACTGAGGATATGCTTTCAAAATAAATAGATTGAGGGAAAATAGTAAAAATGCCCCTAAGGGTCTCAACAAGTCGGCACGAGGCCCCAAATATGGCATACAGCCCAAAATATAATAATATCAAACAACTAACTATCAAATACGCATTACAATAATCATTCGGGATGAACTAAGTCACAATCCCAGTGGTGCTCTACCCCACGCTCGTCATCTAGCGTGTAAGTCACCTCAACATAGCACAACGATGTGTAATCCAGGGTTTCAAACCCTTAGGACAGTATTTACAATAATTACTTACCTCAAACCAGCTAAATCTCTAGCTCGCGACGCCTTTGCCCCTCAAATCGGCCTCCACACGAGTAGAATCTATCCAAAATTAGAACGAATACCTCACAATATGCTAAGGGAACAAAGCCCAAGCGAAAACAATCGAAAAATACCAAAAATCCCGAATTTAGCAAAACCCGAGCCCCGGGCCCACTTCTCGGACCTCAAATATTTTCACATCAACGGGTTCCTTATCTCCCCATGAATTCATTCATATGAAAAACATCAAAATCCATCCACAATTGACCTTTCGAATCCCAAATGTTTGGTATCAAATTTTTAAGCCCTAGTTCTTCAATTTTCACCCTTAATTTCCATGATTTCTAGCTCTAATTCATGAAATAATAGCATAGGAACAAGTTTTAGGTCCAAATTCCTTACCTCAATGAAGTTCCCTTGAAATCCCTCTCTCAAATTTCCCCAAAAGCTCCAAAGACGAGATAAAAATGGTGAAATAGCTCAAAATTCGCGAAGGCCTCAATTTATACTTTCTGCCCAGAACTTTTCGCATTTTCGGTCATTTTATCGCCTTTGAGGTACCGCATATGCGTCCCTTCTTCCGCTTCTGCGAAAGTCACTTAACTGGCCAACAATCGCATCTGCGATCAAATCCCCGCATCTGCGACATCGCAGATGCGGCCACTCTAATCGCTTCTGCGATCTCTGCCCAGCAGGCTCATTTTTGCTTCTGTGACTAATCAACTACACATGCGGTGCCGCATCTGCGGTACACAACCCACAGATGCGAAAATATCAGAAGCAGCAAATCTGAAGCTGCAACAAAATTCCAATTCTCTGATAACCACCTGAAATCACCCCGAGGCCCCCGGGACCTCAACCAAAAGCACAAACATGACCCAATACCTTATTCAAACTTGTCCCAATCATCAAAATACCTCAAACAACATCAAATCATCCAAAGCATATCGGATTTAAGCCAAACTTCCTAAAATCTTCCGAATTACGCTTTTGATCAAAAACCCAACCAAACCATGTCCCAATAACCTGAAATTTTGCACACACATCCCAAATGACACAATGGAACTACTGCAACTTCCGGAATTTCATTCCGACCTCTATATCAAAATCTCACCGATCAACCGGAAAACGCCGAAATCTCAATTTCGCCAATTCAAACCTAAACCTTCCACGGACTTCCAAAATGCATTCCGATCAAGCTCCTAAGTCATAAATCACCTAAAAGAGCTAACTAAATCATAAAAATTCCAATCCAAGATCATATACAAACAAGTCAAATATTGGTCAAACCTTTCAAATTTAAAGCTTTAAACTGAGAATTGTTCTTCCAAATTTGTTCCGATTTCCCTGAAAACCTAAACCAATGATTTACACAAGTCATAATACATTACACGAGGATAGTCATGCCCGAGAACTGGCGGTCAAAGTGTAAAAGCTCAAAATGACCGGTCGGGTCATTACATCCTCCCTCACTTAAACATACGTTCGTCCTCGAACGTGCCCATAGTTGATCCAAAAGCCAACCAATTGCTGAATAACCTCACCACGCACATACCCAGGGGTGATCCCACGTCACCCTATCTCACATAGGTTCGATAACACAATATAACTGAAATTTCACAATCCATCCTAGCCCATAAACCTTAGAACCATATTTCCACTCCTGAAATCATCCACAAGATCAAAATCTCACATCTATACTCCGAATAAGCCCGAACTGGCTGTAATAACCCATACCTGCAACCTCAGGTGCAATTACATGGTATACCACATACCTCAACCACTTGTAGCGATAACTTCTAATCACAACAGTTGCACACAACAATCGAATACCGGTAGAAAACCTCTTATCAACTAAAGTCTCATTCCAACACTTCCATATACTGTCAATGATAAATAAACCACACAGTAAGCCATAACCATTCCTTAGATCAACCATTCATGAAGCCACTTCTCCTTTGGCAAAAACCGTAGCAATTTCTGAGCCGAACCTCGATATTATCCTTCCAACATGCTGAAATCGAATCTGTTCGTATTTATTAATGACCCCAAACAATCTCCTCTAATCCAACACTACTCTAGTGACATGACACATCAATACAGGCCTAAGCCGCAACTTGCACAATACGCGCACCAATAAGCAACAGTCCTAATATACTCAAATCATGAAAACGGCTCAAAAGAAGGAGTTGCACCTCAAGCTCACCAGTACCACTGGAACACAAGGTTGAGAACCCGTCTCACATCATAGGAACAGAACACACGAATTTAACTCGCAAGGTCATACCTCCACATAACTTCGCTGTAATACGCGATCCTATCCAAACATTGCTCCACATGAAACTCCTCAAATCACTATGCTCGAAATCGACAACCACCCACAATTTGATGTCTGGAACCAAAGCAAATCATTACCCCCACGGTGAAACAAATTAACATATACCACGCAACCCGATAGGACATAACCGATATGTCATTCACCGAGCAACACCCAATTACTCTTTCTACTCGACTTCCACTATGAAACTCCGATAGAACCGCACCGTAGGTGCCTATGACCAACATATCATAAAGTCTCGCAACACAGAGAGGTAACTTATAGATCTCTGCCGAACTCGAATAGCCCCATAGTAATTGAATCAACACATCTCTTACCAAATGGCAACATGAAGTCAACAAAGCCGTCTCGATGCAGAACATACATCCCTATGGGCCTACTAATAAACCACACATCAACTCTGGTCACCCACAACAGATAAATAATCCTCCGAAGGTTCACAATGACTGGATCATGGCACATACTAACATTTGACTAACTTACCCACATTTTTCCATCCACAACCACGAGTTAACTTGTATATGAGAACTTCCAGTCTCTGTGTCCATAAAGCACACGAATTACCATATCTGATCCCAATTCCGTCGCTCACATATATAACACACCTCTAGTACTCCATCATTCCACGAGAGATACTCTAAAATTCTTCTGTTCTGTCAAGCAAACTTGAATATCCGCAGCCGATCTGACAAGAAGTGCTACAATACTACCGAAGTACCATCAACTTAATCACATTGCCTTTTCCTGAAACATATACCATCATCAAACCACCTCAATTGGCATTACCATTTCCTTAATCATCTAATGATCATTTCTCTAATTATCTGAAACTGCCTGTGCAGTCTAAGAATTCATAACCTTCCTTTCAAATCTGAACAGTGACCTTACACGTGCCAATCTCAATCCCACGCATCATACCGCATAAACCGTACCATTCTAGGATAACATGAGAATTTCATCTCCCTTCCGAGCCATAGACATCTACGTATTCAACTAGTCACGAACTTTCCATTGGTCCCATCTAGAAGGAAAATCATTATACATACCATGCTCCTCATGCCCATAGAAAATATACATTTCCAACTGAGGTCGAAACCATCAAGAACTCTCTGAGTTCCCCTTACACAAACCAGACCTACCAGGACTGAATCCTTCTAACTTGACCAAGCTACGCAAGCCATCAAAACCTAAGAGCACTGCCGTGAAATACCTGTAGAAACTCATTACCTCGTAAACACTCAAGGAACTAATCATATCCTTACCATACCGATCAGGGACACTACCAAGCTATCTCATCTATCCGAGTTCCCTTCTGACTTACCTTCAACTTGATACTCCTTCTTGCTATAACATCACAATTTCGCAACCCAGACTTACCACACGAGACCCAAGCACAAAACCACACCGTCTAAGACTCATAAGCCGTTGAATACTCTCTTAAATATTCCCAAAAGAAATACTTTAGTCTGAAGAGACTTCCTACAAATCTAAATACCTTTACCTTCATGATGCTGATACATGGAATCCCATAATTAATATAAAAAATACCACAAGTCTTGTCATCTTCCAATGAAAACTCAGTTCCTAGCTACACATACAACTTGAAAATACCCATTTGTTACATGTAAAATCGTGAACATATTAGAACCATTCCTACGAGTTATTCACTCTACTCAAACTGCAATTAGCCTGATCGAACGAACCGAACAACCTGTTCCCCATTGGCACTCTGACACCACAGAGTGTGACATCATTCCGTTACAACCAAGCAACTTCCTGCTCTATGCACCGAACATCCTTTACCAACAACGACTCAAAACATCTCGTGATTCTCGCACACCTATGAAGCATCATATACCCTTTGTTAAGAATTTTCCTTTACTCGAGCCATCCTCGATCTCAAACTCCATAGGCCATAACTGATTCGCCTGAATATCTCAAACTGGAACCGACATAGCACATAACCGTGCAGTCAACTAATCGATAGCAGACTTCCCCACTTGGCTCGAAGCCATAGATCAACATACACTCAATAACTCATAACGCAGGTACTCTATTGATGCCATAATACCATAGTGAGATTAAACCCAAATCCTTTGTAAGCTCGTGAAACCACAAATCGTCTAGTACTTTAAACCTTCTACAAATCTCGCATTCATCCTCGCAACAGCCAAGCCCACTCTCTTAAGCAGCCCAAATTTAAATATTCAACACTTATATGTCACTTTGTAAATGAGATCTTCTAGCCGACAATATGAGGATCACACAACCTCAGAACACTCCGCAGGAGATAATCCACCTGTTTGCCTTCAATTAACATTCCTATATACCCTCCACCATTACAAACATTGTGCAGACACTTAACCTTCCTGAGCCTGAACTCATACCGCAACATGAAATTTACTCCACTCACAACTGGGAAACATGAAAAGGTTCTTCACTCGCCCATAACTCGGGGCTATACCTCGAATCAAGACGGAATCCAAGCACCTAATAGTTCTTATATCCTCCAACAAACCCTTCCCATCGCTTCTAATTCGTACGGGTACATCTTGCAGTCATAACATACTCAACACATATCCATCCAGTCGTCTCTCCCACTAATAGGGACAGTACCGAACATATAAGTTCAAAAACACTCGCTCACTCAATAAGCACCTCGGTGCTCAAGCCAAAGGCAAAGACCCAGCCTCAAGTCCTCTAGATTGGCCCAACATCAACTCACGGAGATCACATATCACCCCTCGATCAGGGAATCACAAGCCATCAATGCACATCTGATACTGAGCGTTCATGCGTGCATACGAACGCGTGGAAGGAATTTCAAGAGTTACATTTCAAGCTAAATCAAGGACGCACGATAAGAATTCAAGAATGTGAAGTATTCATAAAGGTTCTGCAGCCTCTCGAGGATAAATACAGACGTCTCCGTACCGATCCGCGAGACTCTACTAAACATGCTCATGACTCGTGAGACCTATGTAACCTAGGCTCTGATACCAACTTGTCACGTCCCCAAACCGGCTCGGTCGTAATGGTGCCTCTCGTGAAGACAAGGCCAGTCGACACAACACCCATATTACCCTTTAATCATTAAGAGTCATTTTTAAGCCTTTAATTAAATAATATCACATAACATATGCCTGAATGAATATTGTGGAAATAAAATACAAGCCCAACATCGGGGTGTCACTAGCCATGAGCATCTAACAAGGTCTGAATACAGCAAAAATAGTCAAGATGTACTAAGTACAGAAATGAAAATGAGAGGAAGGAAGACCTTGCTAACTCTGATGACTCCGCATCTAAGCAACCAACAGCCGCTACAGGGTTCTGAAATACCTGAATCTGCACACGAGGTGTATGGAGTAATGTGAGTACTCTAACCCGGTAAGTAATAAGAGTAAATAAAGACTGAGAAATAGGAAATGATGAATCCACATTTATGTTAAACTCAATAAGCACTACAAGCTTTTAAATCAGAATACAAGTCAATCGCCTCATTTAAAATCCAGCTTTTGGTAAAATAATTTAAAAATGCTTTCCAACAGTCTCAGTAGAGGTTCAATAACATTTTTAATAAAAGGAACTGAAAACCATAATCGGTCCCTTGGGCAAAACATAACTCGTAAACACCTCATAACAAGAAAATCTCAGTGGAAATAACAAAATAAAGCCAAATCAGTGATTAAGTTCTGAACATCTCATAAAAACCAGCTTAAAGGATAGTTGTTTAAAAACATTTATTCAACGCTTTCGACAGAGGCTCGGTATAAAGATGAGTGAAAGCAGTCAATAAATCAACATATTCGATAGTAACTCACTTAAAGAGGAGTAAAGATCAATAAGTTCATAAACTAGCCTCTCAGACCAAGCATCCCTCAGGTGCATGTATATATACCCATCGCCCCTCGGGCTAGCCTCTCAGTCACTCGTGACTCAACTCTTACCAATTAGTCTTACACTCAGCACTCACGCTCAATAGGTACCATAAAGTAACCGTCGCGGCGCGCAACCCGATCCATATATCGTTGTGGTGTGCAGCCCGACCCATATATCTCGTCGACGGTGCTCACTGGGGGTGTACAGACTCCAGAGGGGCTCCTACAGGCCAAGCACTATATCGCTGCGGCGTGCATCCCGATCCAACATATCGCTGCGGTGTGCAGCCCGATCTATATAAGTATATATATATATTACTGTGGCGTGCAGCCCGATCCATAAATATATAATCATCACAGTCGGGCCCTCGACCTCTCTTAGTCATTAACCTCACAATTAGACTCTCGGTCTATCTTAGTCATCAACCTCACGATCACTCGGACCATCAGTAAAACAGGGAACTCAGCCCAAACAGTTTTCATATTTTTAAGAAATAAAGTGATAAACCAGATTTAAACAATACTAGGTATAAACATGACTGAGTATATGCTTTCAAAACAAATAGAGTGAGGGAAAATAGTAAAATGCCCTTAAGGGTCTCAACAAGTCGGCACGAGGCCCCAAACATGATATACAACCCAAAATATAATAATATCAAACAACTAACTATCAAATACGCATTACAATAATCATTCGGGATGGACTAAGCCACAATCCCCAGCGGTGCTCTACCCCACGCTCGTCATCTAGCGTGTAAGTTAAGTTAAAATATAAAATAAAACTAAAAATTACTTAAGATATTAAAGATTTATTGAGTTTAAAAACTAAATAAATTCAAGCAGCAAAATAAGATCTTACATAAAGTATACAAATTAATTATAAGGTAAGAGAAAAATTAAATAATCAGCAAAAGATATTTTAATAACAAGAAAAATAAATTCATATTAATATTGATAAATCATACAAACGAATATTTTATACGTAAATATTACTGCAATATTTAGATATAATATATTCAAACAATTAAGAAAATATTTTTCTAAGATTAATATTTGAATTGAGTTTAGTTAGTTTAAGTTTGAAAGCTGTGATGACCCGGGTCGTCATCACGTGAGTTACTGCCCTTTCCCCCATTTTATGCTTCTTCATGTTTCGTTATCGGTATTCGGTGTGTTAGAGTTAAATCGAACTGGTTTGGATAGGAAATGAGACACTTAGTCTCTTTAAGGAAGGCTTGTTTTGGGAAAAGTCAACCGGATGTTGACTATTGAGTTAGAGGGCTTGGATGTGATTTTCGGTGATTCAGCTAGCTTCGGGGGATGATTTGTGGCTTAGGGGTGTGATCGGAAGTAATTTTGGAGGTCCGGTGTAGAATTAGGCTTGAATTGACGAAGTTAGTATTTTGGCGATTTCCGGTTGATAGGTAAGATTTTGATCCGAGAGTCGGAATGGAATTTCGAGAGTTGATGTAGCTCCGTTAAGTGATTTGGGATATGTGTGCAAAATTTTAGGTCATTCGGACGTGATTTGGTTGGGTTTTTGATCGAATGCGTGTTTTGGAGGTTTTAAAAGAACTTAGGCTTGAATTCGATGGTTTTGGTGTTAGTTGAGGTGTTTCGACGATTGGAGCAAGTTTTGATGATGTTTTAGGATGTGTTGGTGATTTTGGTTGAGGTCCCGGGGGGCCTCGGGGTGATTTCGAATGACTAACGAGAATTTTTGAAGTTGGAAAATGCTGCAGAAATGCAGCAGTCAGTGCAGAGCAATTTTGCTCTATGCGATCGCATAGCACAAAGGGCTGTGATCGCATAAAAGGATTTTAGGGGTTGTTTGGTTGTTCAATGCGATCGCATGAAGGGGTTGCGATCGCACAGTGTTGTTTGGTAAGGCACTGCGATCGCATAGGGTCTGTTGTGGTCGCATAGGGTAATTTGAGACCATGGAATTTTTGGTCTATGCGATCGCAGGGGCTTGAACGCGATCGCATAGAGTTAGCTACAGTGATCCGGGCAGAATGTTAAAAACATTTCATCTGCGAACCCAAACCCATTTCCTCCATTTTGAGCAACCTTGAGAGCTTTTGGACGGGGATTGAAGGGGGTTTCGACGGGAAGTGACTGGAGGTAAGTCCTATGAACTAAAAACACATTTTTATTGTGAAATTGATCTTGGAATCCATGGTAATTTAGCAAAAGAGGAAGAACTAGGGATTGCATTTTAATATTTCAAATTTGGATTTGAGGGAGCATTTGAGCTCGGATTTCGGTGAATTTAATATGTATAGACTCGTGGCGAGATAAGGAATCCGGTGATGTCAATTTTCTGATTTTTCGAGAAGTGGGCCCGGGGCTCGGGTTTTGCCAACTTCGTGATTTTCGATATTTTTCGAGTCTTTTCGATTGGGTTGTATTCTCTTAGCCTATTGTAACGTATTACTTGTGGTTTTGATCAGATTCGATGCTCGAGGAGATTGATTTGCGAGGCAAGGGAGTAGCGAGCTAGGATTTCGGCCTGCTTGAGGTGAGTAATGGTTATAAATGATGTTCTGAAGGTTTGAAACCCCGGATTTGCACAACGTGGTGCTATGTTGAGATGAGACACACGTTGTATGATGAACGTGGGGTCTGTTACTACTGGGGATTTGGACTCGGTCCATCCCGTTTGATGATTCTACTGTACTTTTGACTGAGACTTAATTAATATCATTATATTATGGGCTAGTTGCCATGTTTGGGGCCTTGTGCCGATCTGTAGAACCCTTAGGGGGCGTTTGTATTGGTTGACCTTACTTTTCTTGTCGAAATCATACCCTCAGTCATGTTCTTAATTGATAAACATAATATGAACCAACTTTAGAAATTGTTAAATCCTAATGAGAGTAACGTATGGGTTGAGAACCCCGTCTTACCTTAGTGTGCCAGAGAGGCCAAGTCTGTATTGACTGAGAGGGGTCGAGAACCCCATTGTGAGGGTATTTGATATGTTATGGATCGGGCTGCATGCCACAGCAGTATATATATTTATGCGGATCGGACTGCACGCCGCAGTAGTATATTATATGGATCGGACTGCATGTCGTAGTAGTATATTATATGGATCGGACTGCACGCCGCAGTAGTATATTATATGGGTCGGACTACACGCAGCAGTAGTATAGCGCTTGGGCTGAAGGAGCCCCTTCGGAGTCTGCACACCCCCAGTGAGCGTAGTCGACTATTCTTGGATCGGGCTGCACGCCGCAACAGTATACATATATATATGGATCGGGCTGCGCGCCGCAGCAGTATACTATATGGATCGGGCTGCATGCCGCAGCAGTACAAATATGAATTCGGTTATCGTGAGGAGTAAATGAAATGAATACTGGCTTAAAGGACTTTTAACTGACTTCTTCATTCAGTTGTTGTTTTTGATATTCTTACTGTTTTAATATAGAACTGCGTAGTGTTTTTACGAGTTTTCTTTCCGTCAGTCATTATTTATTGCTATTACTCACTGAGTTTGAGTATTCACTTTACTCCCTGCACCATGTGTGCAGATACAGGTATCCTGGAGGCATAGTTTGAGCCTTCTGCTGCTGTTCAGCTTATTCCGGAGTCATCAAGGTAGCTGCATGGCATCCGCATGACCCAATTTCTCCTCTTATCCTCATTATTTTCCGCATTCTAGACAACTCTATGTATAGGTTGCTACACAGACTTGTATTAGAGGTTCTTGGCTCGTGACACTAGATCGGTGGGATTTATATTGATATTTTATGGATTTTCCGTACTGTTTATCTATTGCTACAGAGTTATAATCATGTTAATTTGGCATTAAATCCTATTAATTGGTAATGAATTCTACATAAGGGATTGTGAGTGACGAATTGGTCGGGCTTGCCTAGCATCGTGTTGGGCGCCATCACGACCGGGGATTGGGGTCGTAACAAGTTGGTATCAGAGCCTAGGTTACTAGGTCTCGCGAGTCTTGAGCCGGTTTAGTATAGTCTGGTGGATCGGTACGGAGACGTCTATACTTATCCTCGGGAGGCTGCAGAACCTGTTAGGAAAATTCCACATTCTTGAAATTCTTGTCATGCGAACTTGTTGATCCGAATACTAAATTTCTCTTTATTCCATTCTCTCACAGATGGTGAGGACTCGAGCTACCGGACGTGCCGGACAACCACCAGTACCACCTACTGAGGCTACTAGAGGCCGTGGATGCGATCGTGGTCGTGGTAGAGGCAGAGCAGCAGGGGCAGCACCTGTGGATCCTTTAGTTGCCCCAGCTCAGGACCAGACTCTAGCAGTAACAGTGCAGGCACCAGTTGTGCCCATTATGATACCGGGTCTCCAGGAGACATTGGCCCAGATATTGACAGTTTGTACGGGCCTGGCTCATGTGGTTTCAGCCACCACAGTAGCAGCAACTACTTTGTAGGCCGGGGGAGGCAACCAGACCCCCATTGCTCGCACATCTGAGCAGGTAGTGCAGGGATTACAGACTCTAGAGGCACCTCCAGCTTAGCCAGTGGTACCCGTTCAGGAGTACAGGATTCCAGTTATGCCAGACGATGAGCAGCATCGTCTCAAGAGGTTCAGTAGACTTCAGCCTCCTTCTTTCAGTGGTGCTCAGGGCGAGGATGCCCAGGGTTTTCTTGACAAGTGTCAGCATATGCTTCGGACAGTAGGGATTCTTGAGTCTAGCGGTGTGGCTTTTACTACATTTAAGTTTACTGGGGCGGTCTTCACTTGGTGGGAGGTATATGAGCGGCGTAGGCCGGTAGGTGCAGCACCTTTGACTTGGTAGGAGTTCTCCACTCTCTTCTTGGAGAAGTGGATACCGCAGTCTCAGAGGGAGTAGATGCGTAGACAGTTTGAGTGGCTTCGCCAAAGAGATATGAGTGTGTCTCAGTATGAAGCGAGATTTTTTGAGTTGGCTCGTTATGCCTCATGGATAGTTCCGACTGATCGGGAGAGGATTAAGAGGTTCGTGGATGGTCTTAACTATCACCTTCGTATTCTGATGACTCGAGAGAGAGTTCAGGGTATTTCCTTCGAGGATGCAGTTGATATTGCTCGTGATATTAAGATGGCTCGCCGTCAGGAGAGAGAGGAGAGGGAGGCCAAGAGGCCTCGAGGTTCTGGTAGTTTCAGTGGCGATCTTTCGAGGGGCCAGTTCCAACAGGGTCAGGGTCATTCTTTCAGGCCCGCTCAGTCAGCTCGACCTGAGTACCGAGGTGGATCTTCTGGTCATGGTTATCAGGGTTCTCAGTAGAGTTAGCTATCTCTCAGCGCTCTTCCAGCATAGAGTTCGTCTCATGCTCCATCTGCTCAGGGTTCTTCCAGGCCGAGTGCATCAGCTAGCCACTCTGGCACGAGGGGTTCCCTTCAGTCCCAGTTCCCAGCACCCAGGAGTTGCTATGAGTATGGAGAGTTCGAGCATAAGTGGAGGGAGTGTCCTCACTGTGCTGCTAGCTCTTCTCAGTAGAGGGGTCAGCCCTCATCTTCTGGCCCAGTTTCTTCAGCACCCGCCCTGCCAGCTAGGGGTGAGGGTCAGGCAGCCAGGGGTTGCCCCAGAGGGGGAGGCCGATCAAGCGGTTGTCAGGATTGCTTTTATGCCCTTCAGGGCAGGACAGATGCTATTACCTCGGATGTTGTTATCACAGGTATTATTTCAATATGCCACAGGGATGCCTCAGTTTTATTTGATCCCGGTTCCACCTATTCCTATGTGTCTTCATATTTTGCTCATCATTTGGGTACGACCCGAGGATGTCTTGCCCTACCTGTTCATGTATCTACCCTGGTGGGTGATACCATTGTTGTAGACCATGTATATCGGTCGTGTTTGGTGACTATTGGGGGTCTGGAGACCCGAGTTGATTTATTGCTGTTGAGCATGGTGGACTTTAATGTTATTCTGGGCATGGATTGGATATCTCCGTGTCATGCTATTCTTGACTGTTATGCTAAGACAGTCACTTTGGATATATCGGGTGTTCCGAGGATCGAGTGGCATGGCGTGACTGACTATGTGCCTAGCAGGGTGATTTCTTTTCTAAAGGCCCAGCGTATGGTTGGGAAAGGTTGTCTATCATATTTGGCTCTTGTGAGGGATGTTGGAGCTGAGACTCCTAGCATTGATTCGGTTCCAGTTGTGACGGAGTTTCCCGATGTGTTTCCTGCAGATCTGTCGGGCATGCCACCGGACATGGACATTAATTTTGGTATTGACCCGGTGCCGGGCACTCATCCCATTTCCATTCCTTCATATCATATGGAACCGGAAGAGTTGAAAGAACTAAAGGATCAGCGTTAGGAACTCCTGGATAAGGGGTTCATTCGACCTAGTGTGTCACCGTGGGGTACACCGGTTCTATTTGTGAAAACGAAGGATGGCACAATGAGAATGTGCATTGACTACAGGCAATTGAACAAAGTAACAGTGAAGAACAAGTATCCCCTACCCCATATCGATGATTTATTTGACCAGCTTCAGGGGGCAAGGGTATTCTCCAAGATTGATCTTCGTTCAGGATATCACCAGTTGAAGATCTGGGATTCAGATATTATGAAGACTGCTTTCAGGACTAGATATGGGCACTATGAGTTTCTTGTGATGTCCTTCGGGCTGACTAATGCCCCAACCGCGTTCATGCATTTGATGAACAGTGTATTTCGGCCATATCTGTATTCATTCGTTATTGTTTATATTGATGATATATTGGTGTACTCGCGTAGCCAGGAGGAGCACGTATAGCATTTGCGAGTGGTATTACAGAGATTGAGGGAGGAGAAGCTTTATGCAAAGTTCTCCAAGTGTGAGTTTTGGCTTGGGTCAGTGGCTTTCTTAGGTCACGTGGTGTCTAGCGAGGGTATTAAGGTCGACTAGAAGAAGATAGAGGCGGTATAGAGTTGGCCTAGACCGACCTCAGCCACTGAGATTCGTAGTTTCCTCGGTTTGGCAGGTTATTATCGTCGGTTCATTCAGGGTTTTTCATCTATTGCCTCGCCCTTGACCAAGTTGATGCAGAAGGGTGATCCATTTGTATGGTCGGACGAGTGCGAGAAGAGCTTTCAGAAGCTCAAGACAGCTTTGACCACAGCTTCGGTATTGGTGTTACCATCAGCTTCAGGTTCTTATACCATCTATTATGACGCTTCGAGAGTTGGGGTTGGCTGTGTGTTGATGCAGGAGGGTAGAGTGATTGCATATGCTTCTCGTCTGTTAAAGCCCCACGAGAAGAACTACCCTGTTCATGACTTAGAGTTGGCTGCCATAGTTCATGCTTTGAAGATTTGGAGGCACTATTTATATGGCGTATCTTGTGAGGTATTCACCGATCATCGTAGTCTTCAACATTTGTTCAAGCAAAAGGATCTGAATTTGAGGCAGTGGAGGTGGCTTGAGTTACTCAAGGATTATGATATTACCATTTTGTATCACCCCGAGAAGGCCAATGTGGTGGCCGTTGCATTGAGCCGGAAGGCAGTTAGCATAGGGAGTTTGGCATACATTCCAGTTGGGGAGAGGCCCTTTGCAGTTGATGTTCAGGATTTGGCCAATCAGATGGTGAGATTAGACATTTCAGAGCCTACTCGGGTGTTGGCTTGTGTGGTTTCTCGGTCTTCCTTGTATGACCGCATCAGAGAGCGCCAGTATGATGATCCACATTTGCTTGTCCTTAAGGATAGGGTTCAGCATGATGATGCCAGGGATGTGTTCATTGATGGTGACGGCATGTTGAGGATGCAGGGCCGGATTTGCGTGCCCAATGTGGATGGCTTCGGGAGTTGATATTGGAGGAGGCCCACAGATCGCGGTGTTCCATCCATCCAGGTGTCGCGAAGATATATCAGGATTTGAGGCAACACTACTGGTGGAGAAGGATGAAAAAGGATATAGTAGGGTATGTGGCTCGGTGTCTCAACTATTAGCAGGTAAAGTACGAGCATCAGAGACCGGGTGGTGTACTTCAGCGGATGATTATTCCTGAGTGGAAGTGGAAGAGAGTTACTATGGATTTTGTGAGTGGTCTTCCTCAGACTTTGAAGAAGTTTGATTCGATTTGGGTGATTGTGGACAGGATGACCAAGTCCACGCACTTCATTCCAGTATGTACTACCTATTCTTCGGAGTGGCTGGCAGGGATCTTTATCCGGGAGATTGTCCGATTGCATGGGGTTCCAGTGTCTATTATCTCAGATAGGGGTACTCAGTTTACTTCGCAATTTTGGGGAGCCGTGCAGAGAGAGTTGGGTACTCAGGTAGAGTTGATCACAGCATTTCATCCTTAGACGGACGGACAATCCGAGCGCACCATTCAGATACTGGAGGACATGTTGCGCGCTTGTGTTATTGATTTCGGAGGTTCTTGGGATGAGTTTTTTCCGCTTGTAGAGTTTGCCTACAACAACAGCTATCAGTCCAGAATTCAGATGGCACCATATGAGGCCTTGTATGGGAGACGGTGTAGATCTCTAGTTGGTTGGTTCGAGCCTGGCGAGGCTAGGATGTTGGGAACAGACTTGGTTTAGGATGCCTTAGAGAAAGTGAAGGTGATTCAGGAAAGACTTCGTACAGCTCAGTCACGTCAGAAGAGTTATGCGGACCGGAAGGTTCGAGATGTGTCCTATATGGTTGGTGAGAAGGTCTTGCTGAAGGTTTCGCCCATGAAGGGTGTTATGAGGTTTAGGAAGAAAGGCAAATTGAGTTTGTGGTTCATTGGACCTTTTGAGGTGCTTCGGAGGATTGGGGAGGTGGCTTATGAGCTTGCTTTTCCACCCAGCCTATCGAGTGTGCATCCGGTATTCCATGTTTCTATGCTCCGAAAGTATGTTGGGGACCCGTCTCTTGTTTTAGACTTCAGCATGGTCCAATTGGATGATAATTTGACCTACGATGTGGAGCCAGTAGCTATTTTGGGTCATCAGGTTCGGAGATTGAGATCAAAGGATATCGCTTTGGTGAAGGTGCAGTAGAGAGGTCGGCCCATGGAGGAGGCTACTTGGGAGACCGAGCTGGAGATGCGGAGCAGATATCCTCACCTGTTTGAGGCTCCAGGTATGTTTCTTGACCCGCTCTAGGACGAGCGTTTGTTTTAGTTGGGGAGGATGTGAAGACCCGGCCCATCGTCATATGAGTTACTGCCCCGTTTCCCCCATTTTATTCTTCTTCATGTTTCTTTATCGGTATTCGGTGTGTTAGAGTTAAATCGGATTGGTTTGGATAGGAAATTAGACACTTAGTCTCTTTAAGGAAGGCTTGTTTTGGGAAAAGTCAACCGGATGTTGACTATTGAGTTAGAGGGCTCGGATGTGATTTCCGGTGATTTGGTTAGCTTCGAGGGATGATTTGTGACTTAGGAGTGTGATCGGAAGTAATTTTGGAGGTCCGGTGTAGAATTAGGCTTGAATTGGCGATGTTAGTATTTTGACGATTTCCGGTTGATAGGTAAGATTTTGATCCGAGAGTCAGAATAGAATTCCGAGAGTTGTTGTAGCTCCGTTAAGTGATTTGGGATATGTGTGCAAAATTTCAGGTCATTCGGACGTTATTTGGTTGGGTTTTTGATCGAATGCGTGTTTTGGAAGTTTTAAAAGAACTTAGGCTTGAATTCGATGTAATTCGATGGTTTTGGTGTTAGTTGAGGTGTTTCGACGATTGGAGCAAGTTTTGATGATGTTTTAGGATGTGTTGGTGCTTTTGGTTGAGGTCCCGGGGGGCCTCGGTGTGATTTCGGATGGCTAACGGGAATTTTTTAAGTTGAAAAATGCTGCAGAAATGCAGCAGTCAGTGCAGAGCAATTTTGCTCTATGCGATCGCATAGCACAAAGGGCTGCGATCGCATAGAAGGATTCTAGGGGTTGTTTGGTTGTTCAATGTGATCGCATGAAGGGGTTGTGATTACACAGTGTTGTAAGGTAAGGCACTGTGATCGCATAGAGCCTGTTGCGGTCGCATAGGGTAATTTGAGACCATGGAATTTTTGGTCTATGCGATCGCAGGGGCTTGAACGCGACCGCATAGAGTTAGCTACAGTGATCCGGGTAGAATGTTAAAAATATCTCATCCGCAAACCCAAACCCATTTCCTCCATTTTTGAGCAACCTTGAGAGCTTTTGGATGGGGATTGAAGGGGGGGTTTCGATGGGAAGTGATTGGAGGTAAGTCCTATGAACTAAAAACACGTTTTTATTGTGAAATTGATCTTGGAATCCATGGAAATTTAGCAAAAGAGGAAGAACTAGGGCTTGAGTTTTAATATTTCAAATTTGGATTTGAGGGAGCATTTGAGCTCGGATTTCGGTAAATTTGATATGTATAGACTCGTGGCGAGATAAGGAATCCGGTGATGTCAATTTTCTGATTTTTCGAGAAGTGGGCCCGGGGCTTGGGTTTTGCCAACTTCGTGATTTTCGATATTTTTCGAGTCTTTTCGATTGGGTTGTATTCCCTTAGACTATTGTAACGTATTGCTTGTGGTTTTGATCAGATTCGACGCTCGAGGAGATTGATTTGCGAGGAAAGGGAGTAGCAAGCTAGGATTTCGGCCTGCTTGAGGTGAGTAATGGTTATAAATGATGTTCTGAAGGTTTGAAACCCCGGATTTACACAACGTGGTGCTATGTTGAGATGAGACACACGCTGTATGATGAGCGTGGGGTCTATTACTACTGGGGATTTGGACTCGGTCCATCCCGTTTGATGACTCTACTGTACTTTTGACTGAGACTTAATTAATATCATTATATTATGGGCTAGTTGCCATGTTTGGGGCCTTGTGCCGATCTGTAGAACCCTTAGGGGGCGTTTGTATTGGTTGACCTCACTTTTCTTGTCGAAATCATACCCTCAGTCATGTTCTTAACTGATAAACATAATATGAACCAGCTTTAGAAATTGTTAAATCCTAATGAGAGTAACGTGTGGGTTGAGAACCCCGTCTTACCTTAGTGTGCCCGAGAGGCCAAGTCTGTATTGACTGAGAGGGGTCGAGAACCCCATTGTGAGGGTATTTGATATGCTATGGATCGGGCTGCACGCCGCAGCAGTATATATATTTATGCGGATCGGACTGCACGCCGTAGTAGTATATTATATGGATCGGACTGCACGGCACAATAGTATATTATATGGATCGGACTGCACGCCGCAGTAGTATATTATATGGGTCGGACTGCACGCCGCAGTAGTATAGCGCTTGGGCTGAAGGAGCCCCTCCGGAGTCTGCACACCCCCAGTGAGCGCAGTCGACTATTCTTGGATAGGGCTGCACGCCGCAGCAGTATATATATATATGGATCGGGCTGCGCGCCGCAGCAGTATACTATATGGATCGGGCTGCACGCCGCAGCAGTACAAATATGAATTCGGTTATCGTGAGAAGTAAATGAAATAAATACTGGCTTAAAGACTTTTAACTGACTTCTTCATTCAGTTGTTGTTTTTGATATTCTCACTATTTTAATATAGAACTGCGTAGTGTTTTTACGAGTTTTCTTTCCGTCGGTCATTATTTATTACTATTACTCACTGAGTTGGAGTACTCACTTTACTCCCTACACCATGTGTGCAGATACAGGTATCCCGGAGGCATAGTTTGAGCCTTCTGCTGCTGTTCAGCTTATTCTGGAGTCATCGAGGTAGTTGCATGGTGTCCGCAGGACCCGATTTCTCCCCTTATCCTCTTTATTTTCCGCATTCTATACAACTCTATGTATAGGTTGGTACACAGACTTGTATTAGAGGCTCTTGGCTCGTGACACCAGATCGGTGGGATTTATATTGATATTTTATGGATTTTCTGTATTGTTTTATCTATTGCTACAAAGTTATAATCATGTTAATTTGGCATTAAATCCTATTAATTGGTAATGAACTCTACATAAGGGATTGCGAGTGACAAATTGGTCGGGCTTGCCTAGCATCGTGTTGGGCGCCATCACGACCGGGGATTGGGGTCGTGACAAAAGCATACCATAATTTTTGAAAATATGGTCCAATTAAGAAACTATAATGATAAAAATTATTTGAATTTGAGATGAGAAAGTATTTAAATTTTTATCTATATTATATTAGAATGAGTGTGGTAAAAATAGATATTAAATTCAAACAGGCTAATAAAAATTCACATGACAATGTAATAATATTAGGTATTGAATAATATAAAATCAATAATAAAGAATAAATAAAAAAATTAAGATTTTTTATCATAAGAAAAAGTGTAAAACTTATTTAAATTTGAGATGAGAAAGTTTTTTATATTATGATAAGAAAAGTTTTAATATAAGTCCACATAACTCAAGTCTAATACTAAAATAAAAAACTGAAAATATTGAACAATAAAAATAAATTAGAGATAATGTAAGGAAATTTATAAATCATACGTTTAGAAAATAATATAAAGTAAATATACAATACTTAAAAATATTATTAAATTTTAAATAATTTAAGCTTTTCGAGTAATATTTTTGAAACAAAATAAATATTTATTTTATAATTAAAAAATTATATATATTTCTTATATCATTAAAGAAAAGTAGTTGAGAATGATATTAAATAAAGTTACGAGTTAATGAAAAGCCACATAAAACATAATAAGACTATATATTAGATTTAAAAAAATAGGAAAATTATGTTAACTTATTAGAAATTTACTATGAGAAATGAAAAGAAAAGACTATTTGAATTTAAGATTAGAAAGTTTTTAAAATTACAATGTGAATGCTCAAATTATGAATAATACCACGAAATTGAAGTCTTATTTATGAAAAATAAAGTAATAATAAAAATAAAATTTTAAATTATAAAATAAATTTCTAATATAGGTAATTTTACAAAAATTAAATTTGTATCTTTAAACTAAAAAAGAAAAAAAATATGTAAAGAAGTAAAATGACAGTGAAAATATTACTACAACATTTAGATATAATATGTTCAAATAATTAAAAAAATATTTTTCTATGATTAATATCTGAATCTAGTGCAGTTAGTTTGAGTTTGAATGCATAGCATAATTATTTAAAAATGCAGTCCAGTTTAGAAAATAAAATGATAAGAATTATTTGAGTTTGAGATGAGACTATTTTTGAAAATATTACGTAAAGAATTAAAATGATAGTAAAAATATTATTACAATATTTAGAAATAATGTGATTAAAAAATTAAGAAATTTTTTTTCTATGATTAAATAAATTTTTAAAAATACAAAATAGATTTCTAATATTGGTAATCTTAATATTGAAAATTAAAAATTAAATTTTATCTTATAGCTAAAAAAGAAAGAAAATTTAACTGCATCTAATACAAAATTAATTATAAGAGAACTCAATACATTTGGAACATGATAATCAAATAACTTATGTATTAATATTTTAGACTAATTAAAAGTTACAATTTAAAACAAAATATGACATTATTTTGGTTATAGGTAAAATATTAATATAAAACTAATTAACATTTATAGTAAGAAAGAAAATGTATATTAAAAAGAAAATAGAGGTAGTGTGAGGATACTTGTACTTTAAATTATTTTTAATATAGATAAAATAAAATAATTAATTATATTTAAAAATATCAGTGACAAATTTAAATGATTAAAATATTATGAATAAGAGGATAAAAGCATAAAAATATATCAAATTTCGAGAATAAAATATTTATTTTTATCACATACTATTAAAAGGATAATAAGCAAGACATTAATTTAATTATAAGCTAAAACAAATTTATATGATGGTATAATAATATGAAATATTAAATAATACAATAACTATAAGAAAAGAACAAAAAAAGGAATTTATGTAAAAATGATGTGATGAATAAGACATATTAGACTTCCTGATAAAAATAAAATGATGGTAAGAATTTTATTAAAATAATATGATCTAATGTTCTCGAACAAGACATATCACAATATGACATGTTTAGTATTCTTTAATATCGACAACGGAACGAAATACAAGTACTAAAACAAGGGGTTATGTTGCTACAAATATATGTTAAAAAGATTGGTTGTCTACTACGAGATTTGATAAATAATTTCATATCCTGCTTCATAATTAAATTCTCATGTTACATAATTTTTATCCGAGAGATATATATTTTAAGGTTATTTGTACATGATTGAAACAACATACATTGCAATTTGAAATGATTTGTCCGCGCATCCCGCGTGTACTAATACTAGTTATATTAAAAGGAGAGTAGTATGCATTGTGGTTAAGCCAAGTGGCAAGCTAAAATGAAGCCACTTGGCAATTTTAGGACAACATTAATAACTAGAAATTATATATAGAAACATAATTAATGGAAGTAGTTTAATGAATCTTATACATAATCTAAATAAATCTTAGACAAATCTAATCTATATATTTATAATTAAATTTATATGTATATTTGTGTCTATATCTATATTTATATCTATATCTATATTTATATTTATATATTGATCTACTCATAGATATTTTTCTATATTAGCTAGAAATATGGAGGTAAAAAATTAATTAAAAATTATAATAGAAAAAAATAAAAATATATAAAGACGTAAATTGAGATAACCTATAACTATTTATACTTTGGAGTAAGTTAAAATATAAAATAAAACTAAAATTTACTTAAGATATTAAGGATTTATTGAGTTTAAAAATTAAATAATTTCAAGCAGCAAAATAAGATCTTACATAAAGTATACAAATTATCTATATTATATTAAAAGGAGAGTAGTATGCATTGCGGTTAAGCCAAGTGGCAAGCTAAAATGAAGCCACATGGCAATTTTAGGACAACATTAATAACTAGAAATTATATATAGAAACATAACTAATGGAAGTAGATTGGCCAAAGCCTGAACATCCAAAGCAAGCAGTCTCTCACCAACCGGAATATAAGCAAGACTGCCCATACTAGCTGACTTCCTACTCAAAGTATCGGCCACCATATTGGCCTTTTCCGGGTGATATAATATAGTGATATCATAGTATTTCAACAACTCCAACCACCTCCTCTGCCTCAAATTCAACTCCTTTTGCGTGAACAAATACTGAAGACTTTTATGATCCGTGAACACCTCACATGTCACGCCATACAGATAATGCCTCCAAATCTTCAATGCGTGAACAATGGCTGCCAACTCTAAATCATGAACCGGATAGTTCTTCTCATGAATCTTCAACTGCCGCGAAGCATAGGCAATGAACTTGCCATCCTGCATCAACACTGCACCAAGTCCAATACGAGATGCATCACAATAGACTGTGAAAGGCCCTAATCCTGTGGGCAAAACCAACACTGGTGTCGTAGTCAGAGCTGTCTTGAGCTTCTAAAAGCTCGCCTCACACTCGTCCGACCATCTGAACTGGGCACCCTTCTGGGTCAACCTGATCATCGGGGCTGCGATTGATGAGAACCTCTCCAAGAACCGACGATAGTAGCCTGTCAATCCCAAGAAAGTCTGAATCTCTGTAGCTGATGCTGGTCTAGGCCAGTTCTTGACTACCTCAATTTTCTTCGGATCAACCTAAATACCCTCTGCTGATACAACATGACCCAGGAATGCAACTTAACTCAACCAGAACTCACACTTTGAGAACTTAGCATATAACTAACTATCCCTCAAGGTCGAAGAACCACTTTGAGATGTTGCTCGTGCTCCTCCTGGCTGCAGGAATATATCAAAATATCATCAATGAAGACTACCACGAATGAGTCCAAATAAGGCCTGAACACTCGGTTTATCAAATCCATAAAGGTTGCTGGGGCATTTGTCAACCCGAATGACATAACCAAGAACTCATAATGCCCGTACCAAGTACGGAAAGCTATTTTAGGGACATCGGATGCCCTAATCCTCAACTGATGGTAGTCAGATCTCAAGTCAATCTCAACTTGTTTGATGTGATTTGAGGCCTCGACAAAGTCTGTAATGTGTTTTGGGACTGGTTAGTATGATTGGTTGGGGTCCCGAGGGCCTCGGGTGGATTTCGGGTGGTTAACGGATCAAAAATGAAAATTTTGGAAGGCTGAACTTGCTGGTTGTTGTCATAATCGCACCCGCGAGAATTGGGCCGCAGGTGTGGAGCTGCAGAAGCGGCCAGAAGAGCCGCAGATGCGGTTTTGGACTGGAAGTGAAGGGACCGCAAATGCGATCATTTTTCCGCAGATGCGGGACCGCACCTGCGGTGAAGAAGACGCAGAAGCAGAAAAAGAGCAGCCTGGGAAGGACCACAGATGCGGTAGTGGGGCCGCACCTACGGAACCGCAGAAGCCGTCGAGGGACCGCAGGTACGGAAAGTGCTGGAGGCAGAGAGGTGTTTTAAAAATCGGGATTTGGCCATTTTCTCTCATATTTTCTTGGCTTCGGCGATTTTGGGAGAGCTTCAAGTGGGATTTTCATCATCAACGATAAGGTAAGCTAATCCCATCCATCTTGAGTTAAATACATCGTTTATGTATGGATTTTAGCATGTAAATTGGTAGAAATTTGAGGGTTTTGGTAGAAAGACCTAGAATTTATATTCTTGGAATTTAACCACGATTTGGGTATGGAATTAAGAGAAAATCATATATTTGAGTTCGTAAGTTCATGGGTAAACTTTATCTTGGAAAACTTAGGAATCCGGGCACGTGGGCTCGAGGACAATTTTGTCAACTTTTCGATCAGGATTAGGAATTGCTATGAATTGGATCATTATGAGTAATTGAGTATATATTAATGGATCGGTATTATTATTGGCTAGCGTTGGAGCTTTGTGCACCGATTGGAGTCTTCAGAAGAGCATGGAATGCCGGTTATGGATCTTCGAGTGAGGTGAGTCTCCTTTCTAACCTTTTAAGAGAGAATTGTCCCCATAGGTGAGTTAATTGGTTATGTGCTCCTATTTGTGGGGGATACATACGTACGAGGTGACGAGAGTCCGTGCGTAACTACTATTATGCTATTGTCCGG
Source organism: Nicotiana sylvestris (assembly GCF_000393655.2). Taxonomy (NCBI): domain Eukaryota; kingdom Viridiplantae; phylum Streptophyta; class Magnoliopsida; order Solanales; family Solanaceae; genus Nicotiana; species Nicotiana sylvestris. Next base: position 161,550,155 of record NC_091068.1, read on the forward strand.
ATAGTCTAGGACCCAAAAGCATGCTATGCTTGGATTTATTGTAAACTTATTGACAACTTGAATTGCTTAAATCACATCGAATTAGTAAACGAGTTTCTAAAAGGATTAAACTTCATTTTCTTAAATTGTTAAAAGAGAATTGGCTTTTATTTGGATAAATGTTCCCCGATAAATTCTTAATTGGCTGTTTGAGCATGTATTTCTACGTGTACCTACGTCGCATATAGGATTCGTGAGCAGGGTGTTTGTTTATTTTATGTTGACCGCGTCGCAGGATAGTTCGCGAGCGGGGTAATAGATGCATCTATGGTTCGTGTCGTTCGACCCTCGGCAGTGCACAGTTTAAATATTGTTGGGGCGGGTCGTACGTCCTCGGCATGATATGTGCATGCTTGTATTGCATGCCTTGAGATTATTTGAGATTAACACTTGTTCTCCCCGACTTGAGATAATTGGAAACTATTGGATTATGAATCCGGAGACTTTTAATAATAAAAAAAAAAGGAAATTTCACTTGTTCATGACTTACTTGAAATTACTGTCAATTCTTAATAAATCCTTGGTTATTCGCATTTATAATATATCATTATTGGATCACTAGTAAGTGTCGAAGTCGACCATCTCATCTCAACTTCTTCGAGATTAGACGGGATACTCATTGAGTACACGTTATTTTCGTACTCATACTACACTTCTATGCATTTTTGTTGCACATGCATATGTATCTCTAGTGGCCTACTGGGCGTAGTAGCATGGTTGATACGGAGACTTAGGTGAGTTGCACTTCTCGAGGTGACCAGCAGCCAACAGAGTCTCTTTCAGTTATCTGTGTTTTATTTCCTGTCCAATATTGTATTAAGGACGGTTGTTGCATTTTATTTCCTTCTTAGTAGATGCTCATGCACTTGTGACACCGGGTTCTGGGATGATTATTGGGTATCTTGTATTTACTTCCAAGCATTCTTTTATTTACATTATAAAGATTGTCTTTTACTAGTAACATTGAAGGAAAAATCTTAGTTTTCAAAAATTGTTAAAATGAGAACTTAATCAAGTAATTTGGTTGTCTTGCCCGACAACCGTGTCTGGCGCCATCACGACCCTTGGTGGATTTTGGGTCGTGACATTAATAACAAGAATAATAAATTCATATTAATACTGATAAATCGTGCAAACGAATATTTTATACGTAAATGTTACTAAAACATTTAGATATAATGTGTTCGAATAATTAAGAAAATATTTTTCTATGATTATATTTGAATTAAGTTTAGTTAGTTTAAATTTGAAAGCATAACATAATTTTTTGAAAATATAGTCCAATTAAGAAAATAGAATGATAAAAATTATTTGAATTTGAGATGAGAAAGTTTTTAAATTTTTATCTATATTATATTAGAATGAGTGTGGTAAAAATAGATACTAAATTCAAACAAGCTAATAAAAATTTACATGACAATATAATAATATTAGGTATTGAATAATATAAAATCAAAAATAAAAAATAAATAGAGAAAAAATAAAAATTCAGATTTTTTATCATAGAAAAAAGGGTAAAACTTATTTAAATTTGAGATGAGAAAGTTTTTTATATTATACTAAGAAAAGTGATAATATAAGTGCACATAACTCAAGTCTAATAGTTAAAATCAAAACTAAAAAAATTGAACAATAAAAATAAATTAGAGATAATGTAAGGACATTTATAAATCATAAGTTTAGAAAATAAAATAAAATAAATATACAATACTTAAAAAAATTATTAAATTTTAAATAATTTAAAATTTTCGAGCAATGTTTTTAAAACAAAATAAATATTTATTTCATAATTAAAAAAACGAAAAAGGGCCAAAAATGCCCTTGAACTATTAGAAATAGATTAGTAATGCCCTTCGTTTACTTTTTGACCCAAAAAAAGTCCTTACCGTTAATCAATTGGAGCAAAAATTCCCTTCCCAACTAACGGAGTACCACCTCACATGAAAACAAAATTAAAAATGTTATAATATGGCTGATATGGAACTCCAGCGTGGACAGACTTTATTCTTTTATCATGCACATCATTTTCCAAAATTTAAATCATTGCTAGTGGCTGCCATTGAAGCCACTAAAAGCTTTGAAGCTCCATTAAATAAATTGGTGCATATTTTTTTGTTTCTTATTCAAATATTCGATTCATTATCTAAAATTTTAGTTTCATCCGTCGGATTTTTTGGCAGACTTTTTGCTCTGAACTTCTTAAAGAATGTCATATGCCAATTTAAAGCTTCTTCTCTACCGATCCTTCTCTCCGACGTCGATGATCTCACCATCTTGTCCTTCACCGTCTCCGCGCACAGTCCGCATATCCACCGCCCTTGATTTCGTTGCCGCACTCCCGCTATGTACGCCTCCGTACACTCCTCCATCAATCCGCAGCACTTGCACAGTTGCACTTCGTGAATTGCACTTCATTTTGTATCTTCCCTGTCACCGCCGCCACCACCAAAGGTGACTGAGATTCAATTCTGGTTACATGCGCCGCCTCTTTCCTCATCATCGTTGCCAACATTGCCTCAATTCTCTCACCCGAGACAATCCTCTTTTCTTCAACAAAATATATACACACACGCAGAGAACATAACCGTTTCGAAAATTCAAAATTGAAAAATAATTAAGTATCTCATAAATAATTTCAGAATCAATTATTGTAAACAGAAACTGCAAACCTGAAGAGAATGCTCTGTTAGTTGGGAAGGGCATTTTTGCTCCCATTGATTAATGGTAAGGACTTTTTTGGGCCAAAAGGTAAACGGAGGGCATTATTGATCTATTTCTAATAGTTCCAGGGTATTTTTGGCCCTTTTCCGTTAAAAAAATTATATATTTATCTTATATTATTAAAGAAAAGTAGTTGATAATGATATTAAATAAATTTACAAGTTAACGATAAGCCACATAAAATGTAATAAGACTATATATTAGATTAAAAAAATAGCAAAATTATGTTAAATTATTAGAAATTTAAAGAAAAGACTCTTTGAATTTGAGATTAGAAAGCTCTTAAAACGATGATGTGAATGCTCAAATTATAGATAATACCACGAAATTGATGTCTTACTTATGAAAAATAAAACAATAATAAAAAATAAAAATTTTAAATTACAAAATAAATTTCTAATATTGGTAATTTTACAAAAATTAAATTTGTATCTTAAAACTAAAAAGAAAGAAAATTTATGAAAGAAATAAAATGATAGTGAAAATATTATTACAACATTTAGATATAATATGTTCAAACAATTTAAAAAATATTTTTCTATGATTAATATCTGAATCGAGTGTAGTTAGTTTGAGTTTAAATGCATAGCAAAAAATGCGATCCATTTTAGAAAATGGAATGATAAGAATTATTTGAATTTGAGATGAGATTATTTTTTTATTTTTTAAAATATTACGTAAAGAACTAAAATAACAGTAAAAATATTACTACAATATTTAGAAATAATGTGTTCAAACAATTAAGAAAATCTATGATTAATAAAAATTTAAAAATATAAAATAAATTTCTAATATTGGTAATCTTACTAATGAAAATTAAAAATTAAATTGTATCTTATAGCTAAAAAGAAAGAAAATTTAACTACATCTAATACAAAACTAATTATAAGAGAACTCAATACATTTGGAACATAATAATCAAATAACTTATGTCTTGATATTTTAGACTAATTAAAAGTTACAATTTAAAACAAAATATGACATTATTTTGGCTCTAGGTAAAACATTAATATAAAAACTAATTAACATTTGTAGTAGGAAAAAGAATGTACATAAAAAAAATAGAGATAGTGTGAGGATACTTATACTTTAAATTAATTTAAAAATAGATAAAATAAAATAATTATATTATATTTAAAAATATTACTGATAAATTTAAATAATTAAAATATTATGATTAAATATTAAATAATGCAATAACAATAAGAAAAGAACAATAAAAAGAATTTATGTAAAAGTGATGTGATGAATAAGATATATTTGACTTCCAGATAAAAATAAAGTGATAATAAGAATTTTGTTAAGATAATATTGTCACGACCCATTTCCATAGTAGGTCATGATGGCGTCCCACACCATTGTCAGGCAAGCCGACGTAGAAGTATAATTAAGTTCTCATTTTACCTTTACCAAAACTAAGCACAACAGATTTCTCAGATTTAAAGTTGAGGTCAGAAATGATCAATATTGTATCAAAGTGATAATACAACCCAAAAATAAATGTCTACTCGAGTGTGTGCCAAGACCGGGTGTCACAAGTTATCGACAACTAGTAGAATATACAAAAGAATCTCACTATCCTACTGTCTGAATCAGGATAGACAGCAAAAGTAAATACATAAGGGAGACTTCTTCAGGCTGCTGAACGGCATGAAAGGGAAGCAGCTCACCGTAGGAGTCTCGGGTCCACTCAAGGATGCGCACCAGACTGATAACCAGATCCACCTGCCTCAGATCCTGTACAATTAAGTACAGAAGTGTAGTATGAGTACATAAACAACATGTACCCAGTAAGTATCTCGTCTAATCTCGAAGAAGTAGAGACGAGAAGTCGACTCGATACTTATAAGGTCAAATAATATGAGAAGAAATTTTAATAAGCAAGAATAACACGAGGTATTAGTATTAATAAGCAGGGAAAGACAGTTCTTTTCCAAATATCATCATGAGTGTCCATATATATATATTAAGAAGATATGAAGTCCAGTCCACAGAGAAAGTGCTAAGCAAATCATGCACAAATAACACCGAGGGACGTACGACCCAATCCAACATAGAAATAAATTGTGCAATGCCGAGGGTCAAACGGCTCGAACCATAGATGCATCTATTACACCGCTCGCGAATCACATGTGCGACGCGGTCAAACATAAATAAAATCATCACAAGCAGACAACAATGTATATCTGAGGAGTAGTCATTCACAGGAAATTCCCAAATTCTCTTTCAAGGACCAAATAGAATAAGGTTACCTCACTAGTTGCATTTACCTTAATCAAATAATTTATATAACTCTGAATTTAACATCAAGTTACAAGAATATCACGTAGAGCATGCTTTTGGGCCCTAGACTACCCGAACTTAACATAATAGTCGCTACGCACGGACTCTCGTCATCTAGTGCGCACGTAGCCCCCCGCATATAATGGAAGTTAATTCAATTATTACACCTATGGGGACAATTCCCTCTTACAAGGTTAGAAAGGAGACTCACCTCGCTCCAAAGCGCACTTCCAAATATCAAGAACAAGTCCAAGCCCTGAATTCGGAGCCGAACAATCCCAAACTAGTTAAAGTAAGGACTAGTCAATATAGACTCACAAGATCGAATTCTAGCTATTTAAGCAATTTCCCAACCATTAACACAAGTTTCCTAAATTCCGACCCCAGGCCCACGTGCCCGGATTCCGAGATTTTTCGAAGTAAGTTGTTCTCTACAATCTAAGGATCAATAATATATGATTTCTAATTAATTCCATAACAATTTTCGTGGTTAAATCTAAGTTTTATTAAAACTCTAGGTCTTGCTCTAACCCCTTGATTTTATGTAATTTCTAGTGTTAATCTACCTAATATGCAAGTATTAAACTAAGGATGGGTGGAATAAACTTACCTCACAATGCTAAGTGAAAGTCTTCTCCCCAAAGCTCCCAAAATCACAAATGGAAGAGCGAAAATTTGATGAAAATGACTTAGAACCCGTATTACATGAACCTCACTGCCCAGCGATTTCCGCATTTGCGGTCAGGGGATCGCATTTGCGGTTAGGGGACCGCATTTACGGTCCCACATCTGCGAGAATGAAACCGCATCTGCGAAAAGGGGGAGGGAAGGCTGGGACCACTTATGCGGTCTGAAGCCCGCATCTGCGGAGCCGCATCCGCGGTTCCTGGCCTGGCCTGGCCTGGGCCGCTTCTGCGATGCACGAACCGCTTCTACGGTCTTGCACCTGCGGTCCACCAACCGCAGGTGCGGTTATGACAGAAGCAATAACCTTCAGCCCTTTTCTAAAATTTTCCACTTCACTCGAGCCTCGTCCGATTGACGCTCGGGGCTCCCGGGCCCCTCCCGAATATACCGACAAGTCTGAAATTACGAGACGGACCTACTCGAACCTTCGGAACACCCAGAACAACGTTAAATCTAGGAATCACCCCTTAAACCAAATGAATCAAACATACGAACTTCAAGTTCTTAATTTTCCTCTAACGGGCCAAAACGCCCTAAAACTACTCGGATTGACACCAAATTTTACAGGCAAGTCTAAAATTATATTTCGGACCTGTACTAGGCTTTGGAACTAATATACAAGCCCGATACCCATGAAATCCATCATTACTTAGTTTCTTTAAATCCTTAAAACTTCAAATTAACAATTTCTAATAAAAATTCATTACTCGGGCTAGGGACCTCAGAATTCGATTCCGGGCATACGCCTAGGTCCCATATTTTTTCACAGACCCTCCGGGACCGTCAAATCACGAATCCGGGTTCGTTTTCTCAAAATATTGACCAAAGTCAAACTTAGTCTTTTAAGAAAATTCTAAGAACTCCAATGGGCATATTTCACTCAAAATGCCTCCAAACCCCGAACTAACCGTCCCCGCAAGTCGTAAATTAGCTGAAGTAAGTGTGGGAAGTTTTATTTAGGGGAACGGGGTCCGAAAAGGCAAAACGACCAGTCGGGTCGTCATATTCTCCACCTCTTAAACAAACGTTCATCCTCGAACGGACATACAAAAGTACCTGAGCTGCTGAATAAGTGTGGATATCTGCTCCGCATGTCCTCCTCGGACTCCCAAGTCACCTCCTCGACCGGTTGGCCCCTCCACTGGACCTCACCGCAGAAATCCTTTTGGACCTCAACTGGCGATCATGTCTATCAATAATGGCAACTGGCTCCTCCTCATAACCCAAACTCTCATCCAACTGGATAGTACTGAAGTCCAACACATGGGATAGGTCAGCATGATACTTCCGAAGCATCGATACATGAAAAACTGGATGAACTCCCGATAAGCTGGGGGGGGGGTAAAGCAAGCTCATAGGCAACCTCCCTAACTCGCCTCAACACCTCAAAGGGACCAATAAACCTTGGTCTCAACTTTCCCTTCTTCGCGAACCTCATAATGCCCTTCATTGGTGAGACCTTCAAGAGAACTTCTCGCCAACCATAAATGATACATCACACGCCTTCTAATCCGCGTAACTCTTCTGTTTGGACTGAGCTGTGCGAAGCCTTTCCTGAATCAACTTTACCTTATCCAAGGCATCCTGTACCAAATCTATACCATACAACTTAGCCTCGCCAGGCTCAAACCACCCGATAGGAGAACGACAACGTCGACTATATAAAGGCTCGTATGGAGCCATCTCTATGCTGGACTGATAGCTGTCGTTGTACGCAAACTCCGCTAAAGGCAAGAACTGATCCCACTGCCCTCCAAAGTCAATCACACATGCTCTAAGCATATCCTCTAAAATCTGAATTGTCCGCTCCGATTGCCCGTCGGTCTGAGGATGGAATGATGTGTTAAGCTCTACACGGGTCCCCAACTCACTCTGAACGGCACTCCAGAAATGGGAAGTGAACTGAGGGCCTCTGTCTGATATGATGGAAACAGGCACACCGTGCAACCGGACTATTTGCCAAACATAAATCTGAGCATACCTCTCCGTTGTATAAGTAGTCGCCACTGGAACGAAGTGAGCCGACTTGGTTAACCTATCTACAATGACCCATACTAAATAAAACTTTCGCAAAATCCGCGGCAACCCAACTACAAAATCCATGGTGATGCGCTCCCACTTCCACTCAGGGATAGGCATCTGCTGAAGTAGGCCACCCAACCTCTGGTGTTCATACTTGACCTGTTGGCAATTCAAACATCTAGCTACATACTCCACTATGTCTTTATTCATTCTCCGCCACCAGTAATGCTGCCTCAAGTCACGATATATCATCATGGCACCCAGATGAATGGAATACTGCGAACTGTGAGCCTCTTCTAGAATCCTCTCCCTCAGACCATCAACATTAGGAACACATAGATAGCCTTGAAGCTACAAAGCACCGTCCTCGCCAATAGAAACCTCTTTGGCACCTCCCTGAAGTACCATCTCTCTGAGAACTGCCAAATATGGATCATTGAACTGTCGGACCCTGATCTGTCCTAATAATGAAGACTGAGCAACCACACATGCTAGAACTCGACTAGGATCTGAAAGGTCTAACCTCACAAGTCTGTTAGCCAAAGACTGAATGTCCAAAGCTAGTGGCCTCTCTGCTGCTGGAATGAATGCCAAGCTACCCATACTCTTTACCTTTCTGCTCAAGGCATCCGCGACCATATTTGCCTTGCCTGGATGATAAAGAATAGTGATGTCATAATCCTTCAGTAACTTAAGCCACCTGCGCTGCCTCAAATTAAGATCCCTCTGCTTGAATAAATGTTGTAAGCTACGATGATCAGTATAAACCTCACATGATTCCCCATACAGATAATGCCTCCATATCTTAAGAGCATGAACAATCACAGCCAACTCTAGATCGTGCATAGGATAATTCTTCTCATGAACCTTCAGCTGACGCGACGCATATGCAATAACTCGCCCCTCCTGCATCAGTACACATCACAATCCAACGCGTGAAGCATCGCAATATACCGTATACATCCCCGAGCCTGAAGGTAATACAAGGACTAGTGCTGTAGTCAAAGTTGTCTTGAGCTTCTGGAAGCTCTCCTCATAATCATCATACCAACGGAATGGAGCACCCTTCTGGGTCAATCTAGTCAGAGGTGATGCTATAGATGAAAAGCCCTGCACAAATCGTCTGTAATAACCTGCTAACCCCAGGAAACTCCTGATCTCGGTCACTAAAGTAGGATGTGGCCAATTCTGAACTTCCTCAATCTTCTTGGGATCCGCCTGAATGCCCCTTCCTGACACAACATACCCCAAGAACGCCACTAACTCTAGCCAAAACTCACACTTGGAGAACTTAGCATATAGCTTCTGCTCTCGCAAAGTCTGAAGCACTACTCTCAAATGTTGTTCGTGCTCCCCCAAGCTACGTGACTATATCAAGATGTCGTCAATGAAGATGATGACAAACGAATCAATATAAGGCCTGAATACCTTGTTAATCAAATCCATAAATGTCGTTGGGGCATTAGTCAAGCCAAAGGACATCACCAAAAACTCAAAATGGCCATATCTAGTCCGGAATGCAATCTTTGGAACATCTAAGTCCTGAATCTTCAGCTGATGATACCCTGACCTTGGGTCTATCTTAGAGAACACCCTAGCACCCAGCAACTGGTCGAACAAATTATCGATACGAGGCAACGGATACTTGTTTTTGATGTTGACTTTGTTCAGCTGGCAGTAATCAATGCACATCTGCATGGTCCCATCCTTCTTCTTCACAAATAACACCGGTGCACCTCATAGCGACACACTGGGCCTAACAAACCCCTTTGCCAACAACTCCTCAAGCTGCTCTTTCACTCATTCAACTCCTTAGGAGCCATACGGCACGGTGGAATAGATATAGGCTGGGTTCCTGGAGCCAAATCAATACAGAAATCAATATCACGATTCGAAAGCATACCAGGAAGTTCAGAAGGAAAAACATCGGCAAACTCTCGAACCACTGGAACTGAATCAATCATCGGAGACTCTGCGGTGTTGTCTCGGACATAAGCTAAATAAGCCAAACACCCCTTCTCGACCATATGCCGGCCTTCAAGAAAGAAATAACCCGACTAGGTGTATCGAATGTGGAACCCTTCCACTCTAACTTTGGCAACCCTGGCATCACTAGTGAAACAGTCTTGGCATGGCAATCGAGGACGGCGTGATATGGAGATAACCAATCCATGCCTAGGATGACCTCAAAATCGATCATATCAAGCAACAGAAGATCTGCTCTAGTCTCGAAACCACAGAATGTGACCACACAGGACCGGTAGATCCAATCCACAACCACAGAATCGCCCATAGGAGTGGACACATGAACAGGAGTGCCCAAAGGCTCGGGAGAAATAACCAGGAAACGAGAAATAGAGATGATACATATGAATAAGTAGACCCTAGATCAAATAATACCGAAGCATCCCTACTACCGATGGAAATAATACCTGTGATGACGGCATTTGAGGCCAATGCATCTGGCCTCGTCGGAAGGGCAAAGAATCTGGCTGGAGCACCGACTGGCTGGCCTCCACCAGACTGAGCAGTAGCTGGCTGACCTCTCCCTGCCTGACCTCCACCTCTAGGACGGCCTCTACCAGCCTGCCCTCTACCTCTAAGTGGCTGGGCAGCTGGTGCTGATATCATGGGCTGCTGACCCTGCTACACTGCCTTTGCTCAAAGTCTAGGGCATGTCTTCTTCATGTGACCTGGATCTCCACACTCGTAGCATACCCTCGGTACCATATCCTGCTACCCTGAAATCTGAGCCTACTGCCCCGAATACCCACTAGAAGAGCCCTGGATGGCTGGTGGGCAATATGAACTCTTTGGCATGGCACTGAAGGGAGCACTAGAGGGACCCTGATATCCAAAATACCCGCCAGAGGAACCCTGAATAGCTGGTGGGTGGTAAGAACTCTCTAGAATCGCACTGAAATAAGGCCTCACTGGAGCACCTCGGGGAGGGGGTGGTGGCGCTGAATGCGGGGGCCTATTGGGTTGACCCCTCCCGAAGTGACCTCTACCCCTAACTGGGGCACCTCTGAACTCTCCCGAAAATCTAGCCCTCTTATCCTGCTGCATCTTCTCTCTACCCCTCTGGTGATAACCCTCAATCCTGTGAGCAATCTCAATCACTAGCTGATACTCAGTACCCATCTCCACCTCTCAGGCCATGCCCGATCGAATAGTGAGGTGCAACCCCGCAACAAATCTCTTCACTCTCTCTGCATCTGTGGGAAGTATCATGAGTGCATAGCAAGACAACTTGAAGAACCTCACCTCATAATCAGTCATAGACATCTAACCCTACTCAAGATGCTCAAATTGATACCAAAGCTCTTCCCTCTCTGAGGGTGGAATGTATTGATCCAGGAATAACTGTGTGAATTGACCCCAAGTGAGGGGAGGAGAACCTGCTGGTCTGCCAAGAACATAGTACTGCCACCATCTACGGGCCCTACCCTCAAGCTGAAAAGTAGTAAAGTCAACTCCATGCGACTCTAGTATCCTCATATTGTGCAGTCCGTCCTTGCACTTGTCGATAAAGTCCTGGGCATCCTCATGTCGCTCACCCCCAAAGATGGGAGGGTGAAGCCTAGTCCATCTATCCAATAACTTCTGCGGATTGCCATCCGCAACTGGCCTAGGCTGGGGTGCCATTGCAGTAACTAGCTGAGCCCCATCCGTGGGTAGTGCACCCGGAGTCTGATACACTACAACTACATGTACTGGAGCCTAAGCAGTAAGGGTCTGTGCTCCCCCTCCTGCCTGTGAGGTAGCTGGATTTGCTGGAAATAAACCAGCCTGAGTCATAGAATCCATGAACCGTAGCATACGGCCCATGACCTCCTGAAATCCATGTGTTGTCATGAAGTCTGTCGGGGTAGACTCAGCCATGGGCACCTCGCCCTGCTCCTCGATAATAGGATCTCCTGTAAGATCCCCTGGTGGTGCTACTGGAATAACTTTGGGATGCCATCCCCCAGCCTCTACCTTGGCCTCTAGCAACGGGGGGAGCAGCTCCTCCCGGGTCGGGAACATCAGCCGTACGTGTCCTCACCATCTGTGAGAGAATAGAAGAGGGAATTTAGTACACTAACCACTTCACGATAGGAAATGAATAAAGAGTAGCCTTTCCTAATACCCTATAGTCTCTCGAAGATAAATACAAACGTCTTTGTACCGATCTACAAGACTCTATTAGATTTGCCCATGACTTGTGAGACCTACGTGAACCTAGTGCTCTGATACCATGTTGTCACGACCCATTTCCATAGTAGGTCATGATGGCGCCTGACACTATTGTCAGGCAAGCCGACGCGGAAGTATAATTAAGTTCTTATTTTACCTTTACCAAAACTAAGCGCAAAAGATTTCTCAGATTTAAAGTTGAGGTCAGAAATGATCAATACTGTATCAAAGTGATAATACAACCCAAAAATAAATGTCTACTCGAGTGTGTGCCAAGACCTGGTGTTACAAGCTATGGGCAACTAGTAGAATATACAAAAGAATCGCACTATTCTACTGTCCGAATCAAGATAGATAGCAAAAGTAAATACATAAAAGAGACTTCTTCAGGCTGCTGAATGGCATGGAAGGGAAGTAGCTCACCGTAGAAGTCTCGGGTCCGCTCAAGGATGCGCACCAGACTGGTAACCAGATCCACCTGCCTCAGATCCTGCACAATTAAGTACAGAAGTGTAGTTATGAGTACATAAATAATATGTACCCAGTAAGTATTCCATCTAATCTCGAAGAAGTAGAGACGAGAAGTCGACTCGATACTTACTAAGGTCAAATAATATGAGAAGAAATTTTAATAAGCAGGAATAACACGAGGTATTAGTATAAATAAGCAGGGAAAGACAATTCTTTTCCAAATATCATCTTGAGTGTCCATATATATATATATTAAGCATAAATAAATTGTGCAGTGCCGAGGGTCGAACGGCTCGAACCATAGATGCATCTATTACCCCGCTCGCGAATCACATGTGCGACGCGGTCAAACATAAATAAAATCATCACAAGAAGACAACAATGTATATCTGAGGAGTAGTCATTCACAGGAAATTCCCAAATTCTCTTTCAAGGACCAAATAGAATAAGGTTACCTCACTAGTTGCATTTACCTTAATCAAATAATTTATATAACTCCGAATTTAACATCAAGTTACAAGAATATCATGTAGAGCATGCTTTTGGTCCCTAGACTACCCGAACTTAACATAATAGTCTCTACACACGGACTCTCATCACCTAGTGCGCACGTAGCCCCCGCATATACTGGCAATTAATTCAATTATTACACCTATGGGGATAATTCCCTCTTACAGGGTTAGAAAGGAGACTCACCTCGCTCTAAAGCGCACTTCCTCATATCAAGAACAAGTCCAGGCCCTAAATTTAGAGCCGAACAATCCCAACTAGTTGAATGAAGTAAGGACTAGTCAATATAGACTCACAAGATCGAATTCTAGCTATTTAAGCAATTTCCCAATCATTAACACAAGTTTTCTGTCACAACCCGGATTTCCCACCCTTGGGAGTCGTGATGGCGCCTATTAATGGGAGCTAGGCAAGCCAAACCTTAACTACTTGCTGCACTTTCATCTTTGCTTCTTTTAAACAAACACAAGTCGATAATATGATAAAAGCGGAATTTTAAATAAAAGCGGAAGTCAACAATTATATATCTTAAGGCTACATCTATTACAAATTTTACAACCTCAAATACCCAAAACCTTGTGTCACGGTGTCACAGACTATCTAAGAGTTATTACATACAAGGTTTGAAGAAATACAATACACTGTTTCTGAACAAAAGGAAATGAAACAGGAAATAGAGATAGAGGGAGACGCCAGGGCCTGCGGACGCCTGCAGGTCTACCTTGGGTCTCCGGGTGGACTAAAGGAAGCACTTCAACTACAGTTCGAAAGTTGCTCCTGGATCTGCACACAGTGAAGAGTGTAGTATCAGCACAACCGACCCCATGTGCTGGTAAGTGTCTAGCCTAACCTCGACGAAGTAGTGACGAGGCTAGGACCAGACTACCAAATAAACCTGTGTAGTTCAAATGTATATACAGCGGAAAAGAAATACAGAAAATAACCAGTCAATGTGGGAGGGGGAAACATGTTGTGGGGGAGATAATAGTTCCGAATAAAAGCATCAAGTAAGGAAAGAAACAACATAACTCGAATATCAACAAAGAATCAGAAATCAACAATTTGCACGGCATCATCCTTCGTGTTTTTACTGTCATCCTCTATCAAGCAATTTTATAATAAAAGTGTGCACGGCATCACCCTTCGTGCTTTTACTTTCGTCCTCACCAAATCAATCACATGATAAAGATGTGCACGGCACCACCCTTCGTGCTTTTACTCTCTTTCCTCACCATACAATGAAAATCGGTACGGAATGGTACATCGTACGGCACGGCATCACCCTTCGTGCTTTACACTCTTTCCTCACAATAGAAAATAATGCACGGCATCACCCTTCGTGCTTTAACACTCTTCCTCACCCAAACAACAATCACAAGCAAAGGGGCAAGGGAATGATCAAAATAGTAATAGAGATCCCGGTAAGGGAACTACAGTTAAACAATTAAATCCCGGCAAGGAAACAACAATTAAACAATTAAATCCCGACAAGGGAACAACATCAATAATATCAACATCCCGGCAAGGGAGATAATCAACAAAGTAATAATATCCCGGCAAGGGAACAATTTAATAACTCTTTCTCTTTCTTTCACTTTTATTTCATAACTCACTTTACCACTTGAGTCAATACTCTAAAGGGTTCAATAATCTCATATACTTTCACAATTCATAATATAACTTGAGTTAATGCTCCAAAGGGTTCAATCATCTCATATACTTTCACAGTTCATAACATAACTTGAGCCAATTCTCCTCGATATTCAAGGTTACAATTCCTTCCACAAACTTTCCACAACAGTTAGAAATCATCACCAAGGCATGAAAGATACAACGAAATCAAGATCTTCAAAATTTAAAGACTCACGGTCATGCTAGACACCAACGTATAGATACTCGTCACCATACCTATACGTCGTAATCAACAATTATCATGTAGCAAATAAGACTCAACTCCGAATTCCTCAAGCTAAGGTTAGACCAAACACTTACCTCGATGCAACGAACACAATTCAAGCCTCAACTACCGCTTTACCTCTTGTTTCCACCACTAACTTGCTTGTATCTAGCCACAATTTACTTAACGATATCAATAAATGCTAAATGTATCAATTCTAATGCATGAAAATAGGTTTTATAAATATTTCCCCAAAAGTTAAAAAATTGACCCCGGGCCCGCTTGGTCCAAACCCGAAATTCGGACCAAAATCTGATTACCCATTTACCCCCGAGCCCGGATATATAATTGGTTTTGGAATCCGACCTCGATTTGAGGTCTCAATCCCCAAATTTTAATATTCTTAGGTTTTACCCAAAATTCCCAATTCCACCATGAAAACCCTAGATTCTAGGATGAAATCTTGTTAAAAGAAGTTAAGTAGTGAAAGAAATAAGTTAAAAATCACTTACTAGTGTTTTGGGAGAAGAAGGAGCGTTTGGAAAATCGCCTCTTATGTTTTAGGGTTTTGAAAAGTGAAAAATAACTGAAAAGTCCGTTTAAATATACTCCTCTCAGACCCTCTCCGCGGACCGCATAAAAAGGACTGCGACCACGGAGCTCCACTGCAGACCCCAAGAAATCGAGCGCGGCCGCGAAGGCTTGGCCTTGCTCACCGCGAACCGCACAAATCCCACCGCGGTCGCGAAATCCCCATCGCGGCCGCGAAGCTTCTACCGCGAGACTTGGCTTCAGAAACCTGCAACTTCTCTAAATCTGCAACTTTTTCCTAAGTGTAAAAACATCCCGAAACTCACCCGAGCTCTCGGGGCTCCAAACCAAATGTCATACTAACTCAAAAAACATCATATGGACCTACTCGTGCGATCACATCATCAAAATAACATGTAAAATCATGAATTAAACCTCAAAACTCAACATTTTCATCAAGAACTCTCAAAGTTCATAACTATTCAACCGGAAGTCCAACTCACGTCAAATAAACTTCGTTTTTCACCAAATTTCACAGTTATCTTTCAAATACTATAACAAGTTTGTACCCGGGCTCCGGAACCAAAATACGGGCCCGATAACAATGGTTTCAAACATTAATTCTTTTCTTTATTCCTTAGATAATTCAGTAAAATAATTTCTTTCAAAAATTGATTTCTAAGGCTTGGGACCTCGGAATTCATTTCCGGGCATACGCCCAAGTCCCATATTTTACTGTGGATCTCTCGGGATCGTCGGAACACGAATCCGGGTCCATTTGCTAAGAATATTGACCAAAGTCAGCCATAATTAAAGTTTTAACTCTAAAATTTCTATTTCTCATATTTTCACAAGAAGGCTTTCCGAATATAGGTCCGGACCATGCACGTAAATCAAGGTGGGGTAAAAAGGGAGGGTTTTAGGCCTCGGAACACTGAATACACTTGCAACACAAGTGATGACCTTTTGGGTCATCACCTAAATTACGACCCCGGGCCCACGTGCCAGATTCCAAAATTTTTCGAAGGAAGTTGTTCTCTACAACCTAAGGATCAATAATATATGATTTCTAATTAATTCTATAACAATTTTTGTGGTTAAATCTAAGTTTTATTAAAACCCTAGGTCTTGCTCTAACCCCTTGATTTTACGTAATTTCTAGTGTTTAATCTACCTATTACGCAAGTATTAAACTAAGGATGGGTGGAATAAACTTACCTCACAATGCTAAGTGAAAATCTTCTCCCCAAAGCTCCCAAATCGCCAATGGAAGAGTGAAAATGTGATGAAAATGACTTAGAACCCGTATTAAATGAACCTCACTGCCCAGCAATTTCCGCATCTGCGGTTAGGGGACCGTATTAAATTGAGATAATCTATGACTATTAATATTTTGGAGTATGTTAAAATATAAAATAAAATTAAAATTTATTTATGATATTAAAAATTTATTTTGTATAAAAATTAAATAAATTCAAGCAGCAAAAAAAGATCCTACTCAATCTATCTATATTATATTAAAAGGAGAGTAATGAAGCATGAGGTTAAGCCAAGTGGCGTATTGAGAAAAAGCCACTTGGCACTTTTATAAAATCTATTTGTTGGATTCTATTTGTATAACATTGAAAAAAATATTATTTGATATTTTTTTGTGTCTAATTATTAATTGGATAAAAAATTTGTTGGGAAAGAAAGATGAAATCGAGCTATCCGTGAACATATATTACCATATCTATATTATATTATATATAAGTTCATGGTTTCCATCAAAAATTATTATTTGATGTTCTTTTGTATCTAATTAATAATTACTTTTTTTTTGGTGGGAATGAAATATGAAATAGAGCTTTCCGTGAATATATATAATCATATTTGGAGTAATATTACATATGACAAATATTCTGTTGAAATATGAAATTAATACTTTGAGTTAATATGGGTAAGAGAAAAAGATATAAAATATTCTGCTGACATAAAAATGGAAAAAAAATTCTTTCCAAAAACGTGTTATGGACCAAAGTCCAAAAATAAGTAAAAGAAAAAGATCATTGTGACATGACTTTGTAATTAATAATTACAGGATCATCGATTTGTAATACTATTAAGGATTTCTTTTATGGTAGGCATTCTTTTTCGAGAAAGAATCAACTAAAATTTTATTTTGTATTTTACACATTAATTTTAAGTTGAAATAATAACTCTATATTTAGTACAAACTTTGTATCTGACCTTATTTGCGAACAATAATCATTAATATAGGTATCATATACATTACTATAAGTATCTTTAATTAAATTTTGTGTATAATTCGGTTATGGTACATATTCTTTTTAAGAAAGAATTAATTAAATAAATGTTTTGTCTTACATCTATATTATACTAAAGAAAATAGACTGAAAAATTTAAGAAAGAATTAATTAAACTAAAATGTTCTTTTTTTAATGACCAAAGTAGAATCTTTTGGTCGTACACAAAAAAAAGACGCAATTTTCATTAAGCAGACCAATATACTATAATTATAGGTATCTTTAATTAAATTTTGTGTATAATTCAGTTATGGTATCCTTTTTTTAGAAAGAATCAATTACAATTTCGTTTTGTATCTTACACATTAATTTTAAGTTGAAATAATAATTCTATATTTATACAAGCTTTGTATCTGACCTTATTTACGAACAATATACATTATTATAGATATTTTTAATTAAATTTTGTGTATAATTCAATTATTGTAGGTATTCTTTTTTAAGAAAGAAATAATTAAATAAACGTTTTGTATCTTACATCTATATTATATTAAAGGAAATAATATTGAAAAATGAACAATAGAACAAAGGAAAAAGACAAGAAAAATTAAGGCTTGGTGGTTAACAAATTTTAATTAACCACAAAAAAAACGTTGAAAATTAAAATAAGCCAAAAGCTAAAAAATGAAGATCTGTATCATTTTTTGCGCGCTCACTCATACAAATTGATTTACGCATACCTTTTTAAATATTAGGATTTCATATACTTAAAATTGATTTACTAGATTGTCTTTCCTTATAAATCTTTATTTAAACAACTTTTGCTTGTGTTTGGCTTCTCTACATTACTTAGGGTTTAGCTTCCACCCAAACTTCTGCAAAGTATAGCTCCAAACTATAACTATATCAGCGAAATATTAATGTTCAAAATGAGTTGGAATTTGAAGGGTCGTGTTGTTAGATTATGGCACATTCCAGACCGTGAGAAACTAGAAAATTCTAATTTAATTGAATTAATTATTCAAGATGAAAAGGTGCATACTCTTTTACATGTTATTTTTTTCGAGTTGTGATGTATTTTCTTCAACTTATGCATCTTACTAACTTAAATTTCTTTTCAAATTTTTTATTTTAGGGAGATCGAATTCATGCAACTATTCGGATTTTCGTACTTTCAATACAAGCATTAGGAAATGTAAGGTGTCTTATGCATAATTAGGTTTTCAATTTTCCAAAATATTAGTAACAGGGGTTCACCAAAAATTCTTGAGTTTTTACCCATATTTTTTTGTAGTAATAAACTTCAATACAGAGGACAACTTCTGGAAAATGCACTGCAATATATCATGAGCATTTGATACAAATATGTTCCCTTAGGCACGTGCTACATATCAAGCAAATTGTATAGCATCATTATTTTTTGTGGAACATTCATATCAAACAAATTGTATAGTATCATTATTTTTTATGGAACATTTATTAGGAGATGGAATGAAAGTTTTATTGGAGTCTTAAAATATTTTTAATGTTTGGTTGTAAAGATGGAATTAACACTAACATATTAAACTTTATGGTGTAGAACGTTCTTTTTAATTATCCGCGCATCGCGCGGGTACTAATACTAGTTATATTAAAAGGAGAGTAGTATGCACTGTGGTTAAGCCAAGTGACAAGCAATGAAGTCACTTGGCAATTTTTGGACAACATTAATGACTAGAAATTATATATAGAAACATAATTAATGGAAGTAGTTTAATGAATCTTATACATAATCTAAATAGATCTTAGATAAATCTAATCTATATATTTATAATTAAATTTATATGTATATTTGTATCTATATCTATATCTATATATCTATATTTATATTATATATTGAGATACTCATAGATTTTTTTCTATATTAGCTAGAAATATGGAGGTGAAAAAATAATTAAAAACTATAATAGAAAAAAATAAAACTATATAAAGACGTAAATTGAGATAACCTATAACTATTTATACTTTGGAGTAAGCTAAAATATAAAATAAAACTAAAATTTACTTAAGATATTAAGGATTTATTGAGTTTAAAAATTAAAAATTTCAAGCAGCAAAATAAGATCTTACATAAAGTATACAAATTATTTATAAGATAAGAAAAAATTAAATAATTAACAAAAGATATTTCAATAACAAGAATAATAAATTCATATTAATACTGATAAATCGTGCAAACGAATATTTTATACGTAAATATTACTAAAACATTTATATATAATGTGTTCGAACAATTAAGAAAATATTTTTCTATGATTATCTTTGAATTAAGTTTAGTTAATTTAAATTTGAAAGCATAACATAATTCTTTTGAAAATATAGTCCAATTAAGAAAATAGAATGATAAAAATTATTTGAATTTTAGCTGAGAAAGTTTTTAAATTTTTATATATATTATATTAGAATGAGTGAGGTAAAAATAGATACTAAATTAAAACAGGCTAATAAAAATTTACATGACAATGTAATAATATTTGGTATTGAATAATATAAAATCAAAAATAAAGAATAAATAGAGAAAAAAATAAAAATTCAGATTTTTTATCATAGGAAAAAGGGTAAAACTTATTTAAGTCTAAGATGATAAAGTTTTTTATATTATACTAAGAAAAGTCATAATATAAGTCCACGTAACTCAAGTCAAATTGTTAAAATCAAAAACTAAAAAAATTGAACAATAAAAATAAATTAGAGATAATGTAAGGACATTTATAAATCATAAGTTTAGAAAAAAAAAATATACAATACTTAAAAATATTATTAAATTTTAAATAATTTAAAATTTTCGAGCAATGTTTTAAAACAAAATAAATATTTATTTCATAATTACACAAATTATATATTTATCATATATTATTAAATAAAAGTAGTTAATAATGATATTAAATAAATTTACAGTTAACGAAAAGTCACATAAAATGTAATAAGACTATATATTAGATTAAAAAAAATAGCAAAATTATTAAAAATTTACTATTAGAAATTAAAAGAAAAGACTATTTGAATTTGAGATTAGAAAGTTTTTAAAACTATGATGTGAATGCTCAAATTATGGATAATGCCACGAAATTGAAGCCTTACTTATGAAAATTAAAATAATAATAAAAAATAAAATTTTTAAATTACAAAATAAATTTCTAATATAGGTAATTTTACAAAAATTAAATTTGTATCTTAACACTAAAAAATAAAGAAAATTTATGTAAAGATATAAAATGACAGTGAAAACATTATTACAACATTTAGATATAATTTGTTCAAATAATTAAGAAAATATTTTTCTATGATTAATATCTGAATCGAGTGCAGTTAGTTTGAGTTTGAATACATAGCATAATTTTTTTAAAAATGCGGTCCGTTTTAGAAAATATAATGATAAGAATTATTTGAATTTGAGATGAGATTATTTTTTTATTTTTTAAAATATTACGTAAAGAACTAAAATGATAGTAAAAATATTACTATAATATTTAGAAATAATGTGTTCAAACAATTAAGAAATTTTTTCTATGATTAAATAAAATTTTAAAAATACAAAATAAATTTCTAATATTGGTAATCTTACTAATGAAAATTAAAAATTAAATTGTATCTTATAGTTAAAAAAGAAAGAAAATTTAACTGCATCTAATACAAATTAATTATAAGAGAACTCAATACATTTGGAACATGATAATCAAATAACTTATGTATTAATATTTGAGACTAATTAAAAGTTACAATTTAAAACAAAATATGACATTATTTTGGCTCTAGATAAAACATTAATATAAAAACTAATTAACATTTGTAGTAGGGAAGAGAATGTACCTAAAAAAATAGAGGTAGTGTGAAGATACTTATACTTTAAATTACTTTAAAAATAGATAAAATAAAATAATTAAATTATATTTAAAAATATTACTGATAAATTTAAATAATTAAAATATTATGATTAAATATTAAATAATACAATAACTATAAGAAAAGAACAAAAAGAAGAATTTATGTAAAAGTGATGTGATGAATAAGATATATTTGACTTCCAGATAAAAATAAAGTGATAATAAGAATTTTGTTAAGATAATATGATCTAATGTGTTCGAACAAGATAGATCATAATATGGCATGTTTAGTATTCTTTAATATCGATAGCGGAACGAAATACAAGTACCAAAATCAAGGGGTTAGGTTGCTACAAATATATATTAAAAAGATTGGTTGTTCACTATGAGATTTGAACAATAATTTCATATCATGTTTCATAATTAAATTCTCATGTTATATAACTTTTATATGAGAGGTTTATATATTAAGGTTATTTGTATATGATTCAAACAACCTACATCGCAATTTGAAATGATTTGTCCGCACATCGCGCAGGTACTGATACTAGTTTTAAATTGGAATTTTTACTTCCTATAGCAAAGGTTAACACCTTATTTATTTTAAATAAATACCATTTAAAAAAATTATATTCTATAGGTTTATAGCAAAATATTTAATTTTGGTTACCTCCTAGCCCTAAGCCACTAAATACGCTATTCAGTTACACTATTTTCTTTCTCTCTCTACTTTGATACATCCATTCTCTTCTCCCAATTCCTCTCACCCACACTATTTTCTTTTCATTCCGATCTACATAAAATCTTAATCAAGCTTTTCATTCCAACGTGGCGGCGTGTGTAATTTACTGCAGACGCCATGTCAGAACGGGAAGCTCTACTGCTGCTATTCAAGCAGAAATCATGGTCTCCCGATATGCTTCGAGAAGAAGCCTGGCTCAAAATATTATATTCTATATAATAAATACCATTTAAAAAAATTATATTCTATAGGTTTATAGCAAAATATTTAATTTTGGTTACCTCCTAGCCCTAAGCCACTAAATACGCTATTCAGTTACACTATTTTCTTTCTCTCTCTACTTTGATACATCCATTCTCTTCTCCCAATTCCTCTCACCCACACTATTTTCTTTTCATTCCGATCTACATAAAATCTTAATCAAGCTTTTCATTCCAACGTGGCGGCGTGTGTAATTTACTGCAGACGCCATGTCAGAACGGGAAGCTCTACTGCTGCTATTCAAGCAGAAATCATGGTCTCCCGATATGCTTCGAGAAGAAGCCTGGCTCAAGCAAAAAGGAAATTACCGCACGAAGCTCGTCGACCGTCGCCGATCGAAGAGGGTCACCGACGACGACCTAGAACAGCTTTGTGCTTGCTTTGACTTTCCAAAACTTGCTATGTTTCGGTGGTAATTGGAGTCGAACTTACACTTGTTGTGCAGAAAACTTCTGCTAATACCATTGGACTATGGTGGTCTCAATTGATATAGATTTCGAGAGATAATTGTCAATATGGTGGTAATGTGCTTGCTTTGGATCCAAAACTCACCGAAACTTTTCCTGCTTTGGAGCTATATCAAGCTGTGAACAAGCAGTACAATAATACATTAGCTAGAACAAAGACGACGGAGTTTGGGGCTGAGCAACTTATTTTTTGTTAATATATTTCAATGTATTTTCATGTATTTCATTATATTCATTGTCTTTTTTTCATTGAATTCAATGTATCTCGTTGTATTCCATGTATTTCATTGTATTCACTGTTTTTTTCATTGTATTTCAATGTATCCCACTGTATTCTATGTATTTCATTGTATTCAATGTCTCGCTATATGCCATGAATGTATTCATATGTTTTTTTTAATTAATATAATTTATGTATTCAGATGTATTATATAATTTCTCTGAATATTGCTATGTTTTTGGGTATTTTTCGGTTGAAAATCTTTTTTATAACTGAAAATACAAAATTTGTGTGCTATAATTGAGTTTGTTGAGTTATATTAGGAGTCTATTATGTTAATTGATTCACTTTCCGTTTTAAAAACAGTGTAATCCCATGTTTCATGCCGTGAATACAGTCGAATAAAATAATTTGTCCAGCTGTAATCCCATGTTTCACTCCATGAATACAGTCGAATACAACAACTGATTAGCTAGACTTCCCTGATTTACGCCTATTTTTGCTACTGTATTCATGAATACAATAGCTTAAATACATCAAATACATCTTATAACCACAAAAAAGGTATCTATAATCCGTAATATAACAAATGGTATCTATAGATAACTAATTACTACTAAAAGATAGTGTTTTATGAAAATTTCTCTTTTAAATTTAAGAAAATAAGCTTCAATTCAATGCATTGACCCAAACAACAATGTCAATGAAATGGGAATCGTTAAGCGCAACACCTGTTGGATTACGTTGGATGGGCTTGGACCCCACAACTACCCATCTTGACCCAAGGTACAAGTGGGCCTCACTGTGGGCCCGTCACCAATTTAATGTCGGGGGAAGTGCACGGTTGGCCACTAATAACACATGTATTTACTTTTAAGCCACCGTTTAAAATGTCTTTAGTCTTTAGCCACTACTTTAATAAACTTTAACTGCCTGGACGAAAATACTCTTCTGCTCATGTCCTTAACTTCAGGACTACATGTCCTTAACTTTTGAACTTGGAACTCTAAGTTCAGGACTTCAGGACTACATGTCATTAACTTTTGAACTTGTAACTCTAAGTTCAGGACTACATGTCCTTAACTTTTGAACTTGGAACTCAAACTTCAAGACCAAGCGTCCTTAACTTTTGAACTTGTAAGTCAAAGTTAAGGACCTATTGTCCTTAACTTTTGAACTTGTAACTGTAAGTTAAGGACTGTTTGTCCTTAACTTTTGAACGTGTAACTATAAGTTAAGGACTATCTGTCTTTAACTTTTGAACTTGGAAATCAAAGTTAAGGACCTATTGTCCTTAACTTTTGAACTTATAACTGTAAGTTAAGGACTGCTTGTCCTTAACTTTTGAACTTGTAATTGTAAGTTAAGGACTGTCTGTCCTTAACTTTTGAACTTGTGTCCTTAACTATTGTCACAACCCAACCCCCGAACCCGGTCGTGATGGCGTCTCTCGTGAAGACAAGGCCAGCCAGACCAAAACGGAACACCTCTTTTTAACAGTTAATCATCATAAACAATAATAACATATAATGTAAAACTCATAAATTGCGGAATTTAACGATAATAACAGCAAGAACCATCCTGACATAGCCCAAACTGGGGTGTCACAAGTCATGAGCTACTATAGAATCTGCTATAGGTCTACAAAGTACGGAATCCGATACAACAGTCTGGAAAAAAAACATAAATGATAGAGGATAAGAGAGACAAGGGGATGCGGGCGTCAACAGCTACTTCGTAACTCCAAATCACTGCCTAGCCTGGACGAAATCAGCGTTTAGGTGCGGACTCTACAATACCTGAATCTGCACACACGGTGC
This sequence comes from Nicotiana sylvestris, assembly GCF_000393655.2. Taxonomy (NCBI): domain Eukaryota; kingdom Viridiplantae; phylum Streptophyta; class Magnoliopsida; order Solanales; family Solanaceae; genus Nicotiana; species Nicotiana sylvestris. The sequence goes on from NC_091068.1 coordinate 161,575,114, forward strand.
AGGGAGTAATGTGAGTACTCCGACTCAGTGAGTAATAATTATAAATAATGGCTGAAAGTATGAAAACACATAAAGGCACAAAACAATTCCATATCAAGCAGTAAAAATCACTTAAAGCAGTAAATCAGTTAAGAAATCAAATGATATTCCTTTTGAAACAAGTAAAACCGGTAAATTAACAGGTAGATAACAAGTAGAAATCCGCCCCTCGGGCACAGTATCAATCGCTCAACATAGTATCAGCCCCTTGGGCTCACTCTTAGTACAGTATTAGCCCCTCGGGCTCAGTATCAATCACTCAGGACAGTATCAGCCCCTCGGGCTACCTCACAATCACTCATATCATCCCCTCGAGCATAGTATCAATCACTTAGCATAATGGGTACCCGCGCTCACTGTGGGTGTGCAGACTCCGGAGGGGCCCCTTACGGCCCAAGCGCTATATCAAGTCACCTCGTGGCATCATCACTCGGCACTCGGCCTCACATCACTCAAGCCACCTCGTGGCATCTAAAGTATCTCAGGCCCTCGGCCTCATATCACTCAGCATATCCTCACATATGGCCCTTGGCCTCACTCAGTCCAAAAATCATCACAAGCCCCTTGGGCATTAGTAAAGCAGTAGTTCTCAGCCCAAAACATGATGCAGAAATATCATTTAAGTTTCAAATCTGAGTAAAAGTGGCTGAGTTTGTAAAACAGTAGATATCAACAGGACTGAGTTCAAATAATAAGTCAAGCAGTGAGGAAACAGTGATAAAAATCCCCGAAGGGTTCAAATAGTTGGCACGAAGCCCAAATATGGCAATCAGCCCAAATCATGATGATAACAAATGAATTTCAGTCAAATATTCGGTAAAATCATCAATCGGGATGGACCAAGTCACAATCCTCAGTAGTGAAAGACCCCACGCTCATCATCCAGCGCGTATCTTGCCTCAATATTGTACTACGATGTGCAATCCGGGGTTTCAAACCCTCAGGACATCATTTACAAATATTACTCACCACAAGCAGGCCGAAATCCTAGCTCGCTACTCCCTTGCCTCGCAAATCAACCTCCTCGAACATCGAATCTGATCAAAACCACAAGTAATACGTTACAATAGTCTAAGGGAATACAACCCAATCGAAAAGACTCGAAAAATATCGAAAATCACGAAGTTGGCAAAACCCGAGCCCCGGGCCCACTTCTCGAAAAATCAAAAAATTGACATCACCGGATTCCTTATCTCGCCACGAGTCTATACATATCAAATTTACCAAAATCCGAGCTCAAATGCTCCCTCAAACCCCCAAATTTCTATTTCAAAAGTCAAGCCCTAATCCTTCCCTTTTTAATCAAATTTCCATGAATTTAGATGTTGAATCTACAATTAAATCACGTTTCTAAGCCATAGGACTCACCTCCAATCGATTCCCAGTCAAAACCTTCTTTAATACTCGTAAAACGCTCCCAAGGTTACTCAACAATGGAGGAAATGGGACTTGGTTCGCGGGTGAAATGTTTATTAAAACCCTTCTGTCAGCCCAGATTTTACTCTATGCGATCGCATCCAAGCCTCTACGATCGCATAGCTCAACTTTCCCAGGCCTCCAAAATGTCCTATGCGAACGCGACCCCTTAACTGCGATCGCACTGCTTCACCAATCAAACCTACGCGATCGCATACACTACTCCGCGATCGCAATGAACTACCTCCTCAACCTATGCGATCGCATACCCTATTCCGCGATCGCATTGAGAAATCATAACGGCCTTCCCCCAAACCTTCTATGCGATCGCAGAGAACAAAAATGTACTGCAACACTCAGCTGAAATCTGCAACTTCAAAAAAACCAAGATTGGTCCGATTGACCATCTGAAATCACTCCGAGGCCCCCGGGACCTCAACCAAAAGTGCCAACCCATCCTAAAACATCATTCAAACTTGTTTCAATCATCAAAATACCACAAACAACACCAAAACCATCAAATTACATCGGATTCAAGCCTAAATTTTTTAAAAACTTCCGAAATACGCATTTGATCAAAAACCCAACCAAAACACCTCCGAATGATATGAAATTTTGTACACACATCCAAAATCACCTAACGTAGCTATTGCAACTCTCGGAATTCCATTCCGACCCCCGTATCAAAATCTCACCTACCAACCGAAATTCGCCAAAATACTAACTTCGCCAATTCAAGCCTAATTCTTCTCTACAAGTCCAAAACCCATTCCGATCGCGCTCCTAAGTCAAAAATAACCTCCCGAAGCTAACCAAACCATCGGAACTCACTTCCGAGCCTTCTAACACATAAGTCAACACCCGGTTGACTTTTCCAACTTAAGCCTTCTTAAAAGAGACTAAGTGTCTCATTTCTTACCAAATCCTCTCCGAACTCGAACTAATCAACTCGATTACATAAAACACGGATAACGAAGCTTAAAGAAGCTGAAATGGGGGAAATCGAGCGGTAACTCATGAGACGACTAGCCGGGTCATCACAACTATTGAACTTAACTTTAGGACTTTAAGACTACATTTCCTTAACTTTTGAACTTGAAACTCTAAGTTCAAGACCATGTCCTTAACTTTTGAATTTAACTTTAGGACTTCAGGACTACATGTCCTTAACTTCTGGGAAGGAATTGCATTTCCTGTTTACTCATCACTCTTTTTCTTATTTTCACAACGTCATATCTTAATCTTTTTTTAAAATCTGGAACCTCTCCCCATTCTCCTTTTGCTTTTGTAATCGTTCCCTTATGTTCTTCATGCTTGTTTAGCTTATCAACAAGAACTATAACCAAAGGCATTTAACATTCAATAGCATTAATAGAAGTTCGTACCATTTGGTGCTCTCGTTGACCTTCCTTACCAATGGGTGAAGGTGAGGTTCCGAATACACGATTGCGCACCTTAGATGCGGAAATGAAACAGTATAAATACACTGCATTTCCGTTTGGGAAAAGAGATGGAAGAAAGGGTAACACAGTCTTTTCATATTAATTTTAATAAACTAGTGGCTACTATTGCTAAGCATTAAAAATACTGGATAAAAAGTAAATACCAGCTTAAACAGTGGCTACCCCACGCCATTTCTACTTTAATGTCGCAACGAAAGGGGTATTATTGCTTTTAGCCCGCGGATATATATATATATATATATATATATATATATATATATATATATATATATATATAAGTGGGAACTCCAAAACTTAAAAGTTAAATTACCTAAATATCTTTCTAAATAATTTAAATACCATACTTATATATTAATATTATTATAAAAGCACGAATAATTTAGGTTAAATGTCGAACGACTAAAATATTCTTGAAATATTGATCGACTTTTATAACCTTAATTATTTGTATAATTTAAGGATATAATTGTAAATTACTTGAGACTGCTCTAAACTACGCATACATTAATGCTACATAGTTGACCATGAGTCAAATTCTAGGCACCTACTTTTTGGCCGATTTGGTTTACGCCTACTTTTTGGTCGGCTAGTCTGATGGTACGCACTTTGCGTGTGTACTTAAGTCAATGAATATACGACCTTTTAGAAAATTGTCGAAGTATTATTATATGCTCCTTAAAATATATATAATTTTAGTTAAAAGGGATTAAACATTCCATGTTGATTTTCTATTTTTTTTCCCCGCAGTTACTATTCTTATGCAAACAAATTTAGGCATCCTAAGAATTTTTTCAACTTGAAACATAATTTTAATTGTACAGTTAATTTGAAAAATAATTGAATTGAATTTTAGACATAATTATTTGTCCTTGATATTAAAAGAACTAATTTATTTTTTATTGATTCAAATTCTTAATATTAGTTCATCCCAAGTTTTAAATATTTAATCGTAATATGGAGGGATTACAATTATGTTACATCGTTCAAATAAGAAAATAATTATACAAGATAACTAAAATTTAATTTATTTAAAGTACTATGAATGCTAAAACTATCTACATAGTTCAAATAAAATTTACTTAAAAAATATAAAAATATAATATTAGAACTTGTAATTTAGTTATAAAATAGAATAACAGAAGAGTATAATTAAGTTCCTTAAATGATAATTGTTGATCCTATTTAGCTATTCAATAAAAAAGAAACTGTCACGACCCGGACACAAGTCGATAATATAATAAAAGCGGAACTTTAAATAAATAAGCGGAAGTCAACAATTATATATCTTAAGGCCACGTCTATTACAACTTTTAAAACCTCAAATACCCCAAAACCTGGTGTCACAGACTGTCTAAGAGTTACTACATACAAGGTCTGAAAAAAATAATACACTGTTTCTGAACAAAAGGAAATGAAATAGGAAATAGGGATAGAGGGAGACGTCAGGGCCTGCGGACGCCTGCAGATCCACCTTAGGTCTCCGAGTGGACTGAAGGAAGCCCTCCAACTATTGTCCGAAAGCTGCTCCTAGATTTACACATAGTGCAGAGTGTAGTATCAGCACAACCGACCCCATGTGTTGGTAAGTGTCTAGCTTAACCTCAGCGAAGTAGTGACGAGGCTAGGACCAGACTACCAAATAAACCTGTGCAGTTCATATATATATGCAGCGGAAAAGAAATATAGAAATAACCAGTCAATGTGGGAGGGGGAAACATGTTGGGGGGGAGATAATAGTTCTGAATAGAAAGGCATCAAGTAAGGAAAGAAACAACATAACCAGAATATCAACAAGGAAGAAGAAATCAACAATTGCACGGCATCACCCTTCATGCTTTTACTCTCAGCCTCATGAAAGCAGTTATATAATAAAAATGTGCACGGCATCACCCTTCGTGCTTTTACTCTCGTCCTCACCAAAACAATCATATAATCAAAATATGCACGGCATCACCCTTCGTGCTTTTACTCTCTTTCCTCACCATATAATCAATAGAATCGGCACTGAATGGTATGTTGTGCGGCACTGCATCACCCTTCGTGCTTTACACTCTTTCCTCACAATAACAAACAATGCACGGTATCACCCTTCATGGTTTAACACTCTTCCTCACCCAAACAACAATCACAAACAAAAGGGCAAGGGAATAAACAAAATAATAATAGAAATCCTGGCAAGGGAACACAATTAAACAATTAAATCCCGGCAAGGGAACAACATCAATAATCTCAACATCCTGGCAAGGGAGATAATCAACAAAGAAACAATATCCCGACAAGGGAACAATTTAATAACTCTTTCTCTTTCTTTAACTTTTATTTCATAACTCACTTTACCACTTGAGCCAATGCTCCAAAGGGTTCAATCATCTCATATACGTTCACAATTTGTAATATAACTTGAGCCAATACTCCTCGATGTTCAAAGGTCACAATTTCCTTCCACAAGCTTTTCACAACAAATAGAAATCATCACCAAGGCATGAAAGATACAACGGAATCAAGATATTCACAATTTAAAGACTCACGGTCATGCTAGACACCAACGTATAGATACTCGTCACCATGCCTATACGTCGTACTCAACAATTATCATGTAGAAAATAAGACTCAACTCCTAAATCCCTCAAACTAAGGTTAGACCAAACACTTATCTCGATGTCTCGAACACAATTCAAGTTTCAATTATAGCTTTACCTCTCGATTCCACTGCCAATTCGCTCGTATCTAGTCACAATTTACTTAATTATATCAATAAACACTAAATGAATCAATTTGAATGCATGAAAATTAGTTTTCCAAAGTTTTACCCAAAAAGTCAAAATCGCCCCCGGGCCCACGTGGTCAAAACCCGAGGTTCGAACGAACCGATTACCCATTCCTCCACGAGCTCAAATATGTTATTTGTTTTGAAATCGGGCCTCAAATCGAGGTCCAAATCCCCAATTTTTGAAAAAAACCTAGGTTCTACCAAAACACCTAATTCCCCCATGAAAATAATTGATTTGAAGTTGAAATCATGTTAAAAGATGTTAATAATAGAAGTAAACTAGTTAAAAATGACTTACGATTGATTTGGAGAAGAAAGGTTGTTTGAAAAATCGCCTCTTATATTTTTGGGGTTTTTGAAAAATGCAAAATAACTGAAAATCTCGTCTATTTATACCCCTCTCAGACCCCCTGTGCGGACGCACAAAATGGACTGCGGACGCACAAAATGGACTGCGGCCGCACAGGCCTTCCTGATGTACTGCGGTCCAGTGCCCTATACGGACCGCATGAAATGGACCGTGGCCGCACTACCCTCCACCGCGCACCGCACAAAGCCGACCGCGGACCATACCGGCCCTCTTCCGCGGTCGCACACGTTTTTGTGAGGACCGCACTAGCGGGTTCAGAGACCTGCAACTTCTGGTTTTAAGTCTAAAAAATCTCGAACCTACCCGAAACTCACCCGAGCCCTCAGAACTCCAAACCAAGTGCACACAAAATCTCAAGAATATCCTACGGACTTATTCGTGTAATCAAATCACCAAAATAACGTCATGAACATCAAATTAAACCTCGAGATCAATGAAATTTCTCAAAACTTCTTTAAACATAAATTTTGCAATTAAGTCCGAATCACGTCATATGACATCCAATTTTTACCAAATTCCACAAAAATATCTTAAATCATATATAAGACCTGTACCGGCCGCCGGAACCAAAATACGGGCTCGATACCATCATGTTCTAATCAAATTTCATTTCAAATTTCTTTAAACAATTCCAGAAATCAATTTTCCTTTGAAAATTCATTCCTCGGGCTTGGGACCTCGGAATTCGATTTCGGGCATACGCCCAAGTCCCATATTTTCCTACAGACCCTCTTAGATCGTCAAATCACAGGTCTGGGTCTGTTTATCCAAAACGTTGACCGAAGTCAAATTAGCTCATTTTATAATCAAAACTTATCATTTTTCATAGATTATCATATTTAAGCTTTCCAGCTACGCGCCCGGACTGTGCACGCAAATCGAGGTGACTCTAAATAAGGTTTCCAAGGCCTCAGAACACACAATTTCCTTTTGGGTCATCACATTCTCCACCTCTAAAACAATCGTTCGTCCTCGAACGGACAGAAGAAAGAAGTACCTAAGTCGGGGAAAAGATGGGGATAACGGCTCCGCATATCGGACTCAGACTCCTAGGTCGGTGCCTCAGGAGGCTGACCTCTCCACGGAACATGAACAGAAGGAAAACTCTTCGACCTCAACTGATGAACCTGCCGGTCTAGAATAGCTACCGGTTCCTCCTCATAAGACAAGTCCTTGTTCAACTGGATAGTGCTGAAATCAAACACGTGGGATGGATCGACGTGATATTTCTGGAGCATGGACACATGAAACACAGGATGCACGGCTGATAAGATCGACGGCAATGCAAGTCTATAAGCCACCTCTCCCACTCGATCAAGAATCTCAAACGGACTGATAGGGCTAAGCTTGCCCTTCTTCCCAAATCTCATCACGCCTTTCATAGGCGACACTTGGAGCAATACCCTGTCACACCTCTTTTTTTACAAACTTCACTAAACCCTCTTAAATTAATAAAAAGATTTTTGTAAAACATGAAAAGGGTTTTCAATTAGGATGTGACAAAATTTGTGTTCAAAAGGATTAACTAAGAGTCGCCACCTGACATTGATTTCAAGTGTCAGGTCACCGTTTTTCTAAAAATAATTTTGTTTCCTTTTAAAACACTTGAGACTCTAAAACTAAGTCTGCACCAAAGAATCGGGTAAGGGTGTTCATTTAACTTGGAGAGAAGGTGTTAGACATTCCCCGAGTCCCGTGAAAGTCACGGTTGCGTACTCAATCTAGTTGGCTTTTAAAATATTCAAATTAGGGCAAAACAATGGAATAAACACACAAGAGGCTCGAGGTCGTCCTTACCTAATAAAAGAGAAATGAAAAATGAAAAATAAAATAAAAATACTACAAGTTCTACTTTCGGCCTCCAAATACAAATGCTTTGGGGCATACCCCGGATAAAAATATCTACAAATTTCGCGGGGCATTCCCCAGATAATAAACTAAAGGAACGACCTCTCGCCTCGAAAACTAATAAAGTGTCCTAATATTGCCTACCCAAGTAGTCGGCCTAAACATGCTACTAGCGGACCAATTAAATAAAATAAAACGCGCCCAACAAGAATATTTCTTTCCGTTGTCTTTTAATATTTAAGTCCCGATCCCACGTCAATTTTAAACCAACTACGCCACAACTGAGCTGCAAGATTCCTTAACGCTCTTTCAACTCAAATCAAAACCAACTTACTTTGCCATATCTATTCAACAAACTAAGTCAATAAGAGACAAATTAACGTATCTACATGGGGACAAGAAATGGACTAAAGCACTAAAAGATTTAAAGAAATTTAACCAAATCATATTAGGATGCCATTCTAACGTATTTTCAATACCAAAACAAATTTAACTAATAAACATCAATTCTCCAAATAAATCTAATAAACATTAACAATTCATACTCAACCCAAAGTTGAAAAATCCACCACTGATATATTGAAAGCTTAAGTTCTAGTTTTAAAAGGAAAGATGCAGAATACTAACACTAAATATTATTACTACTGATTTAAGTATGTGACTGTAAAAGAAACTGATTATTCCCTTTAAGGTGAAACCTCAAGCTTAGTTCAAATGAAGATTGCATCATAAACCAACGAACACCAAAATCAACACCATTTTCTACAAAAAAAAAAGTAATTACAACTAAGTGAGTCTAGGATTCCTAGCCCCAAATTGCAACGATACAAAACTACTTCTATGGACATGTATCATGGAGAATTAATCATCATACGCAAAATAACATGGCAAAAAGAGAGATCAAACAAAATAAGAGAGGGAAGTTTAGGGGGACCTGTTGGAGTTCTTTCAATAGATTAAAAATCGGCAAATACAGAAAGTTTGGCTCCACAGATTCAACTGAGAGGACAACGATGAGAGACGGGTAGAAATCACGAATTCAAAATTGACACCTCGAACGGTAACCTCGGCTCTCAAAAAAAACTTCGCTCAATCAAACTCCATAGTTGGGAACCAGAATCACGGAGAAAGAAGCTAAAGTGTTTGTGTTTTGTTTTTTTTTATTTTCGAAGTTAACAATGAAAAATTTCTTAAGATCAGTAGCTCATCGTTTCCACCAGAAACTTTGAGTCTTGGAGAAGAAGATCGAAGGCTGCCTTTTTTTGTGTACACTAGGTTCTAAGGTCTTAGAGAATAGGGGTAGGGGTGGGGCGCCGATTGCTTCTTGGTCGTGTCTCTCTTTTAGTCTTCTCTCCGTTCAGTAGAAAGGTTAGGGTGTAAGGGTTAAAGAAGAAGGGGTAATGGGTTAGGTCTTGTTGGGCTTCCAAATTGGGCTTAAAGACTAAAAATAACTAGCAAAATACTATTAGAATACTAGTAATTGACTTTAACTAACATAAAATTTATATTCATATGAAACCATCATTTTTCAAAGATTATATATTAAAATGAAAGCAGAGAAAAGTTAATTAGAACGAAGGCAAACTTAGATTAATATTACTACAAAAGACTAATGGCCTCAACTTAAATAGAAAGATAAAAGATAAAATTGAAAATATTTTTGTATTTTCGACTTTTATGTTCTACTATTAGACTAATAAAAAGTGAAAAATAGGATAAATCCTATTAAAATAAAAATAAGTAAATATTTTTTAAAAATACTACTTTAAAAGTTGCGCGGGTCAAAAATTGCGTGCTTACATACCCACTCTCCAACCATAAAACCTACATATCGAACCTTGCGGTCTGCATAACTCTTTTGCCTGGACTGAGCTGTACGAAGCCTATCCTGAATTATCCTGACCTTGTCCAACGCCTCCTGAACCAGATTCGTACCCAACAATCGAGCCTCTCCCGGCTCAAACCATCCAACCGGAGATCGAGACCGCCTACCATATAAAGCCTCATAAGGAGCCATCTGGATACTCGACTGGTAACTGTTGTTGTAGGCAAACTCTGCTAAAGGCAAAAACTGATCCCACGAGCCTCCAAAGTCAATGACACAAGCTCGGAGCATATCCTCCAAAATCTGAATAGTCCGTTCGGACTGCCCGTCCATCTGAGGATGAAATGCTATACTCAACTCAACCAGGGTGCCCAACTCTCGCAGAACTGCTCTCCAGAAATGCGAGGTAAACTGCGTACCTCGGTCCGAAATGATAAATACAGGCACACCATGAAGACGAACAATCTCTCAGATATAGATCTCAGCTAACCTCTCAGATGAATAGGAGACTGCCACAGAATGAAATGCGCTGACTTGGTAAGCCTATCAACAATGACCCATACTGCGTCGAACTTCCTCCGAGCCTGCGGGAGTCTAACAACGAAATCCATAGTGATTCGCTCCCACTTCCACTCGGGAAGCTCAATCCTCTGAAATAAACCACCAGGCCTCTGATGCTCGTACTTAACCTACTCACAATTCAAACACCGAGCTACATATGCAACGATATCCTTCTTCATTCTCCGCCACCAATAATGCTGTCGCAAATCCTGATACATCTTCGCGGCACCCGGATGAATAGAGTACCGGGAACTATGGGCCTCCTCTAAAATCAACTCTCAGAGCCCATCCACATTAGGCACACAAACTCGACCCTGCAATCTCAAAACTTCATCATCATCTAAGGTAACCTGCTTGGCACCTCCGCGCTACACCGTGTCTCTAAGGACACACAAATGGGGATCATCAAATTGCCGATCACGAATACGCTCCAATAATGAAGAACGAGCGACCGTGCAAGCTAATACACTACTAGGCTCAGAAATATCCAACCTCACAAACTAATTGGCCAAAGCCTGAACGTCCAAAGCAAGCGGTCTCTCACCGACCGGAATATAAGCAAGACTGCCCATACTAGCTGACTTCCTACTCAACACATCGGCCACCACATTGGCCTTTTTCGGATGATACAAGATAGTGATATCATAATCTTTCAACAACTCCAACCACCTCCTCTATATCAAATTCAACTCCTTTTGCTTGAACAAATACTAAAGACTCTTGTTATCCGTGAACACCTCACATGATATGCCATACAGATAATGCCTCTAAATCTTCAATGCATGAACAATGGCTGCCAACTCCAAGTCATGAATCGGATAGTTCTTCTCATGAATCTTCAACTGCCGCGAAGCATCGGCAATGACCTTGCAATCCTTCATCAACACTGCACCAAGCCTAATACGAGATGCATCACAATAAATTGTATAAGGCCCTGAACCTGTGGGTAAAACCAACATCGGTGCCGTAGTCAGAGCTGTCTTGAGCTTCTTTAAGCTCGCCTCACACTCATCTGACCATCTGAATTGGGCACCCTTATGGGTCAACCTGGTCATCGGGGTTGCGATAGATGAGAACCTCTCCACGAACCGATGGTAGTAGCCTGACAATCCCAAGAAATACCGAATCTCTGTAGCTGATGCTAGTCTAGGCCAGTTCTTGACTGCCTCAATCTTCTTGGGATCAACCTGAATACCCCCTGCTGATAAACATGACCCAGAAATGCAACTGAACTCAACCAGAACTCACACTTCGAGAACTTAGCATATAACTGACTATCTCTCAAAGTCTGAAGAACCAGTTTAAGATGCTGCTCGTGCTCCTCCGGCTGCGGGAATATATCAAAATATCATCAATGAAGACTATCACGAACGAGTCCAAATAAGGCCTGAACACTCGGTTCATCAAATCCATAAAAGTTGCTGGGGTATTTGTCAACCCAAATGACATGACCAGGAACTCATAATGCCTGTACCGAGTGCGGAAAGCTGTCTTAGGGACATCGGATGGCCTAATCCTCAACTGATGGTAGCCAGATCTCAAATCAATCTTTGAAAACACCTTGGCACCCTGAAGATGATCAAACAAATCATCGATCCTCGGCAATGGATATTTATTCTTGATTGTAACATTGTTCAACTGCCGGTAATCAATGCACATTCTCATAGAACCATCCTTCTTCTTAACAAACAACACCGGCGCACCCCAAGGCGAAACACTCGGTCTAATGAAACCCTTCTCAAGCAAGTTTTGCAATTGTTCCTTCAACTCTTTCAACTCCGGCGGGGCCATACGATACGGCGAGATAGAAATGGGCTGAGTGCCCGGAGCCAAATCAATGCAAAAGTCAATGTCCCTGTCGGATGGCATACCCGGTAGGTCTAAAGGGAATACATCAGAAAACTCATGAACAACGGACACAGAATCAATAGAAGGGAACTCAGCACTAGAATCACGAACATATGCCAAATAGGCCAACACCCCTTCTCGACCATACGCCGAGCCTTCACATACGACATAACACTGTGGGTAGAATGACCAGGAGTCCACTCTAAACGGGGTAAATCCGATAAGGCTAGGGTCACAGTCTTGGCATGACAATCCAATATAGCGTGATAAGGTGATAACCAATCCATCCCCAATATAACATCAAAATCGACCATGTATAGAAGCAACAAATACACATGACTCTCAAGACCCCCAATCACCACAATACAAGAACGATGGGCTCGATCTACCACAATAGAATCACCCACTGGTGTAGACACATAAACAGAAATACTCAATGAATTACTAGGCATGACCAGATACGGTGCAAAATAAGATGACACATACGAGTAGGTAGACCCTGGATCAAATAACACTGAAGCATCTCTATCACAAACCAGAATAGTACCTATAATGACTGCATCTGAAGCCTCAGCCTCAGGTCTGGCTGGAAGGGCATAACATCAGGGCTGGGCCTCACCACCCTGAACTACCTCTCTAGAATGGCCTACTGCTGGTTGGCCTCCACCTCTGGCGGCCTAAGCTCCACCTTTAGTACCTCTACCTCTAGCACCTCTACCCCCACCTCCAGCTGGCTAGGCGCCTTTGGAACACCTGGTGCCTGTACCATAGCACGAGAACACTAATGTTGAGAGCTACCCGGTTCTCGAGGGAAAAACCTGGCAATATGACCCGGATCACCACACGTGTAACAAGCCCTCGGCTGCTGAGACTGCTGGCCCTGACAACCTAAATGACCACCCTGAAAACTCTGAAGCGGCGGTGCACTGATAGGAGTAGGTGGTGCAATGTAGGACTGCTGATCGGGATACTGCATATGGGAACCACGACCACCTAAAATACCGTGAGAAACCTGGAGCCCTGATTGAAAGGGCCTAGGAGTATGGCCTCTACCATACGAATCTCGACCTCCGGATGAGGTACCACTGAATATGCCTGAATGACGGGGCCTCTTGTCTGACCCATGACCGCCTACCTTTGACAGAACCATCTCAACCCTACGGGCCACATTGGCCGCCTCCTGAAAAGTAATCTCACTCCCAGCCTCTCTAGCCATCTGAAGACGAATCGGCTGGATAAGACTGTGAATAAACCTCCTCACCCTCTCTCTCTCGGTGGGGAGTATGATGAGAGCATGGCGAGCCAAATCAATGAACCTGGTCTCATACTGGGTAACCGTCATGGAACCCTATTGGAGGCGCTCAAACTGCCTCCGATAGGCCTCTCTCTGAGTAACGGGGAGAAACTTCTCCAGAAACAACACTGTAAACTTCTCCAAAGTCAAAGCTGGCGATCTGACTGGTCTAGCTAAGAAATAATCCTTCAACCAAGTCTTGGCGGATCCAGACAAGCGAAACGTAGCAAAATCGACTCCATTGGTCTCAAAAATACCCATGTTCCTGAGAACCTCGTGGCAGCTGTCTAGGTAATCCTGGGGATCCTCAGCAAATGCACCGCTGAAAGTAGAAGTGAAGAGCTTGGTGAACCTATCCAGCCTCCACAAAGCATCGGCAAACATAGCCGCTCCATCGTCGGTCTGAGCCACCACACCCGACTGAACTGCTCCAACTGGTTGAACCGCTGGAGTCTGAATCTGGGGAGCTACTTGTTCCGGAGTGCGAGTAGCAGGAGTCTGGGCCCCTCCTTCAGCCTAAGAGACAGCTGGTGCTATATGAAGCAAGTCTGCTCAGGTGACACTCTCTATGAGGCCCACTAATCGGACCAGAGCATCTTGAAGAACTGGGTAGCAATAAACCCCTCTAGGGCCTGAGTTGGGCCCACCGGAACTGCTGGAGTCAGAACCTCCTCATCAAAATCACCTGAGGCTCCGTCACTGGGGTTGCTGCTCAGGGCTGATATTTGCCCCTACCTCGGCCTCTAGCACAGCCTCGCCCTCTGCCCCTTGTGGGGGTGACTGCTGGGGGCTCGGGCTGCTGAGCGGAGGATGAGGAAGCGCGTATTCTCGCCATCTGCAAAAGAACAAAGTAGAAATTCAATTAGCATTGAGAAACAAAACTGCACGACGAGAAAGAACAAATGTGAAGTTTTTCCTAACTCTGTAGCATCTGGGGATAAATACAGATATCTCGGTACCGATCCCTCAGACTTTACTAAGCTTGTCTGTGAACTGTGAGACCTATGTAACCTAGGGCTTTGATACCAACTTGTCACGACCTGGATTTCCCACCCTCGGGAGTCGTGATGGTGCCTACTAATGGGAGCTAGGCAAGCCAAACCTTAACTACTTGCTGCACTTTCATTTTTGCTTCTTTTTAACAAACACAAGTCGATAATATGATAAAAACGGAACTTTAAATAAATAAGCGGAAGTCAACAATTATATATCTTAAGGCTACGTCTATTACAACTTTTAAAACCTCAAATACCCCAAAACCTGGTGTCACAGTGTCACAGACTGTCTAAGAGTTACTACATACAAGGTCTGAAGAAATACAATACACTGTTTCTGAACAAAAGGAAATGAAACAGGAAATAGGGATAGAGGGAGACGCCAGGGCCTACGGACGCCTGGAGGTCTACCTTGGGTCTCCGAATGGACTGAAGGAAGCCCTCCAACTACTGTCCGAAAGCTGCTCCTGGATCTGCACACAATGCAGAGTGTAGTATCAACACAACCGACCCCATGTGCTTGTAAGTATCTAGCCTAACCTCGGTGAAGTTGTGACAAGGCTGGGACCAGACTACCAAATAAACATATATATATATATATATAGCCGAAAAGAAATACGGAAATAACCAGTCAATGTGGGAGAGGGAAATGCTGTGGGGGAGATAATAGTTCCGAATAGAAAGGCATCAAGTAAGGAAAGAAACAACATAACTACAATATCAACAAGGAAGCAGAAATCAACAATTGCACGGCATCACCCTTCGTGTTTTTACTCTCAGCCTCACCAAAGCAGTTATATAATAAAAATGTGCACGGCATCACCCTTCGTGCTTTTACTCTCGTCCCCACCAAAACAATCATATAATCAAAATGTGCACGTCATCACCCTTCGTGCTTTTACTCTCTTTCCTCACCATATAATCAATAGAATCGGCACGGAATGGTACGTCGTGCGGCACGGCATCACCCTTCGTGCTTTACATTCTTTCCTCACAATAACAAACAATGCACAACATCACCCTTCGTGCTTTAACACTCTTTCTCACCCAAACAACAATCACAAACAAAGGGGCAAGGGAATAAACCAAATAATGATAGAAATCCCGGCAAGGGAATATAATTAAACAATTAAATCCCGGCAAGGGAACAACATCAATAATCTCAACAACCTGGCAAGGGAGATAATCAACAAAGCAACAATATCCCGGCAAGGGAACAATTTAATAACTCTTTCTCTTTCTTTCACTTTTATTTCATAACTCACTTTACCACTTGAGCCAATGCTCCAAAGGGTTCAATCATCTCATATACTTTCACAATTTGTAATATAACTTGAGCCAATACTCGTCGATGTTCAAAGGTCACAATTTCCTTCCATGAGCTTTTCACAACAAATAGAAATCATCACCAAGGCATGAAAGATACAACGAAATCAAGATATTCACAATTTAAAGACTCACGATCATGCTAGACACCAATGTATAGATACTCGTCACCATGACTATACGTCGTACTCAACAATTATCATGTAGCAAATAAGACTCAACTCCTAATCCCTCAAGCTAAGGTTAGACCAAACATTTACCTCGATGCCTCGAACACAACTCAAGTTTCAATTATAGCTTTACCCCTCGATTTCACCGCCAATTCACTCGTATCTAGTCACAATTTACTTAATTACATCAATAAATGCTAAATGAATCAATTTGAATGCATGAAAATTAGTTTTCCAAAGTTTTACCCAAAAAGTCAAAATCTCTCCAGGGCCCACGTGGTTAAAACCCGAGGTTCGAACCAAAACCCGATTACTCATTCTCCCACGAGCTCAAATATGTAATTTGTTTTGAAATCGGGCCTCAAATCGAGGTCCAAATTCCCAATTTTTGAAAAAAACCTAGGTTCTACCCAAAACACCCAATTTTCCCATGAAAATAATTGATTTGCAGTTGAAATCATGTTAAAAAATGTTAATAATTGAATAAAACTAGTTACAAATGACTTACGATTGATTTGGAGAAGAAAGGTTGTTTGAAAAATCGCCTCTTATATTTTTGGGGTTTTTGAAAAATACAAAATAACTGAAAATCTCGTCTATTTATACCCTCTCAGACCCCCTGTGCGGACCGCACAAAATGGACTGCGGTCGCACAGGCCTTCCTGAGGTACTGCGGTCCAATGCCCTGTATGGACCGCACGAAATGGATCGCGGCCGCACAGGCCTCCACCGCGCACCGCACGAAACCGACCACAGACCGCACTACCCTCCACTGCGTACCGCACGAAACCGACCACGGACCGCACTGGCCCCATTCCGTGGTCGCACACGTTTTTGTGCGGATCGCACTAGCATATTCAAAGACCTGCAACTTCTGGTTTTAAGTCTAAAACATCCTGAACCTACCCGAAACTCACCCGAGCCCTCGAAACTCCAAACCAAGTGCACACAAAACCTCAAGAACATCCTACGGACTTATTAGTGTAATCAAATCACCAAAATAACATCATAAACATCAAATTAAACCTCGAGTTCAATGAAATTTCTCAAAACTTCTTTAAACATAAATTTTGCATTTAAGTCCGAATCACGTCATATGACATCCGTTTTTCACCAAATTCCACAGAAATGTCTTAAATCATATATAAGACCTGTACCGGGAGCCAAAACCAAAATACGGGCCTGATACCATCATGTTCTAATCAAATTTCATTTCAAATTTCTTTAAACAATTCCAAAAAAACAATTTTCCTTTGAAAATTCATTCCTCGGGCTTGGGACCTCGGAATTCGATTCCGGGCATACAAGTCCCATATTTTCCTACGGATCCTCCGGGACCGTCAAATCACGGATCTGGGTCTGTTTACCCAAAACGTTGACCGAAGTCAAATTAGCTCATTTTATAATCAAAACTTATCATTTTTCACAGATTATCATATTTAATCTTTCCGGCTACGCGCCCGGACTGCGCACGCAAATCGAGGTGACTCTAAATGAGGTTTTCAAGGCCTCAAAACACGGAATTTCGTTAAGTGTTCAATATATAACTTAAAATTGATTTCAGTTACAATGTAATTACTTCAATTCACAAGTTAACTTTTTTTTAAAATTTAAGCATGAACACATAATCCTGAAACATTAAGATTTGTTTTTAAAAAAAAATTATATATTCTTAAGTTCATTCTAAAAGAAATTGTTAGCTAGATATAATTATATTGACCCATAGATAACTTAATATGTTAATTTAATCATATATTATATTGATGGAAGAAAAATATTGAATCTTAGTTGAAGAGATCCAGTTTAAACTGTTTAGTAATTTAATTTTTAATAATTGTGAAATTATGCTTAAAGGCGATTGTCAGAAGTGGAAAATGGTAAATTCTATTACCATGTCAAGGTAGGAAAAAAGAATATTACAATGTCAACGTGGCCAATGTGCTTTAAACCTTATTATTTGGATATTAATTTTATGAAATTCTTGTGGTTCATTATAATTCTTTTGCATTAAATACACAAATTTGTGGGGTTTTCTATTTTTTAACAATTTATATAAGGTAAGGTTCACATATTAGTTCCTAAATATTAGGAATTATTACATAATTCAAATAAGGAGAGATTTAGTAACCAAAATTAGAGGATCTTAGGATCCTAAAAATTAGAAAATAATAAAATTACTATTTTGTTTAATATAAAACTTTATTTTAAAGGGTAAAAAAGGCGAACGATATTTTGTTAAGGGTCTTCGTGCTTTTAATATAGTATAGATATAGATATAGATAGATATAGATAGATATAGATTTGGTTTCTTTAGCTCAACTTTTTTTTTTAGCCTTTTCCTTTTTTACAAGAATATTTTTCTTTATTTAATCTTCTCCCATAGAATTTAGCTTACTCACCGCCAACGTTTTTTTAGCCTTTTCCTTTTTTGACAATAATATTTTCCTTATTTAATCTTCTCCCATAGAATTCAACTTAATTGCACGAATTCATGTAGAAAGAGAATAAGCCACTTATTCCTATAAAAGATGACATTGTTCCACATTGTTCATTGTTCTCAAAAAAATTTGGTGTAGAACGAAGTAATTTTTTCCAAAGGTATTATTAGTTCTCTCTATTATTCCCGTTTTTCATAATTGAGTATGTTTCCATTTTTTATAATTGAGTAATGCTTTAGGATCATGTATATGAATTAGAAAGAAAAACAATGACATCTTAACTTTTGTTGTAATTATTTTTGTTTCGTGCTTCTTTGTTTTTCGGCGTAGTTTTTAGTTTTACATATCAAAGTCTTTTACATTGAAGTAGTATTATGTTTAAATTGTATATCTTTAGAGATTAATGGTTGGTGTTATTTCAACTAATGTTAGTGTGACAATATTAATTTTCAGCTATTACATAATATTTTGGAGTTTTTACTTATATATTGCAGGTATTTCGTGCAGTGCAATGGAATTGGATTTGAAAAAAATAATGTGTCCCAATAAATAACCTTAAACTTTATGATGTTGAATGAGTAAATAACGTATTGGTTATTCTAATAGGAACAATAATAAAATATAAGAACGACAATGGAGAGGGTTTACGTTGGCATTTAACATTTGTTGACGAAGAGGTAGGCTTCTTTTGTATATTTATTTTGATATAATTTATTACTTATTTGTGTTATTTTTAATTAATCTAAAATTATTTTTATATTAATTTATAGGGACAAAGATCCAGGCAGTACTGTTCAATAAAAATGTTGAAGATTGAAAAATTTTATTTCAACAGAACAAAAGCTATTACATTATAAACGATCACGTGAAGGCTGCTAATTCTACCTATTTATCTGTGCACAAAGAGTTGGAAATATCTTTTAGCAATTATACTACAGCTACGGAGAAATATCTTTTAGCAATTATACTACAGCTACGGAATGCACCAACCACTTTTCTACCACAAAATTTTCGAATAATTTTCTATCTTTAGAAGAAGCAACAAAATCCACCACCGGAACATTATTTGGTAATTTTCTTCTCGATATCTTTTGATAATACATTGGATACTTTTATTTTAATGTATTTAAATTTTACATTAATTCCTTTTTAATAGTTACTTTGTAACTTACGCGTGATTTCTCTTTATACTTTTTACAGACGTAATTTTGCATACCAATAAAAGCAAAGGGACCATCAAGGGTGGGAGAAAAAAAGAGGCTCGAAATAATAGTTACAGATGAAACGTAAGTAAAAATTAGTTAAGCTATTTAATATTTATATTAAGTAACTATAACAGATAAAATATTTACTTATTTCTTGCACAACTAATACATATTTCAATTGTAAAATTTAGGCATGATCGTAAAACTATAACCATGTGGGGTGAGTTAGCTGAAAAAGATGGTAAAATTCTACAACAACTGATAGATGAGAAACTTGTCGTAGTATTTTGTGATGTGAAAAGGTCGATTTTTCAAGGTATTATATAAGAAGTTTTTATAAGAACAATTAATTCTTTATCAATTAAATTTATACTAAGTTTTATTTGTCTTTTGTGAGTAGGGGATTTTGGTATATCTACGACTCAAATTAGTAGTATGTTGATCCACCCGACATTTTAAAGAGCAAAAGAGATGCAAAATTGGCAAGATAAGACATTATTTGTTGACCCAAAATGTTACTTCTTAAGATGCCAAGAAATATTTGATAATCCATTAAATTCCATAGAAGTGAAGATCAAAGATATCATAAATGGTTCGTCTGCAACTATGAAGGTAAGTTTTGTCAAATACTTTAGAATGATTATACTCCTTTTGAACGTGTTAAATAAAATTAAATAATTGTTATTTGTAGGATTCATATTGTAGATCTAATGCACGAATAACAATGCTTGTAGACAAAGATGAACCGTGGTATTCTTCTTGCAAGAAATACTATAAGAAAGTCAATATTGAAAATAAAATTGTGAATTATAGCAGTTGTATGTCAAAAACGTTGATCACGAACAAAGGTAATATTCATACTCATTCACTTCCTTTATATCTCTTGATATTAAATAAGTTATTAATATAGTTATGCATTATTTTGTAGATATCGTCTAAAAATCGATGTGTTTGACGACGATCGATATAGCAATATTACACTTTTTGATGCTGCAAGATACTTGCTAGATTGTAATGTTAAAGAATATATATCCATTCGATCTCGGAAAAGGTTATTTTATCTTTCACTTTTATATTTAGTATTAGTATATTTAATGTATAACTTGACGGCTATTTGAATACTATTGTGCTTCCTTTCAGCAAAATAATATTTCAGCTAATATATTCCTTTTAATGCTATAGAAAGAAGACTCGGAATTTTACCAGAAGATGATTTTGAGTAAAAATAAAGAATTTAATTACTTTTCTGGTGAAAATTGATAAAAGACCTCAAGGCAATGGAGTTAAAAGGGGCTTAATTACTGAAGAGATGCATGAAGTTGGAATTATTGTTGCCCGTAATGCTGAGGAAGACGTGATAGAGTTGGACAAAAGAATCAAGAAGACAAGAGATTGCAGAGACAAAGAAGATACTCATTCAATAATTCATAAAGAAAATCAAAATAGAAAAGGATTAGGGATTTATCAATCTTCTGTCATTCCAGTAGATTTTCATTACAATATCTTTTTTTTTGGGGTAAATTTCCAGTATTCTCCGATATGTTACTATTTCAACTTTATTTTTGAACTACATGTTAGTAATTTGGCAAATTCAATTTTTTTTACTTAAATTGGTGTGCTGGTATCAAAATTTTGCTACTTCATTTCCTATTACCTCTCCGTAAAATTTGAGTGCTGGATCTCTTTATAAACGCAAGCAAGAAATGTTTACCCTAGCACTTGCTACAGTAGAGGTCGTCTAATATCATTCAGAACCATTGAATTACGAAGGAAACTTGTATTTCCTTTTCTTTTTCCCTTTTTGTGCTTAACTTTTTGGACAACACTGAAATCCTAATTCATGCCTCTGCTGCATTATGGTATTCACATCATGTGTATTAAACAAAATATACAGCAATTTGTTCCATTTTCCTTTTTTAACTTTGAGAACATGAGTCCAGGATCTTTAAATCTGTTGGGATGTACTATTAAACCCTTTTAACAAACTTCTCGAGATATATTATTAGCTCTTTAATCTCATTACACTATGCATTAGATGTCTATTACTTTTTAGTTTGTATCATATAGAATTGAAGGTGTTTTTATGTTAATTGATTTGTCAAAATTTTGGAGTGATAATGACATATATCATACACCATAATTTGATTTGCTTGATCGGCAACAATAAGTGACGTATTTGCTGGCAGTCGAAGTTTTATACTAAAACTGCAAAGTCATGAAAAAATTCCTGTTTGTTTCCATATATATTTAGTGGTCTTTCAAGTCTCAAAAGGACCTATAATAATCCAATCTTTTTTACCAAGTATATACTACACGTTAGCATATCAACTATTCTCTAAACTTAATACCAATACCTTTGAGAAATACGTTATACATTCTAAATAGTACTACTATATTTGACAATCTCTTATTATATTGTCCGAATCCTATACCTAATACTAATACCTTTAGGACTGTGTTATACTTCTTAAAGATTCTTATATTTGGCAATGCCTTATATTGTTCGAATCCATTCCTATTACTAATTTGATTTGAGAACTTATTGTATTGTTTGAATCCATTAGAAAAAGGGAGTCAAACACTTCTATAAAAGAAGCCATTGTTCCATATTCTCCATCATAAATTTATTGAGAAGTATTACTCCATAACATAATTCTGCAAACTTTGCGATTCTCTGCAACCATTACGGAAGGTATTATTTCTTCTGATTAATATATTTCTTTATTTATCTTATCAACCAAGTTTTATTGCATTGGTCTTTCAAGTAGAAAAGTAGACAAGACAAGGCCCTAAGAATCAAACATAAGAATGTAAAGTGCACATTTCAAAATTTACACCAGCCCTTATAAATAGCACAGGAGAACAGGTCATATCATATATTCAATTTACAAATATAATAACACCAATTACTAAAATACCCAAAACAAAAAAAAAATCTTTGACAAGAGAATATCGTCTGCAAGAAGTCTCAGGTAAGATATCATCACATTGCATATTTATAAACTATTTGTGCATAATAGTATGTCATAACTGAGTATGACTTAATTGATCGTTTTTGCAGGTTCAGACTATGATATCTAATCAGTTTGAGTTCTCATATTATGCTAATATATGTAATAACATTTCTTGTCATTTTAAATTATGGCGGCATTACATATGCATATATTTTAAGGGTTGTTTTATTATTTATATTTATCTTATTCATTTAATTTGGTATCCCTCATATAAAGAATTGACTAAACCATCACGTGTCATTATTAACGCACGTACATATATATGAAAAGTGGGGACTCCAAAACTTAAAAGTTAAATTACCTAAATATCCTTCTAAATAATTTAAATACCATACTTAGTAAGAAAATGTATAATATATTAATAGTTAATATTATTTAAACCAAAAGACGGAGGAAATTGTTCTGAAGAGTTGTGTATCTTAAGATGCTTCAGATTAATAATGAAATAACCTTCTTTCAACCGTTGCTTTTCAAGGAAAAGTCCAACCGTTGCTTCAGATTTATTCGTAAATGTTTCTAGCAACCAATAAGAATACCATTTTAAAGGATTAGTGAGATACTAAGATACATTTTCTTTTTTGGCTTTGTGCACGTCAACGTTTAAGAATAACCTTTGAACTTAGCTTCTTCCATGTGTTTAGTGTTGTATACAGTATACCTATTTATATAGAGAAAGCGCGCACTGGAATTTCTGTTCTACACACTTGAAATGATACATTAAGAATCATCCACCCTCTCTCAGTATTATTCTTACTACTTTTCTTAAAAGTATTGTTCTTTAAACTTATTTCATAATTAAATGTACCTTCTTTCTTTGTTAAACCATGTAATAGCAAGTTTATACTACTTAGAAAGGGACAGTTATCTGACTTTTTTTAAAAGTATAATTGTGTTCTCTAATTTCTAAAGATAACTTTCAATTCCTTCGCTACACCTACACCCATGGATATTGTGATGACCCAAAAATGTCTTCTTTAATTTAAATATTTATTTCTGTATTTTATGAAAATGTTGAGAACTTACCTGATATGAGTCTAGTGTCACCTGAATAGTTAATGTGAATGTCGTTCCTTTTCTAGTAATATAATACTTATGAGGCCAATGTTGGTATTATTTTCATGTTGGGTTACGTTGATTGGATTATGTATATGTTGTTAGGATTGGTTTTTGGAATTCTCTGACAGGTGGATAGGCCCAGTTACAAAGGAAACTTTGGCGAAATTTTTGGAAATTTTGGGAGTGAGTAAAAAAATCGGGAAATTGAAATGTACGAAAGAAGATGTAAGTTATAT